>NC_140296.1:167371061-168653952 GCF_964211825.1 Aythya ferina
AGACCAGAGCCTGATCTGGGGACTGTTTGGAGTTGAAAGTCTCCATGCCTACCTTCCTGCTTTGTTGCAGTGTTTCCATGGCAACCAGTTGCTATAAAAAGATTATTTCTAAATATATCACTTTTATTCTTTTCCTGCTTTAGGTTTTTCTCTTTTAGTTATCCACTACTGTAAAAATTACTCTGTCATGATGTCTTACTTATTTACACTTAATGCAAGTGGGTTCGTTTTCATTTTGTTATTATTAGCTGTATTAGTTTTAACTGCTCACATTACCAAAGAAGATATAAGGCTAAATGATGAGTATCTATAGCACAGAAAAATGTAAACTCTGACAATGAAAAAATAAAAAGTCAAGGGGAATATGTACAGCAGAAAGTATCAGGCACAGTTGATTTTATTCCTACAGATTTCTTTTTCATGCCCCATCCACCATTTGCTCTTAGTTGTCCGATATGATCCTAGCTTAGCTTCTATCCAGATATAACAAGACAAATCAGATGTGGCAGAGAGTTTCACTTCCAGTCCTTTGCCCTGCAAATGAGAGCCTGGATGCTTCCAGGCAGGCAGCAAACAACAGCAGTGAATGCCAGAGATGATATTTCAACTGATGTTCAAGGAGTGCCATACAAATATTGTGCTCTTTATCCACTAAAAAAACTGCCCCACTTGTGTGCCAAAAGTTAGCTAATGAACTAGCACTGCTTAGCCAGGGACTATCCTAGGCTGCTCAACCATCAGACACCAGAGCATGCTGGGAATTAAAATTATTTAACAGAAAAAAAAAAAAAAAAAAAAAAAAAAAAGAGTAAATTGCATTTGGAACCCCACTGCCCAGTGGGCAGCAGCCAAACCCACCACAGGCACTAGACAGCTCCCCTTTCTCTGATGCCAATATTTGGTGCAGTGCATGACTCAGCTAGGTCAATATACAGAGTAATGGGGCTCATCAGCCACCTTTCTGCTTAACATCACTGAATCTGAGATGCTGGTGACAAATTTCTTCCCTGCTTTGTATGCACAGAAGACTGTATACAGTCAGCAAAGCAGGCTCCACTATCTGTGTTATCCCATGTCTGCATAACGATGTGGCACAGACAGGGAACAATGATACTACTAACATCAGCAAAATAAGACCACTCACCTGTCAGCAGCAAGAGAAAAATCAGCTCCCTCAGGTGCCCTGGTACCAAGGAGTCTGAGAGCATCCAGAAAGAAACAAAACCAAAACCAAACCAACCAACCAACCATCCAAACAAAAAAACATTCTCCCAGTCCATGCAAGAGGATAGTATGATAAATTTGTGTGGAACTGCTTTACTGTGGTTAGGTACATTGGCCCTTCATTTGCTGGAAGAATTATCTGAGCACTTAGCACTTTTGGGGAAAAAAAAAATTAAAAAGAGCAGAGTGAAATAACAGGAGTCACAAAGACTACCAATGACAGGGCTGACTCAGTACAAAAGGAAAACAGGGAGAAGGCAAATATAGCCCCTATATGGCTTGTGTCCTGGAGAGCAGCCTGGCTTCATGGGAGGCAACAAGGAAAAGTTCAGTATTGGGAACACTCGGGAGATGGCCATGGTGAGAAGCAGCAGCTGGTGTTCCTGAATTTATGCACCTGCCTAAACCACCTGGCTCTTTGTCCCTGCCCTGTCCTCCCCCTTCTTTCTCCCCTTGGGGCAGGACTCCCCTTCAGTTGCATGGTCCTCTCCTCCTTGAGGTGACAAAAATCAGTTTTGTCTAACTTGCCTGTAAGCCTTCTTTCAGTCCTCAGTTCCTTTTCCTTTCTGAGCTCCTTCCCATTTTGCTAACGGACTCTTTAGAAAGGAGATAAATTATTATGGAAACCTGGTGTGCCACAATGACAGAAAAAATATGGTACTTAGAATATATGTTCTACTGAAATAAACTGTGTGGGTATAAATCCCCATTATTTTTAAAAGTTCACATAAAAATGGAAAAGCATGAAAGATTAGACCACCTTGCATGGAATATTACACCTAACAGGATGAAGAATGACCCTTCAGTTTCATTCCATAATCTGTTCCTAATAATGGAAAAAATATTAACTGATGATACGACAAAGAAGTAAGTCTGAGAAGATGTTGAGAAGGTCCTAAAAACCTTTGCACAGGCTACTTCAGATTTGAGTATGGCCTAGATATTTAGAGAACATGATAATAATGCTGAAACTGTGGAAAAGAAAAAGACAGTTTCATAATGCCTTATCTTTTTGTTGTTGTTTTTTAAGTCCCCTGCCACCTATTTTTCTGCAGGTATAGAAAACCATTGTGTGGATAAGGTGATCTGTCATATACTATAAATATTTAATAATAGAAGTTGCAAATAACATAGTGAAAATAATGTCAAGACTGGGAAACTGGATAAGTAAAAATGGACAATACTCATGAGCAAAAGTAGCATCAAATTAAGGAGTGGTTTGTGAATGGTTGATGGAATATAGCTTGAGAAAAAATTCTCCATCCTTCAATCATGCTTGACATTTTCAGGAGAAATGATGTGTGACCAAGATGTTAGACCTATGCATTTGTTCTGGCTTAGACATTTTATGTGCATGTTTTCGCTTGCTATCTAAAATGACATAACACTGTTATTCCTTGTGTTGCTGCTGGGGGTCTTCGGGAATAGAAATTGCCTCTTCAGGTTCCTCCTGGGGCCCTGTCCCATACCTGGAGCACAGTACTTTTCTAGTGTGTTTGCTCATGGAATGATCTGTGTTCCTGGTAATCACTCACAGTGCTCAAACCCACACTTCTCAGTATGTCACCACGTCTAGCTCTTCATTGGCTATCATGTGCAGTAAAATGCTTGACTTTTTGTTGGTGTGCAACAGGGATCTGTCAGACATCTCACTTTGTTCAGTTACTGAAACAGCTTATTCGCTTACACACATAGCAGAAAATGTGTGTTCACAATCACTGTGGAAATGCAAAGTATATGGTACAATCTCGCAAGACCACTTCACCATAAGGCCCCAGATAAAATACTTCAGAACGTGAATCAATAATAATCATGCCAAATGATGAATACAGGTGTAAAGTTAGCCAGCCAAGCACTTACACAGATTTTTGAATTGGTCTCAGACAGTTCATTTTATAGTGACATATTTCAGCCAGGTGAAGTAATTCAGTTTTAAACCTACTAGCAAAAGTAATGGACAAGTTTAACTCAAGCATTTTGAATATCCACTGAATTTTAAATGGCTTCACATCACAATAGCAAACAAAATCTAAAACAAACAAACAGACACAAACAAACAAACAAACAAAAAACACCATCAACACCACCAACAAAACCACAACAAAAACATTTCTTATTAAATTCTCAGAGGACATTGATGAGAAGACTGTCAATGTCCATTGGCAGAAATGAAATCTTGCAGACAGCTGATTTGATTAAAATAATTGATAAGGTAATTAGTGCAATCAAATGACAATCTAAACTTAGTTTTTGGGGGACCTGATATAATATGCAAAAGTATTTTTATTCTCATTGCTCAAATATAAAGGTTAATATTATATAAAGATGCAATTATGTTATTGGGGAAACACACACACAAATACATAAATGAATGACCCATCATGAATACCCGTGAAGATCAGTAATAGGGATAAAAGCAGTGAAGTCTTGGGGTAACCCCTGATGTGACAAAGAAAGGTGGGATGGCTGTTGTGCACAGTCTTGTCCCCAGCACGTTCTACAGATTTTGGAAAAATACAGAGATGAGATGAACATTTTGTTACTCCCTGTGTTTTGTTCTTATGGCAGGGTACCTTGGCTTTCTAATACAAAATTTATTTACTGTGCTAAAATTCTGACAGGCTTTTTTTGATGACATTGACATTTAACTTATGACATTGCATTTAATTTAAGAGAAATCAGTGAGGAATGTGGTATCAGTGCCATGGCAGCTTCTAGCCGCTCTGAAGCTGGGACTTGTCACAGCATAGTATCACCCAAGCTGTAACATGGCATCATCCCAGACTCTCTTCACACAAAACGAAGAAGGTATTGCAACCCCACTGCAGATCTGGGTAATAGGAGGATGCCCTTCAGCAAGGGTGATGCTTTCAGGGATGTCCTCTGCTTCTGGCATAGAAAAAATCAGCCAGAACAGAAAACTTGGTCTTGTATGTTGCTGCTAATCTTAGTGCAGTGGTATGTACCTGCCCAGCCTTTCACAAAACAAACTGCTACTCTGTCAGTCTCTGAAATACATACATGTATAGTCTTGGGAGCAATACCAGCAAATTAACAAAGACAGTTAAAGTGATTTTTGCTGCAGGTGGCTTGTATAACATGTTCCACAGTCAAAAAAAAAAAAAAAAAAAAAGAGAGAGAGAAAAAAAAAAAGTGTATTTAATCCACTTTTATGTTAATCAGAAAAAAAAAAAGCTGGCGATTTTCTCCAGACTTTAATGTTTCTAAACTACATACTTACTGAACAACTAATAGTGACTTCTCAACAGGTAACAATTGAGCAAGACAGACTTGACATCACCAGAATAAATCCCATACCTGTATAGTCTTCATTTCCACAAATTAATTATGTGGCAAGAGACAGGCAGTAAGGATTTAAACAGGAACTCATAGTCTTTTAATTAACTGTGTGCAATGGTGGTAGCCAGCACAGACATGATGCCAGGTCCCCTAGTGTGTCAAAGGATCTAAACCAGTTCACTCCAATTGACCATAAGGCCTACAAAGACTTGTTTGTGTGTTGCTGGTAAATCTTTTGATTTTAGTAATCCAAAGTTTAGGCTTCTAATACAAGTGAGTGAAAGAGACACACACCTTCCCTAAGTAATCTGTACTACCTGAAGACAAACAGAATAGATTGCCCTTGGAAGTGTTTCTCTTTCTCCTTGGCTACGTGCAGAGTCTTAAATGACAAAATATAGGCCAGCCACCTAGCCTTCAGATGCCCAACTGTACTGCTGTGCAATCAGGATCATTGCAATCACTCCTATAGGGCTCTTTCAGACTTAGTCACTCCCTGGCTGGGATTGGAACTGGTTTATTTAGGTAATTTTTAATATCTTTATAATTTAGCAGCAAAGACCATCTATTTTAAGTAAAGGTTATCAACATGCTGTTTGTGCTTTTCTTGAGCATTGCCAAAACTTCAGATAATGAAATAATAACTCAGCAACATTTGTTGTACTTCAGCTTCTACAGAAGCAACACGTATAGTGTGACAGCTCCATTACGAACTGCCAAATGGAGTAATTACGGAGTCTTAATATTAATTATTACTGTAACCTTCCCTGGCCCCCGACACACAATTTAAAGACATATTAAAGGTTATTTAGGCCAGGAAAATAGGATAGGAGTTGACTTTTGCTGAAACTTTTGTTGTGTTGTTTAATAACACATTTTAAAGCACTAAAATTAAAACAACTGCATTGAACCAGATAAAAGGACACTTTCTGTCTTAGCCTTTCCCTCCAATGATTATTTGCATATATTCATTAGGAGTCATTTGTCTCGCTCAGCAACTGATCATCTGGAGAGGCTTTACTGCAGAAGTGACCAGAGTCCTTCCATCTAGGTGCAGATGAACCATAAAAGTTTGTCCCATAAAAACGATTGGAGAGGGATATGTTTGTGCTGCTGGCTCATGCAAAGGAATTACTGCTAGAGAACCAAATCTAAAGAAAAAAGGCTGAACTCCCAGTATTTTGTCAGCTTTCTGATGACATACAAACTTCAGTATTGAATTTATTTATATCTTTTTATTTGGAAGAGAAGTAGAATAACATATAATATCTCAGCTAGTAATTTATGAGGTACCTGGATACTAATGTATAAGTAATGTTTAATGTTTAGTATACATGCTGTTTGAATTTGAATGTACTTCACTGTCCCAGAGTTTAAAGCTAGCAATTCATATATGGACAGGATTCATTCATTGTGGTAAAATGTTATATTTCTCTATTTTGTCTTGAGTTTTGCATTGCTTCCATTTGATCTTGGAAGCACCTTCAGTTAAGCTTCTGATTTGCAAAGCATGTTTAACCACTTTAAATACAATCCCAGCACAGCACTGCCGCAGCAGCGTTGAAAAGGTGCCACCTTCTGATTGTTCAGAGATGTGCATCCCACTGTTAGACTTCACAGTCCCCTGAAAAGACAAAACACTGGCTAAATATTGTTTTTTGCTCATCTGGAAAAATCTACAGGCCTTCAGTGACCAGATCATCTGGGTTTGAATAGAAAATCTCTTTTTTTCTGGATGCATGGCTGTTCAGAAATAACAAATTAGTATAAGTTTTTTGTTATATTAAAAAGATTCCTGCATATTTATATGGTCCTCAAGATTCAGGAATATTTATTTCCAAAGTCGTGTATGAATTTATAGATTTTTTTTGTTTTGTTTTGTTTTGTTTCATTTTTTTTTTCTGGGTTCTCCTAAGTTTGTGATCATTGAATATTTTTAATGTATGTTGCCCCTTTTGACTTGTTTTCTACTCTGATTTCATGAAACAACAGTGACCATGAATCAGTAGGACTGTCCTCTACTAAAAAAGTTAGGACTTTGTGTGGTCATTAGGAAGAGAAAGTATCAGTTCTTCCTGGGGATCCTCTCTGTTTCTCCAGTAGAAAAAGGTTATGCTTTCTGTTGTACCTGTGTGCAAAGATGTCTCATGAATGCAATCAAGTCCTGCAATCAATCTTCTCATGGGCAAATTACTACAATCATGGAAACATTTGCATCAGAATTTCTAGGCATGTGTGAGCCTTTAAAACAAGCCATATGTAGAGAGAAATTATGTGGTGTTTGTGGCCTATTAATGTGCTAGAAGTTGTTAGTTTTGTGTGTGTGTAGTGCTTCCCTGAAAGTGCCAATAGTACAGGTCAAATATGATAACAAGGATAAATTTTCTGATGGAAAAATAGCAATACATTGCAAACAAGCAGCACACAAACTTCTAAATGCCTCCAGTGTTTCAAGTATGTTTTTGAGAGTGGCACTTTTCATGCCTCACTTCTTTCAAAGACTGTTCTTTAAAATACCTTGATGGGAAATTGCTGTTTTCTGTCCTTCTCCTCCTAGGAAAGAAGACAGTTGCAACTATGCACACCTCTTGAGGGCTGTTCTATCTGGGGCTGTGAAAAGTGTCAGGATGTGTTGCTGTGGGGTTTTTGGGGTAACCCAGCCTCAACACCGTATGGGACGAATGCTGATGAGCTCAGCAGTGCTGGGCCAATGGGCAGGGCAGCTGCAAGACCATTTTCAAACCTTTTCTGCATTCAGAAATAAAACCATTGTCATCCCTTGCCATTCCGAGTTCCCCCTCCTCTTGGCTCTCCAGACCTTCTGGTTTGTGACTTGGTGCTCTTGGCTATATAAAGATGCATGTGTGCTTCATGAGGGCTGGTCAGCTCTGACTTCTCCTCTGCCTTCAATTGCTGTTCCCTTATATCTGTAGAATCACATATTCAACAGTACAGATTTTTATTTATTTATTTACTTTTCTTCTCAAGGTTATGGTATATGTGTACATCCCACTAACCCTTTAATTAACTTGATAGGCTTTTCTATAAAGCGCAATGCCATGGGCTAATGTTTGTTCAAAGTGATATTTCTGTGTTTTTCAGTTTAACCTTTATACTCTTTGTGTATATGTCAGTCACATACAGGATCACAGACAACCTCTCCATTTACAGTTCTCTGCATCACTGTCTGGTCTGTAAATGGACTGCTCCTCTAGAAGCGCAGAAGCACTGGTACACTGGTAAATGGATACACTCCAGTTATCAGCCTTTTTTTTTTTTTTTTTTTTTTTTGTGGCCTTCATTTTTGTGGACCTCCTGTGGACCTTCTCTAGCAGGTTCATGTATTTTTTAGACTGGGGGTCCCACAGTTGGATGCAATACTCCAAGTGGTGTTTCACAAGGACAGAATAGAGGGAGGAGAATCACATCCCTTCACCTTTTGGCCATGATTCTTATTATGTAGCCAATACAGTTGGCTTTCTTGGCTGTAAGCTTGAACAGGGGGCTTGGACCAAATGGCTTCCAGAGGTGGCTTACAACCCCAACATTTCTGTGATTCTGTGATCCATGAGACAGTTTCTAGCATTTCAAATGTATACTGCAAATCTTTTCCACCATTGCTTGTTATTTTCATCATTCAGCCTTTGTAGCTATCTGCATCAATAAGGTGGTTAAAATCAACTTAAGAGGTGTGAAGGGAACATTTATTCAGACAGGTTATTTCATTCGAGTGTATAAAGAAACATTACTGATTGCCAGAAAGAAAGAAAAAAAAAAAAAAAAAAAAAAAAAAGAACAAAACAAAACAACTCTACCACCATTTTATATAAGATCTACTTTGTAAGAGAGATGTCCACATGATTGCTGCCTGCTTTTAATATGCAAATTGCTGGAGCTGATTTATGACCATATGAGGACACTAATCTTTGAAAAAGAGCTAAATCAATTGAAAGGAAAGGTTGGATTTGCTCATGAAAACAAAAAAGGTCCCGATATTCTCACAAATTTCAGAACAGAGAAACTTTTTCATACTGCTCTGTAAAGGGAAATGAAGTCATGACCTCCAATAATAATATTCTATTATTTGGAGTAACTCTGAAAACTGCAAAGTTCCAGATGTGGAACAAAAAGACCAGAGCATGTTAAAAAAAAAACAGTTTAGCATTCATTAACAAATATTGACATGTACAGTTTGCCCTTGGATATCAATTATTTTTGACCTGTCCCATGTATCCTAAGTATTGTCCTCCTCCTCTTTTCACATGTCTTTTAAACATTCAGGCCCAACCCTTTCAAACCCCGAACTTGCTTGCATGTTCCTGCTGCTATCAAGGAAATACTGAACTTTTCTGAGTAACCCTGGCACTGATTTGTTCTTTATAAACATCAAATGAACCTCAAGAGTTTCTGCTTTTTTTTTTTTAGGGGATTTTTAAGTATGGCAAAGTTGTGAAGAATATTCAAGTCTTCTTCTAAAGTAATAGCTAACTGACTACAGCCTGTGACTTACCTGAGATCATGTTTAACAAGAAAGAAAACATATGAAAGTCATTGTACTGGTTTCAGATGGGATAGAGTTATTTTTCTTCCTAGTACCTGATATGGTTCTATGTTTTGGATTTAGTATGAGAATAAAGCATTGTACATCACCTTATTATTATTATTTATGTCTTCTTTTTCTGTCCTTATAAACTGTCTTTACATAAATCCATGTTTTTACCTTTTTCCCCTGGTTCTCTTCCTCATCCCACTGTTGAGGGTAGAGTAAATGAACAGCTGTGTGATGCTTAGCTAGCTTAAACCACAACAGCCATTCTGTTTGCACATGATTAACGAAATACTATATCTCCTAGAAATCTAGTTATTACAAGAGCACCTCCTCCCCTTCAGTTTAGTACTCTAGTGATATTAAAAACCATACATGTACATTTGCAGTTGCCCTGCTGGCTGCCCTTTCCTGGTCAGGAAAGCTACTAAGCTGCCAAGTATCTTTCCCCAGGAACCCCAGTCTTTCTCTTCAGAGCTTGCATATTGCATTTACTGTAAATGGCTTGATCTAATCACTTTCCAGTTGCACCTAAAAACATAAGAGTTTGTTACGCTTCTGTGAAATGTGGGATTTGCAACTGAGTGATAAAGTGATAAAGTCTGGGAAAGTAAAGGTCAAATCAGGAGTCTTGGTCAAGCACTGTAATAGTATATAATTTTAATACGTATATATATATATATATACGTATTAAAATTTTAATACGTATATATATATACGTATTAAAATTTTAAAATTATTTATTTATTAAATTATTATTTATTTTTTAAATTATTAAATATATCTCTATCTCTATCTATCTATCTATCTATATATTTAAAGTGACCTTTCTTGGCTACTCATGGAACACTTTTCTTGATAGGTTACATGATACTTCTCTATGACCAAGTAGAAAATAATCTTTTGGGAAGGGATTGAAAGAGCATTTGGAAAAAAACATCAACCATTTCTGAAAATGTTCAGTTATTCAAAAGCTAACTTGAATAACATACACATTTTTGAGAAGATTCCCCCAAACTTTCACAAACAGAGTAGTGCACAGCCAAGACATTCATCTGAGAAATACTTGAATGAAATGAACTTGTTTATGCTGTTTAAGTTTAATTAAAACATGGAACTTTCATACAGGAAAGAAAGTTTTAATGAAATGCTACATTTTTTCAAGATTTTCCTATGACTAAGCCCCCCAAATAATAAGTACATAATTTTAATTAGAACCAGAGAATTTATATTTAATATTTTATTAGGAAGAATAAAGCTTCTGTTATTTCATATTGACAAAGTTAGAAAGTGAATAATTAATCTCCACTCAAGTCACTCAGGACTCTAATACACTGTTCATGCAGCAGATCATAAGCATCTTTGAAAAATGTTCACCAAATCACCCTTTAATGAAAGGGATTACAATTTTAAGATTTTGTTGTGAATCTTCATTCGTTAGTAAAGGTATCATCTTAATAGCTGTCTTTGATGATATACACATTTGGTGCTTAGCACACCATGAAAAATACAAGCAATGATGAAACTCCATTGACACAAACTCTCCTGAGACTCCTGAATGCCAGAAGGTGCCTTTTTGATTTGTATCACTGCAGGACCAGCCTGGGAGTTTTGGACAATCCCTGAAGTGGTTGGATGCTGTAGAAGCAGGGAACAAAATAACTCTAATTCTAGCAAAATTGCAAATCAAATAAAGTTTCCTCCATTTATTAGTTATTTACCATTGTTTTTAATAGAAGTCAGACCAGATGAGCCTTCTTTTGTTATAAACTTGGACTTTTAATCTATACAGTCATCATATCTGCCTCTGTTTGCTTGTACAGAACAGCTGCTAGTTTTCCTTTCCAGCCTCGCCTTCGTGTTTCTTAACCAGCAGTGGGCTCCAGGTGGCAGCACACGCACCATTTGCAGAGCAAGTGGGAAGGTTTGACATGAAATGATTCTGATTTAAATTATTTTGTCATTTCTGCTCCCAGATGAAACTTGTGATGAAAACTCACCTGAAATTTTAAACTCTGATTCTTCTTAGAATATGTTTCCTGAATATTATTCTTAGAATCACCCTTGGCATCTCAATTCTCAAAATCATGTTTTCTTATTGGAAAGCTACAGTTACTGAACTAAACTAAGCTAAACCTTCTGATGAAGCTATTGTGAAGTTTCCATGAAAGTAGTAAAATCAATAAGTTTAAATAAACTTATCAAATATTGTCTGGGGTAAATTAAGCCCATATTTCTCAGTGTGCTCCATCCATTTCACTGCTAAGTATAGGACTTCTGCTCCTTGCACAAACACAAGACTTGCAGGGGATCCTTGGGTCTTGAAATCCTCCCAGCTGCTCTTTCAGGTACAATGACATGTCTGTCCTTTCAGCATGAAACTAAATGGGGCTGTATCCCCTTAAAACAGACAGGACTAATAAGCCATGAACACCAAACAGCACTGAATGTTAATTGAAGGGATGTGACCTTGCCACACTGACCAGACACTAGAGCTGCATTCAGGCTGTTGGTGGACAGAAAAAAGAATGACCAAAGAAAACAAGAGCAAGGATGTAATATAAGATATATACAGTAACATAAGGTAATAGAAAACTGTTGAACATGATTGGCCATTGGATGAAGACACTTTTAAGATTACAGACTCTAATAGTGTGTTTTTGAAGCACTAAGAAAAGCACCCTGGTCCAGGTGCTCACGTGTCTGGGTTCCTGTGCTGTGTACACTCTCCTGAGCATTATCTTGCTTTTTACATCTTACTGACTCTCTTTCACTCTGCAGAAGTCTTTCTGTTTTCCTGAGGCAAAGGTTGTGCTGAGCATCTCCTCTCATTCCTTTGCTATTACCACAAGCTACTTCAGGGACAGAAATACACACTTCCCCAAGTGCTTCTCTTCTTTCTCAGCTCTTTCTCTTCGGATAGATAAAAAATCTGAATGACAGGTTCATTACTGAAAACCAATGCCACCTTTCTCTTCTTTCTGTTATCATCAAAACAGATACATTTTTTCCAGTTAGTTTTGAGCATGTGCACACACATGCACACACAAAGTTTCATTAAAGAACAAACAAACAAACAAACAAACAAACAAGAAGACTTTATGTCCACTTAGGCAAGCATTCAAATTCTCTTTGCAGTTATGAAAGATAATAGAATGGGAGAAAAGCATCTGCTGAGAGACAACAACAGCAAAAGAATTTTAGTCGTGAGAATACAGAGACAACACGGTCTTTCCTTAGTGAATAAATGTAAAAGCAGTCTAAAACAATGAAGATATTCAAATAACTATAAATAATTTTCCTCTTTGCAGCATGATCTCCATTTCCTATTTCCAGGTGGTTAGATACCACAGAATATTTTTTTTTCCTTGTAAATAAATAATGTGGATGAGAAGTCCTTAAAATGTCATTTTTTATTTTATTTTTTTTCTTGGTGTGGATGGGGAGAGAATTAGGGGCAGGGTGTAGTATGGACTCTAATGATCTGCTTTGCCACCAGACTTCATTATATCAAAACTTCTTTTGACTTTACTAAGCAGATTCTCTGAACTAGAATTGAAAAACTAAGCTTAAATTTCACAGTATTTATTAAATACTTGCAATAGTATATGCATGTTAAAATTAATTGAGAGAGCAGGATGGATGCTGTTCCTAACTTACCTCAGATAAGCAACTGTTTCTGAGTTTTCATGTTGATTTTTTGATGATATCGTAAGCTACCCTTGTAGTTTCTGTGCCATTTAACCACTGATGTATTTCTGAAAGTCTAGCTCCCAGTACATAGAGTCACTTTTAAAACTATACCATGATGTATATCTTAATTCTGAAACCCTTCATTAACTAACTTCATGGATCTGCAGATGAACTAATTTGTCTTGCTAGCAGAGCAGAACAAGTAATACAAATTTGCCTTTCTGTGCATGCATGCTCCCAGAGCCTCTCAGCACTTACTTTCAAAAAAGAATTATCCAAAATGCAGAAATCAAACATTCTATTGAAAATAAATTTCTCTCTATTTCTCTGATTTGGGTCCCAAGCTCTTGAATAGATGTTATATTCCTGCAGCAGTTTTGGTGTCGATTCTAATCAAATCCCATACATCATTTGAGTGAAAGATGCAAGTCATGGGTCTTTTGAAATACTGTTATGACAACTGGGCAAAATGAAGGACAAATATCAATTAAATGGAAATGTTCAGTCCCATTAAAGACAAGATAAACACAGCCTAATTTTCTGCATTTGTACCAAAGCAGTTATCTGCCTTACCCACGTCAGTAATTTTGCATAGGTTACAAGCAGATCTTTCAGATTACTATTGGCAGAACACTCTTTGGGTCACAATAACATAAGAGAAACAAAGAATGAATGCATATGAGAATGAATGAAAGAATGAATGAATGAAAAGCTGCAAGATTGTCTGGCTTTGTACTCCGGAGCTTTAAGAAACTGATTATTCTCCTCTTTCATGTGCTTCAGTAAAGGCATAGTCAATAGTTGCTTTGGACCAAGGATTGCTAGAAGCCAAAGAAGGGCTCTGCTAATGAGAAACTGTAGCCTGGGTCCTCACCTCCGACTGTCCTCAATCCCATGCTCTTGCCCTCCTACAGCCAGGCTAGAGCCTACAGCAAGTGTAGCAGCTCTGCACCACTACACTGTCTTCTCAAAAAATCACAATGCAGTGCATGTTAATAATATGACAGCTGGAATATCAGAAAATGATTGATAGCATGAATAAAATAGCTCTTTCAATCAACCTGATTTGGGAGAAGATAATGAATTTTGTATGTATATAGCTACAAATAGATAGAGATCTTTGTATATCAATTACAATTGCTACTAGTATTTGTGCCATTTTGTAGTAGCTTCCCAGAAATAGAAAAAAAAAATAGCTAGCACAAAAATATTATTAATTATAGTGGTTTGAAATAATCCAGACTCAATGACCTAACATGGTCTAATGGTTTTATCTTCCTAATATGATCAAGAGTGAAATCTACACCTAGTGAAGTTAGATTAGGTAGATGTGTTGTATATGTGTTGTAATCTACATCCTACAAATAGCCAACTACTCCACGAGATTACATAGGAGAGTGCATGGTCACTGGCCAGGAGAAAAATAATTTATCATTTTCAAAATCTAAGTGTCTGAGGTATATGGGTAAGTTGCTGTCTTGCTACATAGCCATAACTCCCATGAGCTACAGTATCTCTGTGCTTGCTCTTAGCTTGAGCCAAACATCAGGTAAAACTCACTTAAGCTGAGATTGAAGGCCATACTTTGCTCCCTCCTTGCAACAAATTAGGAATGTGCATGAAGAGCAAAGAGCATATAGCTCGCATCCTAACCTGGTACAGGTTGGTAATTTACAGATGAGATTTAAACTGCATTTACTGGAATCTTGGGATCAAACATTAAAAAATAGTTTTCTGAGTTTTCATGAAGTTGAAATAGCCATTTAGTGAAGTTTTCAGTATTCTACAAATAGTCTTGCACTACAAGTATTAGAGGGTCTGTAAATGCTACATTTATTTATGCCAGTGGAAACACCAAAGAGAAATTAAACTGGTGATCTTTCTTTTTATCTTGTGTACAGATAACATTTTTTTTTTCGTTTTTCCTATTTTTAACTTAATTCATGAATCTTTTCCTCACCCCATCTTTGCATTTTTCCCTCATTAGTACATTTAAAATAGATGTATTTAAGTGACATTATTTTGGCTTCCTTTTTCCCCTTCCTTGGCTTTGTTATGTCTTCTTTTATGGAGTTATGCATAATTTCTTAAATTGCAGACAAGATTTTGCCAGTTTCTGTCTGTTGTATGGAAAGTTGTTTTTCTTGAAAAAAATAGCTCCGGATGTTGAGATTTTAATGTGGAAAATGGTATTTCCTGTTATCTTATCTGGAACATTGTATGTCTAATAAAATTATATGGACTTTTGAAAATTTTCCCTTCTACTGCAATTATTATGTTAGAAGAATGGAGCCAAACTGATAGCTACTTCATGTTTCAGAAGACCTTGACAAACGAATGCACTGGAAAATTTCTCATCCTGTCTTTTATGACCCATATGAGTCCAAGAACAAGTTCCATATGATGGAAATTAGTGCAAAATTTGCTCTCTCCTTTGTCGTCTACAGACGGCGACTGTAAAAACAGAATTATAGGAAAAAAAGAGAAAAGGTTCAATTTAAAGCCTCTGAATATCTTCACAGAGAGAAAGAGCCATAACCATGACAGTGCCACACAGTTTCTTTTTGGTGTCACCCATGCTTTGAGTCTTTCTGTAATGCAAAATGTCTGTGAAAGGAAGTTGGTGACAAATATTTTCAAAAGGACATCGAAAACTCAGGGATATTTTTAAAATCTTATATTTCTGCCACTTTAGAACACTTGTAAAATTGGGAAGTAATACCAACTTGCCTTTTCACAAAACCCGAAAATAATTGCTTTGAGTAGCGTTCACATAATGTAATGAAAGATACCACAGAAAACCCCTTGAGGAAATCAATATTTGTGTCCTCAGAAAATGATGTGAATAGAGTGAATTAAAATAAAGAATGGAAATGCTCACTGAACACTGACTGTAAAACAAAATGTTGAATGGGTGCTCATTAACTGAGCACCATTCATTGTATGACCTAAATGAAGCAGAATTCCCATGAAAATGTACATAAAAGATCTCTAGTAGACTCTTCAGTCTATTTGTGTCCTTAGGGCAGTGAAACAGAGACCAAGTTGACAGGAAGACAGGGAAAATGGTCTATAGAAATACAGTTCTGAATCTTTCTCTTTCTCCTGCAATATTGTTCTCTGTTATGTACTTAATGTGACTGAATTATATTTGCACAGATAATTTACATTCTTCCATTTAATAGCTATGGAGTTCCTGACTTTGTATTCCCAATAATGGTGTATGTGTGTGTGCATACACGATAATATTATAGTGTAAATACTTAAAATGAGCTGAGCAGCAGTTCATAACCAAAATTTCATAAAAAAAAAAAAAATCATCATGCTATCTTCATTAAATTGTAAAACTGTGCAATCTCCTCCTTCAAAAATGATGGCTTTTCACCACGCAGCTCTTCATCTAAAAGAGGAGCTAATTAAGATTTTTGGGCCCCAATCTTGCATTATGAGTATATGAACTGTTTTAACTGTATATAACAATGTCTTCATGTTTTAAGAATATAGGGCAATCAGTAGTGAAAGCCCTTTTTACATTTGAATCCTCAGAGGAATGGAAGAAGCTACAGACAGCCAGAAGTACAGAGAGAAATTCAATTAAAAAAAAAAAAAAAAAGAAAGAAAAAGATAAAGAAGACAGAAAGAAAGAAAAGAAAGGGAAGAGAGAAAATTGAGATGTTCATTCTGACATGAAACCTGTAAATCATGAACACAAGAAGGTTGTAACAGAATGAGAGGCAACAAACTGCAGGAGGTTCTGGCTGAATATCAGGGGGCACTTCTTTACTGTGAGGGTGACAGAGTACTGGCACAGATTTCCCAGAGAGGTTGTGGAGTCTCTTTCTCTGGAGATATTCAAAACCGATCCTGGATGCCTTCCTGCACTACGTGCTGTGCTCTAGGTGAGCCTGCTCCCCTGGAAACCAGATGATCTTCAGAGGTCCCTTCTAATCCTGCCCATTCTGTGATTCTGTGATATTCCCAAATACAGGCATTAGCACCTCACTTTGATCTCTTGGAAACAAGTGGTATAACAACAAGGAAACAAGTGGTATAACAACAACAAGCAGTTCATGGTGGTACTACTCAGGAGCTACAGCAAGTTCAGAGAGAATTTCTTCTGTTTGTTGTCGTTTCCTGCAGATAATCACAGCACCTCAGGCATGCTGCCATGCGAAAGCTTTTGCAGGCTCTACCCACTGTTCTCTCAGAAAGAAAACAGCAAGAAAGCCAGGAAGATAAGGGAGAGGGTACAGAGAAGTTGTGTCAGGACTTTATATTTCAATTTTAAATTAACACTTTGATAGGATTTTTTTTTTTTAACTTGGGGGGGAAAAAAAAAAAAAAAGAAAAAAAAAAAGAAAAAAAAAAAGATTCCAAGAGGTGACTGCAGAATATATATATATTAAAAAAAAAAAAAAATCAACAACAATATTATTGTATATATTTATTCATTTTAATCCATGGAAAAGTGAAACATTTTACCACAAGAAGAATAAAGATAATTAGGCTGAAAAACTACCACTGCTAGGTCTAGCTAATGCCTTTCAGAATGCTGTAAATTGTGTCCTGTATGAGCCAGTCAATACAGAGAACTAACAATCTCTTGTTGAGAAACACTGTCAATGTGTAAATTTTAATCAACATTTTTTCTGCTTCCACAAAAAAGTCTTGACTGTGGCAAATTTATAGCCTGTAGGTATCTCAAATTATGCAGGAACATCTTCTGCTGAATCATCTAGGAAATCAAATTCAACTGTGACACTTTCAAGTAACACTTCTCCCAGCAATGCAAAATGATTTTATATAACCAGTTTTTATTTGAAGTGAGTTGGTAGTAAACAGGAATTCTTTGGCCACCATCACAACTTTTGATACCCTGTTCATCCCAGTTTAATTAATATTCCCTCCTCTTCTCTATGATTCTCTATTCTCTATCCTTAAATAGGATATCCTATCCTTAAATAGGATATCTTATCCTTAAATAGGATATAGAATATCCTATTTAATATGTTAAATATTTAATATATTAACTTATTTAATATGTTAACATATTTAATATGTTAAATATGTTCAAAATGGTTTTGAACATATTTTGTGATTATTTTGATGAAGTTTTGCAAAACAGATAGATTTTTCTGTCATTTCTAATCAAATGAATTAAAAAAAAAAAAAAAAAAAAGCAAAAAAAAAAAAAAAAGCCCCGGAAGAAATCAGTTTGGAAGCTTATATTTAATACTTGCTTGTGTAAGAGATGGAATTACTGTCTGTAATAAAAGGAGAATTAAGGAAAAGATTTTTTTTTTTTTCTAGTATTCTCTCCAGCATTCTGTCTGAACTGAGAACAGAGGTGGACTTTGCTTCACTCAGTTTTGTTAGTGTCTGTGAGCTCTTTTTTTTTTTTTTTTTGCATCTTTATTTCTGGCCTAATCACAGAATTACTTCATTTTAAAATAAAACAAAACAACCCCCCTCCCCCCCCCCCCCCCCACACACCCCATCCATAGTATTGCTAGGGGAAAACAATCTACTTTATTATGCAGAGTTTTATGTTTTATTGACAAGGCAAACTGTCTTGTCAAAAAAACCTGTATATTATATGGAGGGCTTTTTTACTAACAGGTATGATTCAACACAACACAAAATATTTCAGTAATTGTTTTGTTTTGGATACTGCACTCAACTTTTAAATTTGCTATAGTGCTAAACTTTTTCTTATTTTTTTTTTCTTCCTTGAGGGGATAAATAATTTTACCAAGTACTAAGTGTTAACAGTCTACTGTAGACCAAATAAACTTCATGCAAAGTAAATACATGGCTGTGTCTTTTATAACTCTGTAGTTTTAAAATCATTTTTTTCTTGGTGTGAGGCGTCTTCACTGTTATGAGAGCTCCCATAAATAGGAAAAGGTAAATTATTCTACTTCACCTTATTAAATATTCTGCATATACCCGTGCATTATTGCATTTTATTATTTGTAATTACCTACTGACCTACTGTTTGGAATAAGCCACTGAAAAAAAAAAAAAAAAGAGTTCTGTATTAAAGGACACCTGAAAGCATATTAAGTAAGAAATGAGAAATAAATAAATCAGAATTTGACTATGACTATAGGAGGCACAGGGAGATTCAAACCCATCAGTTGAGGAACTGGAAGACAGTTTTCAGAAACACTTTAAGTAACTAAGGAATACAACTGCTAATTTAAGAAAATTACTAAGAAATGTTGAAAAGTAAATCCGTTTGCTTTTTTTTTTTTTTTTTTTTTTTTTTGTGAAATTAGCTTTTAAAATTGTTTGTTGTGTTTATTTAATTTTAAAGATATTACCTAAGCTTACACCTACACTAGTAAAACTTACCTGCACCAGGACATGGGGCTTGGTTGCAGCATGTGATGTGCAGAAAGTTGTGTTTCTAGTGCAGTCCTTGGCACAATTTGGCCTGAATGACCTGTTGCTCTCCCAAACAATCCATAGGCAGCAGTCAGATGTTAACAACAGTCAGAGGCTAGGAGACATTTTGGTTGTGGCTACCCTGTATTTTGGGGAAAAGGGAACCTAGGTGTAGATACAGCCTGGGAAGCTTCCTTCAATGCAGTCAGCTGGCACAGCAGTTCATCATGGCAGGGAAGGGCAGTTTTAGGTGCTCATACTGCTAGGGTTCAGCTGAATCCTCTGCTTTTTGAGAGGAGTGGGCCGAAGAGATACACAGGCTGCAATGTGATCCTGGAGTCTGAGACATCTGTAAAGGTAGCCCAAAAGGGAGCTAACTTTGAGGTTGACAGTCCTCATAATTGTGTGGCCTCCACCCTTAAGTCCCCGTCATAAACTGGCACTATAAAGAAGTTTGGAAACCCTGTTTTGCATGTTCTCTGAATCCAGGAGACAGAGGCAAATGGAGCTCTTCTACTAAGGTGTGTGAATAATGCCTTTGCCTGATCAAAATAAAGTTATTAGAACTATGCCATGTTCTTTGGATTTTGTGGCATGAACATGGCTATCTGTATGCTAGATGTCTTAGGTCTTTCAGTTCAATACAAACCTTCATTCTAAAGAAGAAAGCAAACATCATTTTCAATCTGTTGATGTTTTATCTCATTTATGGCTATTTTGCTTGCTACCTTATTTCTCTGTTTGACTGTGCCATATGTCAGTCATAACACAGCAATGCAAATCCCAGCAGGAAACATTGCTTTGAGCTGACAAAATAATAATTATGAAATACTCTTTCTAACAAGCTTACAAAGCTGTGCACATTACACATCTTAACTTCTCCATAGAAAAACATGGAGACAGTTGTGAACAGAATAATATAAGACTGGTTCAGATGATCTTAGTCATGGAGTCCCCCATAATAGCAAAAGTAAATTGAAAGGAGGTAGGTCATCTACTCCAGAACACATTACAGGCCATAAAGCACCTCCCAACATCCTCCAACAAATGCCTGATTTACAGTGAAAGACTAAAAACCTGACTATAAGGCACCACAGAAGGAGAGCAGGATAGATGAAGATCACTGTCATTATCAGATACGACAATGGGGGAAATTTGGTCTTACCATTTCATTATGCTTTGGTTTCTTCTACACCCATAGGAAATCCTTTAATGACCCTCAGAACTGCATTTAAAGAGGAATACGCTGGTTCCTTGGTACCTGAGAGCTGCCACTAAAGTTTGCTTCATACTACTTCAACGCAAACAGAGAAGATGTACAGCTGACTGATAAAGTCAAATAAGAATTAAATGAAGCATGCTATAATGCTGCCCTAGGCCTGCAAGCTGGAATTAAGTAAAAGCTAGAAAATTCTGGCAATACCCTTCATAAATGTACTTTTTTCAGACAGGCAGTTCAGGTCTCCTTTATGTAACCCTAGCTTTAGAGATGTCATACATGATGCAATGGCTCTTTAATATGGACTTTGACTGCTGAGCCTTGGCAAGAGTTAACTTAGGAGTTCTCAACCTCAAGCAGACATGAGCTCATTTGGCTGTGTTTTTGCACTGAAGTAGGTGAAAAAAAAATAGTGTTTCAAGAGGAAAGCAGTGGCACATGGGCAACTCTTCTGTTACATGGTAAATTCATGGCCATTTATTTGTGAATGAATCCTTAAAATTACTGTTTTTGAATCTGTGTAACTGAACACCAGCATAAATCATGTAAAAAAATATAAAAATAAAAAAGGCAATGTATTTGTATTCAACTGTTCTAAATGAAGAATATCTAATGAAAGTCACAGTCTAAAGACCACTATATACATATTTATTTATTTATTTATTTTTCATGAAGTGGATTTATGTAATATAATGGCTGTTACTCTCCTGGTATAGGTTATTTTTTAAGGCATTTTTATCCATGTGTAAAGAAAATATGTGGGCAGGATAGATACCACTTAATGTATAAAGCAATTATTAGCTCAAATACACAATCGAGACCTGCAGTTAGCAAGCAAATAAATGCTTTATTGTGCTTAACAAAGAATTTTGCTGCAAGGCAGCCATCTGGAAGGAGAGAAAGGTTTAGCCCTCCTTGTTTTTTAATGTTCCTATGTTTCTATCATCTCACAAATATCTGCGTTTTCCTTTAGGATTTTATAATTTTCTGTTCTGGTGTTTTTCATCATGAATATTTGAGAAACAAATAATCACCATCTTAACAGTCTTTGTAACTTTTTTTTTTTTTTTTTTTTTTTCCTACATTATTCTACTCTACAGACCATTTCACAACTTTTTCATGATTTTTTCACGATTTTTTTCATGGATTTTTCTCAGCAGTTTGAGCCAAGGTTAAATTGCTGTGGAATATCAGAGCTGAGACTTGTTCCTTGGGAAACATGGACCTGAGCTGTGGAGAAAATGTAGTTTATAAAGAGAAACATCTTATAAAGCTAAATAGGATTTAAAGAAGCACACCAAATTATTCTCTGAAGAAAAATATTCTTCATCTCCCTTAAAGAAGGGTTGGGCATCAGCTATGTTGGCAAGTAAATCTGCTACTTGACATGGAAACATATTACTACTGTTTCATGGTCTTTGTCTGGATGCAGAATCTTATCTCAGTTCTCTATTCACAGTTTGTATTTTCTGAGAAAGGAACACTTTACTAAGTTTGGGATAAAAAGAAGAAATTGGAACTATTTTTCTGAAAAACAGAGTCATTGTAGAGAAGTTTCATATTTTGTTTTGTTACCTTATGGATACATTGACAAGCTTTTCCATTTTACTCATAAAGCCACAGGTAGTTCTTTATAGTAAATGGACTGCAGCAGGTTTTTAATAATATTGCAGTAGCTTAGAATCTGTACCTCAAATGTTGTCATATGATTTACTGACATAATTATCTACTGTACTGAGTTCAAAGTGATGCACTTTTCACTATTTTTTTCCTTAAAAGGAGGTAGTATGTCAAAAAGACAGCTCTTAGTGCATGCATTCAAAATGGAACAAGTCTGACTTCTTTTATTCCAATGTAATTTTCACCGGAAAACAAATTCTCTAATATTTGCAGTTATTAATATCTGCAACTTTGTCTCAGCATTTTATTTTATTTGTGTGATAAATCAGACTGTGTATTTTAGTATCAAAGGACTCAAGTCTTTAGGAGAATCAAATTAGAATTCTGTGCAGGTGAATGTAAGAGATGTGGTTACACCAACAACTGCCTGGTCCCTTCATACAGCATCAGATAGCTGTCAGAATGGACTTTTATGTTGCTTCAAGCAACTTATGGCAGAAACTGCAGGGAGCTTGCTTCTAGTCAGCTTTTATCTCTTTCCAGTTTCTAACACGCCTGTGAGACTGTTTAATGATGTTTTAAACAATTTCTTCTAGAAATCACGTTGTTGTAACGCAGGTTTCTAATAGAAAGCTTCATCATACCACCACACCTTCAAGCTCAGACTACAATGAATTAAACACTGGTTTATAGACAGCAATATCAGTAAAATATGATTGTCAGGATGTGGGGATGAATTTGGATTTCTTGGTGTTTTACTACATGTGAACTCACAGTAAACTTACAAGGTCTCTCTTCTCATGTCTCTCTTTCCTTTTCTTATAGCTTTTATTTTCCTTATAGATACTCTCGATATATGTTATGCTGCAATGAAAATTTAGGATTTAATCACTAATCTAGTTAGGAACTTAAATTGTTAGGAACATGAGAATGACTCCCATCATTCTTGACTGTATGGTTTGAAACTTTTTGCCTCTTAGGAATCTGCCTGTCACATAGACCTGGTTGAGTTTGTGTTTATCTTTTAGGTAATTTGATGGGACTAGTCAATCCATTAGAATGGATTCAACTGTTTCCAGCACTCTAACCCATAGTTCCATAGAGGCTGATTTTGATCTGTATTTTTCTGTCACATTTACATTCAGACCATACCTAATGGTCTTGCTACTTCACAAATGGTGAGTACTACAGAAACCAGAGGTCTGTAGAGTGTTAATGCAGTGAATTTGTAGAGTGTTGGCAGTGAATTGAAGATTAGCAAGAGGGCTACCGGTTCTGTATAGAAGAATAAGCCTTAATATTTTGATGAGTGCCATGTTCTTGGTTACTTCTGTTTAAATAAAGGCACCTTAAAATATCACTGCAATTTTGGAATTTTGTGTTTGTCCAAACTCTCCTAGCTCCCGGGAGACACACATTTTGTGTGAGGAAAACCTTTGAGAAGGTTTTTTTTGAGAAGGCTCTTGGCTGGGAGTGATCAGTAAGTACAAAAGTAATCAGTGGCAGCAGTGTTACAGTCAAAAAAGAGCAAATAAGCCAAACTTTTTTTTTTTTTTTTTTTTTTTTTTTTCCCCAGGAAATGGCATTTAGATTGTCTTGACTTTAGAGGCCATTTCAATGTTTTAACTTTTTATGGTGTGAAGCCTGGCTTACAGATGCTGTACCTCTCCTGAAAAACAAGGCACAAATCTTCAGCTTGATCAGTTTATATATCTGTAGTGGTACTTCTCACTTACTATGCTTTAGAGCAGAGCTCTACAGATAGCACTGGCATAACTTAGGGAGCAAATAAATGACTGGGATGAATGACTTGAGAAAAGAAGTAAACTTCAGCTATACACTACTTCATCTTGTTTTTTGTTCAGAAGCCACTTTCTTTAAAACATCCATCCAGACTAAAATGGAAATAAGACATCTCCTTTGCTTTGATTACAATGAAACCAGCCAAAGTTGGACATGAAGAAAGGAGCTCATGAGTGTGTAAGGATCCTTAATTTTCACTTTAGTTCTATTTTTCTGCAGATGGTGTACACTTTCAGCCTTCAGTTTAATGCTATGTGTATGGTATGGATCCATGCTTTTAATTAACTTCTGCTTAGTAAATAAGTAGATATTCAGACACGGTTTAGCAGTGCAATTAGAAGACTAGGGCTAGGTTTGAGCCCTACTGTGTTAATTAAATACTTTCGAGGTCATGCATTAAAATGTCAAGCAATTGACAACCCATAAGTGAAAAATTGATCTAATTTTCAAGCTAGCCAAAATGTGCTTTTTTTTTTTTTTTTTTTTTTTTTTTGAGTTAAGATTTATTATGGTCATTTGAAATACAGTTGTTTTTATGTCTGTTTCTTGGCTTGGAATTCATTTAACTTTGTTGTTCATTAATGTTGTTCTGCTTGCTATAAGACAGACTTATGAATGGCTTCTTCAGTGGAGATAATTGGTGAACCTTTTTCAACTGAAATTTTGATCTGGAAACAAATAAATGTTATTTCCTACATTAAGAGGGCCAGGAAGGGGAGAACAGGTGGGAAACAACAACCTTCTATAACTTTTATGTACCAGACAAAATCTTACTGAATATTCCAAATATATAAGATTTGCTATGGAAGTTAATTGTACCATTGAATATAGCCTGCCAAGCAAAGCAAAGAGGAAAAATCATTGACAATATCCAGCAATATTTAAAAAAGTGAATTAATAAGAAATGTGTCATAAACTAGTAATCAAATGTGTCATAAACTAAAAAGTTACCACAGACATATCATTTTACAGGTCCTTTTGTAAAACTTATCACAATCCATCTTAGAATTGGTTAGGTCTTTTGTAACCCTTATTGAAGGTTAACACTCTCTTACAGTCTTGCTGTTCAAATGATGTAATAAATATTTTTATTTTTATTTTTATTTTTATTTTTATTTTTATTTTTATTTTTATTTTTATTTTTATTTTTAATTTTATTTTTATTTTTATTTTTAATTTTACTTTTATTTTTATTTTTATTTTTATTTTTATTTTTATTTTTATTTTTATTTTTATTTTTTTATTTATATTCCTGTTATACTGTTATGTTCCTCTCCATTAAGACTCCTTTTTCTTTCATTTTAAGGAGTCCCTAGCATTTTTTTATGGAATTTTGTCATGTCCTATCCTCTCTCCTATCTTTAATGTGACTAGATTAATTTTGTGTAGTCTGTTCCTGTAAGACAACCTTCCCATCTACAGATCCATTCCATTAGCATTTCTCAGCACTTATTCCAGCATCACTTAAATCTTTCATGGACATGTGTGGCCAGAACTGTACACAGCTTGAAATATTTCAGATGGGTTATCAGTGCCCTATAGAATGGAAATAATAATCTCTCTACTAGAAATGTCTCATCAGAATCATCCTTGTATCACATTTGCCTTTTTAATGACTGCAGTAACCTGCTGACTCACAGTCATCCCCTGTGATTAACTAGGGCACTCAGAACCTTCTCTTCCCTGGTCTTTCTAAATGATAGATTCCCAAATGAGTTTGTAGCAAACATTTATGTTATTGGTTCTCAGGAGCATGGCTGTGCATTTTATAGTATTGAATTTTGTACTATTGAATGTGATCAAAAATGAATTCTATCTGGTTTCATTTGCTTGCTTTTTATGTTCACTTTCAATAAACACTGAGCAAACAACTGAATCTGCCTGAATGCTCTCAGATTGGGACTTTCAATGAGTACTTTTGCTTTTCCCCTTGGTAATATACATAAATACGTATGCTAACAGAGCTTGTTTGCTCAGCTAATCAGGGAATGGCAATAGCACAGTCTGCATCATTGACCTAGTCATTACCCAAGATGTTTCAAAGTTACTGAGTTCTGAAGACACAAAGACATACTGTGAGTTCCATCTTGGCTGCAACAGTCAATAATAAAGTTCTCATTGTCTCTACTAAAAGTGGAAGTGAGCTTTTTGCATTTTAATTTTGTTATTTGTTCTTCTCTTTCCAGTGTCCACTGTGAACACTTTTCTTGTGTATCAGTCATGTAGAATTATCTGTTATCCTGGGTTTTCTATATTTATACAGCAAATTACCAGTATTTTGGCTATATCATTGCCTTGGTGTTTAGAAACAGTTCTTACTTTACAGGGAAACGTTGCATTTCAGTATATCTTTCTTATATATATATTTTTAATATTTATTTTTTACAAAAGAATATTATTTTTTATAAAAGAATAAGAATTTTGTTAGAAAGTGTGTATACAAAAACAGAACAAAACAAAACAAAACACCATCCTTTCTTCTTCTGTAAAAGGCAGGCTCAGTCTAAATGCTCTTTATTTGAGCTTTAAATTTTGAATGAATGTCTAATATCACTATCTAATATCTCATATCACTGATATATCTTTGACCATTTGCATAAACATACGGGCAAGACATAATCTAATCTTTACAGAATCACAGTGTGCTCAAAGCAGAGGGTTAAACGAGCTTTGTTTGAGTCCTTGAAGATTTTCTCCTTATTAGACAGGCTTGAACTTCAGAAAATTGCTGATCAAACTGCACCTGTGCCCTCCACAAACAGTGACAGAACATGCCACAAACTCATGATTAAAGGTATTTCCTATCAGCTCTAACATTAATTGTACTGGTACGGAAACTGGAAAAATCTTGTTTACATAGGCCTGTAGTGACTTTCCTCCACCTTTTTTTTTTTCACTTTTTTTTTTTATCTGTAGAAAGCTTATTTCTTTGGCCCAAACTGAGAAGAGACAGCTTGGAAGCTTTTGAAGCTTTTGGTAGAAGTGCAGGAGAGAAATTTAAACCAGGAAACAGGAAATGTTGGGTGTAGGTGGGAAGTGGTGTGTGTCTAAAGAAAGAGGTTAGGATGGGATGGTGAAGACGAAAAGACTGGGTTCAATAATTTGTTTGTGTAAAAACATTGGATTCGGACAAAAAAACTATGTGTCAGGAGCAGGGGTAGGTAGGTAGGTAGGTAGGTAGGTAGGTAGGTAGGTAGGTAGGTAGGTGGAAGATAAGGAGATATGATAAGTGTATGCCCTTGAAAACAGTTTACTGTTAGTAAGAGCAGTTTTCTTTTCTCAGTGGGTGTTTTATTCATATTACAGAGTCAGGATCTGTCCACAGTGTTTTCCCTTTCATCTCTGTAAATGTACCTGACACAGTTTTGTGGGAGAAAGTCCTTGATCCTTTCCTTGGATTCCTTCTTTGACTTCCAGGGACATTAGTTTTATTTCTTCAGAAAACTATGGAGTTTTTCTGCTGTGGGGAGAACTGATTTTCATGGTGATTAATTGTCTAAGAGCTATCCATGCTCTATTAGAAAAAAAATATATTAGGAAGACTTTTCAATTGGTCTCTTTGAGTTTAAACCTAATCCAGAAATCTAACCTAGACTAAAGGAAGCATTAAATGTTCACAGAGCTGGAAGGATCCACAGAAGCTCCAGAGGAGCTATATTATATATTGACTTATCTCTGTGACAGGACATGAATCAAGTCCTGTTGTCCAGTTTCCATCTCTAGCTGAGTTAGATGTAGGGAACAAGATATACTACACAGTGGAAAACCCTTTCTGTATTTGTGCAGTTCTAGTTTCATAACCAACACAGTCAATGCAGTCCAAGGTTTTGAAACTTTATCCCTAGTTATATTTTTATAATAGCAAGTGAGTTCCTGAAACCAAGCTTTTCACCAAGTGCTATCTAAGAGTACTTTTTTTTTTTCTCTCTTTTTCATTTTTATTTTTATTTTTATTTTTATTTTTATTTTCCCAGTAATTTTTGCCTAGCATCGCGTCTTGGATTCTGACTTGTGGAGGATTAATCTGAATCTATCAACTTGCTTTTAAAGGTACAGACAATTTTATGTACTATCAAATACTATAGAATTAATGCTTGATAGTGGCAAAAAAATGAACAAAAAAGGGATGCACTCAGTGTCCCTACTGTCTCAGTGACCTTTAAATCAGAAGACAATTCTGTGTTTGCATTTCATGGAAGTCACCTGAGTCCCTAAGATAGATTTCTAAAAAAAAATCTAAAAAAAAAAAAAAAAAAAAAAAAAAGTAAAAACAGCTTTCTAATTTATGCCAAAAAAAAAAAATAAAAAAATAGGTGCTTAAACTTTATTCTCAGGATGGTTGTCTGATAGGAAAAGGACATACTCCATTTCTGAACTTTGTGTTCCAACATGTTGACTGCCACTAATACGAGTACTCACATCACTGGCATTTTATGAAGATAAATTAATTACATCAATACTTACTGGAGCATTTAAACACTATAATAACCAATTCAACAACAAGTATAAAAACTCAAGAGGAAGTTAATATTTCTGTCTTCAGACTTAAGTTTGAGGACTGTGTGGTAAATTAGTCATTGGGCCAAAGAATGAGGAGAAAATAAACCACTGAAGTTGAAGCCTCACTATATAAAAATTTTTTGTTTTTTTGTTTATTTATTTTTTGTTTTTTATGCACTGCATAAGGGATTTCTGGAAAAATACTTGGTCATCCTGTTCCTTATGTTGATGTGTCTATACAAGGACTTAAGTAAAGGTTGTTCCAACAGTTTTACCTTAGACAAATATTCTAATTTTTCATGGCCAGTCTTTATAATTGTTCCACATTCTTTTTTACAGAACAGGTACAAGCATGAGGAAGAAAGTCTGCTTGTTTGAAGAGCAGAATATTGAGGATAAAAGCATAAATCTAATCAACTGCTTACATTTCAGTGATTTAGCTTTGCCTTTTACAAAGCCTATCCATCTTTAGATGTTCTGTTTTTTATCTGGGATATCAGGTCACCTTATAATTTTAATATATATTTATGAGCTAGGATGTCTTTATTTTAAACAACTCACTATTGGAAATGGGAAAAAATTGAGTCGAACAACAGTTTTAACTTTATAGAAAAGAAGTCCATTTTGTTCTGAAATACATGCTGTAGTACTATTACTGTTTAGTGCTCTGTTGTAATGCTCACAACTATTGCACTTGTCCCCATTTACCATAGTACTCATATGCTTAGCCTCATCCCCTCTGCACTTTCTGCAGAGTCCATTGAAAAACTGCACCCACAGGTGAAGCTCTCTGTCCCTAAACCCTTGGTGTCTGCCTTACGACTGTATTCTGGCAGCTCTTAGCCAACTCAGGAGCTTGGAGTCCTGATGTTCCTCATTGCTCTGTGTCATTGTGAAAACAATATTGGAGGTCGTGGTCTTCCCCCACACAATCAATCATGTAAAATACACTCATTCAGCTGCATTAAACTACTTGTGCTTGGCCTTTCCTGCTGCCCAGAGCCCAGACAGAGCAGACAGCTTGTGTCATTCAACACTCTATCCATGCTTTCTTTTTGCCCCCTAAAACAGGGACATCTGAGGCAATGCCACTGTTTGTAAATAACATAATTTCACACTGGGTAAATCCAGTCTTGCAACAATATACTTTTTTTTCCCCTGAAGATTTTTTTAACACACATGTATGTATAAAAATATGCATCTATCTATCTATCTATCTATCTATCTATCTATCTATCTATCTATCTATCATCTATCCATCTACTATTTTTAATGCCTTATATTTCTTTGTTTGAAAGACCATTTTTTATCCCTCTTAATAAAAGGTGGAGCAGTAGTGCTCTGTTAGCAACTAGAATAACACCTGTTGTACAGAAAGGCATAACATATATTAAGATTTGCAAAGCACTTTGATTTAATTGACCCCAAACCTCAATCTTAGTTATTGGAAGATAGGTTCATGTGAATGCAATGTGCTGTGGTCCTCTCTGGAGGGTCTGGGCATTGCCCTGGAGTGTTACCAGCTGAAGTACAGCTGACTGACTATACAGGTGTCAGGAGAGGAAAATACAAACAGCAGAAATGGATTTTTTTTTTTTTTTTTATCCAAGTAAAACAGACCTTTACATGCTGTTTCTGTCTGCCTGTTTGTCTGTCAGTCCTGCTGTGGTACTCAGTCATCCAAGGTGAAAACTATAAAGATTCAGATTTAGTTCCTTATTGGTTTAATGGGCAGAAACTCTACTTGATATTCCCATTCAGTGGTTCAGGCACTGCTGTCCCATGCTATAGATAGCAGTCACTTGGAGCAATTTAATCAACTACTACTGCCTTTTTGATTATACAGTTCAACTTGTGTAAGTAGGTGCAGCCTCTTCTATTATACAAACCAACCAGATCAAGTGTGGAGAGCATGGTCAGTCTGAGTGACTGTCCAGAACTTAATTGCCATTGCTTGTTTTGATAGACTTTGCCAATATTTTTTCCCATAATGAAAATTTTCAAAGCTTTAACTAAAGAAGATGTAGATCTGCTAGGGGTTGGTGCCAATCAGAATGATTATGATGTCAATCAGAAAATAAAGACTTTAAAGATAAGAGAAGCACAGACACTTGTTTAATGCATGAAGTTCCTCCTCACAGGTGCCAAATCGACCTGGTACTGATCTTTACACCATAAACTCGGAGCCACTAGTGGGGCCACAAATAGATGGTTGATTTTGGGTAGATGATTGATTTTGGATAGATGATAGATAGAAAGGTACTGGGTCACAGTACCTTTATGTATGAGTTTTGATACAGATGCAAAAGAGAGAAATAGCACCATCTTGTATTGATCGCATGACTTGACTGGACAATTAAGTCTTTCTTTGTTACCTGGAAAACTCCCATTCAGCAGATGGAATTGCATTATTTTAGATTCCATTCTCTCCTAATTACCATTAACTTTAGGTTTTGGATTAACCAAAATGAGCCAAATTTAGGACTATGATTGCATTATCTTAAAAAGTGATTTTTTTTTTTTTTTGTGTGTGTGTGTGTGTATGTGTTTGCACCTCAGCTTTTATTGTGTCCTTTTATATGCCTTTCAGAGTACAAGTGAAAACAACTTTTATTTATTTATTTATTTTTGAGTTTGTTTGATAAGAACTCTCAGAATAGCATACATAAAAGAGCACATCTTCATATACAGGATAAATTGTATAATATTACAAAGCTGTGGACTTTATAGCAAACAGTATTGCACCAAAATTGCACATATACTCCAATTTTAAACAATCTTAGAAAGGTATCTAAACTATAACTGTAAAAATTGTGCTACTATATAGGTATTGCATAGGTTGTTGCTACATGATAACTATAGAAGTATTGCAAGAATTTTGCAAAACTATCATGATTGTCTGTGGAAAGCAGAATTAAAGACTTTTTAATATTATTATTTTTTTTTAATGGATGCCCATTTAAAGTATGCTGGATGAGGTAAAAGGTTAATTGGTGAAGTTGGATGTGATCTAGTCTAGAAAATCTTCCTTGAATGAATAAGAAAAATAATATCCAAGTTATTGTTTGGACTCCATTTATTTTTTTCTTGGCAATGTAGAACAGAGATTTCCCAAACACTCGAGCTTTCACCAGAAAGAAATTTAGTTCAGTTTAGCATAGATGTTGTACTTTGCCTTCTCCTTTCTTCATTTCTTTGAAGCTTATTTAAAAGTTTGAAATCATAGTGAGATGGAGACCAACAATGCTTAAAAGTGTATTCATAATTTTTTGGGACTGTACCAGGTTCCAGTATCAGCTTCTTTGAAAATAAATCTTCTACAAATAAATATAAAAGATTATTGTTTGTACAATAGCCCAAGCTCCATTAGTTTCCCCATAGCAAAATATTTCCAGTCTCAGATTTTTGGTCTTGAAGATGTTGTTTGACAAATGATGTAAGGCCAAAGATAGAGAAGCCCTAGAGAGCATTCAAACCTTTTAATTTTAGCTTTATCTGAAGCAGATTTGGGATAAAATGTATTTCTTGCCATGTTTCTTATTGTGCTCCTTGCACAATACAAGGTTGATCCCAAATGGGACTCATAAACACTTCTCCAATACACATAAAAAATGGATGTGAACATAAAAGGAAGTTGGAACTAGATCCTCTCAAACAAAACAACAACAACAGCAAAACGAAACGATTTCTGTCCTTTTTTTTTTTTTTTTTTTTTTTTTTTTTTTTTTTTTACTTTTAAGGGTAGTTCAGATGAAAAAAGAAAAATGTTCATTATTCAGATTAATTGCTTGCAGATGGGAACTCTTTGCAACTGAGAGACTTAGAATAATACATGAAATTCCTCTTGGTGAAGTATGAGAAGTGAGAGCTCATGACAAAGCTTTATTCTTTAGAAAATGTATTGTTTGCCCTTTGCTTTTGGATAGGAGTGTCAAATATAAAAAAGAAAAATTAATGTTTCTTAAGTTACAGTGTTTCTTCCTCCAGTCTGAGGTACCTACCTCAGGTAACTTTTCATCTTTGAATAAACCAGCGACAGATGACCATCAGATCCCTGAGCCAGCTTCAGCAGCATGTGGCCAGGACTACACAGCTACATGGGAAGGAGATAAGGCTTCCAGTGGAAGCTGTGAAATGTTACAGTAATTCACATCCAAGCTGAGGTTGGGAACTGCAGTTATTTAGTGTGATTATAAGTGATTTTGATAAATATAAAAGCATCTTGGGGTTTTAAGTTAAATAAAACTCATGAAAACAATTTAAATGGTACTGTTGGTTTCCTTTATTAAATTTTATAAGGTCTAAGCTATTTACAGAATTTTGAAGGCAATTACTGTTAAGACGAGTACCTATAAAACATGCATTAGGATACTTGATATTTTTATAAAAGGTAATCTTTAGTCATGATAAAATTTATACCCATTACTGTAAGTAAAATCCTTCGTTCTCTTTTCCTTACAAAATCTGATTACTTATTATGATCCTGGAACTACTGGTAAAGAATTTAATCTACCATTATGCATTATAAAAAATAGAAATCCATTCAATGATTGCACTTTCTACTGTAGATTAAGGCCTGAAGCCTGTGGGCTGTTGGCTATGAACCTGTGTTTTCATGTACATGGATCTACAGTCACAAAAGTTTGTCTCTGAGAAAGAACAATGAACAAACTAAACCTACGTAAGCAAAATCCTAGTGGAATATGTGATGTAAACATTGCTGTGGTCACTTCAGCCAGCTGGTGACAAACTGAGGTCCCATATTAAATATGAATTCAAGTTGAAATTCTGCCACTTGTTCCTAGAAAGCCCCTTCATGTAGTAAAAGTCAAGCAAAAAAAGAATTCTATTTTCTATCTTCTGCTTTAAAGCAATATTTTCTTTCACTTTTTTTTTTTTTTTTTTTTTTTTTGAGGAGAGTGCAGATGCATGCACATATGTGCATGTATCACAGAGAGAAAAAAATCATGGAAAGTTTTTATTCTTTATCTTTAAAAATAAGTGTTTTTTACAAAACTCCTTGTTTATGTCCTTTATATTTTTCTTGAAATAAACTGTTCTTTTGATGGTGGTGAGGAGAGGAACTAAGGACAGGCACAAAAATGAAGATTTAAGGAAGAAACCCTCTAAGATGCTACTTTTGAAGAAGTATTTCTTTAAACCAAGGTCAGAACCTTCAACTTGTGAGCAATTAAACTTACATTAGAAAGCTGCAGCTGTTAGCTAAAGTGTACATAGAACTTAAGAGAATTTACTGTTATCTCTTTGTAGTTTTTATTGACTAGAATATTCTTTCTAGTGTAATCTGTATATGGAACATTAACAATTTAAGCCTGTGCATGTTCTAATTCAGTCTTAAGTGTAAACCTAAAACACAAGGAAAATGCATACAAAAATGGAAGATGCTTCAAATGACAGAAGAATAATTTTCAGAGCTTAGTGAATAATTTACTGTGTAGAATAGCAAGCCATTTTTTGGTGAATACTCAGTGTCAGATTTAACACATTATGCCTCAAAAATTCCTTAATTTATCATATTTCGGGCTAAAGCATCTGACTGAAAGACTGGAAGACTTGGCTGCCCTTTGATTTTCACAACACAAACTCTACACATCATGTTTTTTGCTTTGAAAAGTTTAAATGACTGATCTTTATCATTTTTAAAAACACCTTTAAGCTTGGCTTTGCTGATTTCTCTCAGAGGCAGTTTCTCAGTGGTTTCTTTTCATAACAGAAAGACACGATGACCTTTCTGCTTAACTGTTTGGGACAAAATCAATTTGTGCTCCATCTCCTGCAAGTGTAATTGAATGATCACTAGCCTGAACTCCAAGTTACATAATTGTAATTAATTATATCACAATTGACCTGCAGTTCTTCTTCTCAGTCCTCCCTATGCCCTTCTCAAACTGTGACCACACTTACAGACAAGTGATGCACTGCAGTCTTAAATTCACAGCCTAAGAAATCAGTGTCTCTCAACAACAGTAAAAGTCATAATCCAACTTTAAAATATATGATTCTTCCTAGCACCTTAGAGGTGCATTATTTCTGTGCTTAAGCTGCATTAATAGACACTATACTCCAGTGCTGGAAAACAGAAACAGCCTTTGAGAAATCCTGACACGACAGCATGAAGAGAAAGCATAAGTGATACTCATGTAGAAAGCTGATGTGGGAAATTCTGACTGATGCCTGAACGTGACTGATAAGCAGATGAAAGGCAGAAGGAACAATGCCAGCTGATGCTTAAAATAGCCCAGAGAAAACGAGAGAACAGTGGGATCTGTTGAAGATGGGTCAGTGCTTTGATAGCATTTCTAAATCAATGTCACAGACTCCTGATGGCAGTACAGAAAAGAATTTAAGAAGTCACAAAAGTCAGGTTTCCTGCTAAGCCAGCTTGTGAGTTTCCTCATTATTAATCAAGGTCCATTTTTAAAGAGAGGATAGGTTACTATAGACTAGTTCCTATATTTTTCCATTTTTGACACCTGGTTGTGCGTCCATTCTTAAATAGGTGGTATGCTCACTGCCAGTTTAGATTCACTGATATTTATCCAGTGAATTTATGCAGTGAATTTATGCAGTGAATTATTGCACGGATACTTTTATTTCAGCTCCAGTAGCAGTTCTCATATTCTATGGAAACTTCATGGCTTCTGAAGCATCACTGAAAAAGATGAAATACTCAGAATTAAAGAAGGTAATATTCAGTATTTTCATATTTATTTCAAACATCAAAGACTCTATTAGTGTTTGATGAATGACGAACACTTATATGGATAACTTATGATTTCTTGACTTGCTACTCCTCAAAGGATAATACTATAGTTTCCATTACACTTCCTATAATAAAATAGACTACCTTTTAAATTAAAGAACAGGACATTCTAATATAATAAAAAAATAATGAGATATTGACAGAAATCGTCCTCCTTAGGCTAGTGTGACTTTATTGAGTCAGTGGGCTTGTTCTTGATCTGCAAAGTGATTAAAAAGAATCTGGCCAAGAATTTTTATATATTTGTGAATAATCACCTTAGTTTTCTTTCTATGAAAGTGTAAAATTTGAAGGGCTTGAAATGACATTAGGGACATTTCTGTGCTAAGCATAAGGGACTTAGTTTAGGAACAGGGTATGATACTCTGATCACAGCAGCGAGTGGATCTAAATCCAGTGCTCTGTAGATAAACCATTTCAAATGATCCAAGCATATAAGCGATGACCCAGCTCCCCCAGATTCAATAAGAAGACTATTATGGAAATCTCTGAAATTTAGACCATTGGTCTATCAAGTATAGGTATGTTTTTCCAATAGCAAGCTTAGAAAAAAAGCACTATGCTTTGTAGTCCCTAAAAGGAGCTTATAAGAAAGCTGGGGAGGGACATTTTGTCAGGGAGTGTAGTGATAGGAAGGTGTAATGGCTTTAAACTAAAGGAGGGTAGATTTAGATTGGGTATAAGTAATAACTTCTTTACTATGAGCAAGGGTGGTGAGGCACTGAAACAGGTTGCCCAGAGACGCTGTGGGTGCCCCACCCCGGAAGTGTTCAATGCCAGGTTGGATGGGGCTTTAAACAACATGGTCTGGTGAAAGGTGCATGGTACTATGGCTTTGAGCAACCTGGTCAGGTGAAGGTCCATAGCAGTGGAGTTGGATCTAGGTTGTCTTTAAGGTCCCTTCCAACTCAAACCATTCTATGATTCTGTGATTCAAATATTTCAATAACCCCCAAAATTTAGTACAGCTAACTGAATAACATAAAAAACGAGACAAATGTTTGGAGAGGCTAAACTGAATATTCTGGATAGCTGAATGCTGTGTACTTTGCATGCTGTTAGTAGTACCTTCACAAAAAGCCTTGGACAGCAATGGTGCCTGTGAAATTGGATTTGGAAGGAAACTAGAAATATGGCTTTATTGTAATAAGTTTTCATCAATGTTTAACACAGAAGAGAACACAGAGGAATTTGGCAGAAGCACAGCACTATGCATTTTATTTCAGGACATTCAATTGTATATCTGTGGCAATTTAAAAATAAAGCCTACGTATTTTTGGAAGGGATATAAAAACTAATGTTCAGAATTTGAGATTCAGTCAAAAATATTTTGGGATGGTACTTTATGTCCTCAAGATTAATCTTAAATGCATTTACATTTATATCCAGCTCATACTTTTTCCATTCTTTGCTTGATCTGCTAGACTAGACCTTTATAATTTTATAGAAATACAATGATAGAAAGAAGTGTTTATCTTGCTGTTTCTATTATGTGTTCCAATAACTATAAAATACTCTACTGAACTACAATATTACAGCTAATAGCACAAAATAAGCCATCTAAAATAGTTAAATACAGCTTTCTAAATCAGTCCTTTTAGATAAAGCTTTATATCTAATGTGACAAGTCTGAGGCATAATTTATTTTTATGAAGCCTACTTTAATAACATATAAGGCTCTAATATTTCTGTCCAATTTTTGTAACTTTGATCTTAGATGATTTTAAATACCTTATTTGCTGATGAAAAAATCTTTACATTCAGATTGATTCAAATGGCTTTAAAGAATTCATGGAATATATCCTTGTATTTGGTGTAATTTTTCACATTAATCATCTTTGGATCTTCCTAAGGCTTACTTACCAGAAATCCAAAATATTGTTCCTTATCCCAACCAATGGAAAAATTCTTCTGAATTTAGTCCCTCATCTCAACAGGTTATTTACATCTTGCATTTCAAGATCTGGTTATTTAACTCCCTCCTGTTTAAACGGTATCTGACATAAAATAACTCCCATACATTAACCTGGCATGGAGAAAGTCCTGAAGGTGCAGACAGTGTTGTCCTTTGACATCTTTAAAGTCTTTGGTGTAATTTAAGAAATGCTATAGAGTCATTGTCTAGATTTAGCAAATGTGGATTGCATAAAGGATGCTTAGTCTGTCGAGGGCTAAATTTCATTACGAATAGGGCAGTCTTAGTCAATCTTTATGAAGAGTCCTCCTGTACGCTCAGACATTATGCAGTCTTTGAGCTGCACACATTGAAAGCATAGCTCTAGGTGCCTGGGTAAACTTAACTAGGTGGATTAATTATCTCAAAGGTAGATGAAATCGAAACTTGTTTGGCTCAGAATAGCATCTGAAATTAATAAGTGAGAATTTTACTGATTAAAGTAAACTGATTAAAATGAAGTAAGACTATTGGAGTGTGAATTATTTGTGGCACCTAAATGCAGATACTTGACATAAAACAGGCAATGTAATGAATAGGTTGCTAATGAATGCTTTATGTTTTTGGATGGTATTTCAAACTTATATATTTTTTTTTTTAACCTACTGATCAAGAAATTATTTGATAATATAACTCCCATGACTAATGTTACAAGAAGTTACAGATACTCATCTTGTAATTTTTTTTATCATGCACACATAAGCAGAACATTGGGAGAATGTAGAAAAAACTTCATGGAGTTAAGACTGTAGATCCATCTGGTTCAGTAACCAGTCTCTGACAAGCCTTCAAGGGCAGATGCAAGGTGAAGAATATAAGGCTAAGGCAAGACAATATGATAAATCTTTGGAGCACCCTTCCCATATCAAGCTATTTCTGGCTCAGGGATATCTAACTTGTTTCAGATTGGTTAAATTTGTTGTTGAACATATATATTCCACTAAGCTTTGGATCAAAACTCATGTCTAATTTTTCATTTCTTACTTTGAAGTCTGAATTTCATCCCTTTTTGTGGATTTTTTGACAATTCTTTTTATGTACTTATTTTATTTTGTTTATTTGATCTTTTTATTGCTTTCTTCAATTTTGGTGTCTGTTCTGAGCTGAAATAATGAAATACACTGAACCTAACAGTTGTAATGGATGAATAAGGACTATAGTGAACACACTATCAGTAAGATGAATAGTACCTTGACTCTTCCAGCCTGTCAGCATACCTCATCAAAGAAAGGTCAGGAAACAAGGAAAAGGAAAATATTTCACTGATTACTTGGTACAGTAAATACATTTTTTTTCCCTTTGTGTTTACTTTTCTGGAGTTCTCCTCTGTACGTGCAGGACACAAGTTTGTTATTTCATGTTTAATATATCTGCAAAGTACAATGATGTGCTGTGCACATTCACCTGTGTTTGTGCTGAATAAACTGTTGGGTCTGTCAACACCTGGGTCTCTGTCTAGGTAAGTGTATGCTTCTCAGGACAATCCACACCTTTGCTGCTACGGTGTCTGCATTTTGTTGTCATTCATACAGACAAAACAAATGGAAAAGAGTGATCCTTTTTTTTTTTTTTTTTTTTTTTTTTTTTGCACCCAGAAGGAAACCTAGACAGGTAGACAGGATTAGGAAAAAAAAAAAAAAAAAAAAAGAGCCACTCATACTACAAATTTATTTGGTTAAAATTATACTTTTAGTCTCAACAGAAGAGAAAAAAAATGGTTCTCAGGAAAAGAATGATAGGATCAGTTTTCCCACCAAAGCCCATCATACAACAAAGTTTTTCAGGTGACACTTGAAGCACTCATACATGCCAGACAGAATTCAAGGCTCAGTAGACTTATTTTCATTTACATCAGCTGGTCTCAGGTTAGACCTCTGACCTGAACCTGGATTTCTAGCAAGTTTGAACATTTTAAGCTTGAATAACAAGCTTTAATAGCATTGATACCATGACCTAGAAATAAAAATAGACTTTAAAAGAAAGCTTGAGCAAGCACAAGAATGATGAAATCCTACACCAGTAGAGATGTTCATGTAGCGTCTTTCTCTTCTGGAATGCTAGACCCTAGTGACTGTTGTGGGTTGAGTATTCTGGAGAATCAAGTGCTACAAAAAACAAATGATGGAAAGGAAAAAAATGAAACACATGGCATTTTGCAGAACCGGTTCTGCATGAAGGGTACTGAAAGCTGTTTGGATGCTTGGGATGCAAACATGACTGCAAATTGCAAAGCAAGTTAAGTAGGGGAAGCTCTAGTGAGAATCTGAAATAGCAGAATTGCTATAAAAAAGTTGGTGCTTATATGTTTCCATCTGTCTTTATTTCACTAACCACATGGTTGGTCATCAAACAAACTTCTGACTCTTTATTTTTCTCTTATTTTCTATTGTTTAATATTTCTGGTTGTGTTTCCCAATCTTACCCATAGTTTGTATATTAGGCCTTTTAAACAGTAAAATCTGTTCCAATAAATCAAGGCTTCTCTAACTTAGCTGGACACCTGGCAACCCTGTTTACGGCTTTACAGGGAATTTAAAAACATCTGTGTCTGATGAATTACCATAAATTCACAGTGGCTCCTGCAGCAGAAATAGTTCAGAGGTGCAGATAACTGGTAATAAATAATTAATGAGCACCAAAGCAATATAATTCTTTTATTGCTGGAGCTAAAGTGAGAACACAGTGCAAGCCATAAACCAATTCTTGTTTTAGAGTTGGTCTTTTCCATTCGGCTGGCTTTCTGTACTGATTACCAGGCAGAACAGCTCCAGGCAGCACAAAAATAATGTGTCCTGTCTAGTGACATCTGTAATCCTTACTCAGCTGAACAGACTTTCCATCTAAGACAATGGGAATGCTTGGGTGCTTAAGGGGTCTTTCTACATGAGTGACCTGTGGTGTCTGTGAAATGATTCCATCTTTTCTCTCAATATCTTTAAACAATTTCAGAATGTAGACAGCTCAGAAGTCAGATTTACCTTTGCTTCTGTCTTGTCATTTCATTGTTTGCACAATGAATGTTTGTGAGGATAGAAGAGTAACTTTCAGATGCTTTTAGATAAAGACTTAGATAAGACTGAAAAGTGGTTTACCACATAGGAAAAAAAACACTCTGGGATGCTCAGTTCTCTGAATTATTCTAGTTGTCAAAGCTAGAGCTGGAAGATTGTCAGCGAAGCATGGTATGGCAACAAAGATAACCCAGTGAGTGAGAGATGCTTGTACACAGATGAGGGGTAGATTGCATTTGCAATTTGAAGCACTTAATTTTCTTTGATGAAAATGAAGAGTCCAGGTGTTGTACAAAAAAAATATGCATTTCTCTGACCTCACTTGCAAGGATTCTTGGTAAGAGAGGTTGGTCTTCCTCATATGGAAGTCACAACAATGAAAGGAGCCCCTCACTTTACACTTTCACAAGTATTTTTTCTAGACTCTGGGTCACCAACCTAAAGATTGATCATACTTCCAATCTGTTATTCCTGCTGAATTCAGCAAAAGCTATTCACAAAACGAGTAAAAAATGGTTTAAAATATATGTGGTGAAAATCCTTACATCTGAGGTCCCTTTGTATTTACAAGGAAGAGGCAGGACACTGGTGTTCCAGCCTGCTTGCTTGTCTCCGGACAAGCTTCTCTCTTACAGACATTCAAGTGTCGGCTAGATCCTTGAAGAACCTGATTAAAAGGAACAAGGTTTTTCCGCTATTGTTGTTTTCCCCAAAATATTCAAATCTCTTTTGTTTCATTGTGACTTCTCAATGCTGTGTATAACAGCTCTGAAGGGCTTAGGATGTGATAATAAAATCTTATGCTCTAGTGGGATGATGAATATTGTTTAAAACTATTAATAAGATTTAATGTATTCATATTTATGAGTACGTAAGTTATGGGACTTGACTCTTCAGGAAGGACATTTAAGTTTCTCTGAAGGACTTACTGATTTCCACAGGCTTTAGTCTCAAAAATACTTGGAACCTATGCTAATACACTTTGAAACAGTTCCCCTCACACTACGGGGCTGGAACACCTAAATAAAATAGCTTAAATTGTGCAGTCTATTTTTTTATGTTATAGGAACAATGGGAATATCTGAAGACTGTTTTCATTTGAAGGGCACTTAAAAACTTTAGTGGTTGCTCTGTTTTGCTAACATTAAGTTCCAGATCAGTCTCTGCCTGTAATGACTGTTAGCATGCATGCATCATATTTCTGCTCTGAATTACTTACTTTGAATTTTACCTTTGTCTTTGGGAGAACTCTTAGTAAAGGGAAGCTGTGCTAACTGATAGATGGGGCAAAGTACCATTTATGAATGATGAACCACCCTAGGAAGAGGCAGTTAGTACAAATGGCAAGATGATTGCTCAGATAACAGCTTCTGGCTGCTTGAAGCAAAATCAAAGATGGAAGAGGTCTCTTGCCTTTGAAGAGGCCATGGATGGTTAGATTTCTAATGTAGTAAGAGATCAGGGAAAATATCTTCATTTTAACTGCTTATACACTGCCAATACATTTACTTATTTCAACACAATACAGGTTGTAGGTGCCCCGACTTTTTAGGGAATCAGTTGTACTTTTGCTTATAGTAGCAATTTCAAGATTAAACTCCTAGATTTATATTGCATTTGCTCATGATAAAGGAAGATATAAAATAAATGAATAAATTTATGCACGTTTCTTCCAGAGTAACAGTTCTGAGTAAATAACAGCACTTAAAAGAATGACAGATTGTAAATGCACCAATACGAACCAAAAAATAATCACAGGCATTTGGGCTTATTATACCATGGCTACACTGGCCCACTAAAGAAACCCTCCGTTCACCCAGATGGGCACAACTGTGAGTAGTTGTTCTGATATTTCGGCTAAGGTGTATTGATTGTGCAACTATTGTAAAATATTTCAACTTCCTCTGCTTAAGGTGAACAAGGCCCAAACTAAAAATAATGATGCTGTGACCCATAGTGTAGATGGGGAATAACAGGGAAGGCTGAATTCTTCAGAGCTAAGTATGCTTTGTGCATTTCTGTTTTGGATATCGTCATGGATGACATTATGTACTTCACTTATAGGAGAGAAGTGGCAATATAATTACTGATATATTGTAGTGCTGTAAGAAAGCTCACTTGTAAATAAGACAGTGACTGAACAAATTTGAGATGAAAAGGTACACTTGATTATTTAATGAACTGAGGAAACTCAACCATTTTGGGAACACCCTCCTGTTAAGTAATGATGTTCAGGGTAGGCCTTCTTGCTTTCTAAATTCCTTAAACCAAAAAGGGAAGGAGCCTAGGTGCAGTTGAATCCACTCCTAGTCCCAAACTTGGTCAACAGCTTATGTCTAAAGGTTTGAGGATGTGTACAATCAATCAAAGATATTATTTTAACAAAGTTTACAAAGCTTAGCAAGCTATTAATCACTTACAGAGGATCTGTTTTGGCAAGGAATATCTGGCAAGGAGTGAGGGATCTCTGCAGCAGGCATGACCTTGAGAGGTGTCCTTATGTAAGGGGAGGTCATGTCATGCAGCCTGCTGTTGTGCAGAAGGGCCCAAAGGCCTCTTGGCCTGCTCACTATTTATGGGGTAAGATGATGGACTAATAGTGATACATTTTTTTGTGTGTGTGTGTGAGTGTGCATGCTCCATTGACTCTCATCTGCTGAGCAAGATGTCTGTCAGTTTCTCCAGCACACAGTTTAAGCTAATATCTGCTTGAGCAAGGCCCGGGGTGCAACAGCCAGTGTTTGAGTAAGGCAATGGCCAGACTGGAGGTGAGAATTTGAGGGGGGAGAGAGGTAAGACACCATCACAGATAGGTCGTTCACACCATGAGGTGCAGAGAATAGATGGGAAAGGTGAAGTGGGGTCAGAGTGTTCAATGAAAAGAGCCTTGTATCCCCTGTCTGGAAGAACTAATGATGTAGATAACTAAACTACTTTCAGTAAGGATTTGGATGTGTCTCCCTTCTTGACTCTGGTGCTACATCTCTTTATATCCCAGAAGTTCACTCACTGCTCTGCCTGTGACTGTGGGAGCTACACTGTGTGAAATATCCAAATACTTCAGATGTTAGAAGAGCCTTTCATGCATGACAAACAAAGACAGAGCATTCTTGCTCTGATTCAGTGGGCATGGCTTCACTGATAAAAAGAAAAAAAAAAAAAGATATAAAAAAAGATCATAAATGGTTTGAGTCATAACTATAGAAACAGGAATCTCTGGAATCTACCAGCAGCTTACCGACAGCTTCCAGGAGTTGCTGAGAGTCTTTCCCTTGTCTTTAATGAGCATTGAATCAAGCTCTATTTCTTCCAATGTGTTTGCCTCTTGTGCTAAATTGTCTGGCCAGGAATAATCTTTAAGGCCATGATTACAAAAAGCATTATAGGCAGCACATAATATTTTCATATATTCAAACCCAAAGAAAAATTAAGCAAATGCTGAAACTGTTGGTTATCATCAAACATATATTTGAAATGCTGTATAATCAACCTCTGTAACTCTCTGATACCTAGAAAGCATGACAAATTTAAATACCACCAAGGTACAATATGGGTTTCAAACCTACTTTAATATTCATAGAAGATATGTTCAATCAATCAACTTTATTAATTGTGTTGTTTAGAGACCAAAGCATCAGAATGTATATACAAATAAACAGAAAGCTGTGAATCAAGTGACCCTTGTGATTTTTATTGTTTGTGTATCTCCTGCTGATGTGGATTATTCAGGCTGTGCTAGAGTTTTCAAACTTAAATATCAGCAGGTGGGCATTTAAATCTGATGATTTAATTCTGATGTCCACATAAAAGGACTCTGGCTGTCAAGATGTAAATGTATATTTTAGGCATTGCAATTTATTTACTTATAGCCAGAGCTCCTAAAATTGGTTTTGTGCACAGACCCATTTTTTGCATGAAAGACCTCTGCACATTTTCATTGAAGGTCTCTGGAAAGCACTAGCCATTGGGTCTGAACCTGGGCTTGTTCAGGTTCAGAAATGCTCCTGTTTGAGCACAAGCAGGAAGCAAAGCCCAGTTCCACTGGACTTAGCTTCTCGTAACCTCAACCAAAATAGGAATAAATGAATATATTTATTATTTATAAATAAGAACCTAAACTGCTTCCTGCATTCTGTAATTCGTGCTATGTGTTATAAACAAGACAGATCCTGGGCACATGCTGTAACACCTGGATATACTTTAAACTGTTCAAGTCTCAAACTGAGATCTTCTTCTGTTAATCTTGGATTTCAAAACCTAGCTATCTTTCTACATTGTCAACATGTTGTTCTGAAGAGTGTTTCAGATATTCTTCTCCTTAGGTCATTATACAAGCCTGGGGAGTTTTTTCTGCTTTCACATTACAGGCTTTCTATTAGTCTTTGGCCAACAAAATTTCTAATCTCAATAGTACTGACACTCTACACATTGTCAAACGACTAGCTAAGCAATAACAATAAAAACACAGAGTCCCCAGACTTTTTCATCATTTACTAAGTAAAAATTAACAGTAGTATATCTATCCTGGCAATGTAACAGAAAATGGGAATTGACACTTTCCTGAATGCAAAATTGATGTCATTAATCTGGAATTTGTCAAAAATCATCAAGAAGATACTTTATGTGTTATCACAGAATCACAGAATCACAGAATTTTCTAGGTTGGAAGAGACCTCAAGGTCATCGAGTCCAACCTCCAACCTAACGCTAACAGCCCTCCACTAAACCATATCCCTAAGCTCTACATCTAAACGTCTTTTGAAGACTTCCAAGGATGGTGACTCCACCACTTCCCTGGGCAGCCTGTTCCAGTGCCTCACAACCCTTTCAGTGAAGAAGTTCTTCCTAACATCTAGCCTAAAACTCCCCTGGCTCAACTTAAACCCATTCCCCCTCGTCCTGTCACCAGGCACGTGGGAGAACAGGCCAACCCCCACCTCGCTACAGCCTCCCTTGAGGTACCTAAAAAGAGCGATAAGGTCGCCCCTGAGCCTCCTCTTCTCCAGGCTGAACAAGCCCAGCTCCCTCAGCCGCTCCTCGTAGGACTTGTTCTCCAGGCCCCTCACCAGCTTCGTCGCCCTTCTCTGGACCCAATCAAGCACCTCGATGTCCTTCTTGTAGCGAGGGGCCCAAAACTGAACACAGTACTCGAGGTGCGGCCTCACCAGAGCTGAGTACAGGGGGACGATCACCTCCCTAGCCCTGCTGGTCACGCTGTTCCTAATACAAGCCAGGATGCCGTTGGCCTTCTTGGCCACCTGAGCACACTGCTGGCTCATATTCAGCCGACTGTCCACCATCACTCCCAGGTCCTTCTCTGCCTGGCAGCTTTCCAACCATTCCTCTCCCAGCCTGTAGCTCTGCTTGGGGTTATTGCGCCCCAGGTGCAGGACCCGGCACTTGGCCTTGTTAAACTTCATGCAGTTGACCTCAGCCCATCGGTCCAGCCTATCCAGATCCTCCTGCAGAGCTTTCCTACCCTCAAGCAGATCGACACACGCACCTAACTTGGTGTCATCTGCGAACTTACTGAGGGTGCACTCGATGCCCTCGTCCAGATCATCGATGAAGATATTAAAGAGGACCGGCCCCAGCACCGAGCCCTGGGGGACGCCACTAGTGACTGGCCTCCAACTGGACTTGGCTCCATTCACCACGACTCTTTGGGCCCGGCTATCCAGCCAGTTTCTAACCCAACGAAGCATGCGCCAGTCCAAGCCAAGAGCAGCCAGTTTCTTGAGGAGAATGCTGTGGGAGACGGTGTCAAAAGCCTTGCTGAAGTCAAGGTAGACCACATCCACAGCCTTTCCCTCATCCACCCAGCGCGTCACTCTGTCATAGAAGGAGATCAGGTTCGTCAGGCATGACCTGCCATTCATAAAGCCATGCTGACTGGGCCTGATCGCCTGCTTCCCCTTCATGTGCTGCATGATGACTCTCAGGAGGATCTGCTCCATGAGCTTTCCTGGCACTGAGGTCAAACTGACAGGCCTGTAGTTTCCTGGGTCTGCCCTCCGGCCCTTCTTGTAGATGGGCGTCACGTTTGCTAGCCGCCAGTCGATTGGGACCTCCCCCGATAGCCAGGACTGTTGATAAATGATGGACAGTGGCTTGGCCAGCTCCTCTGCCAGTTCCCTCAGTACCCTTGGGTGGATCCCATCTGGCCCCATCGACTTGTGCACATCTAAGTGCCGTACCAGGTCACCAACCAGTTCTTCATGGATAGTGAGGGCCACATCCTGCTCCCCATCCCCTTCCACCAGCTCAGGGTACTGGGTATCCAGAGAACATCCGGTATTGCCGCTAAAGACTGAGGCAAAGAAGGCATTGAGCACCTCCGCCTTTTCCTCATCTCTTGTAACTAAGTTTCCCCCCGCATCCAGTAAAGGATGGAGATTCTCCTTAGTCCTCCTTTTTGTGTTGATGTATTTATAGAAACGTTTTTTGTTATCTTTAACGGCAGTAGCCAGATTGAGCTCCAGATGAGCTTTGGCCTTCCTAATTTTGTCCCTGCACAGCCTCGCTACTTCTTTAAAGTCCTCCTTAGTGGCCTGCCCACTTTTCCAAAGCTTATAAACCCTCTTTTTCCTCCTAAGATCAAGCCACAATTCTCTGTTGAGCCAGGCCGGTCTTCTTCCCCGCCAGCTCGTCTTTGGGCACGTGGGAACAGACCGTTCCTGCGCCATTAAGACTTCCCTCTTGAAGAGCGCCCAGCCTTCCTGGACCCCTCTGCCCTTCAGAACCGCCTCCCAAGGGACTCCACCAACCAATGTCCTGAGCAGCTCAAAGTCAGCCCTCCGAAAGTCCAATACAGCGGTTTTACTGGTCCCCTTCCTGGCCTCGCCAAGAATAGTGAACTCCACCATTGCGTGGTCACTCTGCCCTAGACAGCTCCCGACGATCACGTCCTCCACCAGTCCTTCTCTGTTTGTGAAGAGAAGGTCTAGCGGGGCACCTCCCCTGGTAGGCTCACTAACCAGCTGCGTCAGGAAGCTATCTTCCACGCTCTCCAGAAACCTCCTAGACTGCTTTCTCAGGGCTGTGTTGTGCTTCCAGGATATGTCAGGGAAGTTGAAGTCCCCCACGAGTACAAGAGCTGATGATTTTGCAACCTCTGTCAGCTGCCTGTAGAATTCCTCATCCGTCTCCTCATCCTGGTTTGGCGGTCTATAGCAGACCCCGACCAGGACACTAGCCTTGTTGTCCCTGCCGATCCTAACCCAAAGGGACTCGACCTTGTCATTCCCAACCTCGAGTTCTACAACCTCGAAAGACTCTCTAATATAGAGAGCCACACCACCACCCCTTCTATGCTGCCTGTCCCTTCTATAGAGCTTATAGCCAGGCATTGCAGCACTCCAGTCATGAGACTGGTCCCACCACGTCTCCGTGATGGCAACCAAGTCGTAGCCTGCCTGCCGCACGATGGCTTCCAGCTCCTCCTGTTTGTTACCCATGCTGCGTGCATTGGTGTAGATGCACTTCAGCTGGGCCATTGCCTTATCCTCCGGCCTTGCCATTGTTCCCCCTGGCACAGCCCCAACAATCCTAGCCTCAGCCCCATCCCCCTTCCTACCTAGTTTAAAGCCCTCTCAATGAGCCCTGCCAGTTCCTGGCCCAGGATCCTTTTTCCCCTAAAAGATAGGGACCCGTCTGCGGCCATCAGGCCAGGTGCTGAGTAAAGTGCCCCATGATCAAAAAACCCAAGATTTCTGCGTTGGCACCAGCCCCGGAGCCACGTGTTTAACAGGTGGGCTTTCCGTGTCCTCTCTGAACTCCTCCCTGCCACCATAGGGATGGACGAAAACACCACCTGCACTCCCGCTCCATCCACTAACCGACCCAGCCCCCTAAAGTCCCTTTTGATAGCCTTGAGGCTTCTCTCTTCGATGTTATCACTGCCCGCCTGGACTATCAAAAGGGGGTAATAGTCAGAGGGGCGTACCAGGTTAGGAAGCTTCCTGGCAACGTCCCTGACCCTGGCCCCAGGGAGACAGCAGACTTCCCTACGGGTAGGGTCCGGCCGACAAATAGGGCCCTCTGTTCCCCTAAGAATCGAGTCACCAACAACAATAACCCTCCTGTCTTTTTTGGTGGAGGCAGTCCTGAGGCGCGGAGTCGACCTCCTCGCTCCAGGCATCCTCCTGTGAACATTTGCTACCTCTTCCTCACACACCGGCCTCTCAATCTCTAGGGCCTCAAACCTGTTGCGTAAGGGCACCTGGGAAGGTGGGGCCGGAAGGGGAGAGCATCGCCTGCGATGTCGAGCAGGGACCTGTTTCCATTCCTCCTCAGCTCCCAGATCCCCTCCCTCTGCCCGACGGGGACAGGGCAGGGGGTCCGCCCCCATTTGAGGAGTCTCACCTCGGCACCTCCCCTTGAGGCCCTGCAGGGAGTTACTCCAGAAGTCTATCTCCCGCTCACACTCCCTGATGGCCCTCAACCTCTCCACCTCCTCCTTGAGCTCCGCCACCATGCGGACCAGATCATCCACCTGCTCGCACCTCACGCACGCAGTTTCTCTGCCTCCCGCCGATGGCAGCAACAGGCTCAGACACTCCTTGCATCCGGTGACCTGAACTGCGGCATTTTTTAACGGGTAGTCGGTCTGCGTGTGTACCGACGTTCTGGAGAGCGCGCCGTGCCTGGTGGCGACCATTATCGCCTAGTTACGGCTGTTGTTAACGAGGTGTTGTTTGTGTGTAGGGGGAGCACTCTGCCCTTCCTGCGCGCCCTGCCTGCGCTAACTGCCGCGCCACGCCCTTCTGCCGCGCCACGCCCTGTTTGCCCGCCCTGTTCGCCGTGCTCCATCATGCAGTGTAGTCCCCAATTTCCTGCCCATCTTCTCCATGACAAGTACAAAGTTTGCTGATTGTTCATCTCCTCTTCTAAACCTTCCTTTACCCACCTCCTTTATCTTCTTTGCTTTAACACAATCAGAAGTCTACTGTTATTGTAATTAACTGAAACACCATGAAATAGCATGTGAGGTACTTACCCCATAGCAGATACTAACAGTTTTTATCAGGTATACTTACAAATCATTAGCAGTGCTTACAGCATGTTTCCAATTTTTCAGAGTATAGAGGATGTGATTTTGCATAGCCATATTGGTGGAAAATGCTATGCCAACAGTGTGTACATATTGGTCAGAATACCAGACTCCAGGTCATAAACGAAATCTAGGTATATAAGTAAGGACAACTTTCACCAGTACAAGTGAGTCTTCCTATAACTCTAGTTACAGATGAGTAACTTGGTTAGGAAACATGAGATGAAGAAGCAAAACAAAAACAAAAACAAGAAACAAAACAAACAAACAAACAAAAAACCATTTAAACTCTGAAAAGAACATCATTCCAATAATTGCCAAATCCAGTAGCCTATTGAGGTTGCTGCAGCTGCATGTGCACAGGTCCAGTCAGTAACAAGGCTGAGCATGTGTTCCTTGTAGGCGTATATGTTCACATACACGCAGTACACATATATATACACAGTAAGACAAACAAAGACGGAAGCAAACTTAAACATCCATACTTGTATATTCATGCAAAACAGCATCCTTTCACTCCAAAAAATTATCTAGAAGTAGATTTTAATAGGAAGATTTTAATAGGAAGATCAGCTGCCTGACACGGCTAGACCAGCAAACTGCGTGTGATCTTTTACTTCCTTATTCCTCTATTTCTAGCACTTGTTCCTTCCTTCTTCCATTATCCCTCATTTTCCTTCTTTTACTTCTTACTCTAAAAATCCCATAACAAGTCTTGTGCAAACCCAAACTGCTCTTTCTGGGCATCCCATAAGGCACTGATGCCCTCACTCTGTAAGGTGATCCAGAGAGCCTCTCCTGTTCACTCATGATAATGGGTCTTACACAAAGTCCATGAGTCTGGTCCCTCACTTATAATAGCACCCAGAAGGGCCAAGATGTCCCTTTCTCTGTTTAGGTAACTATCATCATTCCTCTGTGCTCTTTTTTGTTTGTGGAGATTAATTCGCAATCACAAGAAGGATTAAAAAGATTGAAGATATTCAATCACAGATTTATTGTTGTCATTATTATTATTATTATTAATTATTTTAACTAGTTTGACAAGCTAACAAAGTAAAACTAAGGTACATTTCTTCAGGAAGTCTTTATGAACATTCCACAGTAGCTATATACTTTTCCAGATTTTCAGCCTGAAGCTAGGATATAATGCTGTCTGAGAAAAAAAGTGCACTTGAAAACACTGCAAAGTATCTGTCCAGACAGATTAAGGGTACATTTTTGCTTCTGACACATTATGCATCAGAATGTTATGATGTTGTGATCATCATGGCTCCTGATCATAACACCCCCCAATGCAAAACAAACAAACAAACAAACAAACAAACAAAAAAGGCAGCTGTCTTAGATTTCTGCATTCTTCTTCTGTACTAGTCTGTGTCAGCATCAAAAACATACTAGCACAGAACTGAAAGGAAAAGCAATTTACAACTAGTCTGCAGCTAAAACATAATTATGCATAGTGAATAAGGTTTGTTATTGTGGGCCTTTTTATAAAGCACATGTCTATATATTATCTGTGCTGAGGAACATTGCATAATAAGATGCCATCACTTTTTTCTATTAAAGTAGTTCTAGGTATATAAATAGAAGTTAGAAAACATGGTCAGTTTTGCTGAGTGACTAACCTATGCATAGGTCAGGAATGAAGTTGCTCAGGGTAAAGCTTATTCATGATATGCACCTGCCTTTTTAAAACAGGTAGTGTTTATTTCCTCAAAAAGCAGGAAAGAATTATGCCTAGTGGTGAACGAGCAGGGCTAAGTACTTTTTCATACCATATTTACTGAACCTCACTTTAATTCTTAGTCACACTATGGATTTTATTGCAGCAGTTGTAGGATTAAAACAATTTTCATTAGCAAAAAAAAATTATAAGAGCTCTGATTCATAGAATCAGAGAATAATAAAGCAGGTTGTAAGGGATTTTTCAGGGTCATTTTGTTCAACTCTCCCTTTCAAAGTAGGTCTGCTGTTCATGGCCTTCTTCAGTCAAATCTTAAAGACCCACATGGATGAAGATTCCCCTTCTGAGAAATTTCTTCCATAGTTTCGGCATACTCCTGGTAGTAAATGTTTCTTGATTGGAAATACAAATCAAATCCATGGAAAATGCTAGAAAGATAGTTCTTCATTATCCTGTTCATCCAGGCACAAGTTTGTTTTGAGTGCTTCTCACAATGGTACAAGAGATACAATAATTGAAGCATGTATTATATATGGGAAAAAAAAAAAAAAAAGGAAAGAAAAAAAAAGGGAAGAGCATACTTTGTTTTAAACTTTCACTGAGTCTACCATCATAAAAAGATGTCTGAATCTGGACACAGTCAGAGCAGTAGAAACTGCACAGGGCTGCAGAAGTTGTGCTCTGACTTCTTCCTGTTACATTAAGGACTTCCTGATGAAGCTTTCCTCATGGTCCTTACTGAGCTTTACATAGTCTTGTACTATAGTCATTTCACTGGCTTTCTTGAAGAAGTGCAGATATTGAAATTCTATGCTGTACAAAATGCATTTTGCGTTGCATAATTTCAATGTTAACAGTTTGTTCTAACCCAAATAACTGTTCAAAATAAGCACACATAGCACTGACATTTTAAGAATTATGAAGCTAAAGTTAGCTGCCACTGATGTGGAAAGGAAAAAAAGCTATTAACTTTTCTGTGGCAGGCTGCCCAAGAAAATTCGGAAAGTGTTTATTGTTTGTTATTCGTTGGTAAGGGATTTATCAACGTCATTTCTTTAGAAAAAAATGCCTATAATTTGCAACTGTTACATATCTAAAGGGAGTTGTTCACTGGATAATTATGAGATATTTCATTACTTATCTGATGGGATCACTATTTGTAATTGCTGTACCTCAGTACTGGAGATAATGGAGTAGAGAGGCTGTTTTCTGGGTTCTGATTTGGGTACGTGTACTAACTTCTAAAAAACCATCCTCTTCCTTTTTAATTCTGTCATATCTACACATTGTATTCATATATGTATATGAAACATTTTTTATTCTTATTTATTTCTCTGCTTGGTTTAGAATTTTGGAAGAATTATCACATCCACAATTATGTTTATACACAATGTATCATGGGCACAGAAGCATAACGTCTCCAGGAAAGTGGTGATATAAATAAGTTTTAAAAGCCAGAACTTTCATATATTAAAAATTAAACATATTGTGTAACGTATGCAATGAATCTACAAAGTGTTTTGGTTTTATAAACCATATTATGTAACATAGGGTAAAATGTGGAAACAAGGAAATGCATTCAAGTTAAGAAATTATAAATCATCCAAGCAAAATAGACCTTAATTCCTTTATTTAAGGTTGAACACAAACTATGACAATCATGTACCAATTTATCACTTTCCTTACTCATTTTCAGAGATATTCAAATGTTATCCAATCCCTTTATATTTTAAAGTAAAAAGTCATCAAGATTGAATTTAACTTACTTAAGAAGGAAGAACTGTATTGTGTCATAAGGCCTCTTCGTGATCAAACTTTGTCATGTGTACACATACATGTAGCTGAAACACAAAAGAAGAATTTAATATGAACTTAAATTAACTTCAGCTGGAAGTTTTTCCCTTGTGTTTCTGCCAATTACCCTGAATACTGTAATATATCTTCCAGTTTCCCCAAACCAAACAATAGAGTTACTAGATTTGTATTTATGAACCAAAAAGAACGTTTAAAATAGTCTTCAAGAGAGGAGCTAACAAATTTTTTTTTATAGATCCTGATGACTTGTTCTAAGAATTTCTTTCAAAGATTAAGGCTGTCTGGAAGAGGTTTGTAATCTGTGATGAACACTGCATGTAAGAGAGTCAGATGGGAATGATACCAAGTGCTTCCTGGCTTCAGGTTTTTCAGAGAAAAAATATACCCTGAATATTAAAAAATTGCTATGCCCATATATGTCCAGCTACAATTTCTACTTTTCTTATTTGCAACTAAGTAGAAAGGACTTGACCTCTAACCAGATTAAAAGTCAAATATAATTCCAAATTTGAAGTATGAAGTGCCACTATCAGTTCATAAAATCACATTTTCAAAAAGAAGATTTTAAAATATTAATTATGTTGTCTTGATAAAGAGCAGGTGCTTTATCTTATACAGACCTGAGACACAGATGAACTTGTCTGTGACCTGGATACTAGATGAAGACTCTGGTATGAAAATAAACTACCACAGAAGATAATTTATGGAGAGCTTGGTGGTAGTCTTACCAAGCAATCTTGGTAAGCTCAGGTCTAACACAGATTTTCTTCTAGAATTTAGAACGAGATGAAATTGAAGGACAGAACCCAAGAAGGTAAAAGCAGATAGTCACATCTGTTAAACAACAGAGACAGAAAGACCATATGAAGGAGAAACATGTCCGATTAATGAGGAGAGAGGCAAAGAAAAGAAAAAGCAATCAGCTGACAACTGAGATAGAAATCAGATAAAACAATTCACAAGGAGAGCTCAAAGTGCAATTAAAGTTGTGGTGAATGACAATATTACTTACTGAAAAGAAGTCTGGTACTAATTTGTCCTTCTGCTGAGGAGAACTGTCAGAAAGGGAGTTCAACAAAAGACAGTAAGAATAGTCTCGCAAAGATAGCTAGTCTGCACTTTAGGTCAAAGTAATATGATTTACAAAACTCGAAGGGATAACATTGACTTACAAAGTTGCAGGCTCAAGGTCAGTTAATTGAATTAAGAGGCAAATGAGGATTCACTTGGAGTTAGGAAACAGAAAAGACCTAGAGGATCCTTTTACAGATAGCGATTACAATATGTAAAAAAAAAAAAAAAAAAAAAAAAAAAGTTATTTTTCAGAAAACAAGCATTTAGCACATCATTTTAACGCTTGCCAGCTTGTGATAGAAAGGCATGATACCTTTCTTTTTTGTGTGACACATTGGCCCAGAAAAGTATATTTCTCATACTAGTCATTGCTAGATAAGTGCATCAGCTAAATTCAATGGATGTCTTTACATTAGCATTGAAATTTGGATCAGAAATACACTTTTGAAAGCAATCACATGATAGACCTCACATATCCTGCTTTAGTTCACATTGCAAAGCTGTCTTGAAACACACTAACTGGATTTCTTTTGGCTGAAACTAACCTGGAGAATGCATCCCAGGGGATTCACCTAATGAGCTCCAGCTGCTAGCAAGCATTTGGTCTGTGGCACTGGACTAGGGGTGGTCAGCAGTAAAACCCTTTGAAATACATTTGACAAAAACATCAGCCCTCAGCACCAACTGTTCTACCACACAAATCTGCTCCCACTGGACTGCACTATTTGCTAATATAGATATAGCCTTAGTGTGTACAGAGGCAGACACATATAATGGAACAATGTTAGTACTTTAAGTTTTATATCATCATGGACTTTGAAAGCCAAATAAAGGTCTTGGCTGACTCAAATGGGGTGATGGGGGGGGGGGGGAGGGAAAGGCCATTTGGAACTGCTGACTTCAGACATCTCTTTGGCTTGATTTTAAGACATCTCTTTGGTTTGATTGAAAATAGGTAATATAAAGCAATTGAAAGACATGGATAAATAACTGAACATGTGTAAAGTATGTCTTTCCATTGAACATTTTACAATGTGATACGTGAATAGATTATTAGGTGCTTTTTTAGCATCAGTACCTTTCTTACTCTGTTTGAGCTCACTGTTCTTTTAATGTTTATCCAGATATTTGGAAAGTGATTGGCTGACATCAGGGTAATAATGGCCAAGCAAAGCAAGGGAAATATGCTGTATGTTCAAAGGGTTTGCTGGTTGCTCTGTCCACATACTTTTACTCGCACTGTATTCTTCCTTCACACAAATACTGAAAACTGTCAGGGTTTATTCTGACAGACTGCAGTTGTTTCACTCTTTTAAACACCAAGGCAATCCTTGCATCAGTTATTGTATCTCTTGTATGGTTTTGAGAAGCACTCAAAACAAACTTATGCCTGGATGAACAGGATAATGAAGAACTATCTTTCTAGCATTTTCCATGGATTTGATTTATATCTCCAATGAAGAAACATTCATTGCTGTTTTAAAGAAGCACTCAGTGCTTGTCAGTCTTATCTTAGGACTTAATGTGTCAAATGAAAGGTTGGAAAAGACTACAGAGTTTGAAATGTCTATGTCTCTTTTCCAGGGGGAGAACCTGACTTCATAATTCAAGAAGGCAGCAGGTCTTCATGTATCATGCTGAGAGAACGTGATTTGTCAAAGCTCCTGGGGCACATTCATATCTATGTCTAGTCTGGCACATGACTTCTGTGGTGACAAAGTTTCTTGAAGTCCAGAGAACTGGTGATTCAGTGCCCTCTGTACCCTCACACAGTACCCCATAGTACCTTCTCCTTCTCATAAGCATGGGGTCTATAATCAAGAAACAGGGCAGCAGCCAGGAAATCAACATAGTCTCTTGTAACCATTTTGGCATCCTGGGTCATAATTGATAAAAATAAGATTTATGCCAGAACATCTACCTAAATTGCAAGACACCCTCATTATCCCCTGAGTTGGCTGGACTTTAAGGATTGCCCTGTCTCAAAATTCATGACACCACATTTTATCTGTGGTTATAACCTAAGAAATGTATCTGCTATTCTTTCCCCTCACTACCTCTCCCTCTCTTCTTTCTCAATTCCTTTCTATTTCCTGAAAAAACACCATGTCTTCTTATGACTCTGTGATCATTCAAGCACTCGTATACATTTGCCAAGAACTCAAATACCAAGAACTCAAATGCCTCCTCCTGCTCACAAATAGGAAAACAAGAAAAAAAAAAAAAAAAAAAAAAAGAATTACTGTGAATGCAGTGGTGTGGACGGGACTTCTGAGAAGTCAGTCCAGATGTGAAGAACCATTGCCATCCCAGTTCTAGCCTTCCTGAGAAAAGAGCACTGCCCAGAGTGGTAACCTTGTAAATGTGAAGTTATCAAATTACTGACGGTATGATTGCAGGTCCTCGTTCTTTTGGACAGAATTTTCCATCAAGAGCTTGTTTTCTTTTTCATCTTAATTTGCCTCAATATTCGCAAGCTTAGGCTGTATGTTATGACCACAAAGTATGTAAGATAAAGCTGCTATATCCTAGATGCTGTGTATAAAATTTGCCAAGATCAGTGCTCTTTCCCTTTCCTATTTCATCAGAGTGTGAACTTCAGTACTCTTATGGAACACACATCCTTATTAACATATTAGTTTAAATAAGAAGGATACTTCTGTAGTGAATTTCCTGATCATTCCAACTTACTGGGCTTTGGTTCACATCCTAGAGTTTGTAGCCAAAGCAGATGCTATATATCTACAAATTAAAACTCCACTAATCAAGATATATTTCATATTAGCTTTCCTTGAATAAAAATAGAAATGTATTAAAGTACTGTGAGAAAGAATAGAATACAAGTATTTAATAACACTCATGCCATGGACAGACACAAAGTATGAGGGTTTTATGTAAGAATGCGATGCAATATGATTACCACAGGAGTAAAACATAGAGCTGAAAAGTGGATATTTCTATACATATGTCAGATCCCCTATGTAAACGGAAATGCATATTTGGTATGGAAGTAATATGCATTTCCAGTTACATATAGGAGCTGAAATACTCATAGCTGTTTAACATCTGAGCCTTGACATCACCTATTTCACATTACAGCTCTTCTCCTATTTTTATTGATTCTTAATGTAGATATAATCCTAAGGGATGTTTTTGCTGCTCCAGTAGGGTAAGGTAAACAACAGAAAACCCTATTAAGTTTTGCATAACTACTTTTTTTCAACTTTTTTTTTTTGTAATTATCATTCCATTATTTCTTCATAAATTACTCATAGGACAAAAGTGAATAATAATGATAATAATAATGATGATGATGATGATAATAATAATAATAATAACAATGACAACAACAATAATAATACTAATAATGTAAGCTGGGAGAGGTGCCTAACTGATCACACTGGGAGACATAGACTAGAGAAAGTATTTAAAAAGTTAATATGATTTTTTTCCAAGAATTTTTCATAGAATCATAGAATAGTTTGGGTTGGAAGGGACTTTAGTCATGACCCAGTTCCAACCTCCTGCTATGGGCAGGGACACCTCCCACCAGACCAGGTTGCCCAAAGCCCCATCCAGCCTGGTCTTGAACACCTCCAGGGATGGGGCATCCACAGCTGCTCTGGGCAGCCTGTGCTGCCCAGAGCCTCACCACACTCTGAGTAAAGAATTTCTTCTTTATATATCTAAGATAAATATACTCTCTTTCAGTTTAAAACCATTATGCCCTTGTCCTGTCACTACACACCCCTGTAGAAAATCCCTCCCCAGCTTTCCTGCAGGCTCCTTTAGGTACAGGAAGGCCACTATAAGGTCTCTCCAGGGCCTTCTCTTCTCCAGGCTGAACAACCTCAACTTCCTCAGCCTCTCCCCATAAGGAGAGGTGCTCCAGCCCTCTGATCATCTTTGTGGCCCTCCTTTGAACTTGCAAGGAGGACATATGTCTATGTCCTTCTTGTACTGGGGGCCCCAGAGCTGAATGCAGGGCTCCAGGTGGGATATCACAAGAACAGAGCAGAGGGGCAGGCCCTGCTGGCCATGCTGCTTTTGATGTGGTCCAGGATACAGTTGGCTTTCTGGGCTGCAAGGTACATTACTGGCTCATGTCAAGCTTCTCATCAACTAGCACCCCCAGGTCCTTCTCCTCAGGGCTGCTTTCAAGTCCAATCTCTGCCAAGATTATATTTGTGCTTATTATATTTGTTGCCCTGGCCCAGCTGCAGGACCTTGCACTTGGCCTTGTTGAACCTCATGAGATTCACACACCTCTCAAGCTTGTCCAGATCCCTCTGGATAGCATCCTTTCCCTCCAGTGTGTCAACCACACCACACAGCTTGATGGCATTGACAAATTAGCTGAGGATGCACTTGATTTCACTGTCTATGTCACCAACAAAGATGTTAAACAGTGCTGGTTTACACCAACCTCTGAGGAACTCATTACTGATCTCCACCTGGACATTGACCACAAGTCTTTGAGTGCAACCATCCAGCCAGTTCCTTACCCACCTAGTGGTCCATCTGTCAGATCCATATCTCTCCAATTTAGAGACAAGGATTTCATGTGGGAGAGTGCCAAATGTTTTTTCTTCAAAATCACTTGGGGGCCAGAAAGGTGAATTAGATGTCCTTGTTAGAATTAGCTACATTATGAAAGCTAATTGCAAACGATCTCTCAAAGTTGTTTGCGAAGAATTCCCAAGTCTGCTGTAATCAAAAGCCTGGACAGAGATATATTGAAAATGCAAACAGGCTTAATGCCTAGATAAATTTCCTCAGGGAGAAAATTAAGGAAGTAAAGATCTGCTAATAGGAATAACATTATTTCATAGTGGTACATCCAATGAGAAAGTCTGCTCAAATGCAGATGGCATGTCAGGAAAAGGAGGAATGAGATTTACTTAAGTAAATGGAAATTTCAACATTTAGGCTAATATTCATTAGAGGATGTTGGTATGATAAACCCCAGATCTGCAAGTAAAGTTTTCAGTGCTGAATTTGTCCCTTTCATTCTCAGTTCTTTGGCTGAGAGATGTTGTTGATTAAGAAAGTTATTTGCAATATCTAATGCAGTGCCAACTGTGATCCTTCAATTGACCAGTAAGAAATGCCACAAACAAGGGTGTGTTGATAATTTTGCATGAACTTAGGTTTTTGCTGTGGGCCTAAGATTAAGTACCATGTAAAATATTTATGGATTCAGAGCATAAAGCCACTTAATGCAGTAAGGAATCCATATATATATATATACACATATATATATATACAGGTGGTCCAGGAGAAAAAAAAATATATATATATACATATATGTATATATATATATGTATATATATATATAAATATATATATATTTTTTTTTCTCCAGGAGAAAAAAAACCAACATATATATATACATATATGTATATATATATACATATATATATATATATATATATATATATTTTTTTTTTTTTTTTTCTCCTGGACCACCTTGGTAACTTGTTGCAGGCAATATGGGGATAAGAAGGAGAAATACTCCTGGGCTTCACCTTTAATTTATTCACCCCTAACTGAGGGCCTTTGCATGTGGGATCAGGACTGACATTCACCAATGGGTGCTGTCTCCCATGTCCACAGGGGCTCAGTCTGAAATGGGAAACACCTTGCCTGGTACATGTGTTGCCTTATTATTACTTCTTTGACTTTGGGAGATGTAGTTTAATCTTGGCCGGCAGCTAAGCACAACAGAGCTGCTCAATCACTCACCTCCCCCGCAGGATGGAGGAAAGAGTGAGAAAGGTGAAAATGAGATAACTCATGGGTTGAGATAAAGAGAGTTTACTTGTTAAAGCAAAAGCTGCATGTGCAAGCAAAGTAAAACAAGGAATCCATTCTCTACTTTCCATTGGCTGGCAAGTGTTCAGCCAGTTCCAGTAAAGCAGGGCTCATCACATGTAAGAGTTTCTAGGAAAGACAAACACCATCACTCCAAAAGCCACCCCTTTCCTTCTTCTTTACCCCAGCTTTATTACTGAACCTGATATATAGTATGAGACATCATATGGTATGGGACACAAGGTGTGTGCCTAAATTGTCTGTTGAATGTTTTCCATGGAGCTCACAGGCTGCAATCAGTACTCATAGGTCTACTGAACAGTAGGTGGTGCCACTGTTAATGGAAAACAGAAGTGTGCTATATCGCTCACAGCTACTCATTTTGAAGATGAGTGTATGCATGAGAAACTGTCTGAGTCCTTAAATGACCTTCAGGTTATTTCCAGTAGGTTGGATGGAACAGAAACAATAACAACTGCCATGTTTCCTTTCTTTTGTTACTTTTTTTTTTTTTTTTTTTTTTTTTGGTACTAAAAGAAGACATTTCTGGATTTGAAAAAAAAAGTTTAAATATGTTATCACTGCCTCAGAATGAAGAAACAATGTGTCAGAAAAGAATAAACGAAACCACCACCAGCACCAATACAACGACCTTATGACTACTGGAACAAGTATAAAAATAAGCAAAGAGAAACCACGTTTGTATAAAAGCCACAGGTTTTATTGCTTTTTGAAAAATGCTATCCCTTCCTTTTTCAATGTTATTATTTCAACTATAGCAAAATTAAGAAAAATAGGTTTTCACTCAGGTTTTGGAATACTGGTGTAGGCCAATAAAATATCTACTAAATGTTTTGATCAAGAGAAGATAAATACAATTTACAAAATAATACCCTGTAATCAGAACATGACAGGTCTGAGTTTCTTTGGACTGAACTGCATGATCTCCTGAACAAAAGGCCCACATTCTGTTCACTTATGGATCTGTCAATCAAATACTGAACACCTTTTTATTTGTTTAGTACTTAGGATGTTCTCAGCAGCATCTTCAGTTAGTAAATAAATATATGATCTAATAAAACGTGTAGCATATGCAGCAATTCTATGCTTATACTCACAGAGAATGTTTTCTAAAAATCTCAACTTTTTTTTTTTTTGGCCATGTATTTAATGTTATAGTTTACCTTTCTAATTATAATGGAATTTAGAAGTTGAATTTCTTGTGAATCAAAACTTTGCTGAATTTTTAAAGAACTATTTCAATATTTTTTAAATTGTGTGTTATTAAAAAATATTTTTAATACAAGGTGTTTTATTAGCTGCCTTCACAAAATTGTTAATTTTTCTGAACCAGTGAACATCAGCTCTACTATCCTTCTCTGGGAGGAGCTGTGAAATGAGCCATAGCCAAAATACATCCTATTTTGCTTGGTTGTGGCTTAAAGTTCAGTAAAGCATTTATCGTGCTTTTGAAATAAGTCCATTTTCTTATGAATATATTTAGCATTTTGTGTGCATGAGTGCATGTGATGCACATATGTACAAAATTTGTGTTACTAGGAAGGAGAAGTCTTACATTCTTGAACTGTCTAAACTACTGTGCATTAAACCGAATTACTGATGTTCTATGGACAAATATATATTTACACACTTTAATCAGAGAAATGGCATTGCTTTATAACTACCTTTTAATCACACTGTTCCAAAGATTACAAAGTACAGACTTCATCCATGATTCACAATAACAGCCTTCTATGAAAGACTTGGTGCAAAGTAAAATTCCCAACTGCTAACATTTAGATGCACCTTCCTGAAAAAAATATAAAAACAATTCAGATATAATCATAAAGATAAATGGAGATTCTTAGTGGAGATTCACAAGGTGACAAGGTTAAGACCCAAGGATGATGTTTATCATGGCTGGTGCTGATAGGAGGAAACAGAAGTTTCCTAAGAGTATACTTACCTGACACCATAGTTTATTTTTATAAAATCAATAAATAAAAATGATTAAAAGAAAAATAGATCTTTGATCTCCTATCCTCCAAGCACCAAGCTTGGAGGAAATAACCCTTCAATTCAACAAATACAATAAATCCCCTCCCCCTTTCATTTTTCTTTTTTCTTTTTTTTTCTTTTTTCTTTTTTCTTTTTTCTTTTTTTTCTTTTTTCTTTTTTCTTTTTTCTTTTTTCTTTTTTTCTTTTTTCTTTTTCCTTTTTTCTTTTTTATTTTTTTTTTCTTTTTTCTTTTTACATCCTTATCTGTTGTGGAAACCATTCTGGTCAGTGTATAGAACTTCTATCAATCATAAACAAAGCATGGGGGCTGTGGAATTCTGTCAGAATTCCCCATTACAAACACATATTTCCCAGGGGAACTCAAAGTATAACCAAGTAATTAAAGGGAAAGACGCAGCTGTAGCAGAACACCAGATCTCCAATGTAACTACTGAGGGATATTTGGTCACTCAACAGGTAATCGTCAAGAAACAGTTTGTGTTGAATCTGACCAGGCATCAATGCCATGGAAGTCATCACTTCTCTTGGTGTTAAGAACCTGCATATTCAGGACTAGGAAAAAGATTCCATAGGTAAAGCCATCAGTGCTTCCCCACCAAACTTTTTATTGTCTGCATACTTTATATAGAGCATTTTTGTGATTCTGAAGAGTACTCCTAATGAAAGAAGTTTAATGCAATGAATTTAAAAATCACAAATTTCAGGCCGCTCTTTTTTTTTTTTTTTTAAAAAAAAAAAAAACACAAAAAAAAACCACAAAACTATTTTTTGAAGGTCAATTGTTTCTACTTTAAACAGTGAGTTAATAACCTTTTATTTCTGCTGGCTTTGCTTGTAGTTCAGGGCTCCTGCTGTATGCTATATACAGCTCCACACAGCTAACTAGACGTGCAGCAATCCATTTCATAAGTGTTCAGTAACCCAGGAAAGTTGCACAAAGTAGTAAATGTGACTTTTTTTTTTTTTAATTATCTTTTGACTATAAATATCCACTCAAAAATCTCTTTGCCCTGGGCTCCCTCACTGCAATGTAGCATTTGAGTGCAGTAACTTTCACACTTTTGGCACAGATGAATTCCCATGTTTTTCTCTGGCACTCTAACAACTATTATATTTTTCATGACTTTATATATTTGTTGTCATTCTACCTCTCCATAGACCTGTATGTATGTGAGTGCATATAAATATATTTGTCTCTATATGCGTACACATGAAGTCTCCCATGTCCTACAAAATGCTTCTCCATATTAAGCTTATGTAGACATGTTTGTTGGCTCCTTCCAGACGCTCGCTCTTCAGTAGATGTAAATAGAGCACTAGTACAGAGGTCTTAAAGGTTCCCATCTCTTTGCACACATGTAAATGTAAATTTGAAACTTTATATATATGTATATATACATACATATGTGTTCTGCCCATAAATTAGGAGGTTTGTTACTTATGAAGTCATAACAGAGAAATGTGATCTCTAAAAGCTTTTATACATACAAATCATGATATCTCATTGATCAGATGGACAGATAAAACTGACTAGAGATCTTAAAGCTAATCATCCAGGATACCCTAAGACAGTTATGTCAGCTCTTTCTGGCTGATGGAGAGAGATGAGTACTTCCAAAAGACAATTCATCTCATCTCTCTTTGTCACTCATTTCAGGATGAGATGAATCACGTTCTGGAAGTATCCAAGAGAGCTCCATCAGCTACAGAGAGAGCTTTGATGACTAACTTAGGTGGCTGAAGTTAGGTGAGCTGAACTGTCCTCTTTCAAGGGGTTGCTGATTTGGCTATTTCTTTAACTGTACCTCACGTACAAAATGTTCTGACTGAAGCTATGTATTATAATGACAACAGCTCATGGAGCTCACTAAGCTATTCACTTGGTTGGAAACTAGACTTGGAAGAGTACAGAACCATTTGGCATATGAATTGTGACCTTTTCAAATGATAGAAGCAAGTGGCTCCTAAAAGAACATTAGTGAAAGAATCAGATGTGACTATATTGTACGAAAGAATAGCCCAATATTTTTGTTTTGCTCTTACTAAGGTTTATTGAGTGCTCATGTAACTGAATTAGCTTTATATTTGCATTTTTATTAGGGGAGATGACATTGAAAGCTAGCTTCTGTGTAACCCACAAGTGCTCCATTGAATTATTCGCTTCTTACATCTTTTGTGTGCAGCCCATTTAACATCAGACAGCAGCTTAGCAGTATTTGTCTCATTTGGGTGAAAGTCTTGAGCATTGTAATATTTACGTGCAAGGACTGAAATCCTTGTTCAGAAGTTATAGAAGCTTTCTCATATACAAACTCAATTCTACTTTCTTGATCTTTTTTTTTTTTTTTTTTTTGTCCTTTCTTTTTTTATTTTTTCCCATCAGTGGCCCCAAAGGATGTTTTTCATTGTGAGCATTAGAGAGCATACACCCAATGTGCCATTTAAAGATGTTAAGTAGATTGTATTATTCATTCACCCATGAGTATTTTGATGGTATCTGTGTGTACTTTGTCAGATGGGCTATTTCAAATTCTGCTCATCTCTATTTATAAGTCATCTCACGTAGTTCTTGTTCAATTCATTTGTACTCAGTGAGTTGGTGCTCAGAAGCAATAACATATTTCCTCTCCACCTCCAAAATATTGCAGTGTGATAAAGGAAAGAAGAGAGGATGAGCAATCATGGCAACCACAGTTCTTTTGTGTATCAGTCCAGACCTGAAAGGAAGAAGCAGTGAAGCAATTTTGATCCCAGTCCTGTGACCCAGCTTGTACAACCATTCTGTAGATAAAGACCCCTACGAAGACAGATGGGCTGGGTTTGCTGTTCAGGTTATAGAGTCCAGACACCTGATCCAGGTAGTACTTGCCTAAATATCACAAGTGCAGCTGCTGGTCCATCCATGCATTTCATGCAATGCCTCTTCACAGATTTTTCTCGTTTCTGAGATGGCCAAATCCTGTGGGCTCCCCCTCAAGGGATTTTCACAGAGGAGAAGACAATGAAAGCAGGATCTTGGAGAGAGCCCCAGGTGCAGTGGCAGATGCTAGGACAGCTGCAGCTCCTGCCCTGTCCTTGTCTCCATCTGGATCATGTCTATTTTTAGAAGGACATGCTTTTCCCCTTCCCCTTCAATCATACAAAGTTGTCATTATAGAATTCAATCTATACACACAGTCCAAGTTCACAGGGTAGATCCTCACTCAAGGTAGATGGCATACACTCTTTCAGTGGGTCATAGGTAGGGAAATGTTTCTTTGCTGATGGTGTCCAAAGTCTTCCAGATCCACATGAAAGCCAGCTATACTCCTCTACCCCTGTCTCTCCCTTCCTCCCTCCCTCCCTCCCTCCCTCCCTCCCTTCCTTCCTTCCTTCCTTCCTTCCTTCCTTCCTTCCTTCCTTCCTCCCTCCCTCCCTCCCTCCCTTCCTCCCTCCCTCCCTCCCTCCCTCCCTCCCTCCCTCCCTTTTCTTTTAAGAACTGTGGGAGAAGGAAGGATCTGAGTCAGATAAGTCAGAACAAAATCATAGTCTATTTTTGGTGAATGAAGAGGACCTTAAGAATCATTTCACCTTTAAGCTGAGCACAAATGATAGATGCATTGCATTATGGATGCATTTAGAATAATCTAACATTTATGAGGATTCGTGAATTAAGAGTCATTTACTGTTCACACATTTCAAGTGTAAAATATTGATACATGGATATTTCATTAAGACTGTCCTTAGATGATTCAGGCTTTGAAACATTTGAAATGTTCCATGTCAATTTTTGTTGTAGGTAAAGGCTATACAAATAAAAGTATAATTCTTCTTCCTTCATCAGCCTGAGTGTAATTATGCCTTCATGTCTGAGATCATCAATAATCCCTTGTCAATAAGTTCTCCAGTGCAGGACCTGCTAAATAAGGTTAAAATGCCTGTGTTCCGGCATATAATCCAAGACTCAAGTAGGCCAAAGAACTTTTTGCAGAATGAGCAAGGCTTGACATGCACCTCTTCAGAGCAACCTCAAACCTCTGCTCTGTAGGCAGAGGAAATAGCAACACCTATGTTCACAGTCTTCTTGCCTTCTAGTTGAGTTCTCTATGACTACATGTAAAAAGATAAGGAGTCCAGTTATAGATTTTCTTACTGAGTGAGACTTCTATCAGTGCTCTCCTTAGTAGATTCTCTACAAAGACCCAGGTTAAAAGCTTTTTCTTTAGATTTAAAAGCTTTTTCTTTACCTTGTCAAGTATACTAATACCGTGTTTTCAGGAAACTTAGGAAACTTGTGGGGATGAAATTTCTCCATCTTTTGCCATCAGATTTAGAAACAAAAGTCAGGAACTGCCCGGAAGGATGTGGGGGAGTCCATTTTATTTAGTAAATTTTTGTTTGTTTGTTTGTTTTAAGGAGAGGTTGAGAGGATGACAACTGGCTACTGACTTCTGCATAGTAATATAATTTATATATGTGTGTAGATATGTCTGTATGTGTGTACTTAACATAAATTCATAGATGATCTCACAAGCCATGCTGTTTAGTCTATCAGGCTAAAACTACATGCTGAGACTGGGCAAAGGCAGAACTAAGCACTAAGAACAGGGGGTTATTTGAAATTATCTGTCTTTCCAGAGCATAAGTATCTGAGCCTGAGTATCTGAGCCAAGGCTACTGCTGCAGAGCTGAACCCAACCTCAGTTCAAGCTGTGCACCCTGTTTCCAGAGAGAGATGAAAAGGATTTATCTCAGGTGCCCTATCAGTCTGGTCTGTCTTTTTATAAAAACAGCCTAAGACTTGAAGTCTGAATACATCTCTCACAGATGGAGTTCAAATCTGTCGCTTTTCTTTTACAGGTGAGTGTGAAAGGCTAAATACCAAGCTGAATTAGTGTGGGCAGTCTGGGGAGAATGGGGGGGAGGTGTCAACACTCCTGCTGTGGTGGTAAGGTTGTGCAGAAGGAAATAAAAATTTCTGATACTAGGAAGGATTCTGACAGCCTGCAGCACAGTTCTTCAGTCATGCAGAAGACCTGTGGACTGGTTCCTTTCTCCTGGAAAAACCTGGTGTAGAGAGGTTTGGGAGCTGCATCCTTTAGACCAATTTGCCTTTTCTAAATAAAATAAGGCACAAAGAAAAGCAAAAGTAGTTTTTGAAAGGCATGTAAGAAAAATCACTTGGATATGTGGAGTTTGTCAGAATCTGCATCCTTCTGTCCTGGCTCCTCTTTGACCAGCATTGTGTAAGGGAAGGCTATCTACAATGCATTGCTCAGGTATCCGACCAAATGTATGGCACTCCTGTCTTCGAATCCACCCACATATGGCCAGCCAACAGAGACATACTTGTAATGGCAGACTTGCTCACAGAGCCTCTTGTGCTTTTCCTGGGAAGGGAGGTCTTCCAAGATATGGCTGCTCCTGCTGTGAGGGTCAGCCATTTCACCCCATCTAGTTATTGCCTGCCGTTATAAAGTGGTTTGCACAGTCCCCCTTGGACTACATGCTAGGACTGGGAGACTACATCTCCAAAGGGCTAAAATTACTTGTCCAACGCCACACAGTATCTGAAAAAGTTGCCTGAAGTCAGGCTGTGCATAAAATTTCCTACATGACAAAAACACTGTTTTACCACAATCTGCCTATTGCCACCTGCCCTATGGCAGACTGTCCTATGTCAGTGATATCATGGCAAACAAGGCTTGGCTTTTATAATTGCATGTTAGCAGTATTATCTTCACAGAACTAAATGAAAAGGTTCATTGTCAAGGAAAACTTCATAACTTCCAAGGCAATATATACAAAAGTGGTCTCCTATTTTTTCAAGTGCAGTCATGTTGTGTCAATTACTTAAATTGCTCTAAAAATTTGTCAATGTGTCTTAAGAATTTATTCGATATTACCACTTACTAGAGCTAAGCAGTTATATTGTTGGTCCTTCTCCTAGAGTTTTGTTTTGCTTTGTTCTTTTTTTTTTTTTTTTCTGTTCCCTAAATAATATGCATTTATTTTTAATTCCTTCAAAACACAATTCTGATCCCTTCAAAAAAAAAAAAAAAAAAAAATGCATCTAATCCTTGAAAGCTTTTAGAAGAAAATGTTTCTGTTTTCCAGCAAGTTTTTTTTTAAGGATGCTTACAAAACACTTGTTGATGCTTCACACATATTGCATCTTTCTTAGATACTTTTTTTTTTTTTTTGAAGTGAAGGGCTTTTGTGATTTGAAAAACAATTTATTTTTATTTTTTAAAGTTTATTTTTTGTTGTTGTTGTGCTGTTCTCAATCTATCAGGAGGAATAAGGTCCTGCTACAGTTATGGTGGAATTTTCCCTTATGAGAGCTGATCTCTGACAGCTACTGCACATCTCAAAGGAACTTTTGAGCTAGCTCTTGAGATGCATGTGCCTCAAATTTGTGATCCTGTAATCTCAGCATATCACCTGATGTATATATGTAGTCCTGATGTGCACAGGAAGACACAGAAATTAAAAAAAAATAATAATGTTTAGACAAAAAGTTCATAGAAAAATACATATGAAACCATAGAAAAGAAACATGTATATATTCAATCCAGCATCACAGGGAAGATATGGGAAGTTGTGTTCTTTTCATCTGTATCTAGGTTTGTCCCTAATTTGGGAAGTTTTTCAATTAAATGGTAGTGAGTTTTTTGTTTTGTTTTATTTCATTTGGTTTCATTTTGTTTCTAATTAATGTAATTCATCTTCATTACACATCATTATGTAATCATAAAGATCCCTTCAGGCCTAACAGGATATGGTTCAAGTACGCCAGTAGTTCGTGAATACTGAAAGATAGAAAAAACTACACTTTCAATATTAAGCTTTAGCACATGCATGACTATATGGAGTCCTAAATTCCCTGTATCCCATTTTGTTGAATTTAAAAGGGAATTCAGATATACTTCAGGAGCATATGGTGTGCACAGAAACCAGGTAATCCATGCTCTTCTTTAAAAATATTTCCAGGACAGACAAATATACAGAGTGCTGGTTTTGAAAAGAACTAAGTATTTGCAGAGTTTTTATAAGTTTTCCACTTTCTTACTTGGGATTTCAGGACATTGTATTTGTCTTTCTGATTGAGGAAGAACAATAATAATTAATATTATTAATAATATTTTATGTTTTAAACAATTTCTGTGCTTTTTTTTTCCCCTGTAAGTTTGAGGTTCACATTGATGCACTAGTGGCTGATACACTTATGTCAGTGCTAGGCTCTACAGGTTTAAATTGTGTAAAACCAGATGTGAAGGAAAACAGGAACAGAAATATCTAAAGACAGAATAGAGAAAATAACACTATCTTCAATGCACCAATAGAGCCCCTGTGTGCTGATATATTCCAACACAAAAGGTCTTTCAAATTCTATGGAATTAGTGTAATTCCTCAAATTTCACTTATAAAAGAGGCAAATGAATAAATCAGTGCAACGGAACAGGACTACCATGGATGATGGAGTATGAGATGTGGCAAAATGACAGCTTGACTCTTTTCTCTCTTTTACTGAAATACAGAAAATCTGGAAATATAATGGAAAACAAATTGCATATACTTACCATTTTACCATGTGCAATTTTATTTCTTCTATTCACATGCTTCTGCTTGCTGTTAACACCCACTAATCCTACAGACTATTGATACACAGTGTTTATACCAAAGAAAAGTCATGATGTGACTGAACAAGACATCACTATCAGACAAGATGTTGAAGTATGAACTATGAAGTGTGAACTATGGTTCCTATCTGTCCTGAAAGCTTCCTACTCCCCAGACTGTCTCTTTTTAGTAGAGGGACAAAGGATGTCAGGGTGATGATGCAGCCTACTGCAATCTCAGGGCATGAGACCCTTCCCTAAATCTCTTCCCTCACTCAGTCTCCAATGACCCTACATAAATAGCAAGTGTGCTTTGCGCTACTTCCTCTGGCATTTTGCTGGGCAGAAGGAAAGGAAAAAATCCTCATCCTGCAAAGCAGAACCCAGGCAAGTCACACCACTGCAACTGTGGTGGAGGAACAGGTGAAGGAGATTGCACAGAAACACAAGTGGGCAAGGTGGCAGGTGTGACCTCTTGGTCACATGGGGAAAAGAGGGGTTCATTTAGACTGACATAAAAGTCTGGCATAAGCAAGGATAAACATGCACTGGTGGCTCCTGATTTTGTGTGCTGTGACATACTTTTTGTCTTGCACAGCTGAGGTAATTCTCAGCAATGCCACTTGTTTTTCACACATAAAAAGTGAATAACTTTTTGTTAGGGAAAAAATTCATTTTGTGAGTCAGGCAGGAGAACAATCAGAAATTGAGATCATATTAATTCTGACATGATCCCAGGGGCCTAATATTAGTTTATTATCCTAACATTCAGCAGCAGTATTTTGAACAAAAGCCTTGAGGACACCAATAAATCAGATCTATTTGTGTTGTCTTCATTTGTGTGCATACTTTGCTTTGTGCTTACAGGCACAACCTTCTTGAAGAATAGTTCAGTGCTTACTGTATGTCCTCGTTTTGGCTGGGATACAGTTAATTTTCTTCCTAGTAGCTGGTATGGCGCTTTGGTTTGGATTTAGGATGAGAAAAAATGCTGATAACACACTGATGTTTTAGTTTTTGCTGAGCAGAGCTACACAAAGCCAAGGACATTTCACCTTCTTGTGCTGCCCTGCCAGTGAGGAGGCTGGGGATACACCAGGAGCTGGGAGGGGACACAGCCAGGACAGCTGGCCCAGGCTGGCCAAGATGTCCTGTACCATATGGTGTCGTGCTGAACGATAAAACTGGAAAGAGTTGGCCTGGGGTTGGGCTGCCATTGCTCAAAGACTGGCTGGGCATCAGTTGGCTGGTGGTGAGCAGTTGCGTTATGCATCGCTTGTTTTTTTATTCTTTTCCTGACATTGTGTTTTGTTTCCCATTTTCTTCTCTCCTACCACCCTCCTACCCCTCCCCCTCCAACAAACTGTCCTTGTCTCATCCCACAAGTTCTTGCACTTTGCAATTTTCTCCTCCATCCCATTATGCAGGTGAGATGGGCGGGGAAGTGAGTGAGTGGTTGTGTACTGTTTAGCTGCCTGCTAGTTAAACCACAACACTCTATGTCAGGGGAGGAGAAGGACGACAGATCAGATGAAGGAGATAGATGGAAGTTACTTCTCAGCCCTTCTAATAAGATGGGCTAAATACTTGAAGGTACTTGGCATTCTTTCTTATTAATAAGTAGAAACGAAACATCACTAGGCTTCCTGTCTGTTCCAAAATGATCATTGAAGTTTCATACTGCTGGTGTAATCCTTTAAGGCTTAATCTTGTCTACCCACTGCATCAATTAATCAAATAATGTGTCTCAGGATCAGTTATGACTTTAGCATGGTTTTTAAACAAGCAGATGTATTCTGTCTATGCTGTGACCATGCCTATGTATTTACACAATTCATAGAAACAACTCTTGATCTTGTCTGTGCAAGTCTCCACCCTTGTCCATAAGAGGTACATGAAGAGAAAGGAGAGCTCTCTACCTTGAGCCTAAATCTTAGGAAAAATGTCCTAGAAAAAGTCCTTCCCCTAAAAGAGACTTTCTAGGTAAAAGGATGTAAATTGAAATGGGTTTTCCTTAAACTTAATTCTTGGGGTCTGATTGTTCTTACATGCTGAGATAAGCAGGTCTCTGCTGACTGTATGTGGAGCTGAGGGAGATAAGCGTGTGCTAGCATATAAGGCCCGGAAGCAAAATGAGTGCCTAAAGACCATCGAATTCATAGAGCTTATGCCCCTAAACTGCTTCGTAAGCCTGAGCAGATCCCTACAACTTAATGTTTGTCCTGTCTTATTTAATGGAGAATGCAATTAAGAAGAGAAAATTCTGCGTAATTCTGTGGAAAAGTACCCCATGTCATGGGAAGTGACTCTCTGGACAGATGGAGTTTTAGGGCTCCAGATCTGTAGTGCAAGATTGCTCAATTACACGCACCATCATGCTAACTTTTATAAAAAGCAAGGCACAGCAAAAAATGCACTCCAGTATAATTTTAATATTTTTCCATGCTAATTTCGATATATAAGACTAATTTATGATCATTTTACCACTCAGGGGCCATCTGTTTTTAATTTAATCCTAGAAATTTAGCACAAAAGTTAAATTAGACACAGTTGGTAAAGTAATTCTTGGTTAATTGTTAAGCAGACATGAATGCACAGAAATGAGAGACTTTCAGCATAACACTTAACTAAGCTTTGAAAGCCAAAGTTAAATCCTAACTAAATATAATTTTTTCTCACAATAGAGTCATGACAAGTAGAAAGTAGCTAGGGTTTGATTCACAGAGGGCTTCTGAATGGAGATGTTTCTACATAGCTCGAGTTGAAAATCACAAACTTTATTGGAAAATATTTAAGTTCAATGAAAGGTGCATCCTACAGTTTCTCATCTTTTTAAATTTCATTTTAAAATAAGAAAACAAGGAAAAAAATCACCAGCAAAAAATAAAATCTTGAAGGAGTTTTTATGTTATTGTTGACTCTTTCTCTTGTCTTATTAGAAAATAAGACACGTGCTTTAAAAACAATATAAATAACTTCCACCCATTAAAACAGTGGAATGGTAGTTTTGTAGGGAGCACTAAAGATGAACAAATAATATGTGATTATGCAAAGTGATGCAGGTCATATTACTAATAGATAATCATTAATATGAGAAGAAATAAAAACAAACAAAAAGTATAGCCAAAAGAGAAACTATATATGTATTAATTACTTTAAAGAACATTTCAATTATGTAATTATAAAATACTTTATAAAAAGTATTCACTTTTTTATATCATTTTAGCAGTTGTCTGGCATTCTACTACATGGAAGTTACTGAAGGAAACAAGAAAAACAAATGAGTTTTGCTTTTACCAAGGGAGTAACACTACTGCATTGATGCTTTTACAGAATTTTTTCTGAAATCATCAGCTATTTTTGATTTGTTGTAAGGTTGTTTCACTGCAGTAATATGAAAAAATCCCCTGAAGTATATGATAACTTTCAAAATATGGAATTGTCTACAAATTACACAATAATTTTTCTCCTTGCTTTACATTTTTTATTTTCTTTTATTTTTTTTCAAGGTGAAGAAATAACTTTTGTGCTCCTCCATTCCCACAAGAAATAAAAGTGCAGCATTTTATTAAAGTGAGGCATACAGAAATATTTACATTAGCTAAAGTTCTGGATGCACTGCTGCCTTGCAAAAAATCTTGGCAATGCAACAGAGTGGATGAATTTTTCCAAATGCATAATACTGTGCATTTACAAATAATATCCACCAGATGGCACAAGGAAACAAATTACAGTCTGTTTTAGCGTAAACTATTTTATAGTCTTAACACACGGGATAGGAAGAGAAGAAACAAAAGGAAAACTTTAGATATAGAATGCTCAGAGCTCATGGTTATAGAAAACTACTTGCATCTCGAAAAAAATCTGAAGGCAGACACTGTAAACCATTTATTCACAAGGGAGAATAAAATCCTCATAACCTCATTCATTTTGGGATGGTTTTGAGACATGGTTTCAGGCAGCCTATATTTGGTAAATATATCCCCATTCATACTCAATACAAAGAAAGCTTATATTTTACTAGATAGATGAAGTCGGTCATCTGGGAGTAATATATTTATGATAGACATCATAGAACCACTTTGGCAGGTTTGGGGGCTTTTCCCTTTCATTTAAATCAAGTATAAAGTCATCTAACCATTCCTCTTAAATCTATGCTTGAAACACTACAATCTTCTGTAACACCCCAAATCTTCATATGGAGCCTCAACATCACAGGTTTTATTTGTCCCTGTGTGAATTGCATTTGGCCCTACTATGAAAATAAATATATAATAGTAATGATAATAATAATAAAGGACATATAATCTCTGGCCCTACCTTTATCATGGATAACAATTGTTATTCATTTATTTTTTCATTTATTTAGATACAATTATAGTTCTCTACCACCGTAAAACAGCTGGTGGATCAAATCCTTCATATCTGTGGGATGTATAAATTCTACAGATGTCCTTATTTAATGATAAGGACATAAATAGAAGAATTTTGTATATATCTAGCCTCCAGCAGTGAAAAACAGATTTTTTACTTCTCTTACATAACAAGCTCCTGCTGGTACATGGAGGGAGGGGAAAGGGACTGGAAACATCAGTAAATAACAAGCAGAATTATTTAAATGCAAATTAAAAGTGGATACACACATACACACGTATGTACACAGCTTGTTCAGAAGAGTTTCCTGGGATTGCTTATTGCTCTTCAAATGTCACGACACATGCTGTTTTTATGGATGTGTCAAACTCTCAGCTGGATGTGGCTGGAGCAGCAGTTGCAACTTCAAATGTATTGTTCCCCTCTGCTCACCCTAATTATATCAGCAAAAGGGTTGGACTGCAGTAACTTCATTTGCACTTTAGTCCGTATGTGGTGCAATTGCCCGCATGGGAAGAGAGCTGGTGCCCAGCTGCGGCTGGGGATCACAATCCGGCTCCCTGGTGCCAGCCAGGCATAAAAGGCACTTCAGCAGCACTGCCAGCTGGGTCTGGTTAAATAGACCTGTGCTTCCTCCAGAATTTAAGAACATCAATTCTGAAGCAGGCTGCTATGAACTGCTTTGGATCTTGCTATTTTCTGGTCAAAGCAGAGTAGGTAGTATCATGAATCGTCCCTGAACTGAAAACAGTTTGGAGGATAAGTGGGGGTCAGAGCTGATTTTGCTGCTGGCTGTGTTTGCCCATCATCCCACTGTGGGCTTGAATCCCATGTGTAGCCATGAGCACCTTACTCACAGCGTGCGGCTTCTTAACATTAGAGAAAATCACCAAGGCCATTTGTGGAGTGAAAACAAAGCTCAGAGATTCTTAGATACCACCAGCCAAATTCAAGGTAGTGTGACCTCATTCAGATTCATTCAGTTACAATATGTAGTCCAGTAGGTCCTTTTGGAAAACTGATATAATGCATGCATACCTTAGGAGGGTGCTGGACAAATGAACTATTGTTTCTGAACCACTTTGTGTCCTTTAGATGAAAGTTGGAGTTGCAAATGTACATGATTTTGGAGGTACAAAATGTTCTTGTCAGAAACAATCAAACATTAATCTGAATTTTTAGAGATTTTTCTCGTCCCTAGATACATGGCTCAGACTATTCTGCTTCACTCCATCTGGCAGCTGAAAAGCAAACAGTTAAGATCATTCATTTGTTGGAGACCAGCTGAGTATTGTAATTAGTCTTACTTGGCACTCAAAAATGTTGTATGCATTTGGTCACTTCTAGCTTTGTGAATAGAATTGCTTGGCTGTTTTCAACTCTGTTAATCATTTCATGTATACAAACACACATACATATAAGCATATGTGCATACCTTATTTACATCTATATATTTACAAGTAACTAACCTGAGTATGATTCAGACAGCTCCTATTTAAAAAATGCTAACTTTTTGAAGGGTTTCTGATGAAAATGTTACCACTTGATTTGCAGGTTAGTGGAAACAGAGCAGAAGTATTTCCTGATTTTCATTGTGGAAATCAACCTGTACCTGTACATTAATGTGTTCTGTTGCTTAGGCCCATACAGAGTCCACCTCCCTTTCTAACAAGTCCCTTTGTCATTCTTCTGGAAGATCTAAGTGGGCTTGAAGTCTTCAAAGGGTTGACAACCATTTCCTTTAGCACAGGGGCATATCTTTGTTGAAATGTTCGGTGTTGCTTTTTCTAACCTGTGCTATTCTGGGTGCCCTGTTGGAGGACATATCTGAGCAATTGGAAGGACTACATTGTGAATATAGAGAGCATCTCTGAGATATCTTGAAATTCTATGTCTGTTGTGGTCCCTAGATGTCCCCAGCATACACAGAAGGTGGTATAGGAAAGTGACAGAGGCTACAATTGCTCTCTCTTTTCTCCAGAAATCACAAATGGAGAAAATAAGGTATTACTTCAACATTTTGAAGTGATGAAAAAACAAAACACACACACACAAACCACAAAACATCAAACAATAAACTGTAGGGTAAGCACCCCTATTATTTGGAAAGAAAATCAAGAATAGACTACAATATCTCAGCATGAATGCATTATTAATGCAATATGTTCCTAGATTTCTTGAGCTTCAGTGGAGATAGTGGGCACACACTAGTATGTTTGTAATAAGAGGGGCTGATGATGCCCATCATGACATGAATTATGAAATCTGTATTTTTCCAGTCATTTGGGAGCTACTCAAACCCAAGTCCTAATTACAAGTCAGGCATTTTGTAACAGAGTGACAAAATGGAGCAGTGACTTCATTGTTTTGAGGACAGCATGGACTGATGCAATTTCCGTGATCTGCTGACTGTGAGTCGCTTAGCAATTCTGAAACAGTGTAATGCCCAAAATAAATTAAGGAACTTAACTGCATGCAGCAGGACCTGCCTTTTCTTAATGATAAGGAGAATGAAGCACAATTCAGAGATGGGGCTTAAAACTGTCCTGCAAAAAACCTTAATTTATCTGTCCTCCCTTTTAACAACAGATGATCCAGCGACCCCTTTTCTTACTCATGTGTTTCTTCACCCCCACAGTCCCACCCCACTTCCTCAATTCAGTAGTTCTGTTTCAGGTGATTTATAGTACACTGGAGATAACACGTTCATGGCTGGGGGAGATAATTAATATGAGGAAGAAAGGGAGCATTTGAGTCCCAAGCCCTTTGACTGGAACTCTATGCTATCTAATATGACAACTTTTCGGTTATCTGACTATAGTTCACAGAATGCATTTCCAGAAAGTACTGTACAATTTGCATTAATGTTATATGCTTAAGGGACCTATTGCCATTCTGGACTGCATCTAACTGAAGACATAAAGTATCTCTAATGCCCTTTACATATCATCAAAGTATGAAGAAGCAAAGTTTCTGCATAGATTTTTACCTATGCAACTGAAGAATATCGTAGCTGAAAAATAAATGTTATTCTGAACAGCAAATAGTCTCAGCTCTAGCTCATAAACCTGAAATATTTTCAATGGCTGCATAGTATCAGGCCTTAGTCAGAGCTCTGTGCTTTTGAAAGAAGCATCATTTATAATTAGAGACTTATCCTTCTTAAACTGCAGCTTCTTTTTGCACATCCCTGAGTGACTTTACAGGTAGAGATTAAAGACCTTTTAGAATTTCTTAATTTCTTTCCTGCCTGGGGAAGGCACAGAAGATACAGAGCTCAGGAGATCTGTATTTCTCCCAAGTTCTGCCATTGGTTTTCTAGGTGACCTTGGGCAAGTGTCTTAAAAACAAAATAAAACAAGACAAGACAAAACAAAACAAGCAAAAACAAAACAAAACAAAAAACAAAACAAAACAAAAACAAAAACAACAAAACAAAACAAAACAAAAACAAAAACAAAAACAAAACAACACATAGATGTCAGATGACCTTCTCTATGAAGTATTTTGAGATCAGTAAAAAGTTCCAAATATTGCTGTTACAGGAAGAGCTTTGAAATGTTAAAAAATTGATAAATTAGACTGTAGTTTTTGCAAATATAGTTACAAATAAGGAATGATCAATGACAGAGGTGGAGTCCTGTGGGATGATGAAGGACTTATGAAACCCTCACAGACAAAATTAGCATTGAAACAAATATGAAGAGGACAGGCAAGGGATGAAAATGTGGGGTCTCCATTGTGCAGTTATATGTAGAACAAGAAGACTTGGTGCAAGGAAAGAAGGTATGATTTAATACAGCCAAATACCCATACATACCTTTCAAGGCACAGTAGGTAGCTCAGTCTTAAACAGCAATGGAGGCTCTGTTCCCAAACTGGCAACTAAGGCTGATTTAACTGTGTATTCACCTTGGGATAGGGGTAAGGCTGCCATATGTAACCTCCTGCTCTCATCATTTCTCAGCCCCCACATGTAGAAATACACACCTCACTAAGTAGGCCAAGACAACTCCACATTTTGCCATCTAAACAGACAATTTTAGAATATGTCCTTCTTTTTCTATTATGCAAGTATTTCTTAGGGTGTATTTTATATATTACCCCAAGCCAAACAAGCAGTTGCACAATCTGTTGGAGGGGAAAGGGGGGAACATGTCTGAATTTATTTATTACTCTCTCACAGCTCATTTCCAGAGTATGATAGCATAAAGGTGATATAAAAGGACACTTCTCAAATTACCCCTAGAGGATTTTGTTAACAGCAACCAAACAAAGTGAAGAGATAAAAACAAATACTCAGTGATGTCTGCCTGCTGATATTCTGCCTCTACTAGCATGTGAAATGAGAAGTGGAAGGAATTAACCTAGAAGAGAAGGAATGACAGCAGATGAGAAATGAAGCAAAGCTACAAGTTCTCAGGCTTAGCTAGCAGTGTACATTGGCTGAGAATTAAAAAGTAATGTTGGCATTTCAGAAAGCTTGACAACGTAAAATCTAAAGGTTTGTCACTATCTTTAGGGTGGGTAGTTCAAAATGCAGGAGTAAGTCCTCAGATATACTCCATGGTAAATGACAGAAATTAAATGCCTGGATAGCAATTCTCAGCAGGATGCTTCAGGAAGAGAGGTGTGTGTAAAATACTGTCCTAACAAAGACTGAGATACTTCTGTAAGATACAGTATCTCTGTGAAGCTGGAACTGAGAATGAAGCCAAGGTCTATGTCTATTAAACTGTCTATGACGACAGAGGGGTTTTGTCTATGTCTGCACTACCAAGTAAAATGGCTCAGACCAACTGTTTGAACACAATAGCAGGTGGCATATTATAGCATACATTTGTTTGGCTAAACCCTATTTCTAATCAAACAAAAGCAAAGACAAAACCAAAACAACAAAAAGCATAATTTATTTTGGTTATTGAAAACTACATCTGGACTACTTTAGCCCTGAACCTTGCAGATATCATCTGAGAGATCGCTACTTGGCCCAAAGGTACCAGGAAACACATTAACAGCTAAACAGTATAAGCAATTTCGGCCAGTGCTTAAGTCTGTCCCAGACAGATATATCTGAAAGGTTTGGCAAGAGATCAGGAAATCTGGTTTTGGGAAAGGCTTGGCCTGCAGGGATCTGAGCTCTGTTCAAAAGGCAACAAGAAGGTGATAGCTAAAAAGTAGTCAGGCTTTCTTGTGTTTGCCACTATGCTGCATACAAAGCAGTGCAAAGCAGAGACAAAAAGAGATCAGCGAGAAAAAGGGTCAAAAACCTCTGACAAGAACACTCAGCTGGAATGTAGGTTTCCCTCTCTCAGCACTTCAGCACTGTTCATGGTGGATTTGTTCATTTATTTGTTTGTTTGTTTTTAATTTAGATGCTTCCTGGTTAAAAATATTGCAAGAATCAAGGTTTCAGCAACTAGGACCTGATTTTGCCATTGCTCCAATCACATTTAAGTTCATTCTTGCATATCTACCTTCATTTTCTGAAATACGAAGGCCCTAACCCTGTAGGGCATATTTCTATTTTATGTCTCACTGCATTCTGTCACTCCTCTTATATTTCCTCTCAGAAAAGATAGCAAGAGTACAAAGTTAACATGGTACAGAGCATCTTTAGAAATAAATATGTGACCATAAGGAATCCAGACACATTGAAGGAGTTAAAATTACCAAAAGGGAAATATCAAAGTTCTTTAGTATTTGGGAAAGGATGCATAATTTTGACAAGTTCTTGAATATTCTGGACAAGATTTTGCGTAATTTCTAATAGACCACATTTTCATTTAGGACCCAGTATAAATCTCAAATTCATGGAAATATATTCATCAATTTTCATTGGTTGTGGTTTCAAATCAAGGAAATTCAGTCAGGCTTACTGAAAATGGCAAAGAATTATATTCTCATGCTCTGCTTTTGGGAGACTGGCTTTTTTTTTTTTTGGTTGTTGTTGTTTCCAGTGACTTTAGGTCAGCTGCAGCTGCTTATGCATTTAAATTAAAGCTTAAGATCTCTCTTTGTTTGATCAAATGCTGTTTTCATAATTTATATGGGTTGCACTCTTTTATAAATATTTGTTTAATGTATTTAGTTCTGTTTTGTCTGTCCCTGATATTTTTGTGTGTGTTCTACACTCCTTTAAGATATGATAAACAGTAAAACGGCTTTATAAATAAAGATTGATTACTCAATATCAGTCATAAGACATGGTCTTCATAAAAAGCTACAGAAATATAGATATAAATATATATATATTATTGAGAGCATCACATATCTGCCAACTCTTTGGTTGTAGTAGATGCAGTAACCACTATTCTTTTCTAGTGCTTTTTGTGTAGAAGTTGAACTTTGGATTTACCTGAAGTCTATAAGCAAATATTTAGTTTCAAAATCTTGATTTTCTTAAGAGGAAGAAGGGGTAAGTATTAAGGGAAAACTCTGTGTTGAAGGAGATTTTTTTTTTTTTTTGTATCCTTTCTAGTTTCTTTTTTAATTACTCCTGTTGCTGCTGTTACTAATCAGCTTGTTTCACATCATGCTAAACAGCACAGCTGGAGAATTTTCTCACTGATTGAAAGTATCATGTGAGGACAGAGTAGGCACCAGTGGGACTGCAGTGGAAATGACTGCAAAGAGATTTCAAAGATATTATGCGAAGGCAATAATTTTTTGGCATCTGGGGATGGCTGAGGAAGAGAAGAAAGAAAAACATTGTGGGAGGATTACAGAAGAAAAGATGTATCTGGGTAAGAAAGGGAGGATCTTTATGCCTGAACAATCAATTTAGCTAATTTAGCTCAATGCTGGTGGTAGTAGCAAGTCCTGTCTTAAAGGTGGAAAACTTCCATCACTACTGGGAAAAAAAAAAAAAAAAAAGAGGAGAAAGAGAGGAATGGATGACAAAGCAGTCATTTGAATTTGTCCTTGTTACAATTCGTTACAAAACCCATTGCAAAGTAAAAATTCCTACTGTTATAGAAATAGCACCTGCATTTTGTAGGCAATGAATTGTATTAAGAAGCAATAAGCCCATCTGGAACAACGAGTGACTCAGTCTTAAGCCAACAACATTGCATGTGTACAAAGGAAAGATAATATTTTACTTACTTCCCTTTAGGTCTCTATGCAGTTTTCTGTACAACTGTTTTTCTGTTTCTATGGTATCCAGTTAGTGTGACTATTCAATAGTTAGTGTGACTTTACTGCATCACCTCCTGCCCAGCTTCACCTTCTTTTCCTCATGCACAATACTCAACAGAAGCATCCGGATAGTTGCACAAAGTGAATTTTACTCTGCTGCATCTATGAGCATTAAAGTATAACAGAAAGCATAAACCAGCAGAAACTTAAGTCAATTTAATGTTGTTTATTTCTTGCAGAAGGCTCAGTAGGACTGCCCATAATGCACATTGTGTGACATTTCCTAATGCAGGTCTTTGTTTTCATTTTCTTATAACTTTGTTGTGAAGGTTGTTCTTTCCTTGCCAGATGCTGAGGCCAGAATATTTGCCTTTGTTTGTGAAATGTTAACATTAGGTTTTCTTTCTCTCTCTCTCTCTCTCTCTCTCTCTCTCTCTCTCATTTTTTTTTTTTTTTCTTTCTTTCTTCTTCTTCTCAGTTTCGGAGAATAAAAAGGGGAGGAAGAAGAGTTTTTCATGCAGTAAGAAGCAGCTTGGGTAGCTTTTTAATAAGATGGCATGGGCTTTGGCACACAAGCTGAAAAAGTGGTCAGGTGCAATTCTTCTGTCAAGGATGACTTTTCCTATCCCCAAGAGAAAATGCCTAAATTTGGAAAGTTTACAGGCCTTTGAAAAATCTTCCCCTTGAATGTTCTCATCACTGGCTTTTGTAGGTACTGACATCGCATCTCCCATGTTGACACTTCTGTGCCACAGTTGCATAGGCTGAGCCCAACCTTCCTGTAGTTGCTGCTCATGTCTCCTGGGAGGGAAGGAGCCAATATGCTGTGCATCTCTTGCTTCTGCCCCCCTCTCAGCAGGAAGGAGAGAAAGATTTGACTAAAAGGCAGAGAAAGGCTGGAAATGTCTGGAATAGAAGAAGCATAATGCTGGGACAAGGAGCCTGGAAGCAGTGCTCCATGTGGGGAACTTGATAAGGTGCAGGAGATTCAACAAAAAACAGACAGAATGTGGGGGATGAAAACGAGAAATGGAATTGTGAGACAGTCTGTAATAAAAATCAGGTAGAAGAGAGAAATGAAGGAATAGCTTGGAACAAGAATAGACTACAAGAGATGGTACAGCAGAAATGAAGAGAGACCACGTAGACAACAAAGCATTTGAGTAATTAACATAGGAGCTCTCTGGGTAGGAATATTGGACAGTGGCTAATATTTTCCTAGGCTCCTCTTGCTGCGCCTAAATTCAACCTACATGTATGTGCACAACTTCTGTGCATCAGTTTCCTGGTGACTATCCTGGACAGAGTGTCTACCTATCACTTAGATTCCTCCAGGTAGTTCCTGTCACTGAATAGACTAAAGTTAAAGTCAGTCATGGATAAGTTACTTGAAGATGGTCAAGAAAAACTGTTCCTCCAGGTACACTAAGAGTCACATAGGGTGGAGATGTTCTGTATGTAATTCAAGATAATAAATAGCAATGGTCATACATATGCTGCAGTAGTCATGTAGGGTATAAGAATTCATCAGAATAGCCATTAAATATTTTTCACGTGATTCATCTGAAGATGCCATTTTAAGGACCCTTGCAACAGAGACTCCTTTTGTCATCCATGAAGCAACTGAGCCTACTTTTTAAGAGATTTGATTCCCCAAGTCGTCTTTACCCAATGGAAAAGTTCTCAAGTTCCCAATATTATTATTATTTTTATCTTGCAAACACCATGTCTGTGCATGTCTGTGCAAGAAAATCACTGTAATGATGAGCATTCTAGAAACACCCATGAGAAAAGGAATATTTTCACATTAAAAAATGCTTTAATTATTTGCCATAAATAAGGACAAATGAGTTACTGTGTATCTGCTTGTTAAGTAACACAGTAAGCTCTGTCCATCTTGAGAGTTGAGTGAGGCAGAGGTTCTGTGGAAAATATTAACAGCTGCATCATATACACAAGAGACCAAATTAAAACTGCACAAGCAATGTTAATGCTGACAGTCTTGAATCTTTGGCACATCTTTAATGTTCTTTTAATGTATTTATGTGTGTGTAAAAAAGCAACAGGGGGTAAATGGCACATCACAAAGTTCCTGCTAAGAAGAGATTATGATGTACAAATCAATAAAATAGAAGGCAGGAAAAAAAAAAAAAAAAAGAGAGAGAGAGAGACAAGAACTTAACACTGTTTCACATAACGGTTGAGGTTGGAAGGGACTTCTGGAGGTCATCTACTCCAACCCCCTCCTCAAACAGGGCCACAGGTTGCCTGGGACCACATCCAGCTGGCTTTTGAAGTTCTCAAGGAGGAAGATTCCACAACCTCTCTGGGCAACCTGTGCCCATTCTTCATCACCTGCACTCTAAAGTAGTGCTTCATAATGCTTAGATGGAACCTCTTGTGTTCTAGTTTGTGCACGTTGCCTCTTATCCTGGCACTGGGTAGCACTGAAAAGACCCCGGTTCTGTCTTCATTGCACCCTCCATTCAGGTATTTATAGACATTGAGTTTTCTCTTCTCCAGGCTAAACAGTTCCAGCTCTCTCAGCCTTTTCTTACAGGAGAAGTGCTCCAGTGCCTTATGATCTTGGTGGCCTTACACTGGACTCCTTCCACTATGTACAGGTCTTGTACTGGAGGACCCAGAACTGGACTCAGTACTCTAGGTGTGCCCTCACCAATTCTGTGTAGATCAGAAGAATCAATTTCTCTGACCTGCTGGCAACAGTTTGTGTAATGCAGCTAAGAATATCATTAGCTTTCTTAGCAGCAAGGATACATTGCTGACTCATGCTCTCCTTGGTGTCCGCCAAGACTTCTAGTTTTCTTTCTGCAAAGCTGCTTTCCAGCTAGGTGGCTCCCAGCATATGCTGGTGCCTGGGGTTTTTCCTACCCCAGTGCAGGACTTTGCACTTTCCTTTGTTGAACTTCATGTGGTTCTTTTCAGCTCATTTTGACATCCTGTTGAGGTCCACCTGAATAGCAGCATGATCCTCTGGTGAATCTACCACTGAATAGCAGCCCAGCCCTCTGGTGAATCTGTCACTCTCCACGGTTTTGTGTCATCTGCAAATTTAATGAGGATGTACTATACCCCGTTGTTCAGATCGTTAATGAAGATATTAAACAGCCCATACTTAAACAATTTCTTTACTAACCAATGTGAAGGTACACAGTATATGATCTGTCTTTCTCACTGCCAACTACCAACCGTCTTTGTTTTCCAGAAACTGTGATACTTGGTTAAAATCAGTAAAAGCCATAAAATCAATAAAATGCTTAGTATTATTTGCTCACTTTTCTATGACAGGAATGTTTGGTGTGCATGTTTACATGTGGCATATTGTGCATTAGGGTATGTTCCCATAGCAGAGTGCTTGTGTTGTTGTTGTTCATGTGTGCTTCCTGCTTTCTGAGAAAGATGGAAAGGGAAAGACAGTCTCCTCTTTGGGATCAGTGAAATGCAGTGAGGAGAAGGGTATAGAGGTGGGAAGGCAGTTAGTGAGATGCATTATGCAGCATGGAAAATAAGTAAAAAATCTAGCTAGCAAACTTGGAGGAGGACACAGAAAAGCCTGGGGTTTTGACAGGTGAGTGAGACAATGCTATCACAAGCCTCAGCTGGGACATGTTCCTTTCCCAGCTTTTGTAGCACTTAGGTGGGACAATGAACAATGGGTCACCGTGCAGGACCTGACCATCAGGGATACAGTGTGCACAGAGGGATTTGTCTTCCAGTCCTTTTAGCTTTTTACATATGTTTGCTGTCAGGAAAAGACGTGTGAGGATCCTCTTCAAATCCCTCACCAACATGCCCTCCTGTCAGAGGCTGTAATATATAAGCAAATGCTACTGATGAAATATTATGAAATCCAATCTGAATCAGCAAATTGCATATCAACCTTCACAACGAGATTTTTTTGGGGGAGGGGAGGGAAAGTCTTTGGAATTTCATCCTTCTCATCTTTATAATTTGGGATTGTACATATTCACTGGTGAAGGAAATAAGTTACTGGACTTAGAAGCAAACAATTTATTTGCCAGGAAGAAATTAATCTAAAGATTACAGTGCAAAGATTCTGTAAGTGACACATTGAGTGAAGAAAGAAAGGGCAAACTATTTTTTTTCCATGTAGACAAATATAACAGCTTTAATACCTGTCTTGCAGTTCAGATATGAATTGAAACAAACCCCACAATGTAGGGTGTTAAGCATCAAGTTCTTCTCTCAGTCCAAATGCTCTCTAGTTTTTGGATATATGGTTTTGTCCTAGCCAAAATATCACCTTTTTATTTTTACTCTTGAAGTCCTGGAAAGCATGAAGAAAACAAAAGAAATACAAAAAATGGAGCTCAAGAATAAAACACTTTATCAAATAAATAACATGTCAGACCTTAGAGTCCACTGACTGTTTGTGGGGAATGTTAACAGCATTGCCTAGACTAACATTACTTCCACCAGCAGGCAGATTTCTTACAAATATGATCTTTCAGCTATTTCATTAACCTCACACTCCCACACATGAAATTGAAGCTTAAAGGTCACGTTTAATGTGTTCAGTGTTTTCAGATCATTCTAATTCCAAACCTGAAGCTTATTCTTATAGTCAGTCTATTTACCAAATTTCAGCTTTAAATCTTTCATGCTTTAGGTATATTGTATTAGAATATTTCAATTCTATTTTGAATTATTTACATTTTCTTTTTTCCTTTTTTTTTTTTTTTTTTAAATTTTCTTTTTATGATGTGATTTGCTATTAATTTCCTTCTTAAGTCAATAATATTATTTTGATTAAAAAAGAAGTAATTTTAAAAGGAATCCAGCACAAGTTCCATTCTGCCAAGTGCTCAACCAAAGGTATTCTTATGGGGACTATCTGCTCTCAGATACTGCAAGCTAGTATCCAAGGGATCTAAAAATTAAGATATTGGGACACATAAGATTGTACCTTTTCCTCTCATAAAAAAACTATGATGTATTTAAACAGAGAATTGCTAAAAATACACAGAAATTGGGATAATAACAGCAGCAGAAATTTATTTCTTTCTTTTATCCAGAGCTTTCTTTGGTGAATCTAAATAATTTTGTGTTAGGACACTGACTGATTATGACAGCCATCCTCTCATGGTAGATGCTTCTCAGACCTGGAAGAAAACTGTGGGTCATTAGTTCTAACTTCTGGTATGCTTGAAATAATGCAAATAACGGGACCAAATGAAGCAATTTCATTTGAATGGAGTCCACAGCTGTAACTCTTTTGATTTCAGTTTTACTGACTTCCTGCTTTTCTTTCCTGCTGTTATTATCCACTACTTTGCATTTGTATACAAGCCAGTCTGGACATCACATTTATATGGGTTGCATAGTATTTCACAGCAATTACGCTCCTTTTTGTCAAAGATAGAGCAGACCACTCTAACTAAAAACTCTCTAGCATGAAAAAGGAGACATTTTTATGAAACCAACTGGCATATTCTAAGCAGCTGGCTGTAGTGGCCACAGCACATATGTAGCTTAAGCAGGCTGTGACCTACTCCAAATCTGTTGTTAGGGTACTACTTAAATAGTGGTTAGTGCAAGGCAAGCCTTGTACTCTAGCCTGTGTCCCAGTTACTATGCAGATACTATCAGCTGGCTTCACGTGAGATCTGATATAATCAGACTCTGTTAACATAGTGCTGAGTAGGGAAACTGCACTTAGACAAATAGGATGAAGTATTACAAATATTACCTTAAGAGTTAAAGGTCTGCATTGCACCCTTGTATGCTGGAAGTGGTAAGAAGCAGTGCAGAGAAAGGAAAGGCTGGTTTTAGGTTTTGGAAACCTTGAAGATTTGGCCTTCACCATCCTGTCCAGATCCTGAGAGAAATTGCAGCATTAATCCCTTTCATCAGTTTCTCAAGGTCCTTCTTAGAACTGGTTGTATTTGTTTTTGGTGTAAGTACCTTAAATTTTGTGGTGAGTTCCAGATAGCTGTGCTGAAGGTAGCCCAGTATATAGCTTTAGTCCTTGACACAAATGATGAACTAACAATTTGCCTTCAGCACAAGGGAAAAAAGACTAACTTTAAGCCATAAGAAATAATTTTGCTCTAAATCACAACATAGCAACATTAACGTGATATAACATAAACAATATAACATATTAGCAACATAAAGCATTAACTTAATTTTTATAACCTAGTCACTTGAACAATTATCTGTCCCAAGGGCAATATACTGCTGTCTGAATTTACTTCTTTGTGTTTGAAAGACTGGTTCGCTGATACTGAAGTCAGTGAGAATATTGCTGTTCAGAATGGGATGACAGCAAGACCACAGGTCTACGCTTCATTGTCCCACTTCTGCCATTCACATTAGTGACAGATGATAGCAAAACATGAATAAACAACAAAGATAGTCTGGTTTTCATTCTATTTTTCATTCCAATTGCAGTTGCACTACTAGGTAAAATAGTGGATGTGCTCATCATATACATTTCTATGTATGCAATTGTTTGCATACCCACATATAAATGAATTTAAAATCTACAATAGACTAGTGGGGTTCTGTGCAGAGGCTGAGGTAGGAGGCTTCCCCAGCCCACCTGCTGATGAGGTATGTTGTTCTCAAGGCTTGTCTCGTAAACCTTATGTCCCCTACTAGGTGATGTTTGTCCTGTTTGCTTCCTGCTAAATTCAGCTTTTATGACCTTGTACTGCATTTTTTTTTTCTCCCAGTTCTAGAAGGTTGCTGGGCTAAAGTGCTGTGCTTATTTCATTCATAGCCTGCACTTAAATAAGTAACCTTCTTTTTCTCTTTGTGCAGAGGTAATGATCGATCATTTTCCTTCTCAAAATAGACCTTGTTGCCTGGTGTTTCTTATCAAATCTGTTGAAACCCTTTTCTAGCACAAACAGTCTCCGATTGCAAAATGCCCTACCTGACATCATTAATAAGAGTAACCAAGCTGAAGATTTATTTTTGTAGGATGCTTGCCAAATGCAGAAACTAGAGAAGGAAAATTGAGGTCAGAGAATAGCTGCTTAAAGTCCTCTGGAAAGCTGAAAATGATTTGGTTGGACTACTAAGTTTTGTTAAAACTCTTTTGCCCAAGATGTTTTGAGGGACCCTTCAGTCCACCTCTTTCACATGGTCTGCTTTAGAGACATTCAGATCAAGAAACAGACATGAATTCCCTATTGTTGGAGTTGTTTTGGGATCAGACCATATATCTCTGCTTCTACTCAGGATTCCAGGAAAATAGCATCCACCATAACATTGGTCTGGCATGACAGCAGGATGCTAGTCACCATTTTCTTTTCATCTAGCAACATCTGGGTGGGAGCATAAGCCTTCAACATGTCCGAGCAGGACCTCTGGTGCAGGACAGAGTCAGTCCCAAGAACAGTAACTGAAATGAAGGAGAAAATGTCCTCCACATATTTAGGGTTTGCCAGAGTGTATCCCCAGAAAGCTTCCAAAGAGAAAATGAAATCACCCACCTGGCACAACAGTACTCATATTGAAATATGTTTTAGCAGGCAGTGAAGAAATAAAATGAGGCAGGAAAGAAACTGAGAATTGGTGACATCACACTTCAAAGGAAAACCTGCCTAATGGTAAAAATACATTAAAATGGCATAGAATTTAACAACTTCCAAAATAGTGGAGAGTGATTAATTGACTGGGTATCGAGGCACCGGCTTGGATGTGCACATTAATCACTGCAGCGGCATGTCTGTCACACTCTGTTCTGTGCTTTGCACTTCCTTTTTATATCTAGAGATGCAGAACTGCTAGACAACCATTGATAAAATGCCATCTGAGGAGGAAAAATAAAACTACCCACCTAGTTCACTCTGCAGGGAAAACTTTTGCCTCAGGATTCTCAGGAATCCCATTTTCTCCTGGGGTGCAATGTATACCTGCAGATAGGCCAAGTACATTGGGAGACAGGATAGTGCACATGCAAGAAACTAATGTGGCTGTAAGGAGAACCCAGTTAATGATGTAATGGAAAGTTTGCCAAAGGTGGCTGTATGTTTGCATACATATGCACACATTATTATGTCATTAAGATTATTCCAAGCTAAATTATGTGTTATTTAAAGGTTTGCTGTGATGTGCCTGTAAACAGAAAGCCGGATCTAGCCTGTAGGATACTTCAATCCAGTTTGGGGAGAGATAAAATGCTCCTTGATCATGCATACACCTAAAATGGCAGAAGGTAGGGCTTTCTGTTCCTGTGCTCCTGTTGTGGCTGGGCAATTCACTGGACAATGTGATGTTTCCCTTTCCATTTCCCTTCAGTAGCAGAGCTCTTCTGTCCCTTGCTGGCTGGGCTATGCTGTCCCTTTCCTGCCTCCCCTCATATGGGGTTGGCCAGGCCACCTCCCTGCTCACAGCAGCCAGGACTGCAGAAGGGACTGAAAAGTGGCTGGATAAGGAGATTTGCTTATTGCTTGTGTGAAATGACTGAGTGATGTTGAGCAGAAGAGGAGGCTAAATAGGTGGGCTGTTTATAGGTGGGCACTGAAATTCCTGGAGACATGGGTAGACAGTTGCTTGTGCCGCTTACATGGAAACGATTTAGGGGGAAAGAGTCTGCATACCCAGATCTTGTCCTTGGAGCTTTTCAGATTTGACAGTTCAGTGTTATTTAGTAAAACTTTTCATTTTCTGGAACAAACAAACAAACAAAAACCTACACAAATGTTTCATACTATATGTATGTTTCAGAAAGGAATTCAATATCAGGGTGCTTGAGTCTTCCCAAATGTGCTGTTATCTTCTACAGTTTCAGAAGTCTTAACAAACTTAATTTCTGTATTTCTCTGTTGCACTGCCTGGAAAACAGGTATAACAAATCTTCCCTTATACAATCTATTACAGTACACTTTGGGGAAAATCCAAAACTTCTGTAGGCAATGGGATACTCTGCTCAATTGAAGACTATCAGCTTCTGGCCATGATATGCTAGTATAAGCAATTCATGTGTATTAAAAAATGTTCTGGATGAGCCAAACAAAAGTATTTAACTTTGTAGTTTTGAAATGTAAGATTTCTCAGATGGAATTTCCTAATTGAGCTTGTAAGTTTTTTTCATACCATACTCTGCTTCCCAGCTGGGATGTCTGAATACAGCTCAGGGAAAAAAAAAATGAAATAGCTTGAAAGACAGATAAAAGTAAATATGCATTTTTCATCCAAGTATGGGAATTAACAAATAGAGTTGGTTGTAGTTTGTGATTTATGTCAACCACATTTTACATGTTGCATTTGTTTAAGCAATTTTTTTGCAGAAGGTTAGGCTAGAGATGGATGGTCAGAAAAAGCACAGAAAGTGTCTTCCTCTCAGTCTAGCACAGGTTAAAATCCTCCAGTGAGCACTTTTTTATTTCAAAAGGAATGTATTTGCTAGATTTGGGGATGATTACCCATTATTCACAGCCCTCTGATAGCGTGATGATACCTGGAGAGCAGGCCAACAGAGATGACTCAGATCCAGCCTGCCTCCAGCCTCACTACAGCTAAATGCATGCATGAGGCATGGTTAGAACCTCATCAAACTGTGAGGAGCTCCAGTCTTTCAACAGTAATTAATGGTGTGACATTCACAGAAGAAAGAAACAAACAAATATGTTTTCATACAAATGCTGTCAGTAACAGAAACTGGTAGAAGAGGAATCTGAGACATGTCATGTGTTGTACAGTTCCTTCCCAGTAAAGTGGCTTTCAGTTTGCCTGAAGTGTTTGCAGCTGCTAGCTGCATTTTTTTTTTACAGGAGTAAACCATGAGCTTGATGTAGCTGAAGTAATTTGTAGGGCTGGAAAAAGAAGTAACAAAACTCCTCTGATGTTTCTGTAGGACTTAACTCATGGAGTCATATCTTCTTATTAGATGAGAAACATTTTTGTTTGTTCTCTTGTTTGCTGAAGGTACAGTAATATTTGAAGCTGCATCCAGCTGCAGGACTGTTCAGATTCTGTGTCAATTAACTGTGACTACTAAGATTCTTTACCTCTTTCCCTCCCAGTCTATCCCACTTAACCTGCAATAGAACATTTTTTAGGTCACCCAAACCCACTAAATGGTTATGAAAGCTATAATGAAGGTGAACAGACTTTTTTTCCTTGAAAGGCTTGCCTTTCCCATTCAAAGTCAGATGAAACAGCATTACATATAGATTGGTGAGGATCTAGCTATGTCTAGGGAACTGAATGGAAATATTCCTGCTAAAAATGCCGACTACACACACCCTCACTTTTGCTTATATTTGGTCTCTGTAAACAAAAATGTAATACATTTATAATTTCTTCATGAAAATATTGACCTACAGAGAAACAGAACTGTGTCTGTTTCAGTTATAGCTCCTGGGCTAGATATAAAGTCTAATGCCATAAATAAAAATGATGTATTGATTTTCTTTGATTCATTGGTTAACTAACTCAGTCATGTGGATTTTTATAACTATTAGCTATTCGCATGGATGTCTGCAGGTTTCTGTGCCTTCTAAATCAGCTGTATATGTGACCAAGTAAGCAGATATCAATGATTTAATTAGAGGCTTTCAAAGTTAAAAGAGTCACTGCAGCTTTATCTAAAGTTGGCATGCATGAGATGTCATATGATATGAGATGACATTCATATCCCTTATAAAAATGTGACAAGGAGGACAACAATATCAAAACCACCAGAACCATCTTGAGATACATTTAAACTAATTTCTAGCACTGCATATCATGGAGGAAGCCATAGATAATCTTCAACATGTGAGAAAAGAGTCCTTTTAAACCACATTCGTCCTTTTCTTGAATTCTAATATTTATAAATGTGCTGAAACATTTTAAACGTTGTGTACGTCGGGATATTTTTTGTGTTTGCAAAAATGACAGCATGGCCTGACTATGACCTGTGAGCTAGATATGCTCATTAAATGCATCTGATTTCCTGCCTGAAATTCCAACCTTTCAGCCAGAGAACAGAATAAATATGATAAAAACAATCATTCTTTTAATACAAACTATGGTTTGCAAATATGTGAAAGGATGAAAATCATTCATCCAGACTGTTTATCAAACAGTCGTAGGTTATATTGTAGAGAAATTGGGGAAAAACTGTAAACAATATACTAAATGAAATGTAGCTAAATATTGCTTATATGGAACAACTCAAGTGTTTCTGCATAAAATATTAATGTAGTTACAATTTTATTGATCAGATTGAAGATCTGGAGAGGTCAAACCACAAGGCTCATCTCTTTGATATTTGCCTTTTATTACAGCTGACTTTCAGATTCTTGTCTTCTCTGACAATAAAAAGAAAAATCTGTTTACTAAAGTTGGTAACTGCATGAAAGCTTCCATTACCAACCAAATATAACACGACAATACAACATGCCTAAGCATTAAAATGCCAGAAACCTCACATCACACTGATTTGCAGCTTAAAGGGCACTTACAATACTGTAGATTATTTAAAGCCATGTTATCCACATTATTGAAATATAAGGTGATGTGCAATGTACATTAAAAACATTTTAAAGTCTCTACTTGCTAGAAAAGGAACCATTTCATTATTGTTAATATGCTTGAAACTCTGAATGGAAGAAATGTCCTCTTTCACTGTGATGTTGTACTACAAATTGTTATGAATATTCCTTAGAAAACAGAAATTTGAGGATTCTGTCAGACCAGTTATGATTCTGTCTTGGGGGTGCTACACAGCTATCTGCTTAAGCAGGATTCTCTGGGTCATATTGGAATAAAAGTCTAATTATCTACTGTAAGGTAAATGAAGCATGAACTTTTTGAAATGATTGATAACTACACCACTCAGGCTATATTTTGGAAGTAACAGTTTTCCATTTATTTTAGTCATCCAGTCATTCAGTAAATTCATCTGCCAGCAGAGGAGAGAGATTGCAAAACTTAAGTTCTAGTTACTGTCTGTTTTCTTTACAGTGCTAGGACTGCCATTAACACTCTCATTAGCTGGATGTTAAAGAACAGCTTTTGTTTCAGCATCTGTGTTTGACCCTGTTCTGGGAACATTTAGGTCCAGTGGGCTTTCAAATGTGTTCAGTAGGCTTTGCTCCCTTCCCTGCTTTTCTGTAGGTGAGGCTCCATTGCATTCAGCAAGTGCCTGAGGATTTATTTATTTTTTTATCTAATTCTTAAATTTAAGTTTGTATCATAAGTATAATATGATTATATTATACTTATAATATAAGTAAGGACATAATATAATATACATGTAAGGGCATAAGTCAGGGCACTGGGCTGTGGTCTGTCACATCTGTTACAATGTGCTGCTACACACAAATGTCCCCCAAGAAGATGTATAGATGTATTACAAACCTCTGTGGGTATTTACATGGTGATTGCATGGTCCCTCATTAATTTTGCTAATACTCTGCAAACCAGTCACTTGAAATTTTCCACACACATATTGCTGCTGTTGTTTCAACTAACAATTTGCTGACCAAGCTCAAAAAATCTGTCTGCTGTTGGAGGAATAGGAAGTGCTGTCAAACATTGTCTCTCTTATCAAACTGAGGTTGTGGCCAGGAGGTGACTGGGGCCAAGTGTTATATTGCATTAGTTGCTCTTTCTCGGTGATTCCTGGGAACTCCCCACTTCTGGTTGCTGGTCTTTTTAGCAGCTAGTAACATGTTTGATCCCATTCTCCTCTGCATAGCTGTGAGTAGAATAATCTGCAGCTGCCTGCTAACCATACTGCAGATGCCACAGGCTGCCTGCTAACCATACTGCAGATGCCACAGGCTGGAGCAGTTTGCTCAGACTCCAGGCTGCATGCTGCAGCTTGGCAGTAGCCGGGCTATTCCACTGCAGTCTGCTCAGGCTCACTAGCTCCAGGAGGCATCTACCTGTCAATCAGAAACAAAATACCACCTTTGAACTGCCACTTGGATTAACTCCATGCACTTTTATATTCTACCAAATGCAGTGTCATTCAGCAAGCAAAACATGGTGCTTATGGTAAACGGAGGAGGGACTGCATCCTAGAAAGCTGCAAGTCTTAACAGCTGCTGAAATAGCTGACTCTGAAGTACCTCTTAGAAGGCTAAAATAATTCTTGAGGAGTATCATGAAAAATAGAGAGGCAACACAATGTCTGAAAACAGCACTAGAAACACCATTATCAGATTGCTGTGTTGAAGACTGTTTTCATACTTAAAAAGCTGTTAAAAAATTGATGAGAGAAAAAGAAAAGAACTGCAAGAGTTCTGAGTGTTGTAAAACACCTTGTTCTTACAAGGTGATTCTTGTTTATCCAAGAAAAGTTTAGACATGATAAAATATGTCTCCTGTTCTGAGAGCATGAATGGTAATTTCTTTCCGACAACAACACAGATTCACAATTTTGCTATTCCCTCTGCCCCACCTCCCCTCCCAAAACTGACTTACTACTTAGGCTGTGCACCAGAGTTGGTGGAGATAAGGATGATCTGTGAGGATGCATATACATTGACGTGCAGTACAACAGTGAAGACAAATTTGATGCTATAGTCAGAGTGACATTTGAAATCATCAATTAAATGAGAAAAACCTGAAGATTAGAAGCATGATACACGTTTCTGCAATCCTGGCTAATGTACTATTTATCTTCATTTAAAGAACTGAAAGTAAGAGTACAGATCAAAGGGATTCACATGGTTAATAACCCAACCATCGATAACAGAGTGTGAACTAAGGCTTGGATATGTTTGGAGGGTGGGGGTATTGAATACTGTGGGGTCAGAGACACAAGCATGTGCTCCATTTTTCTTTATGTACTAGGGTATCAGATTCAGGAAGTCTGTCATATAAAAAATTATTCTAGGAAGCATTCAAGTGAATTTATTGAAATTAAGACAATGGCTAGTAAAGCTCATTTCTTATATGAAGCCCAAGTAAGCTGACTTTTCAAAGCAAACAGGATAATACCTCTGAAAATATCAATTCATTGCTACTTCAGTATTTGCAACACAGGTTTCATATGGTGATTTGGACTGTGAAAATGCTGTCAGTCTTTGAAATATTATCTACATATATATAAAAGAAGAAAACAATATAAACAATTACTCTAGTTCTTTTTAGATGCTTTCTTGCTATGAAAATATTAGTAATTTTGCTTTTACTTGTGCTAAACAACCTCCATAAATATTTCTTAGAATACTGTCATATAAGTTTCTTTACAAAGATAGCCTTTATTAAACAGCATGTTAGCTAATAAGACAATTATGTGAAATCAATCAAAAGGCAGAGAAATAGTTGCTTCATTGTCAGAAAGGTTCTAAAATGTGCTTTATAGAAAGTATAGAAACCTTTCTTGTGCGACAGTTAGTGGGATGGGATGTACTAGTGACAAGGATAGAATTTCTGCCAGTGAGAAATATTGTGGATCTGGAATGAGTACCTAGTGCGATCTATAAGTAGACTTTCAGATCTCAGATCTTTTTCTCATCAGAGGAAGAAGAATCGTGAAAAACATTTCCTAGCATAGTTAACTGAACAATCTTTCCAACCTTCACAGTGAAATTACACTTTAAATTTGAAATTTCTGAGTAAATTCTTAAAGCACAGGCAAATTATTCAATAAATGACTAATAATAATATTAATAATAATAAAAGAAAGAAAGAGAAAAAAGTTTTTGGAAAATTGCTCAGTACAATTTGGTATAGATGAGCCTGGTCTGTCCAGCATGTGGTTGTGTGGTTTGGGAAGAATTGTCCAGAAGTCTGTGTTTGTGGATTGCACAGCTGTCCTTGGAGTGTTGTCTCATGGCTCAGTGCCTCTTACTCTGACACAATCCTGTTTTGCAAGAACAACCACAATTTTGTGCCAAATGATACTTATTTTTGCACACCACATTAAAATAAATAGCTTAAATAAATAGCTCTTTGCACTGTAAGTAATCATACTAAAGTCAGTGTCATTGTCTATGGAATAAGTTATTGTTCAACATAAATAAGAATTTCAAGTTTGTCATAATAAAACAAACAACTTTTGGTAAATAGTAACAGGAATCCAAAATTCCTGACCTAAAGTCTGGACAAACTAAACATTTGCATTCAGCCTGGAAATTATAAAAGTAGATCTGTCTTCAATTAGTTTGAATACTATTGATACTGACAAGTCGAAACTGCAACCTACAGCTCTTACTTTCTGGAAAAAAATATGTTACGCAATCATAGACAAACCCCTTTATTTTTGCAAAGAATTTTATCCAGAGCATGGGGATGACATTTCACAATGCATAGACACAAACCAGTCCAATTAATAAGCAGGTAACCAGCATCAAAGGTCCCTGAAATGGGGACAACGCAGCTCTGCTAAATCCAAGACATTTATCAAACTGTCTCACAGAAGTACTGTTAATCTAAATGTGTCTGGTTTAAAGTGCTGGTAATTTATTTGGTTGTTTCATCACTTGTGAAGTTTGTGCCATTAGTATTTAATCATTTTAGATTCATAATCATCCTCCCTTCCTGCAGTATACATCTCAAGGACAATAAAGTTCTGCAGTTTTGTCTCTGTGCTTCCATTTCCTTTTCAGACTCAAGCAGAGAGGAAGCATTTAAAAATACTGAGAGCTGCACTCTGCAAGTCTCTAAGTTTTAGTATCGAGAGAACAACATTTTCACTCAGAAAGACAGAACTTTTTTAGTCGCACATCATTACATTTTCATTCTCATGTTCCTTTATTTTTCTTCTATAGGTCTTCCTGAGTTGATCCTGGGAGCAATGCCTACTGAAGTGCACACCAAAGGCACACCAGATAATACATATTTGAGTATTAAATATTTCAGATTCTCTGGTCTGTAGCTTTATGCTGGTTCTTTGAAATGTCGTTGCAGATTAAATCAGCTTGTGTTCTTTTGGAAGAGGTGGAGGTGTCTTCATGGGACTTATTAATAACCTCCAGAAAGAATATTAATGTGCAGGAAGAAAAAGAGGAATGATAAGCAGGTTCCCAGAAACCATCTGGGAAAAAAAGTACTGTGCCATCCTGAAATTGTATTGGTATTATATACTTGACTGTACAAAAAGGAAACCAAAAATGATTTTGCAGTAGAGTAAGCCACACAAACAGGTTTAGAAAGAGAGGGGTGACAATATTCCCTTCTCCTGAAATTCCAGAGGACTATCCACAGAATGGAGAAAACAGATCAGATACAATTTTTATTTGCAAGACCCTCTCTGTGCTAACACATGTAAATATGTTCATTTAGAGTATATCTGTATTATCCTTTCAATTTAGCCCTGTTGTAAAAAAATATTTTCAACAACAACAAAAAAAATCCATAGGGGAACTTAAGGGAATATTAGTACATTTGGAAATGATGCCAGGATAGCAATAGAAGAATGACTGCAGAGAGAAGCAGTTTCCATAAGTAGATCACAGTTCAAGCCACAAATAATAAAAGATGTATTTCTCCAGTATAAAAACTCATGAACGTGTTCTAGAAGAATAAAATTAACTTTAATCATAGCATATTGATTTTGAGTCAATTACCTTTAAATTGCTTCTTGCTTCACTTCCAGTTCTACACAACATAAAAGTAGCTAAACTATTTGTTTCCTGGACCTCTCCTGAAAATTAGGATTTAACACGGAAACTTCAGTATTATTAGAAGTAACTCACTGCCATTGCATTAGCTTTACACCACTGACAGGTGTACTGTTACGAATCAACTGGCAAAGCTCCCAGGATAGGTTTTACAATAATGTTACTTAGCATACTTTTAAATAAACACACATTTCTTCCCAAAGGTATCAAGATACTAGGAGAAAGGTGAACAATTTGTGTGAGAAGAGCCTATTTGAAGTTGAGAGAGCTGCAAGTCATGAAAAATCACCACTGTTTAGTGTTACTGAAAAGGGTGAGGAAGCATTCTGGTGTTATCTGGTGTCAGATAAGATTCTATCTGGTATTTTAAGACTCCTGTGTGTGTTCTTCATCTTTAAAGATATTTAACTCATAATTGAAGGAGAAATTTCAAACTTCAGAAGTTTCAGAATATTCATGTAAAAATTAACTTGCTCATCTTCTAGCTATTGTTTTCAGACTATATATACAGAATAGGACCAGAACCTTCTCAGCACTGTGCATCCAGCAAACTCATTTATCAGTGAAAACAGGTTGAAGAACAGCTATGAAGAAGATCAGCTGAGAGGTCTCCTTCTCTGAATAGGTTTCCAGAGGTGTAGAAGAGTGATAACAAACCTCACACCTTCTTAATACAGGATTGCCCAGGTTAAAAAAAAAAAAAAAAAAAAAAAAAAAGATTTACACAGTATCACAGTATTTTCCCACTGGTTGTGCCAGTTTGAAGTGATTGTTTCTATCTGACAAAAGACTGATCATTTTAGCCTGAACAGTGATTGAAATGCATAACTTTTGCAAATGATACCCCATGTCTTGTTTTACAAAGAAAACTCATGTTTTACTCCACTGTACACTCAAGAGGATAAATTCAGATTTTGTCCTGGTTTCGGCTGGAGTAGAGTTAATTTTCTTTCTGGTAGCTGGTATGGCCCAGTGTTTTGGATTTAGGATGAGAAAAATGCTAATAGCACACTGATTTTCTAGATTTTGCTGAGCAATGCTTGCACAGATTCAGGAACTTTTCAGCTTATGCTGCCCTGTCAATGAGGAGGCTGGGAGTGTCCAAGTAGCTGGGAGGGGACACAGCCAGGACAGCTGACCCAAACTGGCCAAAGGTCTCACTGGTCCCGTACCACATAGTGTTATGTGGAACAATAAAAATGGGGGGAAGTTAGACATGTTATTATTTCTTTGTCTTGAGTGAATTTTCCTTATTTGAAGAGAGAAAATATTGGTATTTTTGTCTAGCTTCACAGTTTCATAAGACTTGTCTTCTGTGTGTTGCTCAAACACAGGTAATTTCCATATATTCTGTATTTCCATATGTGTTCAAACCCCTTTCTATACCCGAAGGCACAGATCATCTGACACAACTTGATAAGACTAGACATGAAGCATAACCATTTTATTTTCTGTATGCAGTCAACAACAAGTTCCTCTAGAGAGCAGTTTAATCTCAGAAGTTGCAACTAACCCTCTAGAACTGTTCTTGCTTTTTACTAGATAGGGAGTCTGGAATGGCTAGTCTTTGTATGTAACAATATAGATAACATAAATCTTGAATATAGTTTCTTTATGCATCTTTAGAGAACTAGGTACTTGTTTTAAGTGCTTAGTTGTGGGAAAACACGGATGAATATGCTCAATTTATTTACTGCCCTGTGCCCTGGATGCAAATGAGTATCTGAATCTCAGTCTTTTGTCAGCTTGAAATGCTAAGTTTAAGGGCAAAAAAAAAAAAAATATGGAGATGTGTGGCCTCTGCAGCACAGCACACAAAACTTGCACTGGAAAAAATAGACAAGGCAATAGCGCTGCAAAGCAAACATACAAGTTTGCTTGAAAAAGCATATCTGATACAATAAATACAATTATAGATTAATTAGTTTTGTATCCTTTCTAATGTAAAAATAAATTAGTATATAAACAAATTCTTCCTACTTCAGATTTTTATGTATACAACTGCATATCTGAAATGCATTTGAGAAGACAGATCAGCTTACTCTTAATCATGTCTTGTTCATTATGATCATTTAATTGGATAAAAGCAATCACATTCATTTTACAATGTTTCTGAAAAAAAAAAAAAAAGCAAAAACACAAAAGCAGCACATAAACTGTTGCACAGCAATCTCAGTGAAATTCACAATTGATTATTGGTCTGTGTCAATATATCTGGGAATGTATTTGTCACTTCATTTGTGGTAGAGTTCTCTAAAAAATTAGATTTTAACTATTTTGCACCATGGCAATATGTGGTATCAAGCAACACGATTCACATCTTTTATATAATTGTTTTGCTGAAGTATTCTATCTTTCTAAGTGTAGGAGAGATTTCTGGCCTCTGTTGAGATACTCTTGACCCCTCTAATAAGTATATGTATTTCCATTTTCTTTGACATATTTACCCTGGGTTATATCAGAACCACCTTTAGTCCCAAATCCTTTGAAGCAAACACCTGTCTCTTATTAAAAGGGTTCCTTAAATGATGACATATTTGAGCTATATATTTGAGTCTCAGATCTTTTTTTTAGTCAGAAGAATATCTTGTATCATTATGAATCTGTACTACAAGAAGATGGTAAGGTCCAGTTGGTACAGAATGTTCTTTTTTCAGTTAAACTGTGCAGCCCTTGTGTGACTTTGAACAAAGTGTTTCACATCTTTCTACATTAGAGTGGTTTGTCTATTGCTCTTATCACCACAGTTTTGGAACAGCTGCCAGCGAGACATTAAAAAAGTAATTATACATCTGTTTCTCATCCTTTGAGGAGTGAGAAGTATGTTACTGGAGTGTTTGCTTTGCATGTTTTATATGCATATTTCTATAGGTTTATGTTAGAAAGGATAAAGTCAAAGAAGAAATGCCTTGTGCTTATAGCAAAGTTATGAAGTTTGCCCCTGGAGTACAGTTCCAAGTCTTAAACTCTTGCTGAAAAAGTTGTTTAGCTTGTCTGTGGGATCATCACCATTATGGTAGAAAGCTTAGTTGTACTAAGACTTGTCATTGTTGATCACGGTCTTTTTTAGAGCCTGAAATAATATTATGGTATTTGATGCTTTAAAAATGAAGATTGAGAGCTTGAGCTTAATTTTTTATTCAAAATTAAATTATAACCTGTTGTGAGAAGGAAGAACAATTCTGATTTTTTTTTTTTTGGTTTTTGTTTTTGTTTTTTTTTTAGATTTGCTCCAGTTCACCCTTATATGGGTGCACCTGTTAGGCCACACTGAAAACCCAATTTGTATCCCTTACTATTAGATAAACTTTTTGTTTTGAAATATCATTGATTTCCAGTGTATGGATCAGCTGTCTGACTCTCTTTGCCAGACACAGCCAGCCTACTACTTGCTTTCTAACACAGACCTGTCCTCTCTGCTAACATGAATTTATTACAGTTTGTATCACAGTAAATACAGGATGCATCCATGACCGAGTGCAATAGGGTTTTCCTACATCATTTGAATCATTTTGCTTTTTACTTATTAGATGGTGGAAGAACCCTTTGCTAGAGACATCTGTTGAAACTAAATTTTTTAGAAATCTATATCACTCCAGCAAAGGTATGGATTTCTGGTCATACAGCTGTGTCACAAAGAACTCCATCAGAAGTAAAAATCCAAAAGCAGGATCAGAACTCTTTTTGCCTTCTCAGCCTTTAAACTCTCTTGACAAGAGTGTATGCTGGGGAGAAGGGCATGATTGTAGCTGTTTCCAAAACCTTCTTTTGCAGATGCTCCTAAGACAGTTCTGGAGGACTTCAATATGATGAATCAAACTGCTGTGTAGCCTAATTTCCCCATAATGACAGGATGTTCCATATGGTACCACAGCACTTGGCTTCCAGTTAGGTTTTACCAGGAGAGGCACAATTTGGTTTTGACCATTGGTGTAGATAAGGGCACAAGTGTGCATGTAGGGAAGGACTGCATCTTGAAAAAACCCAGACTGCATACAAATCATATTCTACCATTTAGAATGGGCTACATTCTGCAGGTTTCTTTCTTAAGAATGCTACACCATTGTAATCCCATCGGGAAATGTCACCAAGGACAGCTTATTTTTCACCAGAAATGCAACGTAGGAGTGCCAGAAAGGTATATTTGTGTGTGTCACTTTGAGAGAGATTTAGGGAAGGACTTGAACAATTATCTGAAGTATGGATATGTATTCACAGACAAAGAAACTTTATTGCTACCCTGTTGGAGGGCCTCAGGCCATTTTGGCACAGTACTTGGAAAGGTTTTTGTTACCCACTGACCCACTAACACTATTTGATGTTTTACCATATCAGAAGCAATGAAGAGGCTGAGAATGAGTGTTTGGTTGAAGCCATCTCTTGATGCTACTATAGCAGTTCCTATTCTGCAGATTGACTTGAATGTAACTCCAGTTGTCCCTTGGGTTGTTTCTCTGTGAAAATTCTCAGAAGGTTTTACATGGGCAAAAGCAATCTAGAATTACTGTATTTGTTTAAAATAGCTTGACATAAAGTGTTAATCAGAGAGATGGCATAAGAAAATTAAAGTTCTTTCTCATCCATCATTTCTTTTGCCTGCTTTAGATTGTCAGTTCTCAAGAGAAGCTTGTGACATAGCTGCAGAGTAATTAACTCAAATACATTCTAGTTTCAGGTGGGCTCCACCAGTGCTGTTATTTTCCTTCCCTAAGTGTCAGATGTTGCTGGGGTAACAAACAAACTGCCAAATCTTTGCAGATTAGAGAGTTTTGTTCATAGTCTTTATGCTGTTACTTCCCATAATTTTTCCCTGTCTGACAACATTTGACTGTCATGTAAATTCAATTCTATTGTACCTGATTTATATTGCTAAATTAAACTATTGCATCAATTGTTAGTAGGAAAAAAAAAAAAAAAAAGGAATTAACAATAAACAGCCACGTGAAAGACACTGAATTTTGTAATTTGTCTTGATGAAGACTGCTACTGTCATAAAGACAGGAAAGCAAGAGATAGAATTTTGGACACTGTGTCAGGTGTTACACGAGTATCAGTTCTGAAGGATGCATGACACTGGGAGCCCTTTAGCTGTGTGGGTGGCTTAGGCTCAGTCAAGCTCAGTGATGTGTGGTGTGATAACAGCCTGAGCCCATGCAGCTGCTGGGAACCATCACGGGCAGGTTACAGAAGGAGAGCTGCCTTACCACTGTGACTGTCTGGCTCCAGCCATCAGAAAACAGCTCCTGGGTGCCCACAGGGCCAAGGAAAGTCCTTGAAGGTCCCCAGCTTCCTAATAACCAGCCTCTTGTGTGTAGCTCTAAAGAAAATGAATTGATTAATGGTCTTTTCTAAACCACCAACTTTTCTACTCAGAAACTGAAGTGAAAACAGTCATTTTGAAATTCCGGTGACTTGTCTGTGCATGAGTGAAAGCTGGCTTTGACTGCAGTGAACTCACTCCTACCACTTTTGTAATTCTCTCTTTAGCAAACATTCTGACAGTCACTGCAATGGTCTTCTGTGCTGCTTCACACACCACCACTTTTCCCATTAAACAGAGAGACAGATGTGTAGGTCACTGTCATGCTTTTCCTTTTACTGAAGATGGTTTCAAGGCTCTGTGTAGAGCCACAGTCAGATTTTTCATACTGCTAGCACTTTGGTTTTACTTGTAATGCTGTGTTTGCCAGAAGCTGAGGCACTAAAGCGAGGCAGTAATCGTGCTTTTTGGCAGCACAAACATATCTGAACTTCTAGAGATGCTTTATTTTATCTTATAATTGTAATTCTTTGCTCTTTTCCTTTCATATTGTTTTCAGCTCCCTAGTATCTGATTAAAATGTTTCTGCTCAGTTTTTCACTTATCGTCTTTACTTTTCTTCTACATTTGCAATCACCATAATTCTCCCAGACCTTTCACTATTTCTTCCTTTTCAACTGATACCATGTCTTTGGAGATATCATCAGCTGTGATAATCATTGGTTTAAGTTGCTTTAAATTATGCTATCATAGATCTCTACTCAGACGTGAGATTGTTTCATAAACCTTAGAACTCATCATTTTTTTAGGGGGAAGAGATAGAGTTTGCTGCTGATATGAACATATTTTCCTTCTTTTCCATATAAAACTAAAAATAAATTGAGACATCCTCTTCTGTTAGAGTGGGTCATGATATCAGGGCTAATTTATCCTTACCTCCAGATTCTGCACAGTACTCCAGGTGATAACACTCCTTCAGAAAGGAAAAAGGGAAAAGGAAAAAAAAAAAAAAAAAAAGGAAAAACAAACAAACAAAAACCTACCCCCCTGTGTTCTATATTTATATATTTATATACCCCCCGTATTCTATAATTGTAATAGGATATACCTATAGGATAATAACCTGTAGTAGGATGGCTTCATAGCTGCTAGTTTTTATAAGTGTCAGAAGGAGAAGTTTTAAAGATTAGTTGAGTAAAAACACTTCACTCTCATCTCATTTTTTACTTCAGTTTCCCCATCTTCATTCTTCCTTCATTCTCTACATCTACTAGATATATTACTTGGAAATGACCTCTGCTTCTCTCCTAGATCCTCTTCATCCTATAGCTTTCCCCATGTGTGGTGTTTTCACCCTGATGGACACCTATCTCCACACACAGCTCTCACTCCTCCTCAGAGGAGGAAAGGAAGAAATTATGGTTGGAAAGAAAAAAGTTCATGGAGATATAAGAATAATTAATTAAAGATAAAAGAAAAAGAAAAGGAAAAAAAATAAAGGCCATGCAGAACCAAAGAAAGAAAGAAAACAATTATTCTCAATTTTCTATCATGAGCAAATTTCAGATATGTCTTGGGAAATAGGGCCTTAATATGTGTAGCCATTGTTTGGTAGAACAGATGCTTTCATAAAAAGAGTGCCCCCCTTACTCCTTTCCCACCTTTTATTGCTGAGTGTGTGGTATGGAAAATCCCTTTGGTTAATTTAGGTCAGCTGGCTGCCATGGTGATGCCTCTTCCCCACTTCTTGTCCACCTATCAGCTTTGAGGGGTTTGGAGAGAGTCTTGATGCTGTACTAGCATTGCTCAGCAATAGACAAAACACTGGTGTGATACCAATGCTGTTCTAGATAAAAGTGCAGAGCGCAGTACAGTATGGGCTGATATGGGGAAAGCTAACTCCATCCTAGTCAGACCCAGTATAATCTTGTTATTTAAAAACATTTATTCAACGTTTTTTGAAGCTGTATTTCTAGAATTGTCTTAGAATCATGATACAAGTCCTTTCTGACCACTTGCTAGCCTCTACCTCAGTACTTCTACACTGACCTTTTCTTATAAACACTTAAGGAAAAAAATCAGGTAGTTGGTGAATTAATGAAATTTGGAAGGTACTGTGAGAACCATAAAGGGGTACCGAAAGAACAACAGAACAAAGAAAGGGAGGAAAAAGCAACAGATTTTTTTAATTTATTTATTTTTTTTTTTCTGGAGCTTAGAGGCAGAGGATAAAATAGTTTGATTTTGATTAATGTAGCATGAGAAAGATAATTTGATTTGGTGAGATTATGATATGAATAGAGAGATTATATGACTGGAGGAATAGGACAGAAGTAGCATTTTAAGCAGTTATGGCATTAATATAATTGGTGAAAGAAGGTAAAATATAAAAATGACTTACAGAAATTTCAGAGATTAGAGTAACTGAAGTGAGATATTATGGTTTTGGAAACAGAAATTGTCATGAAAGGACAGGATTAAGGAAGTTAAAGATGAAAGGAAAACCAGTGCCCTGGGCACAGGAGAAATACAGAAATATAAAATGCCCAGAAGACTCTATGTCTGTCATGTGGACAGGGAACAACCATCAGAATTTTCTTAGCACTTAAAAATATGTATTTTGCTTACCTCTATTCCTGGAATTTCTACTTTTCCACTGCAACTTTGAGCACCTCTTTCTCCTCTTGTAGATGAATTCTTTTGCTCAACACACCCTACCCATTCCGGATTTCCAGGATAGAACAGAACAGGATATTCAAAGTTGGAGGGGAGGATTGCCACAAGGATCATCAAGTCCAATTCATGGCTACACATGGGACTACCTAAAAATTAAACCATGTGTCTGAAAGCAGTGTCCAAACACTTCTTGAACTCATGACTGAGGCCATGGCTACTTCCCTGAGGAGCCTGTTGGCTCTGAAGGGGTAGCCCAGCCACCCCTTCAGAGAAGAACCTTTTCCTGATATCTAGCCTGAACTTCTCCCGCTGCAGCTTCATGCTGTTCCCTGGTGCTGGTCACCATGGAGAAGAGATCAGTTGTTTTCCGGATAATGACCAACTAGTACTTGGTTTGCCCCAATTCCTTATCATAGTGAGGAAATGGGACCCCAGTCTTGCAGCTCTTTAACCTCTGCATTGATCTTGCAGGAACAAACTGTGGCAAGCTACAGCTTCAGGAATCTGCATGGTTTGCAGTTGTTAACAAGTAGATTTGGCAGGGAGTAAACAAGGACAATACAGATGTCACCTATGACCAACAGGAAACAAGTCAGCTTGGCCTTAAAGACTACAGGATGCTTTTAAGTCACATTTAATATTGTGTCATCTTCCCTCCCTCTGGAACATTGGAGGGATGTGTCCAGCCTTTCCTGCAGGTTGTTTCACCTGACAGATTACTTGTCCTCTACACTTGTCATCCAAGGATGCTGGCTAATTAATTCCAGAAACAGCCAGAGAGCATTTCTGTAAATGTAGAAATGTGGGGCCTTTTTTTTTTTTTTTTTTTTTTTTTTTTTTTTTTTTTTTTTTTCCCCTGGTATTGTTGCCTTTTACATCCATTTATGATGATACAAAATATTCCATATTCCATCATATCCTATATGTCCTCTACAAGCTTTAATTTCCATATGATTACGATGATGCATGTGGGTTTATATTCATCAGCATATGAACAAAGGTAGCCAATTTGTTCTTTCATGTGTCAGGCTTTTTGTTGAGAGATGTGACCCCTTGCTAGCTCATGTGAAAGAAGGAGACAAGCAGACTGAAGGATGTTGTAACAGCCATGCACAAATCTTCCAGGAGAGCTGAACTGGTGTGCCTGCATGTAAGTTCCCCAGCAGAGACACTGAGTTTTTATCTCTGCAGCAGCCCTCATCCCAAGGAGCTGATAGATTATGCTGAAGTAAATGAAGAGTATAAAGTTAAAGGGCATGATCACAGATATGCAGTCTCCAAGCAGGGAGCCAGTCTAAATGATACAGTAAAATAATCTTCTACACACATGGGGGCTAGAGCAATTCCTGAAGGGAAGCAGACACTTTGGGAACATGTTTGTGTCCAGGGGGAAGGAAGTCATTTTACACTAGATTGTTTCCAGTTCTTTCTGCTGCCGCAACTGAGACACCACTTTCTCTTACACCTACTCATATCTCATCTAAATCAAGAGGACTATCATTTTTATCAGATTCTATGGGTCGCCCCCGCCTCCTTTTTTTTTTTTTTTTTTTTTTTTCTCTCCTTGAATTATTTAGTTTGCTGAAAATAATCAATATCTAGCTATTCAAGTATAGTCTGCCACAGTTAGGGTAGCATTTTCACATAGATTTAACCCAGAAGGTTTAATCTAACATTTTCTTCATGCTCACCACACATTGCAATCTGCTAAGTCACCAATGTTTTGCAGTGACTTTGAGGCCAGGTGATTTTATGTAGAAATCAGGAATTGGTTTACCAGGACCACTTCTTCCTACCATGTAGTTGGTAGTTATGTAGTTGGTCTACATGATTTCATGAGCTGCTGATCAACTACAGTTTTGGACAGTATCACGGGGAGAAGTCATGATTCTCAAAATAGCCCCACTAAAGGGCACATACATGTACACTGTAGGTTCCACCTTGAACCACTGCTTCAGATGAAGGTTTTCTTGTGAGCAGGTATTTTACAAAGCCCAGATATCAGAAGCCATGTAACCCAGCATCTCTCAGGTGCAAGAAAACTGAGAAACGTACATAGTGCCAACATTAAAACAGGAATCACAGTAGAAGTATGAGATGATTCTCTCCACAAGCACTACAGGATAGCAAAATAAAAGCAACAAATGCCATCAGATAACATGAACAAGTCTGTGACACCCGTTGGTTTATCTGGCGGAATTTTCAAAGTCTGTCAATCCAAGATAAGTACATTATAGGCTGTAAGTGGTTGCCTTCAAGTGCATAGTAAACCCACTGAAAGGTAATTCTGTGACTGTTATTTTACCCAGGCGCTTAGGATTGTTAGACTGGCAATCAAAAGTATCTTTAACATCGGAAAAAAAAAAAAAAAAAAAAACAAAAAAAACCAAGAAAAAGACCTGTTCTAAATATAAAACTTTTGAAAAGAAAAATTTTAATATCTAGAAGCATTGAGGAACTAGAAATAGTAATCAAGTTAAACAAAACAAAACAAACAAAAACGAGTAAAAGCCAAAGACTACTATTTAGACTTTTTCCAAACATATTTTTATCAGGTTGTCCTGATAGTGTTAATAAGTATAAGGCAAGCGGTTCTTAGTATACAGCTTGTGTGTGGTTATCTTTTTAACAAATGACAACAAAAAGAGAAATTGTGAAATTCGGAAGATGGGAGTAAAATTTAACCAAGGACAACCACAGATGACATGGAGAAAAAAACAAAACAAAACAAAACAAAACAACAACAAGAAAACACTATTAATTTATAGCCTACTTTGTTTTGTTTGGACAAAGAGCTGTATAAGGCCTTAATTCTATCATATCATTTTTGTCGTCAAAAGCCGGCAGCACCACAAGGTGGCAGTAAAAAATTACTTACTGCAACAGTTTTGACACCTGGTTATGTAAACGGTAAGTACACCTATTGTCCCAATGTTGAACTTATGCAAATACTAAACTTTCTCATCTGCTATAAAAATGGCACATATGGTCAAGCTCTAGCATTCATATGAGAAAATTTTTGTCAATTTTCATCAATTGTTTGAACTAACAGTCAAGCAATTCAATCATGTTAACTCAGGAATAATGAATTTCAATTTGCAATATATGCAAAGTTGTTCACAGTAGAGAATTATTTAAAAGTTTAAAATAATCAACTATTTCTCTTCTTTCTGACAGTCAAAAATGTTGAAATGAGGTAGAGGAATTGAAACTTTATCCACATTTAAATTACCTTATGACACAGTAAAATCAAAATAAAAATGAGGAAGGATTATGATGAATCTCCTTGTTTCTGCTAAACACAGTAAAATTATGTGCCTAGCAGAGACCAGTGCTGGGTCAGTTAGTGGTACTATCTGCCTCTTCAGAAACAAGAGTGAATATCTCAAATCTTGCTTCTGTCAGAGGCAGTTGAGATCCAATGATTGAGATTCAATGAGATTCAATTGAGATTCAATGGATTTGATTTAAGAAGAATCAGCGTCTGAAGTGTTATTGGATATAAATGATTGCCCAAGCATAAGGACATGGAGAGGGTCACACTGCAGAAATTTATTTATTTATTTATTTTTGCTGAGATCAGCCAGAATTTCCTTTTGTGCCTTCTTTGTTGAGTGCACAAGTGTCAACTCATCCATCATTTCATTTTTCCTGTGCCCAGTGACCTCTAGTAGTCAAAAGTGAAGTGGGAAGGGATTTGACTTCTCCAGATCCTTCTTCAGTGTTATCTTCAAATGTAGCTAACTCCCTGTAAGAACTGAGTCAGGAAAAGAATCATTTTTTCAGTTAGAGATGTGCTTGGTAGTATGCATGGATAAGTTCTCATCAACCTCATATCAAGAGAAGATAAAATCAGTTTCCAATGCATTGGGTATACTGTCTATGACTTCGGCTGTGTCATTTCCTAAGCATTAACTATGATGTTGTTTGATAGATGTATCTACATTATGCAGAAGGGTGGATGTGTTTCCTCTGAGGAATCAATAGCATATTATGAAGTTGTCCTGCACCCCGTTCTCTGTGTCTCTGTGTTGTGTTTTTTTTTTTTTTTTTTTTTTTTTTTTCTCCACTTAATTATTCTCCACTTAAAAATCTTTCCATGTACACCATCACTAAAACTTATCTTCAGTTGAAATCACCATCTATGGTAAATCTTATTATTTGCAGAGAGCTATAAAAATTGTATTTCCCAGAGTGCTTTAGTAGACAGAGGAGGTCTGGCATCAGCATGGAATCTGAGAAGTCAGACAGCTTTGAGTGGTGCTGGAGAGCTGTTCTAATCCTGCTAGTCTGCATCTGACAGGCTGCAAAATGAGAGCCCGGCACTTGGATGTCCTCCTCACAGGAGGAAATTAGCTGCTGCTAATGAGCTACTGCTCTTTGCAAGCTCTAATGCAGCTAGTTCATTAGCAGTCACTAACAAAGTTTGTCCAAATGTTTCATACTCACTAACATCGTCAGCAGTGCAGGCTCTGGACATGGAGACTGGCACTTTGCCCTTTAGAATGAGGCTGACTTCCTTGACTTGAAAGCTGAAGGCACAGTTGCTGCAGATACTGCCAGTTCCAGACCACAAGGACAAATCTCGAGGAGAGCCATCACAGGAGTGTCTCTGCTTTGATCTAGAGGAATAAGACTTACTTTGTGAAATTAAGGATCACAGAATGGCCTGTGGCAGAGCAAAACAAAATACATAAATCTGAACATGAGAAAAGCTGTTCAGATGGTGTATAATTCTATGTTGCATTTAGCTACTGCCTTGCTCAGAAAATAAATGAAAATGGTATGGAGAAAAGGTTAGGTCTTCCCTTCCCTTCCCTTCCCTTCCCTTCCCTTCCCTTCCCTTCCCTTCCCTTCCCTTCCCTTCCCTTCCCTTCCCTTCCCTTCCCTTCCCTTCCCTTCCCTTCCCTTCCCTTCCCTTCCCTTCCCTTCCCTTCCCTTCCCTTCCCTTCCCTTCCCTTCCCTTCCCTTCCCTTCCCTTCCCTTCCCTTCCCTTCCCTTCCCTTCCCTTCCCTTCCCTTCCCTTCCCTTCCCTTCCCTTCCCTTCCCTTCCCTTCCCTTCCCTTCCCTTCCCTTCCCCTTCCCTTCCCCTTCCCTTTCCTTTCCTTTCCTCTTTACAATTCTGTGGGGGAGGGGGAGCTAAGAGAGGAGACAAGAACAAATATATTCCAAGAAAGTGCATTTGAAAAATTTTCAAAGAGAATTCACAAAACTACGAGGCCTTAAGGAGATGTATTTTCCTCTGGGCTTGAATCATAGGCAACAAGAGATTAGAATCTGCATGTCCTGAAGTCATTTCCCTCTCATGATAGCATATCACACAATAAGAAAAATAAATACATATATGTAAAAGCTCCATTTTTTTTTCCTAAACATTTGATAACGGTGCCTGCATGGCTAAGTGGGGCTGGCAGAGGAAAGCAGAGCTGTGGCATGTTGAAGGAATTCAGGGAGAAAATAAAAGTAATACAACCAATGCTGTCCTTTGAGCCGTTGAGCTTTTACCACAATCAAGTAGGCCATGGCAGGACTACTGGGCCAAGTCTGAAGGCTGCAAAATCGATTGCACAAGTGGAAATAAGCTTTGTCTTCTTGTGCTGGAATACAGATTTTAGCCATTAAAACCTCTGTGAGTTAACATATTTTGGTAGCCCTTTGACTACAGTAACTTTTACCAGCAGGGTTTGAAACACTTAAAAGTCAGCTTTGACTCTCCTTCTCTCCTAACTTGCAGACTCGGAGCCTGGTGGCTTTCATTTTCATGTGTTCATCTGCGACAACATGGGTCCATGTTCTTCTAAAGTACAGTCTGCAGGTGGGCTATACACATGCAGTGTCCTGGAAAGTCTACTACTACACTTTCGTATACAATCATCATAGTAGATTTTGTCAAATGCTTCCAACACAACCCCATGTATCCCAGATTACCACTGAGGCCTTTGATTCATGCAGACACCAGCTGAAACAAATAAACAGGATTTGGATTCTATTATAAAAAATGACAACTTCTCCTTTCAGTGGGGTGTACTGAAATAAGTAGCTTTTTATCTCAATAGTCAGGAGCTCTTCCATACAATATTTATGAAAGGATGTGTTTTAGGCTATTCTGTACTCCCAGATGAGAGGTGCTTGAAAAAAAATTAAAAAGTAATTATGTGCGTTGTTACCAGGCATTTAGGAATATAGTATGTGTTACAACAGGCAGAAAATGTGGCTTAACCCTACAATAACTGGCTTTTTTTTTTTTTCCCCCTGTGTATCCACAATACATAACAATGCTAAGAAAATTTGAGATGGACAATAGATTTACAGGTAAAGGAAAGATGTTGGCAATGTATGTATGTTCTATAAAAGGAAATCAAAATTTCATTGCAAAAGGTCTCAAATGCATAATTTTAAAGATAATGAAAGCTTTTATTAGTAATATATATATGTGTGTATATATATATATATATATATTTCCAGGCACTTCAAAATGCTTCTTTTCCTCTGGCAATATTAATTATATCCTTATAGATAAAGATGTGTAACTTCCACCTGGCCTAGATTTGTCTCCCTGTGGTACCGTGAAGAAGCAGAGAAGGCTAGAAGTATATGTGTTCAACAGATACTATTATTAATATTTGCTACAAGAACAGCTTCAGACTGCCACAGACAAAACTGACTAGTGTTATGGGTGAGGAATAACTACAGCTGTGACTCTTCATAATCTCTTTCAAACACATGTCCTTCAACAGCCTTCTTTCATGTTTGCTTATGTGCAGTCCTGTGGTTCCCTGGGACTCTCTGCTGGCTCATCTGATTCTGACAACTTCATGAAAAGCTGGACCTCTGGCAACCTAAAACTCAGCATTGATGTGGGTACTTTAGCTCATGACCACTCAGTGGGTTGATGCTACGGAGCTGATATACTGAGGCTCAGCTTCTTCACATGACTTTTCCCCATGTGGCAGCTCCTGATAGTGTAGCACCATGTGATGCCTGGTGCAGGAACAGAGAAGGGAGTAGGATGTACATTTTCTGATGTGGGTTTTGACTGGAATCAAGCCATATTTCAGAGTAGCAGAGCGATACTAAGCAAATGAGGGATGATGAGGGATCAGTACTGAAGCCGATTCTGCTATGCAATGCTCATCTAGCCATAGCCTGGAAACATATCAGCCCATCCTAGGATCAGATTCTCCATTACTGTCAGAACAAGAGTGCTACTTGCTAGGAAGATCGTTTTGAAACCAAACTAATTATTAAAACATCTTGAAGGGGAAATACAAATTACATTTATCTTAGCAAAGCACTGGTTAGGTAACTGGTTGCAGAATTAAAAACAAATAAAGGAAAGAAGGAAAAAAAAATAATACACAAAAAAGGAAATTTAAAAAAAAAAAAAAAAAAAAAGAGAGAAAAATATAAAGAAGAAAAATATAATGAAGTGCTTGTCAGTTCCAACCTAAGATGATAGCTCTGTTCACCAGCTTCTCTCCTCTTTTCCAAGGCATCAGTCAGATATTTGGTTGATGAGAGCTTCCAGCAAGTATTTCTCTGTCAGTGTTACTATTGAGAACTGATTATTTCTTTTGATTAAAATTTTTACTTATACTCCTTCTCAGTGAATAAATGGGGGTAGAGATGGGTAGCTGCTGGAGCCCCAGAGGTCTCTGTTCCTTGTATTCCTTTTGGAGAAAGCACTGGATCCCAGAAGAGATTTTGCTCTTCTCCTGCTATCTTGTTCAAAAAAAAAAATAAAATAAAATAAAATAAAATAAAATAAAATAAAATAAAATAAAATAAAATAAAATAAAATAAAATAAAATAAAATAAAGTTGTTTTTTTTTTTGGCTATATGTGTCAGTACAAATGCAAAGAAAACACTGTGAAGTTTGTTTTCATGATCAGGCAGCCTGGTTCTGACTGATGCATAGTGCCTAATGCAAATGCACTGAGGGTATTTCTTTCATTAGGCTCCATGCATCCATCACACAGGCTAAACTAGCCTATTCTTTCCAGCTCAGACAATTCCTTTGGCTTACTACAGAATTTCAGTAATCAAATATTTTGCAACACAAGTAATATCTAAACACTTCATTAATATCAGAATAATCAGCTTGTGCACTGAGTTCACAGCCAACTAATGTGATTTATAAATAGATCAGTAAATGGACTGGAGAGTGGGAGGACTTAGGTTTTGTGCTATATTTTAGTGCGGGTGCATAAACAATCTTCACATACTCACCCCTTTAAAGGAAATAAAACAGGGAGCCATACATTTCATGTATACCAAATATGCAACAAATACACGATGAAAGGAATCTCCATTACGTGGAATCACAACTGTTCTTGAGTGCAGTGGTTAGAGAATTGGAACCATCATGGCGGAGCCTTACTGCATATACACTGTATTTTTCTTAATGACGGAGAGCCCAAATGCACTTCTAGTCTCATGTGTAATATATTCTGACTGTGGACTAGACTGAGATCAGAGTCCACGTGTGCCTTTTTCTTTTCATTTTCACTTCCTTGTTCTGTTTCTGGTGTTTGTTTGCTTGCTTTTTAATAAATTCATGGGTATAATCTAAGAGACATGGTACACTTTGAACGGGTTCACAGTCTGTCTGACTGGTCATCTAGAATCCAGTGATCCTTTTCAGATCAGTTTATTCAGTACTAGATGATCAGCTTGCTTGATTAGTTTATGGATTAGGGTCCGGCTCTGTCCCTTAGCAAAACTGTAAGCCTGAATTCATTTAATGATGAATAAATGAGAGCACTGAAGTCTTTTACTCTAACCCCAAATAAAATGTGATTAATTCTACACTATGATTTATTTGTAGTTATACATTTTCATCAGTTAAGTTGTGGAGTTAGGTCTCTCCAGAAGACTGTAAATTAGGGATTTGAGAATTAAATCAGTGTAGGGTATTAATTCACTTCAGCACTTCAGAATACATGTAAATATATTTAAACTTTGAAAGACTGAGTTGCAACCCTCTAAAGTAAAAAATAATAATAATAAAAAAATATATCTACAATATTATCTTATATTTGAAATGTCATCTCTGGAAATCAGTGTTGTGAGGTTTGAGCCTAATCAGGTGGAAATGTTGTAGATGGAGCATATGAAACTTGTGGAATTTGAGGTTTCTGGACCTCTTAGGCCTTAATATAGATTAAGGCTTCCTAAAAGCTTTTTGTCTTCCAATTTCTGTATTCCTCTCATTTAAATACATGATTTTAGAAGTGATTTTCCTGAACACATTTGTTTATAATTTAAATGGCCTCCACAATACTCTCTGGCAACAAGTTCTAGCATTTAGTCTTGTTATGTGAAAAACAATTTCCTCTTGTTCTAAGTCTGCTGTTTCTTTGACTGGATGTTTCACAGTGTTGTGAGAAACAGTGAGCACATGCTTTCCTTTCACATTGTTAATGATCTGGTAATCATTTTCATGTATCTTTCATGTATCTATTCTCATATTTTCTCTCTTTTTAAACCAAGTTACCAGAGTACATGGACTCCTCTCAGATGGAAGCCATCTTATAGGCTGGATCACCTTTTTAGCTTTTCTGTGCAGTCCTTTGTTTCAGTTATAGTTCTCTCAGAACATTTTTTGAAGTACGTAGTTTGGAGCTACATTCAATTCTCACTGAAAGCAAGTAATTTAATTTCTGTGACAACTGTGGCAAGCTATGAAACTATTTTAGCAGGTATCTATCAAAAGCAGAACATGCAAACTGTCTTTTGAGACTGTCCCGAAGTCAACCATCATGACTAGATTGCCATCCAAACAGTGAGGCAGAAGCATGGTCTCAGATGTGCTTCAAGAGTAGTATCCAAATTATTTGGCACATTATATGTCACTTTAATCTTATACTAGTAAGGTCATAGTATGCCCTAGGTGCCTTACATCATACCGTAGCTTTATGCAACATCCTGAAAGTCCTTTATCTGGACAAGAAGGTTGCAAACTTGGAATACAGCATGCTTCTCTTCCAGTGAGATGCAGACTTAGCTTCTATGTGGAAGATATCTCTTGGGCATGTGTTTGTCATTATTATCCATTATTAACCTGGAAGCGGGCTGCTATGTATCAACACTTCAGCAGAAAGTGCACTAAGCTCTTTGTTATTATCTGTGGTAAACAGCACACAGTTAGCAGCTCTCATTGTATTTCACAAATTTGGCAAATAATACATTTCCATTCAGCTCATAAAGCAAAGTGCTATCTAACTGTGAAAAAATAAGACAATACAGCTTTTCCATTGCCACAATGCAGTGAAACTAAAAAATGAGCATCTAACACTTTCAAGTAAGTGAATAACAAATCACTTTTTATGATAAAAATATGAACATTTTACAAATTAAGTATGCATGATCTTGTAAAAAAATAAGATGTATCTTAAAATAGTTCCAGTAGAAAAAATGTGCCAGTCTCCTACTGGAGGAATGTCAATTACAATATGCAGCAGAGAGAGGATAATAATTCACATGAAGGGATAATCACATTGTGCTAAAAAGTTGTGGTGCAGCTTTGGTTTCCTACACATGCCATGTATGGTCTCAGTGTTGACAGCTTGGGAGGAGAGATTTAGTGTGATACAAATCCAGTGAACCTATACATTGTGCAAGGGTCTCTTCCAGGATGTGATTTATTTCTGTAGCTCAGAGAGCACAAAAAGATGAGAGGTAAATTTTAGACAACTTCTTGGGACAATCCATAGCATGAGAAGGCCTACAGAAGACACAGAGCTGGCAGAAACACATCCTTTACCTTCCTGCACTACAGAGGCCTGCACTACAGCTGAAAGAACGGCTGATTACTGTGCCATTATCATGGCACTGGTCCAGGGTACTCTAAGACTTGATGAGGAGAATTAGGTTCCTAATAATGTGTCTCCTGACTGCATCCATCCACTTCTCTGGGTGCAACACAGGCCTTTAACCCATTAGTGACAGAGATTACAACACATAAACTCTTTTGGCTCACATGTTCAGCTGTTAAACTGAAACTTTAAGACTGCCACTTTACATTCTTCCTAACATTTTGGCACCTTTTGTGGAAAAGGGATGAGCTAGACATTTCTGAGAAAGATGATGAAAATATTTATTTATTTATTTATTTATTTATTTATTTATTTATTTTTCTATTAGGGGCTCACAGGTAAAGTGACACACAGGTTATGACATCTGTGTTGAGAGGACTGACACGGACAATTTATTCATATTTGGGAACAGGATGAATTTCATAAAAACACAAAATCTCCAGAAGTAGAAATTAAAAAGGCTAACAACAAAGCAAAGCAATTTAATATTAATGTTAGACTAAGCCAGGCTGAGGGATTTGGAAATTATTAATTTTTATTTGCTATTACTGTAGCAGCAGAAGCAGGAACATAAAGTTGATAGTTTGTTTTCCTGCCAGAGCCTGGATGAGAGTGGCAGTAGATCCTGAGGACACTTGCAGATGTTTTAAATCTATGTATGATGATAACACACTCTGAAACCATCCGTCTCTCAGACATATAAATAATAAGCAGTTTATTAGGGGTCATGGAAAGGGAATTAAAATTGTGTTCTTACACTGCTACCAAAATTTCATTAAACATTCCTGAAATAATTACTTCTGCAAAGGGAATAGCACCACAAACTGAATGGCTAACCAGTAATTGTGAAAATAAATAAATAAATAAATAGAAAAGTTAATATTGTCATGGAAAATGTTTGAATGCTTTAAGGCCAAGGAGACAGAAATACATTGTCAGGAAATGACTGGCAGGGACAAGAAAAAAAAAAAAAAAAAGGACCAGAGGCAGTATGCCAAAGATTTATAGTATAATTTTCTGAGCTGTGGTCTAGACAGCTAGTTCTATATGGTCATAAAATAATGGAAGACTTGTTTGGGGGCAGAAAAGTAAACCACTCCGTTAATAGGGAAATAGGAAGTTGTGTGAAGAGTAGCTTTCCTAAGCAGAAGCACTATAGCTGAGCTAGCTAGAGAGATAACCTCTCAGGAGCTTAATCTCAGGAGTTTAATCTTTGAACCCTGAACCTGCATACTTTGTGGAGGGTGACATGAAACCTTTCAGGTAGAGAACTGGAGGCTGTTGCACAGAGACAAGGTTTTCAGGCTATTAATGTGGCAGGTCTGTAAGCACTGGCTCTGCTTGGCCAGGAGGACCCAATGCTCCTCCCCTTTCATGGTCAGAGGTCACCGTGAGTCCCCTGGTAGTCACCAGTGGGAGCCGATTTGGCCTCAAACTTGATATCGGAGCTAATATCACATAGCAGTAAGATGTTTCGCCTTTTGCTGAGCCACGTAAAGGCCTGCCTGAAGGGGCAGCCAGTCAATTGCAGCCTTTGCCTTTTGTACCTAGCCATGAAAGCTGAGTACAAGCCTCTGTCGCAGTAGAGGTGACTCCTGGTTACAAGGAGTTCGCATCATTATCTGCTATCAGTAAGACTTTCATTATGAGACTTACATATAAATCAATCATAGATTTTTAAGCTGTCTCCATTAAATGATCTTTCTTGTTGTTACTACAAGGAACAAGCTAGAATTGCACAAATATGTTAAAAAAGTTTGTTTGTTTGTTTGTTTGTTTTGCAGTTGGGGGCCAACTGTGAAGCATTTCCCAACAACAACAAAACTCTAACCAACTGTACTTTTGAAGACAAATAAAGAACAGAAAAAGATGTTAAAAAAGATGAGATTAACTCATCGGGTGATTCTCTTGAGGAAAAACTGATTAAATTTACTACAAATGACAAAACAGATTGGAGAATTTATTTAAGTATCATTCTCCTTCCATTGAGCATCAAAGACTTATTGCCAAGGAGAGAGAAGCAGAAATCTAAATAATCATAATTCAAAGTCAATAATGTTTACCTCTATTATTATACTCCAAGCTGCTACTGCTAAATGAAATATATATATATATATATATATATATATATATATATATATAATGGTATTTCATAGAAAACTGACATTCATAGGGTGAATTCTTCCCTAATGCTGGGACCGTTAATAGCATATAGACAGCATAATTACAGAAAGTAAAATCAGTAATGTGCTTAATTCAGGAGAGACAAAATTCTGTTTATGATGACTTCTTAGATGCATTTTATTTACATTTTAGAAAACATCTGTCACTACAGATACTACAAGTTGTTAGCTACTGATTAACTATAACCTTCCGCTAGTGAAAAGCACATTCAGTATTCTGCTTAGAAGAATATCTGTTATGGCTTTCCATTCATGCTTTCCTTGTCTGTTTAGCTAATAAGTAGATTGCCATTGATAACAAACTCCTGCTTTACACTGGTATATGCTTGATGACCTTTGTATGTAGCCGATCTTTTTATCTTTTTTCTTGAGTCATAAGACTCATTTCCTCCAGATTTTTTCCTCTGATATGGAAATGTTATACCGTTTCACTTAAAAATTAATTTGAAGGAAGACAAAATCTTTAATACTGTCCCTAGATTTGTTATTCAATTAAGGCTAAAGGCAACTTAGATTTTACTTCCAGATAATGGAACATCATCTTGTTCATTGTGAAGCAGTGTCTAGATAAACACTTCGGGATAGCAGGGATAGGATTCAGTTGTTCTAGCATAACTTATCTTGTGCAGTGAGTTGTGCTCAGGTATCCCATTGGTTTTCAGCTGTTATCTCAGGAGTGTGAACATTTTCCAGTGGTCCTGCATCAGTCTGATTTTGTGCACTATCCAACTTGAATTCCAGTGGCTGTAGGTAAGAAACAGAAAGCCTCTCTAACATACCTAACATCAGTAGCTATGTCTACATGTATCACAGTCTACACAGTTGAGAGAGCCTTGGAAGCTCACTGGCTGCTGGGCATCCATTTTAGGATGAGGGGATAAACTAGGTCTATGTTATGAAAAGGATTTGTGTAAGATCTTGGAAAGTTATGTAAATCAGTTAGCAACACATCTCTTAACTATTGTGCATATGTATAAATGTGTTTAGACTTCATCTTTCACAGGGCTTCCTTCCATAAATCTGTACATGCATGGCTTTATCTGCTCTGCCTAACTTTGCTTAGACTGATCGGTGCAGTGCTAATCAGCATACATAAAGTAAATATCTTTTCAGGAATGAAATCACTTTAATTGCAGAGAAGAAACTTTTCTTGTTTTTGCAAAGCCAATTTTTGTTTTATAAGACCAAGTTTTCAGCTGGTTCGCAGCAAAGACTCTAGGGACAATGTAACACTTACTCATAAGTATTTAATACCTAGTTTGTCTATTTGAAAGTAAATTATCCTTGGAGTCTAGTCTGAAAATCCTCTGAGACTTCCAATCCCATAATGATCAGGTAGAGAAATAGTGTAATTTAGTTTAAAACCTTCATTCCTCACATAATCTTTAATTTTTTTAATGTTTTCAGTAGGAAAATATAATTTGCTGCTCTTTATACAATCATTCCATATGAAAACTTATTTTGTATTGCACCTTGCCATTAATTCCTCTTTCCTTTATATTCACTGTGGGTCTCATAACTTCCAAACCAATCCATTATTCTTGCCCACTTGCTACTAAGAAACAGTCAGTCACAGAAAAGTCTTTAATTCTCATTGGGTTTCAGCCTTATTTTCATATCAGGCAAGGTGTTTATCTAAAGTAGTGTGTCCTGTGACACCACAAGGGTAGCTGAGATCTACCTCTGTAAGCTAATGCTGTCCTGTTGGAGCATCTTCACTCTCAATTTGTATAGCAAGAGTGAAATTCATGGTTCTTGCTCTGTTTCTGAAACACTGCTGAAGCATTTTTATTTTATTTTATTTTATTTTATTTTATTTTATTTTATTTTATTTTATTTTATTTTTATTTTATTTTTTAATTCTCTTAGGTGTACAAACCAATGTTTAGGCCACTGGCTAGGTGCTGGCCTTGGGCTCAGCTAGCTGAATATGATGTTCAATAAAAAACTACTGGACATGAGAAATTGCTTGATATCTGTATGAGAAACTGCAAATAGATACCACCATGAGCATGGGCTGGATTTTACAGGTTGCTGAGGGGTTACATGAGAGATGAGTAGACTTTACTAGAGGGAAACAGAATATTCCAAGGCCAAACAGTGCCTGGGAAGGAGGGATACATGGGAAGCCTGGGCCCTTTTGCAAAGCCAAAAATATCCAGGTAACAACGATATTAGAAATATTTAATGTGAGTAGGGAAGTAGCAAATCGGTGACCAGTGGAGAAAACGTAATTGGGGCAGGTTGTTTATTTGGGAAAAGGCTACATCAGAGAAAAGGAGGTAGAAGACTGAAAAGAAGGGTCAAGAAATGGGAAAAGGGATAATAAAGCAAGTAAATCATGTGACTGCTGCAGTCTGACTGGGTCTTGATTATCACAGGACATATATGAAAAATACACAAGTCAGATTACAACTTATAGTCAAAGGTATGATGGGAGAGTTTTTCTAAAGTGTAGCTGCAAGTTCAGTGTTTGGCAATAGTGAGACTTGCAGAGATGTGTGCTGAGACAGATTTTTTACTCTCCAGCAAGGTTACGGGGAGGGAGACTGTGGCTTTGAACAGGTCTAACAGGAGATCTGTCTGTCTTTTTCCGCAGACGGTGTGGTTGTGCTTCCAGCTTCCATCCGCCACAGCATGAGAAATATGAGTATTAAATCATCTTTATCTGGGTGAGAGGGGTAGAGGGTGGTAATAAGGGAGAGTAGAAGTTGAATGTTGAAGGTTAGCACAGGAGTCTGTAGATAAGGTAAACTCTTCTGCCAGGTAAAGAGGTGTTTTAGAAAGAGGTGTTTTAGAAAGAACCAATACAGATTCTCAGTTGATTGAGTGCCCCCCCAGAGACAAATAGGGAACAGCAATGTGGTAGCAGTGCCAAGAGGGATAACCTCTTGTGGTCATTTTCAGCTGTGCTGGGAAAAAATAAAACAAACAAAAGGCAAAGTAGCATACAGGATTAGAAGCTAAAAACTGTAAACTATTCCCAGAGGAAACCCGTAAAGGATACTTACTAGTATACAGGAATCTTAAATACTCTAGAAACTTAATAATGGCAGAATGTTAGAACCTTTTATTTTGAAAAATGATAGAAAAAATTAGAAACAGACACCAAACTCTTCTGCTCTTTTTATTAGATGTGGAAGGGAAGTAAGATAATTTAATAATATTACTTGCAGTATTTTCTACTCCAACAATGACTAAAAACAGCGATGAATAAATGTTACTTATTTAGGTAATTTTATACATGCAAATTTGTAAATCTAGTACTATTAAATAACTCACTGAAGTTATCTCTGGACCGCTAATATTAATTAATTATGATTTAATTATTAATTAAATGAGAGAAAGAACCATCAGTTAGGGTACAGGTCACACATTGTGCCAAATGTGGTGGTTTCTCTCTGATGGGCAGCTAAGCTCTCCCACACTGTTCTCTCACTCCCCCTCCTCAAAAGAACAGGGGGAGAAAAGATGATGAAAAGGGCTGATGGGTTGAATGCTCACCAATTAATGTCATACGCAAAACAGACTCAGATTTGTAGCCTATTACTAACAGACCAGCACAGTGAGAAAGTAAAAACAAACCAAAAACACCTTCTGCCATCCACCCTCTTCTACCCCCTCCCTCTGAGCGGCGCAGGGGAATGGGGAATGGAGGCTGCGGTCAGTCCCTAGCGCTTTGTCTCCACTGCTCCTTCACGGTCCCTCTCTGCCCCTGCTCCACATGGGGTCCTTCCCACAAGATGCTGTCCTTGCTGAACTGATCTTGTGGGGGCTGCCCACAGGCAGCAGCTCTTCAAGAATGGCTCCATACCACAGGGTCTATCCCCCAGGAGCAAACTGCTCCAGCACGGGTCCCAAACAGGTGGGTGGCAGCTCCCCCCAGCCCCCCTGCTCCTGTGTGGGCTCTTCTCCACGGGCTGCAGCTCTGGCCCAGGGCCTGCTCCTGTGGGGGCTCTCCGTGGGCTGCAGCCTCCTCCAGGCCACATCCACCTGCTCCACCAGGGATGGTGGAGATCTGCTCCCTGTGGAGATCTGCTGCAGTGTGGAGATCTGCTCCCTGTGGGACCCATGGGCTGCAGGGGAACAGCCTGCTCCACCAGGGGCCTCTCCACAGGCCGCAGGGGAACTGCAGCTCTGGATCCTGGAGCATCTCTTCTGGACTGTCAGACATAGAATATTTAGACTGGTAATAACAGTGTCGCTAGAAGTGGTGCTATAAAGAATGGTTCCTAGAAATAGCTATCCTTGGAGACAAGAAGTCCTAGAAAGGAGGTGGTGAAAATCCTGGCTGGAGGAAAGGTCCTGGAAGTGGGGAAGGGCTGTAAGATGGGAAAACTGTCTGGAGAAGAATGCTAGGGGTATGTCCATGGACCTTGACCAGTAATCCCCGGGACTGGTAACTGTGAGCAGTGGCACAGAACAAGATCAACTTTCTGCCTGACCTTCTCAGATCAGCAGCAATCTCCCTTTTGGGAAAGGAAGTCAATACGTAGTGAACTGGTGTGGGAGTGAGTGAATGTATCTGTGAGACAACCAAGCAGGTCAAAAGCACTGATCTCAGAAGTTCTTTAATGAACTCCATTATCCAGATCCACTGCGGGTTGTCTCTTATTCTTATCATGCCTTCAACAATGACCCAAGGTTTTATATGATAACTTCCCTAGGAAAAAATGTGATGTGACCCTGACAGAGGATTCAAATTCTTAAACTATGGTCAGACCTTAATATAATCAATTTCTATTTATGGAAAATAGATTTTGTCAAAATAATTTGATATTTATTGATAAAAGTATTAGTGTCAATGTAATATAATCCTTTATTGGTTTTGACTTAGTGCAGCCTGACATTTAGATTAGAAAAAAAAAAAAAAGTGACAATCAACATGACATACTTGCAATGTATTAACAACTGGCTGACAGATAGGTCTCCAAATGCCACTGGCAATGTGGATTCATCATCATGTGGGTGGGTTTCTAGTGGAGCTCTGTGGAAATCAGTTCTTGCTCTGTGCTGTTTAACATCTTTTCTCATCTATATCCTGGAGGAAAACCATTTTAAATATTAGTTTCAGTAGGTGGATGACAAAACAGTTGGAGGAGTAATAAATAATAAAGAAGACAGGTGTTTAGCAGCCTTTGAAAGAGAAGTACAAGAAAACATCATGAAAGGATAATAATATACCAATGATATGGTTAGGATGCTGAAAGGAAGACAGGTACATCTGGTCATTGTGTCCTTGTTTTCTAGTTGATAGGGACAAATAGTCATTTCTATATTGTGATTCATCCTAGAGTAAAAATAAAATAGGTCAGAAATATGCGTATTAAATATACCTGTTTTCTTCTTTGACCATAAAGGGAGCCAGAAATCACTTAATTAGGATGTTGGTATTTTTACTGTAAAGATTTTGAGTTATGAGTAATAAGCCAATCTGGTTGCTTTGTTGTCAAAAATGTATGTGTATGTTTGTTAGTTCAATAACTGATTGGTTGGAAGTACTCAAGAAGGTTGAACTCTCTCAGTAGAAGCAGACATACGCTTCTTGGCAAAATCTTAGGAAACTATGTATTAACTGAAGTTTTTGTGTGACTCCTGTCAGTTACAAAAGTTGTATTATATATAATTTCCAAATCCATCAAAAAATTATTGGATAACATAACTATCTTTTGTGGTAAAGATAAATTGCTCCTGTGAAATTTTGTGTAAATGTTATTTTTCAGACTGTAGACAAGGTTGGACTTCTCTAGAAATCTGTGTATGATTCAGACCTATTTTGACCATTACATTTTTTTCCCTTGTAATATGTTCTTTCTCTTTGTAAAAAAAAAATATAAAAAAAAAAAAAAATTAAAAAAAAAAAAAAATTCCATAAATACAATGGGACATCCAAGCAGATGCTCACCTTTCAGAAATATAGAAATATGTCATCCTTTGCACTTCTAATGTTCCTTGTTCTGAAGAATATTATTTCTTATTCAGGCCTGGGGTCCTCAGTGACTTACACTCAATATTGTTGTTGTTGAAAGGAATATGAAACAAAATGCAAGACTAACGAGGCAGAGTTTAAACAAAGAATAAAAATCCCATTCATTGGGTGTTGTCTGTGCTTCAACTGTTTTCATTGATTCCATGTCCTTGTCGCATACCAGGTCTATGTCTGGGCCATGATATCTTGAGAAAGATGGTGTCTGAATTCTGATGAGAGCTACAGGAGTGATTGGGGCCATGGGCAGACACATCTTTTCTCTGAAGTGCTTTGCGATGAGCTCATTAAATCTTATGCAGACAGATAGTAGAGGAATATATTCGCAATCCCATCCAGCTCAGATATGTATCACACCATTGTCCTCTTTGTGTGTTCTTTTCTGCAAATTGAAATCTCCTTCTAGGGAAGATGCAACTTGTCTCATGTGGAAAGGATTTCCAGGAGAGTCTTCCTAACCCTGGGTCTATCTTCTACTTGCTCCTCCGATTAAAAATAATGGAATGTGCTATTAATGGCACAAATGCTTTCCTGCTATTCTAATTATTCTCTTAGCCATTAATGAATAGAAGAAAAGCAGTTCTGGAGGTCGGGTAGCACTGGAGGAACATGCAGTTTCTGCTCTGTGGTTGTACTTTCTGTTTTGATTAAATATTTCAGGTGCAGCTCTGAAAAGCAATAAACACATAGGAGGAAAACAACCTGAAGTATATAAGAAGCTGGAAATAACACTGGAAAAACAATCATGAAAGGAGGCATGAGAGAAGAACATGCCATTAAAACAAATGCAATATTACCTCTGTTACATTTTTATCCAACTTTTTTATTTAAAAAGTAAGTTTATGTACCTGGAATTTAAAGACATATTTTTGGAAGGATACATGGCAAGGAGTATTGCAGCAATTGTAAACAGGTCATTTTACTTGCTTTGACAATGCAGGGCATTCAAGCTGGCACAGCTCCAAAAAGAGTGTAAATGGGAGTTTGTTCCCTATAAAACAATCCGCAGGAAAACAATGCCCCTTTGCAGCCCAAGGATGACACTAGCTAGAAGTTCACTGGACTGAAAACAGAGAAGTAGGTTACCATCGTCTTTATCGACAGTGAAGATGAATGATTAAAAAAAATAATAACTTGTATCCCTGTCTGACATCAGAAAACAAATTGAGCCTGGAGAAGGGACTGGAATATTTACTTAAATGGAAAACAGATACAGAATTGTGGTGAGATGCATTGCCCCACATATCCACTCTCCCTCCTTGTTTTCTGCCTCTACATCCCCAAATTCTTTTGTAAAAGGCATCTCTGCAGGTTCCCCAACCCCTTCTTGGGGCAAGATGCAGACAGGGTCCGAGTTTGTACCTGTTTCACTCCCATCAATAGTAGACAGCTTCAGAGATTAGTCCATATATTCCCTCTTCAGCAGGAAGTCAGAAGAGAAGATTCTTTTGCTAGCTGCAGCAAGTGGGGACATAGCACCTGCTTTGTGCAGCTTTCCAGAAGTTACTGCCGTCTCGACTGGGACAAAGAGGGCAACTCATTTGTTTCAGGTATGGGCCAGAGCCGTGCTTGATGCCAGATCAACCTTTCATCAGCACAGGGTTGCTCTCTAGGTCCAGAGGCTTTACACCAGGGATCACACCCTACCTTAAATTACTCCCAGAGATTGGCAATAATTCCACAGTAGAAAGAAAATTTTAGAAGAAAAAGACTCAACTGGAAAACAAACAAAATAAAAACTACAAGAGTTTTCACAGCATAGAATTGGGGAGATATTTTGAGAAATGATTTTTATTTTGGTGCCTTTGCAGTGAAGGTCAAGTGATTTCAGAGTCTGATAGAGTCCTGTACTGCTCTCTTTCTCTGACCATCTCCTTTCTTTTTGTTTATTTTTAACCTTTTCTGTCTTTATAAAAAGGCATCCTTAATGCATTTATAAAATCTAGATGTGAGGTCTCTGCAGGAATCAATGCACCTAATTCAATTTTTCTAGCTGATCTTTGGATTGCTCTTAATGGCAGGTTCTGCAGGTGAAGATATGGTGATGCTGGAGGTATTTTGAAAAGGAAATTCTGGCTAGGACTTCACTTAGATGCTCTACTGAAGCAGATATCTTTTTCAAAAAATTGAATAGAGTTATTGCTTTTAGAACAAAAAAATCTATAAGTGAATTAATATTGACAGTGATGTCAATTTAGCAAGAGCACCTTTTCTTTTTTTCTTTTTTTCTTTAAGGCAATTAAAATCTTTCATCATTCTCTAGGGCATCTCTTTGTCCCAGTATATGAATAATTACCCCAGACACTTTCAAAAGAAAGAAAGAAAGAAAGAAAGAAAGAAAGAAAGAAAGAAAGAAAGAAAGAAAGAAAGAAAGAAAGAAAGAAAGAAAGAAGGAAGAGAGGAAAGGAAAGGAAAGGAAAGGAAAGGAAAGGAAAGGAAAGGAAAGGAAAGGAAAGGAAAGGAAAGGAAAGGAAAGGAAAGGAAAGGAAAGGAAAGGAAAGGAAAGGAAAGGAAAGGAAAGGAAAGGAAAGGAAAGGAAAGGAAAGGAAAGGAAAGGAAAGGAAAGGAAAGGAAAGGAAAGGAAAGGAAAGGAAAGGAAAGGAAAGGAAAGGAAAAATATATTGAACAACTGCCAAAAAATGTAGAAATGTAGCCAAGTCTAATGCTTTCCTAAGGATTGGAAGGTCAAACCTGATTTAGTACAACATTGCTTCATTTCACAAGGATTTATATTGATTCATTTAAGAACAGGACAAAATAGACCATAACAATTGCCGGTATCAAAAATAAAGTGTATTCCTAAGAGTGAAGGGCCAGATGGTATAAAGTGTAAAGGATCTTTAACACATATTACTGTATCTAAGCTTTCCTACACATCATAGCTAAACACTTAGGGTAGGTGATCTTCACAGCAAAAGAAATTTCAAGAATGTTTTGAAGGAAGAATCAAGGTGTTTGATTAGGAATATGGAATGTCCTTTACCTTCAAGCTACCTTCTAGATCTTCTGTTTCCCTTCACTTCTGTAAATCTGCAGGCCCTCCCTTACTAAGTTACAAGTGACTTCACTGAGACTCTTAGAAGGAGGAATAGTCTTGAGATGCTTCTCACTGTTCTATTTACTCTCTTGTAAACGCTTCATTCAAGGAGCTATTCATTTTTTAACTATTTTGTGACCAGACCTAAATTTTATCTCTAAGAGAGAAAGTAAATTCTTTTTTTCTCTGTTGGTACAAACTTATATAACTCAAATACACATTTTTCCAAAATTTAGTATCCCTCCTTCCCCCCTTCCCCCTCCCCCCCACATAGTATTGTTTTTGATCTAAAGTAAAAGTTTTACAATAGCTTTGTAGCTTTGTAACACTATTTAAGGTATTTTTGTTGTTGTTGTTATTGTTACTAAGGGTGAATTGAAAATTACTGATAAAACATTTTCTTCACTAAACACTGAGGTGGATTATTATTATTATTATTATTATTATTATGATAATAATCAGTCTTGGTATACTTTCTCTACTGGTAACATAGAAGTCAAATACATTTTTTGCATTTCTTCATCTGAGATTAATGTTTGGTTTTAGATCAATATCAAAATTTGTATCTTCTTGAGATACATCATAATGTTGTAGGAAATGAGCAGATCGCATTGTGAGAGAACTAAACTAACTGGCCAATGTACTGGGGCCATGTTTTAGCCAGACCAGCACCCTCTATGTGACAGCCTTAAAGCTTAGGTCAGAAAGGAGATTTCAAGTGCCCTGCCCAAAAAATGTTGTAGTAAATGTTGGCAATGAAGCCATTCATCTCTGAAAAATATTGTAATTACAGGCTTAGCTACATTAATGCAAATTTAATCAGGATTTTCTTTAAGTGTATTTTCACCTTTACACCTTGCTCACATCAAATAATAGATATTTTGATGCCAGATCTTTTCTTGAGAGAGAATTTTTGGTTTTCAATAAACTCTAATCAATGACATCCTGAGCAGTTTCTGGATGTCTAACAAATTACCTGAGGATCTCAGAGATTAAAAACAGACAGGTTTGTGGAGAGAAGAAATGATGAGGTTGCTTTCTATACTATGAAGAAAGTTTACCTCTCCTTCGTATTTATGGAAAGAATAACTAAAAGGACATAAATGGATTTACAGCTTTGAATTTGTAAAGTTTTTACTTGTTTTGTATTCAAGACAGTAATGTAAATTACATGATTTGTTCTGTGTGGTTACAAGAATCAGTACTTTTTTTGTGAGAGGCTGATTAAACTGAATGGTTTCATTTGCCCTTAGCAATGGCTGTAATGAACAATAATAGAGTGGGCTGAGTTTTCTGTAGTCGCTGTTGGTTTGCCTTTTTTTTTTTTTTTAATTCACTTTGTGACAAATAGTTTTGCTTGAAAAGCTTGCCTTGTTTGGTTTGATTTGTGTCCAGACTGAGTACATTAGGAAGTGATGATACTTATGTGTGTGGTTCACATGATAATTAAATTGACTTTACCAAAGCATACAAATGTCTCCCATTATTTTCTGTTCTTTTACCTTGCGTCAATATGTTTCTATACTAAATCAGAAAATCTTTATTTAGCAGGAAGATTGTATTTGAGAAGCGTAAAAAAATGCATCCATTTTGAGGGTTTTTACTTTTTTTAGACTCTCTTGTAAAGACAAAAAAAGTATCAGGAGAGAAAAGCTTTCCTATCCTAATTTCTTTGTTTTGTACACCATGAAAAGAAAAGATAAACTGATGGGTTACTTATTCATAAATTGAAAATGTAGATTTATATGACAGCTTAAATGAGGTCTAGCAAAATCCACTATTAAACTCAGGTTTGTACTTTCTGAGAGCATTTTGACTAATCAAACAGAGGTGGATGTATAATGAATAATTCATGGCATACGGTGCCTGTGAAGAAGCAGGCTGTAAACACCTGGAGATGGGCTTCATTGACACCATAATTAGTAGCCAGTATTGACTTCTTTATGATGTCACCATTGCTCTAAAGTGTAAACATATAACTTACTGGTGATGTTGTCTGTATGTAATGTTTCTCTTTGCCATTTGGCACAAACACTTTTACAGACACAAAGGAGAGGCGGTGGCCATTCCACCCATCACCTCCCAGCCCCAGGCAATCACCCCAGCTGCACCCCTTACTTACCTTACCCTGCATTCCTTTTTTTTTTTCTTTCACTCGTCATGATCTTCTTTCCCACCTCCTCATGACACCGCCAAGAGAACTGCCTTTCAAGACATTCAAGGCAGCACTGAGACACGTGTTCTGCATGGTACAGAGCTGAGAGGGTGTACCAAAGGCAGTTAGAACCCCTTGTTCCTCAGCTTTCTGGTGCTATGACTCTGTGTGATTATGGCATCTGTGGCACATACCAAGAATGTTTTAAGCTGCTCTTTATTTTAAGGTGCAAAACTCTACTACTAAAACTCCAGCTGTTAGCAGAAAGGTATTGGTAGTCTAGCAGAGTGAGGAGAACATGCATCCTCCAAGGCAGCTTTCATCAGATAACCAGCAGATATGGATCAACTATTTGCTTGAATCTTTCAGAGGTAGTTTTTAAAACATCTCTGGGAATGTAAAGTTAAAGCTTATATATATCTACTTGGTATGACTGGAATCAAAATTCAGAGATACCCTTGCTTCTATAGAAAGGCACACATAAACAAGTAGACATCTACAGCACCTTGCAGAGGAGCCCTGTCAGACTCCTACGAAACCTTGCTGAGATAGCTGGTGGTAAAGAAAGCATCTGGACTGGTAAAAACCTCATGACTCCTCTTAGAACACAGGTTTACAGATGTACATGTATATCTGTAGGCATATCCAAGTTCATTCTAAAGGACATATGTTTTTTTTTCTAATCATTGGGATAAAGTGAGGGGAAAAAAAATATTCCCTCCGTTCCCCTGTGGATCTGCCCAGTAACTCTTGGGTTTTTTAGCCATAAATGTCCGAAGTTTTGCATCTGGTCCAGGGCAATCCCAAGCACAAATACTGGCTGGGCAGAGAATGGATTGAGCAGCTCTGAGAAGGACCTGGGAGTGATGGTTGATGAGAAGGTTGACATGAGCTGGCAATGGGTGCTTGCAGCTTTGGAGAAGAGAAGGCTCCAGGGAGACCTTATGGTGGCCTTCCAGTATCTAACGGGGGCCTACAGGGAGGGACTCTTTATCAGGGAGGATAGTACTAGAACATGGGGTAGTGGTTTTAAACTAAAAGACGGTAGGTTTGTATTAGATATAAGAAAGAAATTCTTTACTATGAAGGTCATGAGGCACTGGAACAGGTTGCCTAGAGCATCTGTGGATGCCCCATCCCTGGAGGTATTCAAGGCCAGGCTGGATGGGGCTTTGGGCGGCCACAGGTTTCAGAACAGACTTTGGTCTAGTGGAAGGTATCCCTGCCCATGAAAGGGGAGTTGGAACTAAGTGGTCTTTAAGGACCCTTCCAACCCAAGCCATTCTATGATTCTATGAAATATCCTAATACAATTTCTTCAGGTGCAGTATGAAAATTAATGGTCAAAATTTTGTTAGTTCTAACATTTTTGTTTGTTGTTTTTTTTTAATGAGCCACATTGCTAACTTTACTTATGAAAGGTAAAAAGTGGATAACATAAAGATGAAGTGGATAAGAACAACAATTTTATCTCTCTAGCTTTAACAGAGTCATGGTAATTGGTGAACCAGCAATTTCCTTTCTCTGACTCTCAGAGGTCTTTGCACTGCAGTGAATTGCTCATTTGTGCTGTAGCGGTTTTATGCAAGGTAGTGTCCTGATCATTATGTTCTCAATGATGTCTTCCATAGGTGTTTGGGTTTGTATTAGTACCGGTTAGTCTGTAATGTGTGTTAATTTAGAGATGTAAATATTGGCCAGAGTTTGGTATTTTAATTGAATGGCACTGTGGGACTAATCTCGTGTTCATTCAATCCTGCAGTGAGAATGCTGTCCACAGAGCCACAATAATGTATAGGCAAATGACAGTTTGATAAAATGGCACAAATAGAATTTTTCTGTTCAGTACATTTTCATTTTTATTTTTTCAATAGACTAGGATCTGTGTGTTTATACTTAGAAAGGAATGTTAGCTATTAAGAGAGAAGAAAGAAAAGCCATTCCTCTGCTTGCCATTCTAGTATTTCTAGAGATGAAGTTTTCAATAATGACATGTCCAGTCCTTGTTTAAAGGTTTTGAAGGGATAGGAGATCTGTTTCCTGTGTCAACAGCTCTTTTGCATTGGGTCAATGGAACACCCTGACTGGGCTTTCTAAGTCAGTTGGTGCTTGACAATAGGAAAGTAAGAAACTCTTAGACCTGGAGAAGAGAACAAAATTTGCATCTCACAGAAATTCACAGGTTTCAGAACTGAGTGTAACTTTGAATTTTGTGTGGTATTGCTGAACAGTGCTATGGACAGTTCCTCTACCACACATGTGGAAATGTCATTCCTGATATGTGGCAAATGACACTTTGCAACCTTAGAGCTAAAGATGGCGATGCCTTAGGCTAATGATGACCCTGGAAAAATATTTTTTGCTAGTCATTTCCCATTTACTTTCATAGTGTAATTCTGAAGCCTTTTAGGGACTTTTTGAGAAGTTTGAGTTTATTGTTTATGCCATATTGACAAAGGATTACAAGGAAGAGGCCTTGAAACTGGGTAATACTCCCTGGCTGCTGAAGAGATAATCTGCATTTACATAGATGCCAGGGGATCCATTCCAAGATGGAAATTGATATTCATGTGAAGATACTTGCTTTCATTTTCTTTGCTGGCTGAAGTTCAGTAGGTGTCCACATGTAGCATGGTAGCACAATACTGCAGAGTGCTGTAGGAAACCTGAGGGCAAGTATGGAAGGGCCCTTTCTGCTCTGCTGAGATGCAAATGGGAGAATAGCTGAGCTATAGGCAGCCCTTTCCCTTGCATGAGTCACTGGGCTGTGAAATCAGGTAGTATGTACACAAATGAATACATGATTGCATCTGAATCTTGTACCCATCGTGGAGGAGTTGCATATTATCATTCTGTGGGCTGCAAGAGTATCTAAGACCAAGAGTTAACAATCAGGCAATTCAAATGTCTGCAAATATATTTTTTATAGCAGCAATAAATGATTCTAAAATGTTTTAGTAAGGAATAAAGAATAAAATTCTAAAAAAAAATGAGCAAACATAATGGAGATAATCTAGCAAGATAATGAATTCTATTTTATGTGGGATACTGTGGCAAAAAATTCACTAATTGTTTCTTTTGGGGGTAATTTTATATTGACAGAAAAAAAGAACTTTCCAAAATAGCTAATTTTTAACCATAATAAGTTTTTTTTTTTTTTTAATAAATCTTTATATTTAAAGATCTTGCTTTTACTAACAATATTATTGTCTATGTCTCAATAATTTATCAGTTAATGCAAAACTGAATATTTTTGTTCATTTATCTTTTATAGTAATGTGTTGAAATGCTTTCTTCTATGAAAAAAATGTAGAAAATTAAAAAAAAAAGATACAATACTAGATTTAGGAAAACCTGAGATTATCAAACCTAAATGAATTTTATCTCTATGGAAATTTAAAAATAATGTGAAATAAGTAGGACTGATCTGGGAAGCATCGTAGTTTACTAAAGAGAAACCAAAACAAACAACAACAAAAAAACACTGTTTTCTCCTGAATTTCAAGTTCCTGGTAGCACAGAGGGCTGGAAGCTGGAATGTTAATTACAGAACTCAATTATCTCAAGTTAATATTCTATTAATCACAAAGGAAAGAAATAGAGTTGTCAAGGTGAAGCGGGCTAGTGTTTTAAAAAGTGGAAAGTGATGGTACAGTGGATACGAGTGGATACGCAATGTTATCTGTGTTAGCATATTACTACCTCTTCACATAGATTTAAATAACTTTAAATAGTTAGCTGCTTTAATATTAGATTCTGCATCTTGGATTAATTAATTTTTATACGTTTTCATAGATTATTTTTTTCTGTTGTGTATAAAAGCCTTGTTGTTCTTATCATTATTATTATCATTAAAGATAATTTTAATTGTTAAATAGTACTGGACTTTGCAGTGAATAAACGATGTATTTCTGTGAAATTAAAATAGTTACTAGTACCAAAATAGTCTGATTGTTGCATTTAACTTGTCTAATATCTTTCACATTTTCTAGCATATAGTTGGATGCATACTCAAAGCACCAGTTGTGCCAAACTAGTTATGTTTGCTAATGACATTGTTTCCCTTGTTTCTTTAATCTTTTTATAGCTAAAAGGAGAGAAAGCAATTAGGTGGATGCTTTTCTGTCTCTGCTGAATGTGCTGAAAAATCTGAGCTGTTTCTTACATAAATAACATCGCAAATAATATTATTATTAGGGTATTGTTTAACTGGAATTTCAGAATTAGTAACCTTTAACTGCAGCAAGCAATGATTACTTAGTTTATTTATTTATTTAATTATTTGAAGAAAATTGCACCATCAGGGAAAATGAATTATTTTTATCCTGGACCCACAGCTTCCAATGTAGGCTGTAAATGTGGCCTGGGGCTATGTGAGTAGATGCCATTATGGGACTGAAGGTCATAGTTTCTGGAAGAAGATTCTGACAAGATAAGGGAAGATGCACATGGCAATATTTTATCCTGTCAGGCTTTGAACTGCTGATGAGAGGAAAGGTACTATTTAAAAAAAAAAAGAAAAAAAAAAAAAAAAAACAAAACAAACAAAAAAAAAAAAAAAACAAAACAAAAAAAAATAATTGATCTAGGAGCTTTTTTTCTAAAGTTAATGGAACCTTATTTCAGTGAACACTGATAGAAGTGTGGTTGTCTGATCTATTCAGTGTTTTTGTAAATCCTATTTTTAAATGTTTTGTAAATTCACCTCTAAGGTTCTGAAGTTACAGGCATGCTTCAGAAAGCATTAACCCAAGAAACATCCCTTCCTTAGTTCCATAGGAATTTATTTATTAAGAATTATTTTTAAAGCTACTTAAATGATTGAAAGAATTATTGTTTTGACATTTTTAATAGCAATATGCTTTCAACAAAGCTTTTTTACTGTTTCAGTTGTGATAGCTTTGGTTTTGAACTGATCAGAGTTTGAAAACCATTTTTGAAATGTGGAAAATTGATCTGAACAATGGAATTAATGGAATTTAGCTCTGAATTTTTGTATTTGTTTGTTTGTTTGTTTCTTACCTTCTGTACTTGTATGAATTTCTTTCTGACAGTGATGGTATCATTTATTTGTTTTTTATATAATTTTATATATGACATGGTACTTTTTAAATCGGTGTATAAAAATTCAAAGAGACGTAACATTTTCTGTGAGAAATCACCAATTCGGATCCTGTAGACTGAAGTTTGAAGTTATGGGTTTTAGATGGTATAAATCAAGCTAGTTACACCAAGTGAGTCTCTTCTTAATTCATTTCACCTGTTCATGCAGGTGTTCTGTTAAGTTTCGCCTGGAGGTAGCTACTTTCCTCCCCTTTCCATCTATCTAGGGATTTCAAATCCTACTTTCTTGGTGTCTAAAGAAAAACCAGCACAAACAATTTGTTATGAAAGTTGTGACATTCATCTAAAACAAGGGAATGTTTTTCCTTTCTGAGAACTGGAGCTTGATGGTGAACAAGATGCATTTGCAATTGTGGCTGAAATTCATTAATCTGCTAATATGCAAGATTTTGCAGGATATCAAGATGCTTTTGGAGAAACCACTCTAGTATCTTAGAGACAGCTCTGATTTTAAGAAGCAGTCACATCATATGTAGAGATGGGGAAGGGAAGGGAAGGGAAGGGAAGGGAAGGGAAGGGAAGGGAAGGGAAGGGAAGGGAAGGGAAGGGAAGGGAAGGGAAGGGAAGGGAAGGGAAGGGAAGGGAAGGGAAGGGAAGGGAAGGGAAGGGAAGGGAAGGGAAGGGAAGGGTATTTAGTATGCAAGATTTTGCAGAGAAGAGATGTCCCCTCTCTTCTGGGTAACCACTCACACTTGTCCAGCAGTGAAGTAAGGTTAAGTTGGAAACAAGCAAACAAACAACTTTATTTCTTACAACTTTTCCCTGAGCTCTTGTTTTCCTTTTAAATTCCAAGTACACTTGCGTTTCACTCAAATACACTCTTCATACCTATTGCATACCCTTTCCTATGTACTCATTTCTCACTTCAGTGCTGTCAGGAGGCAACGCTAATTTACTTCTATTTCTTTGTAATTATTCCTCCCTGATTGATATTACTTATTATCAGAATGTTCAGAATGACTTCTTTCTTCGTTTCAGCTGAGAGACACAATCAGATACAACTGATAGGAGAAATTAGCTTTTTTCTTGATTGGCAAAAATTGCAATCCTGAGTTTTAAATTTTGCTTACCAATTAGAATTCATTCCACGAGAGGTAAAAATATATTTCTGAATATATTTAGCTCACAATATTATTACATACTGAGTTATCTGAGAATGCTTTAATGAGTCAGACATAGAGATGGTAAGGTCATCTAATCCAGAACAGACAATATAGATCAGACAAGCATATCATCACTAAACAGCTTTGCAGATCTGTTAGTTATGAGATTTGTGGAAGGCATGAAAATGGAAAGTCCCCCAGGAATCACTGCCATGTTATGTTATTTTACTAAAAGCAAACTATGAACTGAATACAAATCTTGTTCTGGAATTCTAAGTGTTTCCATTCTATCCAGATCTCCTGTAAATCTTGAGTTTAATTTTGTTACATTTTCTTTCTTATCCAGTTGTTTGTTAGGCAAGTTTTTCAGTTGTCCTTGTTAATCTTTGACACTACTTGTACTAATTTTATGATGTTATCACTCATTCCCCTGAGATGGTCTCTTATGGCCTTAGTCAGAAAGGAATGGCTGTGTCACTGGCTACATCTGAAGAACAAAAGGCTGTATCTCCTTCATGGTGGTCACTGATCAGAAATGGATTTCAGGAAAATGTGTATGGGAATAGAGTCATAACAATAAAACATACTAGCTTTGATTATCTATGCTTACCTTACTTTCAATGTGTTTTGAAACATTAGCTACTTAATCTTCTATAAAACACATATTATAAAACCACACATTAGCTTTGGAGGCAATAGAAATGTAATTTTGCAAGAGGATAGATATAACTTCAGGAACTGAGATATGACTGGGAGAGTGTTTAGAGAGACATCTAGCACTAATTGTTTTGGGGAGAAAACACAGCTTGTCTCATAATTCTGGCCACAGTTTACAGCCAGAACAGACAGCACCTTGCTTTACCCCACCAGAAAGAAGGACTGTCGGTAAAGACAGGCAACGAAAGCCATGGCCAGCCTGGGCAGATCCACTGTATTGGTGAGACATAGTAGAAGTGTTAATTAAGCACAGTGCATCAGTCTACACTCAGGACCACAGTACCCACACATCCTTCTGAGGATCAGGTCTGCAGCAGTGAGTGTTGAAGATGGCCTCTTCTTTCCTTTCTTTCCTGGACTCTTCTCCGGAGGTGTCAAGTACCTAAACTCACTTGGGAATCTTGGTTCAGGGAAACCCCCAGTGCTTATTTGCATGCTGTTTTCAATTCTAATTCAACTGTTATTTGTATAATACCCTACAAGAATTAAACTGCTCAACTAAGATGTGGGATGACCAACTTCAAAACTCACCTCTGTTAGAAAAAAACAATAAATCTAAAAAAAATATTAATTTTCCAGGGATGTCTCATACATTCTACGTTATATGTCTTACTGGTAGGGAAACCTCCATCCTTCCTATTGGAACAGCACAACAGAGCAGAAAAGAGTGCAGTAAGGACAAAAAATACTTGAAAAGAGCCTGATCAATTGCTTTAATTTTTTTCCAATGTATGTTTTGAGATCTAAGCAATAACAAGGTATTTCTGTGAGCACATCTATATTAGGAGTTTTATTATATGCAGGTAGCTGTTCATGGCCAGAAGGGACAATAATAAGGATCTATTTCACTCCCTCTACAACACAGGCTGTAAAAATACTCCAGTGATTCCTGCATTAAGAGTACTGGTTAAGATAAAGCTAGAAACTCCTTTCAGAAAGTTGCGTGTTTGTCCCCTGACTGTTTGTACCTCTGAGCTGATTTTTTGCACTGGTTCTTCAGGTAATCTATTCTACTTTACACTACCAGAAAATGCAGACATGAAACTTTGGAATTTTATCAAACAGCTTAGCAAAACACAGTCATGTGTGACAGCATGGGAATGTCTGTATTTTCTGGAAACTGGACGGATTTATTTTTTATTTTGTTTTATTTCAAAAGTCATTCCCAGAAAAGCTTCATTACCCCAGACCTAAGCAAATATGGATATTAATGTCAAATCTTGAGTTATATATATTAATGTACAAAAATGTTCCAGTCAGGCAGCTGAGAGCATTCGTAGTGATAGAAAACATTTTTGCTTCATTTTGCTAATGCTTCTACTAGGAAAGTTATACAAAATATTGTTACTACTTCGCTATTATTATTTTTATTATTATATTGAGAGATGCCAGCTAAGTATGTACCTGTCTCTTATACCAAGTAATATACTTGAAAATAGTATATATTATACAGAAAATGGTATACGGACTCTGTCTGTATGTGTCTCTTAAAGAGTCAAAGCCAGCTGTAGTGAAAGTGCTCATCTAAATGTTGTGAAATCCCATCTCAGATCAGGGATGGGATTAAGAACAACAGCTTTACCCACAGAAATGGTTGGGTCGGCTATCTCTGTGGTGCTCCTGGGAATAGAAAAAGTTATCTCTGTTGAGATAATCATGCTTCAAGTGCATGTTTGCGCAACTTGAATCATTACGCACAATTTCCTGTTTGCTTTGCTATTTTCCAAGAGTCTTTTATCTGAGAAAAAATCCAAAGTTTGTTCTCCTCTGAATAAGACATACAGCTATGGAAGTAGGTGGGAATGTAAGGGAAGGAAGAACAACTTTCAAGTGGAGATGAGTGAAACATCTTTCATATTGAAAGACAGAAAAAAGAAATAACATTTGGGACACAATCTGGGACACCAGCAGGATGCCCTGCTACAAGGAAAAGATAATCAAGTTAAAATATATTAACATAAAAGCTATGCTAATCATAAGTAATTTTCATCCATGATACTGTTATACTATAGTTGCTGTTGTACCTGTTTAAGTAAGAGGTGTCAACTTTGTTAATAGGGTTTAAAAACAGAGAACTGCTGATGTTTTAGGGGAGTGCTACGTTAACCACACTGAGCTATGTCTTACTTGACCCACCCAATATCTGAAAAAAGTTAAAATGTGCTAGCAAGCATTAATTCATTGGTCTTAATAAAATCTGTCAGTCTTTATACTTCAAAATATAACTTGGCCAACCTCTGGAGACTAGGAGACATTTCTACTCCTAAGATTCAGTTGGACAATAGGCCAGGTAGACCCTGTTTGTCTCAAGACACCAATGGTTGAATGCTCCAGTGCTCCCTGGATGTCTGCAACAGCTTGCAAACAACAGGGCTCAGACCAAAGACAACCATGGCTGCCTGGCTCAGCTATTTGGGGGTTCTCTGTGCAAACATGAAAAAGGCTGAGGTACACGTGGATCTTGCCATGGAGTGATGCTGTCAAGTGCCACCTTTCCCGTTTTCACATAACCTGTGAAATCCATATGAATCCGTAAAAACTTTGAGCCATGAGGGAAGGAAGGTTTAGCTTCATGTATGACAGCTCCCCAGGAGCTTTCTGATCAGATTGTTTCCACTGCACATAAACCATGCTCCTTTGCTCTCTACAGGTACATTAAAGGAGGCCATAGCGAGGTGGGAATTAGTCTATTCTCCCACATGCCTGGTGACAGGATGAGAGGGAATGGGCTGAAGTTGCACCAGGGGAGGTTTAGGTTGGATATTAGGAAAAACTTTACTGAAAGAGTTGTTAGGCATTGGAATAGGCTGCCCAGGGAAGTGGTTGAGTCACCATCCCTGGAAGTCTTTAAAAGACGTTTAGATGTAGAGCTTAGTGATATGGGTTAGTGGAGGACTGGTTAGTGTTAGGTCAGAGGTTGTACTAGGTGATCTTGGAGGTCTCTTCCAAACTAGATGATTCTGTGATTCTGTTAATATCCTCCTGTGTAATCTCCCCACTGTACCTGTGTACATTGGAGCCTGATATCTGATGTGTATGCAAGGGAGAACTCTGCTGCACCTCAGACACCATAAATAACTATTTCACATCGGAGGTAAAGCATATTGCTGGTGTGTCGTATAATGTTAATATTGAGTGCTAATATCCTGCCCTGTATCTTAATTGGAGTTGCTCTCAATTAGAAGTAAGCCATTCACTTTGGAATAAAAGAAGTGACCCACACCTCTTCCCCAGTTTTGAATTATCCCCACATTTAAGTGCTAAGTATCTGACTTAAATCTACAGGACCTTTATCACGATTTCTGAGTGGCTGGCAGTGAACTTCAACATTCATTCACCCACCCATTCCATATGCTTTTCATTTCAAATACGAAAGATGTCTTCTGTGATGCATTTCAACACAGTTTTTTATGTGCTTTACAAGGGACTGACAAATTTCTCTTATAACCTGCCACTCTTTACTCTTTTAACAAGTTTCAGAAATCAAGCAACTTGGGTTCCAAGCAACTCATTTGTACCACCTTTTAGTAGCACTTTTTGTGAAGATAGTGCTTGGATTTGAGTGGAAGGGTCACCGTTACTAGAAGGGGGAAAAAAAAAAAGGAAGAGAGATCTGGAAAAAAAGATTTTCTATGTTAAGTATGCAAAGTAACATATGTTACATGTTTATCCCTCTGTCTGTGCATCTGAAAAATACTGAAATAGCAGCCAGAATATTTTGTTTTGAACATTTTATCCAAAAGGACCTTCAATTTAAATGTGAATTTCTTAGTCTGCCCCAGTTCTGATATCAGCTGTTAACTCCATAACCTGAAGGCTTCTGGTCTTTAATATTCTCCATTCCATCTGTATCTGTGATGTTTTCTTTGGAGAATCATCAATATACAGTGGCTTTTCTTTTAAATACATCTTCTATGCAACTGTAGTTTCTTAAAATGCAACAATTTGTACAGTAGCAACAGATTGTAGTGATCTGGGGTAATTGTCCTGTTAGATTGAGCTAAGCAGATTCTGAGGTCCTAAAGTATCTTCCTGGAGAGGAAGATCATGGGAATTGTAGGGTACTGTGAATTCACTGAGTGGATACTAATCAACCCTTTTCTAATGGACATGCAACAGGGAAGAATACAGGTCATCTATCCAAGAATCTGATTGACAATCCCATCAGCAACCACTGGGAGCCATTTTTGGGGTTTAAATATTCAGGAATGAACAGAGCAGTGATGAGGGCATCACCAAATGTGGGATCATGAATAACAAGTCCCAGTCAGTTTGACTTCATTCTACAGCTTTGTGTTTCTAGATGACCCAATGGGCTAGAAACTTCTGGAAATGTTCTTCGCACTTCCTTTGGTAAAGTGTAGAGAGCTGCCAGGAAAGTAAAGTGTCACAAACGAACCATGTTTGTACTTGCCCTTGCCATACTCTGAAAGAAGGATACTGTCTAAGATCACAAGGCATGCTTTATAGTTATTTACATTTTTTAACAATTGAAGGCAAACGGGTTGACTATACAGGTGTGGTATGAACGTGGGTTATTTTCACAATTTCAGTCAACCTGCCCTGCCTTCTCTCTGATGTGGCAACCTGATTTCCAGAATTTTGTCTTTCATTTCATAAATGTATGAAGGGTCTTTACCTACAAAGAACACATTAGTGTACGAATGAGGAAGGGTGCTTGGGAATTATGAAAATGATTCCATATAGCAATTCTCCTGTTATGCTATATGATGTGGGAGAACAAACAAACTAACAAACAAAAACCACACTGAGGACAGTAATATTCTTTTATTTGAAGGTTACAAAGTAATATATGAAAAAAGCCAGCATACTTTGTTCTGGGCTCCTACCTGGATGCCTATCTGGGCAACCTGCTCTAGGGAACCTGCTTTGGCAGGGGGGTTGGACCCGATGATATCTTGAGGTCCCTTCCAACCCCTACAATTCTGTGATTCTGTGACACTTACAGCTGCCTTTTTACGCTTCTCCAAATGATCTCTACTTCTCAAGAAAACTGATATTTATTTATTTTTTTTTTTACTGTGTTAATCACTGATTTCTCTGTAAGGCCTGCAACAATTACAAATATTAGTAATGTAAGCTTTTCTTTTGCTAATGTTACATTTGTTTCCATGTGATCAGATTAAGCTGATGCTGTAAATGGTCTGAAAGTTATAAGCTCTTTACATCTGCAGATGTTTTCTTTTTTTGTAGAGCATAATAAAAACTAAATGGACAAAGTTGCAGAACAACATAGAGTCCAACTGTTTCAAAACACTTTGTCTTTGGCAAGTATGGACAGATAAAACAACAAAATGTGCCAGAAAAGTGGTCACAACAAGCTGAGTGAGCAAAACTCTTCCGCAGCTGTTCCACTTACTTCTGAGACAAGAGGGCAAAGCAAGTCCAAATTGATCTAACAGAAAATCTTCAGATTTAGTAAAAGGCTTGTGAAAGAGAGTCTGTGTGGTCACAAGCTGTTGTATTATACTGTACTGTACTGTTCACAGTTGAAAACTGTCCAGTACTGATATGGACCTGGCAGTCTCATCCTGAAACTCATTCTGCCAAGATGTCTTTGGAAAGCTGAAACAAATGAGAAACTAAATTCTTCACAGCTTGCCGAGATAAGAGGTTCCTGGGAATTGCTGAGTGTTAGATTCCTGCACCAAATCCCTCAGTTTCATGCTTTTTTTTTTTTTTTTTTTTTTTTTTAACTGTGCGTTTTTCCAACTGGCTCCCTACCTCAGTCTCTACTGCATCCTGCTGGGTTAAATCTGATGGACAGTCTGTATAAAAACCAATCAGTTGTTTTGACAGGAGACTCAGCAGAGGTCAAGGCCATGTATGGTTAGCCTTCAGCTGTCAAAGCTGAAAGAGCTGAGGCTCTTCTTTTGACTGGTCTGTCCTTTCTTTTTGTCCCAAACACTCAGGAATCCAGTTAGAGAAGCCATTCCAGTGCATTGATAATAATGTTTATTTAATCACTACTGTGCAGACTTGGAAGAGGGAAATTGTAACTCAAGTACACTGACTATACAGTGTGTTGTAATACCTAGCACACGAAGGAAGAAAATTCAATTTGATGTACATGTAAAGTGCTCTTTCTTTCAAAGGTAACACTGTGATGGCACATGTGTGCTATTGTGAAACACTTTATATAATCTACAGCTGCTATACAGCAGCTATAGATTATAGGAGTCAGTCTTGCAGGTCATTTAACTATCTTTTCCATTTAGAATCAGAATATATTGAGGCTTGATGTTGAAAAGTAATTTCATTAAAAACAGGTTTATGTTTAGTATGCAAAGAGATTTACTACCTATAGTTAAGGAATTTATATATTTTTTCACTTTCTCAAAAATGTAAATAAATTAATTTGGTTTAAAATTACAGTCCATAGCAATATGTCCCAATCTCACAACAGATCAACACTTTTCACACTTTTTTTTTTTTTCAATAGTTAATAGTTCTAAAAGATTTTTTTTCAAGCATGGGTGTTCTGATCCAGGTGTTTAATATAACTAAGTTATTTAATTATTTTATTATTTAATTAAAACTACTCTTGTTCACCATTGCATTATCCATAAAGAGGTACAATCTACATTACACTTGCATAGAAAGAGAAGGAGAGAAGGAGAGGAGAAACCATTCCCAGTGTGATGTTCTGTAAATGTTTCTATAAAGTTTTTAACAGCTATGTTCTGTGCCTCTGATGACTTATGAGATTTCATTTTTTTTGAGAAAATATTAATTCAATTCAGTTTTGTGACCTGAAGTTACATTAGGAAATATGAGAAAGATCCAGGGCTTTGGTTATTTTCAAAGTAGGGCTCCAAAGATAGTGAAGGGTCTGGAAGGGCAAGATGTAAGAGGACCAGCTGAGGTCACTTGTTTTTTTCAGCCCAGAGCGGAGCAGGCTGAGGGGAGGCTTCATGGCGGCCTGCAGCTTCCTCACAAGGGGAGTGGAGGGGCAGGCATTGAGCTCTGCTCTCTGGGGACAGCAACAGGACCTGAGGGAACGGCATGGAGCTGGGACAGGGAAGGGTCAGGCTGGGGGTTAGGGAAAGGTTCTGCACCCAGAGGGTGGTCGGGCACTGAGATAAGCTCCCCAGGGAAATAAATAGTCATGGTAGTCATGGCACTGAGCCTGACGGAGTTCAGGAAGAGTTTTGACAACACCCTCAGACAAACAGTCTGATTTGTGGGTAGTCTTGTGTGGAGCCCGGAGTCGAACTCGATGAAGTTCGTTGGTCCCTTCCAACTTGGGATATTCTATGATTCTATGATTTTTTAGCAATTCATGTGATGGAGAGTTTCCAGAAGTGTTCAGATGCTCACAGCTTGTCAAATCGTTTTCATTTTTGATATACACACAAGAGCATGTGGAAAAATTAACCAAAATTACTTATGATTTGGACAAATTGTGCCAGATAAAATTGAACAAAAGCTTGTTCACCCTCAGATTTCAACAGTAGGACAGAACAGACCTACACTCTCAACCTATTGAAATGTTACATATATTTTACTCGAATTTTGCTGATCTTTTTCTTTTGAAGGATGTGTGCTGTTTGCTATACATGGCCATTGAAAGTAGTCAGAGTTGGTATGTGAAGAATGACGTATTTATTCAGTGTTCTATTGAAACAGTATGAGAAATGCTCAGTCAGCATGGTTTGTCACCACAGCTAGTAACTGGAAATGAACCTAATTTTGTAGTTCATAAATTCAGCATTCTTAATACAATATTAATTGTGGTCATTATATCAGATCAGTGTTGAACCATACATACACCAATTCTTTATCAAGAAACTCAAACAATGAAACTAGGAAAATGATCTAATCATAACTCCCTAATTTAATTTTGTCTTATTGAAACATATATCATTCAAAGAACTTCAAGGCTTTTCTAATTTATTGGAACCATTGAAGAATGACACAGGTAATGCAATGGCAGCATATACAGGAAGAATGATAGTAGGCATCAACTCACTAGTTTAATTAGGGAAAACATCTAACTTACAACTTTGTTGTAGGACTAATTGAGTTTTCCCTAGCTAATGGCTATACAGAACAGTGGACACAAGGGATGGTGTTGCTTATGATGGTGATCAGGGACAGAAACATGAATCAATTTGTGACAGCAGCTAAAATGCATTTGTTCACCTCAAAAGAATTTTAGTGCCTTTCAGAAAAGTATGGGTCTAAACTATTTTGTAGAAACAACATCAGGTCATAATAGCTGGCCAGAAGATAAATCCATACAAATGAAAAATAAGAAGTAACTGTCCTTGATCCAGATCATCTTAGATCAGAGCCAGGGCTAAACTTAGTTACCTGTATAGGAGCCTCAGGTGCCATCTGAGACACCCCTTAGTATTCTTCCTGGCCTTCAGCTGCTTCACCAGAAGGGCCTGGACTGCTCTAGGTGCCTGGTCATATCTGCCAGATTTGTGTGTGTGTCTCAGATGCCCTAGGGCACCTCAGGTGATCCAGCTGCTTATGCATGGAATTGAGCCCCAAAGATCACTTCATCCATTAGTCTGCTTTTATCAAGACATTTGGATCACTTCTAATATATATTTATATATATATATTTATGAATCTTTTGTACATTATTCATTACTATAAGTCAGTTGCATTCAATATATTGAATTATCATGATTACAGAGGCACAAATAGCACAGTATACTTTCAGTCTAGTAAATGACTGGTGTAGTTTACTGAAGAATCAGGAGAACAGGTTCTTTTGGATTGCTGGTGATAAATGCGTTGTCTGCAAAGCACATGCAAATACCAAAAATATGACTAACACAACCAACTACACATGTGCTAACTTATGAAACAGCTCTATAGAGAATGTTAGGTTTCCCAGGGAAGCACCTGGTATAATCAAAAGTTTGAATCTCACCCAATAGGCATCCCTACAGGGGAGAGAGAGAGGTTCAGCCCATCAACTTATCCCAGAAGTTAGAGATGTCCTTCCAACTTGTCTCTGATGGTGTCTTCACTGACATTTTCCTCTCTTGAGACATTTTTATACTATTTTCTTATTTGGAGATTGAGTGATCTGGTCATATATGTCTTCATTGTGAGTAGTGTACATTTTTCTTGCTTTTGTTTTAAAGGTATAGGCTCAGAGGAATTCAAAGCACATGCACAGTGAGGGTTGGTCGCACCCTAGAGGCAGGTAACCTTTGGGATGGAGGTGTGCTTTGGCATTACAATGAGATTATAATGAGCAAAGTTCACCCAGAAGACATGATTTGGTTATCAGTTAGACTCAGGGCGGGCCATGCAATCTATCAGTTCCACAGAATCATCAGGTTCCTCAGTGATAGCACAGAGCCTGGATGTATTGTCTTCACTCCACTCCATACTCCATGTGATATCTCTTAGAGTAAGCACACCAAGCTCCCCTGGTCTTACCAATACCTAAGGCTGCAGGCTATGTTGCTAAGGGGGCCATCATGGAACAGAATCCTTGCTTATCTGCAGCATTTCACCCTGGAAGTTTCCTCAAGGTTGAACCTACTCTTAAGATGTGGACGTAGATTTAGGCTCAATAAGTCACCTCCAGCAATTATTCCCCATTGTTCAAAATTAGTTTATATTTTACCCTCCTCTTCTTGTGACAAGGAAAATGAGAACTTTGTTTTTGACTTAGTGAAGACAAAATATGAAGGAATGAAAGAAAGGTAGTTTTCAGGACATTTCTGTCCTGTTTATTTGTCAGAAAGAAGAGGAGTTTTCTTCTTTCTGTACATAAACACACACATCCATAATCTGAGAAAAGATGAAACCTGTTTTGAATTAGCATCTAAACTGAAACAGAAGCTGAGGCTTCCCCATCAGTAATCCTGACAAAAATATCATGTGATGCTGCTGGCTCTGAGATACCTAAACACATAGAACAGTGTAATATTTATCATGTTAAATAATGCTTGGGCTGTTTCCATGCAATTAGCAAAATTAATACAAGTATCCATTTGCAATCTGTTTTTGTTTGTTTGTTTGTTTGTTTATGACGATTCTTAATAGGCAAATGCTTTCCTCACTTAGGCACATGCTATTCCTGTTGAAAGTAACAAAAGTGATTTGATTATCTTGGAGCAAAATCGAATCCTAAGTGTTTAATTTATGTTTTGATGTCTTCTTTGCAACAGCATTAATTATACTAATACTGTTGAATGTGGCAGGACTTCATGGAGTCACTATGTTATTACAACCTGAATTTATCCATTCACTGGCTTAAAAAAAAAAAAAAAAGAAAAAAAAAATTAAATGAGGCTTCTGATAATTTCTCTTGTCTTAAGAAATTGCTGGCAGTTTTTAGAGATGGTTGAAAAATAGACTTTGTCTCAGAGGGGGAATTCTGACATTTCTGAACTTGTTTTCATTCTCAGCTGGAACAAAATAAAAATAAAAATTTATGAGGAAAGAAAACTTTAAAATAATTCATACAGAAATATAATGTATAATTTCATTTCAGCCAGATAAACCCAGTTTCAGTGATGTGGAATATTGCAACATATATATATATATATATATATATATATATATATATATATATGCGTGCATGTATGTGTGCTATGACATAATGCTTGTATTACTATGTATATTGTTAAAATTGAAATGAAATTAAACTCACCAGGAAATATTTGTGAAACGTTATTACTTGATGGAAGCACAATTTTACTGACTTAACTGAAAGAAATTCAGAAAGACAAAATAATTATTCCATCACTTCCTTTCTGAAAATGTCATCACCCTCATGAAATGGATGTCATGAAAAAACTTCTCAAGAAGTTTATGTCATGCTCAAACGCAGAGATAAGGACCACCCCTTAGATCATACTGTTTGACTTCACAAGAAAGGTCTATATAGAGGTCCTTTCCACGGCAGACATTTTCTTAAATGTATCCAGTGCTGCCTTCTTAGGTTAATCTTACTATTAGATATAATTCTTTGTATCTGTCAGAGTCTAGCAATTTTGGTTTGATTCATTTCTTTTGACAACGTTTAAGGCTGATTTCTGAACTGAGCTGAAAATAATTGACATAGTGGTCATTTTTAAGATTTCAATTTTTTTTTTTTTTCTCTGCATTTCAATAGAAGAAAAACCTTCTTAGATGCTCTTACAAACAACTATTGTGTCAAAAGGTCATGTCTTTTCGAAAATTCACCCTTTCAGAAAGTTGTGTATCTTGATGGTCTGAGATGATCTGGGGATCATGATTAGCCATGAGGCAGCAATGTCCCCTTGTGGTCAAGAGTGCTTTAGGAAAAGTGTTGCCAGCAGGTTGAAGTAGTTGATCCTCCCCCTCTACTCAGACCTGGTGAGGTCACACCTGGAGTACTGTGTCCAGTTATGGGCTCCCCAGTAAAAGAGGGATATGGGGCTTCTGGAGTGAGTCCAGAGGAGGGTTACTAAGATGATTAGGGGACTGGAGTGTCTGTCATTTAAGAAGAGGCTGAGAGAGCTGGGCCTGTTTAGCCTGGAGAAGGCTGAGAGGGAATTTTATCAATGTGTATAAATAGATTTTTGTCTAGAATTTTATCAATGTGTATAAAAGAGAGCGTATCAAGAGGATGGGGCCTGAATCTTTTGTGTGATGCCCAGTGACAGGACAAGAGGCAATGGGCACAAACTGAAGCACAGGAAGTTCCAGCTGAATATGAGAAAGCACTCTTTTACTGTGAGGGTGACAGAGCTCTGACACAGGTTGCCGAGAGATACTGTTGGGTTCTCCTTCTCTGGAGATATTCAAAACCTGCCTGCACATGATCCTGTGTAATGTGTTCCACGTGACTCTGCTTGGCAGGGAGGTTGGACCAGATGATTTCCAGAGGTCCTAACAAACCTCAGCAACTCAGTGAGGCTGTGATTCTGTTATTTGGTGTTATTATCTGAAAAACTGTAAAGCAAGGAGAGTTAATTCTTGGAGGCTAGGAAATCACAGAATCACAGAATTTTCTAGGTTGGAAGAGACCTCAAGGTCATCGAGTCCAACCTCCAACCTAACGCTAACAGCCCTCCACTAAACCATATCCCTAAGCTCTACATCTAAACGTCTTTTGAAGACTTCCAGGGATGGTGACTCCACCACTTCCCTGGGCAGCCTGTTCCAGTGCCTCACAACCCTTTCAGTGAAGAAGTTCTTCCTAACATCTAACCTAAAACTCCCCTGGCTCAACTTAAGCCCATTCCCCCTCGTCCTGTCACCAGGCACGTGGGAGAACAGACCAACCCCCACCTCGCTACAGCCTCCCTTGAGGTACCTAAAAAGAGCGATAAGGTCACCCCTGAGCCTCCTCTTCTCCAGGCTGAACAAACCCAGCTCCCTCAGCCGCTCCTCGTAGGACTTGTTCTCCAGGCCCCTCACCAGCTTTGTCGCCCTTCTCTGCACCCACTCAAGCACCTCGATGTCCTTCTTGTAGCGAGGGGCCCAAAACTGAACACAGTACTCGAGGTGCGGCCTCACCAGAGCTGAGTACAGGGGGACGATCACCTCCCTAGCCCTGCTGGTCACGCTGTTCCTGATACAAGCCAGGATGCCATTGGCCTTCTTGGCCACCTGAGCACACTGCTGGCTCATATTCAGCCGACTATCCACCGTCACTCCCAGGTCCTTCTCTGCCTGGCAGCTTTCCAACCATTCCTCTCCCAGCCTGTAGCTCTGCTTGGGGTTATTGCGCCCCAGGTGCAGGACCCAGCACTTGGCCTTGTTGAACTTCATGCAGTTGACCTCAGCCCATCGGTACAGCCTATCCAGATCCTCCTGCAGAGCTTTCCTACCCTCAAGCAGATCGACACACGCACCTAACTTGGTGTCATCTGCGAACTTACTGAGGGTGCACTCGATGCCCTCGTCCAGATTATTGATGAAGATATTAAAGAGGACCGGCCCCAGCACCGAGCCCTGGGGGACGCCACTAGTGACTGGCCTCCAACTGGACTTGGCTCCATTCACCACGACTCTTTGGGCCCGGCTATCCAGCCAGTTTCTAACCCAACGAAGCATGCGCCAGTCCAAGCCAAGAGCAGCCAGTTTCTTGAGGAGAATGCTGTGGGAGACGGTGTCAAAAGCCTTGCTGAAGTCAAGGTAGACCACATCCACAGCCTTTCCCTCATCCACCCAGCGCGTCACTCTGTCATAGAAGGAGATCAGGTTCGTCAGGCATGACCTGCCTTTCATAAAGCCATGCTGACTGGGCCTGATCGCCTGCTTCCCCTGCAAGTGCTGCATGATGGCTCTCAGGAGGATCTGCTCCATGAGCTTTCCTGGCACTGAGGTCAAACTGACAGGCCTGTAGTTTCCCGGGTCTGCCCTCCGGCCCTTCTTGTAGATGGGCGTCACGTTTGCTAGCCGCCAGTCGATTGGGACCTCCCCCGATAGCCAGGACTGTTGATAAATGATGGATAGTGGCTTGGCCAGCTCCTCTGCCAGTTCCCTCAGTACCCTTGGGTGGATCCCATCCGGCCCCATCGACTTGTGCACATCTAAGTGCCGTAGCAGGTCACCAACCAGTTCTTCGTGGATAATGAGGGCCACATCCTGCTCCCTATCCCCTTCCACCAGCTCAGGGTACTGAGTATCCAGAGAACAACCGGTATTGCCACTAAAGACTGAGGCAAAGAAGGCATTGAGCACCTCCGCCTTTTCCTCATCTCTTGTAACTAAGTTTCCCCCCGCATCCAGTAAAGGATGGAGATTCTCCTTAGTCCTCCTGTTTGTGTTGATGTATTTATAGAAACGTTTTTTGTTATCTTTAACGGCAGTAGCCAGATTGAGCTCCAGATGAGCTTTGGCCTTCCTAATTTTGTCCCTGCACAGCCTCGCTACATCCTTAAAGTCCTCCCTAGTGGCCTGCCCACTTTTCCAAAGCTTATAAACCCTCTTTTTTCTCCTAAGATCAAGCCACAATTCTCTGTTGAGCCAGGCCGGTCTTCTTCCCCGCCAGCTCGTCTTTGGGCACTTGGGGACAGACCGTTCCTGCGCCATTAAGACTTCCCTCTTGAAGAGCGCCCAGCCTTCCTGGACCCCTCTGCCCTTCAGAACCACCTCCCAAGGGACTCCACCAACTAGTGTCCTGAGCAGCTCAAAGTCAGCCCTTCGAAAGTCCAATACAGCGGTTTTACTGGTCCCCTTCCTGGCCTCGCCAAGAATAGTGAACTCCACCATTGCGTGGTCACTCTGCCCTAGACAGCTCCCGACGATCACGTCCTCCACCAGTCCTTCTCTGTTTGTGAAGAGAAGGTCTAGCAGGGCACCACCCCTGGTAGGTTCACTAACCAGCTGCGTCAGGAAGCTATCTTCCACGCTCTCCAGAAACCTCCTAGACTGCTTTCTCAGGGCTGTGTTGTGCTTCCAGGATATGTCAGGGAAGTTGAAGTCCCCCACGAGTACAAGAGCTGATGATTTTGCAACCTCTTTCAGCTGCCTGTAGAATTCTTCATCCGTCTCCTCATCCTGGTTTGGCGGTCTATAGCAGACCCCGACCAGGACACTAGCCTTGTTGTCCCTGCCGATCCTAACCCAAAGGGACTCGACCTTGTCATTCCCAACCTTGAGTTCTACAACCTCGAAAGACTCTCTAATATAGAGAGCCACACCACCACCCCTTCTATGCTGCCTGTCCCTTCTATAGAGCTTATAGCCAAGCATTGCAGCACTCCAGTCATGAGACTGGTCCCACCACGTCTCCGTGATGGCAACCAAGTCGTAGCCTGCCTGCGGCACGATGGCTTCCAGCTCCTCCTGTTTGTTACCCATGTTGCGTGCATTGGTGTAGATGCACTTCAGCTGGGCCATTGCCTTATCCTCCGGCCTTGCCATTGTTCCCCCTGGCACAGCCCCAACAATCCTAGCCTCAGCCCCATCCCCCTTCCTACCTAGTTTAAAGCCCTCTCAATGAGCCCTGCCAGTTCCTGGCCCAGGATCCTTTTTCCCCTAAAAGACAGGGACCCGTCTGCGGCCATCAGGCCAGGTGCTGAGTAAAGTGCCCCATGATCAAAAAACCCAAGATTTCTGCGTTGGCACCAGTCCCGGAGCCACATGTTTAACAGGTGGGCTTTCCGTGTCCTCTCTGAACCCCTCCCTGCCACCATAGGGATGGACGAAAACACCACCTGCACTCCCGCTCCATCCACTAACCGACCCAGTCCCCTAAAGTCCCTTTTGATAGCCTTGAGGCTTCTCTCTTCGATGTTATCACTGCCCGCCTGGACTATCAAAAGGGGGTAATAGTCAGAGGGGCGTACCAGGTTAGGAAGCTTCCTGGCAACGTCCCTGACCCTGGCCCCAGGGAGACAGCAGACTTCCCTACGGGTAGGGTCAGGCCGACAAATAGGGCCCTCTGTTCCCCTAAGAATCGAGTCACCAACAACAATAACCCTCCTGTCTTTCTTGGTGGAGGCAGTCCTGAGGCGCGGAGTTGACCTCCTCGCCCCAGGCATCCTCCTGGGAACATTTGCTACCTCTTCCTCACACACCAGCCTCTCAATCTCTAGGGCCTCAAACCTGTTGCGTAAGGGCACCTGGGAAGGTGGGGCCGGAAGGGGAGAGCATCGCCTGCGATGTCGAGCAGGGACCTGTTTCCATTCCTCCTCAGCTCCCAGATCCCCTCCCTCTGCCCGACGGGGACAGGGCAGGGGGTCCGCCCCCATTTGAGGAGTCTCACCTCGGCACCTCCCCTTGAGGCCCTGCAGGGAGTTACTCCAGAAGTCTATCTCCCGCTCACACTCCCTGATGGCCCTCAACCTCTCCACCTCCTCCTTGAGCTCCGCCACCATGCGGACCAGATCATCCACCTGCTCGCACCTCACGCACGCAGTTTCTCTGCCTCCCGCCGAAGGCAGCAACAGGCTCAGACACTCCCTGCATCCGGTGACCTGAACTGCTGCATTTTTTAATGGGTAGTCGGTCTGCGTGTGTACCGACTTTCTGGAGAGCGCGCCGTGCCTGGTGGCGACCATTATCGCCTAGTTACGGCTGTTGTTAACGAGGTGTTGTTTGTGTGTAGGGGGAGCGCTCTGCCCTCCCTGCGCGCCCTGCCTGCGCGAACTGCCGCGCTAACTGCCGCGCCACTCCCTTCTGACGCGCCACGCCCTGTTTGCCCACCCTGGTCGCCGCGCTCCTGGTCGCTCGCGCTCCCTAGGGGCAGCTTTTGAATGGCTGGGGAGGGGGCGCTGCTGGCTCCGCCGTCGCCTCGTCAGCCTCCCTCACGAGGGCTGCCGGGTCCTGGCGGCTCCCTCAAGTAGGCTCGATGCCGGAAAAAATTAGCCCTGCCTGGCCCGATCCCCCGCTCCGCTGCAGAACGCGTCTGCCCCGGAGCCGATCGCCTCAGCAAATGTACAGGAAAAAATAAAAATAATAAAAATAATAAATATAAAAATAATAATATTTCAGAAAAATGCAGGAGAAGTTGTGGGTCATATATAAATTTAAGGCAGAAATTAACAAATGTTAAAAAACTTCCCTCTTTTCAGGGAAGTAGGGATTTGGGGTGCTCTTTCAATTGGCAGGGAATTTGCCTTGCCTCAAGATGAGTTTACTAAGATGTTTCTCTGACATAGCTGACTAAGACAGCAGGAGAACAAACCTAATGACCCAGGAAGTCTATACCAGTTCTATCCACTCATTTCTTTTCTCAAAAGATTTTCAACCCTCCCATAATTGTTTTTTTTTTTTTTTTTCTGTGTGTTGTTCTTACACCAGTTTTCATGTTAACATGCTCTCTTTGAATGTAAGCTCTTCAGTTAAGCACTTAGAGTCCCATGTTCTTTCCTTGTAGGTCATTCCAAGCCTTGCATAATTTTCACTATATGTCTTTGAATATTTCCTATGGAGAACATCCTGAAGTTCAAACATAAGCCAGCTTATGACTTTTTTAAAAATATTTTTTACATTTGGAAATCTTTGAGTTCAGTTTCTGGGGTCAGCATTATCACCATGTTTAACTAAACATATCTCGTACTGTACAGTTCCTTGTAAATCCAGATCCCATAAAGCTCTTAGATGGATGTTCCAATCTGAAACCACTTTACTGTTACTGCTGTGGTACTTCTAATCTTTCTCTGGGGAGGGGGAATTCATTTCACTTAGCATTTTATAGTCAATGAGAGAAACATACAGCTTTAGGCTACGATTCATCTAATTTTTTTGGGTGTGGATTTTAGTCTGGATGGATGCCATAGGGTTCATGTAAAGTGACTACAGAGGGAGCCCCAGGTGACCAGCACAGAGGAAGATGTTTTTCTTTTGATCCAGTCAATTCTATCACAACTATTTACCCATCTTTTTTTGTCCTTATCCCTACAGAGTATGTTCTGTTTTCCTACAAACTTCAAAAGCCTTGAAAAAGCAGTGATAAGTGGCCTGTTCAGCTGGCTGATGTACTAAAAGGGTAGCTTGATAAGAGCTATGATGTACCTGTCCCTGCTGTCCATGGCTTTCTGTGTGCTCAGGACAAGCAGAGCCACTTTTATTACATGCTTCATCTAGCCTTTTTCAGATATCTGACTTAGGGAGGAATGAAAGCTGCCCTAAAAAGAGCCTTATTCTTTCTAAATCTAAAGGGAGCCTGTAGTGGTTAAAACAGAAGCAGAGGGCTGCATAGATGAACCCCATTCTATTGCATATTAAACTCCACATTTCGCTAATGTTAGGTGGCAGCAGAACAGGTGTTTGAAGAGTAACATTTTAGGGTACAAAGCTATACCTTTTGTGCATCCGATGTACACAGTGACACAGTGATGGAGGCTGGAGTGACTTTTTTTGTTTTGTTTTTGTTTTTAGCCTCCTTTAAGTCTGTTTCAATGAGGCAGTCTGAGGTGGAGGAGGAGCGTGTGGTTCTTGCACTCAAGTTTGAGTCACCTGACTACAAGCAACAAGACTCTCGTCTTACGGATGCTAGGGAGATAAAAATGTCAGCTTAAGAGTGATGTGAGTGACATTGAGCGCAGAGAAAGGAAAAAACAAACAAACAAACAAACAAACAAACAAAAAAACAACCCATTTACTCGGCCCCAGGAAGGAACATGCTTTAAACCTACTTTAAATTTAGTTGCTAATAAAACATTGTTTTGATGCAGCATTTCTTCTGTTTCTATGCTTTTCATTAGTTTATGGTCTGTTTGGGTATGTAACCACATTTGTGCTATGTATGTAAGGTTATATTCCTGGATACAATCTCTGTCATTCAAAGGGTAGAATGAGATACATAATGCCACATATAAAGTATTAATTCATCATTTTTATGTTACCTTTAAGAGATGTTTTTGACTAGTGTACAAAGCAGGAAAAGGATATCAAACTAGTTTGAGTGCCAAAGCCTGAGGCCCTGCAATAGCAAGAAGTTTGCAGTTGTTGAAATGTTCCTTTTCTGCATTTTTAAAATAAAATATTCCATAATGGCTTACAGAAAAATAATTAAATAAATAAATAATCTTTGTACTGATTACTGGAGCAACCAAGCAAAAACTATTAAAATGTTGAAAAAATGCCAAGGTATAATATTTTCATTGATCTTACTCAAATATTTGTTTTCATGGTTTTGAGATGTCAATGTTTCATCATTTTTCTGAAAACTATCAGGTTGTTTATTTGCTTGTTTTCCCCTTCCCTCTCTTCATTGGGAAATCATTTCCTTCATTTTTTACCGTTCAGGATGTCCTTATCTCCTATAACAGAGAAAAAGCTGGTTGGGAACAGTTTTCAAACAGAAAAAGATGCAATAGAGAGCTGTAGCCTTCTCCCTGCATTAACGCTATGTATGTGCTACGTGGCCAGATTAAGTGTCATAGATGCATCTGCACATCCCATTTCCATTCTCATATTCATTTGGCACTCATAATCCAGTACTGAAGCATACTTTATTCTCTGCAGAATGTGGATGGCCTTTATAAATAAGACCGGAGATCAAAGCTTAACAGCTCAGATTTGAATTCACTGGTCAAGAAATACGCACACACACACACACACACGAGTAATTCATGAGTTTGTATCTGTCACCTCTGTCTTTATCTCCATCTGCTTCCTGACTTACCAGCCTTATGTGAGCATTTGCTCGTTGAGCTATCTACCACTGGTTTTCAAATACTTCTCTTTGAACTCCTGGGCTCTGTGAGTGATAGCTAAGATAAACTAAACCCATTGTCAGCAGATTTAAATTCCCTCGATAAAGTTTCCCACATCCCTATGGATTTACTTATTTAAAAATAAGTAAATAAAAAATCACTATCACTGACCTAAAATCACCGATCTAGCCTCTAAGTGATACATGCTACAGAGACAATATCTTTATTTAATTCTTAACATTTACATTGTCAATACTATTCAATAGTTCATGCACATATCACAGTGCTAGTTCCTTGAGCATTATTAGAACAGTAATATTTGCCTGAGCCACTAACTTGGAGCCAGACTACTTGCCTAGTATCTCAGGAAGGAGAAAAGGTGCATGCTTTTCAGTCCTGTGCTCCTCATGACATTGAAGAAGCTGTATTGGGCTTATGTAGCAAGCTATTGGTAGAGGGGGGGCTGCAGGGCTAGCCTTTGTGAAAAAAGTCCGGCAGCTGTCCCATGTTAGATAAGGGCCAGTTTCAGCCGGCTCCAAAGGGACCTGCTGCTGGCCAGAGCCAAGCCAATCAGTGATGTTGTTTGTACCTCTGCAAGCGCAGACTTAAGAAAGGAGGGGAAAAAATGCTGAGAAACGGGAGCTGGAAGAGAGAGGAGTGAGAACCAGCCCTGCAGCCCCCAAGGTCAGTGCAGCAGGAGGGCAGGCTAGCAGCAGCAGTTCCCCTGCGGCCTGTGGAGAGGCCCCTGGTGGAGCAGGCTGTCCCCCTGCAGCCCATGGGTCCCACACGGAGCAGATCTCCACACTGCAGCCCATGGAGGAGCCCCCGGTGGAGCAGGCCCTGGGCTGGAGCTGCAGCTCGTGGAGAGGAGCCCACGTAGGAGCAGGAAGTCTGGGGGGAGCTGCTGCCCACCTGTGGGGGACCCGTGCTGGAGCAGTTTGCTCCTGGGGGATGGACCCCATGGTACGGAGCCGTGTGGGAGCAGTTCTTGGAGAGCTGCTGCCTTTGGGCAGCCCCCACAAGATCAGTTCAGCAAGGACAGCATCCCATGGGAGGGACCCCATGTGGAGCAGGGGCAGAGAGGGACCGCGAAGGAGCAGTGGAGATAAAGTTTTAGGGACTGACCACAGCCACTATTACCCATTCTCCTGCACTGCTTGGGGTGAGGAGGTAAAACAGGGTTGACTGGGGGAGTGAAGGTGTTTTTAATTTGTTTTTACTTTCTCGTTGCTCTAGCTTGTTTGTAATAGGTAATAAATTGTATTAATATCCCTGTGCTTATTCTGTTTTGCCCTTCATGATAATCGTTGAGTGATCTCCCTGACCTCATCTCAAGCCTTGAGCCTTATCCATCATATTTTCCCACCCTGTTCTTTTGAGAAGGGGAGTGAGAGAGCAGTTGTAGTGGAGCTCTACCCAGCTGAGTAAAACCACCACAGAAGCCTGCATGGGTTTTGACTGGATGTGCCGTGGAGGGCTGGAGCATCTCTTCTGTGAAGACAGGCTGTGGGAAGACCTTATAACCTTCTAGTACTTAAAGGGGACATAAGGAAACATTTGGAGGGACTCTGTCAGGAAGCGTAGTGACAGGACAAAGGAGTAATGGTTTTAAGCTAAAGTAGGGTTGGTTACATATGAGGAAGAAATTCTTCACTGTGAGAGTGGTGAGGTGCTGGCACAGGTTGCCCTGCAACAGTTAAGCGCTTCCTGATATTGAGACAGAAAAAAAAACAAAAACAATACAATACAAAAATAAAATAAAACAAAATAAAATAATAAAATAATAAAATAATAAAATAAAATAAATCATGCACAGAATTTCAGATAGTCATTACAAGCAAAATGATCCCCTGTAAATTCAAGTTTCCCATAAAGATCTTCAAGGAGACTCTTCCAAGTTTAATTCAAGGCTTGTTCTGCTATTAAGAAATGAAAACTGGTGCTGACACAATATTTTACAAATGTTCTTATAACAGAACTTGAATAGTCTTACAGCTAATGCATAGAGTCACATAAAGACTTCATAAAGATATATCTCAATTTTTACCAACAGCAAAATTGGCCAGCTGATCCTATTCAGTGCTATAGCCAGCTGAAGGTTGAAGGCTACATATTGCTGCCAGCTACATATTTTCATCATCTGAATCTCACCGTCATGGTCAGATGCTTTTTGTGCTTTGACCTCTAAAAAATATTTTCCTTGGAGAAGATGGAAAACCAAATATCTCTAGGGACAATTACTGAAACAGCTTCAAAATCTTGGCTTATCATTATAAATTAAAATAATTTAATAATGTGAATTGAAGTTTCATTTCAGCTACTTTTATTCTGTTAGCCATATAACTATTGACAGGCACTGTTCTAAGTTTGCTTTTGCTGGTACCACTAAGTACAGATGCTATGTTTCCAGAAAACTAGTTTATCCCTCAGGGTAGAATGATTCCTAGAGGAGAATGTTCATTGCTTTTCTTGCTGTCGTAAATTTAAGCTACCTAACATGTAACCCTTTTTTGCTTTTACCAGAAAGACTCATAGAAAGGCTTTCATGGCATTATATTGAATTCACTTAATCTCTGACCACATTAATTTGACCCCTCCTTCATTTTGCCTGGCTTATATCCTCCCCTTATTGGGCTGTGTCTTGGTAGAGACTGAATCTTTATTATCACTTTGTCTAGAGTTCCTCTGCTGGAGGTTCTGAACTTTACTTTGTTCCCCCCAGAAATATTCTAGGAGTACACTTTGTTTTGTTAAAAAGAATGAGAAGCTTATTTAACAAAACAAACAAACAAACACCACAAAAACAAGCAAACAAACAAACTAAAACAAAAACACAGGAGTTTTTGATGGAATATATTCTTGACAGAGGTAGAAGAACTGAGTGGAGATGATTTTTACTTTAAAATTTTCTTAAATAAGAGTGTTTCCCAATAAAGTCACATCAGGTTGTACTAGTGAATGCATGTTAGTGTATGGGCAGGAAAATATGCTATAGTTACAGACAAACCCATAAGCATCTTCTTCTTTTGATGTCTCCTGAAGCCTACCTATTCTCCTTCCTCAGTTGTTTCTGTCTTCATATAGAAATAAATTTCTTGCCCCACTTGTCCAAAGACCTCATTGCTAATGTAGCTAGCCAGTTCACATCCTTCTAGCTTTTGAAACTTTCATCAGGTATCCACTGAAGTGGGAAGGAAAGGAGGGGAAAAAGTACAGTATTAGTCTATTGTTTGGAATTCTTTTCACAGTGCTGTTTTTGCCAGCTAAGGGGAATGACAACTGCAGCAGCCGCTGTTTGTAACTGTGAGAAGCAATAACAAATATAATTTGACAAGCCAGAAGTCTGAAGGTAACCAGCATCAGAACTGACTCGTCCCTGTTAAATGAGATAATTTAATGAGGTTGCTTTTGAGATGAGTGTTGACCATTACAGCTCCAATGGGTGATAGCAATTTGGGAAAAATCCAATATAATTTTCAAACATCATGAACACTTAAATCATCATGCTCTGCACAAAAACTGAAGCACTTTAGAGTCTAAAGCTGGTAGTTTGGCATCCAAGCAATGATGTTAATGCCTGGAAACAAACTGAAGATCTAGATTTGTAATGTCCAAGCTTGGAAACTGGCCTATGGGTTAATATTGTTTGTCAGGATGAGTTAATGAAAATGACTCTCCTGGGCAGTAGTCAGTTCAGATTACCACAGAGACCAGCTGGATACTCACTGCCCATCGAAAGAGGAGATGTGCATCACTTGGTTCCTTCAGGCATGCTTGTTAGCTTTTAATATGTCATTTCAGTGGTTATAACAAAGAAACCACCTTAAATGGTTGCCACTAATAATTTCTGGATTGAACATTGGTTGTGCTGATAGCAAAACTCAGAAAAGCCTGCAGTGTGTTCAGCTGGTTTTAGAGGTCTGGATACTGGGCTGGCTGCTGCCTGATGCTCTCATGCGCAACCTGGAAGCAAGGACTGTGAGATAGCTGAAGACACGGCTAATGAGGGCACAGTGGTTGACACCACAGAAAATAACACTGAAGACAGAGCTCTGGATGCACAAAAGAGACATCAAAGTCACAATGCTCAGCCTGGTGAAATGGGTTAAGACTTCACCTGACCCTTCTTTATAAAGATTTGGGGGGATTTTAACAAAACACTTGAACTTGCCGACACATACAGCCATTTAGCCATTCTCACCTAGGGGTTGCCAACAACCTGGGAATTAGTCCCAGCATGACAGAACAAGGATCTTAACCTGGCAACTGCCTCTCTTCTCCATACAGACTGAGACAGGAAGAGCAGGGAGAGCAGCAGGCTGTCTCATCCCCTACTGGGATGAGCTGGTGGGCATGGCAGGAAAGAGATGTTGATGGTGCCACACGTCCAAAGTCCTCTATCAGCCTGGTCAAGGTAAATGTTCCCACCACCAGCAGCTGGGTGCAATGCATCTGCACCTTTGGATAGAAGTCCTAAAGATGCTTTATTTTTTTAAAACAAACAAACAAATGAACAACAACAACAACAACAAAAAAAAGTGAGAAGGTCAAGGTTTTAAGGTTGTGTTCATAGACATCAGCTTAATTATGTATTTATAAATTGTAAAAATACTCAAGGAAACCTTTAGTTAATAAAAATCAAAAGTAAAGGGCCTTTAGTACTAGAAATAAGCTGTGTTCCCACCAGCAAGGATGTTTAAAACCTTACAGGGCAATGTAGCAGTCCTGCAGCAGAGCAATTAGAATTTTCAGTGCCCTTCTGTGTGTGTATGTATGTATACACAGTAAAACTCAAAGGAAAGAGTCCATCTTAATGTTTTTTTTGTTTGTTTATTTGCTTTTTTTTCCACTTTTACGCAGTAATTTCTGTTAAAAAAGGGATTATTTTAATGTTTTCTTTTCTCGAAAAGATGTTTTTAATTCAAATGTCTTTCATTTCAAAAGTCTAGTACATTTATATTTAAAGACTTAAAAAATGAAACAAAAGGTGAGATGAAAATGAATAAAATATTTTATTGGGTCAATCTGATGTTTTTCTTCATTATCAGTAAGTTACAATTTTTTAAATTGTGAAGTTTTGCACCAATACGGCTAAAACTCTAAAAATGGAACAAGAATAATTATTAAGAACTATTTATACACTTACAGATAGCAAATAGATTTAGTTATGTATCCTTTAGCTAAACAAAAGATTGATTGTAAACTTCTATTTGAGTAGAAGCAAAAAAATCCATCTCAAATTAAAAGTCACGCAGGCAAGAAAAAGAGTGATGCAGCATATGGCTCTTGCTGGCATAACCTAAAACCAAGGAGAGGGAAAGTAAGAGCTCTGCAAAGGAAAGAATAATCTATTAATTTACCTTTATAAAATAATTTTTAGATCAGAATTATCTATTAGCTGGCTGATGAAAAAATCTGATCAGAATCTTTTTCTTTTTCTTTTCCTCCATAAATTGTATCAAGGACATCTAGAGAGTTAAGCTGTTTTTCCCTTCATACGTTTGCCTACATGAAAATAAATTAATAAAATAAGTAAATGCATTTGCAATATTAACTATAAAGGAAGTGAATAAAAGAAAGAAATTGTCATTTTTTTCTTAATCCCTGCTGTGTTATGTACTCTACAGGTTTGCTTTGAAGAATCTTATTCCATTGTGGATTAAAAATCTGAATGAATAATACAACCAGCAGTGGAGAGAAGGTTATTAAACCAGTAAATGAAGAAACAGCACAAAGAATTAAGGACACCTTGCAGACAGAATTCCCTGACTCTGGAAAGGAAATTCAGCAGGTTGTTTGGCTTAGGGCATATTCACTTTGTACAGCAGATGCTCAAACATAAAAAGCAAGTGGCTTTAGTGATGAAAAGTCCCACATAAAGAAACTAAAAGAATCAAATGTTGTGTGTAGGTTTTAAGGAGCTTGCAAAGATACCAGTGCTATAACAAGTGTACCAGTCTTTAAACTAGTCATTTCAGGTCTGTATCGTTCAAAACATAAGAACTGCAAATAACGTTTCTGTTGTCACTGTTCAATTAGATGCTAATGAAATGGGAGAGGGAGATACCAGGAGGATGGAGGAAAAGGACCAAATGCTGAAGCTAAAGTAAAGTGAAGTGAAAGGTTAGCTACCAGCTAAACGTGGTTATTGAGGCTGTCGCTTAAGAGGTATTGGTGCAACCATTTGCTCTTGCACTCTTTAAGCTGGAATGTTAATAAAACAAAGCTGGGAAAAAAAAATAATAATGCAGATGAGATGGCATCACTTATCAGCAGAGATATCTGTGAAATGACAAATGAGGCTGTATAAGGAAAAGAGGGGAATGCTAAACATTTTAGTCTTTTGAGTTTATAACTGATGTGAATTATTTTTCCAATTCAGAAAGAATTTGCAAAGAATCTGGGGTTTTGGCTAAACCCCTAAACCTCTCTGAGCTTTCTGTAAAGCATGATGCTGACAAAGAATCACTGCTGTGAAAATTTTTAAGACTTGCATGTTGGGTCTTCAGTTCCTTCCATCGTGATGAAGTTCCCAGAAACAGGGAGGGAGTGCGAGGTGAGGGGTAAAGTACTCAGGCTAAGCATCTCATTCCCAGTTTTTTGAATGATGGCATTGTATTTAGTCTTTTTACGGCCTCTGTAAAATGCAGAGACAAAATACTTAGAATTTGAAGCACATGACAGTGTACTTTGTATTTCTCATAATAAAAAGCATGAGTTTTCACAAGTGTATTAATAGAAGGCTGTTACAAAGAAAAGCAGCCCAAAGCTGTGAATGTGCCAATTAGTATTATATTAATTTATCCTTAAGGGAATGTGTGGAAGAAAAAGATGTGCTTCCTTGATGGTGGTCTTATGGCTAGAAACATGGAAGAATATTTGTCCAGGAGTTGAAACAACAGTGAGGCATACTTTGATCTCCATGGCTTTTGCTAAATGTTTGTGAAGAGAAAGTGATGCCAAAAGCCATCTCAGATGATCAAGGCAAAAGATACTCCATCTTAAGAAAGAGTGGGAGATTCCCACTTAATATAATATAAGTTAATATAAGAAACAGTGAGGTGTGAATGCATTGGTATGCTAAGATATTCAATAGAAGTTTTCAGTGTAAGTGCTAATGTTATTATTTTATTTTTTTAAGGATGTTTCAATAAGTCAGTGCTATGATTTTAGGTCAGTTATTTATTTTGTCACCCTTAAACCTTGTCTTGCCATAATGCTGAGTAACCTGGCAAAGAAGGGGATATTGCTGGTGTTGAGGGTCCTTCCAGCTGCTCTATTGAGGCAGTCCAAGAGCACAGACCCCTACCGCACTGCTCTCCGTCATTCATGGCATCCTGGGGTATGAATGGCATGGCTTGCAATGGAGTAGGTCAGCCTGCAAGAGAACACAGTGCAGTCAGAAAAAAAAAAAAAAAAAAAAAAAAAAAAAGATCAAAAAAGATCCTTGATGTCTGTGAGAGCAGGAGCAATTGGTGCCTGCTGAACCACAGGAAAATAAATTGCATCTTTCCTCAGATCTACCTTACAATTTTGAAGTATTTAACATTTCCTCTTCCCTTCTGTTCAAATATTCTCTAATTAGTCATCCTCTTTCTAATTTACATGTGCCACCCAATGTTTCTCAACTTCTATACTTCTTTTCTTTGTTTTGTGCTCTGAATGAGAGCAAAAGGAGGATAAGCACTTTCTAATGCTGAAAATCCAGGATGTTGGATACTCTGTAATATTTTACTCTCAAAACTGTTTGGTTATGCCAATCCTATTGTCAGTTTATGGTTAAGAAATAGAACAGAACATGGTGCCAATGCACAGCAAAAGGGAAAAGAAATGTTAGAGCATTGTGAGGAGACAAATGCAAAGTTCTTTAAAATTGTTTTTGATCTTGAGAAAACCTTCCATGCGTTTATCTTTCCTAACTTCTGGAGCAGAAACTGCTAGGTAAGTTGGGTCAGATTTTTCAGCCATTACTAACACTCTGTCTAAGTCTGAGTTTAAATAGCCTTTGGGCATTTAATGAGTGACATTTGCTGGCTAAAAATCAATTCTCATCAAGATCTCCTTGGCTTATGTACTGGAATCTGTACTTTGAGGCTTGGAGGAATTATTGAGACTCTAAATGGGGGAGTGGGGAAAAAGAGACCAGAGAAGAGGCTCAGAAGTCCAGAGGGAAATTGCTTCTTTTCCCTGTCCACTAGGTATTACTGAACTATGAGAGAAATAATGAAACCAAAGGAGACCTGAGAGTAAGTTTATGGTTAAGCAAGGTGTATGACATCTGTCCACTGAGAGCCAATTTAGGTGAAGCTTCAGGCTGAATCTTTGTGACATTTTATTTACTGAATGCTGGTTTCCAACTGTCTGAAAAGAAAGTAAATCAAGCCTCATCTACTGGAGATGCTGTAAGAGAGGTGAGTATATCTGGTTCTTTCCAGACAGTATCACAAGAGGAAGCTGGAGAAGCAGCAGGGGGAGGAGGTGGAATGGCATAGCTGACCACACAACCCATACAGTGCAGGTTTAAGGACAGACCCTGTCCTGATTCCCAGAGAGGTTCTCATCATCGGACCAAGTCTATCCTCTATCATGAGGCCAGATTACAGAGGCTTTTTTGAAGGTAAAGAGATGTATAGAAAACAAAAACAGAGGAGGTACTGAAGTGTGCGGTCTCCAACGTGATAAAGATTCAAAAGCTTCATGACCAACATCAGATTCTTTTTTTTTTTTTTTTTAAGTCTTGAATCAATTTAGAGTCTCCTGTATCACAGTTACCAGTAGAGCAAAAGGTCACCAGCCTCATTCTTCACTCAGGTACAGAGGATATTAAAATGAAAGCTACAATGTGAGATATCATATGGAATAATTAGGTTATAACTGTGTTCGTATATTTTCCTGCAGATGAAATGACTTTGTCAGTGCTTCCATTGTCTGTGCTTCCACTTTAAGAAATTACAGTGGGTATTGTTCCTATGGTTACTGGGAGGTAGCATTTACAGAGACAGCTGATTTATATAAAATGAGCAAAAAAGCACTGCAACTGGAATTGTCTGCTAGTCGTAAAAGACAGTTTGCACTACAGTTTTTATCAGTTATTTTGATGTTGAAGATTTTGCCTTTAATCAGGTACAATGTGACTAATTAAACATTATAGATGAGTCATACAGTTAAATTAATTTTGTCAGCTTTTATTATTTCCCCCCTAAAGGTTTGAGATTTAAGATATGTCAAAAAACATCAAGAAGATTTTGGAACAGCAAAGGACAGATTGATCTTAAATGGGGTTAGAAGAGAATAGCTAAAAATAAAATCCACTGCATGTTGGCTGTCTGAAGTACTACCATCTGATACAGATTTGAGGTGAATTTGAAAATAGTGCCCTATTATAACCAATGTTCACTTACCTACTACAATCAACATTTTGCATGTATTTTTTCTTTTTTTTTTTTCATTTTCTTTCTGTTTCCTTTTATTTAATATTTTATTTTATTTTATTTTATTTTATTTTATTTTATTTTATTTTATTTTTGTTTCTCCTTTTCTCTTTCTCTCTTTTGGTTTTTCATATATTGGGAAGAATTTACATTGAGAAAGGAGTTGCTCTTCTTTTGAAAACTCAAAACATACCAGGAATAGTTTTTCTCAAGTTATACTTTTTCAAAATTTTTAACTCTGGTTTACAGTGTCAAAATGATTCAAAATAATAAAATAAAATAAAATAAAATAAAATAAAATAAAATAAAATAAAATAAAATAAAATAAAATAAAATAAAATAAAATAAAATATCTTGTTTATTTGAATGAAATCTGTTGATCAGTTCTCATGGCAATTCTGTTTCAAAGAAGTTTACAGTGTTAATCCATAGTCTTTGATATGGATTTAGAGTGAAAATATCCCAAAAGTCAACTGGATCAAATATTATCTTTTATGTATTTTCTGTGGGGTCACAGATAAAAGCATATTTATGATCATGAAGTCTGGTTCTTGTAACACAATATAAAGCATGAAGAATATTGCCTATTTATTTCTGTATCATTTCTCAGACTTCTGCTACAGCTGAATTTATATTTCAGAAGCAGATTTAGTTATGATTTTAAAAATAAAAAGCACAAGGTAGATAAAAAAAAGTCTCCCTTTGTGCTCCTGATCAAACTGATCCTTTCTCTCTAGACTTTTACATTCTGTTTTTCACTCTGTTCTCTTTTTTTGCCCCCACTGGATTATCTTTTTTTATTCTCTGTTCACTTTCCTAGTCAGGAAAAACAACAATAAAGATAAAGAAAACAAATCACTCTTCAATGGACTGAAAAGCCAGAGTGTTAGTATTCAAGATGAAATGTCAAAATATGATATTTGAGGTTTCAAAATTAGACAAAAGTTACTTTGGCTTCTCTTCTAATTATGGATGGCTGATGATCTCAAAATTCATTTATTGACTAAACCAGCAGACAGGTGAGTAGCTGTACACATTGCTCATCCCTGAGCATTAAAGACTGACTGTTCTCAGGGAGTGAAGTGACTTCATATTGCTTCAGTCTGGGCTACATGGCTGCATTTGGAGCCATTATATTGAGTCCATCTGTGAATTTACAGTCATTCAAAGGAGACTCTTGGATGACATTTACTGTGGATGTTGACCATGGACAGTCAGTAAAATGCTAAAACATGATGCACCAGATCTAACTCATATGTTCTCATAAAATGTGAGTGTCAGAGAGCAGCAGCACTCATCAGTACAACAAAGCTTACTCCCCAGGATCTTACAGCTGACAAGAAAACAAACAAACAAACAAACAACAGTCTACACAGAATCCACATGACAGCAAACTTATGCAAATGCACTAACTACAGCTTGGTAATTCAAAGATATTCACTTGAACTCTCTTATGAATTTTCTACTTTTTTCTTTTGGTCTGAAGAACCTGTAATTCTTCATCTGTTTCAGAAAATCTCTTAGGGCATGTCTACCAGCAAAATATTGTCTGTCATAGAACAGACAGGATCATATTTACTTTGGAGAACACAGAGATAATTAATGGAATGGATTCTGCCATCTTTCTTACATTGGACTATTCAGAAGGAAACTGATACTGCAGAGGATCTGTAGTAATCACAATATCCTAAGCAAACAGATTCTGCCACAAAGTACTTGCCTTCTTTCTTTCTTTCTTTCTTACAGCAAATTAATGGGTAACCTCTGTAACTGGTGCAAACTGGAATAGTTTCACTAGTTTCAGTGAAAAAGTATAGGTACATAACAATTGCAGGTATACCCCAGAGAGGAAACTTAAAGGAGAAAACATTACAGAAGAGAGAAGACAAAAATCTGTTCTTTTGTTAATGACTTTTAATCAGACATTTTCAGTTAGAACCATTTGGAGAACACTGGAAAGGGTCATTAAGATTTAAAATATGCCTTTATGTATGGTACTTATTCTGTAGTGGTAACAATATTTATTTATTTTATTTATTTTAAGAATTATAGAATTTCCACAACTAAGTGTTTGGTACTTAGCAGAGAAGGAGCAGTGGGAAGATTCCCACACTCTACAAATACACCCAATAAGGAATGGTAAGGAATGGCAAGAATATGTCATTGTTCAAAATCACTGGGCTACAAGCACACATCCTGAACTAAACTGGCTTCAAAAAGGACACAGAAAGGGCCTATAAAAGTCTGACTGCTCAAATGAGAGCTCAATATGAGTCTAATGAGTTTTCTAGATAAAAGCTGGCAACTTTGTTGGATCATATGGATCCTGAGCGTGAACACTTTTCAGGATACAGAGACTGTACATGCAGAGAAAACAAGCTGCTCCCTGCCACTTACTTCCACTAGAATCACTCTTGCTAAATGTGATTTACAATCTTTTCATGCATTCTGCAAAATATGTGACGAAGGGGGAAAAAAATATTACAAAACCCAGTGCTGAAAACGTTCCAAACCCAAGACTGGTTATTGCTCTTCTTCACCTGCCATCCATTAATATTTAATCTGCACATGGATAAAATGTCAGCTGAGCTGTCCAGAAACATCTGGATGTTATGATACCTAACAAATCTAATAGGCACAGCTAATGAGCCCAAAGACGGGGAATGCATTATATGGTTGCTGTTACAGCCTTCACCCAATGAATATAAATAGGCATTCGTTGATCTTTTGTCCTACTAAAATGTAATCCAGTTTATTGAACTGGTGAATTGCATTAACCATTTTGACATTATTTCCTTATAAATCTAACATGGTGTCCTTGTTCTGTTCTTTGTCTGTATACAACATTACCCAAAAGGAAAGGACAAAATCCCACAGCAGAGAGGGTTTCCAAACCACTGATGTATGTTGCTTTAAATGGGAAATGTTTTTAAAATCCTGAAGAGAGCACCACATATCTGGAGAAAAGGGCTGGGGAGGAGGTTGGAGGAATGCATTATAAAGGATGTATTTCATACTCAGAAGGACATGTATTATAGACTTAGAACACAACTAAATGAAGGTTTGTAAGAACTCAGGAGAGGCTTACCTGCGTGAAAGATTGCCTACTTTTCACAAATATTGCAGTTTACTTCATATTTACAAGCTTCACTTCACAAACAAATCAGCATGGCTACAACAACATAGTCATGAAATGAACAACGGTTTTTAATTACAGTGGTTATTTTACTATTCCATTTTATAACATCTTAAAAATGTTTCATAAGCTAGGAGTTATGAACACAATAATAAAAATTACCATAGTTGGGGCTGCACACTTAACACTGTCTCTGCTGTTTCTATGCAAGTGACACTGCAGTTTTTGTACAAATCACCATGTGATTATAAAACATCAGCTATATGTAGGAAAACAAAACAAGAACAAAAATCCTTTTTTTTCCCCTAGGCATGGGAAGGAAAAGTTTTGTTAGATTACAGCTCATCTGACTAATTTTAAATGTTCTACTCAGGGTTTGACAGATCTTGTCTTTCTAATGTGTATTTATCCAGGAGATGAAAGACCACATCACACATAGAGACCTATGCTGGAAACAGCTAATATTAAGTTCACTTATTTTGCTATTTACTTTCAGACATACATATATAAATCTATATAGGTTTATATGTTCACACACAGAGACATTGATATACTTGCCCTATATCTATTGTGATTATTGTTTTTCTAAAATCATTTATTTGTATTTTTTATGTTATGTAGGAGAAAGGGCTGAAAGCATACAGTTGTGCACAGGAAACATAACATAAACTTATTCTTAATACAGATAATTTCTTATTCATTCATCTCCCTAAGGACTCTATTTTGTGAAATGCAGAATTAACTGTATTCGTGGTCTCTTTATTGTTTGTTGTACATGTTAATAGAGATACAAAATAAATGTTTAAACTACCTAGATTTATAATACCCATAAACAATATCTAGATTTTTTTTTTTTAATTTATTTCACCTCTTATGATTCTGAAAATTTAGAAATAAAATCTTTCTAATGTTAAACACTTAGAATATTTCAAAAGCAGGTACAATTCCTCCTACAGTTTTCACTCTCATATTGATCTGTGCCTCCCTTTCATTTTAAAACCATGTTTTTATTTTCAGATGATGGTCACAAAACAGCCAAGGTAGATGCAAGTTGCAGAATTCTTATCTGGTATGTCTGGAACAGGTATGGAGCACCCTAAGGAGTCAGACTGCAAGGACAGAAAATCTCTTCAAGGCTCCTTTGAAAGAAGGAGGCAGCTCATCTCAAACACCTGATTCTGACTAGGTTCTTTCACCGGTCTGTTTTCTTTTCAACAATGATTGATTGTTCCTGCAGCTCTGCAGGACATTCAGCTAAATTAATATCAAATTTAAGACTTCTGTGGTTTCCTAAGCTTACTGTGAGACCGTGTTTATGGAGAGCCTGTTAAAGACTATCAAACTGTGGTTAAGAAAGAGCTATGGACAAGAGTTAGCAAGGAAATGGTAATGATAAAAATCATTTGGCTTAAAACCTAAATTCCCTTTAAAAAATCTACTGTTTTGATGAAAAAAAAAAATAAAATTACTCTGGTTCTAGTATTATTGCAGTTTTCCATACACATGTCAATATGGATGGCAGAAATCTTTTATTATACTTCTACACTTACTCCTGGCTTTGCAACAGAGACCAGGTAGAGTTCTCCAAATATGCAGACAACATCTCAGGCACAGAAATTATTTGTATTTGGTCACTTATTTTGTACTTACTTAATGTTGGTGGATATCCTAAGGACTATGGAAGACTGATTGTGCAAGCAACTGTATAGCAGCAGAATGGATAGATCTATGCATCAAGGGACACAAAGGACACACACAGTGAATAAGCAACATACTGCTGTGGTAAGGAAAGTAACATGGCTTAGAGGAAAAGCAGAAGACTCTGCCTGTCTTTCAGATAACCTGAGAAGAGAAATCTGTAATTAGAATCCAAACAACTACCCTCATAATCTACTTTTAAAAATGGAAACATTTCCAATTCTCTGTGGAACGGAAATGTAACATTCTCTGCTATTTTTGTGAGTTATCTATTCTGAAATCAGTTAGAGTTTGGGTATTGTGACGAATATTGACATCTCTGACAGCATCCCATCTGTTATACGGGCAAAAATTTAAAGGATGAGGAGGGATTAAAAAAATCCCAAATTGAAAATAAAGTATGGCTAAACCAGACAATGAAATCAAGCAAGATATTTTTGAGAGAACTCAAGGTATTGGAATCTTTAAATTGTCAACTCTTTCTTTAAGAGTAGCAGTGAAAAAAAAAAAAAAAAAAAAGGAAAAAAAAAAGAAAAGAAGAAGAGAAAATTCAGTCTTTTAGATCAAATAAATCCTGCCCTATTAAATGTTTTCACAAAAGTGAAGAACAAGTGATGAAAAAAATAGAAAAAATATATGTATTCAATGTATTTATTCTGGATCTTCACTTTTTAGCTTTGCATGCATAATATAGATAAAGAGAACATTAAATCTTTTCATTTATTTTTTGCCAAATCTGTGTGAAATATTATCAATTCTAAGGAATTTTATAAAGAAAATGACGATATTTTCAGAGCCTGTCTATGTAACATCCTGGGTAGATAAGGGAAATAACCTTGAGACCAGTGTTTTGTATTGAACAATTTGGTGGCATTGGAATAGCTTTTACCTATTTCCTAGGCATAGAAATGACAAACATCTATCTGTTAAAAATGACTTTGTAATAAACAAGAGATGACAGCAAAAGAGATTGTCTTCTGCTAAACAATATCCTCACTGGATTCAAAGAGCTCCCAAATGAAGCTTGCTTCTTGATAGTGGCTACCATTGCTCAAAATGAAGAACAAGAAATTATTTGCACATTCCAATATATATTTCAGAAAATGGTGATGGGATATGTGCAGGTCAAGAACTGCGTCCTATCTTTGTTAGATGAGCATCTCCCCTTTTTGGTATTTTAACCAAGGGAGGCTTTTTTCGCTAGGCAGGATAAGTCAAATGATAGAAAAGTTTTTCTCTTTCTGCAAAGCACAGAAGAAGCTCATGCAAGTGGGTTGTGACAGAAGAATCAGGCCTTAAAGCTGCATTTTTTTTTAATTATTTTTTTTAAGAGCCAACTTCCACAAGTATCATTAAGAAGTGAGAATATTAAACTACCATACGGTGATGCTTTTTCAAATGTTTCTAAAATAATAGATCAAATTTGTACTTATGTGTGTTCTTTTTTCCTTTCTTTTTCAAAATGATCTGTACAATATTGCAAGTAGTAGATATTTATTTCCTCTGCTGCTTTTTACTAGTTTAACATTAACTTTGGGATATCTCAGAGATGCAGTGTCATCTTCAGATGTTTAAATTACAGTAATTACAACACCTTCTCATTGCTTGTTACTCCTTGGTCTATTTTTTCTCCCTTTTCTGTGTTGTTTACTTGAGATAGAATTTGCTCATAACACTAAAAAATACACCTTAAACGGGATAATATACATCACTTTTTCAGCCTTTCCCTGATTGCCAATTACCATTTTGGATGCAACACTCTTGTTAATTTCTGCTGTGCAACATATGGATAATTTCTTTCTATTTCCATTGCATTTACTATTATAATAACTACTGGTAGTTCTGCCAGATAGTGTTGTCACTTGTCCCCTGAAATGCAACAATTTTCTTTGCATGCCTAATGTAACCTGGTTGTTCTCTGCAGCACTGCTGATGAGATCTTTGATAAGATTTTAAGTATATAAATTGTCACATGATTTTAAGGGTTAATTACATCTTAAAACAAGTTCTATAGTATCTAATTACAGCTAGCTTTCCATTGTGGATAATTCCTGCTATTATATATATGATATATGCAGTTGCCTCTGGGCTGGTATGCTGTCCAATCAATCAAATACTGCATGATGGCCTATGATATCCTGGAATCCAAAATATCCCAGATGTGATATTCCCTCTGACCACTGTCACTGGAGGCACAGGTCAAAGTTGCTGTTTGAAGCGATTTGAATGAAAAGGTTTTAACAGGGAGATGCAAATAACAGGAAATCTTGAGAGCATGGGTAACCTACACATGAAACAAAACTGTGCTAACCCATGCCATGATTTTATACAGGGCCAGGCAATGGTGCTTCAAGCTAGAAGGATGCACCAAAGAACATTTACTGGACAATCAAACACAGTCTACAGACACAAAGCCCAATGCTGGCTGAAGACATCTATCTTCATTGTAATTGTAAGCAGCCTGTGCTTTTTCCAACTGCTCCTGAAGAAACAAATGTATAAACCATAAATGCTGAAGGGAGTAATTCCAGGAGAAAACCCCTGTATAACCTCCAGTGTAGCTGGGTAGTCACAGCCATACCACATATAAAAAGGTGTCTGCTGTGTATAAGACCACGCATTGCTGTTTTAGACAAATTCTTCCAGTGGTAGCAGAGGAACCCTCTCATCCTGATGGTAATTAACATATCTGCAGACATACTACTCCAGGACTGAATTCACCCACTTGGTGCAGCTATTAGACTACAGGTGATATGGGTGGAAGGGTGGTGTGGCACCACCAGCAGGCCCATAAGCTGACTTCAGAACCAGGCAGTGAAGCGGGCCCACTTTGTTCAGCACCCAACATGTCCACCATAGCAAGCACCACTGCATGCCCCTGGGATGTAGGTAAGTCACAGTAAAAACCATTGAAATAATTTTCCATGGGTACTCTGGAGTTACTTGAGGTTGTGAAAGGCTCTGCAGCCCCTGCATTGGTCTAGGCACAGACATCACAAGCCCAGGCATAGCTCACAACATCCACATGGACTGTAGGACAGCAGGAGGTCTGTGTGGAGTCATTAGATAAATACAATGCTGCCAGTATGTCATGTCAGCTCTGAAGGAGCTGAGTGCATAGCAGGACAACAAGGAAATAAGACATTCATCACCATACAGACAACCACTCTTTTGCAGGTCCTGCAAAGTATTCCCTCTTGTAAACTGCACAACCAAAGGATCATCAGCCATTGCACAATGCACAGAATTTTAAAGGATTTGGCTGGCAGATCTACAACAAAATGTCATGGAGTGAGAAAATTACAGGTGGACGGATCCACTTTCAGGACAAACTTAAAATGAGAGACAAAGATACAAGATTCAAAGGCTCTTGTGGGCAATATTTGGAAGAGCTTGAGATCTCCTGTTGTCTGGTTTTATAACTCTCATAATAACCTCCTAAGGGCATCCACAGACATAAAACTTACAATTTTTATTTTTTTTTTTTTCTTTGAAAACATGCACCTAACAGGAGCACCCACTGCCACCAAAATCCAAACTCTGCTCTCTGTGAATTTCAAAACAAATCTCAGCAAGCAAGCAAGATGTTTGGACAAGCATATCCTCCCCAGAAGCATGGATAAGAAGCATAGACAATGTCAGCAAGAAAGAGCAGCATCACGGCTTGGAGGCATTCACAGAAAAAATGGTGGCAGATGTAACCAAGATGAAAATTTCATGGAAGATGGCCAGAAGGTCTTCCTGTATGTTACAATGGAAACTGCAGCACTTGTTCCCAGGGGAAGGACTTTGTTAAGGCAGCTTTTGAGGAGTTTGCTGTAAACATGACCTTTTACAAAATGGACACCTTTCACAGATGTAGCTTACTCTTGCCAGCTGATTATAATCCTCAGTGAAACATTTGTGTTTTCCTAACAAACAGTATGAAATTACTCTAAATAACTTATCCAGAAGTAAATAGTGTGTCTTTATTATTATTATTTTTTTTTTTCCTACTTGCAATACTTTTCAGTTGTCTCCATGCCTATGGACACCACTCAACCTCCTTTGGAGAAAGGTGGATTGGTCCTCACTTCTCAGGGTTAAAACTTCCCTATTTTAAGCTTCTTTCCTCCCTCTCCCCCGCCCGCCCGCCCCCCCCCCCCCCCCCCCCCCAAACACACACACACACACACACTTCAATTTGTCCAGTTTTGCTTGTATGGCAGTAATTTCATGGACCAAAGCCTTCCACTGGGGGTAACAGAATATATGTAGCAATTTATATTGAGTATCCATCATGTTGTACCAGTTGCCACATATGAATGAATTTAGGTTTGCAACACCCTTGTGAGGCAGGGACACATTGATTTTCTTTTCTTACAGATTGTGAAACAAAGACTTTCAAAGACTTTAAGAAACAAAGCCTTGAGTCAGTCACAGGGCCAACAACAGATGCCAGCTTTCCTGAAATTGGAGTTGTAATACTTTTGTGAGGCTATTTTCCTACCTACAAAATTTTGTCTATATATTTGGTGTTATTTTTTCAGATAAATACTTACCGTGGACAATGCAGTTTAAATCAGATAGCCAACAAAAATGTAAGACTAGATGTTCACATGGACAGCCTTCTAAGGTGCTTTCTATAACCTAATTTTTATATATTTTTGAAAGTGCAATATTGATTACGAATTTGACATACAGTCATTTGCAGAAACTTGAGTGGAAATGCTGTGGTACAGAGTATTTCAACCTGTTCTTTTGTCAAAGTGGCAATTATTTCTGAACTATTCCCCTTTGTTCTTTATTATTTCCCTGGAAAGGTTTGGTAACACTGAGAACAGTATTGAGCTCCCCAAATCTTACAGAACTACGACAAGTTCTTTCTAATAATAGCAGTATTACCCCTTTTGGGCACTAGAAAAGATAATTGTGCCTGCAGTGGAACATACAAATAAAGCCAATTTTAATGGAATTTTAATAATTTTAAAGGAATTTTAATAAACTGTTTGAAAGTTAATTTCAGTCGTTGAGATACAGAAGGTTGAAAAGCATTATATTTTTCTACTTACCAGACCTCTCTGTGAAAACTTTTTGACAATTTTCCCTGCAAACATTTTCTAGGAATGTTACAAGTGAAAAGTCAAAAGTAATTCTGTTATAGAACTGTTTGGTTTTGGTTCTGTTCTATAATATTCCACTTAAGAGTTAATAACATCCTGATTGAAAATATGCAGCTGAAAAAAAAAATAAAATAATTTAGTAGTAGGTTTACACACGCCCTTGGATCAGGAGTTTTCTGAACTGCTGCGGATACTGACTATATTTAAACAGACAATGTTCAAACAAATCCTTAATATTCAAATGTTGTATTCAGAATGCTACAAAAACAAATTGAATTCAATCTAATCTCTGCATACAAGCCTGTGCTGAACTTTTACATGAAAATATTGCTTTATAATAAAATGGGGAAATAGAGACAAAAGTGAGAACAGCATTTAGCCATTGAGGAATTCAGGATCCATGTAGCACTAAGTTCAGTGCTTTGACTACAAGCTGTTTCACCATGGGGACCAGTATGATGAGAAAAACAGAGGAAAACATAAAGCAGAAAAGAGACTGAGAGAAATTAGTCAAATACACACTGATTCCTGTTCTAACTTTCTGAATAAGTAAAGAACAGAGTTTTCTTTTCTTTTCTTTTCTTTTCTTTTCTTTTCTTTTCTTTTCTTTTCTTTTCTTTTCTTTTCTTTTCTTTTCTTTTCTTTTCTTTTCTTTTCTTTTCTTTTCTTTTCTTTTCTTTTCTTTTCTTTTCTTTTCAGTGCAGAAGAAAAAAAGGCTAAATGAAAATGGTTTGAGATAAATATGATTAACTACAATTTATTTATTTTTTAATGAAATAAAACATCACTAGAAACATGTCGATGTTTCAATGTTTTCTATGGCCAATTTGCCATAGTCAAACTGTCACTCAAACAGCACTAGATTACTGGGTCATAATGGTTATATGTTGTCATTGCAATATTGTAATACTAAGTATGCCACCCTACATCATATAGAACACTTTAAGGTATTCACATACCTACTTAGCCATAGGCTGAAGCACAGATAATAACAATTTCACGTGGCTTTATTCAGAAGATAAAACCATCTGAAATACAGTACCTGTTCTATGGATTATATGAAGAGTTCCTTCTATGCTGGGAGTTAAAGCAATTTAATTATATAAAATAAAATCACTTATCAAAACTGCCTTGGAAAAAGGCATCTTGCATAATAAAACTTGTCTCTACAATAAATCACACTAGTATGGGTATAGTTGCTGAACCTGTTGGGAAATTAATAAGAAAATAGGTCACTGAGCTAAGTACTTGTTATAAGCAGATATTCATTAGCAAGGTTGTACTTCACACTATCCAACATTTTATTATCATACAATACGGCCATGAACTACTACATTTGAAGAACATAATTAAACTTGCCAAATCAATCTCTCCAAAGAAGGAAAATGCCTGAATTAAATCTGGTTTTCAGCCTTAGTATCAACTCATTCTCATTGCTTTTGCTGATACTATTATTCAGCTGCATGGTCATGACCATGTTTTGGTTTCCACCAGAACTTTCCTCTATTCCCTACATAAAATGGTTAAAACTTGGCTCAGCTCACTGTTTTCTTTTGTTCTGTTAGCACCCAGATTTTTTTTACTGATTCTAGCTCGTTCCTAAGTGAAAATTCTTCATTTGTTTTTGGCTATGTTATGGTGCTTACCAATAACATACCTGCAGTCACTGAAACCACATTTGCTCAGCAGCACTTTGTGTCATTGTCAGTTGCTGATGGAAGTGATCAGAGCTGGCTCAGGCCCCTTCTGACTGGAGACCAAATTATCTGGCTCACATTGCTGTCACATAACCCTCACGTTAGGGCTCAGTGGAAATTCTTGTGAAGCAATGCCAAACACTCTAATTTCCTGTCAACAGTGGTATCTTTTCCGTTTTTCTACCTCCCTGTGTATCAGCAATGGTTCATGTCAGCAGATATCTTGCCTCACTCGGTGAAGTGGGAAAAAATAGCCCTACAGTTCTAGGGGGGAGAAACCCATACCACCAGCTCAGAAAGCAAATGTGCTATCTGTTCCATTCTGCTTCCCCTTTCCTTGGGGAGATGTTCCCTTATCCCACTCTCCCATATTCTCCAAAGACCATATCCCTCCTCTTCTGTTTGAGGTCAGTCGTTCCCTTCTTCTGTGCCACTAGGTCTTCTCTATTCTCCATTCAGAACAGCAACATTGGATGCAAATATTTACATGCTTCACAGCAAAAGAAGTAGCTTGGAAAAAATGGATCCATGGAGTTCAAAATACAAAAGCACAGAAAAGGAAGGGCAAAATGGATGAATGAAGTAGAAGGGATGCTTTACTAAGCACCACTGATTGTCAATTCAAATAATTTCTGTATTACACTTGAGGGGGAGTTTAGGGAGTCTAAAACCTAAGATTGAAAGTTCTACAAGGTTGCTTTTACTTATCAAACAAATCTTTTTCATCTGACTTGCTTCATGTGACTTGCTTCTTTCACTGCTTATCAACTTCTGCAACAATTGAGGGATCATGCAGAAATCTGTCTCCCCTTTCTAGCCAGAACCTCCTCACAGCAAATCCATTCTGGGCACTAGTTCATTCTGAATATGATGAAAGAATGACTATACCTCAGTGACATTCCTTCTTTCCATCAGGATTCTAATGAAAATATCTGAGAATATTAATATGATATTTGATTTTTGAGAATAATCTACTTTTGTTCATGTGATTTTCTCACTTGCTAATCTCGCGTGCAAGGACATGTTCTGAATGTCAACATGAAAGTTGAGATATTTGATGAGACTCAGAGTTATAAGAAATCTGCTTATTCTAGAATGAGACTATGAAAATAATCACAGAATTCTATCTGAAATGTTCGTTAAGTTTTATCAAATCTTCAATGAATGTATGAGGGTGATTTTAGTATCCACAGAATTGGTCCCTGAATTCTGGAGATTTTATTTATTCATTTTTTTTTTTATTTTCTACTATATGTACTGGAAAATGGACACGTAAGGACACTTAAATCCATGTAGACTTTGGTTGACTTTAGTAGACCTTGATTTTTAATCAGGAGATAATCAAGGTCAGTTTATGGATATTGCTATTTCCACTCCTTTCTTTGGAAACTGTATGGTGTTTCTTCCTTTAATGTATTGAGATGCAGGGAAAATTTTTCTCTCATCTTGGCCCTCCAGAACAAGTTCATATTTGACAAAACAACAGCTTTGAGTATCATGAAAATCCACTGTAATTACAGTGTCAATAAATAAATAAATAAATAAATAAAAATCTGAATCTCCCTTTATAAAGTATATATGCATTTGAGGTCATAGATTAGAACTGACAGTCTCACAGGGTCTGTAACCTACATTCTCTTCAGAAATGTGTATGGGTGGGTGATGTGAAATACATTCTATGAGAGGAATTGAAGGCTTCTCCATTTGAGAATAATCTTTCAGTCTGAAAAATAGTTTTCTACAATGAAAATTGATAGGTTTTCAGATTTGGGTTCTTTATACTACATTTTTTTTATGTTCTGCGGGTTCACAGTGTTCTGGAGAAAGCCAGTAGTACTGTAAGTTTTGAGTCTTGAGACACTTCGCAATACATTGTTGTGCATTTCTATTAAATATCTTAAAACACTGACTGCTGCATAAAAATATCTCTTATGTATATTTTTTTTCTTTCTTCATTGTTTGTAACAGAAATTCTTGCCTTTCAGAGCTTTCTGTGTGGTGTGCAATATATTAATGCATTACACTGTGTCATACATAATTATCTCTGTTACATTTTCAAAGTATAAGACAAGAGGTGCAAAATTTAAAACTAAAACCATCTTTCCAGTCACGTAAAGAGCTTGCAGTAGTCCTTAACAATATCTACTGGCAGTAGATAATCTGCTGTCTTATCTTCAAGAGGACAAATTATGGATCACAACTTATCCTTTAGTGTTTACATGCACTTAAAGCGTTCATCTGCCAGAGATGAACAACCTATTTGAATGTGAATTAAGTACATTTATTCTAAATGGGGTTTGAACACACAATGCATATGACTGTAATAAAATATAATAATAATAATAATATTAATAATAATAAAGGAACCTTTATCCATTACTCATGGGGGGACAACTTCTAGATACATGTGCACATGCTGGGTAAATGGCATTCATTTACTGAGAGTATATGGTTTGTGGATTTCTTAAATTTGTAGATTCTCAGTCTGGAAATTACCAATTCATCATCCAGTCAGACAATCGCTCCATTGTGGGCCCTGGAATCCAGTTACCCCTGTGCTGAGCTCAGTAACTTGAATTTATGTTGCATTACAAAAGCAGTTTCTACAAATGCATCCATTCCCTGACTCTCTCAGAACAGTGTGGTGGTTTTACCGTGCTGGGCAGCTAAACCCCACAACCGCTCTCTCACTCCCCCTCCTTTAGATAAGGAGGGGGAGAAGTAAAGCAAAGAACAACTCACGGGTTGAGATAAGGATAATTTAATTAAAGGGAAATAATTATAATAATTAAATAAAGACTACCATGAACTAAACAATTTAACTAAGGGGAAATAAAAGGGAAAGGGGAAAAAGGGAGGAAAACAAACAAACAAAATAAATGAAAGCTATATGGAAGTGCAGAGGAAAGAAATTACTCTCTACTTCCCACAAATGAGCGATGATTGACCACGTCCTTGAAGCAAGGCCTCAACGCACGTAGCCGGTGTTCGAGAGGAGGACCGACGTCTTCTCAACGAGAGCCCACCCCTCCCCTCTTCTTCCTGTTTCCACCTTTTATTGCTGAGTGTGACACCACATGGTATGGAATATCCCTTTGATTGGTTTAGGTCAGCTGCCCTAGTGATGTTTCTCTCCTCACTTTTTTGCCCACCCCCTAGGAGGGTTAGAGAAAGGCCCAATGCTGTTCCACTGCTGCTCAGCAGTAGACACAACACTGGTGTGATAACACTGCTGTTCCAGCTACAAGTACAGAGTACGGCACTGTATGGGCTGCTGCCGGGAAAGTTAACATTCCAGCCAGACCCAGTACAAACAGAAGCCATCCTTTACCATGGGTAGTTTTGTCCAGTGATTTGTCATCCCCACTGTTAAAAGCATATGCATTTCTAAATTTAGCTATGTTTCTACAATATATTACTCCCCTTTTTCCACCAATATGAATGTATTAATTTATGATTTCTCGTCATACACATACAGAACATTTGATGACTTTCAACGACTTACACAGGCTGCTAAACTGTAACCTGAATGAAGTTAAGAGGACTTATGAACCTAAATTTAGTTCATAGCCTACTCAAGGCATGTGTTAGTAAAAATTGTGCTAGAAAACTAACAATCTAACTATTGTCAGATTTTTATCCTCTCTCTCTCTCTCTTTTTTTTTTTTTTTTTTTTTTTTTTTTTCTTTTCTTTTCTTTTTCTTGTCATTTGACTGCATTCAGTATTAAACTACTGTACCTTCTCAGGTCACTGAAAACAGGTCAGGTAATCCAAAATCAAAACCATGGCTTCCAAGGGAAAAATAAAATAAAAATCTAAAGCCTAAACTATCTATCTTTATTTCTAAGCACTGATATTAACAAAATAATAATTACAATATATGTAAATATATGAATGAATCTTGAACTGTAACTGGGCTTCAAACTCCCTTTTAAATATTTCTTCTAATCTTTCATTCTGCATAAATCTCAGGTCCTGAGGTCTCTAAGATCCATTACTATTTGTTTATTATCTGCTATGGAGGCTGGTGATTCAGCCAAAAGTTGATATTTTAGACAATGAGTACATTTCACTTTTCTTTGGGAAAAGAAAAAAAAAAAATCAAACAAGAAAAGCAGATATAGAAGCAATTTGTTGAGTTTAATTTATGTCATGCATTTGATAAAAAATTATTTTTCTGCGCTAACCCCTGCAGCTATGCAGTCAACAAGGATTTTTTTTATTATTTTTTTTTTATTACAGCACAAGTGGTCTAACACTTTTCAGCTACTCCAGATATCCAAATGCAAATCCAGCATTCAGGGATATCATGTGGAGTTTTGACATTCCCAGGGCTGGAAGCTGGTGAAAGGATTATAATGAGACATAAATACAGTATTTTTAACCCTGACAAATATAAGCCAGTGCCAATAATATTTCTTATTTTACGTAAGAGAAAACAGTATGCACACTCTTCCACCAAAGACTCTAAACCTTGGCAAATATAAGCAGCGATTCTTAGGAATTATTAAAAACTTTTATCTTCACTTCCAAAAGAAAATAGGAAAATGAAATTTTCAGAACATATTCAACTTGAGGAATTCTTTAACAACTTCAGTTCAAATTGAAACTTCAAACTGTTTTGTTGAGCAAAATAAGAATAGTTTTCACTGTTTCAAAACTTGAACACCATATAGGAAAGTACATAACAGTAATGAAATTGCTTTTATAAAATCAAAGAGTTGCAGCTCACTATGGCATGTGCCATCCCTCTTTGTGAACTGAAAGGCATGTTATACAGTAGCTCTTTAAAAACAGTATTTCATAGGGGAAGTCACATACTACAAACAAAGAGCTGTCATATGGAGGACCAATCAACATAAGATACCACAATTTTTACAAAATGCTATAGAACATTTTGGTCTCATACATTACACTACAGGACCACTCTTTTATTGTTTGATTTAGTTGTCACAGTAGGATTAAGTTAACTTTTGGCAAAAAAATAAATCTGTGTTTTTATTCTCTGAAAGCTTTTGAGACTAAGAAGCACCTAGCTAGATGACCTTCTCATAACAATACTCATGATTACTATAATTTTGGGGTAATACCCTATAATGAGTGAAAAGAAAGCCAGCTGTGAACTGGAAAGCTGTTAAAATATATGGATAGATATATGATATCCTATGCTATCTAATGATTGAACAAGCATCTTATCTGGCCATACTTGTATGATCTAGATGGCTATCACCATGAAAATTGGTCTCTATTTCAGACAGATAGAGAGTTATAGGCTCCCCAGGTGTCTGAAAACAATCCTTCAGAAAAGCAGTTTACCCCTTTCACTGCTGTGATGAGGAAATAGTTGTTGGAAGAAGAAAACTGTAGTAGTCATTTCCATGCAAAAGTTGGAAGCAGCTATCCTGTCAATGACAGCAGCTTCCTAATCAATGTAAGCAGCTATCCTAATCAATGATAATTGTTAGTGAATTCACAGAATCACAGAATTTTCTAGGTTGGAAGAGACCTCAAGGTCATCGAGTCCAACCTCCAACCTAACGCTAACAGCCCTCCACTAAACCATATCCCTAAGCTCTACATCTAAGCGTCTTTTGAAGATTTCCAGTGATGGTGACTCCACCACTTCCCTGGGCAGCCTGTTCCAATGCCTCACAACCCTTTCAGTGAAGAAGTTCTTCCTAACATCTAACCTAAAACTCCCCTGGCTCAACTTAAGCCCATTCCCCCTCGTCCTGTCACCAGGCACGTGGGAGAACAGGCCAACCCCCACCTCGCTACAGCCTCCCTTGAGGTACCTAAAAAGAGCGATAAGGTCACCCCTGAGCCTCCTCTTCTCCAGGCTGAACAAGCCCAGCTCCCTCAGCCGCTCCTCGTAGGACTTGTTCTCCAGGCCCCTCACCAGCTTTGTCGCCCTTCTCTGGACCCGCTCAAGCACCTCGATGTCCTTCTTGTAGCGAGGGGCCCAAAACTGAACACAGTACTCGAGGTGCGGCCTCACCAGAGCTGAGTACAGGGGGACGATCACCTCCCTAGCCCTGCTGGTCACGCTGTTCCTGATACAAGCCAGGATGCCGTTGGCCTTCTTGGCCACCTGAGCACACTGCTGGCTCATATTCAGCCGACTATCCACCATCACTCCCAGGTCCTTCTCTGCCTGGCAGCTTTCCAACCATTCCTCTCCCAGCCTGTAGCTCTGCTTGGGGTTATTGCGCCCCAGGTGCAGGACCCAGCACTTGGCCTTGTTAAACTTCATGCAGTTGAGCTCAGCCCATCAGTGCAGCCTATCCAGATCCTCCTGCAGAGCTTTCCTACCCTCAAGCAGATCGACACACGCACCTAACTTGGTGTCATCTGCAAACTAACTGAGGGTGCACTCAATGCCCTCATCCAGATCATCGATGAAGATATTAAAGAGGACCGGCCCCAGCACCGAGCCCTAAATTCAGTCAAAATCAGTTCGAATTCAGTCAAAGAGTAAGGGAACCCATTAGTCTAGCTGTTATAGAGGAAGAAGGTATTACAGAGTGAGAGATATATTTTACAGTCTTTCATTCATCTACCTTTTTTTAATCCACAGAAATAATGAGACACAGACAGAAAACAATAAAAAGTATTAAAACTTAAGTCTAAGTGCTTTTGTAAAACATAAGGGTCTATTAAAAAAAAATCCTAATTAGCACTCAGTATCATCAGTGTGTAAGAAATACATGGGCATTTAAATTAAATGGTACAAACTGATCTATGCGCTAAATCCAAAGCCCCTTAGATTTTCCAGATTCTGTATAACCATGTCTGACTCATCAATGAATTTGTGTCCAGCTGTATACACAGCTTCCTCTGGCTCAGAATTTCTCTAATCCTACACCTTGAGTGCATAACACATACAACTTCTAATAAAAATAATAAAAAATATATTATCACTGATATTATTTCACTAGCTCTGATTCACAGCTGCCTCCATTTTAGTTCTTGACTAAATTGTGTTAACTGCTGTCCAAACAGTGAAAAAAAAAAAAAAAAAAAAAAAAAAAAGACTTTGCAGATAAGTGTATTCAACTTAATTTCTAACAATATACACTGAAGCAGCAGCTGCAAATACCAGGGGGTGCAGAGGCTGAGAGACTGAAGGAACCAATAATAAACACTTACCTTTATAATGGTCATTCATCTGCACTGCTTCATGTTTCTGCATAAGCTGAATGATTTCAAAAATATAAATACACGCCCATTTTCAGAGGCCTTCTACCTACCTATTATCAGAGGTGATTGATTTACTATAGCAAATAGAGAGAAAGAAATAGATACTGATCAGAATCTCATGCCTGATACATCCATCTGTTTTGTTTTGATTTCTCCTTTTGTACATAACAGTGTTTTTTATGATATGAAGAGTTATTTATGATTTTCTGTTTGAAATATATATGTGAAATGAAAACAAACTGAAAACAAAAATACTTTAAAGGAATGTCTCCTGACAAAAACCCTGAAATATTCTGTTATTTTTATCTGACATGCTCATGGTACAATTGATCATAAACAAGACAACCAAGGAAATTCAGTTGGGTATCTTTAATTTTCATAGTTTTCCAGATGACAAATATATCTGTCTTTCTTTCTCTGTACAAATAACATATTGAGAATTAAAATATGAAGAAATATACTGACTAAACGAAGAATTTGACTAAGTGCATTTACCAAATGTTAAAATCTACTGAAGTGCTATGCAGAAAGCACACAAACAAACAAAAAAAAAAAAACAAAAAACAAAAAATAATATATCATATATATTTACTTTAATATTTTTAATGATCATATTATACTAGCATGCATCTAATAATTGGTGCTTTCTAAGCATATGGGGACAAATGTCCTGTCAGGAAAAGGGAAGGATAAAAATGGGACAAAATGTGTGATGCTCTGGCAGAATACTGAGGAAGGTTAGAAGAGATCATCTAACTTAGAAGCTTCTCTGTTTTCTCTTTTGTTTTCAGCACCGTTTCCTAAAAATAAATAACCCCCTGCTGTAATCAACAGTTACATATTTATTCCTGCCCAAATGTCATTTACAAACCAAACTTTACAAATTAGAAAAAACACTGTGGAGGACCCACTGATTGCAAAATTCAGTGACTTTACAGACATGTGGGATGTGGAAAGGAGTATTGTCTGGTGAATGATTCCCACAGTTCACCAAGACAGGAAGGTCAGGAAAGCGAGGCTTCTCAGGAATAAATTGGACAACCATCTGATAAAGTAGGTGATTGCTAATTCTCTGGATATCTCTTTGGAAAAAAAGTGTATAAGTATTCACGTTGATGGTACATTGCCAAACAGAAGCAATTAGGAATTTGACTATTCTGAGGTTGGTACTATTCACTATTTTAACTTAATGTTTTAACTTAATGACCTTGGTGGAGTAGAGAACACTTTTTTTTTTTTTTTTTTAACTAACAAACAAACAAACAAAAAAGTTGATAATCAATCCATGGTGGCAAAGGCTGCAAGCACATTAAAGGATAGGTTTAGAACTCAAAACAATATTGACAAATTGGAGGAGTAGCCTGGGAAAATGGATGTAGTTCAATAAACATAAATGTGAAGTTTTATGCCAGATAGGTATAATCACCTGCACAAACAGAGATGGGGATCATCTGGCTAAGATGTGGGAGGTGTAGTGGATCACAGAATTAATGTGTGTAAAAATATCATATCATATTGGTATGTACAAATATCTACATTTTAAGTTCTGGAATCATCCTCTTATTTGGATCTAATAAGAATGCAATGTGAGAACTCTGTAAAACAAGATACAGTTGGAGGAAAACAAGAAGAACAAGAATTAACAGAGATCTAAACAGCGTGATTTTTGAAGAAAGTCTAAGGAGGTGAGTAATCTACTTTAAAGAAGTCATGACAGCAGACTTTAAATACATGGAAGATTAGTTTCAAAGATGATGATGATAAACTGTCTTGTCATATTCACTTTAGCTAGAATAAGGAGCAATAGTCTTAATTTGCAAAATGATTAAGGATTAAGAAATTCATTATAGCATGCAGAATGCCATAGTAAAAATATAGTAAAATATAGTAAAATAATATAGTAAAATATAGTAAATAGTAAAAGCCTGTCTGGGGAAGTACACACATACACACCATTGAAAGATGTCTAGAACAAGTTAGGTGACTTTCTTAGGCTTATCAAGAAATAGACTGCTGCAGTCTTTCTGCAGATTAGATGATCTCTTGATTTCTTTTCCAAGCCTGTTTTCAATTCTGTCTTTAGCCAATGTAATCATACATTCAGTATCATGGTTGGTTGTAAAATGTGTTGATAGAGACTGTACTGTACTGTACTATACTGTTTCTCGGGTTATGAAGTGGAGACATCACCAGGCCAGCATAGCAGATCAAGAGCACAACTTTAACTTCAGTCCCACTGTTAGCTGGAGACAGATGGGAAAATGCAGAGGTGAAAATGATCAGAAAAGTGTGACAAATGTGCAGATGGACTCCATGCCTCTAGGAAGGAATCCTTTTATAGTTAGGGGTCCAAACTCTCCTTTTAGAAAATATCACTTTTGTACTAAGACTAGACAGTAAGGAGGAAGTGTGTACAGGCAAGTTTGTTTGCTCGTATGTAGGAATAAGGAGCAACAGAATATTCTTCTGCCATTGGAAGATGTGATTCCCTGTTTGTGTATTCTTACATGAACAGTTTGCAAAAAATCTAAAGAACAAAAAGCTTAGCTCTTGCCCTCAGCTGGTTAACCCATTCCAGTCTTTACTCACAAGTTATAGGGAGAAACTTATTCTATCAAGGCTGCCAATGACCAAGAATTTTTCAAAGAAGTTTTCCCATAAAAAGAAAAATCCACCAGAAATAAAAATCTTTGAAAGTATTTAGTGGAGAATCCAAGTGACCATGAATTTACTTCAGGTACAGGATTAGTGTTTTGTTTGTTTGTTTGTTTTTAAGTCAGAGAGAAAAAAGAATGACAACATATACAAAAATGGTATTTAAAGGTGTGAAATTAAAGGTGTGACATCTCTATTAAAGATTGCTTTATTTGTGTTCTTGCTGTCTGTTCTTCCATATTGCACAGTAGTGCCCTAAGTGCAGCCCATGGAATGCTCTGATGCTGCCTTTCTTTTTTTCTGTCCTGTTCCAGGTACAATGGAATAGCCTTCCTCTGTCTATAGGGGAGGCCTTGAACATTATTTTCTAGGTGACTTCCAGTATCTTTTTTCCCAAAAATTTCAGGATATCACTGTGTCAGATAAAGAGAGGAAAAATAAAATAATAAAAAATAAAATAAAATAAATAAAATAAAATAAAATAAAATAAAATAAAATAAAATAAAATAAAATAAAATAAAATACATTGCTGTCTAGCATTCTGGTCAATGTCTCCACTTATATTACCCATTCCAGGAAACAGAAATGTGTGAGATTTTTATATTTACTGCTTCATTTCCTTCTGACCACAGATTTTCAAAAGAAAATCATTAGTTGATCAGATATGTGATAAATATGTATCTCTTATACTTTTGTGTTTTTATTCAAAACCCAAAATAATAGAAACCAACATGATTTTCCTTTTCTTTTACTTACATTAATTCTGTTCTCACAGTCTGCATTTCTCTGGGCTCTTTCCTTCTAACTCTCTCTCTCTCTCTATATATATATATATATGTATTTTGGTTCAGTGATTTATCTTGTGTTTAATTAACCTTATTCTAATGCCTTCCTCTACCAAAGCCCCAAATGACCAGAGGCCCACTTCTGTTCTTATTTAAGTACATGGCAGCATTCATATTGACTTGCAGGATCAAATCTCCTATGGTTCCCAAGCACCAGAGTTACACTTTGATCCATTTCTTACTAATACTCTTTCTTCAACAAATTGAAAGACTGTAAACCAGTCCACATGGATAGTGGTAAGATGTCATTTGAAACTAAGTTCTTATATGTTACAGCTGAGTGCAATAATAAAAAATTGTGCTTTGGTTGTATTGTTATAAGACTGAAAGGATGCAGAAAAGTGGTGATTATTTACATGGAAGAAACACTACATGCATATTCTTCATTTCATAAACAGAGCTAAAAAATATCACACATTTTTGCTTTCCGCCTGTACACTGACAAAAAGAATGTGAAAGACTGGAGAAAAAGACAGGTAATATGTAACCAAACCTGTTCATCATAGGACCAACCTTTTATCTTTTTTTTTTTTTTTTTTTTTTTTTTTCTCCAGCTTTTCAGAGATACAGAGCACTCTATTGCATTTATAAAACTACAATGTTGAAAAGCCGCATTTAGCAGTGAAAATATACTAGGATATTGGAATGAACAAACCAGAGCCTGATTTAAAAAGATGTGACTCATAGAGGCCTCATATTCAAAGGGAGCTGCTGAGATTGCCACTTATGTTATTTACTAAAAAGTAGCTGGGGTTACAGTTCTGTGTGTGGTCAAAATACACCCCAGACATGAAAGGCTGGAAGATGATTGTCTACACTGAAGCTAGTCATCCTGGGTATTAGATTGTTATTTTTCTAATAAACATGGAACATTAAGAAAGATGGAAAAGATAGCACAGAGGTTCTTCTGGAACTGTTTTTCTTTCTTGACTATAAAGTAACTTACAGATGCTTGAGATGAGCCAAAACTGAGCTCAGATGCCTGGAAATTATCACCATCCCTTATCACTTTCCCTACTTGCCCCAAGCCAAGGAAAGGAAGCTGTGTCCCGGCTCTGTCTCCATCTGCTCTACTCCTGCTCTTCTTCAGCTCTTTCTCCCTCTGTCTCCCTAGTTGCACATCAAACATCTCATGTATCCATCATAAGATGTATATTATGGTTCCAGCCTTCTGCTCTTTCATTATGGAGATTCATCCCCCATGTTTACAGCACAATGATTTGGTGTCTCTTCTGCTCTGTGGCCAGCAGTGACAGTAGTAACCACAAGCAGTTTATGGGACTTCAGAGCAGTAACAAGGCTGCAGAGTTGTACTTCATCAGGGACTGCACCTTTGACATGACTTGCCAGTGGAAAAACTCCTACTAACAGGCACATTTGAGGGGCTTTATGCTGCAATTGGTAGGCCTGTGGCAGGTGCACAGGCATGGCTGGCCTCACATGCAACTTTACATGCTTTGACTGAGGGTTCAGCTTAGAGGTGATCAGGTGTTCCTGCAACTGTCACCAAACTGCCCTTTTTATTTTTATTTTTCTCAAAACAAGAACACATTTTTTCTAGTTGCATTAAATATTAAGAGCATACAGCAATACCACATTGTAGAGCAAAATTGCTTTTCTAGAACATACTGGGAAAAAAAATACAACAGCTGAATCACTATATAATTAGGAGAAGAGAGAAGCAAGGTACCTGCTGGCTCTAAGAAAATCCCCAACAACAAAACCCCAGGTTTGCTTCAGAAGGTCACTCTTTCAGTGTCACAACTTGTCTATGTGCTGAGTAATACCAATAAATCTACTTCAGACTTACGTTTCTGTCACAGCAAATCACATTCGTCCCTTTTCCCCTCGGCTCTTTCTCTCCATTTGTTGAGCTAGAACCGCATGGCAGATAAGATGAATCTGACCTTCCTCTTGTCCCAGTATGTAAAATTTTTTCTCTTTCTTATCACTCTTCATATACAGCTACAATAAATGTCAGGAACTGACTAGCAGTAAAACAATTTGTTCTCTTCCAGCTCTTGTGCAAGTAAAAAGAGCAAAAATTTGGTCTAGTGGTCTTGTGGGATATGCCTTTCTTCCCAAGAGACTCTTGTGAAGTGTAACATGTTCTGATGATACTAGATTAAAATTAAAATAGAATAAAGCTCCATCTCTCACAGCTGAAGTTATCACTTAATGTGATACTTCCCTCACCAAAAGTAACTAATAAGCATTTTGACCGCTAATGACATTCAAATGGTTTAATTGTTTTCTCAGACAGCTGAGCAGAAATTATAAAAAATTAATCAGCCAACAGAAGGAAATACAGTTCAGTATCATTTGAAAGACAGATATTTTTACACGATGTTTTGTTAAACAAGTGGCACTACTGGTCACACCATTTCTTTTTGGGTGAAATCCAAACACTACGTGAGTAAGACTCTTCTGAATTTCAGAAATTAAGTAGTGCTGCCTTTTGGTGACTTCAACAAGTCACTTCCATCCTATCCATCCCAGACAGGCCTTCCAGACTGGTCAGCTGCTCAGCTCTCCTTCAGAGCTCACTCACATTAGAATACAGACTGTTTTTTAAAACATCCTTTTATTCAAAATAAGAAAAATAAGAGTATTTTGTAAATGTCATATATTTTACTTCAACAAAACAGAAAACAAGCTTTTTTTTTTCTTTTTTTTTTTTTTTTTTTTTTTTTTTACTGGTGTTACTTCAATAGAGTCTTTTTAGGGTAACTACTGTTTTTCTACCACAAGTTTATTCTATTAAACTTCTAACCCAAGAGCACATATAATAATTCATATAGACTTGATGAATAGCTCTTTCCATAAATCTTTAGTCAGTTGTTACAAATCCCAGCAGGATGTTAGATTACTTATTACTCTAGTTTCTAACCTTGAAGTGATGGGTTTATAACTGTCTATAGCAAGTATTGTTCATGCCTATAACTATTAATTAGTTGTTAACCCCTCATTATGACTGTGGTACACATTATGAAGTAGTACACAATCTTTTTCTATCACTCTCTACTTGTTGAGTTCTTGCATTCGTGGAGTAGGTAGAATACCACATGTTGTTTCCTGCCCCCAAGGACCCCATGGTTCACCTGCAACAACCTTGGGATTTTTTTTTTCACAAAGTTTTTCCTCTAAGTGAGAGGTGCTTGTGCAACGACTGAGACAGAGGAGAGGCAGTGAATGAAAGTAGTTCACTGCTTTGGTTCCTAGGACTTTACTGACATACCATTTACATTTCTAAAATATTTCTCCAGTGTAATTTCCTTTACCACTTCCCACCTTTGACTTGATTCAGTGAGGCTAAAAATAAAATAGAAAGTTACATATGATGAGCCGTTCTTGTATACTTTTTGTGGAATGTTAATTGGTTGACGGAATAGTAACTTCCTCAGGTGTACAACATTGGTGTAGCCACTGAAAAGGCTTCCTGGAATAAGCCCTTGCACCTGTACCTCCCCTTCCACTTTACCAGATCAGTGCTGTGCTGTTAAATAGAGTATTTTTAACAGAATGAACAAAATCAAGATGAGAAACAAAGAAAGAGTAAGACCAAAGAGACTGACCAATTTGCATGTCAGAATAATGGGATTAAAGGTAATAATGGGGATGAAGGGCCATAGATCCTGGGCAACTCATTACAGGGAACTCACCAGGCAGGTCAAGCATTACATAATAGGGAAAGACTCTCAAAAGAAAAGTAGTTTTTCAAAGCAAGGGCTAGTCAACTACTGTAGAGTTAGGGAAGGAAAAAGAGGAAAGTTTTCCAGTTTTCCTTGCTGAAAGACTGAAAGCTCCTCTAAGACCTGTGCTCATGGAAGTCTAAAGAAATGAGAATTTTTTATTTTTATTTTTATTTTTATTTTGAGGGAGATAGGTGTTGTTTTTCTTTTGTCACTTAAGACAAAGCTCTTTACCTAACTTTGTAGGAATAAAATGAGAAAGGGAGCTTTTGCTGCCAAGTTACCTTTTTTGCAACATATCCAAGAAATGCACAGCTTTCTGCAGCGTACAAAGCACAGGTACAGCAGCAATGGCTAGACTAAGAAGCTCCCAACTCTGGCATTCTAGCATCACAAGATCTACCACTGCAGTAGCTCTACAAATTGTGATTGTCTGTGTTTGTCCTTAAAGCTAGGAACTGAGATCAATTTCTGCAATCTGAACCAAGATTTTGAAAGCCCATACAGTCCTCCAGCTGACTCAACTCATGGCAGAACAGCAGCCAGACAGCAGTGGATGAAACCTGACAGTCCTGAGTTTATTCAATCCATTTCATACCACTGAAACACAGACCACCCAAAGGTACTGCAGTAAATAAAGCTTAGCTCCAGATCTTTGTCTTTAATTTCTCAACTATCTTTTATTTATATATTTGCAACAAACATAGAATATAAATAACAGTACTTGAAAAAAATATATTGCTAGATTCATTCAGTAGTTCACAATGAAATTGTTAATGTTTTGCATTTAATTTGTAAAACATCATGAAATATTGTCATGTTTAGATAGTTTGAATTTGAACACAAAATATTCAGGGATGTAACAAGTGCCCCAAAATTGACATAAACTGAGATACAGATTAGTATATCAATGGAATACATGAATCCTAATATGACTTAAATTTAAATGTAAACAAGCAAAAAGCTATTAATAAGGAACTTAGACATACTAGGGAGGAAAAATGTGCCAAAGAAGTCTTGATCAAATGGCAGCCTATTCTATTTCTAGTCCAGAATTTCATAATTACAGATCACTAAAGAAAATAGAATTTCTACTTTCTGGAAATGAAAATACAATAGATGAGATAATGTCACACAGAAATGTCACAATTATTCAATTTCCATATATTTTGGGGGTATAGCATTTTGCCTGAGAGCATAGATAAAGGCACAACTCCATTATTCTTGATTCACATCTCACATCCATCTTTAATGTCACCTAGCTGACATCTGGCACAACTTTGATTTCATAATCTTCATGTCAGTTCTGCATGCACACGTATCAGCAATTATACCCAGAGGACGACCAGAATTGTCTTAGTGATTCCTCTGACAAAACTCTTGTTCATGGTTCAACTGCATTTGAGCTTCATTGTTGCAGTTCCCAATCTGTCTAATCCCAACTACCCAGAAGATGACATTTCATTACCTCATTCCTACATAGAATTAAGAGCATGATTTTAGACTCATTTCCATGTTACATCTATTACTGTGAGATATCAAGTCTGTGAAGTCCGATCTGCTTCAGCTGAACCAGCTGTTAAAATTTTATCCATCCCTCTTTATCCAGCTCCCTCTGTATCCAGCTCCATGGTTGCCTCACAGCTTCACTACTTGTGCTTTGCATGACAGGCAGCTTTCTCTTATCCTTAAGGCTTTAACTATAAAGTGTGTGGTACAACAGTTTCTGCTTATCTTCACTCCTTCATCCCCATTCCCTGTCACCAGAAGACGTTAATTTGGTGCCATGACACTGTAGGCATGAAGGCACAGATAGGATGGCCAGAAGTGGTGGCTGAGGGTATTTCTTAAGGCAGATGTGACTGCTCCAAGGGCATGGGGAAGAGGACAGGACTCAGTTTGAAAATACCCCAAACCTAGTATCAATTAAAATCAGACTTTTGGCTTCAGAACCTTTGCTGTCAGAATAAAACAGCAACTATGTATGTTAGTACTCACAATCTCTTTATAGCACACATTTTTTTCACACTTTGGTGTTTTCAGATCACCTTGTGGTGACCTATACATTTAACAGTAATGCATGTAGGCATATTTTATAGTCACTTACTAGCTGAGAGCAGAAAAGTTTATAATGTTCTTTAAAAAAAAACAAAACACAAAACCAAAAAAATTAGTTGCAAGAAATCCCAAAGAGACCTGTTTCCTCTGTCTAGACTCCACTCATGCCTGTCATGCACAAACTGAGGAACTTCTACACTCTCTATACAGTGTCACACATTAGATTTTCTTCCCCTTTTGTACTTGGAAGTGTCCCAGACTTCTCTTTTTTCTTCCTATGTTTCAGACTACTCATCATCTACATTAATCTTTCAGATTCTCCACATTTTCTCAGTTTTATTTTCTATGTCCCAACTGTTTACATTCAATACATTTGAGGCTAAAGGGTTGCTAATTTGGACAAGTTTTTGTTTGTTTCTTTGTTTCCAGAAGAGCTCTACATGTGACTCTTCTCTGTCTCTGATACAACCAGCTTTGAAATGTTATGGGCAATTCTGAAAAATTTGTTTCCTGATGAGAAGACTACACATCTTTCCTATGCATATCTGAGATGATGGGGGACTGTGAAACAACTGATCCCCTGTCCTGTGAGCAGTTACTACACAGGTGGTCCTGAAGGGACCCTTCGTACCCTGTTCTGACAGATGTAGGTTTTGAGGGATGTATAAATGTGACAGTGATGCAGTGATGCAGCTGGTTATGTTAAGACCTGGTAGTGAAAACCAAAGCTCCTACTTACTTGAATTGAATTTAATATTTTATGTTACTCTTGCTATGAATGAATGCAGTAAGGATTAGTTTGTGGGCAAAGAAATGCTCCAGAACTCAGCACCTTCTTCTAAGAAGGGTGGTTCTCTTATTTGATTCAATTTTATCTGATCTGATTTTATATAATCTATTCCCATGCATTATGAAAAGTATTTGAGCATCTGGAAACATGTACTTCATTTATCAAATAGAAGTGGGTTTGCTCAGGGTGACAGCATTACACTGGGCGATACAATTTATATGACCACAATAGAAATGTTCATTTCACATTGCAGGAGGTTGAGACAAAATGTGGTGGTTTTACTCAGGTGGGCAGCCGAGCTCCACCACAACCGCTCTCTCACTCCCCCTCTCCTCAAATAGGAAGGGGGAGAAAATACAACACAGATAATTCAAGGTTAGAGACAAGAAAGATTTAATTAAAGGGAAAAGGAATGGAGAGGAAAAAAATAAACAAAAGAAACAATCAGTCCGCACGGAAGCACAGAGAGAGGGAAAAAAATTTATTCTCTACTTCCCATCAATGAGCGGTGTTCGGCCATGTCCTGGGAAGCAGGGCCTCAAAACGTGTAGTGGTTGTTCAGGAGGAACAGCCTTCTCCCCCACGAGACCCCCCCCTTTTATTGCTGAGTGTGACATCAGGTGTTATGGAATATCCCTTTGGTTGGTTTAGGTCAGCTGCCCCAGCAATGTCCCCTCCCCATCACTTGCCCACCCCCAGCCTGCTGGCTCTTGGGGGCTTGGAAGGAGTCCTGATGCTGTGCCAGCACTACACAGCAATAGACACAACACTGGAGTGATATCAGTGCTGTTCCAGCTACGAGTGCAGAGTACAGCACTGTGTGGGCTGCTGCAGGGAAAAGGTGACTCCAGCTCAGACAGACCCAACACACAAAAATAGAAATGGAGAGATATAGTATTTGAGAAACAATGGTCTGGTTGTAAATCCCTAGGACAACAGCACTGGACAACTGAATTGATGACCTGAAAAATAAGTTGAAATTAATAAACATTAGGCTATAAGAATACTAGAGGTACAGCAACAATATATATTTATATGTACATATATATATATATTTTATGATGTATCATAAAAATGAGGAGACTGAGTCATTTTGAACTCTTTCTAGATGGTACAGCAGTGTGTTGTAACCATGAGAAACCTAATCAGGTAATGGCTTGCAGTGCTTTTAAAATGTGTGTCTGCTGGAATAAGGCATCATGTTTCTAAACTGCCACATAAATTTTAGTCTAATTTTCAGGGTTCGATACATTTATTGAGATTGCAGTTTTTTCTCTACCAATGTCAGAAATATGTGAAAGCATTTATGATAATTAATAGAGGAATGAAAAGTATATGACCCTAGAAGGGCCATTGCTCTATCCTGTCAACCTGGGAGTCTATGATGGCAGACTAATGGATGCTGAATTCTTCCATGTCACATACAAATGTCATTGCATTTCTGGAAAAGATGTGGTGTGGGAAATTGAATGGAGGACCCAGCTATATACTACATGGTGGACTCTCTCAAAATTGGCTGAGCTTTGACATTACTCCAATTTTACCTTAACCCCAGCAAAAGGCATTGTGTTCTGGCCCACTGGGATCCCATCCAGTCCAAAAGTTGTGTAAATCTTGCTAGTGCTTTCCTGACTTCATCAACTTTTACTGCATGCTGTTCTACTAAAAATAAAAACTTTGATTTTCCTTTATTTATTTATTATTTTTTTTTCCCCAGAGTTGCCTTGATATAGCAGGGTGGGATCAGAGGTGATGTAGCGGTAGAGGTAGGCTAAGCAGCACTCAAACCCATGCCCAGTTGTGGTACAAGCCAGGATGAAGCTCAGACTTCTGAAAGAAACAACACAGGTACTGATGCATCAAAACTAACAGCAAAAGCAAGTAAAAATAATATGACCAAAAAAAGAGGAAGAAACTAACTGGTCACAAACTGAGAACACCTGTATATTACAAAAGCTAGCCTTACACTACCAACCCTAGGTACAAATGGGCACTTGTGAGTTGCCAATGGGTTCTCCAACTGGTTGCCATAATCTAACCATGAAGGGAGGTACATGGGGTCCATAGACCAAAGACAGTGAGCTTACAGTTAGTTTTAGTTTCTCCATGCTACTGGGTTTGTATGGGACTCATTATGCTAAATCAAAGTAGTATAGTGTGAATATAGTCAAACACACTATTTGGAATGCAGAAGGGCTTGGGTTGCAAAATATACTTCTGATTTTGGAGCCTGTTTCTGGCATGATACAATCCCCAAAATATTTTTCACTAGGATATGAAAGACCTACTTTTCTCAAAGTTGCAGAGGTTTCCCAAGTAGTAAGGAATGATTATTAATTGAAGGAACTATTTAATTCATACCTCTAAATACACCGAGCCTGCTAAGTTTTGACACATGGCTTAAATATTAAAGGCAAAATATAGTGTTTATGATTTACTTACCTTCACAGTTGAGAAATGTTTTTATTTGGATAAATATTTTGTATAGTTTACTTCTGTGATTTTACAAGAAGAAAACCCTTAGGGAAGTAAAAATTGTCAAGATTTTTAAATTAGTATTTTCAAGAAGGCCCTTATTAACTAGGCTTAGGTTTGTGTAAGTGTATACCTGTACTGCTCAGTAGCAGTTAAACAAATTATTAATCATTTATTTATGATTAATAACATTGATAAAGTTTCATCTTCATCTTTGCAAGCAGATAAAGGCTGACTCAGAAATTTGCAGATCCAGCAAATTTTAGCTGGACATGTCAACAGACTCACAAATTCTATATCCAGGTTATTAAAGATAGATACTTTTAAAAAGACCCAGAACCCTTCAGTTACGTGAAATAGTTTTCATGACTACTATGGCAATTTAGCTGAAGAAAGTGATAAGCATCTCCTCTTATCCAAAACCCTGGTTCTTTACGGCTACTAAGCTGTATATTATCAGTAGAGAAAAATAATTGCAATACCTCATCCTAGAAATAAGGTTATTTCTTCCTTGTATGAGATAGAAAGCAGCATTTTGCTGCTGCCAGATACAGATATATATACTGAAGCTGAGCCCTGATACAATGTCAGAATGAAACCCAGGCATGTACTATCCCTTCCCGTGCTTTCCTTTGGAAAGCATCCCTTGTGCATGGGCTGAGAGAAGACCAGCATCCCTTAACAAGTCCCCTGGCTGCGCAACTTCAGATTGGGCAGTTTTTTAAGAAAACCATCCTGGCAGGAATCTGAGTGCTCTGTGCAGTCTGACCTGTGATCATATGTAGGGAGGCTGATGGCAGGACATTGATCTGAGCATATATGTTGGTTTCACCCTGATGGGTAGCTAAACTCCACCACAACAGCTCTCTCACTTCCCCTCCTCAAAGTAAGAGGGGGGAAAAACAAAGTGAAAAAGGGTTCAAGGGCTGAGATAAGGACAGGGATATTGCTCACCAGTTATCATCATTGGGAAAACAGAATCAGCATAAGGAGATTCATATTGTCTGTTACTAACAGACCAGAGCAGTGGTCACTCTTCTACCTCCTCCCGCTGAGCAGCACAAGGGAATGGGGAATGGGGGCTGTTGTCAGTCGCTAACACTTTGTCCCTGCTGCTCCTTCTCAGTCACTCTCTGCCCTTGCTCTACATGGGGTCCCTCCCATGGGATGCTGTCCTTCCCAAACTGAGCCTGCGGGGGCTGCACACAGGCAGTAGCTCTTCAAGAACTGCTCTCACATGGCTACGTACCATGGGGTCTATCCCCCAGGAGCAAACTGCTCCAGCATGGGTCCTCCACAGGCAGCTCTCCCCCACAGCCCCTGCTCCTGTGTGGCTTCTCTCCACGGGCTGCAGCTCCAGCCTGGGGCCTGCTCCTGCGGGGGTTCTCCATGGGCCGCAGCCTCCTCCAGGCCATATCCACCTGCTCCCCCAGGGGCTCCTCCACCCATGGGGGGGCTGCAGCGTGGAGATCTGCTCCGTGTGGGACCCATGGGCTGCAGAGGGACAGCCTGCTCCACCAGGGGCCTCTCCACAGGCCGCAGGGGAACTGCTGCTGCGTGCTTGGAGCACCTCCTGCCCTCCTGCTGCACTGACCTTGGGGTCTCTCTACATGTTCTCACTTACCTCTCCAACCTGCTGTTCAGCGGCAGTTTTTTTTTTCCCTTTCTTCTCCCAGAGGCCCAACCAATATTGCTCACTGGCCCGGCTCTGGCCTGTGGCAGGTCCCTTTTGGAGCCATCTGGAGCTGGCTCTGATCTGACATGGGGCAGCTGCTAGGATCTGTTTACAGAAGTTGCCCTTGCAGCTCCCCACATCTGCCTCAACCCCCCTCCCCCCCCCCAAAAAAAAAAAAAAAATATATATATATATATATATATATATGTATATAAATAAATAAATCTTGCAAGTAAACCCAGTACAAGTCCTATTTACTCTTAATCCATTATTTGTTACTTGGTCTTATAATTTATCATGTCTACTCCCATCATGCACTGATCTCAGACCTCTGCTTGACCTGGACAAACACACAAACGAGAGATTCAAAATGTTATCAGTAACATTAAGTGGATTTTGTGGCTCTGGTAATATGAATGGAAAATCCGTGCATTGTATTTTACTGAGATTTCCTGCATGAAATGGAATCCCATTACACCACCTTCAGCGAACATCATTTTTTAGATTCTTGAACAGGCAGGACTTTTATTGCAGGTTTTTATTCCATAAGTAATGTGATACAACTCATCTGTGTTAAGTAAAATTTTCTTGGCTTAGCCCAAACCTGTCTGTTTATTATCTATTTCTTTAAACACGTTGTACCTTTCTCTGCAGTTAAAGCCATGTCTCTTTATAAATGATTCTTCAAGAAGAAAAGATGCCTAAGCCTATTTCTGTAGGTTCTGTAACTGCATTCACTGATAACCTGATGACTTGCAGCACATAATATCTACATTTGGCATTATTTTGCAACTGACCTTCTCAAAACAGAAGGGCCTTGCCATTGAAGCAATACAGTTGCATTTTGTCTTACAGATTTTGCCAGTGGAGGGCTCTGTCAGCCCTCATCCCCTTGCTTTCCTTTTCTGCCACTTCTTTTTAGCTGAAACTTGCATCAAACTGAATACTGAAAAGGGGCAGTTCTTGAAAGGACTGGAGGAGATGCCTGAAACTATAGAAATAGAGTTAGAAATAGATGTAAGAACCACTCTTGCAGCAGCAGAGCAAGCATCTTGCCTGTCTGTGACAGCAAGGAATGGATGTACCCACCTCTTATCACAAAGTGTCAGTGTTGCCCCGGCCTTTCCTGTGCAGCAAGGCAAGACAAAAGAAAGCCCATGGGTCACTCATTACATTTACTTTTGCTTTACTAAAATGCTTTTCAACACCTGTGCATATGGCTGCAATTTTTCTGAGAATATTTCTGGCTACCGGTTGGTCACTGAGAGACATATGGCATCACTGTTTCCCAACAGCAGAACAAGATGGGGGTGTTGGCAGTTGGGGGTGAGAAGGACAGACTTCTTTCCAAAGCCCAGAATATGATTTTATACCACTGATGCTTGAGCTGCCAGAGCATAAAAACACTTTGAGTCTAGTTCAGTTATCTTTTATTTGGTGAATGCTAACCATGTACATGTACAATTTTTTATTCATAGGTACTGAAAATCAGTTATGGCTGCCCAAAAACAAATTCTGAGAGTGCTCTGAAATGCATTTGAACTTAAAATTTCTGTGTTTTATGTTCTCATCTAAATCCTTCTGACATTGTCACCTTCACCTCAGTGAAATGGGAGGAAAGATAAAAAAGATCATTCCAAAACCAGTAGAGTGTACAAAGTGCAGGCCAGCCACAATCCAGGGAACTTCCAGCTGAGTAGTAGAAAGGCCCAAGATATAAAGGTCTGTGAACTCTGTAACACCCCACTGAAACCTCCCAAGAGTAAATCAGTTCTACTGCTATTTTTTTCCATACCTTTGATTTCTGCATTCTCTGATAGCAATTGTTAACATTATATTTATATACATTATACTTTGTCAAGTCTACCCCCTGCATCATTACATCATTTAAACTTTTATTTATTTTTTATTTTTAAATTATATTAATAAGGCAAAATGCATACAGGCTTCAGATGGACTCGCTGTTGAAATCAGCCTTAAACTAGCAAAATTTTCTATCTTTGACTGGGATTTTTAATGATTAGACAAGATATTAAAATAAATACTTGTATTCATCTATGCTGAAAAATAGTTATTTCTGCACTGATTTAATTGTTTGAGGAAACAAATGAAGCAGAAGGAGCTTGTTATATAGACATTTTGACATTGGGTAGCTTCTTCTCTTCCAAAGCTTGATCAGATTATTTCTAAAACCTAGGAGAATTTTCAGTGAATTGCATATTAAACATTGGGATTTTCTTATCATGGTTTGCATGTTTCCAATTAAAAGCCTTATTCTGTTGTCACTGGAGTAACTGGCAAACTTCCCATCAGCTTTAGTGACTATAAAGTGAAGCCCAAGTGTTTCTACTATGTTAGATTAATAAAGATATTTTGGCTTTTTTGATATTCTCAGGTAAGTAACCACCTAAGAAAATGGTCCAAAAACACTGACCATTATATATATATTTATGTACATACATATATAGTTTTAGGAAATAATAGTAGATTACTGTTTTATTCTCTATCCTTAAAGTAAGTAGCATCTGGTGCTTCAATGACTTCATTAATTATATTTAGCCAACAGCATTATGCAATGCATCGACTGAGGCACAGAACTTTTCCTTCATTCTTCCAATAACAAATTTATGTCCTGAAGCAAAAGATGTGATTATATTTAATTCACACAGCAAAAATCATGTTTATCCATAAAACCATTTAGCACATCTAAACCTAGAGGCCAGAGAATTTGACTCCAGCCTCCTGTACCACCGACTGTCAGAGGCTGACTCTGGGGAGACTGAGGTCTTTCCTGTTTTCACTTCCAATCCTCTGAAGGGAACTCTGCTCTCTTCATTTACTGATAAGAACTGATGCCTAAGTAACTGGGGTGTTAGGAGAGATGTTCATCCCCACATACCTGGCAGGTGGTTCCCCAAGAAAAGAAAACTTCATGTGAATTGCTTTTGCCTGCATACAATTGTGCTCAGCTGAAGGAATTCTGATGAAAGAGCTCCTTGCAGGAGGCAGGTTTCAGAGATACCAGGAGAACAAGAAGAAACTAATTATTTCTTATCATTCCTACATAATCTTGAACCTCAAACTCCAACTCCCCTCAAAGCTTCCTGGAACACTGGCATAGGGGATATTGACCACACTGTATTGCTGGTGTTAGCAGCTCTTGTAATCAGGGTAAGCTCCAAGCAAAATACCTCATCCTTTTTTATCATTAGTGATAAAATTTAATTTAGCTCTCTGTTTTGTGGGACCAGTGCTGTCATTGTGCTGGAAGGGAAGCCACTGGTGGGAAACAGATGTGAAAAGACAGAAAAGAAGGGAAAGAGAGGATTCAATATCTCTGGTCCAAAGCCTAGGTTTGACATGGTATAACTGTGTAACTATAACCCACTAGCTCTGTAGGACCCTCTGTAACACCCTCTCCCTCCCCATGGTTTATTTTAGGTCTCATATGACCAAATGCATAACCTTGGCTGAAGCTGCTGAGGAAATTGTGTTAAGTTGTGCAAAAGAGCTGTGAAATGGTCTGTAGAGCAGAGCCATGAGGGATAAAAAAGGTAAAACTGGAGGCAGAGCTACTGAAAAAGGGATCGGTCACAGCTCAAGGATTCAAGAAGAAAAACATACAAAAAATGGAAAGTAGAATATTACAGGAAAAATACAAGGGGCAGGAATATGGCAAGTCAGCAACACTGAGAATTGACTCCAGGGAGATTCAAGGGCCAGCTATATATCTCCTAACAGAGCTCTGTCTGGCCTCTAGAGACTTAGTGATAAATGTACTAATGCTAAGCCTAAAAGTATCTCTTTAATACTAACTCTATGGGATGTAGAGATCATAAATAACAATCTCATAACTAATTATAATTGCTTTATACCTTTAAGTAGAAAAAGAAAAAGAGATCCTGCTTATAGGGTCTTCTTGTGCATTGGTCAAGGTGCCCAAACAAAGGCACCCAAGGGGGGAAGGGTTACATGAGAAACCTTTCAACTGCAGATGCCTGCATGCCATGGACTCCATCTTTTCCCCTGGCATCACCAGCAGTCTGCTCAGCTTTCCAGGAGGCTGCTGTGGGCAAAACTTGTTACAGTATCAAAATTTGCTATCATCAGTAGGCCACTGCCCTCAACAACATCTGGCTCTGATTATATGAGCCTTGCACGAGCCTTGCCTCTAAACTAGCTAATCTGCATGTTGCTGGCAATAACTAGGCTGGCTGTCACAAACTAGCAGGGTTCCTTTGCATCTGTCAACAGAGCTATCCAGTAGACAATACTGGCATAATTGCATTACAACAAATGTTGCATGTACTGTTCAAGTAACTTGTTGAGCAGAGGTGACATCAGGATAGGTGAGTGGGCTGCGAGCTAAGGAACCAACAGCTCCTCTTATCTCTACCTGGGTACCAAGCCTGCTGTCCTATTCTTACTGTGTTATGTCTCAAATATCTCAGGTAATATTTAGCATAACTATTCTTGGGCAATAGCCTTAAAAGGCTCCTGATATTTATTTGAACAGAGTTGTCATTTTATTGTCATCTTAATCATCACATACAACTCTAAACAGTCTATTTTTTACTTAACATCTGTGCGAAGGGCTGCTTCCCACACTATCTGCATGTTCACTGGTTACAGTTCCACCATACTGGGGATGCTATTCTTCCATAATTACCACCCTCAGCAGATGGTAGTTCAAAGAATGATCTTAGTTCATTAGTTATGACTTATAATGGGCCTTCACAAATTACTGAAAATCAAAGTACACATGTTAAATGACTAATAATTTTAACTTTCAATTTTAGTGGGTTCTTTGTTATTTTCCCATCAAAATGGTGAAATAGATCTATATAAGAGTAAGAATTGTTTACTACTGCTAAAAGAGCGCACAAATTGACTGACAGCAGACTAATTTTTGCACATTCTTATTATTTCAACTCTACTGGACTACAACAGCAGAGAACAAGTAGGACAATACTCTTTTCCAGAAATTTTGGTGCCTGCTGTGTTTGGAATTGACTATGTCTTTGTGAAATTAATCTTTTTAACTCAGAATGGGTACCACTAGAAAAGATGAATACAGTAACAGTTGTGCAAGAAAACATTTTGTTTCCACTTGCAGCCTTGAGCTTTGTAGCCAAAAGCAACCTCTTCCCCCAAAATAAATAATAAATAAAAATGAAAAAAAGAAAAAAAAGAAAAGAAAAAAAAAATCAATCAATAAATCCAAACTAGGAAAAGCAGTAAAAAGTAAAGACTTAAAGTTAGGATGTGGCAGATTTTTTTTTTTTTTGTAGGTTAATCTGAACAATGTTGATTACTGCAATGGAAAAATACTTCAGAGGAAAAAAGAATCAAGTCATGACTTCCTCCCTAGAGTTCCCACACTCTCAGTGTTGAGCAGAACTATAATTGCACTTTATTGAACATGTGGTCAGGCTAATCAGGAATAAAAGAGTCCTGAGTGAGACTTTGCCCTTTGCAAACTAGTCTACAAATTGTTTTAGTACAGCTTTCTAATATATTAGGGAAGGGTAAAGGTAAAGGAGAACTATTTGAAGATAATTTGGTTTTAATATGCATTAACTACCAGTACAAATACTTAAGGGAGGAAATGTTCTCTTTTCTGAAACAGCATTTCTACTTAATCAGCAATGAGAAGCCAAAGGAAAAGGAGAAGACACTGAAGAAAGGAAAATGGTAAAGAAATAAAAGTTTTGTTCTGAGACTATCCTGACACTCTGAGCTTCCTGATGCTCCAAGCTGGAAAAGTAATTCTGTTAGTGGTGGTGCTACTGAAATACCCAGGGTGGCCCATTGCAATACAGCTGCAGTATTCTGGGTGTCCTGCAAACCACTGAGGGATAATTTCAGCATTTAGGAAGGTATACATTAAATAGGAGTAGAGTTAAACCAAAAAAAAAAAAAAAAAAAAAAAAAGAATGAACAAAAATGACACAAAATGGAGGGAAAGTCAACAGAGGATGCTGGGAAGGTAGAAAAAACAAGCAAACCTAAAGAATAAATGTATGATTTTTATTTTTTTTTTCCCTAACTAACTAATATCATGTTTCCTCTTGACCTGATCTTAAATCAACTATAATTATTTTATCATATATATATATATAGTGGCTCATTGTATCAGAATGCCTATCAAGGTGCATTAGAAGAACCTGTGTGTCTGTGCACATGTGTTTGAGAGACACTAAAAAGAGTAATCTTGGTTGTAATAGTGCATTACAGATAACTATTTCAAGTACTATTCAAAACATATATTTTTGTTCTGGGCAACATTTTAAGATTGTAAAATAGGCTGCATGCCTTCACATGTCCACTCAGCACATCTACAGGGGAAGATGATTACTTTGCATACACAGTCTTCAAGAGTGGCATCTGCCTGAGGGTGTACACACACATTTGAAAATCAACATTGACTCCTAACAGTAATAAAATATACCATATGAATTCAAGCTTATGATGCAGTCAAATGCAGTGCCTTTCAAAAGTAAGGGCCGGTGTTTGAACATGTTAGTTTCATTTACTGTACCACTGGAGGGTTTTTTGTATCTGTGAGAAGACCATGCACATTTCAAGTATAATTTACCTAATCTTACAAATAACTATTCCTACACTTTCCTTGCTACTACTTCTGTTTTCTATTATTTTGTCCCCATGAATGTGAAAATATAAGCTTCTCTTTTCCATGAATCATGCTTAGACTGTGACCTGTGTTATTTTAAACTGAAATTATGCAACCCAAAATTTGTTGTCTGGGTTAAAAAACAAACAAACAAACAACAACAACAACAACAACAACAACAAAAACAACACTTTAAAAAGTTGTCTGGTTTTGCAGAGCCCTTAAGACTTCGAATTAACCATTTTCAAACTCAGCATAGTGCCAATCCCAGATGAGTACTGGAAGAAAAAAAATAATAAAAAAATCCCATCAATTGTGTGCTACACTGGAAAGCTGTCAACTCCCATTCAACATCAACCAGGATTTGGGTGACCTTTGATTAGCCTGGTGTTACCCTCCAGCTAAATGAGTTAGTAGCTATTACAGCTGAAACACACGTACTACCTTGCATTATAAAAGAGTACTTAGTATTTATTCAGCTATGAGAAGCTTTCAAAAGCAGTGTAAAAAGAGATTCAATCTACAGTGATCTTCCCAATTATGAAACTACTCTTCTTTTTTCTGTTCTCTTCTTGCAATAGTAAAAATAAAGCATTCATTTGTTTATAATACTTAAAGATTCAATGGACTCTACTGCATCTCAGAAATTGTTTCTCCTTCATCAATCAACCTAATGCTTGCAGCATTATTAACAGGGAGAAACACACCCATCAAAGGCAGAAATATCATATTGGGTGTATATTGTTTCCTCAATTTTCAGTATGTATTACTGCCTTATTGTAGTGGGTTTATGTGACAAGGTTTGGGTAACAGGAGGCCATAGGGATGGCTTCTGTGAGAAGAATCTAGAAGCTGCCCCATGTTGGATAAGGGGACCACTGCTGACCTGAGCCAAGTCAAAATAATGTTTGCACTTCTGTGAGAGCAGATTTAAGGAAGGGAAAAACAACAAAAACAAACAAACAAACGGCTGCTGAACCGGAGCTGGAAGAGCGAGGAGTGAGAACCAGCTCTGCAGCCCCCAAGGTCAGTGCAGCAGGAGGGCAGGAGGTGCTCCAGGCACGCAGCAGCAGTTCCCCTGCGGCCTGTGGAGAGGCCCCTGGTGGAGCAGGCTGTCCCCCTGCAGCCCATGGGTCCCACACGGAGCAGATCTCCACGCTGCAGCCCCCCCATGTGTGGAGGAGCCCCTGGGGGAGCAGGTGGATGTGGCCTGGAGGAGGCTGCGGCCCATGGAGAACCCCCGCAGGAGCAGGCCCCAGGCTGGAGCTGCAGCCCGTGGAGAGGAGCCCATGCAGGAGCAGGGGGTGTGGGGGGAGCTGTTGCCTGTGGAGGACCCGTGCTGGAGCAGTTTGCTCCTGGGGGATAGACCCCATGGTACGTAGCCGTGTGAGAGCAGTTCTTGAAGAGCTGCTGCCTGTGTGCAGCCCCCGCAGGCTCAGTTTGGGAAGGATGGCATCCTGTGGGAAGGGACCCCACACGGAGCAAGGGCAGAGAGTGACTGATAAGGAGTGGCAGAGATGAAGTGCTATAGACTGACCAAAACTCTCATTACCCTACCCGTCCTCCTGCACCACTTGGTGAATGGGGTGAAGGTGTTTATTGTTTCTTTGCTTTGTTTCTCACTTCTCTAGCTTGTTAGTAATAGGCAATAAATTTTAATATCTCTCTACTCTGAGTCTGTTTTGCCCATCATGATAATCATTGAGCAATCTCTTATCTCAACCCCTGAGCCCTTTGCATCATTATTTTTTTCCCCCTTTCACTTTGGAGAGGGAGAATGAGAGCAGCTGTGTTGGAGCTTGGCTGCCCACCCGAGTAAAACCACCACACTCATGTCCTTCTTCACAACTTCTTCCTTTCAACCTGCAAAGGCTCTGCATATGAGATGAAATGTGAAAAGCACCAAATGGAGGCTATGAAACAAATGTGTAGGCCAAGCAATGAAGGAAGGTTATTATTCTGGTATTCCTCTCTTAGGATAAATCACTGAAACTACCCTCCTTCTGAGAAGAAAATTATGTAGCAACAAATCTACATTAAAAACAGAGGTAATGTTGGAATAAGAATATGGATATTAGAGAATCTGTTCACAGTCACATGAAAGATCTGTGTAAATTCTTCATTCTGCCAGTGGCCAAATATGGAAGCAGTATGAAGCACTACAAGCATACAGGGAAGGCTATTGTCCCTGAACAGTGTCCAGTTTTCAGCAATCTGTGGTCCTAGTTTGTCCTCAGAGAGTGGTACCAGAGACATCTCAGAAAAGAAGCTACTCTTGAGGCACACAGATGCAACTCAGGCACCCTTTCTCATCACTGGTCAGCACATCCTTTCCTTGTTTACACTGGCTACACTGCTTGCCTTCTTTGAGTCAGGGTGTAATCTGTCCTATTGTCCTGCCCTTCATTCACTAGTCATATGGATCTCCTCCCTTGAACAGAGACTGCAAATTGCACTTACACTATGCTGGGAATCCACTCTGTACTGCAATCCCTTGGAAGGTTCTCCAGAGAAATCAGGAACCTGAAAGCTGACTGCTTACCGCAGCAGTCATTATGTAAAAATATGCAGTTTCACAATACTTGCACTTAACTGCTAAATCTGGAGGTATCTGAAATCAATAAATAATACCTCCTTAGGAAAATCTCCATATGAATGTTCCCATGTTCCCTAAACACTTTGGATATGCTTAGAAAAGACAAAATGTTGAACAGCTACACACGCTGCTTATGCTGGTTCTCTGTGGAGATCTGCAATGGAGCTAAGTTCTGTTTATTTTTACCTCTAGAACTTGCTCTGTTCAGGAGGACCAAAATATACTTTTCAGCTCTGACTTCATGCAGCACCTGGCCTAAATCCATGAGTCCACCTGTAAGACTACTGGTTGTAAATTCAGGCTCAACTCTGAAAATATTCTTACCTGCATCACTTGCATCCCATGTACATGTTCTGGACATAACTTCTTTTAATCTTTCAAACTACAGTTATTCTGCTTTGTAGGTCTTCATAAAATACTGTGCTAGACAGAAATCATGCCCATAGTGTTTTATGTTTAGTATGACCACTGGAGAAAATGTAAATATAGCTGACTGGTTCCTGCTGCCACAATTGTATGACAATCAAAAATATTGAATCTCCTCTCAGTTCCTTATTGCTGCTCAACATTTTTGCTTAGCAGTTTGACTGCTTTCAAAACATTTTTCCTAATGTTTTACCGACACTAGTTCATCCTCACTTGGTATTTTAGTCTGGGCATCTGCATGTCACTACTCAGTGCAAAAAACTCTGGTATGTTAAACACTTCCTTCTGATTCAACTGTGTTGCAGCTAATGATGTCTGCATTCTCTGTATTGGTCTTTCCCTCAAATATCAGAAGTAGTTGTAGAAGTACTGTCAGAAGTACTCCCACCATGTTAATGCTTGGTTGATCTTCAGTTCTCTGAGATGTGTATTATCTGTAAGGTTAAACGTAAAAATGTTCAACTTTGTTCTGCACAAACTAAACTTGTTCCTTTGCAGGTGTTATACTGAGTTTGTGATAGAGATATATCTCTTGTCCCTACTGTTATTTTATTTGTAAGATAACACAAAGAAAATGCCCTGACATGTCTTCAGATAGGGAAATTGAAAGGTCTGTATTTTAGAATACTGAAGTATTACACTATGTCTTACCTTTTGTCAGGATATCTGTATTAACCAGCTCTGCCTCATATTCCACATTCGATTAATTTATTTTCTGGTTCCTGAACCCTACGGAGTGTTTTGTGGAGCCCAGCTCCATTACATATTATACCACAAATTTTTAAAGATAACATGCTATAACTATACATAGAGCTATTTTTAGAGCTGGTAATAATAGTTTCAAAGAGAAAAGAGACAATGATTACCATTAGAGAAGAAAATTCTTCATGTTGAATCAAAGAAGTGGAGAATACTCCCAAAAGTTCATACTTTGTGATACTTGGTTTACATAGAGCATAGTCCTAAACCTAGTCTGTTCTTTATTTAGCTCTGTTGTCTTCTGTCCTTCACAGTCATGTTTCAAATGAGCTTCACTTCTACAGAAAATGGTGGTTTTTTTTTTTTGTTTGTTTGTTTTTTGTTTGTTTGTTTGTTTTTTTCCTAATACTTTTGCATTTTGAATGATCGGAAGCAGTCCTATGTTCTTCAAGCTGTATTGGTTGGCTGTGTTGGTTTCATTAGGACAGTGATGTCAGGTGCTTGCTAGTATCTTTGTTGTAAGTTTGTCACCTCTGGTTTGCTTTTTTCAACTTCTGATTGCTACCTGTATTTCAAAGGCCAAAGTTTACCTAGTGTCTCTGTAGGAATGCATTTCAGCATGTGATGTTGAAAGGGGACCTTAATAGGACTTTCCTTCTTTTTTTCTTTTTCTTTTCCTTTTTCTTTTTCTTTTTCCTTTTCTTTTTCTTTTTTTTTTTTCTTTTTCTTTTTCTTTTTCTTTTTCTTTTTCTTTTTCTTTTTCTTTTTCTTTTTCTTTTTCGTTTTCTTTTTCTTTTTCTTTTTCTTTTCCTTTTCCTTTTTCTTTTTCTTTTTTTTTTTTTCCTTTTCTCTCTTTCTCTCTTCCTTTCTCTCTCTCTCGCTCTCTTCCTTTTTCTTTCTTTCTTTCTTCTGAAGTTCCCATGTGGAATTTTAGCCACCTTGGGGAATGATCAAATGTAGTTATCTATAAACTAAATATCTTTATCTGAACTAGTCACTCTAGAATCCTCTTTTAGTAAATTAAGAGAGATAGGAACTTTTAAACTATCAGTAATTTTATTTATTTTAGTGAAGTCCTAGAAAAGATGAGGTGAGCTGCACTATAGAAGTGTTTATTTCTCTTTATTGCTTAGAGAGGAAAATAGGCAAGATTAGGTGAAATTAATCCCCGTGTTTATGACCTTTGCCTGTTCCTACCATAAAAGCAGCATTCCTGCCATGCCTTTGAAAAAACCCACGATTATCTTTTCTTGCAGTGTTTTTCTGTTATTTCATGCTCCTTTCCTTCTCCTTCCAATATTTCACTGGAATTAGCATTCAGGAAATTTTCCTCCTTGTGGTCTTTTATGTTTCTCCAAGGTACAATATTTTTTTCAGTTCTGCAGTTTTTGCTCCATCTCCACTTGAGTCCGGTAACTTCAAGCACACTGCCCCCAAATGCTGCTATTTTTCTTCAGCTCCAATCTCTAGTTCATATTTCTGTGCCTTTATCACTGCCGAATATGTCCCACAGTTCAAATGGAATTTCCTAGGGAACAGTTTTGTTTTTAGATTTGTATTGTTCATTTTCTTTTCCAGCATCTCTTTACTCCCCAACTCTACATGCATTTTGGCATCGAAGGGCTGTGAGAGCTGCAGTTGCTTTCTTCACTGTATGGTCTTGAGTCTTAGACAGACGATCTGAATTTCATGTTAATTCAAACGTGGTTTACCTTTTTTTTTTTAATTGTATTTTTTTATTTTTACTGTTCCAGCTTTTACATCTTAAGAGTTCTGTGTTTCTTATGACAAAACAAGAACACAAATTAAAAAAAAAAAAAAAAAAAAAAAAGCAGGAGTTTGTCAACAATTTCCAAGCCCCAATACACTTTCCATGTTCTTTTCCATATGTTCATTTGACATGACACTGGTGTGACACATACCTCTGTGACACCTGTCTTAAGGAGGAAGTTGTTTGTATTCAGCTAATGGTTGTTTTGAATGGAGAATACATTTGTCCCAGTCTTCTCACTGGGACACTGACAATGTTCCAGTCCCCCAGTGTAGTTTGTTAGCAGGCTGACTGACAACCTCTTCTGAAACCAGGAATATGATGCCTTGATTCCTACCCAAATAATATGTTCTCTGTAAAGTATAATCCCATGAGCTCTACCTCCCCAAAGTGCTTATTTTCACTGGTGCACAGGAGCCAATCTTCATTTTTTTCCCCTCCCCTCCCCTCCCCTCCCCTCCCCTCCCCTCCCCTCCCCTCCCCTCCCCTCCCCTCCCCTCCCCTCCCCTCCCCTCCCCTCCCCTCCCCTCCCCTCCCCTCCCCTCCCCTCCCCTCCCCTCCCCTCCCCTCCCCTCCCCTTCCCCTTCCCCTTCTCCCTCCCCTTCCCCTTTCCTTTCTTTTGAAAATAGCAATTATAAAACTTAGTATTTGATTCAAAAGTTCAAGTTCTGTCAGCAATATTACAAGCAGCTGCTGATAGGTCTAAGACTTTAGCATAGGTTTAAGCTACTGAGTCATGTAATACAGTAATACAATGTGTCCAGGACAGGTAGAGCTGGCTCAACTTGAGATCCTTTTTAGCAAGGCACATCCCTTCTTCTCTTCCTGAGATAGGAGGAGGAACCATCACTCCTGTGACAATCAGGCTTGTAATTGTCACATTTTTTGCTTCCCTTCGCTGAGGACTATGATAGTGCCAACATTTAAGAATAAATAAATAAATAAATCTTAATTCCTTTAAAGAAAAAGATGAAAAATGAGAATATTTGTCGTGAAAATTTTCACAAAAATATGTCCCTTCCATCAATTTCCTTTTTTCCTAATTTCAAATTGTATGGCCATCTCTGACATCAACAACTAAGTCATTCTTATAGAACTGTCTCTCTTCTGTCTAATTTCTTTTACCAATGAAATAAATCCTACTTTGAATCATTTGAAAGGATAGAGTTTAACATATTTTGACAACTTTAGTACTTAAGATATCCTTTCTCTAACTGCTCAAAGTAATGGAGCTTTGTATCTTCTGTGCTGACAGAAAAAAAAAAAAAAAAAAAAGAAAGAAAGGTTATTATGTATTAAGACAATTAAAAATATTAGAAGTAAAATAACTGTCTATTTTTAATAACACTAATATCATTTTCAGAGACTGTTTTCCAAACCATTGACTCTTGACTAGCTAAGGTTTGGCACGCTACAAACTGGAGATTCATATAAGCTGGGGGCAACAAGATAGATACCTAGAGCTCTCATGTATAAAGAAGAGTTGCTCTATAAAGAAGAATTGCATTGATCTCATCAGACTGAGCTTCAGGTGGAAAGCTGAAAAGATTAAAGCATTTAAGGCTCTTTCCCACCTAACACTGAAAGAAAACTTCAGGAGTGGATAACAGCTATTTTCTACCCATGCCTTAACCTTTTGAAGTATGGAGGGCATTCATCCAACATTTGTACTTGCTTTGTTATTCTTTCCTTTTCAATTATGTTGAATTTCCATAATGCTTCACAGTGACATTTCTTTAGCCTCACCTTTCCTATAGTCATCTCATTCTTTCCGAATAAAAAAATAAAAAATATATATTAAAAAATCAGATAAAATGGAAAACTACTAGTAAGGCTGTATACCACCAACTCAGCATGGAGATGAGTTCAGTGGAAAAACACAGTATTTGGCTGTAGAAGCACAAAACAGGTGGCTGCAGGTCAGTTCATATTCTTGTCATCCCAAATTACCTTAACAAGCAGTTCTACAGTGCTTAGTTTTTCAGCACTTTCCATCTATAATGTCACCAACCGGACTTTGTGCACCAAGTAGTTCAGCTTCAGGTTGTTGCCATCAGCCAAATTTGTCTACTGCCTGGACAGAATTTAAGTAGCTTCCAATTCCCTTTTAGACACTACGGATATTCTGAAATGAAGCATAAATTCTTTCTTCTTCCACAAGTTGTCACATGCACTGCTGTCTTCTACTGATCCAAGTATATCACTGGTATACTATGAACAGGAAGAGCAATCAAATATGTTATGCATGTCCATCAAGAGACACACACCTGAATATTATAATTCTTCTAAAGGAATCAGAAGGCTATAGGTCTAGGGCTTTGGAAGAAACCATTAGGTAAAATGGTAATAAAGATGGTAAGTACTCCTGTGCCCATCATGAAAATACATGTAGGGTAACCTCTGGAAGCAATCCTGACTATTTTTCAACTTGTTTTACTCTAAGAGCAATTATTAATGGACACTTCCATCCATTTAAGCTTAGAACAAAGAACAGACTTCATAACTGTTTACCTCATCACCTATCAGACTGTGCTTTTGTTTTCCTAAGCAGAGCACCTAAGCAGTAAAGCAATCCTTTAATGCTATGCAGTAAAAGCCATATTGTAACATGTAATGTATTTTGGCTTACTACTATGGCTTATCATAGTGTTTTTAAGAACAAATGGGAGCAGTTGACGGTAGATCATTAACCAGATGTCTAGTCATAAGGTGTCTAATTACTGATGTGCACTTAATGGAAACCAGGGACCTATGGCAAAAGTCTTACTCAACATCCTGCCCTTTCTTGCTCAACATCCTGTCACTTCTTGCTCACCCTCCCATACAGCATTTTTCCCCCTACCCTTTGTCATTAGTTCAGAAGAAAAAGGGGTATATGGCCTTTCTTTGCCCAGAGCCATATGCATCTTCTTGATTTCATGGAGGGCAAACTGTTCCTCAGCTGATATCCAAACATACATATCCTCTCATCGATTCTTCCTAAAGATACTTCTCTTTCCTTTGGGCTTGCAAAAAAGTAATCTACTCAGTCTTTCAGATCTACTTTGCATATTAGTTCCCTGCCTGTCTATAAAGGACATATAAGGAAAAATGCTGAAAATATACTGCAAACAGCTGGAGAGGAAAACAGCTGGTGAGAGAGACTGGCACTATTAACATTCTTAATCTAACACAAAATTTCAGAGGGGTTGCTAATGACACCTTAACCTACCATCATTCCTTTGCTGGCACATAATCCTTTGTTCCACGACTATTTTTATTTTCCATTTCTCACTTCTCTTTGTTCCTTCGTATGTTTTAGTTTCTTAGGGTATTTGTTTGTTTGTTTGTTTGCTTTTAAGATTATGAGGTCCTGAAGCACGAGCAAGAGGTTCTGTTGCACAGAAAGCATTCAGTACTGCTGGCAAACCTGAACAGTAACAGTGATGAGAGCTGGAGAGAACACTTTCAAGTGATCGTTTCATGTCAGGAAAACCTTTTTTTTTATTATTTTTTATTTTGTTCTATGCTTTTAATGTTTTTTCCCATGTAAATATTTCTGAAGTGTGTGATGAAGTTGCCAGTAAAAGACTGAGTCAGAATGGACATTTCAACACAACTCCATTTTGTGATTTTTAAAAAAGAAAATCTTCACAAAAATTTTCAAAGTTTTCATAAAATTTACATTTTCCTGTCAGATATCAATAATATTTATAAGTAAGCAAATTAATGTCTTTGATTGATGTGTAATTGTGACTTTTATTTTTTTTTTATTTATTTTTCCTCCCCTGTGGCTTTTTTACTCTTATCTAATATTCTGCTCATAATCTGTTTTCTGGACCATGTATTTTTAAGGCCTTGATAAGGCCTCTTTGATTAGTGCTTTTAAATAATTCACATTTTCTCTCACATCAGCTTTGCTCTGCTCTGGAAGAGGTAAGAGACCTTTTGATTTCTTGGTTGAAACCCTGTGTCCTTTGAACTTAATAGAATGTCTGAGCTCAGTTTCAGTACAACCCCTACTTCACCCTTTATCTCTCCATCTCCTCTCCTTAGGAAAATGGTGATCATTCCTACTTATTTACCTGAGGCTATTTGATGCATGATGAAAGCTCCTTCCAGAACCAAAGTAGAGGCCATTCTACAAAATAACACACACCAGAGATACTTGGTGTACTGTGACAACTTTAAATCATCCTTTGCACTGTTATGTAAAAGGCATGTATTGCCAAGGACTGGGAAGTGCAGGGGCAATATGTATTACTTAAAGGTACACTGCAATTCACTCCTAGGAGTGATGAAAGTATGAACAATTTTTCATTTTTTCACAATTAATTTTTTGTTAATCCTACCAGTACAGCTTGTTTCCCTGGCTGTGATGGAAGTATAACTTTGGAGCTTGGCTCAGTTGTATTCTTGTACATAAACAAGGCAATCACATAACCTTCCCTCCCCATGAAAAAAATATGTTTCACTGGCTTACTTGTGCCTTTTATGAAAGCAAAAAGCAAGTTAGTTGAATGTGCTTCGTGGTGCTCTATTCTGGGAGAACAACAACGCAGCTTTCCAGTGAGGCAAAAATGGTGTCTACCCACTGCACTTGCTAGGATGAGACCAAAACCCAGACAGAGGGGCCATGACTTCCCCCACCAGACACCTCTACCCAGAGCAAGTTGCCAGGTTGCAAGAGGAACTGGGCAGGCTGTGATGCATCCAGGAATCCAAGCAAGAGACTGGTGGATGGTATCATGTGCTGATGCAGTCTGAGCAACAGCCTAAGCTTGCTCAGACTTAAGTCCTTGCTAAGCTTAAGTCCTGGCAAGGGGCTGGTAAAATGGCTTCCAACCTGAAACTGGAAGAATTTATGGACTCACAAGACTATAGAGGCTGGACCCTCTGCTTAGAGGAGAGCGAAGAATTTCCCCCTTGCCCCTGAAGTGCCCCCATGCAACAGATATGATGCTCTGGGGCTCAGAAAAGGAGAGGGTGTCAACAAATGATCAAGACCCAGGAAAAGGCAACTGCGAAAAGGTAGACCAGCAAACCACTTGTATAAGAACCAGTGCCACAGCAAAAGCAAAGAGGGTGTAGGTAATTGGAGATTCCTCTATGAGAGGCACTGAGGCACCCATTTTCCACCCAGACAATCTCTCAAGAGAGGTTTGCTGCCTGCCTGGGACCTGTATTTGTGTCATCACAAAGAGGCTACCCAGCCTGGTTAAGCTGAAGGACTATCAACCATTCCTGTTCTTTCATGTAGGGACAACTGAGGCTGCAACAAGGAGACTCAGAAACATTAGAAGGGACGTTATGTCCTTTGGAAAGATGCTGAAAGGATCAGGAGCACAAGTAGCGTTCTCCTCAATCCTCCCAGTCATAGACTGGGACCTGAGGAGGAGGCAGTGTATGGATCAGGTGAATGATTGGCTGTGTAGCTGGTGCCATTATTAAGGTTTGGGATTCTGTGATCTCAAGCGTGTTTTTGAGAGACTGGGCATGCTGACACAAGATGGGGCACACCTGACCAAGTGGGGCTAGAGTGTTTTGGGTAGCAAGCTGGCCAGACTCATTAGCAAGGCTTTAAACTAGATTCAGTAGGGGAAGGGGATGTACATGTACCTGTAAGTGACTCAGAAGAGCCACTGAATGCCAATACTTTAAAAACAGCGGGGAAACACTTGTGAATCATTCCCTAGGAATTAGGGAGAAATCCTCTAAAAAGGTGATGCAGCCTATAGCATAGCTGAAATGCCTCTACACCAATGCACACAGCATGGGAAACAAACAGGAGGACTTGGAAGCCACAGTGCAATTAGAAACTATGATCTAATCGCTATCACTAAAACATGGTGGGATGAATCACAGAGTTGGAACATTGGAATAAAGGGCTACAAGATTTACAGGAGAGACCAGCAGGGAAGGACAGGTGGGGGTGTTACCCTCTATATTAAGAAATTGATAGATTGTGAAGAGTTCTGTCTAAGAAACATCCAAGAGCAGACTGAGAAGCTGTGGGTAAAAATTAAGGACCAGACCAACAAAAGACATATTGCAGTTGAGGTCTACTACAGGCCACCTGACCAAGGAGAGCCTGTGATGAGGCATTCTTGCTCCAAATACAAGAAAAATCATGCTCACAAGCTCTCATCCTCTTGGTGGGTTTCAACAACCCAGATGTTTGCTGGGAAAGCCACGTGGCAGGCAGTAAGAAATCCAGGAGACTCCTGGAGTCCACTGAGGACAATTTCCCCATCCAGGTATTAGACAAACCAAGCAGAGGAGAAACGTTACTGGACCTCGTTCTCACCAATGCAGAAGAGCTCATTAAAGAGGATCAGACTGAAAGAAGCCTAGGTTGCAGTGACCACACCCTGGTTGAGTTTGTGATCTGGAGGGATATGGGCCTGGCCGAGAGCAAAGTCAGGACCCTGAACTTCAGAAGAGCGAACTTGGAGCTGCTCAAATTATTAATGGATGAGATCCCATGGGACATGGTCCTTAGGGACAGAGGATCTGATCAGAGCTGACAACTATTTAAGGATATTTTCCTTAGAGTACAAGAGATCTCTATACCATATGTAATAAATCAAGCAGGGAAAGTAGGAAACCAGCATGGCTGAATAAGGATCTGCTGATCAAACTTAGGCAAAAGAAGGAAATGCACAGGCAGTGGAAACAAGGCTATGTGCCCTGGGAAGAGTACAGAAACATTGTCCTGATGTGCAGGGATGGGATCAGGAAAGTCAAGGCACTGACAGAACTAAACTTGAAAAGGGATTCAAAGAATAACAAGAAGGGGTTCTACAGGTACACTGGCAGCAAAAGACTAAGGAGAGGGTATTGCCTCTGACAAATGAAGACAGAAAACTGGTAACAACAGATGTAGAGAAGGCAGAGGTACTTAACTTTTTTGCCTCTGTCTTCACTAGTGGTCAGGCTTCACACATCTCTTGAGTCCTTGAACCTCTAGGCAGGGGCTAGGGGAGCAGAGTCCCTCCCACTGTATGCAAAGAGCAAGTCTGGGACCTCCTGACACAACTTAACAACTACAAGTCTGTGGGGCTTGATGACATGTATCCCAGGGTCTTGAGGGAACGAGCTGATATAGTTGCCAAGCTCCTCTCCATCATATTTGAAAAATCATGTCAGTCAGGCAAAGTCCCTGGTGACTGAAAAAAGGGAAAGACCACTATCCTTTTTTAAAAAAAGGGTAGCAAAGAAGACCTGGGGAAATACAGACCGGTGAACCTCACATCTGTGCCTGGGAAGAACAAGGAACGGGTCCTCATGGAGGCAAAGTTAAGTCACATACAGGACAAGGAGGTGATCTGGGACAGCCAGCATGGCTTCACTAAGGACAAGTTGTGCCTGACCAATCTGGTGGCTTTCTATGATGGAATGGCTGCATCAGTCATCAAGGGAATACTAACCGATGTCTTCTACTTGGACTTCTGCAAGGCTTTTAACACAGTCTCACATGACATCCTAATTTCTGAACTGGAAATACATGGATTTGAAGTGAAGACCATCCAGTGGATAGGGAATTGGCTGACTGTGTCCTGGGTTGCATTAAAAGAAGCGTGGCCAGCAGGGCAAGGGAAGTGATTCTTCTCCTCTATTCTGTCCACATGAGGCCCCACTTGGAGTGCTGCATCCCATGTCTGGGGCCCCCAGCACAAGAAGGACAGATAACAAGACTGCCCCAGCACAAGAAGATAGGATAGATAGCAGGGTTGTTAGAGTGAGTCCAGAGGAGGGCCACAAAGATGATCAATGGTCTGGAGCACGTCTCCTATGAAGAAAAGCTGAGAGAGCTAGGAAAAAGTTGAGAAAGTCCCTTCTAATCCAAGCCATTCTAGGATTCTGTGATTCTGTGAAAGCCATGAAAAGCCACCTCACACAGTTTGTTAGAGGGGTCACCTTATGTCTATTTCTGGCACTTTGCTCTGGTTCTCCGTCCTTTTATCTGCACTAGCACAACCACAGTGGAACCCTGCTAAGAAGTGTCTTAGGAATACATCCCATGTTATGATGAAACTTTGGGGAGGGCATTGGTATTAGAACTGTTTTAAATCCAGATAATTGCACAATTCAAAATTTACAGTGCATCTGCATTAACAGTTGCACAAGCATGGCTGAGGACTCTGATCTGTACATTGGTAGGATCAGAGGACTTCTCACTGACTCCTCAAACTTCACCACAAAAAGGTCAGGGAAATCTAATAAGAATTTTAAAGAAAAATATCAAATAATGTGAGACATGAAAAATTCATGAGAGCTAGCAAAATTGTTTGTTTTCTTTCAGTTTTCTTCAACCATAAATATGGTGATGTTTCTTCTTTCTTACCTTAGAGTGTTACAGATTTTAATTCACAAAATTTTTGCAAAGCGCTTTGGGATGGTGAGATATAAAACAGGATCTCAACTGTTATAAAGGAGTGATTATAAAAATGCAAATTAAAGGAATTATGCATGCAAACTTCCATTAAGCTGTCTAATACAGCACTTAATATAATTTCGTTCTTTATTTCTGCATGTGAGTTATGTCGCTTGTTATGACATCATTTATTTCATCTGCATGTGCACTGTTTTATTCTGTTTACAAAGTGTGCACATGCTTAAAATAAGCCTGATCTTTCAATGATTTACTGTAAAAAAATGGAAGTTTGAAAACATGTTGCTATGTTTTGCTCTATGAAAAAATAAAAAAGAGGAAAAAAAAAAAAGCAAACAAACAAACAGGAAGAAAAACTTGTGAGGTTTACAGACTTTGATCAGTCTGAAAGAGCTGTTCATTTGCCCTCAGCCTTCCTATGTAGCCCTGCATTGCCCTCTGGCCAGCAATCAGAGCAAACAGATTCTTCTAACTTCTGCTTCACTGCATCTGTTCCAAGTTCTGCCATGCACAGAAAATTAGTACTCTTGAAATAAAAAAAAAATAAAATAAAATAAAAAGTGGAACAGGTGTTCAGGTCAATAGTTTCATTTCAAATATTGATGCTGAAAATTTATTCTTCCTCTCCAGATAATAAAAATTAACCATCGCTTCACCAGACCGTAGGACTTTCTTTGAGTAATGGTTAAAGCATTAAACAAACCTAGAGATCTGTTTCCCTGCACCTGAGTTTTCAAAAGATATTGGGTGATTTTTTTATTTTATTATTTATTTTTTTTAAGGCTGAAATGATTTGTTTACTTAAATAAATATGTAAGTGAATAAATTACGTTAGTTAGAGGTGAACTGCAAAGCTATTTTCATTAGCTATGATTCTAGCAGAAAACCTGTGCAGACTTGTATATTAAAAATAGATGTACCATGCATTCATGTTACACTTACATGTAATACTTTTTAAGGATACAAACTTAGATTAAGATGAAACGTGACTTAATTAGACACCTGGTTTAAAATCTGTCTTATCAAAACTCTTATTCCTAGATCCAGTGAGGCATTTACACCAACCAGTCTCCTCCATAGGCCTGAGGCTTAACTTCCTGGCTTGAGGACCTTCTTTAGCTATTTCGGGAGTTGTATCTCCCTAGCAGGGCTAGGGAGGTGATCGTCCCCCTGTACTCAGCTCTGGTGAGGCCGCACCTCGAGTACTGTGTTCAGTTTTGGGCCCCTCGCTACAAGAAGGACATCGAGGTGCTTGAGCGGGTGCAGAGAAGGGCGACAAAGCTGGTGAGGGGCCTGGAGAACAAGTCCTACGAGGAGCAGCTGAGGGAGCTGGGTTTATTCAGCCTGGAGAAGAGGAGGCTCAGGGGTGACCTTATCGCTCTTTTTAGGTACCTCAAGGGAGGCTGTAGCGAGGTGGGGGTTGGTCTATTCTCCCACGTGCCTGGTGACAGGACGAGGGGGAATGGGCTTAAGTTGAGCCAGGGGAGTTTTAGGTTAGATGTTAGGAAGAACTTCTTCACTGAAAGGGTTGTGAGGCATTGGAACAGGCTGCCCAGGGAAGTGGTGGAGTCACCATCCCTGGAAGTCTTCAAAAGACGCTTAGATGTAGAGCTTAGGGATATGGTTTAGTGGAGGGCTGTTAGCGTTAGGTTGGAGGTTGGACTCGATGACCTTGAGGTCTCTTCCAACCTAGAAAATTCTGTGATTCTGTGATTCTGTGATCTCTTTAGAGAGTGATCAAGGGCATTTAAATTGGGAGTCTCTTTCACCAAGAGCTTATAGGACAAACTGATGATCCAGTCTTCTCAGCTTTTCCTGCAGACCTATTAAATGAAGAAAAAAGAGTGATGCTGACTTTTCAGTTCTGGCATCATGGTGTAGAGCACTTGGCCAGAACTGAGATTCCCTCTATCATAGAGATTGGGGCATCTCTTCAAAGCAGTGAAGTGTTATCCATCACTCAGAAGGTAGCTCAAGCCTCCAACCTGAGTGCAAGCTCTTGCCAGCTCATAGTCTTCTAAACAAAACTGCATGTAATGTGAAACTCATGAGCTCAGGCAAGCAACAGGCTCAAATTAACCTCACCCCAACGTGGTATCTAGGCCACTTGTTTGGGGTAAAAGGGGAAACTAGGGGTACTAGCAGCTAATCTAAGGACTTTCCCATTTTTTATTTTGCAGTCAGTTTTGTGATAACATATATATATATATTTTTCATTTGTCAGGGTGCTTTTACTCCCTGACAGGTTGTCTTAATACCAGTAATGTTTTGAATTCAGGAAGAGTGAAGGTTTGTGGATAATGTAGGCTAGATTAATAGTAGAGTTTTTAATAGAAAATCAGGAAAAAGCAAAGCAAGCTCCTGAGGCTCATCCAAAGACTTTCAAGGTGCATAGTCAATGCTCAATTAATGTGGGTTGGTGGAGGTCAGAGGGATAGAAAACAGGCATCCTGATCTCCTTCCAGAGTTTTTAGGACCCTAAATGTTACTTTTAGTCCAACTGTAAATCAACCCAGTGGCTAAAATATACTAGAAGCAACTCACATGAAATAGCACACCATGGGGTAGAGATACTACACATGATTTTGACATCAAGGCTATTTTTTTGCAAAGGCAAAACATTTGGTTTTGCTTGGTTCATTATCCCTACTGAAGAATTACTTTGTACAATGATATATATTTTGTTTCTAGACTTGGTTTGGATGGATTTAGGGCAAAACACCTTTATACAATGTCACACTGGTATGTGATCCTGAGTCAAAGGAAAAGTCAGCTTTGAACTTCACTGTGACTCATTGATTTTAATAATGGAGCTGCTATGTACAGTTTATTGGCCTGAAGTTACGCAGCAAAACCACTGTAACATTCAACATTACAACTCAAATTCTGGCTACAGAAAGGCCCAGGCCTGATGTATAGGGTAGGAAATTTGGCCCTAAATCTTTCTATAGGGGAAGACTGAAGTTTGTCCTTGTAGAACTGTTGTCAAAACTCCTGAAGCAATGCCTGGTAAGACACAGAGCTAAACCATCTATTGCTTAGTTGTTCTGCTACCCAGATTTATCATCCAAAACCAGGGCCCACCAGAAAGCTAGTACAAGAGAGATAATAGAAAACAGGGAGAAGAAGAAAGGTGTGTTAACTCCTGTGTCTTAAAAATAACTGTCTGCTTGTCTCCAGGCTGCAGGGAAGTGTAGAATACCATGTAAAACTCACTTCTCTCAAATGAAAAAGCTTAAAACTAAGACCAGTTTTGTGACTAAACAATCAATTAACAAGACTCAGATTAAAATCCTTGCTTTCCTTAGCTTAAAGAAGGGTCTGAAACTGCTGCCACCCTGTTTTACATTAGTTAGATTCAGGGATATTCATTTTTCTAAGTAAAATAATGTTTAAATGTTGCAACAGTTACATCTTTAAATACAGTGAGAGCTACTGAACTCAGAATAATTCAGGGCATAGCTATATCTGCATATAAGCCCTTGTTTCAAGCCAGCTGTGGTAATGAGTAAATCTATACACTAAGATGTTCAACTGTACAGCGGGAGAGAGGGTCCACATCATATAACAACCAAAACTTCTGTGTTTTGTGAAAGGCTTAGCTGGGTTGTACTGGTTTGAAAACTGCTCTGAATATCATTCCACCAGTGCCACAATCAAGACTGTTAAATTTAAAGATCTAACTAGGTTTACATTACAACTGGATGAGCAATACCAGAACTGGAGCAGTACATGATGTGCTAAGAGGTAGAAGAAGTCTTGCCATTAAGAAAGGGTCAAAGTGTTTGCTTCAGCCACATCCAAGGTTATGTAGAACCTGACAATGTATACAACTATTTTATTTATTGACTTAAGTATCTTACCTTCTTATGATCCTTATGCTAGAAAAATCATAGAAGAGAAGCAAATTTCTTAACATAGCACAGTTTGACTCTGCTCTTCTAATAACGCTCAACATTATGCCAAGATTTACAGCTGTGGCGGTTCTTTTCTGCCAGTTCCCATTACAGTTTTATCAACATCCTTGTCTTTTTCCCTACCATGTTATCCTTTGATGAGAGCCTTTGTCTTCTCAAATCAATTTATTTTTGGTGTTAATTACACACAGTTCTTCTACAGTCTGCCAAAGTAGTCTGTGGGATTAAAAAGAATGGCATTCTGGAAATTTTGGTTACAGACAACCATATCCCTTTTGTAAAATTCCTTCACAACTACCTTTTCTCCTGCCCCAGACCTTAATGTTTTTACTGTGTATCTCCTTCCTCTGACATTCAGGAACATTCTGGTTCTGAGCCTATATTTATTCCTGGGCAGATTATAACTGTCTTTTTCTGTTAAATCTTAAATATGTGTGACTTCACATTTTATCATCCTGATTTATTCACTACTGATGCAAGCTCAACATAGTTAAAAAAAATGAGTTTCTTATTCTCCACATGCATATTCATTAGCAGGTGGAAAGGATCATACACAATCACAGTGCTTACTGAGGCAATTTGCCTGCATCTGCCCACTATTTAATGTTTCATGTCACCTGTCCTTTAGATTTGTTTTTGTCACTGATATACCGCTGAACACTTTGCTTCCCCAAATACTATCCGTACATGTGATGAAAGAGAGTAGCTTCTCCAGAGCAATGAAGAGGCCCAAAGGAAGGAAATGACTTACCAAAAAATTGTATTAAAATCTATGCTAAAGATCAGAGGAGAATTCATGGTGAAAGACTGTCAGTGATGCTTCCATGTGTGATCAACTCCACATTTGGCATCACCAGAGGGAAATCTGCCACATTTATTTGCAGGTGGGAATATGAAGAAGGAATAAAGGATATTAGAGAGAAAACCTATGTTGTTGTGGTGGTTTTACCCTGTTGGGCAGCTAATTGCACCACAACCACTCTCTCACTCTCTGTCCTCAAAAGAAGCGGGAGAGAAGAAAAATGATGGAAAGAAAATGGTTCACAAGTTGAGATAAGCATAATTTAACTAAAGGGATAAGAAAGAGGGAAAAACAAGCACAGTCTACATGGAAACAAAGAGGAAAATGAATTATATTCTTCCTATCAATGAGTGATGATCTGCCACATCCTGGGCAGCAGGGACTCAGTATGCATAGTGGCTGTTTGGGAGGACAGACATCTTCATAATAAGAGCTCTCTCCCTTCTCTTTCCCCTTTCACAGCTTTTATTGCTGAGTGTGACATCATATGGCATGTAATATTACTTTGGTCATTTTATGTCAGCTGTCCTGGAGAGCTAAAAGTGTGCTGTGGATAAAGATGAAAAAATTACTTGGGTGACTGGAATGAGGTCTTTCCAGGGAAGCAAAGAAGAGATGAGAAATGTTATTTTTTAAATTTTTATTTTTTATTTTATTTTATTTTATTTTATTTTATTTTATTTTATTTTATTTTATTTTATTCATTTCATTTCATTTCATTTCATTTCATTTCATTTCATTTTAGTACAGATCAGGGCCTTTTATGTCAAATTACGTAAGGCAGTTGTTTAATATCTGACTTGTCCAAGGTCAGCCATTTCTACCTCTTCAAAAGGAAAATTTAAAGACTCCGTTATGTTGCATGTGCATTGTAGTGCTTCTCATTCTTTCTTTCTGTGTTCTTTGTTGTCCTAAATTCCACTGGTTTCAGTGGAACTACACCAGTACAAAATTAGAGTAACAAAGGACTTGATAATGTCAGATAAGTTATCTGTCATGTACACTGCACCATGTCACTTCCTGTGTGTTCTGTTCTTGTACTTTCACTCTGAACTGTAATTATAGTACATATTATCTTATTATTTTAGTGACTTCCACTGAAGAGAGAAACTATCGTTCACAATAAGAGTAAGTACTAAAAATAAAGTCACAGACAAAAATAAATAACTAAATAAAAGCAAAACAAAACAAAAACAACACACTTTGCTCTTCACTCATACAGAAGAGATTTCTTGCATTCCTTCTAATGGGAAAAAATTTACTTTCTCAGTTGTAATGGGAACAAATGTACTCAGCTATTTACAGCACACCTGTTAACTTGCTGTGCCAAGAAATCTTTTGGAACAAAGAATCTTTTTAAAGTGAGATCCATATTTTAATTCCTTAGTGTTTATCCCTGAACTTCTGTGCTGTACTGTATAGATTTTCTTCATAATCACATTTCTAATCATTTTTGATATGGGCAGGCTGATGTCACCACATTTTTTATTGGACTACCAAAATTTAATTGTTGTTAACCCACCTCATTTCCTGCCTCAGGGAGCCATTAGATTTAATGAAGCAGTAATCCTGACATACTTGAGTTGGACTGGCAATCAGTTTCTTGTAATTGGATTAGCAGAATATTCTGTGCTGGAAGATCCTCTGGCAATTTGCATATTTATACATATACTGCTTGATGATTTCAATTCTGATTATTTGTATTTAGACAGTTGGCTTGAGGTTTCCTAATGAGATGTCACCCCATTTTACTGTTTATTGTTTATACTAGTCCAGTCTTTTGTTATTTGTCTCTGCATAGTTAAAAGATAGATGCTCAAAAGGAGTCACTGGATGTGACAAAGTTTGGATGCCACCCCACAGAGGCACATTGCAGGTTTCAAACAACTACTTCATAAACCTTTGCTTGGATTTATTTTTTTTTTCATTCAGAATCCAAAAGGTATCATCTTTGTGTAAATAATATTCTGTAGTGCTTCTTCTTAGTCCTTTTCTGAACTTTCACTTTCTTGGGTTTTGCTTCCCTACTGGTTGTGAAGGTTTCTGGTACTGTGCTTCTGCAGGTCTGAATGGAACTGCTTTCCTCTTCTGAAAGTTCTTCAGTGCTCCTTCTGTCCTGAAGCATTAAAAGCCACAAGACAAATTGTGGAGAGAACTTTCACCATACCTCAGGCATAAAATGGAAGAATTAGATGAACATATAAGGTCTTCCTAAAAACAAGAGAAAAAGCACAAACTTTTGGAGATATTTCTCACTGAGTGGTAGGGCCTACTAATATTTCTTTTTCCCTTCCCTTCCCTTCCCTTCCCTTCCCTTCCCTTCCCTTCCCTTCCCTTCCCTTCCCTTCCCTTCCCTTCCCTTCCCTTCCCTTCCCTTCCCTTCCCTTCCCTTCCCTTCCCTTCCCTTCCCTTCCCTTCCCTTCCCTTCCCTTCCTCTTCTTCTCTCTCCTCTCCCCTTTCTTCTCTCTTCTCCTGTGTTTTTGTTTGTTTGTTTGTTTGTTTGTTTTTTCCTTTGCCTCACCTTGCTTCACTTTGCCTTTCTTTTCCTTTCTTAGTTTTAGCTTTTAGCTTGAATAATTTTTGTTTTCTATTGACAGTGAAGCTTTGCATAGGTTTATTATAGGGCTGACTTATTTGCAATGAATTCATTAGCATATTAACCACTTGACCTATTTTATACAGCTAATACTCAAGACAGCAACAGGTTGACCTGAAAAAGCCCAGCAGAATTATAAACGGAGCCAGGGCACATATTTGTGGTAAGTGACCTGGGGCTTTGTGAAGCACTTTGGAATATGAGCTAATGCATTATGCTCATTGTTTTACTGAAAACTGGGGTCAGCAAAGGCCAATGACATTTTGTGTGGCTGCAGTAGTTGTAACGAATAAACCATAAAAGACAATGTTTCAGCCTTTTCAAATATGCAGCAGAACTTGATTAGAACCATCCGAACAAATTTCCAGTACATATGAAACTGGATAATAGGTAAAAATTATGCCAGGGGAAAAAAAAAATAAATGCTAATTTCAGTTTTACTTGCTACACTGATTGTGGCAAGGGACAAAGACTGTCCTGAGTTTAGACTGAAATATATTTATGTGGGGAACTGTATCATATGCAAAGAAGAAGGGTTTCTGCCTCAAGAATCATACAGCTTGTAGGCTGTTACATTGATCATAATTTCCCAGCTGAAATATTTTATTCCTAACACAAAATCTTCCTCTCTAGCATAGTTTTATATAAGGCAATCAGAGCTGGCAACTCACACAGGCTGTTTTTATTTGAACCCCTGCCCTCCTTTCAGTGTTTCATTCTATGAATGCCTCTATTATTTTTTTTTAATTTAGTTTTTCAAATATATTTGAGACAATTATTTTAGAGATTGAGTTACGTTTTGCTTTGTTTCTACAGAGTTCTTTAAAAATGCCTATAATGAGAACTGTCACAGTTTTAAAACACCGATGCCCAAAGAGATAAGAGTATTGCTGGAGTATACCACCTTCCAAGTTAATTATGACCAGCTGCTATCATTTGTCCTGGAGAGGCATTTCACTGAGTTCTGTACAGGATGTAGGTCTTGCATGCCAAAAGCTCATTGATGGGTTCACCTGCTACCTGCAGGGAGACTGAGTAAAGTTGAGGAGAGGGAAGGGGAGGGAGTGCTGAAATGACCTCTGTAAAGGACTGGGTTCCCATGTGCCATCACTCACATGAGGAACATGGGATTCTCTTAGTTAATTAGTGTTAAGAACCTTCCTCATCTGGATATCAAGTCTATACTAACTCTGTTGCTTGAGTATCCAGTCAAGGCTTGCTTGCAGTTCAACCTTGGACTACAATTAGAAGCCTAGAGAGAAAAAAATGAGAAAACACATATATACATATACATGTATATTTATTTTTTGAAATGTGTGCAGGTAAGACTAAGTGTTTTGCAATCACTACAGAGAAAGTAGAAGGCTATTTGCAAGGCTCAGTAGAGGTTAAAATCTAATGTATAAGATTACTGCATAAACTCACTACATTTCCTACATTTCCTACATTTTGAGGAAAAACATGTTTTTAAGGAGTCCTAGAGTGTGTCTTTTGCTGCCCCCAAGAGGGAACATTACATGGAAGAATGTTTATATGCAGAAAAAAAAAAAAAAAAAAAAAAAAAAAAAGAATTATATGAAAAGTAGGGAACTGGATGGTACACCTGCTTTATGGCTTCCTAGAAAGAGTTTCACTCACTACCAACTTACATGCCTTAGAGTCTGTCCAGGTCACCAGACATTAAAATAAAAATTCTTATGAGAAGGCCAGGTAGTCTGACATTGGTATTTGGTAGTCCTGCACTAAGTGACTACAGTCACAGCTCATCAATGACTGGTAAAATAAAGGCACAAATTTTTCCGCAAGTGTGGAGGGATGCCATCCAAAGGGACGTGAACAAACATTAGAAATGAACCTAATGAGGTTCAATAATTCTTAATGCAAGGTGCTGCACCTGGCTCCAGGCAATCCCAGACAGGAGTAGAGACTGGGAGAAGAAATAATTGAGAGCAGCCCTGTAGAGGACTGGGAGGTTCTGGGGGATTAAATGCTCAATATGAACCAGAAATGTGTGCTCACAGCCCAGAATTCCAACTGGGCTGCATCAATAGAGAAGTGGCCAGCCGGTCATGGGAGAGGATTGTCTCCCTCTGCTCTGCCCTTGTAATATCCCACCTGGAGTGCTGCATCCAGTTCTTGGGCCCCCAGCACAAGAAGGATGTGGACATGTTAGAGTGGGTCCAGAGGAGGGCCACAAAAATGATCAGAGGAATGAGCACCTGTTCTGTGAATAAAGGTTGAGAAAGTGGGGGCTGTTCAGCCTGGAGAAGAGAAGGCTCTGGGGTGACCTTATTGCAGTTTTTCAATACTAAAGTGGAGTTATAAAAAAGATGGATGGTGACTTTTTGCTCAGTCAGATAATGATAGGACAAGGGAAAGTGGTTTTAAACTAAAAGAGAGGACATTTAGATTAGACATTAGGAGGAAATTCTTCACTGTAAGGGTAGTGGTGCACTGGATCGAGTTGTCAGGAGAAGCTGTGGATGCCCCACCCCTGGAGGTGTTCGAGATTAGGCTGGATGAGGCCCTGGACAACCTGATCTAGTAGGTGGCATCCCTGTCTGTGGTGGGGGGGTGGAACAAGATAATCATTAAGGTCCCATCTAACCCAAGCCATTCTAGGATTCTATGAGCTTTCTGAGCCTCTTTGTCACATAGCTCACTTTCTCCCCATTAGCAGAAGTATCCCAACCTGTTATAGTATTTTTTAATCACAGATTTGCCTCTTTCACAGAAAAAGAAAAACATCTGTTCAATGATAAATAGAATTACTAATCTGTTTTGATATGAGTTTTCTTCTTTATTTGAAGTCTATTTGTAAAAATATATATAACAAACAAGAAAGTTATATGTGATGCTCTGGTCTTCCACACAGAGACAAAGATTTCTATCTTTTACTCCTACTCCTTCTTGGCCTTCTCCTGAAAATCAATTGTTGAAAATGTTATTGCACATATTTTAATGTTCAGTGTAATCAAGCAAATGTGTGGAAGTAGTAACTGAGCTCACTCAGTCAAAGCTCTGCATTTGGAATCGTCATCTATATCCCAAGTGCTGTCACAGACAAAATGCAACATCAGTGACAGTTTTCTCATTTGCTCTGCCCACAATGGATAATTGTAATCCTGTCCTGGTGGGCTTACTAAAATTGTCTTTACAAAAACCTCCTCCTCCTATACACTGACAGATAAAAGAATAGTCTGTAATCCCCATTCTTTGTACAGAAAACTGCCTGCTACTTTTACAGAGAGAATGAACTCCAAACTCATGATACCAGTTTTTGATTGTTTAGATGGTCATTGCTCTGGTTTCATTTTCTGAGCTATCAATATCTTGTTCCTATCACTTTCAGCACTCACCCACTGAAAATGTGTTGTTCGTAAAGCAAAGAAGTTCTTAGAGAAGTAAAGAAATGCTTTTGCTATCTGTTCCCTATGACTTGACAGCAATCCTCTCAGAAACCTTAAGCAGTGTTAGGCTTCCTTTCAGTTCAAGATACTGTGTGTAGAAAAGACTCAATAGACTACATCTGAAATATGATTATTGGCCTAAACTTGGAACTAACTCTCTAAATCCAAAACAGTAATCCTGAATATATTAAAATTTAGTGTCCAAAATGCCTTGGGAGAAGTTATATTCCCTATGTCTAGGGAAGCACAACACAACAGCAAAGAGTTATAAGAGTGTCTTTACTTGACCTGCCACTGCTGAGGACATTTGGACTCAACATTTCATCAGTCCCCAAAACTGCCCTAACCACCAGCTTGAGGGTTGGCCTCAGGTGCGCAGCTATCTTTGTGCTGCTCCACAGGTGTACTTTAGGAATGGTGGAGAAGGAGGACAAGCCCTGGTTGTAACACTTCAAAGAAACACTGGAATATTATGAAATTATAATCGCTGGAATATACGAAATTATTCTATTCTGAGAATATATCTGAAGGATGGCAGGCTATGGTCCAGTCCCTGGATACAGGAATGCAATTTATTTATTTAATTATTTAGGTAATAACATGAATAAAATATGCAAATACTGAGATAGTCTGTGTACATAAGGGGAGATAATATTTCCTCCACATGCTGGATCTCAAAAGGAAGGACAGGTTCTTCCTCTGTTAAAGAGGTTTTGAAAAGAGCTGGAGAAGTTTCTTTGGAAGGGATTCAAAGCAACAAATACCAGTGAGAGTGAGGTGCCTCTAAATTTCTGGGAAGATCCCTATTTAGGCCATATGCCCACTGCTTCCTATTGAAAAACATTAAATGTTGCATCATGCCTTTTCCTAAGCAAGAGCAGTTTCTTTGGAGCTTCCTGCAAGGTGTCTGGATGTATCAAAATTTATTAATGAAAATCAAGATGTTAAAATCATTCCATTCTGGAGCCAGGTTCTTTCAAGATGGAGATGCTCAGCATCATAGTCTCTAAACCCATTATTTTATGTGGTTTTATTTTAGTTAGCATGTGGTCTGACTCATAGGTCCACAAGACGAACTGGTTTCCATACTGAATTTTCAGATTGACAATGACATTACTAAGATAACATATTCATTCTCAAAATAGTGTATGTGTGGGGGAACTACTTTATGAGAGAAGGCATTTTGTCGATAATAAAAAAACTTTTTATCTCAGCCTTTTTTAAAATTGAAAAAAAAAACCCAACTTTTATCTAAAAAAGATAAATTCTCGTGTTTCATCATAGCAGAGAAATCTGAATTAACTTTTCTATTTACTTTTTGTGTTGCTACAGAAAAAGAGCATGTTTAAAGTAGTCTTTTTTTTTTTTTTTTTTTGACAACTATTTCTTCTACTCCCAGATTTTTGGTTCCAGAAACCTCTCTATATTATTTTTACAGACTAAATTTTTAACTGATTGGTATTTGGCTTATAATTCTGATTAATCTTCAGCCCCAGAATCTTCCATGTGTTCATAATGTCAACAAGTCAGATAAAAGAAGTCTGACTATATCTTAGTTGTCACATCTGCTACGAGAAAGCAGACCCAGCCTTCCAGAGTCAGCTGTATTAAGATGCATTAGACTATTAGATTGCCATTGGATTGGAAAAAAAAATCAACTAAATAGACTTTGGGAGCAGGGACAGAAGTCCTTGCTGTCAAATCTTCATAACTGCAATCTCCTATCTCTGACAGGTAAAGCTAATTATATTCTGGATCATGCTTATTTTTTCTTCTTCATTCTTCTAAGGAACACAGGAAAAGTTCAAGTACCTGCCTACCTAAAAATGATTACAACGGAGCACTGGGATCACACATTTACAGAGGCACGTCTAAACTTTCATGACAAACAGGATTGTGCATAATGAATGTAAATAGTTATCAACCAAATAGATGATCCCTGAAAGAAAGTGGTCAAAACTGCTGTCTGTATTTAGGTGGTATTTAAGAGGATCAGACCCCAGCTGCACTCCTGAGGCAGACTAGGTATTTGGTCTAGTGTTTTCGAACAGCCCTAAGGTGTTATTAGAGCCTGAGATTAGAACTGATATGAATTACTCAGCAAAGGAATAAGAATCTGCTGCAAGAAACAATTTAGAACAAATAGGTAGCAGCTATTCTGTATCACATTTGATGCCCCAAAATAGAAATGAAATATGATCCAGAAGGTGATAAGTGAACAAACACAATTGATTTGCAGGAAGAGAAGGAGGGAGATGGGTTGGAACATTGCTATTGACTTTGTTGCATTACACCAGGGAATGGAAGCTGAATGAAATATGTTTAGCTTGAATTCGAACAGCCATTCCCAACCTTTTGAATAAAAATAAAAACTGTTGCATCATGACATGCAGCATTCTCAATCTACTGTTCCCAATGAAGAAGCATTCTATGTAGCTGCACTGCATTGCTTTTCAGATATACTACATTATGCCTAGTTTTAGGCTATGTAAATAGGTCTGGTAAATGACTAGCTACATAGGAGCTGGCATTCTGTACTGATATGGAAATTAAAGATGGGTGAAAAATGCTTCTTCAAACATACTGATGATCTGCTATCAGATACAAAAGTTGTTAATAAGGAAGGCTAAGTAATTTCTGGGATCTGATATTCTATGTAATTCATAAGCATCATAATTTTCCACTATTAACCACAAATGCATATGATTTCTACAGTGAAGTACCACAGTAGCACAGACGGAAGGTTACCTTCTCAATTCAAAGCAATAATGGTAATTAGTTGGTATAAAACTATATATTTTTAAGAAAATGAGTTTCTTCAAATGACTAAGTGTTCCAGAACCATTGTCAGGAAGATTTATTTCTATCATATAGATAATGCATTCAAATCTGTTAGATTTCTACTGAAGACATTATAAATTAACACCTCAGGGTTATAATGTTTAATTAGGTGAACATCAATATTAATAACCAGCTGTGACTGTCATCTATATTTTGGCTAGTTGAATATCATATTCTATATTGCACTGGAACATGTATGTATTGAGTTGATGAAGGTAGAAGAAAAGCAATAGGACTTTGAAGAAAATGCACTGGAAACATAATCTAACTGCTAATTAGCCTCCCCAAAAATCCAGTATCTTCAATGATTAATGTGCTCTTTCCAGTAGAAACGAATGAGTCATTCTGGCACACAAAGTTTTGCTTAACAGTACAATTAATCTTTCAGCTTAAGGGGGAAATTATTTATTACACATTTTCCTTTCTCTTTCCTGACAGAGACTGAGCATCCTGAATGTAATTTGAACCACAACTTTTATTCTAACCTGGTATTGCTTAGTCCCACCTAACATTTTGGTAATACTTTAAACTTTCATCTAAAGGTTCAGACATTGCTGAGAGCTGGACATTTGCTTATCATGATTTTCAGTAGTCATTGAGCAAGTAAATCTTACCTGTCTATATCCTAAACTTCTGAAAAGTGAGGCATTTGCTCTTACATTTGTAGGAAAGACACTGAAGAAAAGTAATTTGTGAACTCAGGAGCAAGACTTGGGTGAACAATTGAAAGATTCAAAGTCATTAAGGTGGCCATAAACATTTTCTCATAGATGAAGCTTTTTAGCACTACAAAAAGTCAGCACTGCCCTGTTGAAGCCCTTGTAGTTGTATAGTTGTATAGACATTGTACAGTTTGCTTGGGCTTTTCAGGAGAACTGTTGAAGAAGTCTCCACACCAACACAGCAAATATGGAAAGCAAGAGGGTCAGAAAAGAGGTTGACAGAGTTACATTTACAGGGACATGGAGACCCAAAGTCTCAAAACACTTGGAACAGATAGGTAACAGCTGCTGCTCCAGCACGAACTGCCTGCCAGCTCTGATCCTGGAGGCCAGTACTGGGGCCAGTTCTCTTCAATATATTTACCATTATTTGGACAAGGGGATCGAGTGCACCCTCAATAAGTTTGCATATGGCACCAAGTTGGGTGGGTGTGTTGATCTGCTTGAGGGTAGGAGGGCTCTGCCAAGGGATCTGGATATGCTGGAAAGACAGGCCGAGGCCAACAGTATGAGGTTCAAGAAGGATATGTGCCAGGTCCTGCACTTGGGGCACAACAACCCCATGCAGCATACAGGCTAGGGGAAGAGTGGCTAAAAAACTACCTGGCAGAAAGGAACCTGGGGTTATTGGTCAACAGCCAGCTGAATATGAGCCAGCAGTGTTCTCAGGTGGCCAAGAAAGCCAACAGCATCCTGGTTTGTACAAGAAATAGCATGGCCAGCAGGACTAGGAAAGTGATTGCCCCTCTGTACTCAGTTCTGGTGAGGCCACACCTCAAATTCTGTGTTCAGTGTCGGGCCCCTCATTACAAGGACATTGAGCTGCTGGAGCATGTCCAAAGAAGGGCAATGAAGCTGGTGAAGGGTCTAGAGTATAAGTCTTATGAAGCTGAGGGAGTTGGGGTTGCCTGGAGAAGAGGAGGCTCAGGGGAGACCTTATCACTGTTTACAACTACCTGAAATAATGTTGTAGTGGTGTGGGGGTCAGGTCTCTTCTCCCAAGCAACAAGAGATAGGACAAGAGGAAATGGCCTCAAGTTGCACCAGTGGAGATTTAGATTGAGTATTAGGTAGTATCTTTTCACTGAAAATGTTGCAAGGCATTCGAACAGCCTGCACAGGGAAGAAGTTGAGTTGTCATCCCTGGAAGTATGCAAAAGATGTGTAGATGTAGTGCTTAGGGACATGATTTATTGGTAGATTTGGCATTGCTAGGTTAACGGTTGGACTTGATAATCTTAGAGGTCTTCTCCAACCTCAATGATTCTATGCTAACTTACACAGCCTCTTCTGTGATACAAACTTGCTATCATTCCTCAGTAAATCGTGAATTTCCCAAAGTGTATTGTACTTTTTCAGATAAAGAGGTACAGACAGAATACATTCCTAAAAAGAGGGTGGAGTGCAGGAGAGCACAGAATCCAACCACAGAAGAGACAAGTTTTTTCCCATTTTATGCGATAATTCAGGTACTTGGTACTAAAATTATGTGAACTTATTTTTCCTTTTATAACTGTAAAACTTAGGACAGTGGATATGGCACATTCAAAGCAGGACAGACATTTTAGCTCTTCTGAATCATAAATGGTCAAAGATCTTAACAGAGTCATGGAATAGTTGAGGTAGGATCTCTGGATATCTTCTAGTCCAATCCCTTGCTCAGAGCAAAGTCCTCAGAGCAGGTTGCTCAGGGCTATGTCCAGTCATATTTTGAGTTATCTGCAAGGACAGAGATTCCATAACCTCTCTGGATAACCTGTGACAGTGTGTGACCACCCACCCTCACATTTCAAAAAAAACATATATATATATATATGTATTTTTTTATGTTCAGATGGAACTTCCTATGTTTCACTTGATGCACATTGCCTTTTACCCCCTTCAGTGGGCACTGTTGAGCAGAATCCATCTCTGTCCTCCTTAATTTCTTCCATCAGGTAGTATTTATATGTATTGATAAGATCCCCCGAGCCTTCCTTTCTTTACTCTGAAGAGTCCCAGCTCTCTCATCCTTTCCTCATGTAAGATGTTCCATGCCTTAACCCCACAATGTGTATGTGGCAGGGCTTTACATTTCCTGTTGAAGAGGTTCATGAGGTTACCACTGGCCCATTGCTCCAGCCCCTCAAGGTCCCTCTGAATAGCAGAGACATCTGGTATACCAGCCATTTCTCCCAGTTTTGTATCATCTACAAACGTACTAAGGTAGTGCTCCATCCCATTTTCCAGGTCATTAATAAAGATGTTGAAATATATTGGTCACAGTATTGAACCCTGGAGTACTCTACCAGTGACTGGCCTCAAGCTGGACTTTGTGCTGCTGATCGCAACTTTTTGAACTCAGCAGGTTTTTTTCAGTTCAATTCATTGTCCATTTATTTAGTCTGTATTCAGTTTGTCTATGAGGATGCTACAGGAAACAGTGTCCAGTGTTGAAATCCTTGTTCAAGGTAAACAATACCCATTGCTCTCTCTTCATTCACTCAGCTAGCAGTTTCATCACAGAAGGCCATCAGGTTGATCAAGCATAATTTCCCCTTTGCAAATCTGTGTAGTCTACTCTCCCTCATCAGACTCTCAACACTTGTTAATATCTTTGGAGATTGTTGCCAGGACTATTTGCCCTCACTTTCCCAGGGGCTCAGCTGAGGCAGGCAAGTCTCACCTTAAAGGCTAGGCCATAATAGCAACCCAGGAAATTCCCCTGGCATATGGCACATAGAGCACTCCTTGAGAGGACACCTGAGTAATGGAGCTGCTACCTGTCCTTTCTGATACTCCAGCAGGAGAAGAATCACATTGCAGAAGTGAGTACTTTTGAGGGGGAGTACTGAAGATCACATTTTGCAGGTGCAGGACTGTGACTGCTCCTCCAGACTTCTGACAAATGGGAATCCTGGTGCTGGAAGGCCTACTGAGATGGGAGAGGGTAAATGGTAACAATACACTGAAACAATACAGCAACTGGGAAGTAACAGGGCTTGTGAATGTCATAGTTCTTCAGTGTTGAACGTTCTGTTTGAACAGCTTCTTCTCTTTGTCAGAGAAAGAGCCTTCCTTTTTGCTTCAAAGAACAAGTGGGAGAAGGCACCGCTGCTGAAGGTACTGCAGAAGTGACGGCAGATTCAGTGCTTACAGTATTTGGTTTGACATAAAGCCCCCACAGCTTTTAGCATGACCTTGACAGGGAGTACAAATATCAAATGTGGGTCATGGAGTTCCCTATGGGGATGTCACCTATAGTCAGTTTAAATTATGTGTTTCAGCCCAGGAAAGTCCTAATGTTGTTCCCTGGTCTATGACAGAGCCACAGATTAAGTGAGAGTGTGTTTAAAGCTACTGTGGGAAAGGAATATAACTGGTGTAATAAGGGAAGCATCAAGTACCTCAGTGCCTTGAAGAAGCACTAGGCAAGAAGAGCAGAAAAATATTAAAGGAGAACAAACATCTCTATCATCTTTGTGGTGAGTTTGTTACATGCTGAGTGTATTTATATGTAATACTCGTATCACCAAAAGTAACCACTGCTTTGTAATGCCATGCTGTGAAACATGCCCTCAAGCAAGTGACTCCCTAGAAGATGATGTTAAAGCATCAGTGTATCAACGGCTTTATTGCTCCACAGTGTCATTTTGAGCATTCTGTGCTTCTGGGAGCAAAACAAGGCACCATTTTCTTGCCAAGACTGTTCTCATAAAATGCATCCATACAGTTAAAAACTGGCAAATAATTCCTGTTCTTAGGAGGATAATGGACATCTTGCTTCTTCAGATCTTCTCTACCCTGCAAGTACGTGTGGTTCTCTCTGCAAGCAAATAGACCTTCTTATTCTCTGTTTAAAAGTATGGGTGACTGGCTAATAAAGTGTACATCATGCTTGAATCAACAAACAAGGGTAGATCTACTGCTTCTTGAGGGAGGAGTAACATATGTTTACTGTCTGGCTATAGTCACAGTTGATTAAATCATTTGCTGATGCAGAATAGATAGCACTATATAAGCACTAAAGATCCTAAGGGTTGTTTTTTGTTAATCATGCAGAGTACAATAACATCTATTGCATTAAGCCATGAGTTGTCTGGAACCCTTAAAGTGTGCTTTCTGCCCCTGATTTTGTGCATTGAATCATTACAAAAGTCATCCTTTACTTTCATGTAAAGCACAAGAAACAAAGCAAAACAAAACTAACTAACCCCCTGCAACTAAGCCTGTTTTTCATAAGGGAAAATTGTCCTTTTAGAACTTAACTTTATATATTTTATATGTCACATGTATTTAAGAATAAAGATATTTTTACGTAAAATATTTTCATTTCCCCCCACAAACTGCTTAAAAGTATGAAAATTTCTTTACAGCACTCACATTTTTTTCAGTATGAGTTATACTGTTGTCAGTCATTTCACAGTAATTACAAGTCTTACTGAAGGGCTATAAAGAACATTAAACCTTGAGAACTTGCACTACCTAAAGTGTGTGCTTGAAGGCTGTTCCCTCAAAGACTTTCAATTAAACTAACCTGTACCTCATTTAAGCAGGTAGGTTACAAAATAATAGGTCATATAATTTTGTGCTAATGTGTGTTCTAGGAACCTGAAGAGGAGAGTACAGAGTGGTTTTATCCCAGGGACAGCGTTAGTGAGACATGAAAGAGACATCTGGGAAAACATTCATAAGGGTCCTGATAGTTGATAAGAGACTCAAAAAGAAAACATGCCACCAAAACAGAGGCCAAATAGAGCTGATGCTAAAATCTATTGGAGGAGTTTTTTTTCTCATAATAAAATATGAAAAAGAAATACTTGAAAATTTCATCCATTTTTGACTGAGCAAGGGAGTAAAACTAAGGCAGCAGCTGAGTGCTATACTTTTATTTTAACTGTGACCATGCTTCCTGAGCTATGTAGGTTTCTCAGCCTGGCCTAATTTGCTTCATCTTCCCTTCAGCTCATCCTGGCACTCCAACACAGAAGAAGGGTTTCTAGACCCTGCAGCTCATCACATGGGATGAGCTCTAGCTGGAGGCACAGGAGGAGATCTGTGTGTCAGTCTGAGACTGGTATGTATTATGTATCTCCAGCACATTTACAAACACAGTCTGATACTTGCTGCTGGATGCCAAACCACTCAGGCTTTTGGGTGGACATCTCACCACATCTTGCACAGACATTCTTCCAAGTGATTCTGGACCACTGAGGTAATTAAGTGCTTCCCAACAGCACACTGCCTTGGTCCACCCCTGAGGAACAGCACACCCTTGAGCAGCTTCTGCATGCAAAATTTCCTGGAGGCTTCTGAAGCAATAAGAAGTTGCTTAAAACTCAGAGAGGGTGACATTAAGTAGGTGGCATAACATGCTCAGCAGAAACAATTCTTTCCTGCTCTCTGAGACCCAAGGGCTCACTCCAGGGGCAAGGTTCTGCTGCACAGTGGGTGACTATTCTTAACACAGGATACCAGAGATGAATATTTAATGTCCTCAGCTTCAACTGCCCTCAGTTTGGAGGATTATGAGTTATTGGACTTCATCATCCAAACTGGTTGTTTTATGAATTCAATATCAGACTGAAACAGCAGCAACAATCCAGTACACCCTAGGAAAAGTCACAATGATATGGAGAGGTCGAGGCAATGGGAAGTCACAAAAAAATGTGGGGAGTGAAGAAGAGGGTAAAAAGTTACTTAGCACACTGGTTCTCAGTTTTTCCCTCTTCCCAATGAGTGTGAATGGCACCAGTTTTCTGGCAGTGGAAGAAAACATCATAGCTGGGAGTCTATTCAAGATTAAACACATATTTAAGGTTTTATATGAACTAGTTTTCTAGGATCCTGTTACAGTCAGTGGAAATCTAGCCAATACAGTCCATAGAGTTTAAGGAGCAGTTTGGTGGATGTCTGTCTCAGGCTGAGGTGGATCACTGTCTATGTGTGACAGTAGTTTGTTGATGGATTGACTAGACCTCATTTGCCTATACTGCAAGCTTGAACACTTCACTTGAAGGTTATTTACTGATACACATACGAATATGTCTTTAGTGGGAAAATCTCTTCCCATATCCCAAGCTCAGAGGAAAACTGGAGCGGAGGGGAAGTGTCATGTGGGACAGCCAAAGGGGTTGTGTGACAGAAAAATGTCAAGAGGCTTCAAAAAGAATGTGATGTTAAACCCCGCCATACTCTGGTTGGTTGGTCAGGGTGTACTTCTGCTCTCAGTATGCAAACCAAACATACACATATACATATACACACACAAATAAATAATCTTCATATAATCACATGTGTACTCCATTAAAATAATGCAACCTGTGCAGATAATAATTTATAAGTATCAACGTCACTTTATAAAACTGGTGTACAGAATATGGCAAAATCTGAATCCAGTGTGAATATTTATGACTGGAATTATAACTCAATGAAAGTAGAGACTTGTAATACAAGCACAGTGAACTGTTCTAACTGTGGCTTTGCCAGGAGATGCCTGGGAGCCTGCTCTGAAGCCCATTTGAATCAGTGGAAAGCTTCCCACAGATTTCAGTGGGTTTTTGTATCAGGCTTCAAATGTGATTTATGATGCCTGTACGTGAAGCATCCATTTATCTCTCTGAGTTCTGAATCAGTCAAAAGTCTACTATACCAAAATCCTTTTAACTGCCAGACCCGGGGGAGCAAACTATTTTCATCACGGCATGCAGGGAGTGATACAAACAACTTCCATTAACACTAAGGGGCAAATAGTGTGTAATTCTGCGTATGTTACAAAAACTTTACCTCATAAAATGTATTGCATTACACATGAAATATGTGTTTGCTATTTTCAGTTCCTAGATATTTATTGGACATTTCTACCACCAGCTATTTCTTTCTGCAGAATGGTCTTCTATGTGTTTTGGGGAATAGCATATATAGACACATAAATTTTGTCCAAAATATGCAAGAACCATACTTTAAACACGAGGCCTATTTAAGTGATAGTCCATAGATTTAAATCTTCAACTTTCTCTGTGAAGTGAAAATGAATTGTACCTTTTCATTTCATAATGCAAGTGTTTAATTGTTTCAGCAAGGCTGATAGGCAAGTAAAGGCAATACATTTTATGTACTTCTTTCCAGAATGAACAAAAGATGTCTAAATAGAATTTCAGATGGAAAATTGTACACATAAATTCACAAGCTTTCCCTTTTGACATCAAATCTTTTACCAGAGTTTTTTATATAATTCCATGACATACTATGTTTTTCTTTTCTCTTCAGTACAATGAAATGCTAAGGGCTTGTAGGAGAAGAATGAATAAGAATTTTACCAAAATACTGATGAACATTTTTTTTTTTTCCTCCAGCATGTGGAGTAGCTAAAGTAGCCCACTTTTTGGTAATTCTAGATTTCTGTTATTCCTTTTGTTGTGAGAATGTCAAATAACAGTGTGGTCAATGTGCTATTCATTATGCTATTCATTACCAAAATGTGCTATTCATTACCAAAAAAACCCAACCAAACAAACAAAAAAAAACCAAACATATAAACTGTTAAAATATAAGTATCTGGTGCATTTGGAGGCTAATATGCCATATTTTAAATGCTCTCAGCACACTTGTGATGAATGAGTCTGATGTGTTTTGATTCTCTTTTTTTTCATGGCACCCAAAAACAATAGCTCAGCAAGCTGAACCAAACTCTTTCAGACCAAGTAATATTAGCCAGATTATTCATCCATATTCAGCATCTCTGTTAAGGCTAAAAGGATACTTCATTATCTGAGATCTTTTTAAGGGTGACTTCTGACATGCCTGCTGTGCCTGAGAAAGCATTTCTTTTTACTCATCTTCAGTCTCAAGCTGGTATGCATTCATAGAGAGAGACTTCTGTGACACTCTTTTTTTTTTTTTTTTTTTTTTTTTTTTCCCCTTATAGTAGTGACTAAAGGTTTTATTTTGTGCTGGTTTGTTTGGTTTTGTTTCTGTTCTATGTTTCTATGTTTGTTCCTGTTCTATTTATTTATTTACTTATTTATTTTATTTCTAAAATAAATTTTTATTGTCTCTTTTTAAAGGCTTTTTTTTTTTTTTTTTTTTTTTTTTTTTTTTTTTTTTTTTTTTTAAGGACTTTATTTTTGAAAATAACTGTACACCTCTGTTTATATTGTTGGATATTTTGCATGTTCCCATGCAAAACTTTTCATGAACTTCAAGCAACTTTTCATAAAATAGATCATCAGAAGCAGAAATTCTGCTGAGCTTCCTGCATTCGTTAGAAATTCTTTCTTACAGGTGAAGAAGAAAGTCCTACTCCTGATACAGCCTCATGCAATGGGAAGAAAGTAGCCTATTTTTGTGAATGACCTTTGAAAATTAATAAACTCTAACAAGCTCATTACTGAAAAATCATCATCTCAGCACAGTTAGATTTCTGATATATTCTACTTGGTCCAGGAATTAATTATACCAGCACATCTTGTCAGCTGCAGATGTTTCATCTGTACCTCATGCACCTGTGCTCTGGACTCCATGGGCTGCATTGCCTCATGCCCCAACTCATGGGTTGAATGTCCCCTCTGAATTGATAGATATTAGTGCAGTCTCCTCTTAGGTAGTTCCACTGATTCAAGCCATGGTGCAGTAAGTGATCTTTAGCCACTTGGAATTCTCTGGTGGGAAGAAAGGGCCACATTGCACAACATTCTTCTCTTCCAAGTGGGGGCTGGGCCTGCCCTGTGAATTCTTCCTTTTCTGTGACGAAATAGTCTTTTTGTAATAATTAACATAAAGATTTTTTTTTTTTTTTTAGAAATCCACACAACTACACCTGGCATGAAGTGGAAAAACTAGAAAGACTACTCTGATGGTGTGACTGCAGACTTTACCAGTTCATGCCAAAGAAATAGCATGAAATAGAATTTTTCACCTTCTACAGTAACTCACAGTTAAGATACATGTATATGACCTTAGGATGAGTTTTTAAAAACATATATTAGAAGTTTATATGAATAAAGATATTCACAGTTACTTTAAGAATAAAGTAATTATGAAGGATAAAAGCTCTGATAATTGAAGGATTAAGCTGGCCAATATCTACCAGGGGTTAAGACAAAATAAACCCCTCGTGCAGCTTATTTCCTAACTGCATGCATATGAAATTTCTTTCATCTTCTTCTGAAACTCCTGTTACTGATGGAATTCATGATAGTCTGATTTAACTCCAGTACTGTTTTTCTCTCATTTTGTTTAAGTTCTTCAAAATCTCTTTTTCAATATACTCATTTAAGAACACTGGCAAAATTCTTCAGAAACCACTATCACCGTCTCCAGTGATCAAATGCATGAATTGCATGCATTTAAGAGGTGTGTTTAGTGCCTGGGGCATTGTTCCTGTCCTGAGGATATTTCTCCAGCATAAGGACTGAAATAGGGTGTGTAAGACAGTAAATATAAAAACTCATGAACTGGGACTTTCCCACCAGCAAGTTGCAGATACAGTGGAAAAGTAAAAACAAAACAAAGCAGCAACAAAACAAAACAAGCTAACAAACAAAGCACTACAAAAACAAACAAAGAACAACAATAACAACAATCAGCAGCAAAACCACAATATTTATTTAGCAACAGAATAATGAACAAAGTACTGACTGCTGTTCTCAGACAGGATCCACCTTTTGCTCTAACCATGTGGGAAGTGTGGGAAGCAGTTGTGTTTACCAAGCCATACATAAAGCACAGAGTAACCAGGCCCTCTGGGGGACTCAGCGTCAGGATGGCCAGCCCTAAGAAACACTGGTGACTGCAGCTCACTACTCCCTAGAGCACTAACCTCTGCTGCTGGAGAGTTGCTATAGCTACACTGCATCAACGACCCAGAGGAAACCACAGCTTTTAAACGGACAATTTCCTTCAGGATTAGGTAAATGTCCATCAGAAGGATATACCCACAGAAAAGATTGGCAAAGGATCTTCACTTGGGCAGGAAGCCTAAGAGAGCTCTGTGTTTTGTGTTTGTGATATGTGGATGTGGTTAGAAACTGTCTTCTTCCTTTCCCTAAACTTTTCCCCATCTAAACACTGAAGGAAAAGTTGCCTGTGAATTGATGTGTTGGTTTCCATTTTCCACTTTCTCAGTCCATACCAGAATCATTCCACTCCCAATGCTCCTGAAGAGCTCTTACCCTTCCTACATGCAAAACTACAAATGAGAAAATATATTAAATATTTCTGAACCAGTTTGAATGGTATCTTCTTTAGTTGTTTGTTTCTATAATATATAAAGTTCCCTACTAGAATTTATTTCAGAATTACATTATTTTTAATTTGCTCTCAAACAAGTCTGGTTGACCATTTTCTTGCCTGTTATTCATCCCAGTCTACTGGGGTGATGACAAAATACTCCCACTGGTTAAAGTGCTTGTTCTGTTCAGGGTGTCGAACTCTAACAAATTATCTGAATATTTAAGAATATGTTCATATCAGATTACACTGATATTTAAGTAACAACCGTAATTTCAATAAGTCTTTCCTTACTATCCTTAAAAGCCACAGAGATATAAAATACTGGCATGGGGGTCAACTTTACTCCTATTGTGACTCCTCTCTAATCATTGAAACTACCCTAGAGATGAATTTCGGTCAAGGTCTTTTCTTCACATCATTTTCTTTAGTAGCTCTATTACCTCTGTATATGCATGATATTAGAAATATCTCAGAATTAATCGTTTCTGAAATAATCATATTTCTTTCACAGAAGAGGTGCCTTGAAATGCTACCTTTACCAACACATTATATATAGCTAACTAGCCATTGCTGCTAGTTGTCTGACAAATTAATCAAGTAAATCACTCATTGCTGTGCTTTTCTGAAACCCATAAAAGATAATGGACAGAAAAATGGACAAGATGTTTGATTTCATTTAGCTTCTAGTTTATTGCCTGTTTCATAAGAGAATGTAAATAAGAACCCAATCTCAGGGCTATCATATTTCTCATAAATCGGTCGGTCACAAGTTGCTGATGCAGGTGCAATTCTTCACAGTGACTTGCATAGACATTTTACCAAGTGGTCTGAACCAAACAAGCATTACAAAGATCAGCCAAAGTAAATTACAATGTTAGGAATTTTAAGCTGTTGTAACAATTTGAACACAAAGAACAGGTTATTTCCTTCATATGAGGGAAAAAAAGTAGACACATGCATATTACAGAAATTCTTACCATATGTGCAGTTCTTGATAAGTATAATCTTGAACAGAGTCATATTGAGCAGCCAAAGCAACACAGTTCCTTAAGTATAGAGAAACTGAGGCTAAAGCTTGAGTTTGGAAATTGAATAAATTAATAGACCATATAAGTAATTTAGCTGGGAAGAGGTGTTGTTAAAACCTAAGACCAATTAATATTCATATAGTATTTTGGTCTTTACCACCAGTTATAATGAAGCAGTTTCTTCCCACATAGGAATACAGCTATAAGTATTTTGATTAGGCACTTACAACAGGACTGGTGCTGAGACAGGCAGAACCACGTGGGCTCTCTCCTGCAAGGTTCAGTAGGGGCTAGCAATCAATTCTGGTCTTCTGTCTTCCTTTCTGCCCTTGTTTCAATGTTCTACTTGACTTACTACCACTCTCTAAGGTCCCTGCCTTTATTAAGTCTGACTAAATCTGCTTTAGTGAATCTACTCCTTGTAGAGCTACTTCTTGTAAATACTTGTTAATTATTCAGGGATTTTGAAACCTTTTGACTACACTATGTAGTAGGAAATCCACCTGCTACAGTAGTCTATATTACTCATTTATTCTGAAACAAAACTCAGTCAAAAAGTACTATTCTCAACAAGAATTTCTTAACAGAGCACAAAAGCACTTGAGGTTTAAACTTCTATTCTGTTTTATGTGTACATTTTTGTAGGCTGAATATCTTTACTGTTATATATTTTTTCAATTAGCTAAAAATGTATTTTACTAATACAATCTGTAAATCAAAATGCTTATTTCCCTTTTTTATTGTGGTAAGAATACACCAAATATATATATTTTTAGAAAGGATGCAAGTCCATATAGCATTTTTTGTTGTTCAAACAAGATGGATTTTTTAGTATTGATAAAAAAGGCACAACATCTCTCCTTAAAACAAGTGCTTTGGGTTCTTGGCCATTAAGCACAAAAGATTCTGAGTTCTTGGACTTTTCAGAAAACTACATTAATACTTCCATCTCTCCAAAGTAACGTATACCACTTGAATTTACACTACCTGTAGAGGTGTCAAATAGGACGGGATTTTAAAGTGGTATACTTCTCTGACTAGTTTTGAAGCTTTGTGTTAAAGGATACTAAATGGTGCCTGTTTCTGAAGTGCACTCAGCTACAGTTTCTGTAAGTTTAAATATAATCACTAACATTCAAAAAACTTAAAGTAGAGATTCGTGGTCACATATATGTTATCTAGTCCTGAGTCTTCATGATCAAGGAAGTTGTATTCAAATCTATATTCTCTTCTCTTCTGGCAGGGGAAAAGAATTCCCCCCCACACACCTAATCAAATCAGGGGAAATATTGATGTAAAAAAACCCTTATACAAACAAACAAATAAAACCCCATCCCCCCAAAATAAAATAGTATAAAATAAAATAAAATAATTAATTTACATACCATTTTGGAAATAGGGGTGGAGGAGAATAGTTGAACAGATTTTTTGTCTGAAACTACTTGTCAGTAGAAAAATCTGCTTAATCATCAGCTCTACTGTGAACATTAATGCTCTGTTACAGTAGCATCATTTTGTATTGCTTGAAGCTCTGAGTTGGTAAGACAGCAGCTTCAAAGCTTTTGAAATCCAGGAAGAGTTGCATAAAAGGATTAGAAGAAAGGTCATTGACTCCAGAGATAAAATAGTGAAAAAGCATCTGTTTTCGGGAACTGTGTACATTAACATAAAAGGGAGAACAGATCGTTACTTTACCTTTTCCAATCCATTTAGTCAAATTGTGTATTTCAGCATATAATCTAAAGAATCTGCAGACATCAAATTCATTAGTGTTTGGTGTCGTCCTCCCTGTCAGTGGCAGTTCAAACTGAAATAAATCAGACCTATGAAATACCTGATCTTTGGTAAATGAAGTGAAGAAAGACAAAGAGTTTGCTGTCCACAAATACAGCAGAAAGAAGCAATCTCACAATGAAAGATGTTGATGTCCAATTGATATGAAATGTTCCATCCCTATTTTACCTAGAGTCCTTCATGGAAATTAGATACACGTGTATAGAAAAAAAGGACAAAGAGTGATTGAAGAGAGAGCAAAGTATTTCTGATGAGGAGAGCCATAGTCAAGGGTGATGAGAAGAGTTTGTGCCCTTTATTGATTTTGGAAAAGATCTCAGCAGTTGCTTTTTAATCGAATACTATAAACTGGATTGACTATAGAAATAATTTTCAATTAGTGAATATTTCTGCTTTCTCAGTGTTGCCACTGCAAAAACTCTACATTCCAGAAGAACAAAATCTGAAAAAATTCTAACAGGAGCAAACTCAATTTTCCTTCCTTTTAAACTGCATAGTCATGTAATATATACCATTGCCATTGCTAATAACATGTCATAAACTTTGTACCAAGTTTACGAGTCCCTAGGACAAAGGCTTATGAGATCTGCTCTGCCTCTGCTCTTCTCTCAACCTGCCTGCAGCTTTTCTTACTTGGTCTAGGTGTAAGAGCAATTAATTCATCTAATATTCATCTAATTGACCTGGTGTATAGGGTGACTTTGTTTTCGTTCTGATTATCATTGAGTGGTACCACCATGGTTTTATAATTTTAATTTAATTAAATAGTGTGGAGAAATACACGCCTGGTATGATAGCAGAAAGTCTGAGGAATGAGGCAGCAGGACATGGCATAAAGGAGTGCAGGCGTGGGTTGGTAAGAGAGATCACACACTTGTAAGCAACTCAGCAATGGTCATTTGAAGGGATATATACCTAGAACTGGACAAAATTATTTTTATGGGTAATGCAGGAGAAAAAGAAAGAAGTACCTAACACATATAGGGTATTACATTACATATAGTAAATTTGGATGCAACATGCAGCTGCAGACTAATGAAGTGTAAAGACATGTTGGCAAATGTGTTAAAATGATCCTAAGTGAATCTTAGAGTGAGGAGAAAGACAAAACTATCAACATCATGTGCCTCCTGATAAAAAACAACAGAGGTTGACATTTTACCATAATGTCTTCTAGCACTTCAGAGCTACCAACTTTGCAACCCAATAGAGCAGTGGAAGGGTAAGCACAACATCAAGAAAGGGATAAAAATTAAGTGCACATTTCAATTTTAACTGTATTATTACTCTTATTGAGACTTTTTTATATAACTATTATTTTATAACTATATTATTATTATTTCTGAATTTATTTCTGTAACAACTAGATTCAGATTAAGAATTATTCTTGATTTTTAAGATTTCAAGTATACTAACCACAAACTCCTGGCTTATATTACTTATATGTAATGTGTTTCCTTCTGCCTGTAAAGAAGATATTGAGTCTAATGGCTGAAACATAAGACACTGAAGAGAGTTACGTTAACTCTGACACAAAAATCCTCCTAGCCCACCTCCCCTTCTCTAACTTTAACCATACAGGTGACTGCTGGGTGCTCTTAAGAATCCTCTGCTCAGAGGATTCCTGACGTTACTGGAATCATAAAAGCTTTCTGGATTTTACTTATGAGTCATGAATATAAACTCTCAGACTAACACTCTCAAACTTGTCTGCCTGAAGGTAGTTAATCACAGCAATAGTGAGGCACTGTGGTCAATATCCCATAGATAAAGCAACCCATTTCTTGACATTTTCTTCAAGCACATGCAATGATTTCCTTGTGTGCTTCTCTGCTGAATTTTTCCCTTTGTTTGTTGTTCTTGTTGTTCTCTTAGTTTTCTTTTTTCATTTTTGTTCTTTCCCCCCCCCCTCCCATATTCCTCTATTCAGTATAGTTCTTCTTGTGATGCATATACATTCCTGTCCACCAACCCTCTATCAATCCTTACTATTTAAAACATTTCTAAACTCAAAGTCAAGCAATGTTCACTCTCTGTTATTTTTAAAAACTTCTATTGCAATTTCATTTTCATGTTCTATCCTACTGGCAGGACCCTGACCTACAGGGTTGTCCATAAGTCTTGCCTTACCTTTAGGGTCTGACTGCAGAAGAGTCTTTTTTCTTACTATTCAGTCTTCCCCTTTTCTAAAATTTACGTGGTTTTTTTTGTTTTGTTTTGTTTTGTTTTTGTTTGTTTGTTTTGAATTTATATTATTTTCCCTGTGACCTTACATCATTCATTTCTGTACCTGCACATAGTCTTTCCAGAAAAGGTCAAGACTTCCTCTTGGGTTATCCTAGCTGTTTTCTCTTCAGTTCCTCTTTCTCCTTCTTCAAGTGTTCCTTCTTCAGACAACATCTTTAGAATCACTGATGCTCACTAGGTGATCATAAAACCTTTTGTCAGGCCACATTTCCCAGACACTTTTTCACTTTTTTTTCTTTTTTTTTTTTTCTTTTTTTTTTTTTTTTCTTTTTAAACTCTGACAGCATGTCCTATGCTTAAAAAAACTTCCTTTGTAAGCAATCCCTTTCTTTCCATAGCAACGTAGAAAACCTATCTATATATATATAAATGTGTGTTGGGAAAATATTGGTTCATAAGTTTGACTCTGCCAATTCTGTCTGTTTTTCCCTCAAGCTGGTAAAAACAGGGGGAAGGTTATATTCAGACCTATGTTCAGGTAGTGAGATCCCTCATTAGAATGTGGCTGCCATTGCTTGTGCTAAGAGCCACATGTACATGCAGGGGTGATTATTGTCAACATTTTTGTTAAACTGATATTTCTCTTCGTTTCCAATGACACTCTCCTTTGTCTCCCCACCCTAACATCAAATATCAATTGCAGTCAGACCCATATTGTTTACTGGCCTAGATACTAGCTTATGCTATCAAAAGTAGTGTTCACCATAAAGGATTTACACATCTCTGTGATTCCTATTTGCTTTCTGAAATATGCACATGCTTTCTTAACAATTTCTCTCATCAGTGGGGTCTTTTTCATCCTTTCCTGTGGGATTCATCACTGAAAACTTCAAATTGTCATTTATCCATATAAGATGACAGGGAGTCCTTTCCCTTTATAAGTACACATATACCTGTGCCTACAGATGCACACACGTAAAGGCTTTTGTGGATTTCCTTCCACAGTAATAATCAAAAGAGGCATTAGTTGTGGAATGACCACTCTATTTTTCTGTTTGTTTTGTTGTTGTTGTTGTTGCTTGTTTGTTTGTTTTTAATATGAACTTTTAAGATACTGTGGTAATGGCTTGCATGGCTCAAAATGAAAAGAGCATCTCTGAACAAGAATGCCAGTACAATCTCCTTGGAATAATAATATAAAAATAAAAGACTTGCTCAGCTGCACTACCTTTCAAATGACCCTGGCTGACCTTTTTTATCTGAATAAATAACACTAAATAACTGTGGATGACATACTCACAACTGGAAGGCTATTTGTTCATGAGATATCTTAAAATTAAAGAAAAATAAGCCTTCCATCTCTGTGGAGAGTACAGAGGCTTTGTAACATGACAAAGGAAGACCACAGAAAGGAATGCCAACAGGGCATGAGAGCAAACAGGATTATCTGCTGGGATGTGCTCTTTAAACTGTGATGTTTAACTTCTCACAAGCAGGTGTGATATTTGACACCACTTTTCATGAAAAGCCTGGCCCCAGGTCACCCATAGGCACATGGTACTAATAGATTTGAGCAGGTTCCACAGAATAGCATTGTAAAAGGAAAAAACAAATCAAAAAAAATCAGTAAAATAAATAAATAAAATAAAAAGCTAAAGTATGCAGCTGATAAAGCCAACATTTTGGAATGGAAATGGCATTTGTAAATAGCTGTGCTTTTTTTTTTTTTTCTTTCCTCCTTGCTTCTGCTCACTGCTGTGCAAACTAACATCCCATTTGCAAGAATTTAAAAGTTTATGCCAAAGAAAAAGTATTGACCTTCAAGGTAATGCTATTAAAATGTAATTTGATTCAAATGAATGGAGTTGAGAAGAATCTTTGCATAAAGTGCAATACTGTCTTAATTAACAGTGCATTAATGTGCAGAAGCAGAAGGTTAAAGACATTAATGTATTTGCAGAAAAAGACTGACCAGAAGTCAAAAATACTCAAAATACTAATGAATGTTTTTAAAACTACGATTATATCCAAAAGTCAGACTCTTCTTTTCTGTACTAATCTACTTCAGCAAATAAGCAAAATCCAGACCCTCCAAATCATGTCAGATCACCTAAACAGAGACCATGATCTAACAATAATCCCTCTTTTACATCCCCTTTGATCAGGTTTTGGTAATTTAGTCACCTCTTTATTGAGTGAAATCTTAAGACTATGACTGGAAAATTTGGCCAAAGCATATTCTGTCTAAAAACGTTGACTTGCTGAAGTTTTCATGAAATATATCATCTATTTTTTAATTATTTTTTTTTTAAGGAAACAAGGTAACCTAGAACATGAGGAGAACAGCAAGAAGAAAAATACATTCTCTTTAAGGTCTTCCATAAAATAATATTTTCTTAAGAAAAATAAATAAACACACAAAAATGATACTCTGATACTTGTAATATTTTTCCCCTGTAAATGAAAATGTTTTTGCCTTACCTTGCCTTGCCCTGCCCTGCCTCATCCCTTTTTATGTCTTGTTCTTGAGAGACAGTTATTCCTTTTTATTTCATCTTAATTGAAATTCATAGTTTAAACCCAATTGAATGATTCAGTCTTCACAACTGTATGCACTGTTTTTCCTTATATATTCTGCTATTGCCATACTAAGTTAGTTTTAAGCTAAACGTATATTATTCAAAATCTGTCTTCCTGAACAACAATTTGACTTGATTTGACTACAAGGGGAAAAGTATGCATTACCTGTCTTTAGTGATCTGTTCCAGTGCTTGATTACTCAGGGTGTAAATTTATGCTTAATTTCCAATTTGAATTAGTTTGGCTTTGGGTTCCAGCTATTTATGCTTATTATTATTTTTTTTTTCCATCATTGTATTTTTAGTCTAGGAGAATATTTAGGCACTTAAACACATCACTAAATCTTTATGATGAACTAAAGCAGATTGAGCTCTTTTGGATTGTCACTCAGGGATTTTTGTGTAACCCTCAAATCATGTCGTTCCTAAGATACTAAAATTTTAAGGAAGTCATTCATGTTTCATGTTTGTGTTGTGTCATGTTTCAGGCTTGTGTTGCTGAGCTCCATCTGGAGTTTTCTATCTTTTTAATTATTCTGTGTATTAGAATCATGCAATATTATAGTCATGGGCATCCTCTTCCACACATTTTGGTCATCTTTGTATAATCATAAAGGTGAAAGCAGCTGAGATCAAGAATTCTTGTCATTTCTATGTGTACAAATATTTCCTAGCTTTAGACAGACTTACTTCAGTCAGAATAATAAAAAAACATTTGATACCAAGATTTGATACCAAGATTGGGTTGTTCTACAAAAACCTAAGGTATGTTGTAAAACAGAAGATTATATGAAATAATTATTTTCTGTTAAATTTCAACTTCAATGACAAGCAAATAGTATAACAGTATCATGAATTTCTGAATAGATCTTTTCAGAACAGTCCAAAATCTGTCATGTTACAACTTGTGCATGGTTCCCTTTCACATGGGCATATCAGAACTGTACACAGCATTCCAACAAATTAGTATGTATGTAAAGTCATCTACTTGCATGTATTTATTTTTTTTTCTAGTCATCCAATTTTTTTATTTCTTTTTTTTTTTTTTTTTTTTTGTCTCAAAGGTACATGGGACACATATTGAATTCCTTTTCTATATAGAATCTCTACAGAGATGTAGAATGCACTTTTTCTCTTCACAGGCTGCACTAATATTTGGAGGTGCTGCCATCTTGGTATCAATGGTAATGGAGAACCTTTTGTGTATCAAGTCATATTTTCCTGTTGGGCCACAAAATGGAGGAAAACATCACTAGAAATCATTCACTTGCTTCCTATAAATCGTCTTTTTCAAGGATTCATCCTGACCCATATCTCTGAATTAAATTTGCACACCTTCAGTATTGTTAAATTGCTAATAGGTAATTTAAATTTCTGTTTGGAATTTTATATATATTATAGAAATACCACATTCATAGGAGATAAAAGCACTGTTGGTGCATGTATCTGTAATGATTCTAGTGCAATAAAAAGTGTCTGCGAGTTATGGCTGATAAAGGTGATAAAAAGTTGAAAAACTAAAACTTACAGACAAAACTTCGAGCACTACGATAGCTATAGTAGTATTTTTAATTTTTCTCCTGAGAATGTGAAGCAGAATATTCTTTAGGCCCCAAAGACCTCCTATGCACACTTTTGTCCATATTAATCTCTGAAAAAAAATAAAAATGTATATATTTTACTCTGCAAACAATCTGTGATCACCAGACTTTTCAGTTAATACCTCTTGTCATCATCCAAAATGACAGTCAGTCAAAGGGGAGTATCTATGGGGCAGAGGGGAAGTGAGGGCAGCAGACACAATATGCAACTAATTTATTATTGGAAGAATGTCAGACCCTTTCACAATATTTAGCAGTAAATATGTTTTTGATAACAGGTTATTTTTAAAGGAAACTTTCTGGGGAAATAAAATGTCCCCTTGCTTCCTGCTAAGTGAAGATACTGAATTAGTCAGGCTTTCCTTATTTAAATGTAATCTCTCTTTTTCTCCTTCACCTGTTCCATGTGAGATTTATTATAGTTCATGTAGTGACTGGTATCACCCAAACCAGTGATGCATTCATTGGAATAGGCTCCTTGTGTTTCATGTCCCAGGTTTGAAGAAGCAAATTAAAACCTTGAATTATTAGTGACCCAAACCAAATTTCCCAGCATGATGGTGGAAACGTTAAACACTTATAATTTAGAAACCCGTGGTTAATTCCATAAGCCAGGCTTTGTTTCGACTATAAATTACACAGATAATATATTTTATAAATATAATCTTACTTGTTATGTTTCTGGCATTACTTGAAATCACCTAAAATAGTTAATTACATGTGTCATAATATGCAGGAACATTGAGCAATGTCCTAGTTGTTACTTAAGACATACTTTCAAAAGACATCTGTACTGAAAACTGGGGCCAAATTTTGAAGAGTTGTGTTCTGATGTAAATGTAGGTAAATGACTGCAACAAACATTGGCAAAAGGAGGACAGTGGGGAGAAGAGGATAGCAGAGAAAGAGGAAAAAGAGGAAGGAAGCACTTAATTTTCACACATAAGGTTTTAGTAAACAATCACTACAGTATTTCTTGAAGGCAATCTGAACATTTCAATTACATTTTACATCAATATAGTTGGAAGTCTGTTTAAAGCACAAACTGAATTGCAGTAAGAAAAGTTGGGTTTGTTTTCTTTTTTTCTCTTTGCAACTTATGGATATAAAATATCAGTCTTCAAACATTTGAAAATTAGGAAAGCCAATTATACACACATATGTATATATCTTGAGATATACACAAATTTTAATATGTATATTTAGCATTGAAACTTAGCCTTCCCAGGTTTCAAATGCAGTGTGTGTGTTCCATCCCATGCCCATAAACTCAGTTTATTTATTAGAAGAAAAGTTGTGTGTGAAGAAAGCAGTATTTTTGTGATCGAATGTAGTAACTAGATTTGGAGTCCTAGAAATGATCTCATTGAAGATGGATAAAGAGAGTTATGTTCTCAGTAGGGGAGGTTTAAAAATGTTAGAAAATATATTTAAAGAACCTTCAGTATGGTGCTTAACCATTTGAAAACAATTTTTAAGGTCCTAAACTACTCTTGGTCTCATTTTGAAAGCTCAGCTAAAAGAAAAATAAATATTTATTTAAAGATTATATTAACAGAATGGAATGAGATCTGACAGAGAATCAAATATTTAATTTAGTTATTAGTCACACCACATGTGAGGCTTTATGCTAAATTAGAATCTTTTTTTAAAGAAAACTTTAAAAGAACAATAGCAACATAATTCTTGCACTGATATTCCAGTTAGTGAATAATTGTAGGAGCAAGCAGCTGAAATAAAACATTAGGCTAGTTTTTATAGTTTTGCCTATTACATTGGAATTTGTTAGTATGACTTCCTCCTAAACTAGTATTATTTGCATAGAGGAGTTCAGTCTTATTTACAAAAAATATTAGTCGTTATTTAAAATAAATCTCATTCTTTAAGTCAAGTCCTTTAATATTTATGAGAAAAGAGTTCAACATTACTTCTTTACACAAGTAAATATCTTAGAAAATTGTTGATCCTAAAAACCTGTGGAGAAATGGAAGTTGACTATAAAGCAAAGAATTAATATTTGCCAAGTTAGCCCAGGAAATCTGTTAGAATTAATGATTAAGATAAGTTTTGTTGTAACAGTTAACATGGTGAGGATGGCTCCTCCAAAACACTTTAAGAAAGTTATTGCATTGCCATGTGTGTTGGGTCTGTCTGAGCTGGAGTCACCTTTTCCCTGCAGCAGCCCACACAGTTCTGTACTCTGCACTCGTAGCTGGAACAGCACTGATATCACTCCAGTGTTGTGTCTATTGCTGTGTAGTGCTGGCACAGCATCAGGACTCCTTCCAAGCCCCCAAGAGCCAGCAGGCTGGGGGTGGGCAAGTGATGGGGAGGGGACATTGCTGGGGCAGCTGACCTAAACCAACCAAAGGGATATTCCATAACACCTGATGTCACACTCAGCAATAAAAGGGGGGCTCTCGTGGGGGAGAGGGCTGTTCCTCCTGAACAACCACTACGCGTTTGAGGCCCTGCTTCCCAGGACGTGGCCGAACACTGCTCGTTGATGGGAAGTAGAGAATATTTTTTTTTTCCCTCTCTCTGTGCTTCCGCGCGGACTGATTGTTTCTTTTGTTTCTTTTTTTTTTTTTTTTTCCTCCCCATTCCTTTTCCCTTTAATTAAACCTTTCTCATCTCAAACCTCGAGTTCTCTGTGTTGTATTTTCTCCCCCTTCCTATTTGAGGAGAGGGGGAGTGAGAGAGCGGTTGTGGTGGAGCTCAGCTGCCCACCTTAGTAAAACCACCACACCATGTTATTGAAAAAGAATTTATATTATCCTATTTCATATCCACTTTAAGCCAAATAATGTATCTAAAAGGCCTAGTTATTCATGGAGCACCACTTGGTTTATTCAGGCTTATTCCTGTGTTTCTTAATCAAGCTTTACAGCTTTACTACAGTTTTCAATATAATGAAGAATTGCAGAAGGGAAACTGTCCTAATTCTGTCCAATACAAAGAGACAGACTGATAGTTGTTTGGTTTGCAGAACTAGTGTACAGCGCTAAAATAGGAAACTGATGTAATACTGGTAGATTGAGACAAAATGTTCACTAGTGACCAAAGTTACATTAAAAATATGGTACTCATGGTGCTGGGGTGTTACCAGTTACTCTTCAAAACTGGGTTCAGACTCTGAAATTGAGTGATGAAAGGAGGATGTTTCCTGTGGATGGTTGTTAAACTCAGTTTTTTGTCTACCTTCTTCTATGTATTGGAACTTTATACATTGAAATGAGACTGAAAAAAAAATAATCTGGGTGAACTTTCCACTATTATTCACTTCTTTTAGGCATCTTAGGTGGGAATCAATTTCACAGAATCACAGAATTTTCTAGGTTGGAAGAGACCTCAAGGTCATCGAGTCCAACCTCCAACCTAACGCTAACAGCCCTCCACTAAACCATATCCCTAAGCTCTACATCTAAACGTCTTTTGAAGACTTCCAAGGATGGTGACTCCACCACTTCCCTGGGCAGCCTGTTCCAGTGCCTCACAACCCTTTCAGTGAAGAAGTTCTTCCTAACATCTAGCCTAAAACTCCCCTGGCTCAACTTAAGCCCATTCCCCCTCGTCCTGTCACCAGGCACGTGGGAGAACAGGCCAACCCCCACCTCGCTACAGCCTCCTTTGAGGTACCTAAAAAGAGCGATAAGGTCGCCCCTGAGCCTCCTCTTCTCCAGGCTGAACAAGCCCAGCTCCCTCAGCCGCTCCTCGTAGGACTTGTTCTCCAGGCCCCTCACCAGCTTCGTCGCCCTTCTCTGCACCCGCTCAAGCACCTCGATGTCCTTCTTGTAGCGAGGGGCCCAAAACTGAACACAGTACTCGAGGTGCGGCCTCACCAGAGCTGAGTACAGGGGGACGATCACCTCCCTAGCCCTGCTGGTCACGCTGTTCCTAATACAAGCCAGGATGCCGTTGGCCTTCTTGGCCACCTGAGCACACTGCTGGCTCATATTCAGCCGACTGTCCACCATCACTCCCAGGTCCTTCTCTGCCTGGCAGCTTTCCAACCATTCCTCTCCCAGCCTGTAGCTCTGCTTGGGGTTATTGCGCCCCAGGTGCAGGACCCGGCACTTGGCCTTGTTAAACTTCATGCAGTTGACCTCAGCCCATCGGTGCAGCCTATCCAGATCCTCCTGCAGAGCTTTCCTACCCTCAAGCAGATCGACACACGCACCTAACTTGGTGTCATCTGCGAACTTACTGAGGGTGCACTCGATGCCCTCGTCCAGATCATCGATGAAGATATTAAAGAGGACCGGCCCCAGCACCGAGCCCTGGGGGACGCCACTAGTGACTGGCCTCCAACTGGACTTGGCTCCATTCACCACGACTCTTTGGGCCCGGCTATCCAGCCAGTTTCTAACCCAACGAAGCGTGCACCAGTCCAAGCCAAGAGCAGCCAGTTTCTTGAGGAGAATGCTGTGGGAGACGATGTCAAAAGCCTTGCTGAAGTCAAGGTAGACCACATCCACAGCCTTTCCCTCATCCACCCAGCGCGTCACTCTGTCATAGAAGGAGATCAGGTTCGTCAGGCATGACCTGCCTTTCATAAAGCCATGCTGACTGGGCCTGATCGCCTGCTTCCCCTTCAAGTGCTGCATGATGACTCTCAGGAGGATCTGCTCCATGAGCTTTCCTGGCACTGAGGTCAAACTGACAGGCCTGTAGTTTCCTGGGTCTGCCCTCCGGCCCTTCTTGTAGATGGGCGTCAATTTGTCTAAGTTTAGATTTCTACAACATAGCCAACTTATCAGGCTAGGCTCAGCAGAGAGAAAAACAAAGAAACAAACAAAAGCACACCTAGGGAGCAGCTCATCTGTTTTAGGCTTCAGGGTGAGTTGAATGATATACAGAAAGTGCTCATTTTTCTGCAGTGATTATAGAAGAGAGTTCAGATGTAGACACCTACACTGCAGATGTATGCATTTGGTTGGGTGAACTCCACTTTTACTGTCTTTTACTAGTGAGGGGAAGAAATCAGCAAAACTACTGTTCTGTTTCACTGATGAGCATGTATGAGGCACTATATCATTAAGGAATTAGTCTTTTAGCAAAAGAAAAGCTTGACACAAGCTTTCGACGTAAATCAAGCTTCAATGCTTCAATAAAAAGTGTGGCTTACCGCACTGATATATTGGGGAGTGATCATAAAGATGGACCACACCAAACAGTAAGAACCTTGCTTTAACTGAATTACAGAAAAACAGTTTTACATACAAAAACATTTTAAAAAGCGGTCATCTCTGTCCATGTTCTTCTTCTGTGGAGAACTGCAAAAGAAGACATTTGGCCACATATCAATCTGGCATAAGTGGGGAATTTTTTTTTCTTTACTCACATAGAATCTCAGGTCATTATCAATGTTATTCAACCACTTCAGTGCTGATCTACTGGGAATAGCAAGGCATCATAATCCTGTCTCCAGTCTTTTGATTTACTGTTTGTTTGACTAATGACAACAATACCCAAAGTATTGCATAAGGATTATGTCAGATGAAATTTCTGTGTATTCTGTGTTCTGGATAGTATCAGGCAAAATTTTATTCAGCATGCTCAGTGATATGCAGTGCAGGTCATAAATTAAAAGTTCTGAGTTACTTTTTCGTGATCTGTCTATAGCCTCATATTTGTGAGACTTTAGTGGTTATTGGTGCACAGCAGAGAGTAGCTTTTCAAAGAGACATTTGCACCTGCTTTCAATGCTGTATCTCCAGAAAAGAATTAACAGTCATGTTATTTTCTCATACTTATATGTAAATAGTCGTTATAAGGGTTCAAAAAACAACTGAAAAATTGTGGAAATATAACTCATTCAAGGCTATTAGCTAAAATAATAAATAAATAAATAAATAGTAACTTATGTATTGTTAAAGTTCCAGAACCCTAACTTTTTGGAACAGTATTCTGGGGATGTACCAGCCCATGGACACTCTATTCTTACAGATTTTAGGAATTTGGTAGTGTCTTGTATCAAAAATAAGGCAAAGATGGATCTTTTTTCTTGTCTGTTACCTTCATATTTGTATTCTTAGATTAGTTGCTTATTAAAACTTGTTTCATCATGTGGTGGGGATTATAATTTAGTTCTAAGAAGTGGGTACCACTTGCCTGAGAGAAAAGTTCATAATCTTTACAGTTTACTCACCATATATACTCCAAAAAATGTTGTAAATGGAATGTATTCTGCCAGCCTAATTCTGAGTTGCTCTGGTACAAAAGGTATGGAGAGTCCTTGATGTTTTGACCCTAGGTATTCAGGGTAGCACAAGGCAGCATGATGACGACCTCATCTCTCACATCATCAAGACCACCTCCACTGGGTACATACAAAAAAGTAGATTAGGGTTACTTGTTTTGACCCAGTGCTGTGTAAAAGGAGTGTTGTGTACAACAGGAATTTCTCAGGGAGTTGTTCTGGGCCCCATCTTTTAATATCAGAGTCACTGTGGCAGAGCAGCAGAATTTAGTTTGTAATCTGTAAAGTGCCTATAAATAAAAGCTAAATATTTTTATTTTCTTTGTCGTGAACCTGTAACTGTGGACCTGAACCACAAAAACACTACCAGTCTATAAATCATCCATGTTTCTATCAATTTCAAGTTATACTGCCAAGTTGCAGTATTTGGTGATGTGTTCTGAGTTAATTAAAAGTGACAGCAAATAAAGATATTTTTTTTTTTCCTCTGATAATGTTCTCTCATTCAGCCAAGCAAACTCTAAATGCTTGACCATGTTGTTCGACCTTCTACAGCCTGTCACTCAGCTTGAAAGAAATGCCATTTTTTCCAACAATCACTCAAAATTCTTGGACATATGGTGTCTCCTTCTGTAATTTCATTTGATCTTGATAAAAATCAAAGTATGAAAGTTTTATTTTTCAGTAAAAAAAAACAAATAGCTCCAAAGAAATGCAATGTTTTGTTGAAATGATACAGAAAGGAAAGGAAAGGAAAGGAAAGGAAAGGAAAGGAAAGGAAAGGAAAGGAAAGGAAAGGAAAGGAAAGGAAAGGAAAGGAAAGGAAAGGAAAGGAAAGGAAAGGAAAGGAAAGGAAAGGAAAGGAAAGGAAAGGAAAGGAAAGGAAAGGAAAGGAAAGGAAAGGAAAGGAAAGGAAAGGAAAGGAAAGGAAAGGAAAGGAAAGGAAAGGAAAGGAAAGGAAAGGAAAGGAAAGGAAAGGAAAGGAAAGAAAAGAAAAGAAAAGAAAAGAAAAGAAAAGAAAAGAAAAGAAAAGAAAAGAAAAGAAAAGAAAAGAAAAGAAAAGAAAAGAAAAGAAAAGAAAAGAAAAAAGAAAAGATGGAAGAGACTTACAGAGATCATCCAGTCCAACTGCCTGCTCACTCCAGGGCTAACCAGAAATTAAAGCATGTTACTGAGGGCATGGTCCAAATGCTCCTCAAACACTGGCAGGCACGGGGCATCAACCTCCTTGCTAGGAAGCCTGTTCCAGGGTTTGGCCACTCTCACAGTAAATAAATTTTTCCTAGTACCCAACCTCTAAACCTCTCCTGGTACAACTTTACCATTCCCATGCAACCTGTCTTTGATGACTTGGTAGCAGAGGCCAGCACCACCCTGCCTGCTCACCCTCCTCGGGAAGCTGCAGAGAGCCATGAAGTCACCTCTCAGCCTCCTTGTCTCCAGCCCTGGCAGCCCAAGTGATCTCAGCTTCTCCTCAAAGGACACGCCTGCCAGCTCTTTTCCCCTTGTCACCCTCCCTTAAGTACCTTAAACTTATTGTGGAGATCAGAAAGGCACACAATACTCAAGGTGAGGCCATGCCACCATTAAATGAATTGGGAGCATCACCTCTTTTGACTGGCTGGCTATTCTGAAAACACTTCAATATCTAAGATGAAATAGTGTCAGGTAGGGCTGGTTAGATTTTCAGCTTATTCTTTCATTTTCAAACAAATTTGACTCTTTTTCTTTCTTTAGTGGAGTACAGTAAAACTCATTGCTTTGGCAAATATGTGTGTTAGTGTTTTAAGACTGAATGTTTTTTCTCTTCATAAATATGACTAGAACACAGTGTTGCCTTTGCCTTGAGAACAGTCTGCAGTTGATATCTTCTTCCCAATATAAGGGATTGTGTTTTGATTTGGGTCACACAGACATACTATATTTAATTTCATTTCCAACTACAAATATTCTTCACAAACTATTTTTGAAAATTTCACATGTAAATTGTAGATAACATGTAGATAAATTTTATAGTGAGTAGCAGAGCAGACCTTTTAAAACAAAAGCATTGCTGTCATACCTTGGTGATACTATAAACACAAATACTGTGGGTTCACTTGTATTGATTTAGCATGCTGATTCTCTTTAATGCCCTTAAATATTTTGGTTCAAAACACATTTAAATCATGAGTGTCACTGGTGTGACAGATGACTTTACAGCTGTTGAAGGATTTGTTAGCTTAAACAACACCCCAAAGTGGGATTCTTCTGTATAATTGATTTCACAACATTTCAACTTGCAATATGGATTAAAAAAAAATACCCCAAAACAATGTTCTGACTGACCTCAATTAATCACCAAACCCTTCAATGGGGTTGACCTAAATTTGCTTTTTGTGTTGTTGTGATATCTCAAAGGTGAAGTTTATGTGCAGAAAACCAGCAACTGCTCTATGATTTTAGAACTTGCTTTCATGATAGATCAGAATGACCCCAAACTTCATCATCACTATCAAATGTTAAATCTACTTTTATTCTATATTTATAGTAATAATGCCACACAATTTTTCTGAGAAGAGAGAATGGAGGAAAAACTGCAGAGATTTTAACATGCAAAGTGTGATATGATACGGTATGATACAGTACGATACAACATGACTAAGTATAATATGATATGATATGAATTTTGGCCAGAGAAGATGGGATTTGGGAACACAAACATCAGAGTATGGAATTAAATTGAATGCAGTGAATGTTCTGAATGAAAAACAGGGCAAAGTCTCTGAAGAAATGATGTAGTGTCCCTCAGGAGGAGCTATGCAGGAGATCTTGAGAATCCACACTTTGCTTTAATTATTCTAGCTAGCATCTGTTCTTGGTGCTTAGCTGTTCCGTAAGTGATACCTATTCATTTAGATAGAAATCCTTATAAAAGCAGGTTGCCTCCATGTTGTTGTGAACCGTCTCTGTTCAGGGACTGGAATCTATAACAGAGAAAAACAATAAAAATAAAATAAAAAGAATAGCTGGATTAAAAAAAAAAAAAAAAAAGTCATTTATTGTTCTTCTGATAAGATAGAGATGTACATGGCCTTTGCAATGTGTTACCAACAATACAACTTGTTACAGAAAGCTTTGGTTTGTTTTACAAAGATACCATCTCTAAGCAGATGTCTTTGTCTTCAGCAGTTTCTGTTTGTCATATTGCACCTGCATTTTCACTGAAAGTGTTATGTACTACCACTCTGAAATTTTTCCATGTTACCTTTTGTCAGTATGAAAGTTGTTTAGCATCACAAAAATCCTGAGTTGTTGTGCATAAAAACAGTAAGTAGGCTGCTGTCAGTCTTCCTAAATCACAGAAAAGATCATATAAGAGCCTATTCTTTCCCTGAAATTAGTCCAATAATATAACGAAAATGCATCATTTTTAATTTTCACAAAAAGCTTGTTTGAGGGTGAATGGTTACAGTAGAGATCTTGGTCAGGAATCCTGAAGATTTAGCTCTGGGCAGATAGGTGGGAAGCCTCAGGTGGAAGGCTGAGTGAGGCTGTCAGGCTGGAGCTCAGACAGCAGGCATGAGAGCCAGTCGTGTCTGCTGTGCTGCCAGGGCAGCAACACAAGGACCTTGCCAAAGATGCAGATGTAACATCTCCGAGAAGGCCTTCCCTGGCTTGGCATCTGTGACCTCCAATCCCTGTTCAGAAAGGAAAAAGGAATATTGTTTTATGATGGGCTGGAGTTTTCTTGTGACTCATTCTTTTATATCCATCAAGGGAATTCCTTGTGCAAGGGTCATGGAGCCAGCTGATGCTCTGTCAGTCAGATGGAGAACAGCTCCTGAGAAGGACTGTCAATGAAACTTGGCAGCATCTCAAAACCTCTTTGAAAAGCAGATTCAGCCAGCAGACAAAGAAAGGACTGAATACTGTAGAAGATTTAAGGGAATAGTGGTTCTATTGTCATGTAATGCTGAATTGCCAGAATAAAACTTGATTTTCATCATATTTTACAATGCACTGATTGTATGGAATCTATCAGTCCAACAATAAGTTATGCCTTCACCATGATTATAGCACATCTTGTATAAATGACTAAACGAGAAGCTAAAATTGCTGTGGCATAGGGATTTATTTTACAATAGGCCTTTTTGCATAATGCTATGGTGATGTTTCAGCTTGCTCTGACATACGCATCTTTAGAATATCCTGTCAAAGGATTCTGAATTAATATTGCCACTAGGGGAGGATAGCATTGACAAAATGGGAGTAAAAGAGACACAAAAATAGACAAGCTCCCTGCTACTCAAAAGAAGTAGAGGGAAAACAGCTTAGTGCCATAAAAAATTATGATTTTATACATATAAGAAATTAGTAGAAAGATGAACAATTAGAATCAAAGTTTGGATTTTCAATGTCAGAGCACTCACAGACACTTCTCCTCTTAGGAATGCATTTGCTTTACTTGTTACTGTTTGTTTCTAAACCAGCAAGGCATTTATACGTTCAAAATTCATGAGTTTAAAGGCAATCCTTCTCCAAAGAGTTTCCAGTAGAAAAGATAGATTTCTACTCTGATTCCTATACATGGAAGGATAATCCGGGATACCAAACTTTAATCATGTTTATCATATTCCCTGAAATATACCTAAACTCCACACTATCAAGTTATTAGTGCTTTAGTGAACAGTTGAAGAGATAGGAATTTTTTTTCAGAATTATTAGTGCAGCATCTTGCAATAGAGGCATGCTTGCAGCTAGTGAGAACGGCTGCCAAGCTAAAAATATAATGATGTTTGAGTGAAAACAAGCTTCATTTCTCTATCTGTTCTCACTTCTTCCTTGTAAAAAGAATGTGACAATTCTTGGGTAACGCACAATTTTTTCAGGGCAGGGCAGGGCAGCGCAGGGGAGGGAAAGGAAGGGCAGGGCAGGGCAGGGCAGGGCAGGGCAGGGCAGGGCAGGGCAGGGCAGGGCAGGGCAGGGCAGGGCAGGGCAGGGCAGGGAAGGGCAGGGAAGGGAAGGGAAGGGAAGGGAAGGGAAGGGAAGGGAAGGGAAGGGAAGGGAAGGGAAGGGAAGGGAAGGGAAGGGAAGGGAAGGGAAGGGAAGGGAAGGGAAGGGAAGGGAAGGGAAGGGAAGGGAAGGGAAGGGAAGGGAAGGGAAGGGAAGGGAAGGGAAGGGAAGGGAAGGGAAGGGAAGGGAAGGGAAGGGAAGGGAAGGGAAGGGAAGGGAAGGGAAGGGAAGGGAAGGGTCTGCAGTAGCTTCAGGAGGAGGAGTTGTTCTTACAGCATAGAAGTCAACAGTCAAAGGGGGTGTTTTATCACTGTATTCAACTCCATACTATCCATGAGGAGATTTTAATACATAATTCCTATGATGTTTGGTAGTTACATCCAGTGGAAAATTGCTTTATGCATATAAGGAAGTGATTGAGTTGGCTAAATATAGGTGTCTTGTGCCAGTGCAAATGCTTGAGAGATACCTGAGACAGGTAGCTGGGAGATGAGAGGTGGCAGCATGGGAGACATCCTACTTTGTAACATGGATGCTAGAGGCCAGATAGGAGTCTAAAATGCACCAGACACAAAAGTTTAGGTATCCAAATTGGTCTTGTGGGGAGTGTATACCAACTTGAATCTTCAGAGTTGTTTTGCAGTAGGCACCTCTCCATCTGAAATGTTTGCAGTTTAAAATTAACTAATTATTTATTGATTTAGAAAGGGCAAAACAAAGAAGCTTCCAACCTGGTGATTAGGGAACACACTTTAGAGACAGAATTCCTGGATTTCAGGCACTGACAGATGCAGACTCTTACCAGAAAGGAGGCATTACAAAGGCAGGAAGACAAGTAGCAGTGTCTGCTCTCCTTGGGTGGATGCTGGTGTGCTGGAGGATGGTCACAGATGTGGTATGAGAGCTGTTGCCCCCTTCACAAACCAGAGACAGCCATCAAATTGATCTTGCAGTTACAGATGGTTAAGGACCTGGCCAAACTGTAACAAAAATGTATTTTGACAACACTAAAGAACTATCTCTACTAATCAATCCTTACATATTTCTGGCCTGGTGTGTTAACATTGAAAAGTAAACAAATTAAAGACTAATGGCAAGTGTCCATATGGAAAAAAGAAAATACTGTAATAGAAAGAAGCCTACCAGAGAGGTGGCTTTCTTTTTGTTGTTGCTGGTGGTGTTTTTTGTTTGTTTGTTTGTTTGTTTGTTTGTTTTCGGGGGGGGGAGGACACAGTGATATGGATAAATATATGTATAAATATATATATATATATAATAAATAATAATAATAAATAAAATAAATATATAATTATAAATATATATAAATATATAAATATAAATATAAATAAATAGATAAATATATAATAATAAATAATTATTATTAACTTCTTTTGGCCTACTTTTGGATGCTAGATGATTATGTATAGCAGTGAGGTCAGCCACATCTGTGAAGCAACAGGAAAGCAGACCTTCTTTTCAGCTTTTGTGGATGAAGACACATTTCTCACATCTCTTTCTTTGACTTTTTACTGAAATTAGAAGTACATGGATAAAATGAATCCAAGCTACAGCCACAGAGCTAGTAGTGGTCACTAGAGCATAGCTGAACAACTGCTTCAAAGACTTATACCATGCCTTTCCTCCCAAAAGTCAGCTATGTACGATAGTAATAGCTGGCAGGATCTGACTGTTCAGAATCACTGGCACCTCACCAAGAAACAGAAAGTCTATTTAGAATGGATTTGGACGTATTGTAAACGAAGTAGAATATATCATGCTTTAAAGTCAAGGACAACTGTCAGTTCTGCAGAGGGGCTAGATGAGGCAAGAAGGACTTACACAATCACTTGAAATTGTAAACATTCAAAGCTAATAAGAAAAGAGGCCCAGCAGCAATGAAATGTGAGATTAGCCAAACAGCAATTATCCCAGTAATAGTATGGTATGTTTCTTCTTTACTGCTCTTGTGTGGATTACAAAATGGATTCTAAAGCAGAGCTGGATAAGCCTGGGAATATTGTACTTGTATTCAGTTTAAGAGCCAGCACGAAAATCCACAGAGACTTCTAGTCTCATTGGGGCCCTTGCTTGGCCTTACAGTCAAAAAACAATAGCAACAAAACATTACAGGCTTAAGAAGGAAGAAATAAAACCTGAAGAAAACATGTTAGATTTTCCCTGTTGAACTCAATTATTAAGTAGACAAGATCCTACATTTTTTAATCTTCACTTAAATGACCAAATAGTCTGCTTCTTGTCTATATTGTCTTTCAGCGTATCAGTGTAATTACTCAAAACCCTGAAACCTGAGGGCTCATCTCCTTGGACAGATTGTTCATCAGAAAGAAAATTTAAATGGAAAAATGTAATTACATTTTTTTGTTTGATCTTCAACTACCATCTTTTATTACTCTCACAAACTTTGTTTAATGTCGTAACAAAGGGCTATCCCTAACCATGTGTTTGAGGTTACTGTCTTTCCCTCACCTATTCCTCTATTTTATTCTCAAAGTGTTCTAATTCTAATGGTCGTACCAATCCAGGCACCACATAAATTTATTTTCACCATGCCAGTCTTTACTTGTGAACAAACTTTTCTCTTTGGATTCAGTTTTTCTGTTGCCAAAGAACAATTTATCTCCTTCCAAGTTGTAAAAAATAAAAATAAATAATAACTTCACTGATGAACTATGAAAAAATCTGAAAAAGAAAAAAATTGAAATATATGCATTCACTCAGAAAGTTTATTTCATTGAATTGTAATTCCAAAATCCACAAGTCAAAAGTGTAAAAGTCACCATATTGCACTTCAGAATAACTTTTTTTTTTCTGAAGAAATTTAGAATATTAACTTTTTATTATTTTATTTTATTTTATTTTATTTTATTTTATTTTATTTTTCTGTCTGTAGTCTTTAGAGTTTAAAGGCTGTGGAGTTTGGAGCAGGTTTGCATTTAACGGCAAATATTTTGACAATTTTCTGGTATCGTAGTTGGTAGAAATAGCATCTAAATCTGTAATCAATGAAAAGTGCTGAAAACATACAACAAAATGTGCAAAAGTCAACAGATGCAGAATACAGATGGAGAGCAATTAACACACTGCCTAACACCTTGCACCTATAATCGAGAAGCTATTTTGTCTTTATTTCCTTCTTTCCCTCTTAGCAAGATTGTTCTTCCAGCTTTGTAAATCATGTATAACTGAATGGGCACCAAGGTCTCTCTCAGGTGACAGCTCAGCTGCTTCCTATGCAGCAGTTGCCAGCAACCCTCCTCGCTGCCACAGGATGCCTAGCCTGGGCCACAATGGTGCCACAGCTGCTGTGTTGGCTTTTCTTCCACTGTCTTAGCACACCAGCATAACCTGACATCATTTTTGTTCTGCATTGATACACCAGCCTACAATGGGTGGTAGGTGAGGTCTCCATGTCTTAATTCTTCCTGAATATTAACTCTTTTACTGGATGAAATTATCACCTATGGAGCTAAAACCCAGAGACAACACATCTCTCCTCTCATGCTTAGGTATATGTGGTTTGTACTTTTCAACCCTGTACAGAGCTTGTCCCTTGCCACTCTGACACAGACTGAGAAAAGATTAACTGGTCAGCATTTATTAAATTGCAAAGGAAGTACCTGGCTGGAGAACTTCATAGCAGTAAGGAGGGTTCCTGATGTGAGTTTCTTCACAGGAGAGAGAAATGACAATCTTGGTCCCACTTGTGAGGCCTTTCTAAGAGGTGTTATACAACCATGAGAGTTATATTAGTTCAAATTCTGGATCCCAGCTGTCTGAGACCTAGAGCTACCTCCATGCTCTAATACTGGCTGTCAAAAATGTTTCTCTTTTGCTTTCAAAATAATAAAAATAATGATAATCATAATACAGAAACAAGCTCTGGAGTCTTTCAGTACTGTCATTAAAGGCACACTACACATTTTAGAATTTTAAGCTATGGGAGAAGAAACACTTCACAATGGTATATAAGACAAATAAATAAATAAATAAATATTACAAAAGCTCCTTAGGATATCCAAAAGGACTCCCCATTCAATACCTCTGTTTCTTAGGCAAGAGCTTGGGACCCAGATTTCTATATTCTGGACACAGATCACACCAGTCATGTCTGTTTGCTTTTCTTTCAAACAGCTGTTTAGTGAATTACTAAATATAGAATGATTTCGGATGTTCTCTGACTTCTTCCACTTTCTTTTCCACCCTGATAGACAGGCTTATAAGTTCCAACATTCACTTCTTCTGTGACTCAAACATAGCATTTTCAAAAAAAAAAAAAAAAAAGAAATGAGGTTCACAGAGTAATCTTTGAAATTTAATTGGCACTGTCAATAATCATAAACATAACCCCTTTACTGCCCAAAACCAGAGTGGGGAACAGGCTCTTAAAGAATTGAATTATACTGACATAACAAGTCACTGAAAGGACCAACTAATTAGCTTAGTGGTATTGCTGTAATGTATTATAGTTCTATCCCATAATTTAGACAGTTTTGAGTCTTTAAAAGATACTCGAACTTTTTCAATTTTGCTTTCTCTAGATTTGAAGTCAATGGGATAGCCACTGACTTACTGAAAACATCATTTTGCCATTGCTGATGCTTTTTAAAAATCTCATCTTTAAAGCATTGTGGAAATAACTGTGTAAGCATGTTGGCAGGGACCAGGGAAAGGAAATAAAATTGCTTTTTAACACCACCTAATGGGCTGTAATGGACTAGATTTAATTAAAATCTCAAAGGAATTGCTGACCAGAACAAAAGGGACCATTTGGCTCTTGTAAGAAAACAGGTATTTACAGAAAATATAATAAAAATAAAAATAATAATAAACAATCAAAGCCAAAATAACATATTTAACTCCTCAGCAGAGACCTCTGGGTACTTAAGAAACCCCAACTTTCTACAAAAATAAGTTTGTTGAACAATGTCACCTTTCCTCTAAAAAGCAGCACTGAACAGGGATAGAACTTGTTACTTATATGACATAAGGACACTGTATGGTATATTTGCAGGCTGTAAAGTTGTTATGATCAGCAATGGCAACGCCACAACAACTGGAAATATTGTTAGAATACATACTTTCACTTTGCAATTGGAATTGCAACATTCTTTAAAGATTTCATAAAGTTTGGAGACTCATTTTGGTTTGGGGAAGCAAAATGTCTTCTGCTATTGCAAATTATTCTGTGGTTTTTACCAAAGCAAAATGGAAACTTAAACATCACATTACTTTGCATTGGCAACTAGTATTGTAGTTTTAAATTTATTTTTTTTTTATTAGCCATTTTTTTCATTTGTTTGGATATTTTTATAATAAATGTTTTATATATAGTAAATATAAAATAAATTATTTATTATACAATAAATGTTTTATTTTAGCTGTTTTGGCTTGCTCTAAAATCATTGCCAACTTAAAAATACACTTTTTTTGATGTGTGTTTTAATATTATGTAAAAAGATTTAGAATAGAATAGGTTATACAAAATCTAAAACTCCTTTCTCAAAAAGATATGCTATGCTACTTACCAAATCAAGAAAAGACTTAAATCAAGCACTTCCAATTCTCGTCAACCTTAGGATAAGGCATTAGGAGTTTAATACAAGATGAATTCCGACATCTATCTTGTTATGGATATACCATTTCCTGGAAAATTGTTTTTCAAACAGTACCTGGTACTGGTATGGCTAACCTACCAGGTTTTGACTTGAAAATCAAAAAACTCAAATTTGCATTTTAACTTCTCTAATATAAATACCATATAAATATTGTTTCTCTTGCTGAAAAGTAGTCTTGTCTAACAAAATTAGCAAATAACCAGAGAGCAGCAAAAACCAGATCATCTTTTTTTTCCCCCAGCCTTCTCACTGTCCTTCCAGCCATTCACCTTTACTTGTCATTATTCTGTGTTTGCCAAGCTTGAAACCAAGTATATACAATTAGAGTCCTTTCTATCTCATCTTTACACCTTTGGAGGTGAAATAAAGGATATGAAGATACATTAAGAAGCTAGAACTATAGCTCCCAACAGTAGCTAGCTAGTCTTTATAGCTGAGTCATTTATTTATTTCTCCATGGTGGTTTATTTTATTTCTCATTTTAAATAAATTCCTAAGTGAATGAAATAAAGTCTTAATATAGCAGTGGGGAAAGAGAGGGGATGAAGAAACTGGGGTCAAGCCTATGGGAATATGAGATGTAATCTTCAATTTTCTGTATGTTGTCAGGTTAGAAGGCAGAAAGGTATGTTTTCTTCAGGTTTTCCATTGAAATACACCAATAAACAATATCTTTGATATATATATATATATATATTTCTTTATATATATGTAAACATATTATTTTCAGTTTGGCTGTTTCCAATAAAATTGTTTTTAACTGGGATCTACAAAGCCTGACTCTCATAGGCTAACAGTACTGCACTAGGATGAAACAGTCCATCACCGTGCATTTCTTTTTCAGTTACTCCAACAGGGACGCAGATTAATTATTCTAGTTTGAGTGAAGAACTCTCTTTGAGCTGGTTCAAACAATATAGCTGGATTTTGAAGCATAGAGTGGCCTTGCAGGCTCTTGCACCAATCAGTTTCTGTAAGCAATAATAATAAACATTTTATTCTGAATGAAAAGCTTGCTTAGTATCTCTGCTCAAGCGCTTCTATTAAAATCTCTTATTCTTACTGTATGCTTTAAGGTGTTTACTGGCTATTCTCATCTAACAAATCTGTAAATGTTTTTACAAAGTTGTGCTTATTGTGTAGGCTAGATTTATTTATTTTTTTCCAGTGCTTTAAGATGCCCTATTACTCATGAACCTATGAGGCATAAGTGTTCTTTCTGCATAGCACCCACACAACACATTTTAATTACATCATATACATCTCCTCTTTTGTTCGTATTTTGACAATTTCCTCCTTTAGTTATTATGGAAATACTAGTGTTACTGGTAGATTACTGACACCACCAAAAGGCAGAATTCAATTTATTTGTCTCATGTTTTGAAATGCAAGCAAGCTCACTAATTATCATCTCTTTCTTCTTTCTGTAAATATAGTCAGTTTCATTGAAGTGCTCTATATCTTTTCACCTACTTTCCAGAAAGACGGAATAAAAGCATACCCAAGGAAAATGCTGCTTGTCAAAATTATGCTCAAATTTATTTGTTACTGTATTTCAAGCCTTGAAGAAAACGGTTAAAAGCTTTTTAATATAAATGTGTAAGCTACAGACTGAATCAGATCCTTTTCTTTGTGCTGTTTGGTTTCTTTTCTATACTTCTTTTTAAATGGCTAGCAGTTTGCAGTGGCACTGCAACCCACTACTTGGAGTGATGGTAGTAAATGATATGTCATCATTCTGCTAAGACATTTAATTATTTCTCCATATTTATCATCTTCCACCTTTGAAATGTTTCATTACCACATTTTTCCTTTGATTATACAAACTTTTATCACTGAATATGGGACAACTCATGTCCATTTCTCCCATGGCCTTGAATGGAATCAGTCTTTTTATTCCTCATTCTAATGTGAAATGTGTAATGTGTAACTGGAATCAATAAAAAATATTCAGGACATTAATCAAAAATCAAGTTGTTGCAGAAAAGAGAACTAGTTCTCCAAACCTGCATATTCATATCACCAGTGGTATTTTATTAAGCAATACAGTGCTTTATATTGAGAGCAAGGCATTTAAAATTGAGTTACATACTGATCAGAAAGGAATGAATCTTTTTCTAAAAAATTTTTAACTTGCTCTGTATTCCCACACATATGAAAGAAACAAGTCGAGTAGTGCTTATTCTCTGCTCTCCCTGTTGATATGCTTACTTCAAAAAATTATGACAATGGTTAAAAATTTTAAAGGATTGTAGCCTAACTTATTATGTAGCTATCATTTTATAATCCTACTAAATAGATCTGCAAGACTGGAGAAGAAGCAAAGTTCCAGAATATGTTTCTAGAAGACATAAGACAAGGGTTTTTTGCCTTAAATTTTTAGCCAGAATTTAAGGATAGAAAGAAAACAGATGATCTAACTTAAGCTTTATTGATAACATTAAATTTACCCAAGACTGAAGTTGCAGGACCATGACTACATAAGACTACATTAATACATTTAATACATTTAATAGACTACAAAGTCCTTTTTGAATGTGGCCTCAGCTGTATTTTTTCTCTACATTTTTGCTGGACTAGAAATCTGAAGTACTGAGACAGATCCACCTCCTCTGGCAACTCCAAAACCAGTAATTCTAATACATATCTAATACATATAATACATAAGAACTGTGGTTCACGTACACATGCATGTATTCATTTATCATACACATACATGTAAGCATAACACACAGGATATCTGAAGATGTCTGCAAGAATCTTTATAATTGGTAGCTGCCTCACATGGCAGAAATTATAACAGAGGACAGATGATAATGAATGAATACCTGGCTGCAGAACAAAGTAGAAACAAAAGCATGATTCCTTATAGTCTAACCCAGGGAATTTCCTTTTCTGGATCACAATCTGCATCTCCCTCTGAGTTTTTGATTCAGATGACATCCACCATTGTTGTCTCTTACTGTACAAGTCTAAAAAATATGTTTCCCCTAGCTCTGTGACCACTTCCCTGAATGACAGTGATGGGAAATGAGGTAGAAATTATTTATGTAGCGGTATATTCTCAAGAGAAAGTGCATCTTCCCATGTACAAGTAACTATCTGAAACTCTGAAAAAGAACTGCAAAAGAGGTATGAGCTTGCTATGGGAATGAAGTTCCTTCCAAGGCCCATAAAAATGCAAATGTAGGCGGCTTGCCCCATAGACTCCAAGGTTAGAAAGCATAGGTTTGTCTCTCAGTTTGACTCAGATCATAGGACTTCTCTCAGACTTGACTAAAAAATTTAAAGTTTTTGAATTAATTATTCTTGTTTTAGGACTTCAGAATGCATTAAGTTTTGTTGTCTATCCTAAAAAATTATTCTATGTTTGCTTAGGAGATATGCATCAAAACTAAGAAACACATATGTCATATTTTTTTAAATTTCAACTGCCAGTGAAAGGATCTTGAGCCTAGTTGGTGAAAGTAGAAGATTTACATCTCCCTATTTTTGATTTTCTTCCTTATATACAACCACATCTCAAATTTACGTTACTTGACAAGGTAAATCACTCACTGTGCTTTCTGTGTTGTATGGGGGCTGCTTTACAACTTCTGTTACTCTCTGAAGCTCTTTCTACATTTGCATATACTCCCCGATGTATGAACAATAACCTCATGACCCTGTTATAGTCTTAGTCCTGGTTTGGTCTTACTAAAACCACATAAATACATTGTATACACTTTAGAACCTTTTGTCGAATCATCTTGATATAGCATTCTTGTCTAACATAATTGTTCTGGTTCTCTCTTTAGTCCCTGGAAGCTTTCAATAGGCCAGTCTGTTAAATTTTTGTATACATTGACCTTATAGAAGTGCCTGTCTGTCTCCACTCACTATGAACCAATCTGACTGGCTTAGGCTTGATCCCTAACTTCTGGATGATTTGGGTTTGATCAAATGTCCAACCATTATCTTCCCTTGAAACCTAACCTCCCTAGACTTTACAGTGTGGAGAACACTTCTGCAATGGCAGAAAGCTGACCCGCACACCCATGTAGGTCCTTTCCAGCATTTTTCTACCAGTCCAATGTATTTGAAAGTATCTACTCTGTAGTTGTAAGATCTGTTTAACATTTATGTTTCATCTTTAGCTTTCCTTAATACCAAGTTAATACCAAGTTTCCTTAATACCAACAATCTGCACTTCACTGAATAATGTACTTGATTTTACTCAGTTTTAGTCAGGCACTGTAATGTATGTGCCTGATAAAATACTCTCTCTTCTTGCTAGTGTTTGACATTTCAGTTTTACTAAGGTTCACCCTACAAGAAGAAAGTAATTCAAAGAATGAATTTCTGAGTGCAGGGAGAGAGCTCTCCTAGAGGGGAAACCACTTGTCTGGCAGTGACAAAACTACCCATTAGCTACACCACAGAATCGGTAGAGGAAAAAAAAGAGAATTCACATTTTAAATTTCACTTTGCATGCTATGTTATATAACATAATGGTTGTTTTGAAGAATTACTTCTACCACTGGCCCACTGCTACAGCAGTATATATATATATATATATATATATATATATATACACACACTGAAGTGTATATATATATACTGAAGGATATCCAATAATGAAGGAATGCTGAAACTTTGAAAGAACTTCTGATTCAAAATGGGAAAATCTGAAATTAAGAGGAGGACTTTTAAACTTTTTTTTTCAGATTTAACCGTCTCCCTAAAAGATTGCCAAGGAATGTTCAGAATGATTTACAAATATTTCAGATTTTATATCTATATAGTGTGTATAATTTCTTCATTGTCTTTCATGGATCTTTTACAGCTGGTCTACAGTTGATCTGGTTTAAAACACAGACCACTTTGAAAGATCTTGGTGCATAGCAAGTCAGCCTATCATCTAAAGTAGGAACCTTGATATCCTACGTACCAAAATACATGCACACACCTTACAGCAGTGAAACAAATTCCCTAAAAGGACAAATTCTTGTCAGCCAGGTTGTAGGAAAAGCTAATGATGAATCATAAATATTAAGCAGATTTCACATCTACTTAGTACAGGAACACTAACTGTGGTCCCAGAGCAGCATAGTCACATTCACACAGCACTCTGCCAAAGTTAATTAGCCTGGACATTTTTCTGCAGAGCTAATTAGCCTGACTGAATCACACTGATTATACTCTTTGTTTGAAGCCAATGATACCTCCATTTTGCATGGGTCTGACGTCTCAGGACTTCACCTTTTCAACAAGTTGTGACCCAAATATATCCCTAATTTCTATCAGTCATCACACTAAGCAAGGCACCTACTCCTCACACAGAATGAACAAATGGAGGCAGAGCATGTCAGTGTGCTAAAGTCACACTACTGAATATTGAAACAAGCTGAATTGTCAACTGTTTATCATGTTCGTTCTTGCTTGTAGGCCAAATTTCATCTTAAGTCTTAATACTGTGGAGCTGTCCTGAATCATAGAAAATAATCTATTTAACTAATTGATTACATGTTTTAAAATACATTGTAGGTGCAGATTTCTATTTTCTCTGTAGATGGCTAATTATTTTCTGAAAGAAAGAAAAGTTGTCTGATCTCATTTGACTACTTTTCCTTTTCTCTGCTTGTAGAGATATCCTCTAGTGTTTCTATCCCTTGTGGTTTTAAAATATTAGTTGTGATATTTGCTTCCTTATTTTTAACTTCTGTGGGTTATAGGACCATAAGAAAAACTTAAGGTCTGTACATTCTGGATGTGGAGGAAATTTTGTAAATAGGACTTAGGAGTACTCTAAATAAAATCAATGCCTCTCCCTCCTGTAATCACCTCAGAAAATTTTATGTTTTTTAATTCAGTCTTAGGGCATTACTTATTGAGAATGGAGGGAGAATTGTGCCTCTGTCTATACTAAACAAATCTGATTTCTTCATGCCCGTGGAATGAAAGAAATTATTTGTGTTTACCACCTTTTTGTTATCCTTCTCTGAATATATTCTATTTCTGCTATAAGCACTGTTTAGCCAATGTTCTGAAAAAATGGCTCATGTGAAAATAGCATTGCATGGCCAATTTATCTTTGGGATGTATCATTGCAATACATGTATATCACCATGTCTAGCCGTAACTTAATATTTCACAGAGATAGTGCTTTTGGTTTTATGAAAATCTGTATAGTCTCTAGTCTCTTTTATAACAGGGAACAGGATTGTTTAATATATTCCATCATGGATGATAATTAATGAGAAGAGTCAGAGAGCAGTAAATGCATGACAGTGCTAGAAAGAACTGTTAGTGCCAACAGCATTCCTTCATCTAATCAGGGACAAATCTAATCTTGGTCTTTCAGTAAAATGGGACAAGAAACAGAAAGACTGACAAGGCAGTGCATCCTAAATGAAGACCTGGACAAAAGCCTATATAAAGTAACGGGAATTTCTAAATATGAAATGTGATTCTATGACTGTGAAGTATGTCAAAGGGGTTAACCTGTGTTACTTGTGAGAAGTACTTCAGGACCTTACATTTTTCTGGGCATTCTTCCAAATCAAGTGGAAACTGAGGATTGATTGATTGAGGATATATAAAATGGAACAACTAATAGTTCTTCAGGAGAGAAATTCTGTCTTCTGACTGCTTTACTCATGCCCCCATGGAAAAGTGTGTGGCCTGCCCTTCAGATAAAGATGGTGAATGCTTCAAATTTAGCTCTGGCTAACTTTCTAGAAGCTTTTCAAGTGAGTGTCTTCTGTAGTGATTAGACAAGAAGTTCTGTTATAAAGTAGAGTTTTAGGAAAATAATTAGCTTGCAAAATGTTATAGATTATTCTACAGGGCAATACATTTAGTATATGCTAATGAACTTCTGAAAAACAGCATGTTCAACAGTTTCCGAATACAATTTAGTCATAGCTTAGGCTAACCTATGGATAGAAGCTTGCTATAAAAAAAAAAAAAAAAAAAAAAAAAAAAAAAAAAAAAAAGTAAATATTCCATAAAGATATACTCTTTTATTTCTTTCCATCTATTTTACCAGCCAAGTCACTCTATGACTCATTGGATAGATTCACAACTAATGAAACTTGTGAGCTAGAGCCATCCCAGGTTTATGGACCATTAAATCCAGGATTATTTTCCAATTCTTTAGTATAGACTTATAGAGTTTCTATGCATAGTGTATAGACAAAAAATATTTATTTTTTTTCTGAAGCTGCCAATATTTCAATCATTTCTATGAAGTATCAAAGAATCACGAGTTTTCAAGTTTCCCAACACTGCGTTGCAATACATACAACTTGCATATATTAGGTAAGATCTGAGCCAGAAGATTTCCAGATAGTAGAATATGTGGCCTAAATACACATTTTATGACATTTGCAGTTTAAAATATGTCATCAGCATTACCAGAGAGTCACAGAGTTATGAACTTTTGATTTGTCAAAGGAAAGAAAAGGAGAAGTACAATGTAATCTTGTGAACCTAATTTGCCAAGAATTGCAATACAACAGGTGTGGTTGATAGACCTAATCTTACATTTTGGAAGATGGCATTTTGGGTAACAGTGGGGTAACATGACGCTAGGTAGCTGAGACTTATGGAAGATTATCTGTAGATTGTTACACAGTCTTTATCACTGTAGACTGTTACACAATCTTTATTTAAAGTATTCCATCTCCCCTCCCTCTCTTCTCTTTCCGATAACTGGGTCCAAAAACCACAAAAAAAAATCATTGTATTGGAAATAAGCAGTTGACTACATAAGCATACTAAGGTATCACACTTTTTTTTTTTTTTTAGTGTTTCTCAACCATTTCTCACATTTGATTCACTGTATAGCTTCTTTAAAACCATACGCTTAGTGTTAACTTCTGTAGTAAACTAAAAGAAAACATGCAAGACTGGAAAACAACTACTGACTAAATTCTCAAGGCAAAGTGTGATTAGGAACATGATCTTAGGTCTTGATTCAAAACCTGTGGAAATCCCTCAGAAAACTCATTGAATCGCAGTGAGTTTTGGGTCAAGCCTTTAAAGAATACTGAAGGACCTTAAATCATAGACCCTCTGATAGCACTGGGCCATGTGTGCCTTTGAAGTTTTCTCATAGACACTGAAGATGTTAATTTTGTTGTAGGCATGGAAAGTCTTTTTTTTTTTTTTTCTTTTCTTTTTTTTTTTTTTCTTTTTCTGCTTGACTGCTCTCATTCTCAAATAAAACAACTGAATCAATACAAATATTGGCTGCTTTCAGGATTAGTTTTCATGATGAGCTTTGAACAGAGACAATGAGTGCATGAGCATAAAGGAGCTTGTTCAAAGATATTTGAAACTCTGCCAAACAGCTCTTTCTACAGCTGTACTGCCCATTTGAGATGGGTTGAGCTCAGGCTGGGGAACTCTCTGTGGACCCTCCTCAAGCCTGGTAGAGACTTGCAAGGCATGATTTGCTCTGAAATGATGTTTTAACACTGAATACTGATTCGAAACATGGCAAGAACAATAGAAAACAAAACCTAAAGGAATCTTTTTTTACAGTTGACTTTTCTCTCATCTCTCAGCTCTGATCTCCTTGCCAAATAGTAGATATATTTATCTGGCAATTTCTCCCATCTCTCTGAGAGAAACGGCATTGCACTGTGTTTTAAAAATATCCAATATTGTGCACTGCATCTGACCTCATTGGGACAGAAGAATCACACCTGTCAATGTCTATGCTTCCTAACTGATGGCAAAAAAAATGTACACCATCAGCTCAGATTTAGATACACATACTGAAGAGATTTAAAGTTGGGCAAGATGACTCACTGTGTGAGTTTTTGTCAATAGAGCAATTGACTCATAACATAAATGAACAAAAGACTGCCTGAGTTAAAAAAAAATAAAATAAATAAATAAATAAATAAATAAATCCAAATTCCTTGAATACAGGCTTACTTGTTTAATCTGTATCATCTACCCATAAAGCAAGAAAGCTCTAAATAATAGAAGTACTTACCTACCACAACCACATCTGCTTATCCAGTTTTCTTTTTTGACATTTGAGAGACCAGAAGTAATCAGGTGCTGTTTTAGGGGCTGACACAACATTGTTCTTTGTGGGAAAATACAACTTCCTGGTCCAGGAAAATATAACTTCCTGGTCCAGGAAAAGACAAATTATTTGCTGACGGAATAATATAACACCATTCCATTTCTGTGTTGCTGGAAGTGCTACTTACAAAAGTTTCGCATACTGTGAGAAAAAGAAGGGATTTTTTTTTTTTTCAAAAAAGGTGGAAGCTTCAGGCCTAAATTGGGCTATATGAATGAGGTCTTCAGAGTCCCAGAAGCCACTTAATTTAAAAGATATTGTCTTCTCTGTGTCTAAATCATCTTCCTGCAAACTCTGGCTTGGCAAAGTCTAAAAATACCACTTGAGGGAAGACAGCATTTCTGATATTCTATTTCATTTATTTTCCCAGTCTGCAGTGATCAACATGTCCATTAATAACATAATTATTACTTGTTTATTTGTGGTAAGTTCACTGCTGAAAGGAAATCCCACACAATCTGTGACTGAAATAGATGACAATTAATATAAACCAAAAAAAATACTGTAGAAGAGTTGAACAATTAATAGGCACCAGGCTTTATAGTAGTGTGCATGCACTAATGCATTGCTTTCAGCAACACAACAGCTGTTCTTTTATGCATTTGTAACTTCCTCAAGTAATTCTTTATTTGTGATAAATTACAGCACAGTTGGCCTGCCTGCATAGCAGCATGATTAAACGTGACTACTTAGAGTTATATCAGATCTTGCAAATGCTTTCTGGGAAAGTGACCTCTAGGCAAGCCTGCTTAAATGGTGACCATATCTCCCAGTAAACGGGGCAATGCACTAGTGAACAGGACACCTGGCAATCCTTGCAGTGGCTGGATTGCAGTAAGACTCCATGGCTTAATTCTTTTTTATTATTAAATATGCTATAGAAGAGAGAGAAAATAGTACTGCTTGTATTAGAGGGGCCCATAAAACAAACAAACAAACAAAAAAACAATACTTTTAACACTCTGTTCACTGTGTTTTGATTTCTGTTATTGAGAAATAGTGAATGATTACTTACTATTCAGTTTTAGGACACTTTTTTATTTCTGAATTTTCAAGGGATGTCCAGAGGAGTCTTCTTTTTTGCTTTTCAATGTTTTCAGGTCACCAGCTTAGCAGATAGTTCAAGACTTCACCATGAGCCACCAATATTGTGGAACTCGTGATACTGGTACCTCCTGTAATCTACAACAGTGACCTGCAACAACTCAGTATTTATACTCTGAACAAAGAATACATATACAAAGAATCATATGGGTATGAAAATACTTGTCACTGATATTATCTGAAATTGGGAGCATTCAGAATTTGTATCATTAGTTTTTATCATTATCTGAGGTGTTTGGAATAAAAAATATACGTTAAAGGTACAACTAAGGCATTGATTCCATTTCAAGTTAGTGTATTAAACAGAACTCAAACAATTCGGACTGCAAAGAAGCAAGAGAAGTAGAAATGAGCAACCATGAAACAATCTTGAAGAAGATGTCTTGAAGAAGATGATTCAGAGTGGGAAAGGATGGAAAAAGAGAAGAAGTGTTGAAATGGAACTGAAAATGAGAGTGAGGTTGAGGGATGAAAGGAGGGTAGGAAAAATATATTTTAAAAAAAGAGAGTAGTGTTGAAAAATGGGGTCGGCATAAGCACATGGCACAAGCTTGTGCATCAGCTATCTAATTCTGTTCTTAACGTCTTTTGAAATTTTTATGTAATGTGTTAATACAGTATAACTCCCATGTTACTGCAACTTGGGTAATATCTTCAAAACTATGGTATTTTTAAGCATGCAAAATGGGTATTTTTTTCTTACTTTATTTCTTAAAATAAGTGAAAATAAAAGTTTAAGTGGGTTCAAAAAAGCCAAGATAAATTAATGGAGCAAACAACTATCAATGGCAATTTATTGCAAAGACATCTTCTGTTGCGGAGAAATTCTCTTAGCTGTGGACTAGTGGAGCTAAGAAATCATTCTATATATCTATCATTACCTGTAGTAAGTTGTCCTCAAGCATCAACCCATTTTTTAATGTCAAGACACTGAACCCTTGCTTTTATTATTATTATTATTATTATTATTTATTTATTTATTTTTCCTGTTGTAAATAATTGAATAGCTAATCTATAAATGTAGGCTGTGATCAAGCAAAGCACTTGGGCATCAACTTATCTTGAGGCACAAAAATATCTTATTTATTTTGCTAGAACCATTCCAATATTTGAATGGATGTTTAAGTTCAATCTTGTACTGTTACACTAATGTAGGGGTTGTCACAATAAAGGCAGTATTATATTTTAGGAAAGTAATTGTTTTACCAAGTCATATTGTTGAGGGGTCCAAAATTATAAGGAAAAAATAAATTAATTAATAGTACTATTTCATGAAATGACATTTTTGCATGCTTTACTTAACTGAGGTAATTAGTAGATAATATTTATGTAATTATTTAACATTACAGATTGCAGATGGCATCTTTTTAATATTACATAATTATTAATTTAGTACTAAATATACTAAGTATAGTAAATAAAGGTAAATATAGTAAAATTATTTTAAATCTAAGCAAATATGCTTAATGTATATATAATTATTTGTGAAATATCATGTGTTGTATGAATTTCACCATTTTCCCATCAGTCCACTGATAGCATAAAACATTGCGATGTCTTCTATAATTACTAAAACTTTATACATATTTACACAGTCTTTTCATGACAACTCTTGGGTTTATATTTTCTTAATTTGGTTTACTATATGCATGAATACTGAGTTACCAACTAATGCAGTATTATGAGCTATTAATATATTGTTTATTTCTCTCTCATACGTGATAAAAGGCCTGATAAGTAATCTCGAGTTCTTTAACTCTTTGGGAAGATGAATGTCAGGTTTTTAAGACAGCATTGGCTCAATTTTTTTTCCATTGAAATTAGCTGTAAAACTCCTAGCAGTTCTGGAAGTTACGGGCTTACATGGGTTGAAAGCAAGCTTAAACAAATTAGGGTGATACACATATTTCATGCTGCTAAACACTACATCTTTTTCTGCAGTAGTAGACCAAGTAAAGGGACAGAGATCAGGTTTGAGTATCAGCATGGAACAACCTGTGGTGTTGTTAACTTGGTCCCTGGTATGGCTTAGGAGTGCAAAAACGTTCATTTCCCTGGGAAATACCTGGGCATAGTGCAGGAAAAGACAGGAAGATGATGTGTTGCTAGAAAGCTGCTTAGAAGCTTCCCTCCTGCTCTGGAGGATGAGAGTATAGCTTCATGGACAACTGCTTCCAGCTGGCATCCACACCCAACAACTACTAACGAGTATTGCTGTATCCAAAACCACCACCCCTAACTCAAGCCGTTTCTGAGGAGCCAACTGTGGAGACTGGAAGACTATGTGTGGAATATAACTCTTATTCTTCTGCCCTCTCCCTGCTGCGGGTTGTGGTTGTCCCAGCAGAATGCTGGGACTAGGTGTTATATAGTCTTTAATTAGTCCTTATATAGTCTTTAATTAGTACAACAGCAGCATATTGAGACAGTGCTAGTTGTAAGAAAATTTTGCTAACTTTGTTCAGAGCAGGACAGACACAACACATATATCCACTGATATCAAACACTCCACAGCCTCTACAAGAATGATCCATGCTCCTCAGACCTGTACTGGTGGGAAGATCTACAGATGTACAAAAATGTGAACAGAGATAGGCCAAAGGTCAGAAAAATGATGAAAAATGATGGGATATTGATCTGCCTGTGCTGTGTGGCTGGCCTGTGTTCAACTTGTTTCAACGAGGAATATGTATTCCCAAAGCCTTGGCTAAGCTTCCATTAAACTCTGTACTGGGGGCCATAGGTGTGAGATATTCTACCTTAGTTCTCTGAGGCAGGAGAGATAGGAGATAGTGAAGTTCTTTCATAGAGTTAGCCCTACATGCATTTCCCATTTCCTGTGCCAAAACAAAAAACAGATCACAGGTTTCCCTCAACTGCTCAGTCCTTCATTATGGAAGAAGTTGCATTCAAACACAAACAAGTCAAATATATTAAGCAAGACCCTATTTTGTATCTATTCCTAAATTAGAAATGTGAGGTTTTTTGCTCATACACATGTTGTGGGCATTCTTTAGATTCCTGAATTAAACAACAACAACAAAAACATGTTATTAAAGTAACATGAATAATGCATTAGCCATTTTCAAAAAACTTAATGGAAGTCAATTTTTTTCATCACTTCTTTTCTTTCCAATATATTTTCTTTGCATCATTTGATGCATATTCACTGTCTACAAAGTGAATGGTGTATGTTACTGCTCTGCAACTGTTCAGAACAAGAGGTTACAGTAGTAGACAGCCAGGCAAAAAACTAATAATACAAGGCTGAGATCTCTTTGCTGTCATTTAAGGTATTAGGTTCTTCATCTAGGATTTTTGATGATAATTTCAAGTATCATTTTATTTATTTGAACACCCTTTTTTTTTTTTTTTTTTTTTTTCCCCAAATGTACAGTATGTGATTATTGATTGTCTATTATTCTTTCAGGATACCATGAAAAATGCATTCTAGTATTGGAAAAATGCCTTCTAGTAATACTATTGTGTATTCTGTTGCATTATTCTTCAAGGCTGTAATCCATGTGCAGTACCCCTCCTATCAGAATGGAATGTATTATACCTTCAGTTCTGTGTGGCTTTTCACATAATTTTTAAGCTTTCTGTAATGATGTATTAATTGTACAAGAACTCTGCCTTTTGTTTGCAATGTCTGAAAATAAACACTAGTCAAATTTATCTGAACATTAACTCAATAGCACTGTTGCTCCAAGTGTCAGATAATGGCTTGGGTTATCACAGAATCACAGAATCACAGAATTTCTAGGTTGGAAGAGACCTCAAGATCATTGAGTCCAACCTCTGACCTAACACTAACAGTCCCCACTAAACCATATCCCTAAGCTCTACATCTAAACGTCTTTTAAAGACTTCCAGGGATGGTGACTCCACCACTTCCCCGGGCAGCCTGTTCCAATGTCTAACAACCCTTTTGGTAAAGAAGTTCTTCCTAAAATCCAACCTAAAACTCCCCCGGCGCAACTTAAGCCCATTCCCCCTCGTCCTGTCACCAGGCACGTGGGAGAACAGGCCAACCCCCACCTCTCTACAGCCTCCTTTAAGGTATCTGTAGAGAGCAATAAGGTTGCCCCTGAGCCTCCTTTTCTCCAGGCTGAACAAGCCCAGCTCCCCCAGCTGCTCCTCGTAGGACTTGTTCTCCAGGCCCCTCACCAGCTTTGTTGCCCTTCTCTGGACCCAATCAAGCACCTCGATGTCCTTCTTGTAGTGAGGGGCCCAAAACTGAACACAGTACTCAAGGTGCGGCCTCACCAGAGCCGAGGACAGGGGGACGATCACCTCCCTAGCCCTGCTGGTCACACTGTTTCTTATACAAGCCAGGATGCTGTTGGCCTTGGCCACCTGAGCACACTGCTGGCACATATTCAGCCAACTATCAACCATCATTCCCAGGTCCTTCTCTGCCTGGCAGCTCTCCAACCACTCATCTCCCAGCCTGTAGCTCTGCTTGGGGTTATTGCACCCCAGGTGGAGGACCCGGCACTTGGCCTTGTTGAACTTCATGCAGTTGACCTCAGCCCATCGGTGCAGCCTATCCAGATCCTCCTGCAGAGCCTTCCTACCCTCAAGCAGATCGACACACGCACCTAACTTGGTGTCATCTGCAAACTAACTGAGGGTGCACTCGATGCCCTCGTCCAGATCATCGATGAAGATATTAAAGAGGACCGGCCCCAGCACTGAGCCCTGGGGAACGCCACTAGTGACTGGCCTCCAGCTGGACTTGACTCCATTCACCACAACTCTTTGGGCCCGGCTATCCAGTCAGTTTCTAACCCAACGAAGCATGCGCCCGTCCAAGCCAAGAGCAGCCAGTTTCTTGAGGAGAATGCTGTGGGAGATGGTGTCAAAAGCCTTGCTGAAGTCGAGGTAGACCACATCCACAGCCTTTCCCTCATCCACCCAGCGCGTCACTTTGTCATAGAAGGAGATCAGGTTCGTCAAGCAGGATCTGCCTTTCATAAACCCATGCTGACTGGGCCTGATTGCCTGCTTGCCCTGCAAGTGCTGCGTGATGACTCTCAAGAGGATCTGCTCCATGAGCTTCCCTGGCACTGAGGTCAAACTGACAGGCCTGTAGTTTCCTGGGTCAGTCCTCTGGCCCTTCTTGTAGATGGGCGTCACGTTAGCTAGCTGACAGTCAACTGGGACCTCCCTCGATAGCCAGGACTGCTGATAAATGATGGAAAGCTCTTTTTAACTAGGGAGGAATAATCTTCCAGAACTCTGGTTTAACCTTGCATAGCATTAAAATCTCAGACCAGATTCAAAAAAGCTTCTAAACATTCAAGTAATTTTCTGTTTGTGATTAGGTCTGTTGTAATTATACAAATTAAAACATACAGTCACTTACAATCATTGAGAATAAATGAATTTGTACATTTTCTAAAGTTGTGATATGAGTTACTCATCAACCAGTTGGGGTGGGGGTTGGGGAGCCTACATCAGAGAGTATATACAACAGCTTTGCTTCCCACAGTGTTTTTTCAAACAGTTGTTTCTTGATTTCACATTAGAAAGGTTCCTAATACTGTCAAAGTATTTTTTATTTTTCTTTGTAGGAACTAATTTTTGTGAATATTCTTCTACAAAATTCATACATCTTTGCTACAGTCCTTCTACAGCAACTATATAAATAGTACTAACATCACATTTTGAATGAGGATCAAAGATGCACAGATGCAGCATTTTTAGCTCCAGTGGAAGAAGTTTATTTCATCATAGTAGTACTATTTCAAGGACTGCACAATTAACAATGAACATGGATAGCCCTATAATCAGATGTTCATTTTAAATTGTTCATCATGGAACAAATATATTGGTTAGAAAATCACAACTCTGTATTTGTTTTGGTAAACTTGAAATTATTACAGCTATTAAACTGGTAGCTCTTTGTACATTTCTTTAAGTCTGTTTGAAGGTATCCAAGCAGAATTCTATGAAATTACACATTCTCCTTAATGACATCTGGAACCTTTCCACATCTGAAGTAAATAACAGTAAAAGCAAATAACTTAATTAATTTTCTGTTGGTATTTTTTTCATTTTGTCAGAAGAGGTGAGCTGGCCATGGACAAGGGAGAATGAGCATATGGATGTGGAAGAACTTGGGGAAATGTGAATAAAGTGATTATGAATAAAACTCCAGGTTGTTCAATTATAATGGGCTGCTTGAAAATTACTATGAAAAGTGAAATTATGTAAAAAACGGTACCAACTAGTGAAAAAAAGAGAAGGATTATAAGGTACTCTGCAATATAAAATAAAATTTACTGATTTATCCTTTTTTTTTTTTTTTGTGAAAATGCCTAAGGCAAATCCGGCTTTCTGCTCTCTAGAATCATTTGTACACTATATTAAACATCAGAAACAGAAGTTCAGGTTTCTATTTGGTCTGATTTAAAGATTTAATTTTGGAATCTCCTACAAGTTAGATGATATAGTTACAGGTATTCCTATTGTACAAAGTAATTCTTTCAGCCCTTGGTCCAATAAGTAAGTGAAAATGCTTTGCTTCAATAAATTAACATAATTGTATTTTCAGTCAATTTGTTATTTGACCAAAAAATAGCATCAATCATTCAAGAGAGTTGTAATATCCTAAAAAGCCAAATGTATTCCTCCCTATTCTTAGCCTCTTACCCTATGAGAAGTAAGGACTGAGCTGAGCTCCACTCCTATTCTTAAAGACTTGCATTTTACTTGTAAATTTTCTTGCTTCTAGCTGGATGTTACAAACTAGTGACAAGGTCATTCAAGCCATATATTTTTGGGGGTACTGGGAAAACAGTAGTATTCTTAGCTAGTCATTTCCATAGTTCAATTCAGCAGATTAAAAAAGAAAGGAAGAATGGAAGGAAGAAAGGAAAAAAAGGGAAAGGGAAAGGGAAATGGAAAGGGGAAGGGGAAGGGGAAGGGGAAGGGGAAGGGGAAGGGGAAGGGGAAGGGGAAGGGGAAGGGGAAGGGGAAGGGGAAGGGGAAGGGGAAGGGGAAGGGGAAGGGGAAGGGGAAGGGGAAGGGGAAGGGGAAGGGGATGGGGAAGGGGAAGGGGAAGGGGAAGGGGAAGGGGAAGGGGAAGGGGAAGGGGAAGGGGAAGGGGAAGGGGAAGGGGAAGGGGAAGGGGAAGGGGAAGGGGAAGGGGAAGGGGAAGGGGAAGGGGAAGGGGAAGGGGAAGAGGAAGAAAGAAACAGAGAGAGAGAGAGAGAGAGAGAGAAAGAGAAAGAGAAAGAGAAAGAGAAAGAGAAAGAGAAAGAGAAAGAGAAAGAGAAAGAGAAAGAGAAAGAGAAAGAGAAAGAGAAAGAGAAAGAGAAAGAGAAAGAGAAAGAGAAAGAGAAAGAGAAGAGAAAGAGAAAGAGAAAGAGAAAGAGAAAGAGAAAGAGAAAGAGAAAGAGAAAGAGAAAGAGAAAGAGAAAGAGAAAGAGAAAGAGAAAGAGAAAGAGAAAGAGAAAGAGAAAGAGAAAGAGAAAGAGAAAGAGAAAGAGAAAGAGAAAGAGAAGGAAAGAAAGAAAAAAAAGAAAGCAAGAAAGCAAGAAAGCAAGAAAGCAAGAAAGAAAGAAAGAAAGAAAGAAAGAAAGAAAAGAGAGGGAAAAAAGAATATTGTCTCATAGAAATCCCATATATCCTTCAAAAAAAAAAAAAAAAAAGCCATCTCTATCTCTCTGTCTTTGGCTTTAACTCAGAGATCTGTTTAAACTGACTTTCAACACAAACACAATTTTCTTTAAACATGCATATACCTTTGAAGTCTTCTAAAGTAGGGGCTATTATTTAAATGGAGCCTAGTACTAACATGAAGTTTACAGTTCAAGTATTTGATAATGAAACACATATCTTTAAGATGAATAGAGCCAGTTAAGAGTAGTTGAGGTCTTGGTTTTGGATCTAATGTCAGGTCAGTCATTTTGATTACTCTGCACATTATCCACTTCAAGATTTCTTGAATGTTGTCATTTCTATAAGCACTCTGCAGCTCTCAATATATACTTCTGAGAAGATATCACAATGCAAATAGGCTGAAGGTTTAACACTGGATGAAACTGCTATATTTTACGTAGCTGTTAAAACAGAATCTCTCCTGTGTCTGGAATAGTTTCATTTAAAATAGGAAAGGAGGCTATCAGGTCCCCATCAAAATTTTCTCAATACTCTGGGGAGTAAATTTCAGAGATCTGTTTTCAAAACAGATCTATTTCTAGTCTCTGGTCTAAACTCAAAATGTTTGCTAATCCCCAGTGTTCAGCCAGCCCTATTCTAATAACATTTATTGATATTTTAGATAGATACATGTTCCTATCTGATAATCATATAGGTTTATTGACTAACTAAGCAATATAGATTTGACCAACATAATTTGCAACCTATACCGTTTGCAATAGCTACTGTTCTCTGTAAACAGCTGGGGAACAGAGCACAATCAGTCTTACTGAAAAGTTTTGCCAATGTCCATGACAGACACGTAAAGCTTCTTTCTTTAATGTTGTTGGATCCTAAATGTGCAGTAAGCATATTCACAGAAGATATAATTTGCTGTTGATCTGAAACAGGCCACTGGTAGAGATACAACACAGTTATGTCATCTGAAAACCTGCAAAAATATCAGGGAGTCATAGTAGATATGAGACAGAACCTGCCATCATTCTCTTTCAGTTTACTTCATGTATATCTTTTGACCTGCATTTTCTTTTCCCCATGCTTAGACCTCACTTCAGCAAAACCAGAAAGCTTGACAGAGTGCCTTAAGCATTTTACATATGGGTAAATAAAAAGATTGTGCCAAGACAATGCAAATCATTATACACATAAATGGAGTAGCAGAAAATATCTTTATCCTATTTTTTTTCCAAGGCCTTGCTAAATGAGACATGAAACTCTCTAGGAGGTAGTAAAGTAGTCACCTCACAGGTACTCCCATGGAAATATGTCTCCTGTGCAAAATGCTAACAGAAATATATCTTTTTCTGCTTTTCTGGATTAGCACAAGGACTTCTGACTTATTGAAGATATTAAGCTGGAGAGCTAGGAGACAGATAATTTTTTATACTTTGGCTTTTTTATATATGAATTCCCTTCACAATTTAGCTGATTACAGTTTTAAAATGAAAATGTTTGATTTATTGCAAACATTGCACTGAAAAATGTAAGAACCGACTTGTTTGAAAGTTAAGATTCATTTCAGAAATTTTCTGAGGGAGCCATTTTCAGCTATCTTTTTAAGTGTAAGATTGAAGTCTCTTGGCATTTTCTCACACCTCAGAGATTCTCATTAGAAGAACTTATAGCAGCTGAATATAAGGTAGAAAATTTTGGACTTCTGTATATTTCAGCATGAGCATTTTTCACTTGATCTTTTTCCTAAAATCTGAGTCTAATGTGGAAACTATCAGGCACCCCACTTGTGGAAACTATCAGGCACCCCACTTGTTTTATGCATGAAAAAAGTGGCTCGATACTTTCTCTCCTTTATAATAGGCACTATTAAAATTCTGAAGCGAACACCCCACTACTTGCAATAACCACTATATCCTCCTGTATTTAGAATGTCAAGTGACACTCTAAATGACAAATGCTGAGCTCTTAATATCTTTAGCTATATTAATGTCTGAAGCATATTATTCCCTCTGCAGAAAGACTCTGTAGGGACTGCACTAATAGACTATTGGTGAAATCAGATCAGTTTTACACCCCTCTACTATGCCATAATTCTGACAACCCTGATTCTGACAAGTCTATGCGATGATATCCACCATCCTCTTCCAGATGACTGTGTCCTATCTCTGCAAAAGTGCATATGTGTTTCTATGGCAGGCAAAGAAAGGGAAATAATTATAGGTTACCACTGTAGTACCTGAGATAAGGGGCACCAATAACAGCATGGTCACAAGTTAGCCTTTCATCAGGGGAAAGCAGATCTTTGATGTTTGTCCTGCAGATGTACAGCTGTCTCTCCATGGAATTTGTAGTATGGATGAGAAAGAGAGCTGCAGCCTTTACTCTCTTTCCAATGTTTAAAATGTTTAGAAGTTCAAGGATTGATAAGAAGAGGCTTTTAGTGAGAGCAACCAAATTGCTGGCAAATACACTGGTACATGTCAGGACTCTTACACAGGCAAAATGAAGGGGACAATGGAAATGTAGCATCCAGGTCATCAACAGAATGAAAAAGAGATTCAGCGTTTCCTGGGAATAATGAAATTCTAATGTCCTGAATATGAATACATATCTGCATGAAGATTTGTTAGTGGAAGGAAAGGACCCTGAAGTGATGAAGAAAATGCTAAGACTGACGTTGAGGAAGTATATAAAAGGAAGAAGGAATAAAACATAAAATGTCATTCTTTACTAAAATAAGGAAAATTGTGGTCTTTAAATTTACAACACACACAGCAAACGAGAGGACTTTAAAATGTTTGTACATCGTACATGGTGATGCATAGTCTGAGATCCTGCTGTAATGATCATGGTGAGTGAATGGAAGGAAATGAGAGAGCAAAAAAAAATGTATTCAAAACAGTTTGAATCATTCCATTTACTGAGATACAGTCCTTATTGAATTGAAAGCAGTAAAGACCAGAGGATTTGACCCACTTTGAGGACATGAAACAGCTACATGCTATTCTGCCAGCATAGTCAAGCATTTGTCAGAAATACACAGTTTGATAGAGAGGCATTAGCAGGATTTGTACAATAAGCAGACACAAATGGAAATTTTGTACAGAAATTCGTTAACTTGTGAGTGAGAGCTGCCTGCCCTGAATGCTGAAATTCTGTGGGACATATGCTCAGTCACAGTAAAATAGCATGTCTCAATAGAGTTATTCTGAATTGCATCAACACTGCACCTGACCCTCAGTGCTCAAAGAAAATGATCCATCTAAAAATTGAGGCCCTGAGGCCACTGGTAAACAGCTGAAACCCAACTGAATGTCCTTTTTCATCTTTCATCAGTTATACTCGTTACATTATTTAATAAGAAAACAAATGTCTCCTGTCCATTGTGATGGTATATTTTGCAAGTTGTCAAGCCTTAGAATGAATGTAGCATCTTCAGAACAGAGCAAAATTCTTCAATCCAAATTATTGTTGCAAATTTAGACACCAGGGAAGTAGTATTTTGTGATTTCTAAGCTCTGGTGTGCTTTGTTTTCAGTTCTACTTAGAATCCTGCACTGTGGCACAGATGGCTTGATATCTTAATCTTTTGCATAACCAGCCCTGTGATCAGCAACCATTTAAATAAGCAAAGAAAGAATTAAACAATTGAAGTGAAAAATAAACAAACAAACAAAAACATTATAGAATGGGACACACCTTATTCTGTGCTCTTCATATAGGTAAAACTTCTATGGTTATTATCAGAGGTACATGTAGCATATGTAGGGCTGGGTGGGCAATGATTTTTTCAGATCTGGTGATTTTTTAAGAACTTTCATGCTATTTGGTGTATTATAGAAAATTGTGTGGTTTTCTACAATATGCATCTGTTTCCTTTCACTTTTTCTCAGTGATTCTTTCTGAAAGAACAAGCTAGAAGCCACACAGTCTCATGTGTTTTCAAGACTGAAGCTCTGATATAACAAGCATCACACCATATAGTTATTGGCCCTAATTTCTGACAAGGCATGGTTTTTTTTTTTTTTTTTTTTTTTTTTTTTTTTTTTTTTGTCTCTGTTATACCCATGGCAGGCACCTTACTGCGTTGTTGGCTAGGTTTAAATTCCCAGCCAATTTACAGATTCTTAGCCCTTCTCCTTCCTTGATGTTTTCTCCACTGATGCACTTATAACAAGATAATATATCTCCTCTCAGCCTTCAGGCTAAAGAAGACTAAGTCTTTCAGTTGCCCTTTATGAGACAGATTCTTTATTCTTCTTTTATCTTATCACAGGCCTTCTTGACTCTTTTCTTCTCAAGAATTTCTTTCCTTGATATGAGTGATTAGAAACGCATACATTTCCAGCCTTACTCTGATTTTCTACAGTGGAACTAGTTATTTCCTACCTCTTGCCCCTGCCTTCTTGGTTCTTCAGTACTCCTGTCCAGTACTCTTCAGTACTCTGACATCCTTCTCATTGGCTGACAACACAAAACAAAAAAATGGCTGGCTGATACAAATTACCTTGGACTTAAATATATTTTTTTTCATCTCTGAGCTTGGATTCCCAATCCCACAATCCTACCCTGCAATGGCAGCTTCTGAGAGGAAGGCCTCCTTTCATGTCCATGTAGACGCCAGGAGAAGAGGAGGCAGCAGGCTGCTGATATTGGGACTTGGTAGTACTTCCCTCAGGGCCCAAAGACATCCTACTCTGCAGGGTATTTCTTTTGTTCCCTCTTGTTTTGGGACAACAAAAAAAGAGTTCTTCCACTTAAAGCTATGTATCCATAAGCTTCTTGCCCCCTTCTAACTGCAGCAGCTAAGGTATGAATAAGTAATGGAACAGCTTTGCTGTTTCCCTCTCCTTCAATCAAAAGGCCTAATCTCTGTATGGTCTCCCTGCTGTTTCTTTGATATGATTGACTCAGTCTCTGACAAAATGCCAGATATACATGCCATGATCATGAGACAGCATATCAGCTTGCCTCAGAAGCCTCTGAGAACCTGTCCTACTCTGTGCTAGCACTTCTCCATGAGCCACTGCAAGGAACGTGGCATCTGAGAAGGCCCCAGATGGAGAACACCACACATTTACACTCAAGCACACCAGCCCATGTCCTGTCCTTTGTCTTTGAATAGCTGCAGCATTATATTTAATCTACCTGGTGAGAATTTAGTTCTCTGGGGCCAGGTCTTCCACAGATGGAAATTACTGCAGCTTTGACCAGAGGAGCTCTGCTAAGTGGCACCAGCAATGGATCTGGTCTCTGAATTGTACTTGTTGAGATTTTGATTTGGGCAGAGTCCCAAAGGCAGATCTGCCACCTGCTTGCAGGATTTCTGCTTTACAGTTATGACACTAAGTCAGAAATCTTAATGTGCCAGTTTAACTGAGGGTGCCTGAATACATAATTATTTCTAGGAGACAAGCAACATATCAACTGCCAAGTAATAGTGTCCCCAGTGGACATCTACAGTTTTAGTGCTCTATTTTCTTCACAGCATGTTTTTTACAATCCAGCCCTTAAGAAACAAACAAACCTACAACCAGTAGTCTGCATTTTTTGTTTGTTTGTTTGTTTTGTTTCAATTACCCACCTTCAGGTAGTGCTTTGACAGCACAGATTTAAATACAGATATCTGTATTTAAAGACACAATTTAGCTACAGCACAGAGCACAAGACATTGACTTTGGCACATAATTTCCCTTTCACCACTGGAACCATGTGTTCAGTACTCAGTTTTGGATGTAAGTGATTTAATGTCTGATTTGAGTCTCTTCTATATGCTTCTCTGCATCACAGAAGCTGTGGTGTCACTTCTGATTTAAAGGTACACTGACCAGCTTCTTTCCCACTAGATTATGAGTCACTTCCCCAACACATTTCTCATTATGATTACTCAAGTCCGGCAAAAATCAAATCCTCAAATGATGCAAAATCAGTGCTGTTTCATGAAATTCAATGAATAACCCACAGAGAATAAACCTGCAGATGAGGCACCTGCATCAGTTATGGCTTCCAGTCCTGTCAGATTCTCAGATAAAGAATTGGAAATAACCATGAGTTCAAATTCAAACTTAAAGCTTTAAGATAGACAGTCCTTTCCTGTACAATAAGGGTTTGTTTACACATGGTCCCTACTGGAATGACTTAGTGGACATCCAATGCATTTTTTCCCCAATTATCTCATATATCACAAGACAGTAGAAATGAGTTTAAACGGATTAGGGGAAAACACGTGTGACAAAGAATAAAAACATATTTAGGTGGAGTTCATTTTGCTTAAAATTCACACCTTGCTGAATTCCCAAGAAACAGTCCTACCAAAGAAGTCTGAATGTGTTCATAGCCTATCCCAATGGTTGCAAATGTACCAAGATAGGAATAGTCCCTTCAAAAGAAGAAAGCAAATTTAAACCTTTACCTCTCTTTTTCCCTGCAGATATCGTGTACAAATATGAAACATTGCTAGGCTTGACTCAAGAGAACTTCCACGTTGATTTAAACTTCATGTTAGGACAGAAGCAGAGTGTTTATTTAAGAAGCCAGCATGATGTCATTTTTTCCATGTACCACCTCTAAAAAGTTACTGAGCACTGGGATACTGAATTAACTAAGTGAAATATTAATGCTGTGCCCACATGTGTATTATAGCTTGCACAGATAGAATTTCTAGATCATCTGGGGAATGAGATACTGAATCACTGCAATAGTCCCTTGCAGGTTAACAGACATGGAGGGGTGGAGGCAAGAAACCCTTTCATTCTTGTTGGAGTTTAATCTGATGCCCACTGCAATTCCTGAATTATATGATAACTTCCACTTTTCAGAAAACAAGACAAAAAGCCAAACCAACCAAACAAGAAAAAGGCATTATCATAATCAAAATAATAAATTGTTTTGACTTTGGTATAATAAATAGAAAAATACTGTGAATGTTATCCTTGTTATGCATATTTGAATCTACGATAGTATATAAGGTTTGGAGTATTTAACTATCTATTTACTTATTTATTGTCTGTTACAGCTGAATATTGAGTCTCTTATTCATTCATTAAAGAGAAATTCATCTATCTTCATGATTATTATCCTTTTCTCTGCTCTGAACTACATCCTTTTTGTCTACATTTTTCATGAAATAAAGTGCCCAGAGCTCTAAGTGCAATATTCCAGCTTTAGTCTCACTATATAGATAGGGTCTTTTATCTTCCCATTCCAAGAGAGACATAAATATCCCTGCTTTATGCAGGTCAAGGTTGAAATGGTCCTTCAGCTACCATGTTACTTTGCAAATATATCTGAGAAGTAAAATGAATAAATAAATAAAAAGTTTCAGGAGAAAAATAAATAAATAAATAAAAAGCATTAGGTGCTGACACAACTAGCAAGTAATAATAAAAGGTTATCAGCCTTACCTCCTTCCATAACAAACATCCTAGTATTAGCTGATTAGTATAACTTAGTTTTTCTTCCAGATTTAGTGAATATCACATATGTGAATATTGCTGAAAACACTGAGCCAGATAACCTCAGTGAGGAGAACACTTGTGTGTGAACAAAGCTGTCCTAAAGTCTTTTGAGTCTTATATCACTAAATTAAGGGATTAAATGAACAAATATTCTGAGACTACTATTAATTGTGATAGTATCCACAATAATCAGATGGAATTTAGGACTTGTGTTTTTGCTGCTGCCCTGAGAAGTCTATACTCCAGGAGCAGAGTCCTGCACTGACTCACCAGTGGACTCAGTAGGGTTGCAGAGAAACCTTGGTATGACTCTGTGTTGCTATTGCAGCCAAATGGTTCATAAACACACAGTTATGCCAGTTACTGAGTTTAAAGACCAAGTTTAGGTGCAAATACGCCTAATCTTGATGTTCCTCACCCTGCAAGGGACAAAACAATCCCTTAAAGTTACACTTTAAGTCACTTACATTGCCCATAATACCAGCATGAGAATTATATCGTTTACCTTCGCTAGAGGTCAAGTAACCCCTGTAAAAATAGCAAATTGTCCCTCTCTTCTTTGCGTTCTTAGGGAGAAAACAGTTAATTTCAGACATTTCTGTCTACAAGCACGGGTCTGTCTTGTTGTAAGAGAGATGATATTTTTCTAAAACCCATGCTGACTTTGACAACAGGTGCCTGGCAATGCAGAGTCCTGCCTGCTCACTCAAGAAGTGGGCAAACTGGCTTCTGAACTCTTACAGCCTGAGATGTCTGTATCCTTCAGCATGCAGATATGGGTTCCAGAGTTTGGCCCTAGAAATGTGTGTGAAAATTTTCATCTCATTCACTGGAATTAAAAATCTGTAGAGGTGAATGGGTCTGCTTCGTTCTGCTACAATTTAAAATGGAATAATTTCCTATGCTCCCTATACTGCAATGCCTATGTGTAAGAAGTAGCAATAAGACTTCTGCTGAAGGACCAAAAGGATTTTTTAATGCTTCTATGACTCTAATGTTGAGACCGGATATCCAGGACAGGAGCACACTGATTTGTACATTTTATTTCTGGATGTGTCGCATGGATTTTATGAGAAATCATAAAATGAAGACAGTAATTAAGAAAGAAGTTATATAAAGTCTGAAAAAGAGTTGTTGTTTCTGCTGCTTGACATTACTGCATATTCAACAAAATAATATGTTAATTGACTGGTGCTCCCACTTTTTATGTAGAAAAATTATCAATTATCCAAAAAGAAAAGTAATCCAGAAGAAGAAAAAAGGAAAAGGAAAAGGAAAAGGAAAAGGAAAAGGAAAAGGAAAAGGAAAAGGAAAAGGAAAAGGAAAAGGAAAAGGAAAAGGAAAAGGAAAAGGAAAAGGAAAAGGAAAAGGAAAAGGAAAAGAAAAAGGAAAAGGAAAAGGAAAAGGAAAAGGAAAAGGAAAAGAAAAAGAAAAAGAAAAAGAAAAAGAAAAAGAAAAAGAAAAAGAAAAAGAAAAAGAAAAAGAAAAAGAAAAAGAAAAAGAAAAAAAAAAGAAAAGAAAAAGAAAAAGAAAAAGAAAAAGAAAAAGAAAAAGAAAAAGAAAAAGAAAAAGAAAAAGAAAAAGAAAAAGAAAAAGAAAAAGAAAAAGAAAAAGAAAAAGAAAAAGAAAAAGAAAAAGAAAAAGAATAAGAAAAAGAAAAAGAGGAAAGGAAGGAAAGCTAAAGGTTGGTGAAGCCCAGTTAGCAAGTACTAAAAGGACAGAAATTTGTTTCCCCACTGTGGCAGTTGACACAGTTAAAGTGCAATAAATGGAAGAAAAAATCTTCTCCAGATAAATACATTGGTGGAAATTATTCCCTACTTGACCTCAAGAAGGAAAACCAGACTTAAGCTTTTCAGAATCACAGGTAATTCCCTGGAATGCTCCAGGGCTAACATGGCTCCTCTCTGCCATATTCAGAGCAAAATTGTGTAGTTGCTATCTTGCCTTAAAGACTTTCAGTTCAGCAATTCAGACAGTGATGCAAAATACAGGTAAGCCCTGAAGTTCTGTGAATTTTAGAAGATAATTCAGATGAGCTCAGAGGACAGATTATGTGTTCCTGTTAGTGCTCACCTACTGCAGAGAAGGGGAAAGGTGAATAAAGGATTATTAAAAGAGGCTGCAGAATAGAAGAGTTTCTGCTTACTGACATTATTTTTTATTTCAGTAAAGTTCCTGTTATCTTGTCTTATCAACAATGTATTATCTGTCTTCCAGGGGATCCACTTAGTGCCTGATTTTGGGAAGCAGTGTAATTTAAGGCCACATTTTTGCAGAAGACATTGATAGGCAATCACTTTCTCAGAAAAAGATTCCAATAGTTTAATTGTATAAATGCTTCAAGTGTAGATTCCAAGATTTATCTAAAAATTATCACAAATCAAATATTCTCAGAAGAGGTATTAGGACAATTGGCATGGTTCTAATTTTTATCTTTTATAATTTATAAGCATTTTACTTTCGTTAAGGGCTTCCCATATTTTATTAGGAACCAGATGAATCATTTTCATTTGGAACTTTGATACTCTCACAACTGTGATTTGAAAAAAAAAAAAAAAAAAAAGGAAAAAAAAAAAGGAAAAAAAAAAGTCTAGATGGGAAATTTATCAAAGTTATTGATTTTTTATTTTATTTTTTTGTCTTTTAATCACTACCTCTCTGTAGTTATTTAAAAGAAAACTAGCTTGATTATTTTTAATTATTTATCCACTTTAAATGTGCTCTTTGTGGCAGACACCACTCTTAAAAAATATGTCTTTTCCTCAGCATCAACTACGTGGGTCTCTCTGCCTCATAAAGCTTTGATGTTTGGTGTAATCACAGGGAGCCTATGTGAATTGTCACCTGTCAAAACAGAACACCTGTCACTTTCAAAAGTAAAAAGGCAACCTAGGGGTTTCACCTGAAGGTGACAGTGAATTTAGCCTGGAATTCTGCAAAAGACTAACAATGTGGGCGAGCACAGAGTATATTTTATATTTTTATTGAGAGAAGGACATTTTTATGAGAGAAGGACAGAAAAGGAAGTTGAGGGCAGAAATACTAATATACTATAAAGTTATCATGAAAAGGATACATGTGTTGCTAACTCTAGCTGAATTTGTTCTGTTCTGAGCACTGAGTACAGAATTGTCTTGATATGAAACATCTGGTGTCTGAACTGGCTCCACTTCAGAATGTTTGCATCACCGATAGACCAAAACAAAAAGAGTGGGGTCTAGTAGACATAGAATAAGAAAGAAAAGGAAAACAAAGTAAATTTAATGGTTACTAATTTCATTGGTTATTATGAGATTCCTGTATTTTACAGTTATCTTAATTTAACAGCTCTTGTTGCTGTTTCAAAACTTAGCCAGCTACAGAGCCTGCTAAACTCTGTGATTCACTGCAAGGCTCTAAAATAAACTTCCACTCTTAGAAGAATATTTTTTTTTCAACTAGCAGAAGAGATTGAATATACAAGTATACAATAATATTTTACAGGTTATTCTATTAACTTTAACTCTCTTCTCTGATTTTGGAATCCAAGTACAATCCCGCCTAACAAGGAATTTAGATTTTTTGTTTTTCTCCAGGTCTGTTCTGCCACTGGAGTGTCCTGATGTGAAGAAAATAAATGTTTTACTGAAATGTGAACTATGCTAAAACCAAATACGTACTGTAGGCCAAAGCGGGACTTCAAGAATAAAATATATTTAATACAGCACCTCCCCCTCCCCACCCACCCCCCATTATAGCACCCATATAGCAGTTTTTTAAAGTATTCATCCTGATTTTAGAGTCTTTAAATTGAGGATTTGGTGTTTTACAGTACACTTAATGCTTATTTTATTCATTCTCCCTACAAAATGTAATACATTATCAGGATAGTAGGAGAGAGACCAAGACTGAAAACAACAATGCTTCTAGTTAGACTTTTCAAATGGGCTACTTTGATAGGTGTACCAGGAGTCTGCATGCAGATTGCAAACTCTGCTCCAGGAAATTATAGCTCATGGTAATCTCATTGTTTTAGAACAGATGGAGAAATTAGAGAATTTTCTGATATGGCATCAATTCTGTTGGTTTCCACAGAGTGCTTTAAAGCTCTTTTGTTTTCCCAGTACCATAGATATGTTGTCTGTTTTTCAATAAATAAAAACAAAACCAAAAATCTGATATCATAGAAGTGTCAGGGAGGATAATGCCATGATCAGGTTGGCTGATATTCCACAGGAAACTGGAAAAAAGCTTGTGTTTTTGCTGTATCTTCTTGGAGTTAGCATTGTGTTCTTATAGATTTCTCATCTTTCTCTGACAAGAGGACTGATTCTCCTTTACATTTCTTCCTACATAGTCATTTATACATGAGCATATATTTAACACCACTGATCAGATATGCTAATGTGTTATGCCTCATTTGTACTCTGCAATGATGCAAAGATTAAATGAACATAGAATATACAGAGCAATGGAAAAGGAAAAGGAAGTAGAAACATAAAACGTTTGGGCACTGAGGGCAAATTCTGTCCCTGTGCTCATTTATCTCTATCACCTGAAATGGGATAAATGAGTGCATGTAGCTGGGAGCAAATTGTTGTAATTTCTAAAGAGTAATGCAGCTTATATCTTCTAGATAGATTCTAAAATAAGGAACTTGTGTTTCAGAACATATTGCTGATATTTCCATGTCTGACCTAATCATTTAGAAGATGGAATGGAAGAGTATTGAGGATGTGGTAAGAAAATAAAGAATATTGTCAGCTGACATCAGTTTGTCATTTTCTCCTCCTTCAGACTGAACATACATCACAGAAAAGTTAGAGGAGCAGGTGTTATAATAAGAACACATTGACTTTTGTGCTAGCCTTTAATCTCTCAATATGAAAGAAAATATGTTCAATGTACCTAAGAAAAATCAGCCCATGACTCAGTATCAAACATGGGGTAACATCTGGCCTGGCTCTGGCCTTAACATATGACAGGAGAATCTTAATTCCAGTGATTTTTTATTTTCTTTGTGTAATTTTAGATTTTACTTTAAGAAACAATAAAAAAATCTGTTTCTAGCAGCAATATGAAGAGTTCAAACATATGTTTTTGGTATGTATCTGAAACATTTTGTTCTGATCATCTATTCAGAGAATGAATGTTTTTCCTGATTGGTTTCCTGTTGGGCAATTACTTTTTTCTGGTTTAATTTTATTGTCATCGATGTTCTCTATTTTTATCTTCTAATCAATATATTTTATTTTCTTGTATGCCTCAAAGTCAAAGATAAGCAAAACACACTATCTAATGAAGACCTAGCCAGTTGTGTTTCAAATTATTTCAGTGGCTGAGCAGGAGGATACAGATTGGCTGATTTGCTCACTTGCTAAAGGTATCTTTTGTTTATATGCAGTTAGTGGGTGTTTGAGTTCTAGACATAGATATTGATTTTTTTTTTCTTCTTAAAATACACACACACCACAACAACACCTTAAAAGGAGCACTCCTACCAGAAGATTAAATTATCGAAATGCTAGGAAATGTGTGAGATCAATCAAAACATTCTCTGTAATTTTCAATAGAGGACTATTCTTACAACCCTAGTCTGTAAATAAGTGGTTTGATTTATAACACACAAGACTGAAATCCAACCCTATTTACACTGACTTCAGCAGAGACAAGATTGTCCTCCAATCTTTCAAGCATTAAGCATGTATAGTATAGTATGCCATGTAAGTATGAACCATTATTACTCTCATTTTACATCCCAAAATAGAAGAATCTTAGATTTCTAGTCAAAAGGAGAACCATATGATAGAGACTAGGAACATTTTCTTAGTAGAAAGAACAGTTGTGTTTATTCTCTTGGCCTGAAGTTTATCAAAATTTTCAATATAATTTATAAAAAAGGTTAGATTGTAATCATAATTCTGTACATAAGTAAAAGTAATTCATTTAAAAAAATGTAAAAAATCTGCAGTTTTCAAAAACAAATAAACAAATAAGCATAGAAATCTATTAGATTTTTTTTAAGTGGAGATTCATCACCCAAGCACTTTATTTCTGCAGTAATAACTTCAGCAATGACAGCAACGATCAGCAAAAAGCAGACTTCTATGCAACATTTCTAAATGTAAGCTTTTAGTGGTGTTTTTTTTTGTTGTTTGTTTGTTTGTTTTTGTTTGTTTTTGTTTTGTTTTGTTTTTGATTGGTTAGTTGTTTTGTGTGTGTGTCTGAGTGTGTACATGTGTTTTTGTTTTTATTATTCTCCTGCTGCAAGACTGGCAGAAAAATTGGCTATCTATTGCAGTACTATAGATGTAGTCTTTGTCATATGTCTCCAAAATCCATCCAAACAGTGCAATAAATGTCCTACATTTTTGTCTCAGATGTGTGCAGATTTGCACCCAGTTACATTTACAATCTTCAGCTTGTCTGCATATAATTATTACACTACTGAAAATGTGTACAAGTACCTTTATCTTGCCATATAGTGTCACATACATGACCTCGGATAAACCTGTACAGTAAAGAAGTAAAATGTATTTCCTGGAAAATAATTGCACAAAACTTTCACACAAGTGGAACATTTACTCCTGCTGGTTAAAATATCATTTTCTTTTGGATAGTGCCAGGATGAATGGCAGTGGTATTCTTTGAAATGATCAGAAAAAAATCTAAGTTAAATCTTATAACTGTTTCTTAATACAAATGGTAATAATTATTGAAGGGAAGTGACAGCAAAGGTGTCATGGAGAACGTGTTCTTTTCCAAATTGCTGTCCAAATGACTGATATATTCCAAGTTGTTCTTAAAGGTATTGCATTTCCATCTAGACTGGTTACAGAACCAGTTACACTTCCAGATGGATAATTTCACACAAATTTGAAGATCTCAAGTTCTCTCAAAATTTTAAGAAAAACTAATGTGCCAAAACACAGTCACTAATTTGGCTCGTTCTTGATGATTGCAAGTGGCAATAATTTAATTTGAAAAGATGAATTATTTTCATCAAACATTATGCTCTCTTCTGTGTTCTGTGAATTACAGTTTTTACATATCTAGTAACAAAGAACCAGGATGTATCATTTATCCCAGAGATACAGAAATGCATTGCCAAAGTTTTCCTAAGGAGATTACTCCTAGGAATTATGCTGGATTTCAAAAGGCATCTCTTCCATAAGACAGTGAGTGGAATAAAGAGGTGTTGAAGTCTGAAGACTTTATGGTCTGCTCCTGTAAATCATAGCTCCACTGAACTCTTTCTTAAATGTGCCAGTTTTAGCTAGACACAGATCCAAACATTTCTCATATTTAAGAAAAGTAATTATACTCATGACATGAGTTAATGTCTGGAAGGCAAAAATCTTTTTTCCCGTTTAATTTCTTTAGTGAAAAGCACTAATGCTATGAAAAAAAAAAAGCTATCTTGTTTTCAAATCTGAAAAGAAAACAAAACTCCAATAAATTAGAGTCTTCTTAATTCTCTCCTCTTCTCTTCTCTTGCAAGAAATAAAAGTGAGAATGGGACACATCAGTAATACCAGTCTCTCTTCCAAACCTGTTCCAATTCAATATATAACAGAGTTTTGTCTGAAATTGCTCATGTGGGGAGAAAAATAGTGTTAGCAACTCCAGGATGATTAAAAGGATAAAAGGTTTCTGGTTTAAGTATTTCAAGAAAAGGAATAAATAGGTTATAATTTACAAAATGGTAACAATTTTGTTCTCTTGACTTGTATTTTTAGCATATTTACTATGTAACATACATTTTAGTGTAATGGTGCTTGTCCAGGTATACAACATTAGACTTGCACTTATATTCTCCATGTTTGTTACTAGTTCATATATAATGGTTATTTTTTACAGAACAAGTACCACTGTTGATTGTTTTGTATCAGAGAGGTCTTGAAAGAGCAGAATTATTGACTGAGACTTCTAGGAATAATGTAACTTTTTAGGAATAATGTAACTTTTATTTTTTTTATTTATTTATTTATTTTCCAAAAGCAGATAAGGCAGAAAAGGAAACATCATGAAGAAAAGGACAAAAGCAGCATAAACTACTGAGTTGGTTTTGGTTCTAACAACCTCCTCCTAACCACCTCACATTACTACGTACTCTTCACAGCAAACATACACTGTGGCCAATGAGAAAGTTAAGTACACAATAATGTCTATAAAAGCAAAACAAACAAACAAACTTGAAATATCTTCAATGTATATCCCATATGACAAAAAAGTCAAGTCACAGTGTGTATTATATAAGTAATTACTATTGTTACTATCAATCAGCTATTTAAGGCACTGAAAATTTAAGATACAGTAGTGGTATGAAGAAAGAATGTCTAAATGCAATACAAGATATCCTTAAGCTTAAAGAATACTCTGGGTAGGCTAGGAAGTAGTCTACTAGGTTGTCAAACTTCACAAAGATTTTTTTTTTAATCTGATGAAATGAGAAGCAAAGAGCTTATTTTCGGAGCAAGAGACCCCTCAGGACTACAGAAATCAATAAGCTTTTGAGAGCTCAGGAGAATAAATATTTATTATTTTATTGTATGCAGGAATGTGAAATAGTAGGAATCTCTTGCTGACTCTCTTACTGTAAGATAAAGTATTTAAGTTGTTTTTAAGGCAAAAACATTAAAAAAAAAGGAAAAAGAGAAAGGAAGAGAAGGAAGAGAAGGAAGAGAAGAAAGAGAGAGAAAGAGAGAGAAAGAGAGAAAGAAGGAAAGAAGGAAAGAAGGAAGGAAGGAAGGAAGGAAGGAAGGAAGGAAGGAAGGAAGGAAGGAAGGAAGGAAGGAAGGAAGGAAGGAAGGAAGGAAGGAAGGAAGGAAGGAAGGAAGGAAGGAAGGAAGGAAAGAAAGAAGGAAAGAAGGAAGGAAGGAAAGAAGGAAAGAAGGAAAGAAAGAAGGAAAGAAAGGAAAGAAAGGAAGGAAGGAAGGAAGGAAGGAAGGAAGGAAGGAAGGAAGGAAGGAAGGAAGGAAGGAAGGAAGGAAAGAAAGAAAGAAAGAAAGAAAGAAAGAAAGAAAGAAAGAAAGAAAGAAAGAAAGAAAAAAAAGAAAAGTTATAATAACTTCTTTGTGAATCCTCCTTCAGGGAAATGGTAATAACATTAGAGGAAGTAGGATTTTTTCTTTTCCTGAATAAATGTTTTCTAACAGTTGCCTCCATAATCCATCATGGGGCCCAACCGTAACATCATTGCTCTGAGACTGCTCTCCCTACAATCTATAACAGTCACAGTTGTTTCATCGTTTTCTGGGCTCTTTGGTTGTTTTTTTTTCTAGCATGTATGTGAGGAACATTCAGCCAAGTGGAGTCAGAGAGATCTACAATTAAAGTCAGTGAGAATTTTGCAAAGAGAAAATGCAAAATATTTAGATTAATATATGACATATATATATATATATATTTAATATTCCAAGACAAAGCCTCCTTTTCAATCATAACTAGGACCAAATATTGATCCTTCCATCTCATATAAAAACGAAAGCATTCAGCTATGTCAATTTATGAGAAAACAACAGAAATGTGTAAACACATGGATTTACAGATTCTTCATCACCCTTCTTGATAATTTTATTAACATATTTAAAATACAACCAGAGCTGCAGATGTCCATCATCTTTCACACACAGATGACTTCATTGACCTTTGTGTGAGACTCCACAGAGTATTCCCTTACCATACTGAACAGGCTTCTTGGACAGACGGCACATCCTTCAGCCCTTTGCAAAACAGAATTAGTATAAACCCAAAAAGTCTGTGGTAATGAAGGCAGAGATCAACCTGGAAGAATGGAAATGCCAAGGGGAATGCATTAACAGCAGGGAGCGTTTTACTATACATATACATATATGTATAGTAAATGTATGTGTATGTATATATATATATATGAATACTTAAATATATCAATAAAATGAGAAAGGGTTTTACATTAGTGTAGTTGTTTTTCTCCTTGTTTTTCCTCTTTTTTTTTTTTTTTTTTTTTTTAATGCAGAAAGGCAATATTTATTTGAAATGGACCGTCTTTAAGATAGTGTGATAATGTATAATATATTTATTTCTAAAACATAATTCATTGTTTTATCCAGAAGGTTTATTTTTGTTTGTTTGCTTTTTAGTATTTTAAATGCAAAGAAAAGACTAAAATTCAAATCAGCTTATTTAAATCAAGAGTCACCTACTGGTTTTCTGATCAATAGGAGACAACTACTTTTGTACCTTTAAGTCTAAGGCTGTTGCCATAAAATCAGGTTCAAATAAATCGTTGCTATCGATTCTCTTAAGATTTTGAGAAACTGATTGCAGTTGTTTTCATTTTTAATGAGTTGAAAGACTGACTTGTCACTTAGCAGATTTGTGACCCTCTGGGATAAACAGTAATGTTTTCTGTTTATGACATTCAATTTGAACATGTTTGCACCAGTAAAACCATTCACAGATTTATTCTCTGTCTTGCATTAAAATCTAAACCACCAAAAAGAGCATGCACATTTCAAACTCTAGGGAGCCTCTATTGCCACAAAATGTACACATTTTCCTCCTCAAAATCTATCTCAGAGTCACTTCACTGTTACCTTATTGTTACTTGAGCCAACTGGTGTTCAAAATCAAAAACTGAACATACACACACAAAAAAAACAACCAAACAAGCAAACAAAAAAACCCACCACCACCACCAACAACAAAAAGAAGTAGTTAAAAAGAGAATAGTCAATCTATTTTGAATCTGTAGACAATTGTGTTTTAATTATTTATTTATAGATCCTATTTTTAGATAAACAGTTTGGGGTGAATCTTTGAATCAGTACAACTACTGTGTTGAGTGCTTAATAAATGGATTGCTCCATTGCTTTAAATTTTATTAGTCATTAAAAATTCCATTCACATTGTTATAGGAGTACAATGTAGTATGATATGGTACATTAGCAGTTAGTAGAAGTGTACTGGGTCTGGCTGGAATGTTAACTTTCCCGGCAGCAGCCCATTCAGTGCCGTACTCTGTACTTGTAGCTGGAACAGCAGTGTTATCACACCAGTGTTGTGTCTACTGCTGAGCAGCAGTGGCACAGCATTGGGCCTTTCTCTAACCCTCCTGGGGGCTGGGCAAAAAGTGAGGAGAGAAACATCACTAGGGCAGCTGACCTAAACCAATCAAAGGGATATTCCATACCATGTGGTGTCACACTCAGCAATAAAAGGTGGAAACAGGAAGAAGAGGGGAGGGGTGGGCTCTCGTTGAGAAGACGTCGGTCCTCCTCTCGAACACCGGCTGCGTGTGTTGAGGCCTTGCTTCAAGGACGTGGTCAATCATCGCTCATTTATGGGAAGTAGAGAGTAATTTCTTTCCTCTGCACTTCCATATAGCTTTCATTTATTTTGTTTGTTTGTTTTCCTCCCTTTTTCCCCTTTTCCCTTTTACTTCCCCTTGGTTAAATTGTTTAGTTCATGGTAGTCTTTATTTAATTATTATAATTATTTCCCTTTAATTAAATTATCCTTATCTCAACCTGTGAGTTGTTCTTTGCTTTACTTCTCCCCCTCCTCATCTAAAGGAGGGGGAGTGAGAGAGCGGTTGTGGGGTTTAGCTGCCCAGCATGGTAAAACCACCACAAGAAGTAGCATGATTATTATATGCTATTACATTACATTTTAGGTACAGTGTAAGTATACTGTATAAATATATATACACATATAAATAAAAAATGTAATTACTATAATAAATTATCTAACATTGTTTCATAAAGTAGCTGGCTTGATACTCTGATGGCCTCTCTACTGACATTAATTTTTAACAGAATGCTTTTCTAGGATTGAGTTGCTGTAACTGAAAATGAGATACCGATGTCTAAGTCAACTACCCTAAGCCTCAAGTCTGGGATCTACCTTGTGATTAGAGTAGAAAGTCAACAGTGTCTGTCGTGGTTTAACCCGGCTGGCAGCTAAACACCACGCAGCCGTTCGCTCACCCTCCCCCCTCCTTCTCTGGGACGGGGGAGAGAAATGGAAAATGAAGCCCGTGAGTTGAGATAAAGACAGTTTAATAAGACAGGAAAATAATAATAATAATAATAATAATAATAATAATAATAATAATAATAATAATAATAATAATACAATGATGATAATAGTATTACTAATAATAATATGTACAAACAAGTGATGCACAATGCAATTGCTCACCACCTGCTGACCGATGCCCAGCTTAACCCCGAGCAGTCCGGCCCCCTCCCCCCGGCTAGCCACCCGTTGTTTAGCATGACGTCAGATGGTATGGAATACCCCTTTGGCTAGTTCAGGTCACCTGTCCTGGGTCTGTCCCCTCCCAGCTCTTACTGCACCCCCAGCCTGCCTGTTGGCAGGACAGAGCAAAAGTCTGAGGTGTCCTTGGCTTGGTATAAGCACTGCTCTGCAACAATTAAAACATCGGGGTGTTATCAGCACTCTTCTCATCCTAAGCCAAAACACAGCATTCCACCAGCTACTAGGAAGAAAATTAATTCTGTTCTAACTGAAACCAGGACAGTGTCTTAAGATAGAATGACTTTCTGGAAGTGTCTGAGCTATTTGGGCTGAACAGCTCCATGGTGCCTGAGATTTTTCAGAAGAAAAAAGAAATCTCATAAGATTTTACGTATCTGACTGCACAATTGAAAATATACATATTTGATGGTACTATAGACACCTAATTGAACCAACAAATGGACTGCAATTTACTTGCAAATTTTCACTAACTTACAGTCTGACCCACTCCAGACTCTTGAAAACTCCCAAAAAGAAGAATAAATGATTACAAGAGATTAATGGAGCTGGATTTCACTACTGCAATTTTAAGGCTCATGAATCTAAAAGCAAGTTGGTATTTCTAAATAAGAATTTAAAATGTCCCAAAATGAAGAGGGGATATTTGAGTCCTTAACCTTCAGAAGGTCCACAGAATGTTACAGAAATCACTGGCCACAAAATACTTTCCAAGATCCCAGTTCACTAAATTCAAGCTCCTGGAAAAAGACCAAAATCTGCATCTGTTATATAATATAGGAAAGGATCACTTGGGTTGAAAGGTATGTTAAACAACTACCCAGTGCTCTAGGTCCCTGCAATAGCATAGAATTTGTTAAATAAAGTACCTAGATGATCCTTGAACACAAAGTGTGTCTATACAAGGAAAGAATTTCATTTCTCCCTTTCAAATGTATCTCCTTCCATTTTAACATATATATTTTTTTTGTTTGGTCTAGCCATGAGCATATGACATGTTAAATATCAGATAGCTGAGGAGATCTCTCATAGTAGAATCATTTTTCTCTTTTCACTTTCTGCTCTTAGCTGTAGCCTCTTTCCTGTGTTTCCCAGGAAAACAAAGCACAACCAATGAAGCTGAATGGCAAAGTGATGCTCCAGGGGATGGTGGGCCTGGCTGATCCCTCCCCACAGGTGACTATCAGCAGCTCTGAAACTTGGAACTGTTATATGCATGAAAAGACAGTAAAATAGTGTCCTTTCAGATCCCCTTGAAGATATCAAGACATAAAAACCCCTAGTGTTGAGTAAGAAAATGAATTTCCTGAATCTAATAATTGTAGTTAAGTATACCATTTAGGTACACACTCTTTTAGATGAGCTTATGAACTAAATTTAACTGAACTAAACTAATTGTTTTGTTTCCCTGATATTTACCCCAAATATCATTAAATGACTTACTAAACTTATTAAAGACAAACTGAACTGAATAAAATAAAATAAAATAAAATAAAATAAAATAAAATAAAATAAAATAAAATAAAATAAAATTAAATTAAATTAAATTAAATTAAATTAAATTAAATTAAAATAAAATAAAATAAAATAATAAAATAATACAAACAAACAAACAAACAAAAACTTTTTTATTTATTTTTTTCCCTGAACAAAACTATTTCAGTGTTTTGATCATTTTACTAACATCTCTTAGAATTTGTTAAAAATTACTCATGAACATAGTAGCACGACACTCTAGATGGAGTTCTAACAACATCATGTACAGTGCTCATCCCTGATCATACAGTGCTCATACCTCTGATCCTAAAGGTATTTCAACTAGTTTATCCTTGAATTTCATTTTTCAAAGTCGTATCATATGAATAGTTCATAGCTGTTCTATGACCAGTTAAGGCAAGTAGGTCGCTTTTCTTCTTTACTTCTAGCTAGTTAATTCAGAATAGAAGTGCTTGCCCTATGATTTTATTTTTTTTTTCACTTTATCCCATTAATTTTCTAGCCCTTGAGTTGGAAAGAACATTTCACTCTTGTATGAAGATCTGTTCTTGCCTTGCAGTGTCAAGGACTCCCAACTCAACAAATTGATAGGCACACATAATTTGTTCATATCCTGAAGTTACTATGTATGAAACAGTCCCAGAACAGACTTTTGAGGCATATTTTTCCTTATATGGCCTTTGACACAACCCATGACAATCTTATACTGTTTCTCATACAGTTCTTAGTACTTTTATGAGTCCCTGTAATTTTCACCTTAAATAATAATTTCATATAGAGAGTGTTAGCAAAAGAATTACTTAAATATTGACAGATGAAAAGGGTGTACTCAAACAATACGATCTAAGAAATTAATAATTTTAACAGAAAAGACATAAGATGTCTGACACAATTCACCTTTGATGATCAATATTGCAATTTATCTCAATTTACCACTTCCCAATTACCTCTGCCCTTGACTGTTCTTTGTTTCAAAATGTATTTTAAGACTTTGCAAAGTTGTGAAGTCAACCTAGTAGACCTACTGCTGCTTAGATCACTCTTTTTTTACCTTGTCAGCATTTTTTTATATTTTCCAGTCATTTGGAACTACTTAGCAAATAATACAGAATTGTTTAAAAATTTTGATAGTAAAATTGCAATTTTATATACTACAGTATTTTGTACATATAAAAGAGAGAATAAAAACCTGAGAACTAAGTATTTTCTGAGCTTGATTTTCCTTTTTTTTTTTTTTTTTTTTTTTTCTAAAAGGCATATTTACAGGTCAATAAGCAAGGAGTTTTGCCTAATATCTATCTTGCATTCTGTTGTTTGAAACTTGGCATCTCAAGATAAATTTAGTTATAATTAAGTCAGCATCATCACTGTAAAAATCCTGGGCAGAAAAAAGATGAAGGCACCACTAGTGTAAGATTGTACTTAGCTTCAAACACTTCCTTTTAAGTCATAGAATCATAAAGAATCATCTAGGTTGGAAAAGACATTCAAGTCCAGCCGTCAACCTTGCATACTGAGTCTCATGACTAAATCATGTGTTTTATTGCCACATTCACCTGTTTCCTAAATATTTCCAAGAACTCTACCACTTCCACAGGCAGCCCATCCCAACACTTGACTACCCTCTCCATGAAGAAATTCTTCCTCCTGTCCAATCTAAACCTTGCCTTGTGCAACTCGAGATGATTTCTTTAGAAGAAGAAAGTGTACATGATGTGGAAGAAGGCACTTGGGTAGAATATAGGAATGCTGTCAGAAAATGCAGGGATGCAGTGAGGAAGGCCAAGGCCTGGTTAGAATTAATTTAGCAAGAGACATCAAAGATAACAAGATGGGCTTCTTCAAATACATCAGAAGAAAAAGGAAGATTAAGGAATATGTGGGTGCACTGCTAAATGAGGTGGGTGCTTGGTAATGGCAGATACTGAGAAGGCAGAGTTACTGAATGTCTTCTTTGTTTCTGTCTTCACTGCTAAGGCTAGCCCTCATGCACTACCAAACCCAGAAACAAGAGAGAAAATCTGGAGAGAGGAAGACTTTCCCCTGGTTGAAGAGGATTGGGATAGAGGTTATTTAGGCAAGCTAGACACTCACAAATCTATGGGCCCTGATGGGATGCACTCGAGGGTGCTGGGGGAGTTGGCGGGTGTGATTGCTGGGCCTCCTTCCATGATCTGTCAGCAGTCCTGGTCATCCAGAGAGGTCCCAGATGACTGAAGACTTGCTAATGTGATGCCCATCTATAAGAAGAGTCATAAGGAGGAATCAGGGAACTACAAGCCTGTCAGCCTGACCTTTGTGCCAGGAAAGGTGATGGAGTAGGTCATCCTGAATGCAATCCCACAGCATATGCGGGACAACCTGGGGATTAGGCCCAGTCAGCATGGGTTCATGAAAGGCAAGTTCATAGAATCATAGAATCATAGAATATCCTGAGTTGGAAGGGACCCTTAAGGATCATCAAGTCCAACTCTTGACACCGCACAGGTCTACCCACAAGTTCAGACCATGTGCCTAAGTGCACAGTCCAATCTCTTCTTAAATTCAGACAGGCTCGGTGCAGTGACCACTTCCCTGGGGAGCCTGTTCCAGTGTGCAACCACCCTCTCTGTGAAGAACCCCCTCCTGATGTCAAGCCTAAATTTCCCCTGCCTCAGCTTAACCCCGTTCCCGCAGGTCCTGTCACTAGTGTTAATGGAGAAAAGGTCTCCTGCCTCTCGACACCCCCTTACGAGGAAGTTGTAGACTGTGATGAGGTCTCCCCTCAGCCTCCTCTTCTCCAGGCTGAACAGGCCCAGTGACCTCAGCCGTTCCTCGTACGTCTTCCCCTCAAGGCCTTTCACCATCTTCGTAGCCCTTCGTAGTTCTGCTTGACCGACCTCATCTCCTTCTATGATCCAGTAATCTGCCTGGTGGATGAGGGAAAGGCTGTTGATGTAATCTACTTAGACTTCAGTAAAGACTTTGACATGGTCTCCCACAGTATTTTCCTGGAGAAGCTGGCAACCCATGGCTTGGACAGATACACACTTTGCTGGGTTAAAAACTAGCTGGGTTGCCAGGTCCAAAGAGAGGTGGTGAACGGAGTGAAATCCAACTGGCAACCAGTCACCAGTGGCGTTCACCAGGGGTCAGTGTTGGGGCCCACCCTCTATAATATCTTTACTGATGACTTGGATGAGGGAAGTAAGTAAATCCTCAGTAAGTCTGCAGACGACACCAAACTGGGGAAGTGTTAATCTGCCTGAGGGTAGGAAGGCCCTGCAGAGGGACCTGGACATGTTGGATCAATGGGCAGAGGCCAATGGGCTAAGTGCTGGGTCCTACATTTTGATCACAACAACCCCATGCAATGCTACAGGCTTGGGGCAGAGTGGCTTGAAAGCTGTCCAGAGGAAAAGGATCTGAGGGTGCTGGTTGATGCTCACTTGAACATGAGCCAGCAAGCGTGCCCAGGTGGCCAAGAAGGTCAATGGTGTCCTAACTTTTATCAGGAATAGTGTAGCCAGCAGGACCAGGGAGGTGTTTGTCCTCCTGTACTCAGCTCTGGTGAGGCCACACTTCAAGTACTGTGTTCAGTTTTGGGCCCTTCACTTCAAGAAAGACATCGTGGTCTTGGAGCATGTTCAGAGAAGGGCTACAAAGCTGGTGAAGGGTCTGGAACACAAGTTTTATGAGAAGAAGCTGACCATCCAGCACTAGGATTATTTAGTCTGGAGAACAGTAGGCTCAGGAGAGACTTTATTGCCCTCTACAACTACCTGAAAGGAAGCTGTGGGGAGCTGGCAGTCAGACTTGTCTTATAGGTAACTAGCAATATGACTAAAGGCAATGGCCTCAAGTTGCACCAGAGGAGGTTCAGGTTGGAAATTAGAAGACATTTCTTCTTGGAAAGAGTAGTCAGATGTTGGAATGGGTTGCCCAGGGAGATGGTGGAGTCACAATCCCTAGGGGTGTTTAAGGAAAGGTTGGATATGGTGCTTAGGGACATGGTTTAGTGGGTGATATTGGTGATAGGGGGTTTGGACCAGATGACTTTGGAGGTCTTTTCCAACCTTAATGATTCTATGATATCCTCATGTTCTATCAGAGAGCAATGAAGTCTCCCCTCAGCTTCCTCGTCTCCAGACTAAATAATCCCAGTTCCCTCAGTTGTTTCTGATAACTCTTGTTTTCTATTCTCTTCACCAACTTTGTTGGACTTCTCTGCACAAGCTCAAGAAACTCTGTATCTGTCTTGTAGTGAGGTGCCCAAAACTGAACACAGTATTTAAGGTTCCGTTTCACTAGTGCTACATACAAGTGGACAATCACTTAGCTAGTCCTGCTGGCCACACTATTTCTGATGTAGGTCAGAATGCCATTGGCCTTCTTGGCCACCTGGACAAGTGGTTCACCTGGACACTGGTGGTTCATGTTCAGCCAGCTGTCAATGAGCATCCCCACATTCTTTCCTGTCAGGCAACTTTCTGGCCTACCTTCCCCAAGCCTATACTGCTGCACAGGATTGTTACGACCCAAGTGTAGGACCAGTGCATAGCTTTGTTGGATGTCATATGACTGGACATGGCCCATTGATCCAGCCTATCTAGATCCATCTGCAATTCTTCCTACCCTCAAGCAGATCAGAAGTCCTGCATAACTTGGTACTGACTGCAGACTTACTGAGGGTGCACAATCCCCTCATCCAGATCATTGATAAAAACATTAAACAAAACTGGCCCCAGTACTGAGCCCTCTGGGATGCCATTGGGGACTGGCCACCAAATGAATTGAACTCCATTTAAGACTTGTTGAGCCTGACCATGCAGCCAGTTCTTCATCCAGCAAGTTCTATACTTGTCCAAGACATAAGCAGACAGTTTTTTTCCGGGAGAATACCATGGAGATGATATAAAATGCTTTATTAAAATCCAGGTAAACAAAATCCACACCCTTTTCCTCATCTGCTAAGCATGTTGTCTTGTCATAGAAGCAGATCAAGTTAGTCGGGCAGGATTTGCCCTTCAAAAACCCATGCTGGCTGCTTCTGATAATAACTCGCTGTGCGGGAGTTATTAATAAAAAATAATAAAAAATAATTGTAAAAAATAATATATTTAATTATATATATTATATATTAATTATAAAAAATAATTAAATAAATAAAAAGGAAAAAAAAGAAAAGAAAATTTGTAACAAAAGCTTTTTTATTTTTTAATCTTTGGCACAAAAAAACCCTGAGAAGATCAATGAGTAACGCAAGAGAATTTGGGTTCATTACAGAATTGATTCTTCCACTGCAAATAAATTATTTATTTAATTATTGTTGCTGTTCAGATAGATGTTTTAAAATTTATCTTCCACTCCCTGTGTCTGTTGTAACAAACCACAATCTTGCAAGGGGACAAAGATAGCACTTTAATTCCTCATTATTAGTTAACAGTCCTAGCAAATACTGGAAGACAAAATATGATGTCTAGTTGTTATTTAGTGGGAATACATAGCTTACTATATGAACTAAAACATTACGTTTATGTTAAATGAGTATCTATATCGCATTAAAAAAAAAAAAAAAAAAAAAAAGTTTCCATGCCTCAGAACAGGCAATGAAGAAACTGCATATACTGAATTTAAAAGGAGATTGCAGGGTTTTGTTAAATGTAATGCCAACCAATAGCATGCCATAAGCAAAAAGCTCTGTATGGCTTTCTTTCCATCTGGGAATCATGACATCACACAAATCCATAATCTACATGACTAAATTATCTCTGCCCAGGCAGTCTGTTATATCACAGCTGTCTCCTGATCTGGGCTCCTGTCTCACAGTAAAGAGAAGATGTGACTGCTTTAAATGTTTCAAAATAACAGCAAAAGGATTTACATCTTTCACCCTGGAAGATGGAACTGTCATTTATATAAGGAGAACACCAGGCTTTTAATTCTCCCCAACATAGTGTTTGGTTTTTTGTTGTTGTTTGTTTGTTTTGTTTGCTTCTTTGTTTGTTTGTTTTGTTTTCTTTTTCTTTTTTTTTTTTTTTTAATCTGAAATAATTTTCTGGTGCACAATAATAACAGTCATGCTGGGCAGTTTTCTTTCTTTTTTTTTTTTTTTTTTCTTTTTGTCTATTTTTTTTTTTCTATTGTGGAGGTATCTAAAGTTCTTTTACTGCCACCAGAAATGAAATGTAATACAGAGTCAAATATTATATTACATATTTTAAATTATGGTCTATCTATGAATATTTATCTTGCCTATATAACCATCATTCAAAAAAAAAAAAATCAAAAAGCACATTTAATTAATTTTGCTTAATTCATGTGATGAATTAATGATATCCACTTCCAGCTGTGTTCATTTTATAAGAATGTTAAGGTCTGTTGCCAAAGTCCTGTCATACACTAGGCATGATACTAACTGTATATAAGTATATGTATAATAAGATACTAACTGTATCTTATTTTTTCTATGGTGGACTATCAGCTCATAGACCTTTGTTAATTGTAACATTTAATTCGTAGTAATGTAGAAATTAATAATAGGTGAAAACACTAACTGTAAGTTTTCTGCTCTTTTGGAGTAGGTCTCTCACAAGGACACAACATTGCCTTAAATGTATTCTCGTGACAGTAGGTGATCATTCAAAGGGTCAAAAATCTGAGGACATAAAGTAGTTGCAACACCCCAGTTATAATACAGAATGTCACACTAATTTCATCTGGATGCTCACTCCAATTCTACCCTAATTTGCTAAATAGCTTGGTAACTTTGACAATTTCTTGCTGTCAGAAATCTTTTACAACAGATCTAATTTCTCCAGCGTACTTTATCTTGTTGTTGGAAGACAATCAAAAATTTTATTTTTGTTTTTGTTTCAAGAGACAGAGGTATGATACTTTTCAAAACTGTAATCATGTCATTTGATATGGCACAGCAGAAAATCAATAAAGCAATATAAAATAAGATAAAAGAGTTATCTTTCTTGGGAATCTTTTGGCTTAAAAATATGACAAGCTCTGTGAAAAAAGAAAAAAAAAAAGTAACTAGCTGATGAAAATCTCTCTTGAGAATGAGCAAATTGGATTATCAATTAGCAGTATGTCTTCAAAATTCTCTTTTTCTTAAACCTCCTTCAGTCCAACTCTCATTTGTCAAGAGCCAGTGAAAAATGTCTGTGATATGCAGAAAAACCTTGCTAGCAGTCTGCCATTTTCATCTTGAAAACAAAAGCTCGGTAAGCTTAACTAAACCTGTCTGTTAAAATCCCTCACAGTAAAAACAATGTATGAAGAATTTCTTAAAAATAATTATTTCAGTGATTTAAGCTAATAGTTAAGTCAAGCTGAAAAATTGTCAGCAACTCCATAGTCCCGGAGTTTTCATGCTTAGAAAACAAACTGGGGTGACAGAACATAATAATTGACCTGAAGACTACAGGTTTTCTTTGTTTGTTTGTTTTGTTTGTTTGTTTGTTTGTTTCCCTCACCTATCCATTCATCTTCTGTTCCTACCCAGAAACAACCTATCATCTATTCATCTTGTTATGGACCATAACTGTGCCTTCTTGTTTTCCTCAGTCCTTCTGTATGCATATTAGACAAACTAGTATGTCACAACAGCAAAAAAAAATATGGTAGCCTTGGTCTGGGCAAAATTTAATTTTGTATGTCTGAGTTAATAGAAAAGCTTTGACTTAATGATTCTCCTGAATCTGGGTCTGGGAATTTAGACTGATTTATTTTTACCTCAGTGATATTTTTGAGGTATAAAAGCATGGTCTCTGCAGTACATAATGCTAACCTGTTTTCTTGAAATTTTTTACTGAAACAAATGTTTCATCCAAAGAAGACCACATCCATATGTTCCTTGGAAAAGAAGAGAGCAGAATTAGAAAATGATGAATATTGCTATTAACCAAAACCTTTGGTTCCCACATAGAACAATTTTAATTTCCCATATTTATTGACATGGGTGCTTTTTTTTGTTGTTGTTGTTTTTTGTTTGTTTGTTTTTTCTGTGTTTTTTTCCAACTTGCTTTTCATAGTGAATTTAATGGCATATGTAGGCTCATAAAGCAAAGGTAGACTATTGGATAAACGGCCATAAACGTGTTACAACTTCATCACACTTCAATGGCATGCTATTTTTAACTTTACCTCCATGGCTTCTTGTGCTTCCCGGGTATTTGTGTCTCCAAGACTACAGTTACCTCTTCATCTCATGAGAAATTGAAATAACAGCTGACCTCAGCTCTGCATATGCTGCTTTATTTTAAGCACAGTTTAATATCTATAAAATATGTCAGGTTAACAACACTAGAAATGGAAGCTTTTTGTTTGTCCCCAAAATAGCTATACCACAGAGAGTGACAAAAAAAGCTTCCTTAGAGTGTTCAGTGAGTGCTTTTCTGCACTTTTCTGGCTGGACAATATGCACAGAAATGGAAAGGTTTGCAAATCCCTTTTCTTTTTCATGGTGAAAAAATACGTTCTATACTTTTTTCATAAATCAAAGCAATTCCATCTAAAAGCTAATTAAATCTTTTATTTGCTTCTCCTACAGGAACATTGTTCCACAAGCTCCCTGCTATAAAGGCTAGAAAATTTCTGACCTGAATGTTTCACTCCAGTGTATGCCCATGTTCTCTTGTACCAGTGAAACATATTCATATAAGCCATTAATTTCTCAGTCTGGCATTTAGCCCAGCAAACTACTAAAATACAGCAGTCATCCTTCCTTTCAGCCTTCCTCTTTCAGCCTTCCTTTTGCTATTCTGAATAAACTAAGCTCTTCAAATCACCACTTAAGAGACAGTTCACCAGTTCCAGTTTTAAGTCAAAGACTGAGTACTGTTATCTTCCTTTTGCTGCTAGAAAGGCACCATTAGATCATGTTCTGAAGTGAGACATACCTGGAAGGATTTGAACCTCGAGTTTCTGCATCTTCATCCACTCAAAGGAGAAACAGCACCCTTACATTCTGGCACTAGTATTAAGTCTGACTAAGGGGCACTTCCAGCCCCATGTCTCTTCAGACTTTGTCACTTCACTGGTGTTGTCAAAAAGGACTCAATTTTTGCCAATAGTACCTTGAAAATCTGTTTTCTAGCAGTTGTCTTGAGACCTTTCCTCCTAACAGTCTACAAGGCTGTGTACCTCTACCATACTCTGACCATCCTAAACAAAGTTTTGCTTTGCTTTGGTCAGTAGTCTGTTGCTCACAACTTCTGAGGATGTACCTTAATACCTTTGTAAAATCCCTATGTGTGTGAATAATCAGCACTTCAGTGAGGCTGTGATTATCAGAGGCATAAAACTCATAAAATATGAGTTTTGTAGATGTCACTCAGAAAAGAAACATGGGACCTTATAAAGATTCAACTCATGTATAATTTTATAAAAATTAGAGAAACAATCTGAAATACAACTATTTACAGAGGTACAGTTATCTATAGATATGCAGATAAAACTCAGTATCGCAAAATAGAAAATAAATCTGCCCTAGGTGCTAGTTTTCTGACGTGATTGTCACAAACATAGTCTTGTCACGGCTCCATTATACGGTTTAGACAGAGACAACTGAAAAAAAAAAAAAAAAAAAAAAAAAAGGGGGAACAGCAGAAACCATGAAGACAATTTTTCCACCAACATTCCAACATTCACAGTACAAGCATTGTTTCGCATTGTTTTGTGACCACATTTGGTCACAAGTATATCTGAAAGTGATTTGAACCATTATTATTTTCAGTTACTGTGAGATGACAAGGCCAATGTGTCATCTGCATGGATGGGAGAGAAGAACTATTTTATTATTTTTTTTTTTTCCGAGAGTTGTACATCAGTGTCTCCAAAAGAAGAGAAAAGAGAGAGTGAAATATTTCTCAGACTGTTTTTCTTTGATATATTTCAGACTTTGATATACAAAAGGAATGAGTCAGTGTTTGGCTTCATGGAACTATCACAAGAAAAACCTTTCACTCTTATCTCAGATAATGTTCAAACTGCAGCCAGACAGCAATGAAATGGAAAATCACTACAATAAAAAGAATGGTTTGGAAGTAAAGATATGAAGGGGAAAACTGTTAAAAATGCAGAGTTTAATTATGCCTAGTCTCTCCCTGCATCAACTTATTGTCTGTTAAAGTCAGACTTGGGAAGAGATCACTGCTCAGGTTAGAACAATTTCAGTGAGAGAATTAAACGTCTTGAACGCTGGAAACCCTTATTTGAGACATGCCTGCAGATAAATTTCCAGATGATGTGACTGGAATAGATTGACAAGTTTGTATTTTCTTCAGAATTATGTCATGTTTTCTATAGAACATCCAAGTTTCTAAGACTGTTATGCATATATTATTGCCAAACAACTGTTAAGTGATGGGTTATGAAACCACAGCTTACAAGATATTGAAAATGAGTCTACATTTCTGTGATTAAAAGGTTATTTGTTTCTGATAAATATCTGAAATGTATTCAAATATTTATGTATGATGTATATGTAAAGAATATGTATTCACTGAAATGAATACAAAGAAATGTAAACATTTTTATTTTTTTAAACATGAGAAACAATCTACCAAGATCATAACTTTAATGGGAATTGTCAAATTTCCATTCACACATTAACTATTTTCAGCTAAGTTTTTAAGAATCTTAGAACAATAATTATTTAGTGGTTTTCGCTTATCCATGGAAAGCTACAAGTATGTCTGGATGCTATTATTACACATGACTGATTTAATTTTCAATTACATTCCATAAGAATTTTCCCAAAAGAAACTAAAACTTTAAGAACCAAATAAATAGACTACATTTCTGTCATTCTTTTCATGGGAGATAATAAAAATATGTAGCCTGTTCATGACAATTTCTGCTGTTATCTGAATAAAGTATTTATGATCATGTATTCCCTAAGGTATTAATTGCACGATTATTTGTTTTATTTAAAGCATTTATATATAAATTGTTACATTAGAATGCACTTCTGCTATTTTTCTACTTTTAAAATTCATCTTGTACTGTGAATATAATTATGATGGTAATCACTGCTACATCTTTTTCAGTGAACAATCTCCCCTGTTTCATATTTCTGAGGACTTATTTTTATGTTGCTTCTTATTTTCATAGATACAGGATATAGAGTTATCTATTTTACCTTATATGAATTATATTTTTATATGACACTTTGTGTTGTCTGAAAAGACCAAAAAAAAAAATTAATATGTTACAAAATAAAAAAGGAAATGGATTTTTTTGTTTTGTTTTGTTTTGTTTTCCAGGAGGTCTGGCAGGTTTACACAAAATCTGAAAATAGTTAAAGGAATGTTGTCTGTCACTAATATTTGATTTCCATAGAGCAGTTTCAAAACCAAAACAAGTAGTAGTTCCCCTAGCTATGTGTAGACCATCTAGCATGTAGCTAACAGGTAGCACATTGTTCTTTTTGTGTAAAATTATTCCATTGGGTCAAGAAAAAATGCTGATGAAGTGCTACAGAAAATGAACACAAAATATGTATGTTAGAGCTCATAAAAGAGCACTGGATTGTTTCCACAAGCTGTAATAAAGTGGTGTCTGTGTGCAACATAAACAAAAAGGGCAGTCAAAGTAATCTGTAAAACTGGAAAAAGCAGTTTGACAGTTTCCGTATTCCTGGGGAGCTGTAAGCAATCATTATGAACTTGACTTCACTTTCTTAATCTTTCCTTCCTTCTGTCTGAGCAAGACATTGTATCAACAAATGGATTCTTAAGGAAAAACTGTGAAGATAATGGAAATATCGACATAACATTAATACACCAACTTAGAAGACCAAAATAAATAAATAAATAAAGAAAGAAAGTGTTTACACACTAATCCTAAATCTTCAGGACCAATGTATCACTTATTAGGCCTTTACCCTCAGTACAGGAATCAATCCTCAGCAAGGGGAAGAAGTTACCTACTGTTTAATTTCTGATAAGGGTTTTTCCTTTAAATCCAGGTAGCCTTAAAGGTTTTTGTTTGTTTGTTTGTTTGTTTGTTTGTTTTGGTTTCCTCATCATTCATTGCATAAAGGTGGCAACTACAATTATTATAATGTAAATGACAGTCAAAATTACTCATTTTACAACTTGCAGTTGTAAAATGGATTTTTGTGATAACCCTTTAAGAACTGAAATAAAACTTCTATTCTGACAGAGTCAAAATACTTTCTTTTGCAAATTGGAATTCATGAAATCAATTAAAATATGAATAGGCTTACAAAACTGAAATTGGTATGCATTCTGAGCAGGGGAGCATACAAGAGTACATGAATACAGCAATAGTTCTCTTGAAAAGTGACACTAAAATGTTTAAAATGTATAATTGCTCACATGCTTAATAGAAGCTAGACTATAAGTATGAATACATACCCTTGTACCCCATTTTAGGTTTAGAACAAGCATTATACACAAACAACAATCCTTCCACAAAATTGCTCTGTCTCGGTAATATTGATTTCAGTAATAATGATATTAACAAATACATCTCTCTGAATAGAATGCATCTCAGATTTTCTAGGATTTTGCAGAAAATGATGCTGGACAGAGATGCAGTGATATTGTCAAGTGACTTCACAATCCAGGAAGAAAATCATGCACCTGAGGTCCAGTCATGTTTGTATTGGCAGAACAGACTGGATATCCTTGGAGGCCATGGGAAGAGGCAGGACAACATGTGAATCATTGCTGTCTTGCATAGGGACAGGAAGTTCTTCAGAACCTACATCAGCTCCCTAAAATCTATAAATTGTCTTGGAGTGTTACCAGAAGATGAAGAACTGTCCATTAGATAATGCAGTAAGAAAGCCCACTCTGCCCAATGCCACAGACTGGCTGTCATGGATTCTGGAGTAATTTCAAGATGCTCAAAGAATTTGTACTTAATTGAAGAACAGAAGGACACAGTTCGACACAGGTGAAATATACTCTGTACTCAAATAAGACTTTTCTTGCAGCCATGAGTACACAGCTGGTCATGGAGACACAAAGGATGTGTAAAGAAATGGGTTTTCAAGTATCGTTGCATCAAGAAAGAGAAGACTCACCTCCCTCCATTTGCCAGTTATAGCTTTCAAAAGCCTTATACAGATTTTATTTTCATTACATGTATATTCCTTGCTACAAGAACAAATAATGCATTTTAAAATGATAGAAGGCCAAAGTTTTTGTTGTTGTTGTTGTTATTATTGCTGTTGCTTGTTACAAGGAAACTTTAAGATACATCAAAAAATCAATCCCTGTTATTAATAATTTTAGCACAATAGTGTCAGAGAAACTGACAGATATTGTAGGTCTACTACTACACATGAGGAGGGCATATACTGGCCTCTGCAGGCTCAGAAGATCTCAATCTTCAATCAAAACAAAGAAAAATGCAACATGGAAACTCTGAGAGGTGAAGTGACTCCATTTAGGCTCAGCAGCAGGCTGATGACAACAGCATAATGTATTAATTTTAACATGCCAATGAAATCTTTAAATTTCTTGAATCAATGGCAATAAAAGGAAGTCATGATCACTGGATTATAAGTCTGAAACGAAGTCATGACTGTTTAAACTCTCCTCCAAATTCACTTATTACCATAGATATATCTTTTTTATTTTTATTTTTTTATTTGGTGGATATGGTGTCAAGATGGTTTTAAATGAATGTTCTTATTTTACATTTTCTGCAGTTCTAAAGAGTAGGAAATATTTTATTATAGAATTATGAGTCAGTATTTTGTCTAACTCCAACTGCTAATTGATAAGGACAAAATTCCTAAGGACATGTTCACAAGATTAAGCTGTTGAACTTTTAGCCTGACTTAAGTTCAGATCAGGCCTATTTGCCCTCTAATCCTTATTTTTATTTTTTTTGCTTTTTGTCTTTTCTTATAGAAATCTCTTCAGAACTTAAATACAAAAGAACTGTAGGTATGAATAATCCTTTCTCCTTGCAATCACCCTGTGTTGGAGTGGAAATGACCAAAGATCTTATTATGGTGTGTAAAAATGCTCTATACATCTAATGCCTCTGCCAGAAGAGTTCCTTAGCAGCAGATTGGAGTTAAAGAAGCACATATATTTAATCAAGAATGATATTATTAACAGTACCATCACAGAACATACATACTGAGTCAGTTTTCCAATGCCTTTCACATTGAGCCAAGAATTTTGCATGCCTCATGTCCAGGTGAATGGTTACCTGGAATGGGAGATTATCTCTTAACGGACCACTTATGGTTAGTAATTTTCAGGAAGCCCATAAAAGTTCAGAAGGCCAAACTCAAATTTGAATAGTAGGAAGTTACAGATTTTTGATGCACTGTGAGGGAAATACAGTAAGCTAAAATGACCAAGTAGGATGTCTTTCCTACTCCTTTTCCTCTCTCTCAGGAGAGGAAAATGCAAAAACCCTGAAAGCAAGACTTTATATTAAAATCATTATGCTCTCAAGTGAAAGTAATAGAAACCACCTTTCAAGCCCAGTATCAGGAATGTAATTCTGAGATAATATCTGCTAACTTCAGATTTGGAAAGCATAAAACATATGCTTCACACATCATACAAAATAAACATTCTTCCTCTTAATAAATAAATAAATAAATAAATAAATAAATCTATTTTTGTCACTCAGGCACTTAATTAGAACTTCAAAAATAGATTAATTGTAAATGAAGATGTAATAAACTATAGTTTGTGTGGTTTTTTTTTTTTTGTTTTTTTTTTTTTTTTTTGTTTTTTCCTAGGGAAGTCTAAATTAACATAGTTAATGAAATTACTTTTCTGCTTTGTCAGTAAACTAAATCCCTTCCACCATTTCCTATTTGAAAACAACAACAAAAACACAAATAATCTGCTAAAGCAAATTATCTGCTTTTTCACCCAGGGATTACAAAGCTATTAACGCAAATTCCAGTGAACTCTATCAACAGTACTTTAAAATGAACTTTAACACCTTACAAATATTATTTGTTGGAGAAAAAAATACACCATTTTCTCTAAATACAAGTGATTTTGAATTTAGCAAGCTAGAGTCAGTAGTTTTATGAAGTGTATTATCTTCTGGATACTCTCTCACTAAGCTCACAGGTAATGCCAGGAACAGTTATGAGCTTATTTGAAGCTGAGCTGTAGTGCAATAAGAAAAAACAGTCTATTTTCTCTTAACTGCCAAATGAGCATGAATGAACTAAGCCATTCTGCAAGGGTTTGAGGAATGTTTGAAAACAGCAGCTGGTGAAGATCAAACAGGAGTTTACCTTTAATGATAGTGCCACACAAATAGCCTTTGGTATTGGTAAGGTCTGTCCATGTCTAAGGGGGTTTTCAGGATATGGAAAATGCAGGATGGTGTTTGACAGCTTTTCGATAGAGGCTGTGGTGGGCTGTGCCATATTCTATCTTGGTAATTCTTATATCAATTCCACAAATGCTTATCAAAACCTAACTTTGAAATATTGGAAATGGTATATACAGCAAAAACAGCACAGAACGTAATTAAACTAAAGCTAACTAGACTAAAGCTATCTAAACTAAACTTTAACTAAACTAAAGCTAACTAAAACTTACTCTTGGCTTTTTTTAACTTACCATGATATTGATAATCCTTAAAATAATAGGTTCATCTTTAAACATTACTTTTTAAAGGCAGTGTGAATGCAGAAAAAAAAAAAATCAACTTGTGTATACAACACATTTTACACATTTGTGATATATACATGTAGGAGAAGGGTCAGGATATTTATTATCAAATCCCTTTTCTTTTGAAAGTTTTGCTGATTTAGTAGTTAATCTGTTTCCCTTCACCATTTAAAATGAGAGTTCAGAACCTGATTGGTTAGTGCATTTTCACTTAAATTATTTCATAGTATGTACAACTTCTCTGTGTGAAATTTGAGTTTTTAAACTAAGTGTTATCAAGAAAACTGATACTGTCTATCAAATGACAAATGGTTGACATGAAAAATGTGTGCTGATATTTGAATTATAATCATTTAATTCTAAGATTACTTTATTAAAGACAAACAAAAAACTTAGGTTAAATGTTGCATATGAAAAATCTATTTCAAATCAAACTGCTGGGACTCTGATTTGAATATTTCCATCATTTTCTAAATTAGTAAGAAACAAAGATTTTTAATGTATGCAGAACAAACATAACAAAAACAAAATTCTAACTGGATTTATCATCAGAAACAAAATTCAGTGAGTGAATAGCTGTGGGGTAGATAACAACACATTTCTAAATGAGTTGTCAGGAAATATCACTTTATCTGATGGTTGAAGTAAGTTTTTCCTTCTTTTCTTTTCTTTTCTTTTCTTTTCTTTTCTTTTCTTTTCTTTTCTTTTCTTTTCTTTTCTTTTCTTTTCTTTTCTTTTCTTTTCTTTTCTTTTCTTTTCTTTTCTTTTTTCTTCTCTTCTCTTCTCTTCTCTTCTCTTCTCTTCTCTTCTCTTCTCTTCTCTTCTCTTCTCTTCTCTTCTCTTCTCTTCTCTTCTCTTCTCTTCTCTTCTCTTCTCTTCTCTTTTCTCTACATTGAATATTTTAAATTCTACATCACTAACATTTTGACACTGGTTGTTTTAGAAGTTGAAACGTCTGAAAGCTGTTGTTTAAAGGCAGAGTTCTTGGTTTACTTCTAGTTTTTTTAATATATATTTCAAATTATCTAAGAGAAACAATAAAGTTTTACATGAAGATTGTGAACAAGTCTAGAAGTGCCAAAGGTAGGAGATATCTACGGATTAGATGTATTGTTGGTTATGGGGGAGTTGCTATTTTTTTAAACTGAAATTGTGAAGCCCATTTCTATTTTTAGTGGCATACTTAGTTATAAAGAGAAAGTATGATTTGCAGTGAAATAGACACAAGTCTCATATTGTCTTTCATTTGTATGCTTTTATGTCTTCTCATACTGTAAATTCAACTCACTTCCCAACCATTATGATTTCAATATCACGATAGAAGTGGAAGTATATCACAGAATCACAGAATTTCTAGGTTGGAAGAGACCTCAAGATCATCGAGTCCAACCTCTAGTCCAACTAACAAGTCCTCCACTAAACCATATCACTAAGAAAACATTCATACTTTAAAATTTAATATATGCATACATAGGAGACAGCAACAAAGAATTTTAGGCTTTCATTTGTAAAGGAAATGCCTACACCATTTTGAAAATCTGCCTATAAATTCTTGGCCTTAAACTTACACAGACTGTATGTACCAAAGAAATAAAATGAACCCTTCCTCAGCTTTTGAACTTAAAAGTCAATTCTCTTTACCTTATGCTTTCATATGTTCAGATAATAATGTCTTTTTTAAAGCCGAGAATTTAATAAAACTTGGGGAAAATACGGGAAAAGAAATGAATAAAGACATGGATCTTTTCTTATGAATGGAAATATGTATCCTTTAGCTGACGATAAGAAGTCCATTATTTGTTACAGCACTAGCTGCTCTCTCATGAAAGGTGTAAATAAGTGATCAAGAATATTTTTTAACTGGTTGAGCTGATTTTATAATAAGTCTGAATTTCGATAGCCTCCCTGAACATGCACACCTACAGATTCCAGAAGCATTTGATCATCTTTGCCATTTTATGTGTCTTTATTGTGCCCCAGTGATGTATACTGATAGATGAATAATCCGCTTTTTGATAGGCTCTGCCAGTTTGTATAATGCTAACTTAGTACTTTTGAAAAAGTTACCAGAAGAGTGCTATTAAAATCAAACTTTAATTGAGGCACCCAGTTCATTCTCATTCTGATCTCATCGGTTTTCATTCACATGTGACACATTGCCAGCTTATAGTTCTTGTAATAAGAACTTATAATAAAAGGTGGCCCTATGGGAAAATAAAAGCCGAGAAGAAAAGAGCTTATTTCCTGAAATGAATTCAACATGGAACTGGTGGCTTTTAGCAAGATAAGTAGCTGAGACTGTTCAGTGACAGCAGTCTCTTATTTATTTACAATAAAATCATATTTATCTGAAGGTCTCAGTACACAGCTTAAATTCACAGTTAACTGGAAGGACTTGTCACACAGATCTGATCATCATGTTTGTTCTGTGTATTTCAAGGTGTGACAGTTAAAGGATGTCTTTTTCCTGCACAGCTGGAGCAAAAGAAGACACAAACTCTCACAAAGCTCAGCCTGGTAGAAGCCCAACACTGCTCCTGTCCAAGGCTAGAGTCAGTACTCAATATAGCCAGTTTTTGAATAGTAACGTGCTCAGATAAATTCTGACAGAGGCATCCCAGTTACAAGCACTATATGATCAACTTAGAAAGACTAAATCTTAGTCTAAATCTTAGACTAAGTCTTAGAAAGACTGTTTCTCTAAAGTATCTATACACCCCCACTGCTGACAAATAGTAATAATTCAGAAATCAATTCATATAGCCCCCAAATGTAAAACAAGTGACACTTCCCTATTAATGTCTAAGGTTGATTTCAAGCTGATAAATTGAAAATAATGGTATTTATTAATCAAAGTCTGAGTGGAAGAGTTTTCACAAATGCGATTTTGCTACCTGCTTCATCAAGATGAAAGACAAATGTGGCTGCAGAAGCCTTTCCTGCAAGGTGCTACATATAACTGTTCTGCACCTTCGGTGGAGTGATGCTTATAGAAATACCTGAGGTAGTCAAGCTGAAGCTTCCAGTAATCTAGCTTGTCACAGTGGAGGGCCTGAAAATAACACCCTCCATAGAAATTAAATAAAAGTTGATCTGAGACAAGCCATGACTGCAGCAGTCCTTTGCAATGACCCTAGGTAACTTTGTCTACGGCTTCAGGTTTTTAGTTAGCATTGTTTTTACCTTATATGAATGTCTTATTCCTTGTTCTTTTAAATCATGCAAGAGACCATGACACCTTAAACTCCTTTCTCTTCTGTACTATTTTACTTCAGTCTGTTTTCTTTCATCAAATCCTCAAGCTACAAGAACACTAGAAACTGAGATGTCATTTATTTTGTGAAAAAACAGATTAGTTGGGCATATTGCTCTACGGGGTTTTAAAGGGATTTAAAAATCCTTAACTATTTGAAAGAATTAAGAATCACTGCAGAAATGTTAGAAATAATTTTGAATAATTAACAGTAGCCAAGTCAGGTCCTGACTTTACAAATATATTGTGCAAATTTCTGCAAAGTGTGAAATGCCATTTGAATCACAACTTTAGCCAGTTAAAGTATAAAGAAATCTGTCTGATTATGGGCAGATATCACCTGTACTAAGAGGAAAAAATAGTGTTAAAACAGAGCTTTTCTCTAAAACAGAGCTCAAAATCTCCAGCCCACTTGCTGTCATAATTCAACATAAAAACAGATTTGAGTCTTGATATGTGCTAATCATCCTTCCTGGTTCTTGGGACTGTACAGATGGAGTCCCATGCCTCAATGCCAGTCAAGTGGATCTGAGCCTTCAGAGACTGAAGGCTCCAGAACCTTCAGGATGAAGTCCATTCACACAGAGTGTAAGATTTTTCTCTTACCCCATTTTGACACTGGATAAGTATAAATCAACAAAGTTTTTTATCTAGTCTGAATCCTCAGTACATGATATTTTAGACATATGGAAAATGGAACCTAAGTTAGTTTACTACACAATAATAAAAAGGGTAGAAAAAAAGAGATGGCAGAAAATTGACACAGCAAAATTTAAAAAGAGGAGAACAGCAAGAGACACCATAGACTATGAGAGTTCATTCCACTCTATCAGTAATACAAAGAGCAGAGGTGCTAGTCTGTGGTAACTATAATTTGGAAAGATGTTGGTGTCTGATACTGAGATGTTTGATGGTGTTTAGCAACCTATTTTGCATTTGCTTTCACTGAAAAAAAATCACATGAATATAGATGGTATTGATCAAGCAAATAAAAGGCCATTGCAAAATTTAAAGGAATAATCTATTATTCTCTTCATGTCATGGAGGGTATGACAAGTAGTAATAGGCTTTAACTGCATCAGGAAGGATTCAGGTTACAGAGTAAAAAAGGTTTTGAAAGAGAAGAAAGGATAATGAGGGAGTGGAATATTTTGCCTGGGGAAATAGTGGAGTCTTCATCTTTTGAACAGTTTTTAGGACAGGTCAGGCAATCATTTGTCAAGAATAGTTCTTGATAGGAATGGTGTCTGTCACAATCTAACTTTTCCCTGGGGCAGAAGGAAAGTCTAAATGATGCTCTTGAAGCTCCTTCAGTTCTTATTTTCCTATAATTTTTATAGTTTATAGTTTCTGAGAGTTAGTAAACAAGATTGTAGCTACCGCCTTTTTGTTACATGCATACCCTCAATCTCCAGAATTCCTGATTGCCTCTGTGAAGAATTATGTGGCTGTTGTATCTATGTCAATAATTTTTATATCATCTGTGGAGCAGGTTAGCATTTGTAAACAAACATATTGTTGGACAAATTGAAATCAGTCTTTCCTTTGACTTCAAGATGAGCTCAATTGCATCATGTAGATTCAGGCAACTAAGTCGGCAGCTGGTCTCCCATGGCTCTCTTTGTAGTCTGCACATAGACAGGCACCTTAAGGGAGCAAGCAATAGCATGAGCCTAATTTATGTGCTCTGAAGACAAGCCAAAGAACTGAGCAGGTTAAGTACTGACACAGACTGATTAAACTGTGAGTCAGTAGCTGGATAATGTTAATACTCTCCTCCCTTACCTTCATAGTGCTTAAATTACCAAGCAAGTGGCTATCATAAATAACCAAAGAGAAGATATGAAAATATAATGTGAAAAAAATAGAAAGAAATTAATCACATTCACAGAGTTTATAGATTTTGCTGCAAACTCTCCTCCCATTTTCATGCAATAAATAATATCTGGACAAACTAATTGTTTTCTCTAACAACTCTATGTGAAAATTCTCTGAAATAGGCTGGTTACCTAAATATCTAGTCAAGAGTGAAAGAAAGCAAACCTATTTTGGCTCCTACTCAGACTGGTAGTAAAAATAAGATAGTTTTAAATAAATATATTTTAGGACTTTTAGAAGTCTTTTATAGGAAGAATAAAGTAAACACACAGCATAATTTATTTTGATTTTTTTTTATTTATTTAAAGAGAGGTGTAGATATACATGTACCTCTTTTTTTTAAGAGAGGTAGAGATTCCTACTTTTAAATGATAGAGTTAAAACAAAACAAGACAAAACAACAAAACAAAACAAAACAAAGCAAACAAACAAAACAAAACAAACATACAAACAAACAAACAAACAAAAAACAGACTAATGTTTATCCAGCCTTCAACTTCAATGCATTCAATTGAAATTATCCTAGATCCTAGAATCAGGAGGACTCCTGCTTCCATCCATAGTGTTCAATATGTTTTTCTTATCTAACAAGGTTTAGCTGAGTAACTATTTGACACTAAGGGAATATTGATAATTCACAAAATAACATTTTCTTTTTACTATCACTAAAGCAATTATTCATAGAACTATCAGGTAGAATTCTTCACATGAAGGAATTATGTAAAGAATAGGGATCAGGTTGCAACCGAACAGCAAAAACATGGACTGCCTTACTTGTTTGTTTGTTTGGTTTTGGAAGTACAAGTGTATCATCATTTGATTTAATTTTTAAATGCTTTTCTGTATTCTATCTCACTTGCTCAACTGGATATTACCTATTATCTATCATTTCATTGAATCATTTATTCAGTACAGCCTCATTGTGCTAAAGTTAGTAGGTAGCCAGACCCCCACTGAACAGTGGAATAATTTAAGAGAAAAAGAAGATATTTGCTATGTATAAATAAATGGGAAAGCCCATACAATTCTTAGGGACTATAACTGGAACTGTGATATTTAGAGCTACTAAGTAGAGTAATGAGACATTTGTGACCTATTTAATTAAGAGGATACATGCCATATTAGTATCATCGTCATTTAAGTTAATCTAAGCATCCATGTTTATTTTTTCCTAAATATTCTTTTATATATACAACTCACATGGATATAAAAACTTTTTAGCTTGAAGTGTAAAATGCAGTAACAAAATTGCAATATTTGTTTTCTGCCAGCCAGTTTGCAAAGTCTTTGTCACAATGACAAAAGTGTTTTCAATGGGACTTCCATTTGGGGTCTCCATAATGCTGAGGAGGGGAGGACAGGGATGAGGCTCACATCTCTTCCACAGTCATCAGAATACAAATTGCTGCATATTGAAGGTTTTATTGCACTCTACTGCTGCTGCTGCAATCAATGGAAGGACTGTTTCCCCCCAAGATCTGTCACAAAAAGGAGATCACTGCTGGATTGCTGACAGGAATGTTTAACACTGCCCATGCTTGTGTCCTGCAGAGTTATGGAGGTTAATGACTTTCAAAGCTTAGATAATGCTGCAGGAATTGGCAGTGAATAAATAATTCATAACTACTTTTTTAAGGATATTAAAAAAAAAAAAAAAAAAAAAACAGAGAGAGAGAGGGAGAAAAAAAAAAATGTTTGTAGCTTGACTCAGTTTAAAGCTACTGTTAAAGTACTTGATTTTCTCATAAATGTAATTTTTCCCCTTTTACTTCTTTTGGCAGCAGGGTCTCTTCCAGAGGCTTGATGACAGTATAATGGAAAGTTAATAAATGGATCAGTACATTGTTTTCATTCGTTCCAGATGTTTCCTTCATTATGCCAGACGCATTACTTCCTAAGCAGAAAGCTGAAAAGAGTACAAATTTTAGTATCTCTTAGGAGACAAGATGTGTAGTTCAAAAAAAAAAGCAGTGTGCATCTTTGTATGACTGGAAGAAAATAGTTTCAGTTAAGTTTATTCTAGAAATAATGTGATAAACAGCAATATGCACACTTATCCAAAACCAAAACAAAACAAAACAAACAAACAAACAACAACAACAACAACAAAAACTATGATGGACCTCAAAGAAAGTAAGTATAAAAAAACTTTTTACATGTGCTTTTTATTGTAGATGGGACAGCTCCTATACTGGCTAATTCTTCCTGACATCCACAGGTATCCAGGAAATACCTTTGGTTAGGACTACTTGTCACTAACTGTTTTAATCACAGCAGGATAAACAGAAGAGATGTTAATAAGCTCTCTGTAAAATCTCATAGTGTCTGAATTTAGAGCGTGGTTGCTGTTTTATAGGGTCTAGATGTGAAACTGTAAATGATTGTCACTACTGAATAATGGGGGGAAATAAATAAATAAATAAATAAATAAATAAAGATTATACAGGAACATCCAAACTTTTAGTGATGAATTTAAGAGCCTGGGACTCATTTACTAGTAAAAACAAAAGAACAAGTAAACTCCATGTCCTTACATAACCCATTTTCTGTTTATAATTCAGCCCATGACAAATTATTATATTTGGATGTTGTTTATCTAACATTTGCATAGGAATATAGAAACACCGACAGTTTAAACTTATTAGTACATAGATAACCTTATGGTTATCATCATATTATAAATATCTGGGGTGTGAAAAAACATTTTAAGATTTTGAAAGAATTTTTATCCTCCCAAAGGTTTTTTGTCCTGAAATGTCCATCATTAAGCCAGGTACCTATTTTCTCACATGAAATCTTTTAACAGTCTATATTTGTCACCTTCCTATTTTATTGAGGCCTTTTTGTGCAGCCCTGGATTTTTTGGTTTAACCTGTTAGAGTGAAACCTACAACCTTATCATTTCATTTCATTCAAGAATATAGAAGCCGTCATTTTACAAAGCTGGCAGCTTTTCTGCTTCAGAGCTCATATAATTTGTTTGGGTCCTCTAATAGTGTTATATTTCATATAGGTTGAACACACCCTTTGTGCTTGCATTAATTCTCAGAGAAGTTACAGATGAAAATAAAGTGGTTTATCGCATAAGGAATGGTGACTGTGTTGACCATTAAGCTCAACAACTTGCATACACCATAGTGGGGCATATAAAGCACTCATTGTAGTGAGATCTGATCGGTGCAAGAGATTTATTCAAGCCAAGACATTGATTACAGAATGGAGGCCAGAGATACCTGTACTATTCTACACTGCCATCTATTCCAGACCATGTATTTTCCATTCTCCTACATACAGTATTTGAGTGTCAAACCTCAGGCAGCTTTTCTTCTTGCAATGTTTTCTTTTATTATTTTTTTTTCCTCATACAAACACAGTATTGCAAATAATAATAATAAAATTACACAAAATAATTGCTGTGCTATAATTAACTTATAAATGATTTTTTTTGTTGTTGTTGATTAGTATTGTACTTATAACTTTAAATGTACTTTTAATAAAATAACCACTGGGCTATATGTTTATACTGATTGCATGAAAAATAAAATAAACCAATTTCACATTAATGTGTGCATGTAATATGCACTTTTTTTATCTTTTAACTATTTAATTTAATATTTAATTTAAAAGTTAATCTAATTTAATATAAGATTCTCAGAATAAGAAAAAAAAAAAAAAAAAGTGTTTGCCTCCCTGATCAATTTCCAGGCCTTTGATTGAATGTAAATATAATTTTCTCTTTTTCTAAAATTTTATGTAAATACATGCAACTCCACAATGTTTTGAAAAAATGAATTATCTCTTGGAACCCAGTGATACAAATCCGCTGTGCTATTAGATACTCCTGCAAATGTGGCAGAATTTGGCTGTTTATAAATAATAATTAAAAAATAATAATACAACCAACCAAAAAAGAAAACAAAAAATCAACCCACAAGTGAAAATGTGATTTTGTAGAATATAAATAAATACAAGCATTCAGAAGTTAGGAACCGTCAATTTAAGACAGTTAAATTTGTTTTCTCCTTTTTGTTTATCTATTTTGTTCACTTACATGATAACACAGGCAACTTTCCTGGTAATACACAAACACTACACAAACACTGCCTCCTCTGGTGAGTCATTTTTATGCTACTCTTTGAGTGTGCTGATGTACAGTTTGTTGTTGTTGGTTTTCCTCTGTTAATGAAAGCCTGGTCTCACTTGCTGTTTGCTTTGGTGTCAAAACATCTTAAACCTTGATTCAAGAAGGGACTTTGGTGAAGAACTCATAGTTATCCCACCATCATCTGTGAATGCCCCAAATCTCTTCAGTCTTGATAAAACTCACATGTTTAGTTCTTAATATGAAAATCATATGTATATCTATGAAGATGTTCTTCCACCCACCTCTCCCCAGGTAGTACCTTCAATAAATTTTCTTAGAAAACAGTACTGAACGGGGTACTGCTTAGAGTGTAGTGATGGACAAGGTTTTCCAAGAAGTGGAGATGTCCTTTTCTTCAACAGTGTCTGTGTGGCATGGCTAATGAAAGTCTCTTAATTACTAATGAATTCTTAACTCCTTTTGTAAACATGAAACGAGTCCAGATACGAAGGTATTCACCACAGAGAACACCTTAGTGACTGATTTTGTCTCCTACATCAGTAGTGACATTTTTGATTGCTGTATGGATGGGTGTATGAAGGGGCTGTCCTTACCTTGTACCACTTTTCAGTGGAAAAGAGTCATTACTCAGCTATATGCTGTTATTTAGGAGAAGGTTCAAGCCAGGACTTAACAGAGGTCTTTGGATTAAGGATCAGTCAGATCCTCCATCAGCCACTTGTTCCAGATGGCTCGTCTCCAGAAGTCACTGAAATCTGGGCCTCCTTTTGATATAACTAACTTTGCATGCTTCACTCTGTAGTTGAGATTACCTGTGTTAAGAGTGATTAAAGGCTCAAAGCAAAGTCATTCTGCGTGTTCATGATCAGAAAGAAAGGTTTGGTAATTGCTGACAGAATACGACTGTATGTTGACTCTTTAGACCCAGAGACCAAGAGAAGAAGGGCTTTTGACTGGTGAACAGGGGAATTATTGGTAATTTCACAGATTGCAAAGGGGCAGAAGAGTATGGTTGAGTCTGAGAACAAGGTGCTATAAAGCGTAGGTGGAAAATGCCACTCATACTTCAGAAGCAGAGAAGTAATTTAGGGGGAAGTTGTGTCAAGGGGAAGTCATGTTTAATCAACCTGATAGCCTTCTGCAATGAGATGATTGGCTGGATGGATGAGGGGATAGCAGTGGATGTAGTCTACCTTGACTTCAGCGAGGCTTTTGACACTGTCTCTCATAACATCCTCCTGAGCAAGCTCTGGAAGTGTGGGATCCATGAGTGGACAGTGGGGTGGATTGAGAACTGGCTTGATGGCAGAACTCAGAGGGGTGTGCTCAGTGGTGCTGAGTCTAGTTGCAGGCCTGTGGCTAATGGTGTCCCCCAGGGGTGAGTACTGGGTCCAGTGCTATTCAATGTATTTATCAATAACCTGGATGAAGGGACAGAGTGCACCCTCAGCAAGTTTGCAGATGGTAGAAATCTTGATGGAGCGGCTGACAAACCAGAGGCTTGTGCAGCCATCCAGAGGGACCTAGACAGGCTGGAAAGTTGGATGGAGATGATGTTCAACATCTTCGTGATATTCAACAAATGCAAGTTCAGGGTCCTTCACCTTGGGAGGAATAACCCCAGGCACCAGTACTGGGGGCTGACCTGCTGGAGAGCAGCTTTGCAGGGAGAGGGACCTGGGGGTCATGGTGAACAACAAGTTAACCATGAACCAGAAGTGTGTCCTTGTGGCCAAGTAGGCCTATATGATCCTAGCCTGCATCAGGAGGCTAGGACCTGCTGTCCTATATGGACAGCAGGTCGAGAGACATGATCCTCCCCCTCTTCTCAGCTCTGGTGAGGCCACACCTGGTATTCTGTGTGCAGTTCTGGGCTCCCCAGCACAAGAGGGACATAGAACTTCTAGAGAGGGTCCAGTGTAGAGCCATGAAGATGATTAAGAGATTGGAGAATCTGTCTTATGAGGAAAGACTAAGTTACCTGGGCCTGTTTTGCCTAGAGAAGAGGAGACTGAGAGGGGATCTTATCAACCTCTACAAATTCCTGAGAGGGCTATGTAAAAAGGATGAGGCCAAACTCTTCTCAGTGGTGGCCAGTGATAGGACAAGGGGTAATGGGTATGAATTGAACCACAGGAGTTTTCATCACCGTATGAGAAAGAACTTCTTCATAGTTTGAGTGACAGAGCACTGGAACAGGATGCCCAGATAGGTTGTGAGTCTCCTTCTTTGACAATATTCAAAACCCACCCAGATCCTGTGTAATATGCTCTAGGTGACCCTGCTTGAGGGGGGAGGTATTGGACTAGATGATCTCTGGAAGTCCTTTCCAGCCTCAACCATCCTGTGATTCTCTGATATTTTACGAGGCCCTTCATGGGCGAGAATGAGTCTAGCCTGTTCCTAGGATGGAAAGATGCAGATATAAAGCCTGTTTCTGATGCTCACAGGATCCTGTTCCTGGGACACAACTTTGAAAGCCAAAACCTCATGAACAGGGAGCTCCACCCAGCACTGCAACAGTTCAAGTGCCAGCAGGATTAGAGTGTGTATTTTAAATCCTGAACTGGGCACACCATACAGCAGGAAGTCCTGATAGAAATACAACCACCACCTCCAAGAGTGTGCATATGTCTCAGTGGCATTTCACATCTTCATACAGAAAACAGCAGGGTTAGTAGTTTTTTTATCAGTTTTGTTATCTCTTAGTTTTTCCCTTTTACACTTATATGTCAGAGCTCCATAACATCCAACTCCTTCTGGATTTAGATACCAAAATGCGGCAAAATTCAACTGGAATTCTCTGATGGAGCTTGTTTTCACTGAAACGAACAAAACCAACCAACCAACAACAACAAAACAACAAAAGGCACCCTAAATTATAGAAATTTAAAATTTTCAGAGTTTATTCTGACAAAACAGAAGAGAAGACTGCTTTTCAATAAAATCCTACTGATTGCCTACCTGCTGCTGGAGAGGTCAGACTCCACACTTTTGTCTCTGATGTAACTCCATCCCTCTACAACTCTAGATTGCAACACACACACTTTGCCACAGGGACTGGCAATCAGCTTTGAGTCAAAGGAAAGGAGTTTGGGAATTGAGATAAAAGAATTAAAACTCTGCTGTATAAATGGGAGATGTCCAAATATACAGATATATCACACACACCATGTGGTCTGATTTTTTGGGTGGTCCTTTGGGGACCCAGGAGTGGAACTCAATGATCCTAGTCAGTCCCTTCCAACTCTATGACTGAAACTCAATGTGCAGCATTAAGAAAAAAATACTGAAATACACTTCGTTCCTCTTTAAAATCTGCATTTGGGCTCTTCTGTCTTGTAAGCTCTCAACAGTGGAGCAGAAAGCCACAGAGCTTCAGGCCCTTATCCTAAGTCTCCCAGTTCCCAGCTTCCAAGTGCTAGCTGTCCAACAGCAACAGCTTGGATTGCAGGCTGGTGGTCTTCGGATCCTGGGACCCAGCATATTTCAAAGACTTTTTATAAAACACAGTGGTTCTTGCTAAAATGAAGCATTTTTTGTTGGTTGATTTTGAGCTTTTCTTTATCATAAAAAAATCTAGAATGTCACTTGCTTAGACTTATATCTTTTTTTTTCCTCCCTCAAAATAGCTATTTTTTTCATGAAATGGGTATTTGGTCCTGTTTTGATACTGTGGGTAAGAAGTAGATATTGTCTTTGTTTGTTTCCCCTCATATGTAATACACTTTTCTTTATAACATACTTCTAAGGAGGTAAAAGGTGGTACAGATCTGCTCATTTTATGAATTGCAAACTGTTAAAGACAAAATTGCAGACTATATTTTGAGCAAATTTGAATACAATTGAATACAAATATTTTAGAGCAAAGTTTTGAATGCATAGGTCTTAGAGACTGGATTTGCAAACCTTGACCTAAAACATTCCATGGCTCAAATACCAGATTTGGGTAGCCAGAACAGTTTCTGGATAGGCATAGGTAGTGAAAATTTCAGTTAATGCGACCTTTTCATTGTTTCCTTCAAAGGCAGAAGTATGATCTAATTTTACAAAATAGTGGTGAATCACCATAGCTGGGGAACCATTTTAGCCTGACTTTCTAAAAAATGTGTGTGCCTGAGTCTGTGCATGTCTTTGTATTTGTAAAATTTATTGACCAATTTCAGCGAATACTTGAAAGATAGAGATTTCAGAAATAACTGAAGTAGTTCTTAGCTTACATTTAATAATTAAATACAAGTTTTCAGAAACTTAGTTGTAAGGAAAGTGTACTGGACATTATGAAGAAAGAGAAGAAACTAAAACATGAAAGTATTTGTTTTTAAATTTTAGGGTATCTGAATGGTAGAATTTTGAACTAGAAGACATGACACATTCACTAGAATATGTTATCATTAATAATGCAGTTTCTGTTTGTGTTCCATTCTCTCTTAAACCACCTAACTGGAGGGGAATTAAAAAAAAAATAATTAAAAAATCATACTTATATATTTAAAATACAGTATTGTAAAATATAGTAAATATAAATTATGAATTTATATTTAAATTATAAATATAAATTATATAAAAAAATATATAGTAAAATAAAGTACAATAAAACTGTACACAAGAATGGGTTGTGCTGGTAAATAATCTTTGGCACTGTCTTCTCCAATGTGTATGTTTGCATGTGTGTGTGCGCATGTGAGTGCATGTGTATGTTTTTTCCAGAGAAAGCACAGTAACAGGCAGGGATGACACTTACATCAGAGATAATGGAGCATCTCCCAAAGAGAAGTTTATTACTCTCACTAAAATGTCATATTTTTTCTCATGTGTTAACAGCAAATCAAACATCTGCCAGCATCAAGCCCAACACTGCAGTGCACTAGGGCAGTGAGTACACCCTGCCTGTGCAGTAGCCCTTAGTGGGAATCCTTGTCAGCTGAAGGGCATTATGACTTCCACTACCAATTGGGAAAATATTGATTTCATGATATAAGGCTATAGCATCCTCCCCCAGGCATCAACAGTCATGTTGGAATATTGATATTGTGCCTACCATCATCAATAAAGTCAGTGGGAGCTGCAGGGATGAGCTGCTGGCCATGGCATGCTGTGGTCCCACAGCTATTTGCTAGTCAGAGATCTTGGAAGCTCAGCAAGGATGGTCTCCATTCTTGGTCTGGGTCTCATTAGTTGGAGACTGTGATCTCTTAATACTGTAGGTGAAGGCTTCAAATAATGCCCTAGTCTGTCTCTGTAGCTTTTGTTTGGAGCACATTCATTTGCTCCTGAAGATGTAATGTCTCCTTGTCAGTGCAGGCTACAAAGCAAAGGAACATGTTCCCTGGCAAAGAGAGGTGCAGAGAATTGAGTAGCAGACTAACAGCTCCCTTCCACAGTTAGGAAGAGAAGACTACAAGGACTCATAATTTAACAAGATTTGAAAACGCTGATAAAGTGAAAAAAAAAAAAAAAAAAAAAGAATGAGAAAAGGAAAGTCTTGAAATGGGTGTAAAGTGTCTTCCGAAGTTTGGAAGTCAAGTCTCTATCATTGGGCCTTAAAATCATGGTTGTTTATCGTTTAAATATTTTCAGTAACCATGCTTTCAAAAACAGCAGTAAAACTTCTAGGATGAGACTTGCTTTTATACTTGCTTTATAAGATGTCATACAATAGCTTATTACAATAATTTCACAGCATCCAATTTACTGAAACTACATTACTTTACAATTTATGCTGTATTTAAAATAGTTTTTATAAAATAGTTAGGTCTTATAGAGGCTAGAAGACATTTGCTATGTTATGAATATCAAACTCACAATTAATATTAAACAAAAATGTCTCCAATAGCATAATAGATAACTGTTTTAATCCATTTATCAGGGAATGAGTCTGTGCAGATGAGACTTTCTTTACATAGTCATATACATAGTAGATTGTCTTAGAACTATTTGCTTTGTCTTTAGGAATTCTCAAGTGTATATTTAACAGTTGAGATTCGATGTATGTTGGCATGTGCACAACTGTTTTCTCTGAAAGCAACAAATGTGAATCATCACAACAATGAATCCTTAGAGAATGCTTCATTCTACTATGATGTATTATATTTTTCGTTGAAATCTTGGAAAACGTGTTCTTGTTAGTTGGGTTCAAGGTCTTCCAAACTTAGAACTTGTTTGCACACATACACATGAGCCAGCAGTGTGCTCAGGTGGCCAAGAAGGCTAACAGCATCCTGGCTTGCATAAAAAGCAATGTGGCCAGCAGGTCTAGGGAAGTGATTGTCCCCCTGTACGTGGCTCTGGTAAGGCCGCACCTCGAGTACTGTGTTCAGTTTTGGGCCCCTCGCTACAAGAAGGACATCAAGGTGCTCGAAAGAGTCCAGAGAAGGGCGACAAAGCTGGTGAGGGGTCTAGAGAAAAAGTCCTATGAGGAGCAGCTGAGGGAGCTGGGTTTGTTCAGCCTGGAGAAAAGGAGGCTCAGGGGCGACCTTATCACTCTTTATAAGTACATTAAAGGAGGCTGTGGCGAGGTGGGTGTTGGTCTACTCTCCCATGTGCCTGGTGACAGGACAAGGGGGAACGGGCTAAAGTGTCACCAGGGGTGTTTTAGGTTGGATATTAGGAAGAACTTCTTTACCGAGAGGGTTGTGAGGCATTGGAACAGGCTGCCCTGGGAAGTGGTGGAGTCACCATCCCTGGAGGTCTTCAAAAGATGTTTAGATGTTGAACTTAGTGATATGGTTTAGTGGAGGACTTGTTAGTGTTAGGTCAGAGGCTGGACTCGATGATCTTGAGGTCTCTTCCAACCTAGACAATTCTGTGATTCTGTGTGTCGGAATGTACCTGCACCCAGAGCATAGCTTCAATAAAGAAAATAAGTGTATTTAAAGGCTGAGTAGAAATATGAGGCTATACTTGCATTAAAGAGCTTAAATTTTATGCTATAAACAACACACTAAGAATAATAGTGGGATAACATCAAAATGCAAATATTTTAAAATGACTGCACAAAGATACAGCTCCTAACAGTAATTATGTTCATTCTGAATAATTTAATTCCATTAAATCCTAACTTTAACATACTGTTGTCCCAAACAATAAAGGTTTAAATTTTATATTTGAATAAGCATTGCACAAAAATGTAGGATGGTCTACAGAATAAGAAAAGAAGCTCCACTGCATTTCATATTTGATGAATAAATAACTGTCTGGTTACTGTAAGGGTTGATCTCTGAGACACTTTATACGTGACACTCTGAAACACTGTGGTATGATGTAACACATTTGGGCCATGGCAAATTCTAGGATTTATATTTGAATAGACTTGAAAACCAGAAGTAACTGATGGGATCATCATGTCTGACCTTCCATACTGCAAGAAGCAAATACTCACAGAAAAAGGACCAATGCCAGAACTTTAAACATAATTCATTTATTTGAAAACAGAATTGCCATCTCCCCTGGGAAGTCTGTTCCAATGTTTAATTGCACTTGCTGCTTGGAAATTATGTCTTATTTCAAAGGCAAAGATCAGAATCCAGTCATTGGATCTTGTTATGCCTTTGATATACTGAAAAGAAAAAAAAAAAAAAAACAAAAAAAAAAACACTTTCCTTACACATTTTTTCCATGTGTAAGTACCAAGTAATTTTTAACTTCTTTGTGATAAGATGAATAGAGAAGTTGATATCAGGAGAGCAGATCAATTTGTTGCAATCTAAGATCCAAAAAAGAAAAGGAATCACAACATAAAAGGTTCATTTCTATGATACACAGGAATGTTTGCCAGGAATTGAAATAGACACCAGTGAAAAGACATCAAGAAAAAACACAGACACCTGAAGATTCTGGGGACTTGAGAAGCAACAGAGAAAGTACATGAAGAATATTCTAAAAAAAATCTCTCTCCTAATAATGAGAAAGCAAAGCATACTAAGCTGATTCTTTGATTAGGTAAGCAGTATTTCATGGACATTTTAATTTCATAGAATCACAGAAAAGACAGAATTTATGGATCAGATGCAACACAGAACTTTTAGGTAATCTTTCAAATGCATGAGGTGAAAACAATTTTTCAAAAGGTAGAGGCATGAATTCTAAATCTTTCTTGACCTGAAAGTACTTGTGTTTTTTTTGAACAGTTCTAAAAGTGAGAAGACACAAACTCAAGCTAAAGTGGAAAATATTTCCTGGAGCATGAAGGGTGAAACTCATACTGGCATCAGAGTTAGACTGAGCCTTTAATCATGGAGACACCATGTTATCTTCATAATCTAATTTTGAATCCTTCTGGATGAAAGTCATTGTAATTATTATTGAATTTTATCCATTTAAAGTGTGTCCTCTAGAGTGTTGCACTAATTGACTTTTCTATAACTGCAACTGTATTTCTATGCATTATCAGTCATATTAATAAATAAGCATTATAGTTATAATGGTGCCAGCTGGGACTATTTTAGTTAAAGGTCATGTTTTTCTCAAAAGGTGTATAGTTTATACACTGTCAAGTTTAGAATTAAGAGGATAAAATGTAATTAAACTTATTTTTACCTCAACTATTCTCCCAGTCAAAAGCATAAGAAAACTCACCTTTTAAAGTTAGGTTTCATGTGACCTGTGTTGAAGTCTTGTAAAAGACTATTCCCTAGTGACATGACATTTTAGACATATATATATATATATTTATATATAAAAAAAAAAAAAAAAATTAACCCTCTCAAAATTCAGAAATGGTACATCTGAGTCCTGAGCTTCTTCTCCCTCATATTTATTAAGTTTTATTTCCATTAAGTTTTACTTCTAACTTTTATGCTTCCAGAGAATGCATTCTATCATCCAGAAATTGTCACTGCAGCAGTAGCCATTATATGTGAAACCTGCACACTGGAAATATAGAACTGTGACAGATAAGCTACAATGTCAAAAGATTTTTTTTTAAACTGGTGTGTTAGCCTAGAATTGGATTACCTTCATATTTATATTGCAATTTAGAAAAGATTAAATCTCTAGATAAATCATCAGACTGGGAAAGGAAATCCAAACAACTTTCATTACTTAATTGAAATGCACAAATTATTATAATTACAATAAATTGAAATTGTTTTATAATAGGAATTAAAAAACAACACCAACAACAAACCAACAACGACAAGAAATGCCAAGAGCAAGATGAGTGCATCACAGTTTTTAAAGTTTTGACAGGGATTCATTCTACTTTTTTCAAAACTTTCTTTATCACCCAGGGTAAAAGCCTGAAGGTGGATGGGTCACAGCAAAATTTCTGAATATATTATGGTCCGGTGTGGTGGTTTTATCCAGCTGAGCAGCTGAGCTCCACCACAACCGCTCTCTCACTCCCCCTCCCCAAAGGGAAAGGGGGAGAAAATATGATGAAAAGGGCTCAAGGGTTGAGGTAAGGACAGGGATATCACTCAACAATTATCGTCATGGGCAAAACAGACTCAGCATAGGGAGAATAATAAAATTTAGTACCCATTACTAACAAGCTAGAGCAGTGACAAAAAAAGAAAACAAACTAAAAAACACCTTCCCCCCATACATGCTCTTCCACCTTCTCCCCCTAAATTGCACAAGGGAAGAGGGGAATGGGGGTTGTGGTCAGTCGATAGCACTTTGTCTCCACCACTCCTTCTCGGTCACTCTCTGCCCCAGCTCCACGTGGGGTCCCCTCCCATGGGATTCCATCCTTCCTGAACTGAACCTGCAGGGGCTGTCCACAGGCAGCAGCTCTTCAAGAACTACTCCAAAGATGGCTCTGTACCACAGGATCCATCCTTCAGGAGCAAACTGCTCCAATATGAGTCCCCTACAGGCAGCAGCTCCTGCCAGATCAGTTGCTCCTGTGTGGGCTCCTCTCCAAGGGCTACAGCTCCAGCCTGGAATCTACTCCAGCAGGGGTCCTGCACAGGCTGCAGCCTCCTCCAGGCCACATCCACCTGCTCTCTAGGGGTTCTCCATGGGCTGCAGCATGGAGGTCTGCTCCATGTGGGACCCATGGGCTGCAGGGGGACAGTCTACTCCACCAGGGGCCTCTCCACAGGCTGCAGGGGAACTTCTGCTGTGGCTCCTGGAGCACCTCCTCCCCCTCCTTCTGTACCGATTTTGGCATCTTCAGGGCTGTTTCTCACTCCTCGCTCTCCCTGTTCTGCAGCATTATTTTTTTCCCCTCTCTTAAATCTGTGCTCACAGAGGTGCAAACAACATCACTTATTGGCTCGGCTCTGGCCAGTAGTGGGTCCCTCTTGGAACTTGCTGATACTGACCCTTATCTAACATGAGGCAGCTGCTGGACTCTTCTCACCCTGCAACCCCCTCAATATCAAAACCTTGCCAAGTAAACCCAAAACTTCTGGCTATGTATGGTTAGAGAGCTGTCTGAGAAGACACAGCCATAATACAGTGGCAGATCCTCAGTAAGAAATCAACTTTCTGAAAATCGATCCAGTCAAGGGAATGAGTTTTAGCAATTCTGACCAGAAGCCTGTGAATAATATTCTATTTCTATTTAAATCATTTGTTTCTGCAAAACCTTCAGTTTGAGAACAAAATATATGAGCTCAGCGAATATGAATGAAAAGTAAAAGCTACCAACAAAGTCAAGGCCAAACTGGGTGTGTTGTGGGACCACACAGTCTGCTGAAGTGCAGAGACACAAATTTTTCTTTGCTATTTGTAATCAATGTGTTTTAATTGTGCTGTACATTTGGCTAATCATAAAGATCTTCATATTGGTTCATCTGATACCAATATAGCAATAACTCCTTCATATTGCTCAATACAGTTTTTGGTTTTCACTCATTCAAGGACCTCTTAGTGTCACTGTATTTTAAATTTACTGTGATTACTACTCCACTGAAAAGACCTTAGTATAAGATATATATGTGTGTGTTTAAAATATGAGACAATGAGATCCAATAATTGGCTACTACCTTTATGTTGCTCTGATTTTAGATGTTATATTCTATCCTTCATTTACACAAATGTTTGATTTCATCTTCATGAGCCAGTAGAGGATACTTCTCCTTTTAAATTTCCTGTGGAGTCACACAAGGCTAAATCTTAATTATTCAAGTATCTTTTCCCCTGAAAAATAGGGATCTCTATACAGGGTCAAAAAAGAGGGGGGAGGAGACACCAACCCCAACAGAAAGTAGTGAAAGACATCATAGAATCATGGAGGCTGGAGAAGACGTCCAAGATCATCTGGTCCAACCATCCCCCAAATATCATACCATATTCACTAACAGATATTAAGTGTCTTCATATTTGTTAGGAAATTCTGAAGAACCTATTCTGGAGATTGTTTTTGTCAATCAGCCTCCCTATAAAAGTCACAACAGGACACAAATGACTGGAATCACTGGAGTGTCACCACAGAACACCACATAAGGAATCCATAACATAACTTTGAGAATGCTTGAAGTTGTGGTTTGTCTTTTATATCCAAACAATAGCACCACTACACTAAAATAAATTAGTTGCTTTTACCATGATACCATTAATTGCAATATCTTTCAACAACATTGTGCTGGAAACAATGTCATCAAATGGCTTTATCAGCTCATTCTCCTACTGGGATAACTGCACGTAGATCGTGCAAGTATAAATGCAGATGTATCCAACTAAGTAGAGGAGATATGAGCAGCTGAAGACATCGGGCTTTGTACAAAAAATAGTTCCAAAATACATGGTCAATCTCACACTATTTACTTTGCAAGGAATTTGCATTATTTTGAAAAAGAAAATATATCATTAATGAAGGCAAAGATAACTTGCTTGAGTTCCCATAAATGGGGAACTTTTCCTTATTTTGTGAGCTGAAATAATCTTAAGTATGCCAAACTGAAAAGTGTTTCCAGTATTAGGATGATGGCATCACTGCTTTGCTGCAAAATACTTACCTTTGATTCCCAGTAGATGTGCCTGCAGTATGACTACTCCGTTGCTCCTGAAGAAAAATAAATCTGATATTTCTTCTGGCCATAACAAAGACAGACTTGAATTTGTGTGCTGTAGTATCACTGTTGTATGGAAATATTAAAAAAAAACTTGCACACTGAAAAAAAAACAACAACAAACAAACAACAACAACAAAAACTAACAACAACAACAAGAACACAAGTGTCTTGGTCAGCAAGTTTTACTTCTCAGAAGAAAACCTGCAAGGCATTTTGGGTCATAAGACAACTGAAAACTTAAAATGAGAGATAGCTATACTTGAGAGCATTGGCAGAGAGTAACAGTGATGTTATATCTAATAATTTTGAAACACCAGGAATACACAATAGTTCTGAAATTCCATTAGGGAGATGTATTATTATTAGGTACTGCTGTTGCTTCAGCAAGGGAAAGCATTTAAAATACAAATCAGTGGGCACAAAGGTTAGCATGAAATCTAAGACATAAGTTATTTAAATAAAGTCACAAATAGTTTCCTTTGCTTGGGAAGGCAGATGCACCATTTTGAGGAGCCCCAAGAAAGAAGATGTAGAACAAATGTCTTGCTGTTTTAGACTTTGCAATCTAACTGGAGAAACTTACTTTGTGCCAATAGGCATTGCAAACAACTCACTCAACTTCTCTGCCAATATGGCAATTTGCATAGCATTACCCATAATGCTTCACATTGTGTCTTTGCTTTGAAAACAGATTTAATTGAGCCTTGCTGAGCTGCATTAATGTGTCTGTTTAAATTGAGCAAATCTAATTAGCTCGCATGAAAGTTATGCCACCTCTGGTGCAGCAAAGCTAATGCAATTAAAGTCAGCCAGATGTATTGAGTATTGTAAACATGCAGTCTGACTGGTGGAGAATAGTTCAGTATTCATCAGAGACTGGACAGTTTTGTAACACATTAACAACAGCTGCACTCTCTACAGTATACAAATATATACTATGCTGTGTATATGACTATTTTAAAATGCCAAGGATTCTACATTCTGCAACAGTAGATGTTATAAGATCAGAACAATCTAATCTACATTCGTGCAAGTCCAAGTGCAGTAATTTTTAAAGGGGTCACTACTTTTACGTAATAGAAATTGCTACAAAATCAATGCTTACTGAACAATTAATACCTAGAAGCTGTTTATACTGGAAATTATTTCAGAAATCTCGACTATGCACCTTTATGATCTGGGTTTCTAAAATGCTGGAATAGGACAGTAACTGGAGTAACAGGGGAAACTCCAAGATGCTCTTTGAAAAGAATTAGAAGGTGCTTAACATGGTAAAAAAGTATTTTATTGGAATGACTGATTAATTGTTTTCCTTACAGTCCTATTGGATTATGTACCATATTCTAGTTAGTTACTGCATGTAAACAAGACATTTCCTGAGATGCTCAAGAATCCCCTTGAGATAATTTCTTATCTTTGTACTGATTTGTTTTTGATAATGATCTTAGTAACTCATTTTGTAGATGTCACATACACATACATAAAAACAAAACAACAAAAAACAGTATTGAAAACACTTTGTCAAAGGTTCTCCTACCAATTAAGGTAGTTTGCATAGCATTACCAACAACATTTACTATTGTGGTTTGGCCTTAAAAACCTCATTTAAGAGAGGTTACTTACAGAGTTGGTGATGTGTCTTCAATACAGTTATTCATTGTTTCTGCTCTGTGTTCCCTTCATAGAAGAATTCCAACATATCTGAAATAAATAAAAATAAATATTTTTTTTTTAAAAAAAGACTCCTCTGTTAATCAATAATCTTCTTCCTTAATTCAATTAAGCTATAACTGCTGTCAATGGTAATAAAGTTTGATGTTTCACACTGCAGAAAAGGTACTCAGTAGAAAATAAGGTAGCTTATGCTCTATTACTCTTTCTTAGATCTTGAACTTGCCTCTTTCTAAATTTTTGACTTTTTTAACTGTAAAATTGAAATAACCGTGCCTCAAGAAATAGTGTTTTTTGTTTGTTTGTTTTTTCCCACGAAAGTCAGAGGCATGTAAATACTACAGAATTAAAGAATTGTGCATGACTTAGTTACTCAGAAGTAGTAGGTTAATCATAGATTAGAACAAAAATGTCTATTTGCAGAACCTCTTTTGTACTGTAGTGGGTTTACGTGGCAAGGTTTTGGTAGCAGGGAGCCATAGGGGTGGTTTCTGTGAGAAAGATCTAGAAGCTGCCCCATGTTTGGGAAGGGCCCCATTGTTTTCCAGATCCGAGCCAATAAGTGATGTTGTTTTGCGCCTCTGTGAGAGCATATTTAAGACAGGGAAAAAACGCTGCGCCACACAGCAGCCGGGAGAGTCAAGGGAGTGAGAGAACAGCCTTGCACCAAGGTCAGTGTAGAAGGAGGGGGAGAGGTGCTCCAGGCGCCGGAGCAGAAGTCCCCTGCGGCCTGTGGTGAGGACCATGGTGAAGCAGGATGTCCCCCTGCAGCCCATGGAGTACCACGGTGGAGCAGGGTTCCATGCTGCAGCCCGTGGAGGAGACCACGGTGGAGCAGGTGGCCCTGCACCGACGGAGGCTGCCACCTGTGGAAGACCCCTGCCGGAGCAGATTCCGGGCCGGACCTGTAGCCCGTGGAGAGGAGCCCACGCAGGAGCAGGTGACCTGGCAGGAGCTGCTGCCCGTAGGGGAGCCAGGTTGGAGCAGTTTTCTCCTGAGGGATGGACCCCGTGGTACGGACCCATATCTGGAGCAGTTCTGAAAGAGCTGCTGCCTGTGGGAAGCCCACGCCGGATCAGTTCATCAAGGACTGCATCCCGTGGGTGGGACCCCACAGCACAGGGGACGAGAGTGACCGAGAAGGAGCGGCAGAGAAGAAGTGCTGTAGACTAACCATAACCCCCATTCCCCGTTCCCCTGCGCCGCTCGGGGGATGGAGGTGGAAGAGGGTGGATTGGGGGGGAAGGTGCTTTTGTTTTTTTTTTTCCTTTGTTTTCTCACTTCTCTCGCTTGTTAGTTGTAGGCAATAAATCTTACTATCTCCTTATGCCGAGTCTGTTTTGCCCGTTACAATAATTATTGCGTGATTTTCTTGTCCTTATCTCAATCCTTGAGCCCTTTTCACATATTTTCTCCCCATTCCTCTTTGAGGAGGGGGAGTGAGAGAGCGGCTGTGGTGGAGCTCGGCTGCCCACTCGAGCGGAACCACGACAGTACATAGTTTAAAAAAACAAACATTTTTTTTAGAATTGTCATAAAAACTTAAAATAGGACACTAATTAGGAATTCGGTTTTTAAAAAACAATAACCTTTACTCTTGAACATGTTTAAAATTGTTTTCTTCTTTAAGAGGAACTTTCCTGTATTTAGCTGTGTGCCTCAAATTCTAGACTTTATCATGCCTGTTGATTGTTAAAGGCAACATGGCAGAGGGAAAAATATATATATATATACATATACTGTATTTACTTACTTATATACTGGATATACTTAATGGATTTTTAGATTCTTTCTATACAAATATGACTTAGTAAATATTACCTTTAACACCATTCCCTACAATCTTCACTATGGAAGAGAAATGGATTTGATGAAGGGATGGTTTAATACATTCCTGCTTTCCATAGTGTTTTGCATATCAGATATCAGTGGAGTCCCTGAAATAAGTGAAAATGGCTTAGAAGCCACTCTAAATACTTTGTCCAATGATTCACTGTTTTATTACCGTACAGTGATGTGCCTTCCTTCAATGCACAACAACTTTAAGAAATGCCTAGGGTATCAGTACAATCTTTCCACCACTTTGCTAAGAATATTGCACAGGTACTTTCCTCCCACCTCTCCTCTTCCATGCCAGGTCATGGCAGTGGAATTGAAATCATATCAGGTTTGCAAGAAGTGGATTCCTTGAATCAGATTGTGTGAGGAGGAATGAGTTGCACAACATTGTTTGTTTGAAAGAAAAATGCTAGGAGGAATATATATACATATGTATATATGTATATATATTTAAGCTGCTGAACAGGATGCAGATGCCTCTGTTGTTCTTCATCTTCTTCATTTTATAAGGATATAATTTTGTTGGGCACTTAGGACACATTCATTAACCAATTTGTCCATCTTTTAAAAATTGCCATGTTAAGAAATGTCGAAATGCCTGACATCAATCCCTGGAGTCAAAAGACTGCCTCCAAAAAGGGTGGAGAGAATGTGACCACACATGGGACTTGTTCCACCACCATTCTGGTGGAAATCTGATGTACCTTTAATTTGTGCAGGACTGCATGTCACAAGATACCAGTGTAATTTCTTAAGTAATTTCCACCAGTGACTGAACTTCTAGGTAACTTCTAAATGCAGAGTGAGAAAGAAGCAAAGTTTTCTCAGTAAAATAAACCAGTCTCCTACCTATCCCAGTGACTAGTTTATTTAAAGAAACATCATCTGAAGGAAATTGAAGGTGTGAGAAGGAAGGGGGAACATTTTACACAGGGGAATACAGTCACTGAACTGGGTATTAGTTAAATAAGTAAAACAATTATTTTGAACTAAGCAGGATGCACTTCTCAGAAGTTGAGAGAAAAAAACAGTTGCAGCTTGATACCTACTGCTACTGGCTCAGACCTGCCATGGGTTTAACACCTTCAGAGATGACTGTACTGGTGCAAACAGACACTATACCAACTAAATAAAGCCCTATGTCACCTAGCGAACAGATAGCATGTAGCAAACAAGAGACAAACAAAAAGATTCAGGATGATTAAAAGAATTGTGAAAGACCAGTAGGTGGTTGAAACATAAACATCTCTCAAAGTTTCTTTCTTTTCAAAAGAGACTATATCTTAGGTACTTGATCATTAGTTATCAATGTATTATTTTAGCTAGCCATGACTCCAGAAACTTTATTACCTACACCTTTTGAAAACATGAAAATGATTAAATCCTGTCAAGTCATATAAATTGAGGAAAAATAGAAATAATAATAATAATAATAAATAATAATAATAATTAATAATAATAATAATAATAATAAAGGTTTAATCCAGAGCTAGATATTTAAGAATAATTTACAAAGCATTCTGTAAACCTTGCAGATGGCACAGTTGAAATGGGAAAGAGACCACACCATTCAGTCTATTAGTCTTCATAATCTAATTTCCATGGAAGACACACGAAGGGTTCCTTGCTGTGTTGCAAAAGGGAGCTTTTGGGGGTTGATATGCTGGTATGAAATTAATGTCTAGAAGAAAATTGAAAATGGGCTGAAACATTTACACAAGATCCTAGTCTAGAGAACAACTGCAGGTTTTTTGCACTGGCCCTGGGGAGGCCTGACCTCAGGAAGTTCTTTGCAGACAGGGAAGGGAGCTGTCCTCCTTCTTGCCATTTCTTCTGTGACTCCTCTCACTAAAAGAATGTATGCCCAAACCCAGACTAAGTTTATGAGTATAAGCATAAATAAGTGCAAACTCATAATGCTTTCATCTTTCATAATGCTGATAAATATATGGTATTCCAATAAAACAGAGATCACAGAAGCACTACATGAAACTTCATTTACTGGGGAAAGCAATTGCAGATAACAAAGTAATCAACATAACAACAATAATAACAATAACAATAACAATAATAATAATAATAATAATGCATATTGATAATTATAATTTTATGTAATATTATAATTAAATAATATATGTATAATTAATATATAATAATGAATTTTATCTATTTCCTCCAACTCCATAGGAAACCCTCCTGCTTGTCCTACACAAAAGCTGATTAAAACTGGGATTGTTCCATGTCTTAAACCTTAACAAAGACCTATCCAATACAAAAAATTATTTAATATCATCATTATTTTCTAATATACCTTCAGAGGTCATACCTATTTTATATAGTATGGCTGTATAAATTGTTTTTGAGTTGTTTTGCTATGCAATTTCAATTAAAAGATTGCCAGACTGTCACACTTTATAAGTAAAGTATAAAATATAAATCAGTTAAGTACTAGTTATAAAAGCAAAGTAGCAAAACACGTACAAAATCAGGCAGCAGAAGACAATACAAGTATAATGTCTGGGACCACTGCAGGTTGAAAGAAGAGCAATTATTCTGATTAACAGAAAGTGAAAGAATAATGTGACTAAAACAAAATACGAACTGAGGGAACACAACAAACTCAGTTGTATTTTATTGAGAGAAAGTCCTTAATCTTGGAAAATAAAATGACAATTATTAGTTTATTAAAATAATTTTGCAAGCCAGCTTTGTGGAAATGTCCACATGCCGTTAAAAAAGATTTGCTTCTGCAAAAACAGATCAGATCCTGGCAACAACATTAGTTGTTAAAATAACACATGTAGTTACTTACACAACACTTTCTTTAGAGAAAGTGAGAGTTCATGCCTAATGCAGGGCATAGCAAAAAAAATAAACAGAGCTTTCCCTAGGAGATGCAAAATTTGTTGAGAACTTCAGTTCAAAACAATAACCCAAGTGAGAACAAGGTTATCTCCTCTCTTACCTCCATTACAGAGACAGGGAGCAATGTGAACTCAAGATGCATAAGGATACAAATACTTGTAACTGAGTATGTCATTTGGAAAGCTTTCTGGGAATGTTTTGACAAAAAGTCCTTTCTATATAAGTAAATGAAATAAAATACCCATTTCCCATTTGTCAGCTTGTACTACAATGTCATGGTAAAAGGTTTGTTATCAGAGTTAACCCCCACACAATTTTTTTTTCTGTCATTCTCAAGAAAATTATGTACTTAAAAACCTACAATTTTTAAATCTGAATAAGGCTAAAAAATAAAATATTAATAATAAAAAAGTCATTATGAACAGAGAAACACAGATTTAAGTTTACTTAAAATAATTTTAAGACGTATTTACTTCCAACCACCAAGGAACAGCATCAACATACTGATTTCTTTTGGGGCATGCGGGGAAAAAGATCCAAAATCTATCCCAGGGTAGCTTATTTCAGCAGTTCCAGCTTAGATGTAACCTCACCTAGGTAAAGGAGCTTGCTGTAATTTCAAATAAACTATATCTACATATCTGATAACACTTCTAGGGCTTATGGAAGATACTCAGCATTGTTTTAACTCTGCTAAGCAAGGCAGTTTTCTCTGTAGCCTTTTCTTCCACTCTAGTACTAGTATTCATGCTTTTGATAAAAAGAAACACTCCCAAAGAAACTGTCAGGACCCCAAGTATAGAGGTGTAATTTCTGAGCGTGTCTCTCTTGATAATTCTTGATAATCACAATGAACACAACACCTAGAAAGCTAAGTGCTCAGCAGACTAAACAACTGCTTTTCAAAAATATCATAGGCCATAAGAAAACGAATCTTTTAAATCAAGCAGCTCTACTCTATATACTCTTTCTTACATGCAGCATAACTGTTAAAAGGTCTAACCACTCCTTAGCCAGTATTTACTTAAAGCAGCATTTTCCTCATCTGAGCTTTTAAGTATCCCTACCTGCACATTTAATACACTAAACAAACTCTCTGCCCTCATTTTCATAGTCCCATTCTAATCAGAGGGACTGCTTGGGGGCTCCCAGGTGCATCCTATAAAAGAAAGAGCATATAGCTGCTTTGAATTTAATGGAAGCTATTTTTGACAAGCAAAGCAAAAATTTGCTAGGACAAATCTGCTTTAAAGCAAGAGACAAGAAAACATTCTCTTCTCATTACTGGTCATTCTGACTTATCCAGTTGTGATATGCTATTCTTGAACCTATATCATTCCTTTAACAACACATTGAAGGTAGACTCAGATCTCTGTTACATCTCTCTTTAGTTTATGGGGAAGGCATAGATGATTGAAAACTACTTTAACAGTGTAATTATTGCCTGGTGTAATTTACTAGTATAATGACCGGAGAGGCAATAGAAGAAGGAAGAACTCACAGCAGCTGAAGCTAGGCAATATGTGCCTTTAAATGACACTGAATGAATTAGCTGTGTTAGAATACAAAAATAAAATAAAATAAAATAAAATAAAATAAAATAAAATAAAATAAAATAAAATAAAATAAAATAAAATAAAATAAAATAAAATAAAATAAAATAAAATAAAATAAAATAAATATATACAAGTTTCAAGCAAGATTTTTCAAACATCTATATAAAACTTAGGTCTGTTTTTACTTTATTCTCCATTTTGTGTGCCATTTCCCTGTTGATGCACTGCATTGTAGAAGTGTCCTGGCTGTGACAAGATCAGTTTCTTCCCAATGTAACAGCAGAAAGTGTAGGAAAACTTTTAATGAGAGCTGAGAGAGGCTGTTGCTTTTGACTGTGCCTTAACTACCCGTGCCTGTACAAGTGTCATTTCACTGCGTCTACATAAACCCAGCTAAAGAGACTGGAGACTTTCAAATGAGACATGAGTTTGTGCAGGTCAGACAGCGCTGGTAAAGGTAGGTGTTCTCTGTGGGCTTTGAGAGAAGAGGGATGGGAGGGATAAGAAGAAAACTCATTGTCAGAAAAATCAGCCTTCACCTTATGCTGTTAATAGAGCCAATATCTACCCCAGGGTAGAAGTCAAAGCTGTGTGCTTTCAAAAACTTGTGGCCATCTAGCACTTTTAAAAGCAGCAATGAGTATAATGCAGAAACCTTCCTTGTAAGTCTTGCCTCCTGTTAGCCTACTGAGGTGCCAGGTTGGATCAATTAGGAAACACAAAAAGCAGCATTGGGACAAAGGGGTGTACAAGGAACTATAAGCTCAGTAAAGTGAAGCCTCAGATCCATGGTTTATGAGACAGACTTGTATCTCCAGAAAGGAGAAGAGGTGCAAGGAGTGAAACCTTAAATGTGTCTGGGAGACTTAGAAGTGAATATTGATCCTGACATCCATTCAGCTTACAAACTGCAAGTCTCTGCAGTTGGCTGTACTCTTTCCATAAAGATGTGGAAAGGTGGCTGAGTGAGCAGAGGTCTATATTGGTCCTGTATGGTAGGCCCCTCTGGCCCACCACTAACTTAGCCGAGTTGCAAGTCTGAGGCCTAATTATTGACAGATTAAATTCATGCACAGGCTTTTTCTTTCACACAGGACATAAACTTAATACTGTCAAAGTATATGTGGACTTACCTGCTTTATGCCTTGTCATCTTTAGTCCCTTTGTGCCTCCCAGGATTTCCAGTCCTGCTGGTGGGGCTGAGATAAGAAAGAAACCATATCTAGTGGAGTAAAATCTGCAGAGAAGAGAGCCTGAAAGGCATTACATCAGTAAGTTTCTGGCCTAATATTCATTAGCTCCAGAAAATTGCTTGACACAGCTCAGAACTACATTGCATTACCAAACGATGGTGCCAGAGAGCTGTGCCCAGATAAGGGATGATGCACTACTCAGATATGTGCTATGTCACAGGAAGAGCTTAGTTATTTATGTGAGTTAACACACAGAGGTGCAATCAGTTTTGAAATCAGTGCAAAATCTTTCTTTCTGCTGAGCTCAGTTGTGGAATCTAGCGCATAACTAGTGCAATCATTAAAAATAAGTGTGAAGCTCTCATATCTAGGCACTGTGCTATAAGTTTTCATCTGAAATGACCTCTAGCTCACAGAAGGCCGCAATTTCACCTCATACAAATTCATCCTGCACAAACACAGTATGATACATAAATCATATAAAATCTTTCAGTGGTATTTTTAAGACCTAGGGGGATACCTGTTCAGAGGATGAAAAAGAAATAATAATATTTCCAGTTAGGATTTATTGAGTAACAGTTTTTAAAGATGTTGCATTTATCAAACACTGTTTAATGTCTACAAGTTGTCTGGAGCTGTCCAAAGAATTTCTGTGCCTATAGGCTTGTGGTCTGCATGTTGAGTCCTGTCCAAGCAGCAGGGACAAAGATGGAGAATCAATGCTCTGAAGACTCGTGTTCCAAAGAATCTTTAGAGATTAACGGTAGAGAAAACGGTAGCTTCGCAGTGATGTCTTTAGGAAGTGCATGTTTAACCAGGGGAAATATTGATGGAATTTTGCTGCGGGTTTCAGTGCTGTTGTACTTGACCCCATTTACATTACTTTCCAGGGCATGTTAAGGATGAGTAGTAGAATTTTATCCAAAGACTCCGGCTGAGACTTAATATCTGATTGTTGTGGCAGGCTAAAGACATGGACTGATGAATGCTGTTCAGTTTATAGACAACCTTTTACCTGGATGTGATATTTAATGATGAATAATAAATAAGCAACTCATTTGGGGAAACTGTGACTCTCTTTGAGCCAAGTGTGACAACAAGGCAAGAAAAAGCAAAAGGCAGTGTCTGTTTTTCTGTTTGTCCAGCTCTCAACAAGCCTTTGCAACTATTCAGCTTTTGGAATAAGTTCCAGGTTAGTAATCAGGTTGTCAGGAAGAACCTCCACAATAAATGATTTATTTTGTATTTGTCTCTACTAATAAACTAGACAGGGCAGATGCATCAGTTCTGAGCAGTGCCTTGTAATACTTCCAAACATTAGTGTAACCATTAGCATGGTTTTGAATTGTGTTGACTAGGAATTGCACAGGTAAGGCATCATTTAGAGGTTACTGTAGACTAAGAACCTTTCCCATTACATAGATTGTAGATGTAGACCTTAGTTGCATGGTTCAGTCCATAGCATGGTATTTGTCCATAGTAGGTTAAAGGTTGATCTAGATGATCTTAGAGGTCTTTTCCAGCCTGAATGATTCTATGGTTCTATGATTCAGTATAAGTATTATGCGACAGGGGACAAGCAACTGTAACTGTAGAGATGTAGAGGGCTTCAGTTTCTGGACAGTCTTACTTGAGTTTAAATATAACAATAAAATATTATAATTACTGTATGGTGGTGATAGTCTGCAGAATTCCTTGACATGCTGATCTAGCTTTCCTATGCAGAGCTTGCACTAATGCAAAATGGAAATTAATTTAGACAAACTTAACTTTTATCAAAATTATAAGAACATTTTTGAAATATATGCAGTAGCAGGTCAGGAACATTTTCAATAATCTCTGTGTTAGAATGGGTGCCCCAGCCCTCCAGCAGTGTAAACTGTTGGGCCTTCTCCCAAAATAGAGATTTAGGGATAAATAAATAAATAAATTAATTAATTAATTAATATATATATATATATATGTATATATACATATATACATACATATAATCCCAAAGGAGACACTTAGAAAGATGTAAACATAATCAGATAACAGATAGGAAAAATAATGTTTCAGCCACACTACTCAGTTAGTTCACTTATTTTTCCCAGGCTACTTGCTCAAGGAGAAATACCACAGATATACACCTTCACAGGGAAAATCTGTGGTTCTTCTTTGCCCCCTTCATCCTTTCAGTGAGTAAACCATGAGTTTCAAAAACTAATTTTGGTCATGGAAAATATGAATAATTTTAAGAATAAACAAATTCTCTTTAGCCTGGCTCATCCATAATCAACTGATGTAAGACTGCTTATTGTTTCCTGTATGTCAAATAAGTCTCTCTACATATTTAAAGAAACAGCTCAGTTCACATTTATGATAAACTACGTTACAGCAAGCCACATCAAACTGCTGCAGAATATCACTTTATTAATTTTAATAAATAAGGTTATCATATTTGATACTCAGGCCCTGGACTTTTTTTGAGGGATGTCAGCATGAGTACAGAAACACAGTGGTTTCTGCCACGCATTTTTTTAGATTGAGAGAATATGAGCATGAACATTGGTGTAGTCCTCTAACTTCATGAAATCTCTCAGATTTCTTTGAGAAATCCCCTAGAATGAGAAGGATGAGACTTTTTTTTTGTTTGTTTGTTTGTTTTAGTTTTCAGTTTCTCCAAGCTTGAGCATCTTTGCTTATTGAGAGGAAAATAAAAGAATCTTGATGAACTCCACCACAACTGAGATGCAGTCCTTTTGCAAGCTAAGCTAGCTTTTATAAGTATCTGAAGAAACAATACTGGTGAAGGTGAATACATGAGAAAGAAAATATATTACAATGATTTAAGCTTTTATTTCTACTAATGTTATTTGTACAGAAAAAAACTTATCATAATTTCTAGTATATTTGGGTTAAAGTATATCTTCCTTTTGCAGGCCTGCAATGCGTTCTTCATTATCACCAGAATCTAGTACCATTTTAGCAAGCACAGAATTATTTTCTGTGTTGTGACTTTGGCTCTGTTTTAGAGAGGGGTTACTATATTTATTATTAATCTAAATTAGTCTTAAATCAGACATTTTAAAACTTTAATCACTGATCAGACATCTGAAAAGTATCCTCAGCAGTCATCTATCTTTTGTCCAAAGAGATTAGGGTCCAATTGTATGTATGTATTTATTTATTTATATTTATATTTATATTTTAAAAAAATGCATTGTATTCAAGCAAAATAGCTTTAGACCTTACTGTCTGAATGAACTATTGCGTAGAGGATAATCCTGTTTGTCAACCTGTTGAATTTATGCCAGGTAGTTCATGCATTCTACTCATTAGCTGCGGCATCTTTTTTCAAGTGTTGTAAATTACAAACTATTTTAAAATAATGGAAATGGCAGAAAGAATCTGCCAATTGTTCATGTATGGAGACTGAAGTCATCGACTGAATCTGGCCACTTTTGGTGATTTGGTGCATAGCAGTGATAAATACCAACAGAAATGCAGTGTCATTTTTCTTGAATATGAGATAGGTAAATCACACAGTATATACACAGGGTAACAAGAGAAAAATATATATTTTTTTATGGATCATAATCTAAACCTAGAATTTCTTCAATTTTCTCACACAATAACTCTCTTCAACATCTTAATGATACATCAATTTAAAATTACTACAACTTCTTTTGATTAATTACAATTAGCACAACTAATTCTGAAAGTTACAGCTTATAGCAATATACATGATTTCTATTTTGTGTGTGTGTGTGTGTGTTCCTATATATGATGGCAAAAAAACGTTCAGAAGAAACTGGGCTAGTGGAAGACAGGGGCTGGAGACCACCTAAACAAGAAAAGCTCAAATTATATTCATGCACATTCAGTGTGTGTATATATATGCATATATATGTATATATATATATGTATACATGTATGTATGTATGTATATGGTATATAATGTAGTAGAAATGGTCAAGAAGTTGAATTTCAGTCCCCTGAGTATCATCCATATTTAAATAATTTCTTCCAACTCAAATCACATCAAGACCTAAATAGATGCATATTCATAGTACTGAAAATCCATTTTGGTTTAGAATTATATGTGGCTTTTGGTTTTGCTGATATTTTTATCTGACTGGTTTGGAAACATGACCCTTTGCTACCCAACTATTTCTGTTGAAAAGCTACTAAAACTTGAGGTACAGCAGTGAAATTCACCAGGTGTTCATGGACAATATCATTGTAAAGGAAAAATGTTAAAATTTTAGCCAGTGTCAGTAGATTTCCATTTAGTCTCCAATGTACTAAACTCACTGACTTGTTCTAGTCCCCAAAGCTTGAGGTATGGACATTTTGTGCCAAGTATGTCATCTGCTACCATCAGGAAATTGAATCTGGACAGAAAAATAACTTCACCACTTGTCCAGGATTTCTGGTTACTTCAGAGAAATGACAACTGTGATGAACAGTCAAAATGTGCTCAACTCAAAGCCAAGGCACAAACAGACTCAACTGCATGCAGACAGCAAGACTGATAGCTATAGAACAGATTGGAAAACAATGCATGTCCTCCCTGTCTGAGATGTAGACGCACAGCAGCAGCAGTATGCTCTGGACACACTGAACACACTGAAAACTCCACAACTCTGTGTACCAGATAGATAAAGTATTAGAATCAGACATGGGATAAATGTGAATTCTCCACCCTCAGCCTACTGTCTTGGGAAACAGTCCACATACATATGTGCAAATCCTTGATGTAATTTTTTGTACTTGATATATGACCCTTGCATTTTATCACACAAAGACTGTTTCATAAACATAAGTTTCCAGACTCCTGAAAATTCTTTAACTTTGCAAAAGTATTTGCTCTAAAATTTTTCAGTGTTTCAATTTATGCTACAGTGATTTAGCAGTACAAAACAGAAGTACAAACAGAAGTCTGATAGAATCACACAGAATCACAGAATTTTCTAGGTTGGAAGAGACCTCAAGGTCATCGAGTCCAACCTCTGACCTAACGCTAACAGTCCCCACTAAACCATTTCCCTAAGCTCTACATCTAAACGTCTTTTGAAGACTTCCAGGGATGGTGACTCCACCACTTCCCTGGGCAGCCTGTTCCAGTGCCTCACAACCCTTTCAGTGAAGAAGTTCTTCCTAACATCTAACCTAAAACTCCCCTGGCTCAACTTAAGCCCATTCCCCCTCGTCCTGTCACCAGGCACGTGGGAGAACAGGCCAGGCTAAATAAATTACAGCAAATCCATTACATTTTATCAATCAAACCCATAACCTGATCAAAATACATATCAAGTTAATTAAATAGAATCTTCCCTCCATGAGCTCATATTGATTAGTGTTACTTCTATTAACAGATTTAATTGAATATGACGCTTGTTTTTTGATTGCTTTCAAATGGCAATTTTATTCCAGATCTATTCAGACTTTTCAAAGACAACATGTATGCACTATAAGGCTATAGTGAATATATACAGAAATCTGTCTTGAACATGACTATTTTGTGCTTATGGGAAAAATAATGAGGAAAATCTGTGTTGTTGTTTTTTTCTTAGGCAACTCTTAATAACAGAAACACCAAGTACTTAAGTGGAGTCAGATAATTTCTAGAATTCACAGACTAAATCAGTGCACCACTTTAGAGAGATTGTGGAGTCTCCATTCTTGGAGATATTCAAAACCCAATAGGACGTAGTCCTCAGCAGCCCACTCCAGTTGAACTTGCTTTTAGCAGATGGTTGGACTCGACCATTCCCAGAGGCCCCTTCCAATCCTAGTTCTTCTGTGATTCTGTGAACAAAAGTTTTACTTGCATTTTTGAGCCCAGATCATCCATCAAGGTACAGCTGTCTAGTCAGGATCAGGACTACAACAAATACATTCTAGTCATGATATGGCCTTCTGAACAAACATACAGAACTGGTGCCCAAGCAGTCATTAAAATGCCAGATTGATGGTATATTCAAATATAACATGAAAGCAAACTATAAAGTATCCATTTGCTTTTATTATTTATTTATTTTTACTCTTACGTATTTTGTATTAATTCCTACAACATGTCCTATAATAATTTGTTAGTGTTCTAAGAGTACATATCACTATTTGTCCTTCTTTCCCTTTCTGATATGTTTTGTTACTCAGGGAGTAGTAGTGAAACAGAATTTGTCCCCAGAGCACTGTGGATTTTCCCAGGAGATACAATCAGCACTATTTGGAGTGAAAGTCAAGTGGTTTAAATGGTTATCATGGATTCAGAAGAGCTTTGTGAAGTTCCAAGGACTATTGCCAGTGTTAACGCTGTGACACTATGACATATTTCTCTTAGGTTTTAATTGAATTCTTTTGACAAGTCACACCACCAAGAATAGGATCTGTGTATACCACCAGGTCTCATGTATGAATGATTTTGTAAGTACTAGTACTTTAATAAAAAATCACATAGGTGAATCAGAAATATCACTTTTGCAACCGTTAATCTTGTCTTAGAATGGGCTGCTCACACCTTTCTTTTAAAGGTTTTTCACTGGCACCCTTACCTCCCAAAACATGGTAAGACTTTTGTCCTTTTCCCTTGATGACGAAACTCCACAGGGCATTACTCCTTTACTCACCTAGCTCAAATCTCAGTTCATCCATCCAAATAACCAAGGGGAGTAAGACATTACAATTTAATTGAAACCCGTCAGGGTCTGGATGTGGTGTAAAACAGACTGTTAAGACAGAATTTATAGAATTTACTTTTTTACTTAAGCATCCAAATTTACCCTTTGTCTCCTTACAAATCCTTCATTCAGTAAGGAAAATAACAATATAGAAGTAAGGATTATCCTTGCTTCTCTATATAGTAATATGGGACAGTTTTGCAGCAGTGGAATCAGTTATGGAAGCAATCCAACGTGATATGCACTCACAATATTATTTCCGGATATACTCATGAACACGTTTATAAAAGTTGTTTTAGGAGTAAATTTTCAAATATTTAAGCAGATGGAGCATCTGCTTCTACCACATCTATAAAGAGGTTGAGGTGTTAATAAAGACTTCATTATTGACACAGCAAATGTGAGAAAGATTACTGTTGCTTTTAAAAGCAATAAACACGTAAGAGGTGCAGTCTGTCCATGGACCTTTCCAAAGGTCTGTCCCTCTTTCGTCATTAGGCTCCATTAACAGCCTAGAAGCCTACTTAAAATAAATAAATAAATAAATAAAAATAAAAAATCTCTGTTAAAGAGGCAGAAGAAAGGCAAAGTAAAATGCTGGAAGAAAATGCTGGATTACATGGCAGTAATCGTGGTGAATAACTCTAGCTGTAGAGTTTCATTAAATGAAATTAACTTTACAGTCACAGTAAAATTGGAAATAGTAAAGGTTATATTCTTTCTGGGGAGAAAAAACTAGTTGTTTCAAGTTTAGAGGGAATCATGCAGGCATTTGAAAGTATCTGAAAATGTGCTATTAAGCCCTGAAGTTCAGCTACAGTGAACCAGGAAAGAGAAGTAAAAAACTACACATAAGTGTAATGTAAGGTGTAATCATATTAAAATCATGAGACCTATGAATGTACATGTGGGTGTGCATGTGCACAATGTGCAAGTCCCGGGAGGAAAACTTCAAGGACATAAGTCTTTATTGCTATGCAATGTGACAGGTATTAGTTAACTATTCCTCTTATAATGTTAGATTGCTATTCACTTTGCCACTGTTGCCCTCTCCCATGCTGACTGTAATGATCGCAAGGAGAATACTGACAACACTTCCCTTGTCTCCTTGCTGCCTCAACAATTGCAATCTCTTCTGTGAGCAGCTATATAATTGCAATGCCTTCTCTCCTTACAGAGAGTTGTGTTCAGCATATTTTTAGAATTCCTAATAAAAAATTATCACCCTCAAAGGCTTAGACATCTAAATTGGGACAGCAGCAGTTTCTGGCTTTCACTCCCAGCCCTGTTGAGCTGTTCAGAAAAACAGCACAAGATCATTGTTCTTGAAATACATAAGCCACAGCATGGCCATTCTGGTGTTTCTCTGCATATTTACAAAAACATTGTTATTAACATTAGCGTGATTTGCATAGCAGTAACAATTAGTTTTGAACCACTTCTCAGAAAAGTTTTCTGTTCACATCTGAAACATGCCTACAAAAGGAGGGTGGGGTTTTTTTGGTCATAAGGGGGGAAGAGTGGGGAGCATTTACCAGACAGAGTTGTTATTTATAAGCACTCCGATTTCTACAGCTAAAACAATGAATAGATTAATCATGTTTATAGCCCCATTTTATTTACCTATATCCCTGGTGGCATTTCCTACAGAGCAGTTCCTCAAAACAAAGGGCTGAGTCTTTCTGGAGACTGTTCACGTTAAAGTGTGTGTGTATATACATATTTATATGCATATATGTGAAGTCTTACCAACAATTCAACAATATATTGCAAGTTAATGATAGTATGCTGCCTGTGAGTGACTATTCCCTCATTTTATTTAACCTTTTTCAGATGCTACTTTAACACCTATCACTGTTTTCTCTTCTCTGATAGTGTGTAAAAGTCTTTTTCTAGTCTAATGTGTTGAGCAAATTTTATATTTTATTTTTGGTTTGTAATATCTAGCAGCACAATTTAATTAACATCAAAGGAAGGAAGGAGAACATATAAGTATATCCCGTTAGGATGAGTAAAGCACTGATATGCACTGTGTACTAACTAAAAGTGTTTATTTAAATTAAATTTGCATATAGGTTAGGTTTAATATTCAGGATCCCAGAATTTAACAACTTATTTCTGAAATCAAAAGAATATCTGTACCTTGTCTGCAGATGAGCCTTTTTTTTCAGAAACATCCTAGAGTTTAGCATATTCAAGTATTTAACTTGAGTGCATGGTATTATCAGTAAATGCTGCTTACCTGTGGAACAGGAAAGATAATACTGTCTACTCAAACTTGCAGTCCTTGAGACTTAACTCAGGAGGAAAAAAACTATGTCCAATAAACCTGCAGGACTAGAAAGCTTCAAAATAACAGATTAATTAACTAATTTAAAATTAAATTAATTAATTTAATTTAATAATTGATTTTAATTAATTAATTTAAAATTCACTTGTTTTTTTTCTCCAGAGAATGGTATTTTATTAACTTTGATGTTTCATATTTTATTTCAATTTTTAAACCTTATATTTTTACCTACATTAGTATGTTTTAATCATATTTTTAGTTCATGTTTTTCTTAAATTAGTCTTCTACATTGAAAAGCTCATAGTAGAATCCATCAAAACTTTCTAAGATTTTTTCCAAACAGCTAAAACTACTCTTGAAATGTAACCATAGAACTGAATTTTAAGGAAGAACAACAATACATATCTACAAAACATATAGTAAATTCTTCATCCGTTTTGTCATCTCATTAACAATACTCCTGCACTAATTTTACTATTCTACCTCCTTCACATGACTCAAGATGGACAGGATTCCAATGAACATACACTGTTGAATGCTTAGCCATCTTCGTTTATGGCTTCAGGATCAGCATTCTCTTAACAACCAAAAAGCGAGACTGGAACTTAGATACTTTGTGTCTTGTGTGGGGATAGCCTTTTTGTTATTCATCTGATAACTGCATGTTTCTCCTTGCACACTATTATCATCAACCTTTCATTTTGCCATAAACAGCATAAAATGAGCATATCAATACATTCTATTGTGCTGGGGCTAATTGTTATTAAGCAAGGGACTGTTGACTGTTTTCCCTCTCCTCCTCTTTTCAGAATGAACAACCATAAAACAGGAAATCTTTTACCAGGCAATCAGTTTTATTATTCTCAAACAGACTAACTAAAAGATGGATTCAATGAAGCAAGCTGTGACACTGATTGTGGAACAGTAAGGCTTGAAACATTCTTGAGAGCCATGACCAGACATAAACAAGTATATGAAGCAGAAATTAGGATAAATGAAAAATGGCTAAAGGATACGAAGGGGAAACACCAAAGGGACATTAAAGAGAATGTTTTTGTGTTCACTCAAGGAAGCCAAAATCTGCATGTGAGGAAAGTGAAACCATAAAGTGAGTGGCAGAAGTATTGGTATGGTCTCAGGTAGATAACAAATAGGAATCCATGTGTTTTGGAGGAAACTGAAGCAAGTGTGCATAGGGTAGTACATTGTGTATTCTTTATTCATCATCAAGATCTTTATTCATTGTAAAAGAAAATGACTTTTTTCTTCTGTCTGGGAATGGGTATCTCATACTACCGTAAATTTGTGGATGAGTACCATGATGCAGGTGATCTTAAGTTACTTGTGGTGCTGTTTTAAAAGTTTATCCACAGACTGTCAACAGCAATGATGCCCCTGAAAGAATAACTGGCTTAAAAAGAATGGGAATCATTAGAAATTCCAAATATTACATAAGTTAGTTAGAATCTTGTTATAATTAAGCTCTTCATTACACTTTTTTATGTGAGTCATAAAAACAGAACATGAAGATATTTAAAATCTGAGACAATCCCTGGGAGATATAGTCATGCAATGACCATAATCATTACTACAGCAAGCCACACACTATAAAGTGGTGATGAAGAAGATAGAAAGGACTTAGAAGAAGAAGATAGTGTACCTTATATAACAGCCATCTCATCCAGACTTCTTAGGGAACAATAAAAGTGGTGGACTGGCTCAGTTGCCCAAGGCTCCATCTCCTTAATTGTATCCCATGCAATTGAAAGCATTTGAAACAGAAAATTTAAAACAAAAGTTACCATCACAAGTCCATTCATCTGGCTTTGATATCTTATTGCTGAGCAACATGTTCATTCAAAACAATATCTAAGCTTGTTTAACATGGTTTGACTCTTTGGTGAAGGCAATATATGATTTATCAGTCTGTAGTCAAGAGACAGCTAAACTTTGAAAAATACACAGCAGTTTTCATCTGAAATCCGTTTTATTTCACGCTCATTGACAATAATGTCTATAGCAAAGTGCTAGTGGTTTGGTCAGTCTTAGCACCTTACTTCATGCTTCGAAACTCAATTATGCTGCTATATAGGGACATGGTAATTATAACACTGGAGAAGCACTTTGTAATTCCAAAGCTCTATTAAAAAGCTAATTATTGAAAAGCTTGACCCCTCTGGCTGTATATCCTGGCAAGACTACGCTCAGGGACAATTCTCAGAGGTTAGCAGCTCTCACAGTCTGTCCTGAACTGTGCCACAGTTTTCCTAAATGAGTCTTATGAGATAACTTAGAAACAAATTTTGCTGATCCTAGTAACACTCAGTCTAAACAAATAACTTACAATTATTTCATTAGGATTTCATTAGTCCAGCTGACTAACACTCTATGTTGTGAATAACGTAAAAGGGAGATTCTCATGGTGAACAGACTAAAAGAGCAATAACAAATAAACAAACTGAAAGAACAAAATATTTGTCATTGGACAACTCTTTTTTTTTTTTTTTTTTTTTTTTTTTTTTTACTTCAGATGTCAATAGCCAACTTCAAATGTTGGCAGTTGATAGAACAAAAATATATTTTTCAATACTTTTCAGCCTGAAAGTATTTCCTTGAAATCATGATGTATTCACAGAACTACTTCCGTAATCACTGACTGCACAGAAAACCATCTGCATGGATATTATCTTCTTATAGCAGAAAAGACACATAATAATTAGAATATAGATAGAAAGGATTTAATATTAGCTGTACGGTCTCACCTCCTGGTTAATGTTTGCAAGCTACACATAGTACAGTAAGAGATATATACCTGTTATCTGTATCTGTAAGACAAACTGATGGGTAGTGTAATTGTCCTCACTACTGGAAAGAAAACATAGTATCTATATTCTCAACAAATACTGTGATGTTTAAGCTCTCAGCAAAACCCTTTTCTCTTTCCATATATTAAGTGTCTTAGAGGACTGTATAATGTTGTCTGAGTGTGGTGGTTTTAACGTGCTATGCATCTAAACACCACAACCACTCTCTCATTCCTAGATGAGGAGGGGAAGAAGTAAACAACTCATGGGTTGAGATAAGGATAATTTAATTAAAGGAAAATAATAATAATTATTATTATTATTAAGGAAAAATTATTATTAACCAAACAATTTAACTAAAGGCGAGAGGGGAGGATGGGGAGGGGGGGGAGGGGAAAGGGAAGGGGAAAAGGGAGAGGGAAAGGGAAAAAAAATAAAAATAAACAAATAAAGGCTATGTGGAAGTGCAGAGGAAAGGAATTACTCTCTATTTCCTACAAATGAGTGATGCTTGACCACATCCTTGAAGCAGGGCCTCAACACACGTAGCCAGTGTTCAGGAGGAGGACTGATGTTTTCACCACGAGAGCCCACCCCTTCCCTCTTATTACTGTTTCCACCTTTTATTACTGAGTGTGACATCATACGGTATGGAATATCCCTTTGGTTGGTTTAGGTCAGCTGCCCTGGTGATGTTTCTCTTCTCACTTTTTTGCCCACCCCTTAGGAGGGTTAGAGAGAGTCCTGATGCTGTGCCAGCATTGCTCAGCAGCAGACACAGCAATGGTATACCATTGCTTTTCTAGCTCTAGTAGAGCACAGCATTGTATGGGCTGCTTCAGGGAAAGTTAATATCCCAGCCAGACCCAGTACACTGAGGAAAGGCAAAAAAAAAATCTGGGACCTTTTGTACTCATATTAAAGAGGGCTTGTTTCTAATAGAAATGATGTATTGTGATAATTCCTATGAAAAGAGTGAAGCTGTCTTATAGGTGGGATATAAAGGTAAAAAACAGCAGTGGGCAGTCCGTCACACCTGAAGATGTTCTTAATAAATTAATTTACATATTTTTAATTTTAAAAAGTTTAAAGGTGCATTTGATAAACCTGATGCTTTTTATTTATCCTGAGAATCTCTCCAATGCAAGACCCCTTGTATCTTTCAGTTGCCCCTCTGAGAACTGTATGAGAAATGTGGGACATATCAGTGTGATATGTTATATTTTGTTTTGTTATAAATATAACATTGTTATACCTCTATTTATGATTATTCTCATGCTTGTTATGAAAGAATAATAAGTTAACTCTAATCTGGATGATTTTGTATCTCTGGACAACACCAGAAGACAGTTTTAAGTAACTCCCATTATGAAAATATCCAGGGATAATATAACTTTAATAACTTGCACATTTTACCTCCAAGTATGCACATTTTACCTCCTCACACCTGTAGAAAAGTGTGTTTGAAAAAAAATAAAAATGATAATATATATATAGTGTATATATATATATATTTTTTAAAAAAAAATCAGCTCCTACCACCGGTGGGAAGAAACTGCCTTTAGACAAAAACAGACAGCTTTCCCTTCCTGACTGTTGCACTATCTGGAATAAACCAGACTAATCTGGAAAGTAATTTTAAGATGTGTGAATTCTTTTTGTTGTTTAATCCCTTTTCTGTCCAATTCCTATGTTTTTAGAGGAAATAAATCCTTGTGTAAAAGCAATCTGCTCTGTACTACTGCAAGGACCTAGCAATCAAGGCTTGTGAAGGGAGATTTCAGATGGTCACTGCAGTGGGTAGGGTTTTCTGAAAACAAAACAAAACAAAGAAAACAAACAAAAACAAACAAAACAAACAAACAAATCTCTACTAGCAAAGGTCACAGTGCTATGAAGACCCATACTTTAGATGGTGTGAACAAAATTTTGGGTGTTAACCTTAAATTGAGTGCAGGAAGAAGCTATGAAAAACTTATCAACATAAGTCCAAACCTGTCATAGACATGGAAGAGATTTTTAGAATCTGCTTTCTACAAGTGGAAGAAAATACTTATATATAGCAGGACAGTGAAGAATCGTTTTTTCTCTCTAGGTGTATGTGGAAGACAATGAACCATGAAACCTAAAATGTAAAGTACTCAGAGGACCAAATGAGCCTAGTAGCAGTTTGCACTGCAACAATGAAGCTAATGTTCCTGGAGTTGATAGGCTTGTAGTCCTCTTTTTGCTGCCATTTGTAGGTATATATTCTAAAATAAATTGCACTTTGCTGATGTTCTATTATAATTTTATAAATCTTAGCTTTCTCAAATACTGGGTATAACACTAGTATTGTAAAGCTTACTAGTTGCACTTATAACTAAAGAGAACTTGAAAAACTCTTTTATTTTTGAAGATGTCACAGTGATTTGGCATCACTGAGTTTTCCTAATGAGGTGGTGGTTTTTTTGTTCTTTTGTTTGTTTGTTCTCTGGATACTTATACTATTTAAAAAAAAAAAAAAAAAAAAAAAAAAAAAGGACATGTGTCCTAGTTTTTCATATGCTTTAATGTTCAATAAAAATTAGTTTGGAACAAAAACTGGCTAGGAAACACAATTTCTAGTGTGTCTACAGAGTAATATTCCTGCTTATCAAGAATGAAATCTAATATTTTCAATGAGTTTATACTCTGTAGCTCAGTGTGACACATATGGTAAACTGATGTAGACTAACATAAATACCAGTAGTAATAATAAGAGGCTGGGAGGGGACGGGGGACGGGGAAGGGGGAAATCCATAGGAATACAAAATGAGAAGAGACACATTACAGCATGATTCTGCTTTGCTGTTAATTCCAGATGCTGATTCAGCATTAGGTACCAGTGTAACTAAAACGTGTGAATAGCCAGTTAGAGAAGGAAGATTTGAGTGTAATGGCAACTGAATACTAAGGAGACGAAATGCAAACCAGGTTCAAATCCAGACCCAAAGTGAATGTAGATTAATAACCAAAGTCTCTTAAGCAGCAAAGTTATTAACTAATGCCTTAGAAAATGTTTGCTTGTATAGATCTGTTCAGTTCCCAGGTGGGCAGAGAGATCCAAAGACAGAAGTGAAGCACAATCACTTTGTCATCTTCATTTTTTCCATACTGAATTACATTTTTGACAAAATGAAACACATACTATGTATGGGTATATACTGTTGCATGATGCTATTAACATAATTTGGATTCTAATCTCACAAGTCTCCTTAGACACCTTGTCATTTTCTTATTTTTAAATGTTCAATAAACTACATTGTAGACCACATTAGAAATGCAAGGTTATGTTTGATGTTAAACTGCTCAAACTACATTTTCCCATGAGAAATGACTTTATAAAGATGCTTTGATGGCATCATTCTGAGCCAAACACTTGGACTGCTGTTTCTAAATTTACACTTGAGGAAAAAAAAAGTTACAGTATTTTTTCATATCATTGGTTAGTTTAAAGTGAGTATTTAAATAGACATGATTTGGAATATTACCTTTCCAGAAAAGTTTTCCTCACATAAGAAGCTACATGCATTTAAAAGATATTTAGTAATGATACAGAAAGCTTGGAAGTAGAATCATAGAATCATAGAATATCCTGAGTTGGAAGGGACCCTTAAGGATCATCAAGTCCAACTCTTGACACCGCACAGGTCTACCCAAAAGTTCAGACCATGTGCCTAAGTGCACAGTCCAATCTCTTCTTAAATTCAGACAGGCTCGGTGCAGTGACCACTTCCCTGGGGAGCCTGTTCCAGTGTGTAACCACCCTCTCTGTGAAGAACCCCCTCCTGACGTCCAGCCTAAATTTCCCCTGCCTCAGCTTAACCCCGTTCCCGCGGGTCCTGTCACTAGTGTTAATGGAGAAAAGGTCTCCTGCCTCTCGACACCCCCTTACGAGGAAGTTGTAGACTGTGATGAGGTCTCCCCTCAGCCTCCTCTTCTCCAGGCTGAACAGGCCCAGTGACCTCAGCTGTTCCTCGTACGTCTTCCCCTCAAGGCCTTTCACCATCTTCATAGCCCTCCTCTGGACACTTTCCAACAGTTTCATGTCCTTTTTATACTGTGGTGCCCAGAACTGCACACAGTACTCGAGGTGAGGCCGCACCAGCGCAGAGTAGAGCGGGACAATCACCTCCCTTGACCTACTAGCGATGCCGTGCTTGATGCACCCCAGGACACGATTGGCCCTCCTGGCTGCCAGGGCACACTGCTGGCTCATATTCAACTTGCTGTCTACCACGACCCCCAGATCCCTCTCTTCTAGGCTGCTCTCCAGCGTCTCATCGCCCAGTCTGTACATGCAGCCAGGGTTTCCCCGTCCCAGGTGCAGGACCCGGCACTTGCTCTTATTGAACTTCATGCGGTTGGTGATCGCCCAGCTCTCCAACCTGTCCAGATCCCTCTGTAAGGCCTTTACGCCCTCATTTGAGTCCACAACTCCTCCAAGTTTGGTGTCATCAGCAAACTTGCTCAAAATACCCTCTATTCCTACATCCAGATCGTTTATAAAAATATTGAAAAGTACCGGCCCTAAAATGGAGCCTTGAGGGACCCCACTGGTGACCGCCCGCCAGCCTGACACAGCCCCATTTACCATAACCCTTTGGGCCCTGCCCGTTAGCCAATTGCTCACCCATCGTATGATGTTTTTATTTAGCTGTATGGTGGACATTTTGTCCAGTAGGATCCTATGGGAAACCATGTCAAAAGCCTTGCTGAAGTCCAAAAAAATCACATCAGTTCAAAGCAGTTAATTTAAACATCCATTGTCTGACAAATTAGCAATAATAATCTTCAGAAGAAAAACTGTATGGAGGAATTCAGATCTAGAAAATTGTTCTGGTCTTCTGAGTAGTAGTATGTGTATCTTTCAGATTTTATTTTTAATTTGTGAATTCCATTGCATGTCCTATGTGTCCAGTGAGAATCCTAAATGTACATAAAAAACAAAATGATGTTCAAAGTCATGGAGACACTCTCCAGCCTTATTGTAAATTCTTAATTCCACTTACCAATCCAATCTTGATATGAAAGTTATAAAGTGAAACTTAGTTACTAACAAATTTTATTTTGTACTCAGACTAAGCAGTCAAAATAAAGGAAAATATCCACAAGACAACAAATGAAAAACAGGTACTGGTAGGAAGCTGAGAATATAAAGCCTTTAAACAGCTTCTTAAAGCCTTTAAACACCTTTAAACCGCTTCTTCTAAAGAAACACCTTTTTAGAAAAGAAAAAGAAAAAAGTTTTTTTTTCTCCCCTTTGGACCAAGTAATTTAAACACAAAATCTCTTGGACCCAAACTAGGTTCTACAGCAAGAAATAATTATGTGATAATAAATTTGAAAGAATACCAATGTGTTTGGACAGCCACACACACTTGTGGGCTACTTTAGAACTGCATATACAGTACATATATAAGTACTTATACATAAGTACATAATATATAGTACATTCACAATACCTTACATAATAAATTTTATATCATATTAAGTTCAGAATACATCTCAATGTAAGCGTGTTATTCAAATATATCGATCTTCTTACTTATTTTAATGAATTGCAAAGCTGTGTAATAGCAATATATAATCGCATGTCGAAGCTGTCCTGAGAGAAACCTGGGAGTTTTGCTAGCTTAAAAAATTTGAAATTTTTAACAAATGTTTCTCTTTCTTTTTTCTCTCTTTCTCTCTCTCTCTGTCTATTTTTTTTTTTTTTTAGCAAGCAAGGTCTAGTTAGAAAAGTTGTTGTTTAGCAGTGGAATAGCTAGTGTAATTTAAACTATTGTTCTGTTTATGTGGGACTATACTATTTAGCAAAAATGCAGCTGTTCAAACTGATGAACTGCTGCAGAAGAACTATTTCAAGCTAACTCTAGACCTTGAAAAACGATGTTGCTGAAGTTTCTGCTTGTCAATCAACGCATTAGAAAGACTATCCATTTAGAGGGACAAAATAAAAATTTATTTTACTAAAAACATTTTTATTAGTAAAAAGAAACATGGTATAACCTGACAGTTAAAGATATTTATATACATTTGATTAAACCTCAGAATGGCACAAGTGCATGACAAGCAGTTAGTTAAGAAATTGGTTAATTTCTCTCTAGACATCTAGAGATGGGAATTTGAAAGTTTTCTGTAATATCATTTACAGTATTACAAAAGAATTTCTAATTAGCATTTCAGCAGTGAAATGAGAAACAAGTAACTCATAGATCTAGAAAATTATCTAATATTCTGCTTTGTGTTTTTGTCATTGTTTTCATGAAAAATATGAAAGGTATGTTCCGAAGTTCTCTTGAAAAGGAACTAAATTGGTGATTGGCTTTCAAAATTCTTTTAATGCCAAGTCAACATTGTGACTCCCTGTTAGTACATGGGGAAAAATAATAATGATAATGATAATGATAATGATAATGATAATGATAAAAACAGAAAGAAAGGGATAAAAAGATATGGGTAATATAACTTAACTATCAGAGGAAGAAATCTTGTCTGACGTTATCATAATCACAATAAATGTATCATAAAATTTAGACACATAAAAGAAAATCAGAAACTACGAAAAACAATGATTCCCTATATATTTCCTTTATGCGATGATAGCTCAACTTCTTTCTTAGTCCAGATGGTTTCAGTGTAGTCACCTCTTATTCCACAAAGGTGAGGAACTGAAACATCATGGCAGTGCTGGAAAGTGTTTTTCCATACAGCAGCAACTGTTATTCTCTGTTCAGAAGATTATTTGGTCTGTTTCTATTCTGCTTGAAATTTAGGTCAAGGAAGAGTAATTATTGTTAACGTATGAGTACAGTAGTTCATATCTTTGGTGCCAGAAATGGAAGCCCAAATGATTTTGGAATCTGTGTTTGACATGTTTATGTACTTTGATAATTGACCAGTGTAATTTTTTGACCAGTGTAATGGTCAAAAAATAGAAAGATTTGTCTAGATAAACAAAATTACTTTTAATTGAGAATAATTATCATAATTCCATTGTATGAGTTGTCATGGATAAACTGCTTCTAAAAAGAGAATGGGGAAGTTTCTCTCTCCTGTTTCAGGTACTTATTTTAGAAATAGGATGGATTACCATTTTAAGGAAAATTCATTTACCTTGAATGTTGAGTAAAAAGGTACAAGCCTTACCAAGACATGTAAGTTTCAGGTGGCTATCATCAGATAGGATGAATGCAACCCAACAGCTAATCACTTCTCACAGTAGGGTTGGAAACACTAAATACTGTAAATAGTATTCCACAGTCATTTATGATTTTTCCAGGCTTTATGCTCCATTAAATATGACATTGTATTTATTGCAAACAAACTAAAAGCCAATATGCTTTGCATCTGGGGGAAAAAAAATCTAAAAATCCCATAATTCCTCTATTCTCACCCATGATCTATCTGTTTCTGGATAGTCAGTTTCTTTCTAAAACTCCTAAGCCACCATCTGAGAAAAGGTTGCCACGTCTAAGTTTTCTATGACACTTCGTCTTTTCCAACTGGAAGTTTCGGTATTTTGAGCACTTCTATAACTTGTCCAGGAATTCTGGGCATGCCAGCTCACTACCAACTAACTACTTCCTCTGAAAAATCCTAGTTTGAGATGTGGCAGCAACAATTAGGGGAAAACCATCTGTCGTTGCTGTAGTGCTTTGATTTGAGCATAGCTACATGTAGATATATTTATCTGGGCAGCTGCAACTTTGCAATTGCTGCACTAATGACTATTTTTTGGCTGCAATTTTTGCAGCAGCAGCAGTTATATTTACTTTTCTTTCCCAGCTGCAGCTGCACCAACAAAAGAATAAAAAGGGAGGAACCACAAGGAAGCAGAGCATCCAGAGGTTCTGATTCACTAGTGACTTTCTCTGGGGCCTCTTTGGGGCCTCTTTTTTAGAGTTTGAGGCATAGGGAAAAGAAGGACTAGCCAATGACTACTGACTGCAAGATGAGAACAGGAGTTTACAGCTCTAAAAGGCTCTTCTGACTTACTAAGCCTGACTTACTTTACTTTGTGAGCATTCATTGTCCATTCACTAGAATGTGACTGTTGCCATACAGAATCTCTGAACTTTAGCTTGGAACCAGCAGTCACTGTCCAGTTTGGCAGAGGCAGATCAGCTATTGATGTTGTTATGCTGGAAATGAATAAACCTATTTAAAAGGTTCAGTAGCTGCAAACTCTAAAACTCTAAAACACGGAAATTGGTGTTTTGGCATGTGGGTATGTAGTTACCTAACTGCATTGGCCCACATTTGCCAAAGTTTGGCTTGGATTTATAATTGAAAGCTGTTTTGCTGGAAGAAAACCCTGGCTAATGTAGACATGCCCAGAATGGTGTACTAGGCAATGATATTTCTTTAGTAACACCAATCTGTTTTCCTTTCTACAGAAAGACTACCACAGCAGACACCATAGATATTGGTGATGAAACTTTTTCTACTCTTACTGAGAAAAAAATTGTTAATCTTCCCCATTTGATGAAGTCTTTTAATGGACTATAGGATAGAATAACTGCCTAGATATTTGTTAGTTGATAGTAGAATATACACTTTTCATTTGATCTTTTGCCAAGTTTGGGGACTTTAACTGTTTCCTGGTTGTAGGCAAACTGGTCAGCTATTCCACAAAAAGGAAGGAGCTAGGGAGGTATGGCAGATCCTACAGAATATAAGAATCACTTCTGTCCCCTCATCTAATGAATCACTAATTATTTGGACTTTCAGGGAACAGAGTAAGGTGTTGTGATGACTCAATGTCCTTCATTATTTCCACATTTATGACCATTTCATCCTTCTTTCCCATTCCAACTCTTCCTTTTCTTTTTCTTTTTCTTTTTCTTCTTCTTTTTCTTTTTCTTTTTCTTTTTCTTTTTCTTTTTCTTTTTCTTTTTCTTTTTCTTTTTCTTTTTCTTTTTCTTTTTCTTTTTCTTTTTCTTTTTCTTTTTCTTTTTCTTTTTCTTTTTCTTTTTCTTTTTCTTTTCCTTTTCCTTTCCCTTTCCCTTTCCCTTTCCCTTTTCCTTTTCCTTTTCTTTTTCTTTTTCTTTTTCTTTTTCTTTTTCTTTTTCTTTTTCTTTTTCTTTTTCTTTTTCTTTTTCTTTTTCTTTTTCTTTTTCTTTTTCTTTTTCTTTTTCTTTTTCTTTTTCTTTTTCTTTTTCTTTTTCTTTCCTACCTTTCTCCTTCCACTTAAATATTCCTAGTTTTTCTGTCACTGCCAGTAATGGGTCTGTCTTTAGGGAGAAAACCAACAGAAACATGTCTGTAAACAAAATCAAAAAGAGTTAAAAAGAGACATATATATGAAATAGTATCTCCACACCTAGACACACTCTCAGTGTCCAGCTTTTTTTCAGTTAAGAAAAATTTGTTCTGAATATATGTATTTAGTAACTTTTTTACAGGTCAATGCCCGATCTCCTCCTGATCTAGTGTGAAATTTTCACACCCCACAGAACCAATTTTTTCAAGAAATAGCACAGGTTTGATATTTTCTTTTTGCCTGTTCTGAATCTGGCCTGTCAGAAAGGATGATACAGAGACACTGTTTATTCCAGTCATGGTTTTGTAGATTCCTATTACATCTTTTGTTGTCAGCATTTCCCACCTGATTTCATGCATTTTGAATTAGGGGGAAAAAAAAGAAAAAAGAAAAAAAAGGTAATTCAAAATTATTTATGCTACTGAAATACATGTATTATGGAGATATGTAAGGAAGACAGACAAAATGCACTATTGTATTAAGTAACAGGAGACAGATCCTCGAGAAAGTTAAAAACAAACAAACAAACAAAAATACACCAGAGCAAGTTATACTGCATAAATAGATACATCATACTGTCTAGAGGTCTATACACAGCAATATTCAGTTATCATTTTTTTCTGGTAGGAATATGTGAGATCAAGTCTCATACCATCTCCCAGACTACAAAAAATATGAACCTGCACAATTACTTCTGTCCCATATAACAGAAATCTGAACATAATTTGCTTTTGTCTGTTTTTTGTTTGTTTGTTTGTTTTCTTTTATTCTTTTTACATGTCAAAATACTTTATCTTACTAGAGATTATAGATCATATAATATATTTCTAAGACTTTACAATGTGTTTTGTTGACAGTTAGTCAATAAAAATACCTGACAATTATCAATCATTAGTTTCTTAAAGGCTCCTTTACCTTTAAATCACTGTAGCAATGCTCTCATAAAATATGGCTTGTCTACTATTACTCTTTTATATGTACTGTAGCTGTCACACCATTACAATTACCTTCCATCTTTGCCATCTGGAAACAGAAGGAGAAGAACTTACTTTTTTGTACTTTATGGAAAATAATTACCAGTAATATTTTGCATCATAACTGAAGGAGTTCTTGATTGCTGTCTAATTTCATAAGTATTTATCAATGCGTATTACAAGAACTTATATATGCTACTATTTTGATGTTGCTTTAAATTTCAGAAATGAATTCTTCCATCTGGACAATCACATAATATTTCTAAAACCTTAATTAAGCTCCATCAAACAATAAAATATTTTTATCATCCAGGTATGATGCACAGGGTCATAGCAACCTGAGGAAACAGAAAGTCGTTTGGCAAAACCATGCCATTACATCCTTTTTAACAAGATGAGAAATACATTTTAAAATGATAAGTGGTAATAATGGACAAATCATGCTAGATCTGAAACTTCGTTTACCTCAGATTAGCAGCTGAAATATCTGAATTCAGTCAATTTATTTGAATAATGATAATAAAAGCCCCTAATTTTGCAGTTCTGTCAGTGTGGGCAAACTCTTAAACAAGAAAAGAATCTCATTGAAAACACTGGGGTTTCTCTCAGGCTCAAAGGACTGACCATGTACATATACTACAGGAAGTTTTATTTATGAATTATGCAGGGTATTTCTTTTAACCAGAAAACCTAGAAAACAAGATTTGTCAGCCCTTTGCTCCTTGCACTCCTAATCTCAGAGCAAGGACAAAAGTAGAAGGCAGACATAAGAACAAATAGCAAGAGCTAAACCTTGCAAGCTTCCAAGAAGAACTGGCTTGAACTGAAAGGGTGAAGGACTCCTTCACTTATGAGCAGGACAATAAATAAATAAATGAATAAAAAATAGTGGGGGGAGAGGAGCACTGTTCTAGAGGCTATGTGAAAAAAAAATCAAAAAAGGGTACTTCATATTTACCATACATATAAGGGGAGGGGGACCTACATATAAAAACATGATAACTGCTTAAACTACCCACAGAAAAATTACAAAAATATCCTTGGCATCCCTCAATCATCATTTATTGCCATAAAAGGAAGCAAGTTCCATATTTCTGCATGATAAGGACAATGACAAATATAAATACCTATGTTTCTGAAGAAATTCAAAATTAATCAAATTTTGGTTCCTGAGGGAGAAAGAGTTTATAACACAGTGAAAACAATGTCAGACAAACAGGAACAGTCATGGATCAAGTTTCTGATCAAGAAAAAATTGCCCTGGGAAATTCAGATATTTCTTTCACGGTGGTTTTACATCTTTACACAATCTAAAGGCTCAGTTTTCATTGGGTATGTGATCGGTCACAACAAAATAAATATCTTCCCATCCCTGGTCATTATCTGGTATGGAGATTGAAATAGAAAAGCAAAGCAAACATCCACAGAAAGACTCTCTCTCATTTAAAAGATTAACTATAAAATTACTTTATCTTGTCTTGCAACTATTTGGAAACTCATTAAAGTTACAACAGTCACTTCATATGGAAATTACTTCTCTCCCCTGAAGAGACTGTTAACTGTAGTCACATATTTCATGGTCCATGATTATATGAACTTGTCCTGTTTCAGCAAAGAGCTTAAAATCTGAAAACATTAATGCAATGACAAGGCCTAAGCATGGAGCTCAGAGAGTCTTTCTTGTATTTTCTTCACATCTGCCTACAGAGAGGCTGACAATGCACACTTCGCCTTGCTAATTGAGCATTAGATTAAGTGGACTGGTATATTTGTTGACTGGATTTTAGCAAATAAGTAGAAGAAGTAATTGCCATCATAAGCACAGCAACAAATCCGCTTTACATTTTAATTTAATGTGTTTGCATGGGATCTTAATCCTTAGAACAGTTACACCCTACTGTAGCTAGCTATAAATGTGAGGCATAAAGTATCCTTCTAATAGCATGTCATCAGCATTTGCATTTTCAGCTTGGAAATAATGGTTTTGGAAAGGTTGATGAGTTTAGAAATATTATGGTCAATATTTTGCAAGCTGATCAACTACTACTTTTTCTAGGAGGAAAACTGCAATGCCATTGCTCTTTATATAAGATGTTAAACAAGAAGGCCGATGAATTTTAAATAATTACTGCTATGAAAGGTAGTCACATATTTACTAAATAAAACTATCCACTTGTAAGCAGTTTTAGGAACCAATATAATCTAATGTTTTTGTTTAGTTTTTGCCTATCAAACCTATTAGAATAAACATTAACAAACCTTTGAACTCAAAAGTGTTCCTTTAGAGCATTATTACCTTATAGGTGTATCATATAACATTGTCACTATTGGAATAAAATTCTTCACATAGAGGTAGTTATTCACTTATTTTTGGACACAATCTTTTAGTTTACATGTCAGGACCTGGAGAGCACCAACAGGGCTATGTGTCCCTGAGCAGCCTGACTGGGATCCCCAGATCCTGCTCCCAGCCCAGGCCCCACTGAGCCCAGTGTTGCTGTCCAGATAGGCACCACCCCCATCTTGTGGGCAAACCTGCTCCTGCTGCTCCCTGGCATCACATTTCACAGCTTCCCACCATAACTACTGTTGGATGCAAAAATTACATCTTGCTCTGTGAAAAGCTAAGCTCTAAGCACCATCTGGAAAGAATTTATGTTCTTCCATAAGATACGTCTCACCTTTAAACACCACGATCTTACATTCATTTTCATGGAAGCCAACTCCTGTTATGGTCCCCAGCTGCTCTGAAAACTGCTCTAAGAAACACAGATGAAAACAGGAGAAATACAGATTTGCAATATAGAATTTGTAGATAGAGAACTAGGAAAAGAATTAGAAGTGCAAAATTCCACTTTACATAATCAATGAAAGGTTTAACAGCAAAGTGTAACAAGGATTATACATTAAGACAATTTGTGAATCACTGCCAGGCAAACCACAGGTTGCTGAAGCTGGGTAGACAAACTTTAGTGTCCGTTGAATTCCTAAGCACTTTCCCAGTACAGACTTGCACTATTCAAGACTGGACAAACAAGTGCCTGGAAATAACTAGTCCTGGGACTAGCCCTGTCCTAAACTCCTAAAGAGCACCCTCAGCTTTTGGTAGTGTGGAACTGAAACAGGAATGTAGCAGTTCAACAGAAAAACAGCAAACTGCACACAAACATGTCATATACTAATATCAGGTAGAATTGCCACTGTAAGACTGCAGACTATGGCTCATGAGTATAAGGGCTCCCATACTTGATTGTAATGGAGACCACATTCAAGTCTTCCCAAAAAGTATAATTCATAAAATGCCAAAGACGATTAATGTTGACAGTTTTAAGCACCTCTTCCATGAATACCTTCCTTAGACAGATACTATCTTTAATTTGCTTGTTCTGTGGAGATGGCTGCCTTTCCATGGCATGGTGGTTGACATTGCCCATTGGCATTTTGGTTATAGTCTGGTTTTCTTAGTTCCCACATTGCTGTATTGAGATTGCATGCAGAAATGTGACTTTAACTAAGATAAAAAAAAAAAAAAAAAAAAAAAAAAAAAAAGGCTTCTAAGCTAAAAGCTAGATAGCTTTTAGTTGCTGAGGAGGGAAAGGGAGGGTTTTATTGCTGTTGTTGCTTTTGAGATCTACTTAAATGTAATTATGAAAGTAGCAGAATTTGCAGACTGTGATTCCCATGTACCATGCAAGAAGAATGAGTAAGTCACACTACATAGGTAATTTGGGTCTTTGATAGTGATTCACTCCTTTTACATAAAATGAGAAGTGCTAACAGAATCATTTAGAAACAAGTTAATGACAATTTATCTTTGTATGCAGTCACTATGCCACAGACAAAATATTGGTAAAGCATTTTATGTACAAGGTTCAGAAAAACATGGTATCAAAAATCATCAGACAAGTTGTCAATTTTCTTAATGAGATATGCTGCTGACATTAAATCAGTATAATTGGCCTCAGTTAAAAGTTTAACTAAGGCCAAAGTGGTTATTTGTTTTCCAAGTAGAATGCACAAAATCATAAAGTTGCAGCACTGACTCACTTCTAAAATCTACGATTTATACCCTCTAAGCTTGTATGGTTGAGTATCTGATTTTAAATTAGTTTACCTATGAACAATGGGTGGATAGACATAGTCATAGAAATACACTCTTTGCTTATAAATGACTAAAATTTGGTACTTTCTTTCACATTTGAAACACCCATCCTCAGCAATATTTTGAACTATGATGAACATTGGGGCTCTTCCAATGGTTGAGTGGTACCTCAGTAGTATGTGCATCATCTCGAGATCTAAGATGACATACTTCGTTACCTATTTTAACTATTTTTTCTTCTTATAAACCAGAAAAATATTCTATTTCTTTTCTCAAGCAATGTTCCATACAGTGGAAGGTTCACGTAACATCAATGGACTGAAATATGTGTGTTTCAAAGGTACAGTGCATCTGCCTGGATTATATCTAGCAGAGGTTGATGCTCACATCTTGCATCAGCAACGTAGCTATCTGATAAGCAATTAGGAAAAGATAGAAGCACTGATCACACATGAATACTTAAAGCAGATTGAACCATTGCTCAACATGCAATCAAATCAGACACTTACAGACTTAATTATGAGTGACAGCCCAAACCAGAATTTCAGTGCTGGCTCACTTCACTCCTTCATCTGTATACCCTCAGGGATTATAATTCTAATGCCTCTGTCACTGGGGAAATTACATGATTAAACTAGCTTTCATAGGGTAATCAATTACTTCTCAGATTTTTAAGTTTATTTTTATATCCCAGAGCCATCTCCAGGACTTCATATCAAAATGGCACATCTTCCACATTATTTAATTACTTTCATTTTTCATGCTCTTAGAAATTGTGTTTCTATGCTTATATACTTGTCCTTCCATAAACTCCCCAAAATAGGCATTTGGACTTTTTTACTTCACAGTTTACTTATAGGGTAGGTGCACATATGCACAGAACCTACCTGCACATATGCACAGAACAAGTGCATATTTCTCTCTCATAAATGTCATATCCACACTTGTACCCATTTTACGACTATCATGTATGTACATGCACACGTATTTGTGTGTGCATTTAGGTACATACAGGAATATACTAAAACTTAATTTCTTGTCTGATCAGATTTTTTATGCAGTTCCAATTCATCCTGTCTAATGAGACAGATTTTAACAGCAGTCATGTTGACAGTAAAAGTAATAGCTTTGGAAAAGCAGTAACCTATTGCTGTACATCGCTATATTGAAAAATGGATGCACTGGTTTGGAGCACATCTTTTTATTGAGCGACTACACTGCATGATGGAAGATACGTGCAAGAGAATAACATTCCTAATCACCAAATGTTCTGATAAAGAAGACCAATTTATCTCTGTCTATAGGAAATGAGAACAGGAATTTACTCCTATAAACTAGTGTGAACACACAGCTCAAATTAAACTTAACATATTAAAGTCATTTGCAATGCTCCTTTCATGGTCTGTGCTAATTGCTTTGCATTCATGTCAGTCCATGACTTAATACAGTTTTTGAGATCTGGTATGTTAGTACTGCTGAGAAAAGCTGAAAACTATAAATTGTCCTGGCAGTGATTATTATCTAAACCTGACTGAATAGTTGCATTTGGATTAGCTCATCTTTTCTTGTTGTTGTCTTTGAGGAGTTTACCTCAGAACAACTCTGTGGGAAAGCCAGCTGTTGAAAAGGAAGACCAGCTGAAGTTCTGTCTGACTAGTCCTGGCTACCAGTGCACAAAGAACTCAGGAAAGGTAAGAGCTTGTTAAGAAGCTCTTTGTTTGTTTTGTTTTGTTGTTTGTTTGTTGTTTTTTGTTTGTTTGTTTTATTTTTAAAAAAAACGTTATGATATTAGTCTTTATGTACTAGACTGATATAGGGCACTTTCTTTTTTTTTTTTTTTTTGCCACAAATGTAACTCACTCACTTTCATGAACACACAGTGTTTCACAAATCATGGGTGACAATTAAGTGCTACATATTTCTCAGCTCCAGGTGAAGTCAGCTATTGAGAAGTTTAAAATATCTTGCTATACTGAGCTTGTGGTCATTCATTTTTACTTCCATCTTCAGAGAAAAATCAGGTAAGAAATTCTTTCTTCTGTAATATATAAGGTAGGCTTTTGATGGATTCTTTGAGTAACAATATCACCAAGAAATTAAAAAGATAGACCATCAATCTAAAGCATCTTTTAAGACTTAGCTGCAGTAAGATCCACAAGTAAAATTAATTTCACTTGCATGAAATCAGTAACCAATCTGTATGCAAGAGACACCTAAAGGCCTCTAGGTGCTGCATTTTATTCTTCCAACCTCCTGCCTAACTTCAGGATGAAAAGAGCCCAAAAGCCATAATCCACAGACCAGAGAGTAGCATTGCATTACCCAGAGCCTTTGGGTAGACTGATTCGCATAAACCTACCTCACTTGGAATCCCTCATGCAGTCCTCCCACCTGTACCCTTCTTCAAATATATTGCTGTGGATGTACAGTCACATAACATGACCCATAACGTTTGGTATTCCCTTGCCTGTCAGCAAACATTTTCAGCTAAGAGAACTATTTTAAATTGCAGGCTAATTTAGGCCTTTTCTATAAACTAATGAATTCTTTAGGATGGATTAATAATGCAGAAAAGTTGGCAGGGTGGAAATTTTACATTGTCTGAAAAAATCTGTCAGAACTGTAGATTTACAAAGAGTACTAAGATTTTTTTTTAAACCCAGGTATCTTAACCAGGAATATTAGCATCAATCAATACCCACTAACCTTTTATGAAAAATATTTTTTTCCTCAATATTTGTTTGAAAATATTTGTCATATTTTAAAAGCATCACCAGTCACCAAACTGATCACCTTCTTTCCTTTCCTTGACAATAGAGAGTATAGTTTTTGATGCAGTAATACAGTTGCATGTAAGTTTTGCTTACAAATCTCAGCAAAATTCATGAGAGTCTAAAATGAAAATCCCTGTCATGTGGTAAGCTCTAGTCAATGGTATGTCATTTACTCTGGCTCTCCATTTAGTTTAAAAAGGCTTAACAACTGTCAATTTGAAGAAACAAGCTTGGAATAACAATGACCATCTCATCCTGCTTATTGATTTTAGCTGTTTTATTATGTTTTATCCAGTGTGCTAAAAATCAGAGCCTTCCCAATAGTTTTCAGATATACTTACAGAAAAACGTTAACACAAGGGGATGGGTTTAGAATAGATTTTTCCTGGCTAACTAACAAAAACGTGTTCAACAACAGTTAGTTCTCTATATTGGAAGAACTGTCAACCATGAAACTATAAAATAAAGATTACATATAATCAGTTATGGCTTTAGAAACAAGGTTTCTCTTCAGTATGAAACTGAAGGGGCTGGGCTTCAGGTTGACCTGAGTTTCTGACCTTCAGTTTCTTTCATCTCAATCTGGAAAAATCCATGACTTTCACTTAAATATAATGATGAATTAGTTTTATCACTTTTTTCTGTGACTGTGTGTTTTTATTACTTTTTTTAATCTTTTTTTTTTTTTTCACCATCAAAGAGGTATTATTTTTTTCTCCAGAGTTCAATGTACTTCTTCACCCACCCATTGATGTCTTCTCATTTCATCAGCAATTTATACAATGGGAGACTGTGATTTCTCTACAACAAAGACTGAACTATTCTGGGCAGTTTTGTTTAACAGCAGAGGAGAAGATGTGAAGGGATGTCTACTGGGCTGCCAGCTTCGAGAATAAACTGACAAAGCTACAGTGACAGAGGGGAAAGGCCCAGAGAATGAGGAGCCAAACAGAAGGACAAACAAAACCAAAATCAAGTGAAAGATAATACAGGTTTCAAATGATTATGAAATTAAGACAAAAGTTGTAAAAATAAATAAATAGGTAAATAAAAATATAAATATAAATATCAACAATAAGAAGAAAGTCTGCCATAAAGGGTTATCCTTAATCTTTTATAGCATCCACATCCATGTGAAATTGACAGTATAATATAAGCTGAAGGCAGCATTTGTATGTTTACCATTTAGGATTTATATCATATTGGGTCCAATCCATCAGCTTAGGCCTGAGAGCAGCTGCTATAACATAAATCACTATCAAATGTTTGCATAAAAAATGCACTTTTTTTTTCTCCCTTCCCTTCCCTTCCCTTCCCTTCCCTTCCCTTCCCTTCCCTTCCCTTCCCTTCCCTTCCCTTCCCTTCCCTTCCCTTCCCTTCCCTTCCCTTCCCTTCCCTTCCCTTCCCTTCCCTTCCCTTCCCTTCCCTTCCCTTCCCTTCCCTTCCCTTCCCTTCCCTTCCCTTCCCTTCCCTTCCCTTCCCTTCCCTTCCCTTCCCTTCCCTTCCCTTCCCTTCCCTTCCCCTCCCCTGTTTGTCAAGTCGGGGGGAGGCAGGTAAGGGAGAGAAAGTAGAGAAAGAGAAATTAGTAAGAGACAAGAGATGAGAAAGAAAGAAAGAAAGAAAGAAAGAAAGAAAGAAAGAAAGAAAGAAAGAAAGAAAGAAAGAAAGAAAGAAAGAAAGAAAGAAAGAAAGAAAGAGAAAGAAAAGCAAGCGAAATCAGGATTTTGTATTTTATATCTTTTGTCATTCTCAGCTTTCAGAGAACAAACATTCACAAAGTTTTAAGTGTCGGGTAGCTTTTTAAATGAAGAAGCAGCAACTGTGCAATCTGTCTTCCAAAACTGCAAACACCCATGGAAGTTCATATGTAATTGTTAATGGATTATCTTTTCTGTAGTTAGTGTCTACAGTGTAAGTGGATAATATTTGCTAAACACTCCAGAATAGCAACTGGGAGACATTTTGTTCCTGCTGTTGTTGTGACCATCACCATCTATATTACTGACCATACAGCAGTTTTCCTATGTTCACACAGGATCTTAATTTTTATTCCTTTTGTTGTAACTTTTGTTGTCCTTGGTTTTGTTTCAGTATTAGTCCTTTTGCTGGTGCTGTTTGTTGTGGAGGAATTTGGAACTGATAACTGTCTGTATCCTAGATATCCATCTTATATATCTCATACACTTATACAATATAAACTTGGTATGCTAGCACTTGGTTTACTGCTATTATTTGTCACTGTGCTGTCAGCTGGAAATATTTTAACAAAACATTTGGCCTCAAAGCTGGTAGAAGCTGATCAGAATTTCCATGTGCTGGATTTAACTCACCCAGTACTGCCAGAAAGTCAGGCAGTGTAAACTGGTCTCCTTAGCTAGTCAACAGACAGATAAAGGCACCTTCTTACTGTTTATCTTTTTCCTCTGACTCTAAAGGAGGATTTAATTCAAAGGTGGTTAAGTTACATGAGATAAATCTCATGCTTTGTAGGTCCTTTTATGGAGACCACAGATTAGATAATTGGTTGTACTAGGTACTGGAAGAGCTTGTTGAACAGGGACAAAATGCATCACTAATGATGTCTTCTGTCTCTTGTTTTGTGCTTAAGCCACTAGTTTAGATGTATAGCTTTGTATATAAGCTGGTGTATAGCTTGTATTCCTGCCTCTATTTATTATTAAAAAAAAAAAAAAAAAAAAAAAAAAAAGGAATTAAGGCTACAGTGAAATGACAAAATTATTAATGAATGATTTTATGAATTGTATTTTTCTATGTGTACTCTGTTAAAGCAACCTTTTGTACTAATCTTGTCCTATTGATAAAAATCAAACCAAAAATATAAATAAATCTTCATACAATTTGAAACATAACTTTTGTACTCAAATGAAAAATTGAACATTTCATTACTAATAAAGGGTTTTGTGCCATAGTTATTTTTTTCTGTGTGGTTTGTCTGTACTTTCACCCTATACTGCCTTTTACCAGGCAACAAAGCTGAAGTAGAGATTAATTCTGACCAATATAGTTGACAGCTTCAGGGAATAAGTTATAATTGAAAATCACTTTGTCCAAGAGTGTGGTACCGTAGTGGGACATAACATAATGGAAAGTTGTGCATAGGGTTTTAACAGAGATTTTAATGGGTATGTTTAAGACAGTTTTGACTAATCTGTTCTAGCACTAGATACATTTATTTACATCTAGAGAGCAGTCATTTTCTTGAAACTTGTTATCTTGTGAAGGTGTTTTCCCTACATGAATATTTTGTTGTTGTTGTTATTGTTGTTGTTTTCCCCTTTCTACACTCCTATATTCTTATTCTCTTGCTTAAACAAAATGCTAGAATATTTGAGGATTTGGTTGGAGGTAGAGGAATTACAACAGAAACAGAGTTCCCATTTTCCTCTCTTGTCTGATTTAATCCTTTTGTTATTACAAGACGGCTGTGACAATGGATAGCACCCAGATTTCATAGAGCTCTCCTAGGCATGAACAGATGATTTCAGGGTTGGAGATCATGAGATCTGTAGTTATTTTCTAAAATCTTCTCATGAATGGCCCTTCAGACTAGAACCACTCTGACAGTAAGACTGCATTTATTTGGCAGGAAGCTGTTTATCACTTCAGCCACTTACACAGCTATTGCTGAATATCTTCTCCTAAACAGAATTGTAATATTTGTCTCCTTGAAGGATGCTATAATAAAGACGAAAATTGCAATCAATAAAAAAAAGTTTCTTCTGCAGCAATGGCAGGGGGCAGAACTCCTCATGTCAAATAGAGCCAATTGCATTCAGCAACTAGCTTCATAAAGTATGTATGAAATATGTGATAAAAAGCAATAGCAACAACAACAACAAAATAAAAAAGACAAAAAAAAATAAAAAGGAAGATACATGGGATTCCACAAATCCCACCACAGGAGTCCAGCATTTTTTAGCAGAAACAGGTTATTTAGACATTGTTTCTACTGAGGGGAGAAGAAAAAAGGAAAGGCCAAGACATAAACTTCATTACACATATTGGGTCTATTAAACATTAAGTAGTTGTTTTTCAGTTGCAGGAGTGGTAGCAAACAGCAAGAATTCCGTATAGATCTGCTTTTCACCCAATAATTTTTTTTTTCAATAATTATATAATATTCTGTATTTATTTTTTGATTAAAGGAATAAATTACAGTCCATTTGAGAGCCAGTATTAATCTTTCTTATTGCATTGTTGCACTGAAACAAAAATTAAAAGAGCTAGGAATCTTTTCAGCAATATAAATGACCCTTTTGGAGAATTTTATGCCATAGATAAACTGTGAAATTAGCCATTTTTTTTCCTTAATCATTGCTGCAGCTTGCCAACAGTGATTAATACAGAACCCTAATTATCCATATCCCAATAGCAGTTATATCAGTTATAGAAGATCCATGGTTTAAAGCAAAAATCTGATGATAAGATAGACACAATTTGGCTTTATTAATAGAAAGTACAGTTTTTTTTCTTTGACATTTATGGGTGAGGAGGGGAGAAAAAGAGTGTTATCTGGATCTGAAAGCTTAAAAAATGTATTATAAAACCTGAAGGAATAGCCAATTTAGGGGCCAATATTTTTAAACCTACAGTACAGTTTTTCAATTATTCTGATCTCTCTCATTAAGGGTATATAGCTGAAAGTTCAGGCAGACATATAATAAACACAAAGTGTAAAAAAGGATATTTACACAAAATTTAAGATTGTAATGCCAGGAAGAAACTAGTTAAATTGTCTCAAGTGCATGAGACATCTAGCTCTTCTTTTCTCCAAGTGTTTTGCTGTTGTCCGTGACCAGATGAATCCATCCCTCTGCTGAGCCAAATACCTCAGCTTTCATCTTGGTCTATCTGAAATGCTGTAGAGTATCTGAGATATTCATACAGGGATGGCAGGTATAATAAAGAAATTATCCACACCATTTTGGAGAAGTAGCTGAAAGCCAGGGCAAAATATTGCACAGCAACTCATATCCCATAGCCTCTCCCCCCTTCTCAACCCTCCCCCATCCAAGAGGAGAAATGCCCAACTGATTTGTAGAATAGTGTTGTCATATCTGCAAAGTGATGAGACTGCTTCTTTCATAGACAGAGTTGTGGACCTCATAACAAGATGAAGACAAGAGCTTATCTTCATCTAGAAGGAATTGAATGTATAGCTTCAAACCACGACAAAGTTGCCTAGTAATCAAATTACTGGATATACAATATAGAAATATGTGTCACATTTCCTATAGAGTTAGATCACTGACAAGTTAGGAATACATTAGTCATGTATTTAGATGGATACCTCTTCAGAAACCATTTTTGTGAGTTAAAGACTTCCTTGGAAAAAGTTAAAGTGGTGTCCTTTGATCTATGGAATATTTATATATTTTTGGTGTAATCATGAAATTACAAAAAACAAACAAACAAACAAAAAAAAAAAAAAAAAACAGGAAAAATCATCAACATTGATTTTTCTTTAAATATAAACTAAAAGTATATTTGGCCATTTGAAACTTTGAATCCTAGCTTCAAATGGTCATGAAGGAAAGGCTAATAAATATTACACTATTTAGACTAAAATGTATATTTCTATATATTTTAAAGACAATCCTCATGTCTGTGGATCATTTTCTCTTACAATGAAAGGTATGCAGGGACCTAAAAGAAGCAGTTATAGTGAGCAGTTTATAGAGAAGAAATTACAACACCTTTACTGACAGGAGTTACTTGTCTTTACCTTACTATGAAATGTATTGCCATTTAAATGTTTCTGTCCGGGGTGGAGCAGAGAAGAGCAAATGTTCAGGAAGGACAGGGAAAGGAGCAGAGAAGTGGAGAATTAATGGGCTGTTAGATTCTACGTGGGTAGAAATACAAAGTTTTCCATATGTACAATGTACATGTGTATTACTACAGGAGACAAGTCATACAAAACTGTGTTTGCTGTAGGAAAATATCATCAGGAAAACAAACAAAAAACAACAACAACAACCTGATTATGTAGAAGTGGTTGGGATCTGGGACTATTTGACAACTCTTGGCCTGAACAGACAGGTGAGCATCAATGCACAGACCACACTTTTTAGGCAGTGATACCAAAATATTCTTGTCAATAACTCTTCATTATAGATTTTGAGTCCTACGGTTCAGTAAAATCTTTTGGAACATCCTTAAAGATGCCTGTCTAATATGAAAGAATGAGATATTTCCAGGGTAATTTCTGATGCAGTAGAGCCACTATCAGCAAGTATGAGGTGTTGCACTGTACTGCATCACCACATGCACTAAAGAGGCCTACTTAAATGCATATTTTGTTTGTTGGAAGGCATTGACAACTGATACTGCTGTCAGATATGGAATCTGAAAAAAATTCCAAAAGGAAACAGAAGCAAGCAAGTCTTCTCAAGAGGTAATTCTTCAGAAGATGAGCATCCAACATGCTAGAGGAGCATCCAGACATCATAGAAGAAGAAATTTAAAGCCTGTAGTCACCATACAGGACACATACACATGCACACACACATGTACATAAATACCTGTCCGTTATGATATGTCTCCTATTTCCTTGTGACCTCAGTATTTTATAATCTTCATCTCTCTCTCTGCCTGGCCAGGACAATGGAAGTGCTGTATTCAGTTACAGTCCACATACCATTGACATGACTGCAGTGCTTGGACAGTTGGACCCAGAGCCCTGTCACAATCACTTATTCACATTCTCTATAACTGTTATTACGTGAAAGGAAAAATGTACTCATGGATGCAAGTGACACTTCCTTCAGCAGAAAGCACTGCATTTTCATTGTACTTTACCTCCACTATTGGTCACTGATCAGAACAACTAGAAGAAGTTTAAGTCCTTTATGTGCATATTGGAGATGTTATTTCTAGTACCCCAATGAGGCACTTGATATCAATGCAATGAGCTCAAAGGACCAATCTTGGTTTGTCAAGCCTGTAAGCTGACAGAAACGTGTACTGCCTCTCAACTCATTGCATTCCAATATGCATCCCAAGTGCTCTATAAAAATTGGCTTTGCAGGTAAAGAAAAATAATTTTAAAAAATCTTAATGGAAAAAAAAAAGGCTGATTACTTTCAAGAAAACCAATGTTTTTGCTGAAATCAGCAAAAGACAATAATAAAAAAGAGCATATATATGAAGAACCTACTAGTTAGAATTTGCTTGTTATAGCTTTCTGTACTAAAAGTGACAAATTTTGGAAAGAAACAAAAGGGCTGTACAATAATAACTGATGCAGATGGTAGAAAAAGTTAGTGACTGACTGCAGAAAGCCCATGGAGAGTGATCTGTTTCTAATGCATTAAATTTCAACAGCTCCTCTTACACTGGTATCATAATATGAGCCATGGACATTTCCTCTCTTTTTACTCAATCTCTTTGGAATTCCCATTTAATTTTTTTACCTTTCTTTTAAAAAATATATCATTGCATAAAGAAATGTAATGTACAAAAGTTGATTGTGCTATATATTTAACATTTATAATGTAACTTTTTTTTCTTCCCAGAAGTGAGCATTTAGTAAAAGGTCGTTAGGTTAACTCTGATTTGCAGTTGAAAGTGGAGTACCATTTAAATGAAAAATAAATAGAAATAATTACTGAATTAAGTGTTATTGAAGGATATGATATTTGTTATCTTTTGATCTATCTTTACAATTATATATGCTTCAAGACCAGAACTGAAAATAACAAGTGATTCAAAATCCTTCATTATATCAAACTTCATTATGCTGACAATTAATTTTTCCAGAACAGAAAGATTTCAGTATTTCAGAATTTTCTAAAATGTGTCACAAGTCTACATCAGTAGTAAAATGTTAAACTTTGTAGTATCTGAATCCATTCAGTACCCCATGAAACAAGTGCTTCAATTTTTCCTTTATTGTGTAGTAGTTCTCCATATCAAATAAAAAATAGAATTAATAAAAATATTGTATTTTGATGCTCTTCAATCTATTTCTCTCATTTCCAAATATTATAAAATTCCACATATGAATTTTTACTGATAGCAGCTCTGGCAGAGCAATTATTGTGAATGAATTTTTCACAGGAACTCAGTAGTTTATACTTCTCCCAGAGAGGTGTTTCACATTGTCTCATATGGTTACATCTATCAATTTAACCACTATGGACTAGATTTCATTACTAGGACATTGCACATCCTGTGCAATGAACAACTTGAAGAGGACCACAGTGGAAATACCTCAAGGAAGAAACTGACCCACAACTTTCTTGATATTTCTTCTTAGAACTACAAGAGGGAGTCAAAAACTTTCAGGGTAACCAGCATTTATTCTTCTTCCTGTTCCAGAAAAGGTAGTAAATATTCAGTGTATGATCTATTTCTTCAACTTAGCTACCCAAAACACTTTTAAACTGTGAGAAACTTTATATAGGATTCGTTGCTTATATATTCCCCATAATCAGATTTCTTGGAGGTCTCCAAAGGATAATGTCCTTTCCTAAATTTACATCTGTACCAGACATATTTCTTCCTCTTGACAACTGAAAAAAAAATTCTTTCAGTGACACTGATCTAAGAGGCACCTAAAAATTTGGTATAAATTATGTTTAAATTAGGTAAACTGAATTTCACCCACTTAATTTTATAGGTTTATTTCTATCAAAAGAATGTTTTAGCCAATTACTAAAATGTTAATTATATAGTATAATAATCTACTATGAGAATACACTGATGTCTTTGTTATTTGCTCAAGTTTAATCACTAGGAATGTGATACTATCATACATATGTGAATATATCCCTACAGTTTTAAGATCAGTAAAACCATCTATTCCCACTAAAACACAGGAAGACACAATATTTTGGATTTTCAGCTCACTTATGTGACAACAGTGATCTACATCTATCTTTTTTATTTTCACTGAACACAGTTTAGCAGCTATATGCTGCTATTTCTGAACACTATTCTTAGCTCCTTTGTAGCTTGTCTGTGTTTTCATGTGAAGCACCACCCTTTACAAAATTTTAGCTGTGACAGAACTCTAAAAAGTGTCTTCTCTGTAAGGTGAGAAACACCAAATATGTTAGATCTATCATTCCACTTGCTCCTCTACCTTCTGTAAAATATATAACCTGAGTCCAGAAATCTCACTCATCTCTTTGTTCAGTAGCCTGGCTCTTGTAACCACAACATATTACCTAATGTGCCAGAGAGTAAGTATAAGTATTACATGATAAGAAATTCAATTTCTCAATCACACTGGACCTTTCTCAAATCAGAGAAAGTCCCAAAGCTTAATACAAATGACAGCATCTGCTGCAATGTTAAGGATACGTGTATCTTCTATTATACCATATAAATATGTAGAAGTAACTAAATACTTTGTTGAAAACAAACAAACAAAACAAATGCTTTCCTATATCATACTTTACAAATGCACTTATCTCAGGAGTGAGTGACAAGAAAGAATAACTTGTTTGTAACCTGTTATTTGAAATAAATAATCATTCTGTGAAACACAGAGTTCAATGACATTAAAGATTTTTAAGTACCTAACAGAGGTCTAAATAATCCTTTGAAGATGTGGACTTCGCATTGTCCTTCAGGCAGTTCACATTAGCTAAGTTCCACTTCACATGACACAGGGACATCTACAGTCAGAATAATTACCCAGGGGTTCACCTACTATCTCTGTAGTTGCCTACATAGAATGATCAAATCATAACATCATAGCATCATAGAATCATAATTCTACCCCCCCTGCCATGGGCAGCGATGCAAATCTTTCTCTTCTCCTTTCCACTCCTCACCTCTTCTCTCCTCACCTCAATATCCCCAGCTCTCTCAATCTTTCTTCATAGGAGAGGTGGTCTGATCATTTTCATGGCCCTCCTCTGGATCTACTCTAAAAAGATCCACATATTTCTTGTGCTGGGGGCCCCATACCTGGATGCAGTACTCCAAGTGGGGCCTGCAAAGAGGGGGACAATCACCTCCTTTGACCTGCTGGCCACGCCTCTGTTGAAGCAGCCCAGAACATCATCAGCTTTCTAGGATGCAAGTGCACACTGCTGGCTCATGTAGAGCTTTTCATACCCAAGAGCCCCTCATGTCCCTCTCTGCAGGGTTACTCTCAATGAATTCTTCTCCCAGTCTGTATTCATGTCTGGAATTGCCCTAACCCAGGTGCTGCACCTTGCACTTGGATTTGTTGAACCTTATTGGGTTAGGATTTATTGAACCTTATTGGATTCATATGGGCCCACTTATTTAGCTTGTCCAGGCCCCTTTGGATGGCATCCTTTCCTTCTGTTGTATCACCTGCACCACTCAGCTTGGTGTTGTCTGCAAACTTGCTGAGGATACACTTGATCCCATTGTCTATGTTGTTGATAAAGATATTAAACAGCAGTATAAACAGCATTGTCTTTATTAAAAATAATAAACAACACTGGTCTCGAGACAGACCCTTGAGGGACAACACTTGTCACTGGCCTCTACTTGGACATTGAGCTATTGACTGCAGCTCTCTGGGTGCAGCCATCCAACCAATTCTTTGTCCACTGAATGGTACACCCTTCTAATCCCTCTCTCTCCAATTTAAAGTTAAAGATGTTGTGTGGGACCATGTCAAAGGCCCTACAGATGTCCAGGTATATGACATCAGTCAGTCTTCCCTTGACAACTGATACCATTACTCCATCATAGAACGCTAACAGGTTGGTCAGGCATGATTTGCCCTTGATGATGTCATGCTGTCTGTCTCATATCACCTCCTTGTCCTGCATGTGCCTTAACACTGCTTTCAGGAGGATCCGTTCCATGATCTTCCCGGGCACAGAGGTGAGACAATCTGGCTACGAACATCTGGCTCCCTCACTGACAACTCACTGGCAAGAGATAGTTACCTCCAGAGCAAAATCTATCTGATTTCTCCCTTTGGAATAACTGCACAGTAAAAAATCAGATTTCCCTTCACAAGAGGGTTTCTTTGATCTATGTACTAATTTTGAATGGTGTAGCTCACCTGTATATCCAAAGCCAAATTTTCCCTGCAATACTGTATCACCTGTCATCCTTCTGACTCTGATACAGCCTTGTACATTTTCAAACCTTCTCCTAGGCTGACCAGGCTTTGGAGGACTGCAACAGTACTGTGTTTTGTATTAGTCCATTAGTAGGAATCATCATAGTCAAGATGATAAAAAATCTGGTACAGTAGCTATATATGGCTATTGATGTAGGAGGTGCAAAGTTACAAAGCATAATTCATTATATATTAATCAAGAAAAAAGGTATATTACATTGATTAAAATACAATATGCAATAGCACACACCCACCAAAAAAAAAATATTTTGGGGGGATTTTCAGAGTAGAAAATCCACCATCTGGGTATTGATGTTATGATTCTGCTGCTAACATCTATAATAGTCCTCTTAGGTACACATACCAGTAAGAACACATGAATTCCTATAGATTATATGTGTGTTTTTTTTGTTTGTTTGTTTGTTTTGTTGTTTTTTTTGTTTGTTTGTTTTTTTCAGATTATTCACTAGGCTTAAAATAAATCCATTAATTATTTTGTCTCTTCAGGAACTAGTAAGAAGTCCTCAATTTCTTTTTTGTCTTTTGTTTGTGATCAGAGTTTCAATTAGCAACATTCATATGACAAATGTGTGCTCTTTTACTTGTATTTATCTGCAATGATGTAATCCAAGAAGTCTTCCATTTTGTAATTCATTTATTTTTTAAATTTTCATATTCAAGGCTGTGAAAATACCAGATTAGCAAAATCTACTTCTTTACATTTGTGTATTTATTTATTTATTTATTTTTAATTGATGTGTCCTGCATTGGTATATAAAAAAGCATAATTTGATTAGGTGGTAATGTTATGCACAACTGTGTAAGTTTGAGCTATTTGGAATCATCAACACATGAATTTCCCACTCTTTGCCTTCCTTTCAAACGGAAGACCATTTGATCTTTGTAATGAGTGCACTAAATTTGAAAAAGTTTCCCATCCAAATGTTTCCAAATGGCTAGCTGTACTGCATAAAGGTAGCCAAAACAGTCAAAGCAGTCATCCTGTAAAAATACATTTCCTTTGTGCATTTCCATATGTAGGGAAGAATGTTGTGGAATGCTTTTTAATTTGTTTGTATGATGTCAAGATTGTATTTGGAAGATATGAAGAGAAGATAAAGATATCTCAGAAACTGATTTATCTTAAATTTTCACTTCACACATTAGACTGATAACAGATGTCTTGAAGTTACAAGTATCAACACATGAAGAATTAACTGTTGCAACAAAGTCATTATAGACAGGACTTAGCTCACTTAATAGTTAAATTATTAAAGTTCTCCACGTAGCCAATGAAAAGAGAGCTGCTTCCTGAGGGTAATTCATTCTGACAGTCTTAGACACTCAGCTGGAATCAACCTATAGATGCTTAACTGTCTCTCTCAGATTCAACTGACATAATTATCATATTTAGCCTAAAGACGTACGTATTATATTGCTTCATGAGATGAACCTTTATATGATATCAGCAAAAGACACCATGGAAGCAAGTCAAAATGCAAATGTGAGACCCAAAAGAATGAGATTCTAAAAAACCTTTTATTGAGATGCAAATTTGATGAGACTTGAAACCTTTCAAGGAATTCTTCCTGATTTCTCGCTTTTCATTTCCTGTTAGCCCAGTAAGACATTTTTCTTTAGGGACTGTTTTAAAGGTTAAAGGACAGTATTAAGGATAAAATTTGAAGATTTGAATCATACCTGGAAATTTGCTTAATAGAAATAGATATTAACATGGGGGAGGGGAATTATTTACTGGAAAGAGAATGAGAGTGACAAAATGACTGGTTAAGTTAAGGTAGTTAAATTCTCCCTTATTCCTTCTTCAACAGAAGACTTGGAGCTCCTCTGTCTCCCCAAACACACATGTACACATTTATGAAGAGATTACAGTCTAGTTAGAAAGCTTTATTCCTTAACAGGTTATTAAATCAACATTGTTTTTCAGTTACTTGGGAAAAAGGAAGTATAGGTGTAACTATAGACATTTCATCTAAAACCTATTTCTCTGAATGAAGATACTCTAGCATGGCTAAAGGCTTTGGAATTATTCATATGGTCTAAACATTAACATCTAATGCCTTTTAAACCCTCCTATGTTATCTGATATGGCCTTCAACTCCTGCTCTGAAAGGGTGCAGATTCTGTAAATTCTGTATAATATCTTACAGATTCAGGCAGACAACATGTATATCCTAAGGTATTTCAGATGCCATTGGTTGTATATTTTTACACACACTGAATCACCACTTCAATCTCACAGAGTTTTAGGTGTCTAGCATAAGTTTTCTTTGTATGCAGTGAACAGGCCCCCCAAGAGAGGGAATCCATCTTATTTTTAGAATGGTACCTAAGATTAACAGCTCTCTCAAGATACCCATCTCTCTCATTGCCTATAAAGTAAGCTTAGACAACTATTTTAAATGAACTATTCAATGACACATGAATTAATTTGATTGATCCAGAATTAGGTGACTGTGGAATATATGTTATGGACTTAAAATCCACATAGTTCTTCAATGACATTTCTGAAGCTGACAAATAATGTTCATGTGTGATCTTTCACTCCTGAGCAAAATGTTGAATGTCTGCTCTCATACTAATAGATCTTTGTTTTTGAAGCCAGAAATGTTGTGGTTTTTCCTTGAAAATTAGGCACTTTTCAATAATGAACTGAACAAGAGAGACAGAGAGAGATGCCCATTTTCATACAAGTATGTGTTGCTAAAGTCAATCTTGTAACAAGTCATATAAATTCTGAAGTCGGTCTTACAGAACCATCTAAAAATTGACAGACGTCCTTTTGTTTATTATTTAACAGACATGGAACAAAGTTGTACTGAGTACATTTTAGGCATATTTGAGACATAATCAATGTTTTTAGTGGATTCGTTGTAGGTCTGTTTTAAAAAGATCTAACTGATGAAAGAATCTCTGTGACTTAGGTTAGCATCCTATCATGTCATAAATATAAAAGAAATCTCTCAATTTGACTATCAGCCTCCAAAACTAACACCCTCCCCATGTTAATGATATCTGCTTTACAATGAAAATCTATAGACAAATAAATGAAAAGGTAGGACTTTTCAATTAAAGTAGTTTTATCAATAATTCACTGAAAGTAAAGTATGAAAAATTACCCCATCAATTATGCTTGTGACAATCCTTTTAACTGGAGGTAGATCTTCTGAAATTTCTGGAACTGTAGCTTTAAGAACAGAAGAGCCTACAGAAGGAAATTCTGGAAGATAGAAAGTGGAGGCAAATTTGATCAGTCAGAAGATACCATTATATAGTATCTACATTGACATCAGAAGTGGATAACATTGTTCTCTTTGTTCTCAGTGGAGAGAAATAGAAAGGATGTGAATCACCTTACTTATTTTAGATGTTTACCTTAGGGTGAGTTTAGTCGCTGTTTACAAGAGTATCATTCTCCCCACTGACTATAAAAGAAGACAAGGGTTTATTTTTTCAGGTGTAGACCTCTAAAGACACCTTTGCACCTGGAAGTCAAGCAACTGAAATTATCAGTGAAATACCAATCTTGAGTTCATTTTTCATGTCTTTACCTTGAGGGAACAAAAAACTTGCACAAAGTTAAAGCTCTTTAAAAAGATTGCTACATAATGTCTTTCTGCTTATATTATTGAGAATACAAAGTGGACAATGTTTCACTTGGATTATTAAAGTCAGTGGTTTTTTGAAAGTTTAATTTTCTTTTCAGGTGTTCCTTTTATAATGTTTTCAATATGCAAGTGTATTGTTTTCATCAGGACTTCAGAACACCCTGAATGTGGAATGTAAACAAGAATGAAGACTTAGTTGGCAATGTATTTGTGCCATTTGTATTTGTTGGCAATGCATCAGTGTTATTAAATATATCCAGGTTAAGGACACTTGTTTTAGAAAAATAGAATAATCAATAATTTATTTTTCATCAGAAGGTACATTTCCATCCAGACTGAATGTATTTATTTATTGTTCAATAGGTGTTCATAGGTGTAGGTTTGCTTTTTTGTTTGTTTTAACTCTACATCCATATCCAAATTTGTTGATGTAGTGTACTTGTATAGCAGCTGTATAGCAGCTCAACATGCATCAGAACTATCCTATTAAATGGCACACTCAGCTAGCAGACCTTGATGTCCTTGTTCTTTCATGTCAGTGGGTAAATTGTCAAATATTGTGTGCCCTCATAGTGTTTGCTTTGCATACTCTATTCACATAGAAACCAATTTACTTTGTTTCTACTTCTATAAGGTCAGAAGACTTCTCTTTTGTGAAAATAAAATATAAGATAAGATAAGATAAGATAAGATAAGATAAGATAAGATAAGATAAGTAAAATAAAATAAAATAAAATAAAATAAAATAAAATAAAAATAAAATAAAATATATTTAAACAAAATCAGAGGAACTTAGTAGTCATTCTGGTTTTATTAAAAATAAAACACAAAATATATAAAATGAAATTTCTTTCTTCCACAAGACGTTTCTCATACATTTATTTCTAGTGCTGCTTGATGGAGAATTGAGAAATAGATATTTCTGCAGTTAAAAAAGAAGAGGAAATCTCCTGTAAAAGTTACTACGGAAGACAATGATCAGTATTCCTTCAAAGATGTCTGAAAAACAGAGCTTATGTGAAAAGAAAAAGTCAGAGTAAATGGGTTTTTGTTTATTTGGTTGTTTGCTGTAATTTTCTGTTAGGAAGAAAGAAAGAAGGCTCAAAGGAAGGAATTGGTAACTAACCAAGAAACGGAGCACATGTGGTGAATATATTGAACAGAACTGTGTAGGAGATATTTTGAAAAGTCAGAAGAAGAAGTTACCTGGTAAGACAAGGGAGCACACTGTTTTGAAATAACTCTTGGAAGAGCATCTTGTTTACACCACTGACAAAAACCCTCATTTTGTTCCTGAGTGACAAAGTGGCACATTGTTTTGAAACAAACAAACAAAGAAACCTAAGGTATGAATGACTTTATGAAAGATATCACAGATCAAAGGGAGCAGGTAATTACACTTCGGTAAAGAGTCTTAGCATCTCATTCTCCCTGAAGAAAGAGCTATTAGTTAGGATAATAATAAGGATAGTAGAGCTATCCTTATTTTGGCCTTTTTCAGGAGTTGATATTCCATTTGGGGCTCTTGGGACAACAGGATTTTTACTATAATTCCAGCATCTTTTCTTAACAGATGTGTTGGATTTTCTTATTCAATGGAAATTCTTCAGCAGATTACTATGCTAGGATGACTCACTGTCTTATTTCTTAATCTAGTGGTTTGAAGTATTTATTAGATTTAAATTAGAAGCAGTGATGTAATCACAGGATGAAGGGACTGATAGGTTCCGTAGCACATCTCTACCTTTTGGAAGTATATCTTTTATGGATTCCAGAAATGATCTTTCATTTTTCAACTTTAGTAAGTATATGTTCAGTGTCTTTTTAAGAGGCTATAAAATAAGCAAGAAAACTCAAGGAAGTGGATTTTCTTATCTATGGTAGTAAGATATGGTAATTATTGTTTATGACAATAGAATACCCAGTAAATTGTAATTAACATTTCATTTATACAGTCCTTTCATTTTCTGTTAGAATTAATAGTCTATGAGAATGTGTATGTCTACACCCAGAGAAGCTGTTGATGTCTCATTGCTGGAAGTGTTCAAGGCCAGGTTAGATGGGGCTTTGAGCAACCTGATCTAGTGGAAAGTGTCTTTGACTATAGCAGAGGAGTTGGAATTATGTGATTCTTAAGGTCTCTTCCAACTCAACCCATTCAATGATCCTAATATCTCTAACTTTAAAATAAGCCAATTTAATATTCAGTAAAATACAGAGAAGTATGCTGCATGATGATGTCATTATCATTCTGCTAAAAAAAAATGGCACTAAACAAGTCTAAGACTAAAGGGAATTCAAGAAAAAATAGTTCAGGTATTAAATAAAAAGCATGCTAAATACCATTATTTTTGTTAGATCAAACTTTTATCAGGCTTATAATTGTTTTGGATACTAAGCATATGGGTCAGCAAGAGACATAAAATAGACTAGAGGTAATTCATTCTGCTGAATTGAAAATGCGTTGTGTTGCGGTTTTGTGTTAACACTAAGTAGGGGTAGGAAATGAAATGTCATTAAGATTAATGTTGAATTATGAAATGTGAAAGCTTTGATGTTGAACTGCAGAAGAATACTGAGCATTTAAATACTACCCAAAAATCTAGTGCCCATTTTAAAATAAGTTTATAGCTAAGTTCTTAATGAATTTCAAGAAAACTGTTTTCACTCCATTTGCCAAAAAGATCCAAAGCTATATTAGAGACAAAAGGATCCAAAAACAGATTAGAGACCTGTTCTGACAATGAATTATTCCTCTAAACCTGATTATTTTCCTCTTCTTCAGATGTGATTAGGATGAAAAAGGATGCTTAGTTTGAGGACAAAAAAGCGGAGGGCAAAAAAATTTATCTTCAGGGAAGAGATTCGAGGCATATATCTAAAGTGAAGTTACACCAAACACAGTAGCACTAAGCCCCATAAAGAAGTGTGTGATGTAAAATGTCCTACTGTTTACATGTTTCTGTTAGCTAGTGTATGGCGGATGTCGTTCAGTGTGTTGTGATTTTTTTGTGTGTTTGTGTGTGTCTGTTTCTTTTGATTGTTTTCCAGATGTATAAAACATTTAGATGCTTAACCATTTTCATATATTAAATGGAGAGTCTGGTTGCCATTTTCAGCCACTGTCATGGTTTTACTCAGGTGGGCAGCCAAGCTCCAGCACAACCTCTCTCTCACTCTTTTTAAGTTTGGCAGTTTTGCACATTTTTCAACTCTCAACTTGTGTTTTGAATAAGCTTAAAGTAAAACATATGTTTAAAAACTATTTTTCCAAAAGGACTGCAATTTGAATAGCTACAGATTTTTTTATACTCCTACCAACTTTTATATAAAGAGCCTTTTCCAAGTGAAAATATCATTGCTGATAACATAATCATCATAGACATTTTCTAATAAGCAGAAAAAAATCATAACTTAAAAATCATAAAAAAGTGGTGACATTCTGAACTGTGTAGAGAAACACACACACCAAAAAAAGGCAATGCAAGCAAACAACTAAATGTACCTTAGCAGAGAAAGTAGAGCTGGAATGAAAGTATGAAGGAAAATACTTCAGAATAATACTCTAAGATGTGATAGAGGACCTAAAAAGTGTGGTGATTGATACAGTTTTGTATGGAGTCAGGTAAGGTAGGACATGTATGTAGGACTGAGGTAGTTAAGAACTGTTATATGGTACTATGATAACAGAAAAATATATCTTTTTTTTTTTTTGGGGGGGGGGTCTTAGTAAGCAAACACAAGGAGCAAACATAGAAGAATTAAAGAGAATATGTTCCATATCCATATTATTCTTCTAAAGAGATTCATGATGTTTGTAACATCTTTGGAAAAAAATGTTTCAGTGACTGTCTCTGTGTGAGACAAGAACTGCAATACAATTCAAAAACTCTCAGTGATCCTGCTAACCAGGAGGAAAGCTTGTTTTTCTCTTTGCAAAAATGTCTGGCAGAATGTCTGTAAAAGAGATTTCCCATCATGTGAAAATATTTCACTCTAGGAAGGGAAGATCTTCCTAATTTCAAGACTTTCTATTTCATGTTCAACTTGGTGAACTTTTCAATTTTTATTATTATATATATATATATATTTTTTTTTTTTTTGTTCTGCAAACAAACCTTCAGATCTCAAGAAATAAAACTTTAGGGATTTTTTTTTTTCTATCTAGATTTTTTGCCCTGGAAGTTTCCACTTCCAGGAAAGTAATAGTGACAACATGATTAAAAACAGGAGTTATTCTGAGTAATCTGTTATAGTTAGGCCTGACCAGGAGAAAGCAACTCTACTCTGTGTGAGAATTTTATTCAACTGCACAGACAGATTATAAATAATATGTGAGATCCACTCAAGTTCCAGTAAACTACCTCATTTCTTCTTCTGCATCATTAAAAAAAACAGAGAAGACACAGTCCTCTATTATGGGTGAAAGCCATCCAGCTGAGTGAAACCCTCTTCCCTGGAAAAGAAGGAAACTAACAGTATCTGGAATTGCTCCAGTAGCCTCTGGTCTCTCTTCACCATTTTGGTACCATTCAGAGAGCTTTAGTTGTCTCAACAATATGTTGAGACGTAATAACACCTTACTGCTCAAATTATATTTAGAACCATCCACTCTCTTAAAGGGGAATGAGATGCACACACCAGAAATTCTCAGAAAAGCACAAAAGTTGATCACTAAAACAGTCATAATTCAATAAAAACATTAACACTGCATTTTGAAAGCTTGACTACCTAAGAATAGGTCAATACCCACAAAATTTGTCATGCACAGGTGATTTCTATTTTTTTACCCCTTGTTTGTGTTATGGGAAAGAAGATGGGTGAAGAACAGTGGGAGCTCGCAGAGCACATGTTTCTCACTATGTAGTGCAGCAGAAGAAGTTAATTATGAAAACAAAAGAATGTTAGCAACATCTTCTAAAGTATTGCTGTTCATTTTTTATTTTTTTTCATATTGTATTATCATTCTACACCAGGCAAAAAGTTTCAATATTTTCTGCTCATGGCTAGTAGAAACCCTGTGTCACTTGGCCATAAAAAAGGCACTGTGAGCATCTTACCACGATGAGGTTGAACCTTCACCAGGACTGTGACTTGTCCTGTAGGATACAAGGAAGTAAAGTAACCAAACACATTAATTTGTGACACTTTTGCCTGAGTTTGCCTGAGCTGGTTTGGTGTCCTAACTGCAGTAAAACAATTGCTATATATTACCTCCCCACGTTTTTCTGCCATCTTAGGTTTTTCAGCTCATGGTTGTAGTCCAAGCAAATGGGGGGCATGGGAATGATAGCTGGTTGTGGGCATGAGTGAGTGTAGCCAGCCCCCCGTCAGACAGTTCTGACTGTTTCCAGAGGACTCCCTGGGTAAAGTTCAGACTAGTGTGAAGCAATTAGCTCTAGCTTTGCAACTATTTTTTTCAGCATCACTACTGCTTTAGATACCCTCACTCTCCTGGCCTTTTCTGTTTGTTTCCCCTTCTTAAGTTGTCACTTAAGTTCAACAAAGGTATAAAATAGAAAAAAAGGAGCATCAAATGAAGTGATTTCTGCAGGAGGAAGGATCAATCAGGTAAGTATGCAGCTGAAGAAGAGCCAGCAGATGGGGGAATACTACAGAAGTTTATAAAATCATGGCCAGCACAGAGAAAATATTAGATAACATTGGTCACTATTACAATATCTATAAATAAATAAATAAATTTTCAAAAAGGACAATTTATGTACAATATTTTTCCACACAGCAATTTAACTTAGGAGATAATTCATATTCAATATTTTCTGTAATGCAAGTATAAATATTTTCATAAAAATTAGAAAATGTCTTTCATGGAGCAAATTTCTGTCAAGAGCTCTTAAAAATACACAGACAAATGTAACATCTGTCTCAGATAGGTAACTTGGTAGACGGAAGCTGAAAGCAAATATTTTGGAAAATATTCTGCATTTAGCTTGTTATTACTCACTTTTCAAGAACACCTGTTACTTACTAACCATTGTCTTAACCATTGTGTTTGGGCTTTTGATAGCTCTCAATACGGCTCTTCTAACATTCAGTGGGAATAAAGTTCTTTACATCTTTAAAAGAATCTTTAAAGTTCTTTAAATTTTCAGTGTACCGATGATCACTGGAGTATTGCATATATTTCAGAACACCTCTGGAAAGCATGAATGGTTGAGGTTCCTTTGGAAAACAAAATGTTATCAACTCATCTGCAGTATGTACCAGCTACGAAGCATAAGTGCCAAGTTTATGTGAAGAAAAGTTTTGCAATCATGGATATGACTTGGGAAAATGTTATTAGATGTGCTAATTTGTAGGATATCTTGATTAAAAAAATTGTCTTTAAGAAGCCACATGAATATGCATCTACCAAAGTGAAAAGAATAATTTTTTTTCAACAGAGACTTTTGTTGATAATTTTAGAAAAATTAGGCATGCTGAGTTTTTTGGACAGTTCATTGATACTGCAAATATGTCCTTTTTCCTTAGGTTACAGCTGGTGCAATGTGAAGTTACAAAAAACTCTCTTGAATCCACCATGCTGTGCCAATTATCATAGTTCTAACACTACATAATTAGTAGTGCTAGCAAAGGCACCATCTATGCAGTAAACTGTGTTGTGGCTTTGATAACCACTGCTATACTTCTCTGAAAAATGAACTGTCTGTACTTCTGTCCTGTACTTCTCCTAACATCATCATTCTGCTGCGGGCATTTCCAAAAAGAATCAAAAGACCTTCTGCCTATTTCCTGTTCCCTATTTGTACAAGTGGCTGATTTTTAAAGCAACTAAAGGGCATTTTATTTAGTAGAAACAATATCTACAGAGAACACGGAAAATGTTCCCATCATTACAACAGAAGCTTCTTAAAAAACTGTGGAAAAGATCTCATGTATCAAGGAACCTTGTTACCAATAATTGTACCAAGGAACCTTGTTACCTGTCCATAAAAATTTTAAAAACCTTCTGAAAACCAATGAAGCTGCCTCTTGTAGTTACTTCGCTGGGAAGACTATTCTATAAACTTGCTTGGTTTTAGGTGCATGAAAACCTTTTACTTTCTAGCTTACTTTTATCTAGTTCAGTTAATAATCCTTTCTCTTTGAAATAAGGAGCAATTGGATCTCCACAGAGGGCAGAATTGTAGTGTCAGTGATTTCACTGAAGAGGTACACTTTTATGGCAAGTTGTTATTACAAAATCTTGTGACACAGCTTTTCTGTTTGTTTGTTTTTGATTTTGTTTTTCTTTGTTTTGGTCAAAGATCTCTTTTTTTTTTTTTTTTTTTTTTTTTTTTTTTTTTTTTTTTTTTTTATCTTTTATTGGAAAGCCAGGAATAAGCAATTACATTATGACCTTTCTGGAGCATTTTCCATTGGGACATTAATGGTAGGTTATTTATCATTTTGCTGGGAAGAAATAGATTTCCTGTCTCTTCTCTTGGGGAAACCTTGCTTCCACTTGTTTCACTGACTAAATGTGCTCATTATGTAGTCTCAAGTGTATGCCCAGGGTGTAGCCCCTGTAATGATTAAGTTTTCCTGGCAATTCAACACTGTGGTAAATGTTTATGGTACTTAAATATTTCTCACAGTTCATTTATTTTTCTGGCCTCTTTTGATTAACTTCAAACTTACTTTTTCTTTTTTTTGTTCTATATCCACTCGTGACATCTCAGCTGTAGCTTTCATGATTAATTGTCACTGTTGTGTTTTTATTATCATAAGCACCCCAGACAGAGAAACCCTCTAATGAGTAATTTCCTAAGGGTAACATTCACATGTTACTAGTCATTGTTGCATATGAGCTTTGCAAGCTTTTCAATGACTCTAGCTATTTAAAGTCATGCACACAACAAAAATCTTTCACACTTTTCCCATATTCCTATCACATATACTTTCACACACAGTAAACATGGAATATTAGTCAAACACTATTGTTCCCCAGTACATAGCTATTTAACTCCTGTGCAAAATTTCTTTGAATATCTGGGCCTTATCCTTTCCATTGTGATGATCTATATTTCTAATCATATAAATTATTGGTTTGATTTAATAATGCAATTATTTTTAATAATGTACTTAGTATTAAATAATTATTTAATTATTAAATTATTAATTTAATAATTATAAAAATAATTATTAAATGATTATACAATTATTAAATAATTGTATAATTATTATCCATCTTCTAGTATAGTAGTATACCTAACTTCTCAGTAATCCTCCTGGGTTGGTTGGTAATTAATTGTGACCAGTAATGGATTAGCTATAAAATCTCTGCTGGAGTTGACTTTATAAAGACAAATCTTGAGTTAACTTCATGGCTCTTTTTCTAGCAATTTCTACCTCAGATTGACATTCAGTATTAATTTTTCTAAATTAGAGCCCAAATGACCAGTATCTCCTGCCTGGAAATAAGCTTGCATATGATTATCTGCATTATTTAATTTTTATCTTACTTCTTAATTGTACTTTGGACCATTCTATATACTTCACTCTGGCAAGTATCTGCTATGGACAGCACAAGCCCACAAAGCTTGCCAACACCAGCTGTTGTGTTCAAATTGGTCTCGAATAGAGTGAGTCCATAGAAGGGCCATGAGGATGTTTAGGGGGCTAGAATGCCTCTCCTGTGAAGACAGGCTAAGGAAATTGGGGTGATTTATCCTGGAGAAGAGAAGGCTCCAGGGAGACCTTATAGCAAACTTTCAGTACCTAAAGGGGGCTTACGGGAAAGCTGGGGAGGAACTCTTTCTCAACAAGTTTAGCAATAGGACAAGACATAATGGCTTTAAACTAAAAGAGGGTAGATTTAGATGTCAGCAAGATGGATGTCTGCAAGAAAGTATTTACTCAGAGGGTGATGAGGCACTGGAATGGGTTGCCCAAAGAAGTTATGGATGCCCCATCCATGGAGATGTTCAAGACCAGGTCAGATGGGGCTTTGATCAATCTAGTTTAGTGGGAGTTGTCCCTGCTCATGGCAGGGGTGTTGGAATTAAACTGTCTTTAAGGTCCTTTCCACCCCAAGCCATTCTATGATTCTACAAATTTAGAAGGGGAAACTTTTAAACTAATAAATATACAATTAAACAATTGAATTCACTTTTGCAATACGGCACTGTGTGGAAAAAAATGTTGATTTTTTTTTTTTTTAATTTTTCAGCAATTAATTCGTGACAGTTTTGGGTTGGGGCCAACATATTCTTGTTTTTTTTTTACATTTACACACAAAGATCATTACAGAAGAAGACACAATGCAAGATGTAATTTGAGATTAAAAAATTTATTGCTGGACCTAAGTACTTCCTAAAAATGTAGAAAGAAAAAGTGTCAAGCACTTTCAAGTGTTATCTGCTTTTTAACTAGCAAGAGCTAGGACTTCTTTTTCTTGAAGAGACACAATCATTGTTTCTTTCTTTTCTTTTCTTTTCTTTTTTTTTTTTTTTTTTTTTTTTAATTTTCTTATAATTATTTTTACAGTTTTCTTCTGAAAACAATAAAATAAAATGGATTCTGACCAATATTGGTCTAAGATACAGAGTTAATCCCAGTCCTGACCTGAAGGTAGTGTACAGAAAATGAAATTGCATAGCTGTGATATGGCAGGCACACTGGAAGACTAAGATGTGTCTCTCCACAGCTGTGTAAATTATAACTGACATGTCAGACAGGAAGAATGATCGGTCTCATCTTAGATGGCAATGGATGTATTTTTACTTACTGTTCATAGATAAAAATATCTCAAAGGTTTAGATATAATCATGAATCCAACTGGCTTTCCATCAGTTGAAGCTGATCTGAACTGACACAGTCAACATATGAAGATATTCCACTTCTGTGCTGGTCCATTGTCTGTGCTGGGCCTAATAGTCACGTAGCAAAGTGAATCAGGGCTGGTCAAATTAATCCAATAGAGGGAAAATGTTTATTTTTTAAACTGTGTTAAATACTGATCATTTTGCATCCCAAAAGAGAGGCAAATCAGGATTACCATTTTCACTGGGAAAGACACCAACTTTCACATTCAGTTTATCTGAATGTGAAATAATTCCATTAATCTGAATGTGAAATCACAGTGTAAGGAGCAGAAGGTTATAGTAACCGTCAAGCTTCCTGGATCTCTTGTTGAGGGGTCTACTTTTTTTCCTCTAAATAAAAATAAAATTTAATAGCTTTCTTTTTTAAGGATGTAGGGTTTTTTTGGCATGTCACCAAAAAAAAAAAATGTGTTTGGGATATTGGATTCCAAATTCTGCCAGGTAAAGAATTCCACCAGACTTCTTGGTTTTGAGGTACATTGTGACACAGTACCTATCATGAAAGCTAATATTCACAGAAGCTTCTGAGCACAGGATGTACGCAGATAAGTTTATACAAATTGATGCCTCTCCACAGCCAAGAAACCTAATAGATCTAATTGCAGTGACACAGCATAAATATCTTGATTAATCCAAAGCAGTTTTTTAAATTACTCTAGGATATAAAAGTTTTGTCAAATGGCCTGCAACCAGTATTAGTGAAAAAGACCAGCAATAACTCTGGCACTAGTTTAATGCTAACACCAGTTTTCTTTCTTGTAGAACTCAACACGTAATTCAGTATGATTGCACATATTCACCAAAGAGCTAGATACATTATAGTCATTAATCAGACAAAAAAAAAAAAATATATATATATATAAAAAAATTCAGTTACTAATAAATAAATCAGTTTCAGCACTTAACAAGAAGTGGAATACACTAATCTGTCCTCATCAATGGATGAAATATAATATAGGGTATGCTCCATTATTTCTTAATAATCATATACTATTCTAAAACAAGTTATGTACTTAATACACGAGAAGATTTTTGAGCACATTGCCAGGACAAATGTTCATCCCCTTGTACTCGGCTCTGGTGAGGCCGCACCTTGAGTACTGTGTTCAATTTTGGGCCCCTCGCTACAAGAAGGACATCAAGGTGCTTGATTGGGTCCATAGAAGGGCGACAAAGCTGGTGAGGGGCCTGGAGAACAAGTCCTACGAGGAGAGGCTGAGGGAGCTGGGCTTGTTCAGCCTGGAGAAAAGGAGGCTCAGGGGCAACCTTTTTGCTCTCTACAGATACCTCAAAGGAGGCTGTAGTGAGGTGGGGGTTGGTCTGTTCTCCCACGTGCCTGGTGACAGGACGAGGGGGAATGGGCTTAAGTTGCGCCAGGGGAGTTTTAGGTTGGATGTTAGGAAGAACTTCTTTACCAAAAGGGTTGTTAGACATTGGAACAGGCTGCCCAGGGAAGTGGTGGAGTCACCATCCCTGGAAGTCTTTAAAAGGCATTTAGATGTAGAGCTTAGGGATATGGTTTAGTGGGGACTGCTAGTGTTAGGTCAGAGGTTGGACTCGATGATCTTGAGGTCTCTTCCAACCTAGAAATTCTGTGATTCTGTGATTCTGTGATTAAAGAAACTCCTTAGTGGTTTATGAAGAGCAGTATAAAATGGGAAATAAATGGATGTTCAAGCAATCACAAACTGTAGTAATAATTAGGAGAATGAATTGTAATATAAAGTAGTTTTAGCAGAAAAGACCTTTTTCTAGAGTTGTTCTGTTTACATCTCAAATGTGTTTTGTATAAATTTTAATGGCGATGAAAATATTTGAAATCTTTTTTGCCCACTGAAGAAACTCATTTCTGAGATGTCTTCACCTTGCAAGGTTTTACAGTGTGCTGTCTTTTCTACATATTGTTCTCTTCACCAGCCTCGGTATCAATATTCCTAGCAAGAATTTGACACCTTTTGCATAAAACACTATTGACAGTCTAATGAAAAAGACATGCTGATTAAAGCATGTCATTTGTTTCTTTCCTTTAAGTAGTGAACAGAGTACTTAGCAAAAGGTTAAGTCTAGTAATGGATTCAGGAGACTACACAGCAGTGTTTGAATCATCTTGCTCTTAAAATACGGAGCCAGAATGTAATGTAAAACCCAGACAGTGAGGCTTCCCTTATACTTTACATTAAACAGTCACTTCAAGAAAAAATAATTTTAAAAAAATCTTGAATCTAGGGTTTCCTACTTTTTTCCTCTTCTTCAAGCTGAACAGCAAATTACACCATTGGGTGTAATTGGGGTATTAACTACCAAGGATGAAGGACAGGGAGGAGATGAAGACTGTGATTTCTTTGTTATCTGTTATTTAATTTGAGAATCAAATGTTGTTCAAGGCAATGAAAGTTTACATCTTTCAGTCTAGGGAAAACACTGAAACCTGGTATCCAACTTCCTAAACCTCTTCCTCTTTCTTGTATAGTGCCAGGCAAAAGGTGGCTAACATTTAACTACAGGCATATATATAATACATATATATACATATATAATATATATATAATCTGCCTAATATCTTGAGTGAGGTCTTTGTCAGCACTCAGTAGTCACACTCTATACATCTCCCAGACAGGAAAATTTTCCATTAAGATCAGTACATCAGTGGAATAATACCATAACTATACCTCTACCGAACAACCACAGACCCAGGGCATTTTCTTGTGAGTGAAGTTTCCTTTATAATCTAATAATAAACACTCACTATTTGGGTTGATAGCTGCAATAGCCTGAGGAAAAGAAATCAGTCCTGATGCATATAGGTGTGAAGCTTTCAGATGCCAGCAAGAGTTCTGCTTGCTTATGTGATTATTTTTGTTCTTAACATGCAGTTAAAGAGATGATGACTGTAGACTGCATTCTTGAATTGATTCTTTTGCCATTAAGCTTTAAAAATGTAGTGATTACTCAATCATCATATACCTATTGTTATTTATATTACACAGTTCAAACATCTTAAACTTATTGTTATTTTTAAAAAGTTTTTAAAAGAAGCAGGAATCTGTAAAGTTGGTCTGAGGAAGGCAATAAAAAATCAGCCTCTGTACAGTAGATTTCTTTGTTATCAGATTTGACTCTGTTTTAAGTCAAAAATTGTCATTAAGAATAAGAAGTTATTTTCAAAATGTGAAACCATATACAGTGCCCATGCTTTCACAGATATACAATATATTATAACTACCTATTCATCACAGGTATGAAGAAAAAAAGAATTATTTTAGTCTCACCTGTCAAATACATATTTCCCAATTTATTTGTCATATTTTGCAGAGTCCAAATGGGAAATTAAATTCAATGTCATGGGCTGAGCAGTAAGTAGCAAAGAATGTGGGAAAATAGGTCTTTTGTTCTTCTGCAGATTATTTTTAAATATCAAGAGCAACTTCCACATTAAAAGACTTTAAGTAGAATGCAGAAACTTGGTGTGGAAGATATTACCTTAATTCTGAATTTCCTGGTCACAGAACATTAAGAATTGATGCAGATGGAAAAAGGGAGGATGGGACCGTGTCTTTCTGCTGATCTCTACTTGCCCTCATCTCATGTAATTTTCAGGTTGCAAGGTAGTAGAGAACTCAGTAACCAAGACAGTAACCAACAGCCCAAAAGAACCAAAACTTTTGGCAAAATGCAGAGTAGGGAATAGTGGGAACAAATGTCTGAGAGATTGCTCCTTTATTTTCCCTGTGAATACAGCCTTTTTACGACATCATCTGGTAAACACATTTTCAAGCTACTGGTTAGGAAATAATAATAATAATAATAAACTTGTTTGAATGGAATGTTAGCTACTGGAAGCTACTTTTAGCAAAGCCTGCTCTCTCCATCACCACCACCCACTACCCATCACCATCCCACCCCATACCCCAGCAAATATGATTTCTATTTATTAACATCCAGCTATGAGGCAGTCTGAGCCAAATGTTTCTGTTAACTCATTTTAACATTGTGTTTCTGTGTGTAGATTAGATTGTAAGTTAACAAAGAGCATCTGCTCTGGGGACAGGTGTGAGATTATGTTTTGGGTAGTGTAAATTATAGACTTTTAAGTCTGGCACAGAAGTGATTCACACCACCAATAACTATTGAATATGGATTATTTTGTAATATTGTTAGTATGGGTCAGAGTAGAAATAGAAAATAAAGAAAACAACCTGAAATACAAACAAAGAATTGAAAAAATGTCAATACACAGAAATAGACACCAAAAGGTACACAAAAAGGTCCAGGTGTTTCCCAGTGATGTCTATAAACTTTGCTTTAGTTTTGTGTGTGTGTGTTTTTCACCACCAGAAGGCAAGTTATGTTGATTTACTGAACTATTTAAATACTAGAAAATACTTCTGCTTTGTTTGCATTTTCACATATTCATGAGAGCAAAAGATGGAATAAAAAAAAAAAAAATCTTTTAAAAGTGGACTATCATTATTTTTGTTTCCTTTTGTATTATATGATTGTATTTTCAGTTGGATGAGCTATGTAGGCACAGGAGCATAGAATCTGCAAACCAGGTTGACCTTCACAGAAAAAAAGTGTGATGTTCAAATACAAAATGAATTTTACCCTCACTGAATAGAGAGTTGAAGTATATCCCATGTTGCATGTCTCTTCTCAAAGCCATTTACAGATATCAATATAATAAATTTAAGTGAAATACCTCTTTAATACTAGTCATAACTATGGGAAAGACAATGACAGCTTGCCATCCTGGACTAAATGTGAACAATGGAATATGCAAAGCAATAGTTAGATGTTGAAATAAACATTATGAAAAATTATCTAGCTCTGGAAAAGGATCAAAGAATCATTAAAATTATGTAAGTGCAGCAGGTGGTGTCAAAAAGAGTCTAAAAAGGATTCAGCTTCTCAGGTACATTATTTACTCCAGCTAGAACTATTTAGTGCAGAAAGTGAAACACTTTCCAGAAAGTTGAAATTACTTGTTAGTTGGTTTTCCAAATCATCAGTGCTTCAAATAGCCTGCCAAGCATTGTACAATATGATCACTGAAGGTCACAATACAAGATTTATCCAGTCTCACCAGATGAAATGAGTCCACCAACTCTGCTGTATGTATGATCACTGACCACTGGCTGGAACAGAAAACTTATTTTAATTTAGTGCATGAGAATGCAAAATTCCCTGCTACAGGAATGCTCTGTATGTATGAAAAAAATCTTACATACCTGCTCTTTCTCAAACTAGTATTAGCTGACATTCAAGAAGACAGCAAACCCTTTGAGAAGAGCAAAACTCATCTATCCAAACTGCTGATGGACTACTTCTATTTTTTTTACAATATGTGTTGCGAAATATATTTATTCTTGTGTGTGAAGTGAAAGTGAATTTAGAGGACAGGTTGGCCCCATTGCTTTATTGCTTTATGTGCCAGCCTAAGAGAAAGGCAAAAAATGTATTTTTGAGGAAACCAGCCCTTTAATTGTTTTATTTTTTTGCATTAATAATGAAAAAATAGTTATTGGAGGAGAGTAGTTTATTGTCCTTTTCCAGAAAAGTATGGTCTCTAAACTTTTAAGATGGTAATTTGTCTTCCAAATTTATGATCATATTTCCATCCACACTCCCATCCTCACAAACAAGAACTTTGGTCTTTCAACTCTGTTGGTGAACTTGCACTCAAGACTATTTGCAATGCACATGGGTCTTTAGAATGACTTTTATATATAAAATTACAAGGATTCATCTGACCTAGCAAAAAAGAAAAAGGAAGTCCTGTATAAGATGATATGAGAGTCTAGAGACACATTGGGGTAGAAATCATGGAAATATGTTTAAAAGTGTCAGAAGTAGCCTAAGTACCATATTGCTAGTTGTAGTACACAGATTTCAAAAAAAAAAAAAAAAAAAAAAAACAAAAAACAAACAAACAAACGAACAAACAAAAAAAAACAGAATGACAAAGCTGTGCAAGAAGTAGTAATTTCTTTAAAATATGCTTGAATTTGTATGTGTTTTTATAGTGGCAACAGCAGAAGCGGAGGAGAAAAGAACTGGAACATTTCTCTTGAATGAGAAACCTTACTTAACTGATCTTTTTTGTATTTCGAGTCAGAGGGAATTGAAGAGTACCAAATTTAAAAAAAAAAAAAAAAAAAAAAAAGTATGGGAAGTAACTTACATTTGCTGCTCTCCATTTCAGGTAAGGTATTTTTTGTTGTTGTTTCCTTTCCTTTCCTTTCTTTTTTTTTTTAATACAAAAATCAAAGTACTATTCTTAAAAAGCTTTCATATTTATTTTCCTTAGATAAATCATTTCATTAATCACTGTAGCTGACAGTTAGACATAATCAGCTGGACTGATTAATGAAATGGTTTATCTATGGGAATAAGTATATTTATACATTTAATCTGAAACTAAGCGAAAGGCAAACCAAGCTGGGATGAAGTAAAACTAAGTTCAATGTACTAGCGATTTTTCTACCTCATTTCAGTAGTCTTCCCATGCTCATCTTTTTGTTTGGTTGGGCTTTTTTCTAGTATTCTGCAAGAAAATTGAACACAAATGAAAATATTTGTGACTGACTTTTCAAACTTTTATTACCATTTTCAAAGACAGGATCATGTTTATTTTATTCCTGAATATATGGGCCTTTTATTCTTGAGTATATCTAATGTTTCAGGTAAGGCAATTTGTCAGAAGAACAGGAAGTAAAATTCTCCCTTTTTTGAGAAAGTTTTCCTGGATATCCCTTAGAAATAGAACATAGCAAAATTCTGTGAATGCAGATAAGACTTAAAACGGGAAAATCATGTAAAGAAAATAATATTTTTCATTTATCAGATTTATGAGTACTGCATCTCAATTGAGGCCTTACAGCAATCTGTTGCCATAGGAGAGTTTTCAGTCTGGATAGGAAATAGTTAAGAAAGATAAAATTTGTGTGGTATAGTGCTTTTTCTATAAATGACTTTGAAGCCTATGGAAGTTAAGAAAAATCATGTGCTATGTACGTAAAAAGAATTTCTGAAATTGTTCTGAGGACTGAATAGTTCCTTTTCTTTAATTTATATGATTTCTTTGTTCTACATGCAGCTTTGAATGTAAAAGCTATATGCAATCCTTATCTAGGATAGCAATTAAAACACCTCTCCTCATCACATAATTATATCTCTGGAGACAGATATGAATTCCATACTTACATTTTAACCTTGACTATAAATTCCTGGTTCATGTGTCTAAGTTTTCATAAACTTTAAGCTGAAATTATTTTATCCTTGGGAAGTGAGCTGTAGGAGTGATATTACCTGAATAAAAAGACTGTATCATCTAAGATAAAGTGAGCAAATGAAAAAGAGTGGTAAGAAACGTAAAACAGCTCTTCTATTTCTTGAGAATTTTTGAACTAAAATCAAAAAATAATTCTACAGACATAAGCAGTTGTGATATTGTACTTCTTTGATACAAAGTTGATGTATGTGAGAGAAATCACAAAATGGATTTGATGTATCAGATTACTTCTGTTTTATTTATTCCAATTCACTGTATATAATCCACTACAGTTTGAAATAGCATCTTGGACTTCTAAAGTGCAGGGGTCAAAGTATTTAAAAACTGCATTCCAGCACAGAACAACTTCCTCAGTAGACTTCTTAAGAACAAAATGTTCTATAGCTAATCTATCTAATTAGATTACATCTTATTGATTATAGAAACTGTTTGGTACATGTGTTGAGCATATTCTGCCTTCACCTATTGCAAAATATGGAAAGAAGGCAGATAATCTTCTGAAAGACAAAAACAAATGAGCAAAAGAACAAAAAACTTAGAGGTAAAACTGAACAACATAAATTAATCAAAACAGGTCTGACAAAAGCGGAGATGGAATATCTTTCTATGAGACCAGACTGTGCTTCGTATCTTGGCAGTTTCCCTTTTAATACCAACTCCCTGGCTCAGCAGACTACTTAGTACTTTCTCTCCCTTCTCTTTCTGGATTATCACAAACCACTGCAATAAGCAATGCTGTGTGGGTAAATATTCCCATACTGAGCTACTTGTTCCAACGATCTGGAACAGAAAGCACAATGAACATGGAGAAAAAGGGTAGAGGTTAGGGCTGGCCAGAATCAATGTGGATGTGGTGTTCCAACGTTCTTTGCTAAAATGAATGTGTATTTTAAGAACAAATCACTTTCTTTGTTGAACTACCTGTAAAAGAGCTAACAAAATGTTACACAATGGTAAGAAGAAAGTATGTGTTTCTTCTTACCTAGAAAGTATTTCTTCTAGGTTTTTAGAATATTAAAAAAATAAAATAAATAAAATAAAATAAAATAAAATAAAATAAAATAAAATAAAATAAAATAAAATAAAATAAAATAAAATAAAAATAAAAATCCTGTTCAGAGAAATAAGGTTAACGTATAATATAGTGATATATATTTTAAAACATAATCTAGTGGCATACATTAAAAATAAGTTGTATGGAAGACATGAAAGAGTAGGAATAAATGGCTAATTTTCAGATTTATTTTTTTTTAAATCTGAGATGATTGAAGACTAGTACAATATGTGTACTAGAAACACTGATATATTTATTTAGAACCATTCACACAAAAGACACTGACTTATGTAAAGTATTTATTTAGAGCCCCAAAAGAATCTGAAGTAGTTTTCTTGAGTTCATGTTCTAGCTCTATTCATGAAATAAGCATTGTTTATCAAATAGTCTTGTGTTATGAATGGATCACTAAATGTAGGTGGGAATTTCTGTTAGATTCCAACAAACTCTTTCAGGTTGTTGCTTCCGCTGCATTTCAAGGTCAAGTGTGATGTGGTCTATCAAACAAGAAGTTATATATCAATTGTCATATTACATATGGCCAGTGTATCCTAAAACTCTAAAGAATGCCATTAGAATCAAATTACTTTACGCTTTTTTTTTTTTTTTTGGAAAGGAAAGGGAAGGGAAGGGAAGGGAAGGGAAGGGAAGGGAAGGGAAGAGAAGGGAAGGGAAGGGAAGGGAAGGGAAGGGAAGGGAAGGGAAGGGAAGGGAAGGGAAGGGAAGGGAAGGGAAGGGAAGGGAAGGGAAGGGAAGGGAAGGGAAGGGAAGGGAAGGGAAGGGAAGGGAAGGGAAGGGAAGGGAAGGGAAGGGAAGGGAAGGGAAGGGAAGGGAAGGGAAGGGAAGGGAAGGGAAGGGAAGGGAAGGGAAGGGAAGGGAAGGGAAGGGAAGGGAAGGGAAGGGAAGGGAAGGGAAGGGAAGGGAAGGGAAGGGAAGGGAAGGGAAGGGAAGGGAAGGGAAGGGAAGGGAAGGGAAGGGAAGGGAAGGGAAGGGAAGGGAAGGGAAGGGAAGGAACGTAATTTAATTCCACTGGATCTGATTTTTTAGTTCAATCGAGAAATCACAGTGGAGATTTATAATGTTTCCCTTTCTGTTTTGAGATGTGACTTCAGCAGTGGTAGTTTGCGTTCTAATGAAAGCTAGTATTGCACCAGCCAACTCCTAAAAAATAGTTCAGAGGGACACCAACCAGCAATAGAGAAGAAAATGAGGACCTAATCCCTTCTATCTATGAGTGAAAACAAGTATTAAGAAATGATTTAAAAGCATCTGTTCCATGTTAATGGCTGTCTCTTAGGATCAAACAACAAGACAAGGCAAAATTCTAAGCATGGAAACAAAGAAGGATTTGGGATAGAAGATTTGGATTTTAGAGAAAAGACTGATGGAATTTATCTGAAATATAAAGTCAATGACTGTCCAAAATATATGTGACAAATTATTGTAAGCAAGCTGCCCTTGTTGTAAAAAAAGGGGGTCTGAGAAGAGAGTCTGTATGCAGCAGGCATACCCCAAAGGGGGCTTTTACACACAGAAATGTTTGCTTTTTCTTTTCTTTTCTTTTTTTTTTTTTTTTCAAAACAATAACAAAAAATGTGGAGGGTCTGCACTAATATTTAACTTATTATTTTAAGCTTTGCATTAAGGATTCAGACAAATTTAAAAAGTATTGAAAGGAAAAGAACTGTCCTTGTAGTCCTAAATAAAATCATTTATAAGTTAGGGTTCATGGTTCATGAATAGGTAGGTAAATGACGACTTGGTTTTTACATTATATTATAAAATTAGCATTAATTCAATTATTGTCACTAATTAATGATAAAAAGTGTCTATCACTCAAATTGCAACGGTGAAGGAATACCTGAGGATCCTTGTAGGCTCTGTGAAAGATGATTGGTATAATTCAGCAATATGATGGCAAAGGAAATTCTTCACATATAAAATACAATTCATACGTATTCATTCATACATATTCATTTTACTTGCATTTTCTAAAGTAGCTGTAACATCTAGAAACAATATAGTAAATTACACCTTAACATACAGTTACATGGTTAGACCAGTAATAAAACGATGTTCTTAAGGCATATTAAAGAACACAGGAAGCAAAAAGAGAAATGTGATAATACAATTATTTCTGAAGTACTCTTTATATATTTGTCTTGAAGCTAGCCTTTTTTTTGGTTTATATTTTTTTTTCTTTTCCAAATGTCTAATCTTATTTCAGACCAGATAATGCACATAGGGGTAGACTCTAATGAGATTATTTACTAATGGAAACTGAAATTAGTACTTTGTAGCAAAGGAATAAATAGCTACACTAAAATCAAGTGATGCTCCTGGCAATACTTGAAAAATCTCTGTCAAAAGGTACCTCAAGACTGTGACAACTCTTACTACTGACAATGGATAGAGAGTGAAAAAAACAGGGCATGATACACTGAAAGACTTCAAATCATTAAAAGTCCACAGTGGCTCAACAAAACTTTAATGATATTCATACAAAGAAGAATGATTTACTTAACTGTATAGACATGCAATAGCTAGTTTGTTTGTTTGTTTGTTTTTCCCCTAAATTGTACTGTATTTTTTTTCATGTTTTCATTTGTGGCTACAGATAAGGAGCTTATAAGGAACAAATATCATTTGTTAAGGAAGCTTATTATATTTCCCTTATTTAAAGAATAACTGAAAAGAATTTCAGCTGTCAGTCTCAAAAGATTGCTGTGTATCCAATAGCATATTTCAGGGAATTAGCTTCTGTAGCTGACAGTAATTAACAGTCTTTATTTTGCAGATCCATGTTAACTAGAGACTGTGAACATACAAGTTTCTGATGAAGGTCTAGATGGTTTAGTTATGGCAACATATACGCTTCAGTGAAACTGTTGGTTACCAGTATCAGATTATAGAGGACATTGGCTGGATGTGAGTAAATATTTTTGGCAATTCTCAGGGCATGACATGCAGTATCTGAGTATGCAGGGAGACAACAGATTCACAATAGAGAACAATTTTTCTCTTCTCTCTCTCTCTCTCTCTCTCTTTTTTTTTTTTCTTTTTTCTTTTTCCCCAATATCTATCCCAGAGCAAAACAATGCTTTCCCTCTCCTTCATTGGCCTTGATTTAAGCTTCTTATAAAATTACAGAATTTGCAGATCTATTTTAATAAAAACTCTATTAAACCTTAAATGAATGTTAGCAAAGGATTTTCATAGTGATTCAGATATTTCTAAGGTTAGATACAGGTATCCAACTGAGTAGCATACATTATAAGTCTAAAACATAAGTCTGTATAATTTATTTCATCGCTTGTAAGAATTTTTACTATAATATTGTGATATTTAACCAAGGATACACACAAAGTTTGCCAAAAACTTTTAATCTCCCAAGGATATGATGCACTCATCTTTGCACCTTTCTCTTTTTAAATTAACTAAAATTTCCTAAATATAGTGTTTTTTGTTTGTTTGTTTTTAACACCATCAATTCTGAGAGTAAAATCTACTTAATTTTTGTTACAGAAAAAAAAAATAGACATAAAAGGAACTGTCACATATTATTCCTTTAAAAATTCGAGCCTATTAGCTCCTAGCTGTCGTATTTGCCAAGAGTTCACTTCTGACATCCCATAAAACAAATGGAAAACAGAATTTTACCCAAACTCTGAACAAAACATCTGGACTGTGGAGCCATTGTAGTCAGTGATGTTCCCTGGCACCTGGTTAAGTACCTTGTCTGAGCACACAAGACACGCTCTCCCATATTGTCAATTTATTTTCCTGTGGAAGATGTCTGATAATCTTCAGATTTCACATAGCATTTTTCTCCCTTTATTTAATTAAATAAATTGTTCCCAGTAAAAGTCTGTGATCAGTGCTTCAAGTGACGTGTGAAACTCCGACACATCTGTAAACTTAAGGTTTGAGGAATTGGGACTGAACTAACATTTAGGTTGTCTGTTAAACATAAATATATTCAGATGTGTGCTTTTTAATTAAATAAAAAGTCTTAGGATCATAGAATCACACATAGAATCACACTGAGCCCAGGACCTGAGAAGACCATCAGGCCCAACCATTTGCGGGAAAAGGGAGCCTAGGTGAAATTATCCAAAACCTTATCGAATCACATCTTTAAGCTTCAAGTGATGAAGATTGTAAATCTAGATCGCCACATCTATGAGCTATTTAATGGAAAGTACAATAAACATAGATGTTTATTTTAGAAAATATACTATTGGTTACTTCGGGGAAAAAAAAAAAAAAAAAAAAAAAAAAAAAAAAACACTTCTTAGTTAAAAGATTTAAATATCTTTAAAAATCACTTTTATCACTTTGGTTTAAACCTCTTGGTTTAGAGGATATTTTTATAGTCTAAAACTTACTGACTTGCCCTGAAATTTGGTGTCTTTGATACCATTGCCTGGCAGGTCTCCAGTTCCAAATCTGAGGTCATATAAATAAGGTTTCCCTGATATAAGACTGGCTGTATAAATGTCTCAGGATGATAGATGCTGCAGCCTTCACAAGAGAATGTGCAAAACTGTGGATCAAATCAATGTTCATACTTTAAGTGTTTGGAAAGATTGAACTTCTGCTGATATCTGAACCTTACTTTCCATCTTCTGAGAGATATTACCTCCAAAGGTCCTTTCTGGGGGAGATTACACGTGGCACATATTTTCAGGCATTGGAAGACCAGCTACATCCAGCATGATGAAAGAAGCACAACTGTTGTTTCAAGGATGGAATCTAGGCCAGACAAACAGAATGCAGATCTGGCTGAAAATGTGCATATTTCGGGGGTAAGGTAGTACGGCATACCAGGGCTGAGTCTGAGCAGGCCAACACAAAGCTGGAGATTCCTGACTGAAGCAGGCAGCAAGTGCTGCTTGAATCAGGCAATGAATCAGGGTATACAGCCAGGATAGTGCCTGACTCACTACCCAGCCAGTGTCTCCTGTACATACCGTAGAGTTCCTTCCCATTTGAGGGAGCACAGGGTGTCAAAAAACAGCAACAACAACAACAATGGTTTTGAAAGCAAATAACTTATAAAACACTAAGAGGTGGCTGAAAAAGTGCAAAGATGTTAGTAATGGGGAGACATAAATGTATTTTCTTGTTCCAAGAAGAGGAAAGATATAATAATATTCCATCTTTCACATGTTTCCTATTGCTATATTCCTTATACAGTAAGTCAAGTTTGTTGACACTAGGTCTGTGAATTCCTTCGGTGGCCTGATTACACCAGAAAGTACCTATTATTTTAGCAACAACAATGTCCCTGACAAAAACCTAAAGGTAGAACATACAAAGTAGATACAAAAGAACATACAAAAGTAGATACATACATACATACATACATACATACATACAAAGTATCAGTAACTAATGAAAGAATAGAATTATATCTTTACTACTTCTTCCTTTCCTTTTTAGAAAGTAAAGTGTAAACAAAAACACTAGAACCTAGAAAATAAATGGCAAAAACTTTGTTTACATGAATACTGAATTGCAGAGTGCGTCAGAGTTCATCTCTCTAAAAGCAGTGAAATATTTGTCTTCTTTGATCTGTGCTGTAAAACACCAATAGCATCTATTCACTTTGACCACATTTAAACAGAACTACATACACCTTTGTCAGTCAATCTGTGGAGAAGCTTATTCTACGAGATGAACACTGCATTATATAAATTTCACAACTTCTTCCCTTGCTTTTATAAACACACTATTACATTTAATATTGTGTTTTCAAATTTCATGACCAGTCATCTCACCTCTAACTGCTGACACTCTCCCTGGTAGTCCATCTACTACCACAGTGTACAGGACACTACATTGAAATACAGAACATCAAAACTCTCAAATCATATGTTTCTTGTTGTTGTTTGTTTGTTTGTTTTTTCTGTGATTTCCTTGCTGGAGTTTTGACAGAAAGGATTAGCTCCTTTTAACCAGGCACAGTCTGTCCTTTTGGCTTTAATTTAAAAGCAGATCTTTGCAAATCAGTTCTGCGGCATCCTTCAGTCAGCCATATCCATGAACACATTGCATAGGGATTGTGACTCTATTTGTAACCTTACAAAGGAATCTGGAGTTTGAATATTTTGTATTACAGATTATTTTTTTTGCTATTGTTGTTTGTGTTTGTTTGTTTGTTAGTTTGAAGAAGTGAATTCCATTATGGAACAATGACTCAAATTATGCAAAAATTTACTGTGATGATTTTTTAATTTTTTTTAATGAAGTGTGATTACTTTAGCCATTTTCCTTCCATCTTTCATTCCGTCTCCACAAATATTCCACTTCATTTGCCAAAAGGTACATGAAAAACAATTTTCAGAGTAAAAAACTCTGGGGAACCATTGGAATTAAGGCTTGAATTTGCACTTAGAAATCTGCACGTCACATTGTGCTTGCATAAAAACCACCATCTTGGCTGTTGAGAGGTTATGTCTGGAGCTAGAGGTAAGAGCCACAGCAACCTGTGCTGCAGCCATCTGTCCAAATTACAGCACAGTTTTGTTCACTGCACATCAGGCCCAGGAGAGGAAATGCAGCCTTATGGAAAGTGAACTTGCTTATTAAGTAAAGGACTGGAATAACTTCATGTGGCCACTTCTGGCCAAGCAGCGCTGCTCAAATTTCCAAAGCCATCAATCTATAGAATATTATGCTTGACATGTTATTTGTTGAATAAATGTGAGGAAAAGAAGAATCTATCCAATTGACTAGATTATTTGTTGTGATTCATTTATTCACATCTATTACTCAGTGCCTGAAAAGCAGCTGTCTTGAAGTAGATGTATGTTCTTAAGGGTATTGGCACGGGTACCCTTAAGCCCTGACCAGCTGAGCTTTTTCCTAAATTAAAGTAAAACAGAGAAATAAACAAGATTAAAGTAAATATCAATGAAGAAGTGGTTCATAAATAATCTAATATGTCAAACAAAATATAGGAAATGAAGAAGATGACAGAAAATTAATAGATGTGCTAAAAGCAACCTCATAGCCTAATACCCTGTGCTGGAAAATTTACTGTCATACAGATGCTATAAATTTGTGACAAAATACTGGAAGGAAAACAAATGGGAGGCAAACCAGAAAAGTCAATGCTCAAATGCATGCAATGTTGGAAAATGTTTCTGCTAACTAGACTGCTGTGATAGGAAAAAATCTGCCGAATTCCATAGAAGTATATGAGCCTGATCTAAAGCTTAGCAGAGAAAAATATGTTGACAGATATTGCTATGAAAATAGATATATCTTTCATCATTTTAATCTTAAGAATTTAACTGCAATGTGCATGATCAATTTTGATTTGATCTAAGACAAAAATAATAATAAACCTCTACCAGCATTTAAATGTTTGGTTAGGAATGATGTTCAGAAATTCTGTCCTTTTGAAAATACATTAAACCTTCATGAGGCTTAAATCCTGAGGATATGTTTACTTAAAATACATACTGATATATGATAGATGAAACTTTATATTCTACTTCTAGGAATGCAGTTAAATTAAAAAAAAAAAAAAAAAAAAAAAAGTTTCCTCAAATCTTAAGGAGGGCCAGGTTCTTCTTCTCTGTGAAATTAGAATTTTTCTGTCTTTCATATGTAGGAGACACTTTTGTGTGCTGGCATTTCTGGCAATGCACAGGTGTCATCATGCAGTAATTTTCAGAGATAAAATGCAAGATATTTTGTCCCCTTCTCACAAACATTAGGAGAAGAGTTTTTTCTAACATTGGATTTTGACCTGTCAATCATCTTCTTCACTGAGGGCTGAAGACAACAGTCCACATCTGTTGACTATGCACAGAGATGGGTTCCACCCTTCTAACTATATGGAAAGTGGCAGGTCTGCTCAATTTTGTGGTGTTAAATTTGTCTTAATGTGGTTTGGCAGCCTCAAAAGAAATTTGGGGTGTGATTTAATTCACCTAGCTTTAGATAACTGCAATGCAGGTGTCTGAATCCAGGTGACTCATCTTATGCTACTTTTATAATCAAGGAAAAGAAAAAAGTGGTGATTCATCTGACATATTTTTGACATCAACTTTATGCTGAAATCAGTCACACCATGCAAATGCCCCTGCCTCCTCATTAACTATAAGGGGAGTTTAGGTGACTACCTCAGATCAAGACATATCCAATGAATCGTACCTTGAGTTTCTTGTTTCTGGTTTGAAAATTATTTTTGTAGGGCACTCAGCAATTGTGATGCATGGTAAAGCTCAGTGAATATATCAGAACAGGGAAAAAAAAAAGGGGGGGGATTTCTTAGGCCAAGTTCTATTCTTTTGCCTAGTCACTGGGTACTCCATATGGTCCTTCAGGGTAGCATATTGTGGGACTACGTCCCTGTGCACCATCAAGTTTACAAGTGCTATGTTCTGGTCCAGCAGTCTCTGACACAGATGGTTTAGATGGATTCGTGTTCCAGCTCAGATCATTGCTCCAGCCGTAAAATGCCTATCGATGAGAGGGAATGTCTGAACAAAAGTCTATGAAAAAATCAGGCCAGATGATCAGTGTGGCACCTGCTAGATTAAAATCTAGGAATCTGTGTGGAAAGGAAAGGCACAAGGTCATCACACAGCAAATGTTGGTCAGCTCTGTGACACTGACCTTTCCCATGATACCACCTGTGCAACCTTCTTTATGGATGTTTATACAGGTTATGGAGGATGGTTGTTACACATATAGGTACAGACTTACACACCTACACAAAGGTGTTAATGTAGCTTCAGCTAGCAGCTGTGGGAGTGAAAATACAGAGACATTCTCATATATGCCTCAGGTTTGCCAGAGAAGAGGTACACCCTTAACTTGCTAGCTTCCATTGAAATATGAGCTGCAATATCTCTGCGCCTGACTAAAAAAAATAGAGATTCCCTGTGTCTGCATTTCTCTATAGAATAGTTAAAATCTGTCAGCCTCAGAGCAGTTTTCTCTGATTTTTTTCTTGTTTATAAAGTGCTTACAGATATTTGGAAAGAAGAAAAGTATAGAAAAGACAGAAGGATTGTTGCTGTAAAAATACTATTTTTTTTTCTCATTTGGAGCGTATACATGGAGCTATTACATACACGAGATCAAAAAAATAATCATTCTGTATACACAATACCTTGAAATCAGAGATATATTGTATAATAGCAACAATAAAATGAACTATCTCATGAGGAAGCACTAACCAGTACAGTCCACTTAACCTGAATTCCACATCTCCGTAAATATACTTCAACCATTTTAATAACAATCAATTTCTGTCTGAATGTGTATATGTCCTCATAAATTTGCCAGTCTCCCTCTCACATAAGGAATGTGTGACACATGTTATAAGGTACTCCTTGTAAAAGCAGTACCAGAAGGGGTTCAAAATAAGAAACCTCTGCTGATTTAAATGACAGTCTTGGCATAGGTTAAACACCCATAAAAATTTACAGTCAAGATTAAGAGATGAGACTTCAGATAGCACCCAAGAAAATAACCTGTTCATGCTCAAGAACTAACTTATAAATAAGATAATACCAGTCTTTGGAGGACTGGATTTTCTGACCTGATAAATGAGGCTTTTCGTTCTGCTTGACTCTTTTATTTTTCTTTATTTGTCATTTTTATCTTTATTTAAAACTGTTTAGCTGACTGAACTGAAAGAAGAAAAAAACGCTTTTTTTTGAAAAATATTTTGGACTATCACTCTGTAGATAAAAAGGGGGAAGGCAGATGGAGCAAATGTATTTCAATTATATTGTGAGTTGTACCAGTATATTCTAGGCAAGTCCAAGGAATCTTTCTTGGACAATGAGAATCTGCAGATTCTTGGGCAATTATAGCCCTTTGACTAGAATTTACTGAGCTTCTTCTCAGCAACACTGTACATCAATTGCATAGTGGTACCTAGAGATAAAAGAGATGGATAAAATATGCTTTTATTTTCTTAAGCTTCTCTGTATTAAGAAAGAGCATTCTGTACATAGAAGTGGAAAGCTGACTGCCTTGGCTTTTCAAAGACACTGCAAACAACTCGGATGGATATTTAGTACACTCTTGTATCTATAAGAATTACATAGAAGAAAATATTAACATTAAAAAACCTATTGAGCTTAATGCCCAAAGGTGAGCTTATCTCTGTTTGGAGCAGAGAAATACTTTGTTCAGACTTTTTCTTGTTACCTTCTGTATTCTGAATTTGTTAACAAAAGTTACATCTTTTCTTTACCATGCTGATGGTCAGGAACAATAATTTTCATGATGTATTAAAATATATAATTGTAGGAAACAATAGGTAATATAGATAAGACTTGCTTGGATTAAGTTTATTTAGTCATTACATATATTTATCCTGTCTGAATTTAAGAAGAGATTGGACTGCGCACTTAGTCACATGGTCTGAACTTTTGGGTAGACCTGTGCGGTGTCAAGAGTTGGACTTGATGATCCTTAAGGGTCCCTTCCAACTCAGGATATTCTATGATTCTATGATTTATATTTATATTGATGTAATTTGTACAGAGGTTTGAAATTAGAAAAAAATAAAAAATAAAAAAATAAAACTTTCCCTGACAAGAACAGTGGAAAACTGATAACATTCCTATGAAAATATTCCAGTTTTTAAATAAATTATTTCAGTTTTGACATTGTATTGTTGTTATGAAATCTCTTTACTAAATTCTAATTTAAAAAATATTAACAACAGCTATTATAATTCTAATCAGATGAAAACATCACTTCACATGCTATTATATCTTAACTGTATCTGTTCTTATTTTTAGTGTTCTGAGGGGATGAGGAAATCTAAGGGAAGTTCACAGCTGACTCTGATTCTCCACCCCTGCAGGTAGTATGGATGTGCGTTGAGTGTACAGATGGTCCTAGGGAAACTTGGTAGCCACCAGTGACTTCTGGAGCTATTTTGCTGGCTCACTTCCTCCTCCAGCCAGAGCTGTAGTTTGTGCAGCAGGGTATGTGTGCCAGTACAGAATGCTACTGCTACAGAATGATACAGTTCCAGCATATAAGCTCTATTTCATCTGTTTAAGTGCCATATACAGCTCCATAGTCACAAATTGGGTACTTTTGCCTTAGACACAGAAGTTAACCAAAATTACATGCACATCATTTCCAAAGGAAAAAAATAAATAAATTAGCCCAGTGCAACTATCAAAATATTTGCATGGCTTTGATCCAAGGCTAGGTGACATTTTGACTTTGTGATCACATAAGCGCACTTTCAAAGACCTTCATCCACAACAGAAGAAAATAAACCTCTAGTCTTATATCTAGTGATCCTTTACATCAGTACTGTGCCTGAAAAGCTACTCTTACATATCTATGTAGCCTGGCATTGAATTCATTAAACTGGATATTCTTCTTAAAAGTGGCAAGCCAAACTGCTATTACTTCCTAGCAGTGGCAAGCAAACTGCTAGAAGATCATATCTCCTTTTGTATGAATTATAATCATTTTTTTCTCTCTGAAGAAATATTATCTTGATAGCATTTACTCTGGTCAATACAATAGAAATTGTGACTTTTCCAGTAACAGCATTCTTGCAGCTCATTCAAGAGGCTGGGAATAAAGGCAGCATGCTCTGCATTTTCACCTCCAAAAATACTGATGGTGTTCAGTATATTGAATCTGCACTTTAATAACAGCAGTAAGCACAATGTTTCAGTGTCCCTGTGAAATATTTTTGTTTTGAGAGGCAAGTTGTTATGTGTGACAGAATTATACTATTTATTCACTGAATATTCACTGAGGGCCACGAGTAGTAGAGATGAAGGCAGAAGTTTTGAGAATATCTGACTCATTTCTTCACTTCTATCATGCACTATTGATACCTTATTTTATTATTAAAATTTATATTTTTTTTTATTGGTGAATTATTCAAGTGAGTTGGTCATCACTTTTATAATATAGTGGTAAAGAATATTTAGTGTGTGTGTAAGAAAGCTGTAAAGAAATTCAAATAAACAGGCATGATGAGTATGATTCATTTCATTTTAGTGAGTGAAGAGGTATGGGATATTTAAGGAGCAATTAGTTTTATTCTAAGCTAAACATCTAAAATAGTCCATATGAACAGTACTCTAAATGTACCTACTGCTTTCTATTGCCAGCCGATGAAAATTTGATGACTAATTCAGATTTAGTGTCAACTATGCAGGTGTATGCAAAGCTACACTTAACTGGATATTTGTAAAGCAACATGTTACTAACTGGAATGGATGTACCAGAATCAGCTTTCAATTAGAACAGGATACTGACATCAGAACAGGATATTCACATCAGAAACAGAGCTCTAACTCTACAGGGGAAGAACTTTCACTAGACTTTAACACTTGTAACTAAGGGGTTATTTAAGCTACATTTTACTTGCCCTTCCTTTACTGGTTATCCCACATTTCAGACATGTGACTCCATGACACCATACCAAGATTATTTTGTTTAAATGTGTTTTTTCTTTTTTGTTTTATGTGTGTGTTGTTGTTGTTGTTTTGACATACATTTTTTTTTCTTGTTTTGTTTTGTTTTGTTCCTGTAAAAAAATTCACTCACTAATCCTAACAGGTAGCAATTTAAAGATGCATTTATTTGTTTAAAACCATTCGTGACTTAGCCCTTTCTACGTTGTGTTGTTTGTTTTTTGTTTTTTTTTTTTCAGCTAAGACAATATAGGCAACAGAACAACTGCTAGTACTCAAACTAAGGCTTACAGAGTTGGACCTAGTTTTTGGGAACTAATTAAACCTTTTTTTTGTCTCAAGCTCAATCTAAAAATGTTGTTCTCTTAACCTGTTTCACATATCTTCAAGGAAACTGCTCATTCCTAGCACAAAGCTGCACAGAGATGTTAAATGAATGTAATTAATTCTATTAGTTAAATGAACAATGCTAAGAAGTTGAGTCTCTTTTGTTTCTATTTATATAGGTCAGTCAACTGCACTCTGGGGGATAACAATGATGTACAACTGATACAAGCGGGGATGTTTAGGGGCACAGAATATCCAGGAGAAAAGACAGACACTCAATAGGCCCTACTGACACACATAGTTGAACCAATTCCAAAGGGAAGAGGATTTTTTTTTATATATATATATATGAAATCATCAACTTCCTTTTCTCTTGATATTGGATATTCAGTGCCAGGCTGCAGCCCAGTGCAATGCTGCTGCAGTCTCCCCTGCCTAAGAAAACTCAGTCAAGGAAGGATGGTGCTGCAGGGATGTAGTTGCAGCTCACTGGTCCAGTAATAAATTAATCATTTGGGAACTGGAGGTGGCTCTCATGTACGTTAGAAGTCAGGAAAATTACCCTGCATACAGAAAATTCAAGGCCAGACATGGTTAGTATTGAAGAGCAGAAATTCTACTACCACAATCTTATCAAGGGTTCAAAAATGAGAAGAAAAAAAAAATATATATATGAGGAAACATTATGATGTACTTATTTCTGAATGTAGAAGTTTTGCCCATTTATATGTAGGTTTGTTTCTTAACTAAGTGCAGGACAGGATTACTAATTTGCAATCCTATTGTACAGTGTAGAGTTAATTCTCCCCTGAGTAGTTATAATTCCACTAAAAATAGGTTACTGTGTCAGGTAAAAAAAAAAAAAAAAACAGTATAGATCCCCAGGGAGAAAGCATTACACCAAAATAGACATTTGGGGCTATACTCTGCCTATCACAACTGAGACATTTCCTCTATGAAATATAATAGAAACAAAATCATAGTACGTCAGAGCAGAGTTGGCTCCAGGTGGTTTGAACTTTATGCATACTCTTTTAATGGAGACACACTGGGCCTTAATATACAGAACATTTGATGCATCACTAGTGCTTGTGGGAGCTCTAAGGCTAAATTCTTCACTTACCCCCTCATCAAGAACACCCACATGCCATGGTACTGTGAAAGTCAAGAGCTAGGTCAGCAAAAACAGTCCTTTGAAGACTAAATGAGCAATTCCCATTTATTTTGAGGGGTATAATGGCACATCTGAATAAAATGAAAAATCCAGATAAGTCAAATCTGACATTTGGTCAACTTCTGCCTGACAGGAACTATTTTGACAGATTTCAGTAGCCCTCTGAGTGATTATTTATACAGTAAAAATGCTTGGTCTGTCAGCCTTTCACAAAACAATTTATCCTTTAAAAAACTGCATTTTTCCTAGCAGGAAAAGATATGTTCAAGACCTAGAGCTCAGTTCCTATGGTAATGAATGAAGTTCTGCAGATCAGGGAGTAATTTGGGAGCGTCATCACTATACTGCACATTTAAGATGATTTTCAAATGAACACTGTATACAATAAGGGAGTAGAGACAATATTTTCTGTCAGCCCAAGCTAATTGCATTCACGTCTTCCCTTTTTCCCTTCAAGTACAGTAAATGGTATATATAAAATATACTGCAATCTATCAACCTTCTAAGAAAAGTTCTACCCAGCTATCAAGATAGAACTTTTTAATGTCTTCATTAATTAAGTTGTCACCAAAACTAGAGTTTTTCTTGAAATTTACTGATGTTGTAAAGTCAAGAGACATCATCAGGACAAAGGAGATTTCAGATGTTATGCAAGATGTGACTACTGTTAGGGACTGCACTAACAGTATTGGCCTGTACTCCAGCAGTGCAAAGTCATGCTCTCATGGACCAGAGAAAGATTACTGCTACAGATTCAGTTCTTCAGCTGAAAAATGGACAAAAAAGGTTGAAGACTTAGAGATCCAATTAGACCCAAGAAAATCATAACCTAAGTTATAATACAGCAACAGGAAATAAAAAGAAGATATAAGGAAATGACTAAGGCATTTTCAGTAAGTCTAAGGAAATATTATGGTCACTATCACAAGTTAATATTATGAACTCATTTGAAACATCATATACAATTCTGATCAGCCACATTACTGAAGGTGAAGTGCAGTTGGAAAGACAGGGGGATTGGGCATGTAGTAGAACCGAAAATTGCTTGTTTAGTTTTTAGCCTATTGAAGTAGGACAGGCACAATAGTTATTGTTAATGGGATAACGCTAATGCAAATTTTCATATTTATGTGGAAGATACTCCAAATTTTACTTAAAAGTAAATCATGTATGGTTTTTCTGTGTTTTAAAATCATGTCTGCAGAAGACTGTTGAAACTAACATGTCCTTCTAATTTGATGTTCCCACAGAGCAGAATATACTTGTACTGAAATAGACAAAGATGTTTACCAGGCTACGATGAGTGTTTGAAGTTCTTTCAGTGACATTCTTATTCTTATTTTTTACTATTTATACTGAAACATCTTTGTTCAGACACAAATTAGAAAGGGATACTACCCAGAAGATTTAAGTCTGAAAAGAGAACCAATAAATTCACTTTTCTTTCAGTAATGGGGGTAGAAAAAAATTTCCTTCCTATCAAAGGCATGTCTATAAAATATCACCAGTTAGCATTTTGGACAGACAAAGAGATATTTATAATAAAAAAATTACTCTTTTTTAACAATTATTTAAAAGTTTCCTTTTTCTTTTTTTTTTTTCTTTTTTCATGTAAACAAAGAGTGTAAAAATGTACTGGAGAGACTGATGTTAGAGAAACAGTAAGCAATGTTATATAAAAGACGTTGTGCAAATTTGCCTAAAAAGCCAACACTGGTCCTGTAGTCAGTTTTTGTTTTGTTTTGGTTTGGTTTTCAATATCACTAATATTTGCAATCCTACTGTCAATAACATGCACAGATTTATTACTAAATATGTTTGAGAAGTACTAGATACAAAAATACCAATCCAGACTCAGGAAGTTCTACAGATTAGGAGCACACACTGCACAATTACTGCTATGTGTTTGCCCTGTCTTATTACTCTTCCCTAAACATTTGTTGTTGGCCATCCTCAGACTATATGTTTGGAGGTTAGGGGAACCTTTATCTGACCCAGAAGGGAGCCCTCTTTAATAGAGAAGTTTTCAGACTCCAGGTTTAGTCAAGCCCAGGGGAGAGCTATGTTGTGAAATTTCCTCTTATCTGCTGCTTGGCAGTATCTGAAAAGATACTGCCAAGATATATCAGTCAATACCATGACTGACCATGTATGCTAGTTGTGTTTAAGTAGCTGTAGTCAAAAAAAAAACAAAAAAAAAAAAACAACTTTTAAATAATTGTTAAAAAAGAGTAATTTTCCTATTATAAATATGGTAATAAATATATTTATTCTATATTCAATATTTATTATATTATTAATATATTATATTGCATATATTATATATTATGTTATATTATGATACATATGTTTATGTTATTAATATACATGTATGAGATCTATATTTATATTATTAAAAATAAATAAATATTTCCTATTATAAAGAACATATTTGCAAAAGAGTTGATCCAGAAATCACTACAACGGAGTGGCGTGCAATTTCAGATGCGTACCACAGAGTGCCAGGACTGAAATTCTGAGAAACGGATAAATATCATAGAATCATAGAACCATAGAATATCCTGTATATAGTTACAAACTGTTTTCCTTTAGAAAATATCTTGGATTTTCCTTAAATATCTTATATTATAAATAGCAAATAACAATATATAACAATACATTTTCTCCAAAACCAGTGAATGTATGTGTTTACTCATCAAAATACACAGTCAAGAGAATTTTTTATGTCACCAAAAATTACCATATTCAGTAATGTGTGATCACGCAGAACATTACCAATTGTAAATGTGTCCATTTAATCTATGTTGATGTTCAGGCATATTTGTTATGGACAAGATAGTCCACAAGTATCATTGAGATACTCAGGAAAAGAAAATAGTTCAATATGTACTCCTGTGAAAACTTCTGAGATAAAAAGAGAACAATTCCATTCATCATGTGCCATTGACCATGACTGATAGCAGAGTACTTTCAGCACACTTTTCTGGTAGCTGATAGCCTTTCAAAATTTCTTTTTCTCTATTTGATTTGATGGGATTTGTAGTTTACTGTAAAATTCTATTAACTTGTTTTCATGGTCTGTGTCAAACAGTATTTGGCTTTGTGCCTGGCTTGATACACATGTACATACATACACACCAGATTATTTTTTCAGAATGTTACATGTACAGGTATAATGCTAAACACCTTAACACCTTAACTATGGAAAAAGAAAGAAAGAGAAAAGGAAAAAAAAAAGTATATTACCTTCCACTCACTCTTCTATAAACACAGCTAATAACAAGACAACTGCCATTTGATATTTAGCTAGAAGTAGTGATTATCTTAGGAGTAACAGACAGTATCGAAGTCTTTAACATTATAACAAAAAGGTTATTGATTAACATACAGCACTGGGGAAAAAATAATTTAAAAAAAAATGTTCTATGTAAAAGGAATGCTAATTATGACATGTAAAGACACCTGAACTACTTTGTACATTCCTATAAATGTAAGACTAAAGCTTGAGTGCTGGGAGAGGACATCTTGTGTTTGTTTTCCAAATTCTTCATTGAAAAATTCCTCTTCATTCACTTACATGTATTTATAAATAATCCCAGAGACTCCTGTTCTGTCTTCATCTTATCTGTGTTGTGCATGTGCAGTTGTGCCTCAGTCATGATAAACATGATGAGCTCAGTATCTTCCTTAGACCTACACCTGATCCAGAAAGAAAAGGTGTAATTCAGTTGGTTAAACACAAGTGATGAGTGATTTGTCGATTGGGATGTCTCATCTAGCTTTCAGCTGTTCTGGAAGGTGTCTCTCAAAAGTCCTGAGACATGCCTGTCAGTACCTTGTTGGGTGTCTAACAACAACTAATAACTGACTAACAACTGACTATGGATAATAAACTTAGTTCCAGATAAAGGTACATTTAGAGAGCTACTTGTAAGCTACATGTTTCCTTCTCCAATTTTAAAAAATGAGTAATTATATTGAATTATATTCAAGATCAAAGGCACACTATCTCTTGGGAGTCTGCTGAATGGGTTTCTTAACCCAGTTGTCTGAACATAAATGGCATATCTGATGTTCTAGAGGAGCTAAAATGCAACAGGTGTTTCAGATGTCAGTAGATGACGCAGGTTGGTGAATATGCACGCAAACTGCAGTTAGGGATTTGATCATGAATCAAGGATTTGGGGGTTTTTAACACTAGAGACTTGTTTGAAAATTTGTTCTCTCTTGCCATTCCTCCACACACCAATCCCCTAGACTCCCTTAGTTGTCAACTCCAAATAGTGAGATTTAATTTCATTCCAGTCTTTCCTGAAACCTCTCTCCTTATTTCCAGTTTTAACATAGAAATGGATAAGTCATATTGAGAGTGATTTCTAATATCATTCTTCTGGAAACAGAATATTATTCTTCTGTCTCCCAAATCATTTTAGATAGTTGTAATGAATTCATTATGTATAGTTCATCCAGTCATAACATGACTTAGTTTCCTCTCACATGGCAGCGCTACCTTGTTAGAATTTAATTTCTTATTTTTAAACACATGTCTGAATAACAGAAGAATGGTGCCAGAAATTTAATTTACACCATACACTGCCTTTCAGAATAGCTAGGATTAAAAAACCAAAAATCACACTATCTCGTTTTCACATTAAAAATTGTTATAGTCTTGAAAATGTCATAGCATAGTAATGATTACTGGCAAAATGATAAATGGTAGTAATTTTTCCCATCTTCACTCTATAGATTTTAATTGTGAGGCATCCTCTGTTTTGCAGTGAAGAACGGAGACTATACTACGTGATTATTTATTAGCAACTGGTCCAAACTGATTTCACATAATCATACCAGTCTAAGACTGAAAATACATCTTGTACAGTTTGAAATACACACAGACACAAAACATAAACAGCAAATGACAGTTAGAATTTCTGTCTAATTACTAGCATAAAGTTCAAGTACCTTGATTTTTTTTTCAAGTGATCCGCCTATCATGCCATAATATTAATACATTGTATTACCGTGACTTTTTTTTCTATTATGTTAAATCATGGCAAAGTACAGAATGCATTGCAACAAGACAGAGAATGTCAGTTCTTTGGATGCTTCTTGACATGATCCAGCTGTGAGTTAAATAAACGCATGCCCGTTAGGAGCAAAACTTCCAAATCTAGCAGTAACTGTCAATTAAAGTAGCAATTGTTTTGAGCTGTCTGTATTTTCTGAATATCAGATATTAGCAGAGAGAGGGGTAGAGAGGACACCTGTGTAGCCTTCAGAGTAATTTTTTTTTCAATGTTTCAATATAGTCTGCTTGTTCATGAAATACTTATTTGTGTGTATTGCAGTATGGCCCTTACCTAAATCATTGTCTGGGGGGGGAAATACATATTTTCCTTAAGTCACTCCATTTTCTTGCTTTTCTTGTTTCTTGTGCACTAAAAACATAGATGTCACCAGAGGCTACCATGGAGTGAAAAAATGCAAGAACACAGCTCTTGGTTTCCACACAGATATTTGGGACAAATAGCTATCTTTGTTGCAACTTTCATCATCCTCATTTATGAATTCTCACTCATCCTGACTCATGCTGCCCAACAACATGAAGAGAGCCCTGTTTTAGAGCATGCAACTTCTCAGTTTTGGTTTTACAGCTATGTGTCAATGATAGGGACTTGTGAAGTGACTGTGACTTTACTCAGCTTTAAAAAACATAAAACATGAAAAGGGTGAAGAGCTTCTATCCCTAGCTCAGAACACAGTATTTAAAGAATTATCTGTCCGTAAGTCCCCGTATTGCAGCAGATTTTCTTCTAATCTTGGGGAAGTGCCATGCTTCTATAGGACCTCTCACTAGAACCTCTCAGAGTTTACTTATCTACATCCTAGCTACATAAAAAGGCAAAACAGAAAGGACGTGTTCTGGCTTTAACCCACAATGAACCTATACTTGTATTTTTATTTTCTATGTCCTAATAAATAAATAAATAAATATATAAATAAATATACCTGTATATTTAATAAAAATATAAATAAATATAAATAAATATAAATAAATAAATATACCTGTATATTTATTTTCTATGTCCTCATCGCTCCATTTTCAGGGTTTCATGAGGGTTATAGAACATTTAGGATATGTAACTGAAGCAGAATAAAATGTTCAATATACAATTTCACTTGGAAATATAAGATGAATCTAAGTTTTGGAGGAAGACTATTTTATTTTTTCAACTTGAAGAAGAGGAGGAAGAGGAAGAGGAAGAGGAAGAGGAAGAGGAAGAGGAAGAGGAAGAGGAAGAGGAAGAGGAAGAGGAAGAGGAAGAGGAAGAGGAATACAGCAATGTTGTTTCAGAAGAGCTAGCTTATGTCCAAAAAATGTCCTGGGAAGGGGGAAGGATTGACATGAAAACACTGAGAAGTGTGTCCATTTAAACGTACAATAAGATGCAGACACAAAGTTCCAATTAATGTAATGCACAACAGATGCTCTTCCCTATGGCTGTACTTGCAAATCAACTAGAATTTCAAGTTCTGAAAAGAGCTCTGTTTTTAAGCAATGTTTCTGAGGAGCTTTTAACTTTCCTCTTTAAAAAATTATAAATAAATAAATAAATAAATAAATCACTCTGGTATGAAAGTTGGTACATGTATATATAATGTTTGCAACCTGGGAGAAATTTTTTAAACAAAGTAATATCCTTTCATTAAAAAAAAAAAAAAAAAAAAAAAAAAAAAAAAATGAAATTGTACAGGCTGTTAACCTATAATCCTAAGTATAATTATGACATTTTCTCTACGTGTATCAAAGGAGTGTTTAAATACACATTGAAAATGTTGAGCTAGTTAGGATAATGCACATTTCTTAATTTTAAAAGACTGGGAAAGGGATTTTAACCAGTCAAGTACTAGAAAAAATTAGATGCTTAGCTGATATACAGGTTAAAGATTTTAAGCCTCAGATCCAGAAAGAGATGTGATGTGGGTGGTGGTTTTTTTGTTTGTTTGTTTATTTTTGGATGCTGTCTTAAACTCACGGTCATGATGAGATCTGTCTTATTTCTGATACAGATGCAGTAGAAGTGATAAGAATATTATAAAAAGTACCAGCTGGTTAAAACCAGTTGATGATGAATGAGGTCCTCCAAATTCTTTGTAGTGGTCTTGGATTTGAATTCGAAAAGCAATGAATGTGGTGGAATGATCATACATAATATTAAGTTTTAGTCTATAGTACCTCTAGGGCTTGGACTACTTTTCCTTCCTTTCTCCTATTTAGAGCTCCAAGTCTCTAGATGCTCTAACATTTCACTAATAATGCTACAAAATCCCAATAGCATTAAAGTATTAATTTTACCAGGAACTCTTGCATCCCAGCACCACTGGCATAAAACTTCAGTCTTCCTCAAAGGATCAGGAGTTGTGAGATGAGATGCTTTTGAAAAAATAAAAATAAAAATCCAACTGAAGCACATGCTTTTGAGAATCAATTGATGTATGCTTGTTTCATGCCATTTAGTAGAAATTGTTTGCTATAGTTGAAGAAGAGTAACTCAGAATACCTCAAAGAAAAGCCAAGCATGTATTATATAGCAGGAACCATGACTGTGGCACAATTAGAAGATAGACTAAAGAAAATATTTTTTTCTAGTGTTGTGGCCAGGCTGCAGAATGCATTGAACTCTTCCAGTGTGTCCACTGATGGACACGGTGGAAAATCCTGAGAGATTTAAGATTGCTTTTCTGAATTAGGAAGCCATCAACTTGAAGTTTTTAGAAGTGTGAAAGTCATTACTGAATGATTCATTAAATTACAGAGGATAAAAAGTAGCAGAGATTTTTAACCACCCACTGGCAATGGCTATCAAAAAGAAATGAGTGTTTTGTTCCTCCGTGATTCCTGAAAGAGCTCTCACTGGACTTGTCAGAAATAAGGGACATGTGGGAAGAACTCTTAGCTCCCTATATTTGTTGGATTCCTTGCTTATTCACAGATAAATTTTAAGTCTGGACTTGTAGCTATGAGCTGCAACAGATAAACTCACTGATATCAGATAAAAGAGTCAGTGAAGTAGAAAGATCTGCCTCTGACACTGCCAGACTGCTGAGAAGACTTCATACACTGAACAGCCTACCCATGGATGCTTGAGGAAAATAGTGCATTTCAGTTGCAAGCATTCTGACAAGACAATTGCTTTGAGGATCCAGGAGAGTAACAAAAGGTTATAACCATAGCTTCTGCTTTTCAAAAATATGGCTTAGTAATCTGCACCATTTCCAAACCATTCTGGAGGGAGCAAATGTTGTGCTAAATCCCATTCAGTTACAGTAGTGACATCCCAAAGAGTTCATTGCAGGTTCATTTTACTAAAATTCAAGTTCTTCTGTCTGCAACACCATAAGACTGGATAATATGCTTGCACACATTATCTTGCAAGCTTGTACTTACAGAGTAAAACAGAATATCTATCCTTAGGGCTGAATTCCATATTTAGAGATGATTTTTTCTGCTTTTACTCAAAAGATCCTTATTTTAAGTTTAGCTTTACTGAAATCTCAACAGCTGTTTACATGAGAAAGCCTCAGACCTGCCAAGACACCAGTATGCATTCAGCTCTGTACTCTGTGGGTAGTCCTATTCAATTCAGATAAAATACTCACCGTAAGTACATTTTAAGTATGGATATTTATACCATCATAGAATCAGAGAAGATCTACTCAGTGTATCTAACAGTGGTAGAGTCTGGCCATGATAAACATTGTTTCAAATGTGTTTTTCTAACCAGACTGAGGTCCTTCTTCCTTTTCATAACCCGTGTTATCAGTTTGAGCTGCCCTTTATTACACTCTTTTTATTTCTGCCTTATTCCAGATGTTACTTAATTCTATTTTATTTCAAAGGCTACTAAACTTTCTTTTGTAGACTGGGAGTCATAGTACTTTAAGGAGATTTTTTTCCCCCTAAAGAATATTCTGAAGTCTACTCTAGAGAATGTTTTGCAGGGATGAGTTAAAAAGCAATTTCAGTACCTCTATCACTTCAGCAGTATTTTGGGTCTATGCTGTGTTAAGACAGTTTACTGTCAATACCAGCTGTCACTACAACAAATGAAAGGGAAACAAATTAGAGGAAGTGGTTTCCTCCAGATAACCACAGCCACCAAGCTACTGATCATCCTGTTTTCAGCTGATTTATCACCCTGTGAGAAATTTTTCAATTAGTTTTATTTATTTGTGTTTGCTTTTAAAATGGGTTTAGGGATTACAAGCTTCTTTTAACTAATTCACTTACAGAATTAGAAAATATGTATAAATTTGGTCACTATTTATATAAGGATCGGTCACTCTATTTATATAAAGGACATGAAGATAGAAGGGGAAAATCAATTGCCTTTTTGCATATGTCAGAGACTTTTCTAAATATATACAATTCTGACTTTTTCATTACATAAAATTTAGAAAACAAAACTACAATTCAGGCTATTCCTATTTAAATTTCATCTTTCTAATGAAAGCAAGCTCAAAAAAAACCACAATCAAACAAAAAAATACCCTTGCATCCACACTCTCTGAACTGTAACAATAACCACATATCTGGTACAGTCATTAACAATTAAAAAAGTGAAAAATTCAAGAGAACTGTCTGTCTACAAGGTCAGAAGGCAACAGACCTTTCAAGCACATGACCTATTTGTAATTTCAAGGATCTTTTATATGTGGAAATATGTGACTTCCTCAAGCTGACTCACTCCGCTCATTAAAATCTCTCCACGTGTTTTTCTGACATTGTTGTGGAGGTTCTGTCCTTGAAAAGAATAAGAATAGATTTATATGTTTTGGAGCATGTTAAGACTTCAAGACTTCCACTGTTAGAACAGATTAGAGTCTTTTCTTCTGTTTACTTTTGTACACTCCTAGGTATTTACAGTCTCATGAACTCAAAACCAACAAGAAGGTGAGGTTTATTTTAGATTCCATTATAGCTCTTCAGATATCCTGTTGACATCATTGGTCTAGTTATGGCCTGGAAAACACTAGCTGATTATTAAGTATGAAATGCTTAATTTGATAAGATTTAGGCAGGTCTAAAGTAGATAGCATAGGTTGATGCTTGGATTTCTAGCAGGTCTGCCCAAAGGCTGTTAACTGGACCCCCTGGACAGAGGTGAGACTTAACTGTCGCACAGCTGGAAACCTGAAATTCCCATGCAGCTGCTCAGGGAAACAGCTGGCACTAGCACCAGCAGTGGATCTGTTTCACCAAGCTGCTGCAGAGGGGACTCTCCCTTAGCTGGACATTTCCAGCAAATCATGGAACTGAATTTAGAATACTTTTTCTTCTGGAAACCCTGGAATTAGGGCTAACTTGAGCTCTGAGAAGCAGTTTCCTGAGCCTATGGCATCACCTGGAAGGGAGCCAATGTTTACTGGAGATGGAGGAGTTGGAGATGGAATCACTTTGACAGACAGTTTTTCTCTCTTTTAGAGTAATAAGAAATAGTGACATTTTCTCTATTAAAAAGGAAGGAATGTTATCATGGATGTCCTGGGTCTTCAGCTAAAAATCACAGAACCTGTGGCTTGAGATAAGGTTGAACACAACTCCTGGAAATTAAAAAATAAAGACAATTCCTACAAATATTAAGCAAAAAATCAACTTCTATTCTCCCCACATACTTCCCCCAGTCCTCCACCCCTGGTCTCTGATAGATTATCTCTATCATTGCTAGGATATGATAACCATGTAATATAAATGTCAGTTTCATCTTTTTCCTTTCTGCTTTATTTCGTTCTGAAGCAGGCTTGCCATGAACTTTAAATGTACATTGTTCATGATGTCCTTTTGCTTTTCTTTGTGACAAAATCCTTCTTTTGGACATGAGAATAATGGACATGAGAACAATAATCTGAATGACGATATATACTGAAAAGCTGTACTAGTTAGTAGGTATCTTGCTACGAATATGGTTCAGTATTCTTCAAATATTAAATGCTGCAGTGATGTGCTGATAGCAGCACCCCAAACATGATGCTGTAGGATAGCAATAAAAATAGTCTGGAAGAAGAGTAGGGAGAAAAAAAGCCTGAAAATTGATAACAGAATGAATGAGCTGCACTTCTTACTTTCTTAAGGAAGAAACTGATAATACAGCAGAGCCCCACATAGCCTTCAACTGATCTTTTTGGAACTAAATCAATTAAAAAGACGTGAAAGGAATATCATAACCATTTAGAGGAACATTTGAAGGGAGAAAATTAGATTTACTTGGCGTAGAGTTCCCTTGTAAATGTACTATAGAGAGAACAAAGGACCTCAAGGGGACTGAAAGCCTGCAGAAATGTTCCACCTCTGGCTTTTAAAGATGAGATTTTCAAACAGAAGCAGAAACACATTTTAAATAAATGAGCCCCAGTTTTGATGTTACTCATTAATGATGAAACAAAGAAATTAGGAGTAAAGGGCACATTTCAATTTTCAGACAAAAGGTCTTAGAACAGAAATTGCTGTAGATTCAACTGAGCAAAATTCTTGGAAAGATTTTCAAAAGAATCAGAAATACAAACTGTTATCATAAATCATAAAGATGAACATAGGATGACATCAGAATCTGAATGCGCAGAATCACATGTTGCAATATCTGCTTAAGAAAAGACTGGTGGAAATGATCCTCATACAATGAGATGAGTAAACATACAATTATCTGTTGTATTCTTTAAGAACAAATCAAACAAGAATGACATAATATAATTGATTCTTTCTTGGGGTAGTTAAATGTATGATTTTCAGATAGCTACATCATCTGCATCTACATTTCACCTTGGGCTATAAGAACAGAATAAAAAATAAATTAAAAAAAAATGTTAGAAGGAAGAATTTTAAACTAAAATTATCATTTGAATGTAAATGTAACCACTAGAATTGCATTGTAGCTTGAGTATAAGAACTATTTGAAAAACACTTTCAGATTATAACAGGTATCCTTTAAATTTAATTTTGAACTGTCAGTAAATAATTAATTTTAATCTAATGAAAAGGCTTAGAACAGCCCAATAACCTATTTACCTTTCATTCTGGGTAACTTCAAAGGGGTTAACCTTTTCTGATTGGGGTTGTCAATGAGGGACTTCTATTGAATGAACTACTGACCAATCAACAACAAAAACAACAACAAGAAAAAGAGAGAGACCAAAAAAAAAAAAAAAAAAGCAAAAAAAGCAAAAAAAAATAAATCTGGAGGAAGCTTACTATAGAGTATAGGAGAGCAACAATATATATAAGAATTCAGCTTACCAGGTGTTAGGTATCTGCTGTTTAACCTGATTCAGCCAGTCCCTCAGTGGACAGAGATATTTTTAACAAGTGCTTCTTTATCTCTGCCTCTCTGTTTTGTTTCATTTCTGACAGCAGGAGCTTAGGAAACTAGCTTATATTTGATAAATTCAAACAAAGTAAGTTTAATCCTGAAAGTATATCTAACTAGCTACTAAGTCAAAAATTCTTCTCCACAGTCCTATATATATCATAGCAAAATATGCAAGTCCAAATATAATTTTTAAAAGCAAACTAATTTGGTATTACATTGTAATTTTGGGGATTTCAGCTCTCTGTTAGAGAAATAAGTAAGTGAAATTTCATACTTTTAGTATGTCTTTTCAAGAATTGAAATTAGAGAAATTCACTTGTGTCTGCTTCTCATTTTTTTCAGTTTGTAATTTAACGTTTAAGGGTTTATTTTGCAATGCACTTCTTTCACTTGTTGTATTACTACTTTAGGATTATTTTCATTTTAAACAGGTTTGAATGCACTTCATGATTAAAGAGCATATTTTCATGTTAATAAACACTATTTCAAGTGGCTTTTTATCTTATGCATTTCCTTTGCCTTCAGTGTAATATTGAGCAACGTCACCACGTGAATTCAGGGCATTTGGAAGGATGTCTGAATGTTTGAAAGTGCATCCTGAGTACCTTAGAAGTTAGACGTGTTCAGCTTTCACTTCATAATACTAGCATTTACAGTATCTCTGTACAGGACCAGTAAATGTCCTGAATCAACCTTTTAGAAAAAGTAAGTGCTAAAATTTGACAAACAAATGAATCATCAATTTTCGTAGGTACCCAAATATGGGCCATATCTATTTCTATGGAAATGGGTGAGTTATGATGATTCGTCTTTCTCCTCAACAAACACAGCAGCTGGAAATGAACATTCATTTCAGTATCAATTACTAGAAAAAAAAAAAAAAAAAAAAAAAAAGAGAAAACACGGGATGCAAATAATATACCAGGTCCAAATTGAACTGATTAAGATGGGAAATTCACTATCAAAATTACAATCTATTCTTAATTTCCTCATATTGCTTAAGTTTTATTCTAGAAGACTTGAACATCAAGTACTAGGAATAGAGCCTATTCCACTACAGTATATAAAATAATGCAGCTAATAAAGAAATAAACACAACTCAAGAAAGATACAAATTTCCACTTCCATACAGGACTCTTTTATCTGACTTTTTACAACATGGTCATTGAAAATGTGCATACAGTAAGGTCTTGATATTTTGCAGTGCTGAATGAAGTAATTGTGCAGTTAGGACAGTGTCCCATCATGGTTATGGAATTACACAGACTTATTTTTAGTGAGTAGAATAATATGATCACATTGTAACTGTCCAATACAGTGTTGCTTACCAATGCTAATTATTAGAGGTCTTACAAGCTTCCTTGGCATTCTGAGGTGTTGATCCATACCTAATAATACAGTAGTTTTCTTTATGGAATTCTGTTCTTCCTTTCCTTTTTTTTTTTTTTTTTTTTCTAGACTTTCATGATGAATGAATAAATAATCTCTTCTGAGACTTATCTGTGTTCTGTGTTTAGAGAAATTCTACATGAGATTGGATTGAAACAGCCATGTTTCTAGATCATGATGAGAAATCAAGCACAACAAAATTTTTATTAAATCTGATTTCATACTGTTACTCCTACTGAAAGTGAAGTTCCTTAATACTTGGGCATGAAAACATTTGTCTTTTGCCAATTCCATGGCAGAGGAGTTGGAATTAAATGATTTTTAAGATTTCTTCCAAACCAAACCTGATTTGGAAAATCCATGATTCTATGATTCCATGATTCCATGATTCTATGAAACCTTCTCAATCTGAGGTTACCCTGAGAGGCTGTGGCCTCTCCACTCTCGGAGATATTCAAAACCTGACTGTATATATACCTGAGCAACCTTTTGTATTTGACTTTGCTTTGAGCAGGGGATTGCGCTAGATGACCTCCTCAGGGCCTTTCATGCAACTAGAAGGTTGGTCCCGATACACTGCAGAATTCCAGGATAACTTCAGTACTTAAGTTATTCTGTGGGAGGTTTTCAGAAACAATTTCTTCCACAACTTCAAATTTCATACTTACGATACTTATTCTTTGATAGATATTACGGATGGTTTGAATTTCCTTCTTTTCTCATAAACTGACTAAAAAGGTCATCTCAGTACAGAATGCAAAACAGGTGAGGAGGTGGGAACTACAATGTCAAATACTATATAGAGCAGGGAAACTTTCCTGGTGGGCACTGCGTTCAGGTTTCACCATCCTTATAGATTCATATTTAACTGTTGTCAAAGATGCGGACTGTGGCATTGCTTTTATATTTTGTCAGCCCTGAGTAAATTATCAACAGCTTATGCTAAACACCTTTGCCTATGTAATTCAGAGTGAGCGTGATCTTCTAGTTTTTCAAGCTGTGAATTCCAAAACCTTTGAAAATAATTACAATAATTCTGTGTCATATGGTTCCTGTTGTCTTAATCTCCACCCTAGAAAAATCTCTGGTGACTGATGAACTTAAAATGACTGTTATGAATTATTTGTCAGTTATTAAATCCTTCTGTTCTTTTCCACTGCTTAAGAAACCACAGACTTTTGTTAGGATATGTAGAAGGAGAGCGCCTGCTCCTTTAAGTGTATCTGGTGGAGGATCTTTTCCAGCACAATAAGGGATAATAAGAATGGGAAGCAATGGTGGGAACCATGTCTGGCCAGTCACACTAATTGATGAGGACATGTGAAAATGTGGGAATTTTTATTTATTCCAGCTAGCTTATCTGGTAGAGGACTTCTAAGTTGGGAGATGACCAGAAAAACTTAGTTAGCTGAACTAATTGATATGAAAAAAGAGAGCATTTGTGAAAGTTGATTTAAGAAGGGTTGTGTGATTGAGGGTTTCTGGATTGCAATAGTAAGAACATAAAAAAAAAAAAAAAAAAAAAAAGGGGGGGGGGGGAAGCAATAAGCAAAAGCTGTAACACAGACTTGACAAAGCAAAATGGAGATGATGACAAGAAACACCCCCCACACACCACTCCAAGATCAACCTAGACCTTGCAGTTGATAAGACTGAGGTTGTGCAGGGGGAGGGGGAGAGGGAGGAACAAAGTGATGAGAGGATTGGAGGAAAGGGTAGAAAAGAGCCAGTCACATGTAAAATGGAGCTGGTCAGTACACTTGTCAGGCCAAGCCCTGTACTTGATCACAGCAGTCTGTCCTATCTTGATATATTTCCTCATTAGATCTTTTCTTAATTCTCTCTGCATTTTCACAATTTCTTCTGTGAGGACTCATAGGGGAGTAAAGGACTTCTACATGCCAACCCCTAACGAGATTTGTGTGTGTGAGTGAACCTCAATGCCAGTTACTGGTGTCTGCTCCCGTGGCCTGTGGTGCCTGCTACTGGAGGGAGTGGGGACCTAGCATCAGCTACTGGAGCAAGTAGGGTCTTCTACACTCAGCCAATGGGGCAGGAGCAGTATGTGATCCTAAACCAGTTACTGGTTTAGGGCTGGCTTGAGAAAAGTGAGGGTAGACACTGCACCAGTTACTGGAGCAGGGCCGTGGTTTGCAGCCTATGTGCCTGGTACCAGTTACTGGGGTGGGCCAAGAGTCTGCATCTTCCCCAACTCAGTGTATATGCGGTGTGCATGTGTATTCACTAGCAAACTTTAAGCTGGACTAGCCAGCAAGTAGCAGAGCTCTCAGGCTGGGGACAGAGTACCAGAAGGACAGGGCATGTACTGCAGGTCTCCAAGCACCAGGCTGGGCCCCAAGTGTTCAGGCAGAAGTCCTGGGCCTGAGCTGCTGGAGGAGGCAGCCCTGCTCTTTACTGAAATTAACAGCTTTAAATAGGGAACCCTGAATGTTAAACAAAGAAGCTAGTAACCAGTCAGTCTTACAAAATCATGCTGATCAAGTTTATACCTGCAGGCCATAACAGCTAGAAGCCCTGCCATGGGACCTCTGTTGGTTAAAAGCTTCTGATAGAACTTGTAAAAACCTCGAAGCCTGCATCATGACTTTGAGAGAGGTCAAATTATTAATTGGCCAGGACTGATGGGTAAATCAGCATAGCACCACTGATTTCAACAGACCTTTGATAATTTACAGCACCCAAGGATCTGACTCAAGTCTAATGCTCCTTTTTTAGAGAAAAACTGACTCCAAGAAGAAAATATAAATCTTGGCAAAGAGCCTGCTTGGGTTATGAAAGGAGTTGCACAGGTAGGAGAGCAGTTCCTTATGGATCAATACAGCATGGGGGGTTAAATATATATATATTTTTATATAAAATACTTATGGAAGTTAAGTCTCCAAATTTGGAAGCACAATTATAAGAAAGCACACACAGAATAAGTATTATGGCAGTCTTTTTTCCTGTTGTATCTAGAAATCTCTTGATTGAAGAAGGTGAGCAACAAACTCAACAGTATTCTCTTTAAAAAAAAAAAAATAGTTTTTGAGATTACAGTGTCTGTATTCAGACCTGTGTTGCCTGTAACAATAGTTTCTCTTATTACCAATGACAGTAAATCATGAAGAGTAGTACTTGGGGAAACTCTACCTTTCTTTTCTTTCTGATAAGTAATTTATTGAAATTTATTATTTTGTCATTGTTGTTGTTTTGTTTTGTTTTTATTAGTTTGTATGAAATCCATTTATATGGTTGTATGGGTTTATATATTTTGACAGCAACAACTCATTAACATATTGACTTCCTGCATTGTCTTCATATCATATTTGTGAAGTCATACAAAATGTATTTTCATCTTACTTCTTTTCTCAGACAATGGTTCCTGCACTCTTACCTTTAAAACAAAACAAAAATAAATAAATAAAAATGCTTGACTTCTGTATCATAAAAGTGATGACTTATACTACATCTGTAAAGTTACAGTATCCTCGGGATTTCTATTGGAACCAGATGTGAAAAAGTAATAATACTGATAAATAATTTGGCATTTTGGGTTCAATCTTGTATCTGTGATTATTTCACTTTGCTTGTTTGTTTGGTTTGGTTTGGTTTGGTTTCCCAATCCTCATCATTCTAAAGTATTGAAGCAGTCACACCTAGTTCATGGAAACTTTCTCCCAAAAACACCTGCCAGGATATACATGTACATAGCACAAGGCAGCTTGGATAAAGCTCTACTCTGCAGTCAGCAAAGAATCAGAGAAGGAAAACTTCATGGGATATTTCACCTGGAATGTTTGATTTGGGACATTTTTGGGGGAGATAATAAATAGAAGCAAGGATTATTTTTTGATTTGCTTCTTGTCTATTGTCATTGAAGGGCTGAGCTGCCTTTCATATTACTGTCTTTCCACTGTTCTAATAATATTCATTGTCAAAAAGAGGTATATTGTATTATAAATTACAGAAGAAACTAGCATGTTTTATAATATGATTGGCCGGCTGTATTGAGTCTGTATTGAAGTTACACAAAAAAGAGTCCTATTGTTAAATCTGCTATTGCTCTTACTCCTCTGCCCCAATGCCCCTTTTTGTGGTAATCCTTTCTGTATATAAAGATCTAGAACATCCTAGCTCAACCACTCTTGCATTGTTCTCCTCTCCTCTACTTGAACCTTTTTAGATCGTCCTGCTATCTCACTAAATCAAGTTATCTCGGGGAATCAAATCAGTTCTTCTGTTCTTTCCTGATATTTAGCTCATCTGGCTTTTCTTCTCAAAATCATTTATATATGCCAAGTTCTGTCCGCTTAATATGACACTGGAATATAGCACTTAGGCAAATATAATTCCTGCTTTTAGAACACAAATCTTGTATTCTTTGCATGCTCAAAGCAGCGATATAATGTGGATTCTGAGTGTGCAGAGAATACAAAATCCTGTCCCTAGATGATATTTCCAATACTTACACACACAGAATTTCTAGGTTGGAAGAGACCTCAAGATCATCGAGTCCAACCTCTGACCTAACACTAACAGTCCACACTAAACCATATCCCTAAGCTCTACATCTAAACGTCTTTTAAAGACTTCCAGGGATGGTGACTCCACCACTTCCCTGGGCAGCCTGTTCCAATGTCTAACAACCCTTTCGGTAAAGAAGTTCCTCCTAACATCCAACCTAAAACTCCCCTGGTGCAATTTAAGCCCATTCCCCCTCGTCCTGTCACCAGGCACGTGGGAGAACAGACCAACCCCCACCTCGCTACAGCCTCCTTTGAGGTATCTGTAAAGAGCAATAAGGTCGCCCCTGAGCCTCCTTTTCTCCAGGCTGAACAAGCTCAGCTCCCTCAGCCGCTCCTCGTAGGACTTGTTCTCCAGGCCCCTCACCAGCTTCGTCGCCCTTCTCTGGACCCAATCAAGCACCTCGATGTCCTTCTTGTAGCGAGGGACCCAAAACTGAACACAGTACTCGAGGTGCGGCCTCACCAGAGCCGAGGACAGGGGGACGATCACCTCCCTAGCCCTGCTGGCCACACTGTTTCTTATGCAAGCCAGGATGCCGTTGGCCTTCTTGGCCACCTGAGCACACTGCTGGCTCATATTCAGCCGACTATCAACCATCACTCCAGGTCCTTCTCTGCCTGGCAGCTCTCCAACCACTCATCTCCCAGCCTGCAGCTCTGCTTGGGGTTATTGCACCCCAGGTGGAGGACCCGGCACTTGGCCTTGTTAAACTTCATGCAGTTGACCTCAGCCCATCATTGCAGCCTATCCAGATCCTCCTGCAGAGCCTTCCTACCCGCAAGCAGATCAACAAACACACCTAGCTTGGTGTCATCTGCAAGCTTACTGAGGGTGCACTCAATGCCCTCGTCCAGATCATCGATGAAGATATTAAAGAGGACCGGCCCCAGCACCGAGCCCTGGGGAACACCACTAGTGACTGGCCTCCAACTGGACTTGACTCCATTCACCACAACTCTTTGGGCCCGGCTATCCAGCCAGTTTTTAACCCAACAAAGTATGCACCAGTCCAAGCCAAGAGCAGCCAGTTCTTTCTGTTTTTGACATGAAGAATTCTTGGCCAAATCCTAGAGGCCTGATTTTGCTCCCAGTTACACCCTTGTGACTTGCAGCGATATTAAATGACACAGAGCATGGCCCTATTTACTCCTTCACTTTGCAGTAGAATTTCATATCTTCACACACCACCACATCTGCACATACAACTCTTCTTAGACCAGTCTCAGACTGCTTATTTTGAGTATCTAGTTTGCAGTGCATAAACTACAAGCCAAAATTCTGTTAAAGAATTGTAGCTTTTGAATCTGGTTTAAATATCCAGAAGTATATTTGTCATAAATTTTTGTATATATGTGTGCACTCTGTGATGCTAATAGTACTTTAATAAAATCTACACTTAAGAAAAAATATCTTATTTTATATCTACTCTATGCTTTTATATATTTTATATATAGAATAAAGCATATAGTAATCTTTAAGTATATAACATTCCTATCTGTATGAAAAGATAAAATACATTTTCAGTATGGAATAATTTTTTACATCTGTGTTGTAAACTGTGTTGAAACTGGAGACTGTCACAAAAACGCTTACACAACTTAAATGTAGCTGTATTAGTAAGGTGTATAAAATAGTTGAGTGTTCCAGAAATTTAATCTGTCTTGGCTCCATACACCAGAGATAAAAGTGCATTGCACAGAACAATAACTATATCAAACAGGTGTGTTTTTTGTTTGTTTGGTTTGGTTTTTAATTTTAATTATTATTTTCTATATTTTAATTTCTTAATTATTTTCTATAGGCTAATGAAATAATGTTCATGAAGCATTTTGATGATTGCATATTGAAAATATTTTCCCCTAGTTGTTTGTTGTTCTTTTCATTAAATCCATTTATTTATTTAGCAGTATCAGAAAAAAAATAAGTAATTAAAATTAAAAATAAATGCTCATTTATCATTCTTCCAAGAAAGTTAATGGGATATTTTCTTTAAATATTTCAGGATGGCTCTGTATACATCTTAGTTTTATTATTTCAGAGCAGGCAGCATTATTTATACTCATCTGAGCAGAGTTCCTGTTACAGCTGCATAAACAAAATTATCCTTTGATCTCTAGGAGCAGTGAAAACATCAAAGTTTACATCATCTCTTTTAATTTAGGATTTGAAGTTTTACATTAGGGTTAGTGCTTTTTTGACTTGCATTTCCACTAGGAATGGACATCACCTGTCCAATGTAATCATAAGAAATTGTAAGAAATTGCAAGCAGAAATACATTACAGAAGGTTTTGGCATGTGTTTTCTGGTAGTACTTTTGAAATTCACTACAAGCAGAGTGAAGAACATCTGTTCTTTCCAAGGACTTGTCTCTTGGAGCAGAACTGAAATGAAACAGACTTCCCAGCTGTGCCATGGAGCAGGATAGTGGTCTTCTATGTGCCCTCTGCCCTCCTTTTTCTATCTGGTATAGTTAGTCTTCAAAAATCTTTAGGGCAGCGAATGGCACTGACTGTCCCAAGAGGAAAAGCAGGAGACCTAGGTATGTGTGACAGAGTGTAAAAAAGCGCTTAGTCAAACACAGGTAATGACTAACACAGAGCAAAAATAAACACTCGTAAAGATGACATGTCAAAGCTGATATCTGATATTATTTTTAGAGCACATGCAGAACTTATAACAGCCTTAACTTTCATGATTTTCTTGTTCATTTCACTGAATTCTAATGCCACCAAGAAAAGTCAATATCAAAAGCCAGAAATTCAAAGGGGGACAATGTTCAACACTAGTATTTCAATGCACAAATGTGCTTTTCTTTTTTACAGGAAAATCAGGCAAAAGCTGTAAATCTACTTTGTACCAAATGTATGTGTCTATCTAAAAATAATCCATCTTGGGGCAAACCAAATTTCTTACTGTGTCAACTAGAAGGATGTTTCAGTTGCCAAAAAATAGGTCCTTAGTGCTATGTTAGATTACTTAGGATTCCACGAAGATTCTGCCTGCCATTCCAGAAGGACACAGATTTCTTGAGGATATGTGTTCTCCCTGCCAGGCCCTTTGGACATCTCCAAGTCCAGGTCCTTTTCTTTAGGAACTTTGACTTTACAGACCCACTGCAGTATCTCACAGAAGTTAGTTTTAAGTATGTTCTCCACACTAGCAGTTTCACTTTGTCTGTTAGGACCTTTAGGACTTGCCTTTAGCAAGGTTTTGGTGAGAGCATACTGAAGAAAGGAAAAAACCAGCTGCACAACAGCATCTGGGAGAGAGCTGTAAGAAAAAGTAGAGAGAAGCAGCCCTGCAGACACCCAGGTCAGTGAAGAAGGAGGGCAGGAGGTGCTCCGGGTGCCAGAGCAGCAGTTCCCCTGTGGTCTGTGGAGAGGCCCCTGGTGGAGCAGGCTGTCCCCCTGCAGCCCATGGGTCCCACCGCAGAACAGATCTCCACACTGCAGCCGATGGAGGAGCCCTCCATGTGGAACAGCACAAGACTGACCATGAAGGAGCAGCAAAGTGCTATAGACTGACTGAAACCCCCATTCTCTGTTCCCCTGGAACTGCTCAGGGGGAAGGATGTAGAGGAATGTGGATGAGGGGGAAGGTGTTTTTAGTTTGCTTTTGGTTCTCACTGCGCTAGCCTGTTAGTAATAATAGGTAATAAATTACATTAATCTCCCTATCCTGCATCTGTTTTGCCTGTGGTGGTAATTGGTGAATGATATTCCTATCCTTATCTTAACCCATGAGCCTTTTTTTCATTGTATTTTTTCCTCCAGTTCCTTGGAGGAGGGAAAGTGAGGGAGTCTTGTGGTGAAGCTTAGCTGCCTATCAGTGTAAAACCATAGACCATAGAACCTTTGCTACAATTCATAAAATCCCTGAAGGAAGGGGATTTTTTCTTATTCTACATATCCACCGACCTCTGTCTTCTTTTCCATTGTTGAATTTAAGGGCATGCATGATTTTCAGGGATGAAGTCAAAGATAACTGATACATGTAATTGAGGTCAGAAGGAAGAAATACCAAGGTTTTGTGTAACAACAGTTTCTTTGCACTGTCATGCTTGCACAGTTCTGAATTCTATAATTTCCAGGGAGGTGCAATTTGCTGTTTACCTTAACAGGAATTGTACTCAAAAGATCATTTCAGTAAACTGCAAGTTGTTTAATAAGCTAATTTCAGTTCTTAAATAGGCTAAATTCTTTTTAGAAGTTAGTGGAATTTTGCACCTTGGATTGAGCAAGTTCCTTAAAATGATATAGCACATCATAATATATATATATAATATATATAATTTTATTATATATATATAATATAAATATATAATTATATATATTTATTTTTACATAATATAATATAAATATAATATAATATATTTATTTATTTATATGTACGTGTATATAAATAAAATTAAATCTCATTCAGACTTTGAGTGGTAGGCATTTCACATGGTATACAGAATTACTGCACATTGTGCTTATTTTCTTATGAAAGTCTTATCTTACCAAAGTCTTAGTGATGATAGTTTTCCATCTCTCAGACTGAACAAGAGAAATTTGCACCGTTACAGCATGAAGTGGGGAAAAAAAAAAAAAAAAAAAAAAAAAAAAAAAGCTTGCTTATATTCTTTTTAAAAGAATAATTAATTTCCTTCTCAATTTTAATTAAACTAAAGAAAATAAAAATAAATATATAGAGATTAAATGGATAATTTTACACACAATTACAGCTTGAAAGCTTGAAATGATGAAAGTCTTTTCATTGCTGATGTGCTCCTTAACAGAATTTACTGACTTCTATTAATTAAATACATCATTTTCTGCAATCAATGGTAAAGGTGAATTCTCACATATTTGCATAAGGAAATCTGGAGCTTCTTTGTCTTACAGTGAGAAAATATATGCAGAAGAATATCTCAGTATTTGAAAAAGAATGAGTTTATCTGTACTTCAGTATATTGAAGGATTTTGCAAAATGTCTTCACATTAAAATAAGTCCCAAAATCAAAATGCTTATAAGATGATATAAGGTATTGTAGGGTGTTTAAACTAAGCAGTGAAAGAAATTTCAAAACATCAAAGCAAGGAGCTTTTTTAATGTGCTGCTGTTTCATTTATTTTGTTGTCTTTGTGTGAATATTTTAATTTAATACTTATGATACATGATCAAGGTTTCTGATAGTCCAAAAAGACATCATATGTGTTCATTTTATAACTAGACTTTATAAAAAATATTATTATAACCAAATCTTATATTTGATCTGGTATTTAAATGCAACTGTATCAGAACACAGCTCATTCCCTTGCAAATGAATTTTCACTAGACCTGCTGGTAACTGCTTTTTAAAAACTGTTAGGGATGGATGATCCAGGCACAAACTCTAATATAGAAATATGGAGAAAATATATAGAAGCATTTTGTGAGAGAAGTGAGTCTTTATTTCATAGAGAATATTGTATTCAAGATTCATGGATAAAATAGGCTATGAAAGCAGAAGTGCCTTCACTGTATCAAGAATTTTAATATCATCAATAATTAGTATTTCTGCTGAATAACTTTCCAGGTCCAGAACAGGCTGGTATTTTGTTTTGCCACATACACCTGTATTCCTCAAGGCAAATATTTTCTCAGTGACTTTCCAACATATAAGATAGTTTAAAAACAAATCAAGACAGAAAGAAAATAGAATACATATTCAGCTCCCAGCAATCTACTTGATAGCTCAGCCCTAGACTGCTAGGAGAATAGATCTCTGTTTTCAATACTAGGTAATGATTTTGTGTTAACTTTTCAAGTAACAGACTCTAACCGTCTCTTTTGTGAACATCACAGCAAGGGTTAATATTCCAAGATTCAGCAGCCTGTACGCCACTCAAAATGAATCATCATGTTTCCCAATACTGCTTCATTGTCAATGGTATTTATGTTAATGGTTCCCTCAAATCTGTGACATAGCTGTGTACATACATTTTATGAAACCTTACCTGAACCATCTAAAGCCAAGTTCTAACACCATTATGTAGTACTATGCCTGTTTTCTAATCTGGAGGAAGCACTTCTGGGGCATAAGCACTGGAAGAAAATAAAACAGGAATTAATATATCTCAACATTAGGCACCTAAATTAGTCAGAAGAGTAGACTTCCCTCCTAATGTTTTTTTTCTACAGCAGCAGTAGCACCATGTTTTCTCTGTTTTCCTAGCAGTATTATAGGAAATGTAGGAAGACCAGACATATAATTTAGCAAATTAAGAGGGATGTTTTAAATTCCGCTGAACTGGAATCACTATTCCCATCTGACTTTTTTTCTGTTCTCTGCACCTTTTGCAAGGCTTTCCCCAAGAATTATACCTCCAGTCAAATGAGCTTTCATCCAAGTGTAGGATTTTGAACTTATATTATGTGCCAGTTTCTCATGCCCCATGAAAGCTATTGAAATGTTTTCAGATTTTAAAGACAATATTTTCAGCCATGTAACAACATGTTACATGTGACATGTTGAAAAGAAATAGCCTTATCAGGGAATGTATAGTAATATAACCATTTAAACTGTATGTGGAAGAGTACTGCAAACTTTGATATGAATCACAAACTGTGATGGTTCCTGCGAGGTCCACAACATACGCATTTTGTAGGTAGGAAGTAAAACCTAATTGCAAATTATTTTCTTGTTTCTTAGGCATTCATATTTTTCCTGCTCTCTTTGAATGGAAGAGAGATATTTCTCATTTTCGTTCTCATTTAAAAACAAACAAACAAACAAAAAAATAAAAAGGTAGAGACTAAGGCTACAACCAATCTTTCTGCTGTATTGCAGAGATTTCCTAAATTTTAAGCTATAAACGCTGTCTCATTATATCTTTCTCTTGTTAAATATAGTGGTTCATGCAAAATAATGATAATAATAATAATATTAATTATACGAGAGAATTAAAGAAACTCAATTAAAATAAAGAAACCCAGGGTATGGACAGGTGAGAAACCTGTTGTATAGTCCACATCAAACTGAAAAAATCTCCTCAATATCAATAGGAAGTCTTCACTTGACTCTTCTTGATCAGAAATTGCGTCTTGATTTGAGAAACTATCTCAATGAGAGCTTTGTCAAGCCAGCTGTTTCCCTAAAAATAGTTTCAAATTTTCATTGATGATAGTTTCATTAATTCTGATGGTAAAACATCATAAATATGTTTATAGCATAAAGTGAAAGGCCCCAAGCCAGTTGGTTCCTATATGGATTTGTAGCTAGATGTTTCTCTTGTCTGTTTGCTCTTCCAAGTGAAATCCTAACAAGAAATTCAAATCTTTTTGTAAAGTCATAATGAACTTGACCATTGATTTGCATTACATAGAAAAGAACACACAAAAAAAAACTTGACACACGATCCTTAAGTGCTCTGTACTGAACAGAAAAGCTAATAAAAACTTCTGTACAAGTACTTAAACAAAATGCAGAATAACTTCAGGAAAATATTAATGTAATAATTCCTTCTTTTTTAAAAAGTTAAGTACATCAATTACTATATTTGTAGTCAGTTGAGATGACGGCATCTACACATTTTTATATATTTTTCATCTGTGGCTCTTGTAGTATTTTATAAAAGAAATAAAGAGCCCATTCTCTCTCTTAGGCATGGCATCACATTAGAAGTCAATTTTAAATTAGTTATCTCCTTGAGGTCCATTTCAGTATTGCAAAAATTTTTGACTTCTTGTTTCTGAACTGGAAAGCTATTTCACTCTTGGAATTCAGGAATAAATTAGAAGTAAAAATATGCGCAGAAATTTCTTGTTCAAAATCTTACTTTTAGTATTTATCAGAAAAATATCAGTGTGGAAAAATGTCATTTAAGTTGTATTTTTTTATGCTGATTCTCTCATATAGGGCTAACCCTTTCAATTTTCTCTTTCCCTGGAGGAAATCAATGACTTTGTTTTAACACTATACTTTTATAAATTCATGTTGTGTTGGAAGAAATCCCACAAAAGACAGAATCTTACATAAACATAGAGCATTGTCATATCAATGCCTGTAGATACAAACTTGTCCATGTAGGTGTCATCTACATGTAAGGCGTGCTTTACATGTAAGGTTTGCTCTTCATGCAAACTGTGCTGGGCCACGGGGCAGGTGCACCAGCAGCTAATAAGAATTTTTCTTATTTCTTTCCATCTATTTTACTGTAAGTGAAATATTTTAGAGGGGGAAGAAGGCACTTTTCCATACAAAAAACCAAACAAACAAAAAAAAAACCTACATGAACAGTTGTGTTTGAATTCCAAAGGGGGTTTCCATTTGTTAGTAGCTAGCCCCTCTGGTATTTTTGCTACATAGCTAAAATTTAAAGTCATGTAGGAATACTGGAAAAGGATTACAAAGTACTTGTAAATAGAGCATTTCATCTGAAGGGATAAGTGAATTATCATAAAATACCTGTTTATTCTACAGGTATAAAATACCTGTAAATAAATAAATAAAATACCTGTTTATTCTGCACCTCTTATTCATATACTGTCCATGTTTAAAGACAGTTTTTAAAGAAGACAAAAGGAATTGCTGTTATATATCACTTCATAAAGTTGCAGCATGGTTATACAACAGCTATATAAGCAAATTTGGCAACAATTTTGCACTCATGTTCTGTCTTGAACACAAAGGTGAACTCATTCAATATTGTCTGCAGAACGGATGCCTATGATTTTATTCATTAAAGTAATCTGATTTCTCTCTAGCTGAGAAATGAACATCACCTCATGCACAAATCGGTAAGTTCAGGCATACTGATATTCTGTAACTTTCTCTGACAAACAATTGCCTGGGCAGAAAATTGTACATGCAGGTTCATGAGACATCCTTCAGGCTTTGAGAAGGAAAAATGTTGGTTTGGAAATGGTTCTTTCTTCTCATTTTTATACGTATGCTATGAAAGTTTTTTGTTTTTTTTTTTTCCTCCTGAGACCTTTCCAGGAGTTCCCGTGTCCCCTTTGAAACCTACCCCTTCAGTATTTACCAGTTAAGATCTGACCTCAGCTTCTTAAAATGTCCTAATACTTTCACATAGTTGAGTTATAAGGAAACTTTATATCTAAGATTCTAAAGATGCCTCAGCAAAATGTGATAATAGGTCTAACCAAAATCAATAACATCTTAATAGCAATGACAAGAAAGAATGAGACAAAATCATCCCTCATGCAGTCTCATTCACACTGCAGAAATCAGAAAAAAAAAAAAAAAAAAAAAAAACAACTTTGATATTTCTGACCTGCTTGATATAAACACTTTTAATTCCAGTCACATGTCTCTCGGTGGAAACTCTGTCACAGAGTTCTTCGGATGAGTTTGTCATTATCTGAACTGAAGCATAAATGAGCACTGAAACATGCTTAATCCTTTGTCTTTCCTGTTGAAAGAAGATTTTAGTCCCTGATATTCATTGATGTACAGTATACATATAGTACTTGTTGTGATGCAAGTTTCCCTTATGAAAAGTGAACTCTAGTGAGCACCCATAATGATTATGTTGGAAATGATGGCTGGGTGCAATGATATGATTTAGTGAAGATGTCTGAAACTATATTAGTGACTTCTTTTATAAACAGAGATCCTCTAGTCAACCAGTGGAGTCTAGATCACTGTTCACCTCTTTACATATAGACTCTGATCACTCTGGACAAAGAACATGCAACCTACATGGATTAAGGATTAAGGGAACTACACTTGTTTAGTCCAATGGAGAAGATGCTAAGGATGTAACACCTTCAGAGGAATTGCAAAGACAGCAGAAATAGACGTGGGTTCCAGGGATCATCAAGACTGCTAAAGGCCTGGGGATCATCAAGGCTGCAACAAAACTTATGTTAACTCTTCCTAGGACAAGAGTTTATCTGCTTTGTAACAAAGAATTCCATCCTGAGAGTCCCAAACATGAAAAAGATTCTCCTTTTTCCTCTTTAAAAGTGTAACAGCCAGAAAACAGTGTGACACCCTGACACTAATTTCTGACTTCTTATTCTCTCAAGCATTTACAAATACTTAAGGTCTATCGTACATACCACAAACATAATCTTTGGTACTTTCTGTCTTAGGATGGGGTACATGATATTATGGACACGATGTATGGATATTATTATGATCTAGGGTAAAATTCTGACATGTCTTCCTAACTGCTTTGTTGTAGTATGAATGCTTTAATCAGAAATACTTCCTGCCTGCATCCATAAATGATTTGCAGAGATCACATTATATCTGTGGATGAATCAGATACATAATACCTTATGATAAAATATGCCTAACACCACTAATATAGCAGACATATTCACAGTGAGCAGTTAATGAAAATTCGTCCTATTATCCTTGTACTGTCCATTGGCAAGCTTAGGTTTATTTTTAAAAATGGAATATTCATAAGAAAAACATCATTATATATACACAGATAGTATTTAGTCCACAGATTATAGCTGAAAAGCTTGCTGAAATGATTCATTGTCAAAACATCAAGCTGTTTCTAAATTTCATTGAACAAATAACTCAGATTGCGATGCCTAACAAGAATATGGATGGCTCCTGAGCCTGAAGAAAACACAACTACTTGAAGTCACTCTTTACCTCTTTTTCTCTGCTGATTCTAGCACAGCTGAGCTGCCATTCAGGGGCTGGTTCCTAATTTAGATTTTCGCACATAGTGGTAATTACACTGATAAAAGGAGTACCAATTGCTGTCTAACACTATCATTTATAGTTCATTTGGACCTATTAGTTCCTGTGGTACACTGGGGATAAAGTCGAGTCACACTACATCAGCCACTGAAGATTGCCTGTGGTTTCATAGGGAGCAGGGAGAGCCTAATTACTTCTGCTCCTCCTTTGGGAGTGTAGCAAGTCCAAAAGGTCTCACCAGCTGCAGCTGCTTTTTGCAACAATGGGATAATAACATGATGCGATGCGGTGGAACACACAGTATAGTAAGAAAGAAAGTGCTTCTGTACTTACTGCCTCCAGAGAAAGTCATCTCTATTTAAACATTTGCCACATTACTATGTAAATATTAGCTGCTACCAACAGTATTGTGACATACACTCAAAATATTAGGAATGGCTGCTGCTGTGCATGTAGAAATGGTATTTTAAATTATTCTAATGTGCACATTGTATTGTCTTGTTGGGATATTTCAGGTAAAATTCAGTAAGTCTGAATAAGAATATGATCCCAAAACTGAAACAACTGAAACTGGAGTTGCTACTCTGCCCACAGGGAGCTTGAAAAACTGCAGATTGTGAGGAATAGCCAATCTTAAAGTGAACTTTTATTTTGGGTTCTCCCAGAATACATGTATTTACTTTCTCCCAAAACAGCTTAATAGCTTTTTTTTTTTTTTTTTTTTTTTTTTTTTCTCCCCTAAATGTCTCTGCATTCAAATGAACAAATCCAAGTATGGAAAATATTACACAGAGAAATACTTTTTTTTTTTTTTTTTTTTAAGAGCTCAATGAAGACAGGAAACCAGGTGATAAGAGGAAGTCCCTTCTCTATCTTGTAAAACCACTTCTGTTTCAGTTTATATTGGTTGCTGTGTAAATTGTAACAAGAATAATCATGTCATTAATGGTCTTAGAACCAAATTCTAATGTTTATAGTAGCAGATATAATAAGACCACAATACCTACTACCTCTTTATTAGGCAATATGGGGAAAATATTAGACCTCAGGCAACACCCATGAAAATGTGAAGCACACCATTCATATACCAGGTTATTAAGGTGTTCTGTCATTATGAGAGCACCAGGGCATATTTTATCTAATAATAATGTTAAAAATCTGTCCTCACATAACACTGTTTCTCAAGGGCTTACTTCTCAACCCATGGAAAGGAACAAGTAGAAAGAAACAGGAACATCAGAATCACCCTCTGCATCAAATTTCACTTACCCAAACTCCAAAGTTGTTTTGCAGAACGCACTTCAAATAGAAGTTGTAAAACTTCTAAGCAGCCAAATTTAAGGTTAATTTGCTGCCACACAGCTCTCCTCCTTATCACAAATAATAACAAGGTGGACTTCAAGCTTCAAGCATAAGGTCTAATAATACTTATGCATAATTTTACATAGCATCGACTATGATAATGGGATATTCTTTGTATCAATAAACCTGTCAAATTGTGTTGGAATACTATTAATTTGCAACCTCAGTTACTTCCCTTGGTCATAATTTGCATAGTGTAAATGCATACTATACACACAAAAGATTGATTCGTTTAAAAAGGATAGAACCTTCCTTGAATTTTCTCATTTACAAGATCCAGCATATACTCTCATTGCATACATTTGTGTTTTTATTGTTTATTAATCCTTCTAACAGCTCCCCTCATCTCCCTTCCTTATTGGATTGGTAATTAGTTAATCACTAATAATCTTCATTACTTGCTGGAGTAGACTACTTCTTTTGGAGACATATTGATGATTTGATAATTCTACATTGCACAGAAATTATTTTTAGCTGTCAACAACTACTTCATAAACTATTTAAGATCTCAGTGACCTATTTTGACAGTGAAGCACTGAAACCTGTTTCTTGTCTCATTTTCTCTCACAGCATAACTGTAACTTTCAAAGGAGGTAAGATATTGGATGTGGTATTCATTATCACCTGATAATTATGGGCTAATTACTTTCTTTGAATGATTTGTTTTCTTATAATGACAGGCAGGAAAATATTGATTGCAGTTTTCTTCAGCACGCAGGGACAACTCTGAAAAAGTTTTGTCTTTCATCATCTAGTCATGGCACATAATAAAAAGAAAAACTCAGTATTGATACCAGCCCTGTATATATGTCTGACTAATCTTTTATAATCCTTTTCTGTTTAATTTTCTAGCTAAGTGTGGCTCTGAGATATTAAACTGGGAAATAAAAATCATGGGAATTTCTCTGAGAAAAAAAAAAAAAATCATTCTATGCTGATGCTGCAATTTATGTAATACCACAAATAACAAAAAAGAACTTTTTACTTTTTTTTTTTTTTTTTTTCATAAAAAGTAAACATCTGAGAGACATTTGAAACTGTAGTGAGATTTTATGCTCAAAGCTGCAGACTTCCCAGAGTGGTAGCTCTTCATTTCTCATTGCAGCTTGGCTTTTAAGGCAACATCTTTTCACACTGACTAATCCTGAAATGCTTGTAACTTTTCTCTTCCAAATTCATTATGAGGCATGATGTCTGAAGACCCTTCACCAGGCGGTGCCAGTGGACAACCTACAAATTGTTTGACCCCGAGCTTCTTTTTCATGTTAACTACTGCAGAACTGAAACATACTGTGAAGCTTTCCTACTGGTTAAGGTAAAAATTCCTTTTTGTGCACAGTGAAATGCAGTGCTGTCACTAGTTATTGTGTATTAGCCATTTGGTTTGGATAAAGACTTCTCACTGGGGTGGATCAGTCAGTGCTACATTCCATGCATGGGTTCATATCATAGGTGCAGATCACACAAGACAAGATCACACACCTCTTTTGATTAAAACTAAGACAGAAGATTCTCCTTTGCAACACATGGGATATAATCCAACTGCCAACAGACATTATGTCCATGGGGCTAGACTAAAAGCTAGCCTGAAGCTCACCAGTGAATATAGGATTCATAGCCAATAACTGTTTCACTGTACAGATTTGATAATACCACTCTGCCCTACTTGCTGGTGATCAGAGATCCTTTGATGGTCTCCTTAGACAGCAAGAATCCAGCTGTGTAGCTAGTACTTTGGAAGAAGAAAATAGCTTAATAGGGCTTTTTAGTTTTAAATTTAAGTATTTACTTTCATTTTCTCACAGGATGAAAAGTGACAGAAGAAAATCAACAATGTTATTTCTTCACCATTATTTCAAGGTTAAGGGATTTATCCCAAAGTGACTCTTTTGATGCTTGCATTGTGGTGTTCCGGTCAGAGGTATTAATGTAAGGCTTCTACCTTGCAAAACAGATAACGGCCCTCTTCTGACATGATTCTAATGGGAAAGCATACATCCAATTATTGTCTTCAGCAGAGAGCCCAGAAGCATCGCATGCAAAAAGAATATGATTGCAAATTTGCTCAACAACGAAGGAATATACAATTTTTTATTGGGAAAAAAAAAAAAGTTAATCCTCCATATATTTCTCTTTGTACTTCTCTATTTTATGTCTGGATTTTACTCCCACCAGGTCAGTATTACACACAGATTATTCAAAGATAGATTTAGTGAGTTAAGGGGTAGGAAGATAAGGAAACTGATGAGACTGCATTCTAAAGAGTCCCACAATATTCTCTGTCCTCCCAATGTACACACTGAACAGAAGCAGTGATAACATGACCTTGTATTGGGATTCCTTGAGTTTGCTGAAACTCACACATAAAAAAAAGGAAGAAGTCAGGAGAGATTTTCATTTAGTAATGGGAGCACAACTGGGCTAATAATAACATGACATGATTTGGAACAGGAAGGTATGCTAAAGACATAAACCAGTATGCACTGCTGGATGGCTGTCCAATGTTCAAAGGAATTTATTAACAAGGGACTGTTGTAGTCCCAATGTTATAGCTCTGTTCCAAACCACAGATGATTTGAAAGGGGTCCTTTTAGGACCCTGTAAGAATCACTGCAGATTGATTTCTGTAACTTTTTTCATCAAAAAACTACTCTGAGCATTCTGACAAATGGACAGATTCTTGGGTTAAAAACCTCACTGTTCTCTTCTTTTGTATATGGTATCTTTGATGCCTGTCAGTTTAGAACCGGACAGCTCGAGACAGAAATGGAAAATAATATATTCAACAGTAACCCTAAAGGGGTAAAAAAGGTAGCTGTCTCTTCCTTTTTAATTTTCTTTTATTCTAAACTACCCTCTTGAAATGTCTCATCAACAACATACTCTGGTATTCTGCTGATTTAATATAGAGTAGATTTAAATTGGGTGTTTTCTGATCTTATCTATAAAATCTATACATCCAAAGAGCCATAAGTAAAGATAGTGAGGGTGACTTGAATCATTAGGTTTTCTTTTTCTTTTCCCTTTATAACAGAGTCAAAGTTCAAAAGAAAATGCCGTATTTTTTAGCTAATAATTTTCTGCCTTCTTTTTAGCTAATATTTGCTTGTCAGAGGAAATGTCACATTATATTTTATCTCCAGCTCTTCACTTGAAATTATCTGGGTTCTAATTCTTATGCATCAAATTATGATAATGAAAATACATTCAAGTAAAAAACCCTTAACAAATCATAGGCATTGCTAGCTTTAGTATCAACACTCATTAAATGCTACAATCTGTTTCCAAGAATTGATACCTCTACATATCTTGCCATTTCAGCTTGATATAACTTTGTAATATTTAACTGTATTCAGTGAAGACCCTCAAAGTCTAACTAACTAACTAACTGAAGATGTGTGCTAACACTTCTTGAAGGTGTTAGCAGTCCTCTCTAAAAGTATCCATCCCTGTAATTTATGCCGAATGCAGTCTGTTGGATGAGTAAACTGATGGAAGCTGCTGTGTTGTTCATAAATTAATTCTCAAAAAATATATATATTTTGCTTTCCCATGCATACAAAATTACTTGAAATGAGAAATAATAATAATAATAATAATAATAATAATAATAATAATAATAATAATAATAATGTGATGGGGAAAACATATATATAGAGAGAGAATTATTTCCTAAGCACAGACCTAAAAAGTAGCATTTACTGTGTGGAATAAAATGAAACCAGCTAATAAAAAACAAATTGCAGGAGAAAAAAAACCTGTCCTCCCTGCCACAAGTTCCCTCCCTAATTTTTTAGTTTGTCACTTAACATACAAGTGTGTGGCAATACCAGTTATCTTGCACTTTCAAAAATATAAAGAACTGCCTGAAAATCAGTATCAAAAGAGGAGGTGCTAGAACAAATTAGAAAATTAAATGCTGAGTAGTCACTAGGACTGGAAAATCTTAAATTAAGAGTTCTGAAGAAATTTAAGAATGAAATAGATGAGCTGCTGGTAAGAATATATAATCTCTCAAAGTCAACCACTTTGAGCAATGTCTTGAATTCATCAGTATTTTGCCTAGTTTTAACATACCTACAAGTGTTATGTTTAGCATTTCCTATTCCCATAATCTATCTTCAGTTTGAGAGTGGAAACTGTGTGAAATGACAAGGAAGAATACACTTAAGAAATGCCTAGAGGAGTAAAAATTATACGGACAACTGCAGTAGCTTCCATGAGGAAGGAAGGTTTCACTGATTTTTTTAGATTTTTTTTAGTGTGACAATGACGGAGAAGATGAAGGGGAACCAATAAATATATTTTTGTAAGGCATTCTAAAAGCTTTTGATAAGTTCTCTCAAAATACATTATTAAGGAAATCAAGCTGTACTGTCAAGCATCAAAACCGGCTAAGACAAAAATAAACATTTAGAAACAAATGATCAGCTTTCAAGATGAAAATTTATACCAGTGTTTTTCTGAGACAGCTGAACTGGCTTGCACAATATTTATAAGGGTCTTTAAAAGATCTGAATAATAAAGTAACTAAATTTGCACATGATATTTAAATTAGCCTAAATATTTATTTCCAAGGTCAATGCTTTTAGCACATCTATGGTGGAAGTCTGAGGTGCCTAGCTCTTGGTGTGCAATGGGGGAGACAAAGGGAATCATGACTCCAGAGTCTATTAAAATTCCCTCACAGGACTCAGGGAGGATCTGGTGAGGGGCTTCTGCTAAGTCTGTCATTCTGCACCTGGTATTGCTTTCCCTGCTGGCCAAATCCAACTGGCTAGACCTCCCAGGAGCTGCTTTCCCTCAAAAAAAAAAAAAAAAAAAAAAAGCTATCCCTCCCTTTTTTTCTGCACAAAAGCACACACGCAAGGTTTTCACACAAGGTTTTTCCTGGGATACGGAGAAGAGCCTTCTAGGGTGAAAGCTTGGCCCTGGAGGCTAAGAGATGCCCCCAAGTCCCATAGTGCAGATGTTAACCTTCTGCAATGGGAAACCTCATCAAAAATATACATCGAACTCCTATCAGCCTTTTATTTAAGCTTCTCATTTCTGTAGTATCCTTCACCCCCATACCCACAATTTAGCAGCAACTTAAAAGAAATCCAGGACTTCACCTGGATTCTGTTTAACTCTCAGTGGTAGGAAATTGTAGTAGCTGGACTGTCAGGAAATCTGGCAAAACTGCTCTGGAGCTAGGAGGAATCTGTCAGATTTCACCTGCAGAGGAAGCAACTTTTGATGTCTAGTCTCTCCATTAGTGTACAGGGTAACGTAATTATGCTCTTTGTGCCTAATGGCTCAGTGCTATTTATATCAGGGATTTCCAGGAATAAAAATAATCCATCTTCCATAATTCTGGGAAACTCTACTTGGTGTTGAACTGGGATAGTCCACTGCATTTTCACTCTGCCCTAATTAGATGTATTTTACTAATCCTTCTTAATTTAAATTTACTTCAGGCTAACAAAGGATATTATATTAATTTACATTTTTAGCTGCATGGTTTTCTGCCTTTCTTTTTTATATTTCATTCTTCACACATCTTAACTCTTCTGCTAATGGATACTTCAGATGCTAGAACAAATTCTCAGACAGACTCAGGGTCTCACTTCAAATCTGGGTTACATGGACTTTTTCTGCATGATCTGGCTTAGACCACAAATTAAATATTACAACTGCAGTAGGATTTCAGAATACAGAGCCTCTGCAGCTGGGCATAGTGAAGACTGTGGACTGTTCTCTGAAGAAATTGCAGATTAACCCTTTCCTTGGACTGACAGGAATATTCACACAAAGCCCTTAATAGATACAAAATCTTTCCAGTTAGTCCTGTTAATGCAAACACTCATCAGGAATTGACTGAAGACAAAGGACAGGGATAACAGGTAAGTATGATGAATCGGATAATTGTTTTTAAAGCAGGGACAAAAGTGTGGCTGCCTGAAACATTTGAGGCAGGTCATGTATATTAAAGATAACATAGAATAAAAATACAGACAGACAAAAGAAATGGTGCATTGAAAAAAAAAAAATGAGGAGAGGAGGATTGGGGTGTACATCTCGACAGTCAGATTTTGCTGCTGCCCTGTAAATTCTCACTGAGGCAATAGATGAAAACAGTTGGTGTTTTCCATTCCCTAGCAATGAATTCTTCACCCCCTGCTCCTAAAGGATGGCCCCCTGCTGGCATAGGAGATGCAATTTTCACCAACAGAGGTAAATTGGTCCCTGCAGCTTGCCCTTTATTTGCCATATATGATTTACTTAGGTTTTATTAACTAGAATAGCAGTTATTACAGCTTGATAACATTCACTGCCAAAAACAGAACATCTCACAGCAGTGGAGCTGTTGAAACACAGATCTACAATGATTTCATCTCTTAAGCGTTTACTCTACTCGTAATATTTTGTCCAGAGAGATTATTTCTTTCAAATCTAGCAAAGGCTTGGAGGACTCAACAATCTAATTACAGTGGCATATGAAGCAACAGTGTATGTTGTTTTTTTTTCATGTGAGTTCCAGACTGCAGGTGGCATTGTGCATTTCAAAACACAGCCAGGAACTGATATTTTTCACAAAGTTCATTTCTATTCCAATCTGTGCCACCTTAACTCCACAGTTTTAATTGGCTTTCCATCTGCAGACTATAGACTTTTCCTCCCACCCTGCCAAGCCTGGACTTTGAGCAACCTCCTTCATTAATGTCAGTTGCCATTCAGGGCTACAGGTGACATTGATTAATTGTCCAATTAGTTTAATTATAAGGAGGAAAAGATGTGCAAAGCAACAAATGTTTCAGGAATGTTTAATGTGCAGTAGACATGTAGCCAAGGAAGAATTTTAAGAGTTTTTCAAATCAATAAAGACAGAGAAGGTGGTGTCTTAAAAAAATATATAATAACAATAATAATAATAAAGTTGTTATTCATTCAGAAAGTACAAAAGAGATTACCAAAGACCTCTGGAGCCAATTTAGAATAGTTTTGGAAAAATATTTTAAGCATCATTCATTTGTGAAAATTTTCACTGCAACTATACAAAGAGTATCTTTTAAAATTATTTTTGACTTAAAAGATGTCATGGAAATGCCTAATTTTGGTGTCTTCACAATTTTTTTTTTTGTCTGAATGTCAGTGATCTTCACATTCTTTTAAAGATTGTGGTGTCTCTTTAGAAACACTGCAGGAAATAGAGAATCTGTGATTTTCTCTATTTTGTTGTTAATTATAAACAGGAGGTAGTCACAGCTCAGAGACTTGTTTGTGTCTTGTGCTAGAGTTTTTTTTTTTTTTTAACTTTGATGGAAAAATAGAAGCTATTATCCTTGGTAAGAAAATGCCACCTAAGACAAATCTAAATTCTTGCAATTAACTTGAGTAATTAGAAATTGGAAAATTTCCAATGAACTTCTCATACTCAATCTAAACTGAGAAATAAGCACCAAAGCTAGTGGTGTTCAGAAAACTGTAAAGAAGCAGAATCGACAGTGCCCGCTGAAGACAAGACCATACAGATGTGTTCCTGGCACTACATGCTAAGCAGAGAAGAGAGTTCTGCATATCCCCATATGGCAAGCAATAACTCCAGTACCATATGTTTGCACTGCTAAACCCTCAACACATCATGTTTTTGAAGCAGCACACTGTGCACATCATTGGGATTCAGCCTTGTGTAACTTATGCAGGTCATACTGCTCAGTGGTGAATACAGAATAATAACTATGTGGGCTGTGTCACATACAGGAGCCTGTGTGGTGCAAACTGCTGGTAGCTTCAGTGAGCATGTGTGTGAAAAGCTGTTATGGGGGCACTCAGCTCGGGATCATATTGGCAGGCGATTTTGCAGTGCTTACAAAAATGAAAAAAGTGCATTTCCACATGAAAATCATCTGGGGGGTACCAGAGGATCTGTAGTTCTTATTTACCTCCAGAGTCAAGAACAAATACTTAAACAAGTAACTCATCTTCCCTCAGTGGCAGTTTCCACTGTAACAGATTCCCACAGAGGCATGCTACTTGTACTCCCTTTTAACCAGTATCAAGAATTCTCTTTGGTGATTTCCTGGTCACTCTGAAGCAGAGTTTCGATAGCACTAAGGATTCAGGACTTACCCATTGGCTTCAACAGCACTGGTTCAAATTCTACAAGATATATTTTTTCTGTCACTTGAGCTTTGTAGAGCCGACTCCTATGCAATACATAATATACCTCCCACTTAAATTTCTGGAACCCAAAATGCACAGAACTTTAGAAATAAGAGGATATGTTTTTAAAAGAATTATGTTACTCAGCTGCATCTCTCTCTAAATATATACCCACCTATAGGCACACCTATAGGAAAACATAAATAAGTAAAACCATAAATATAAATATACATTTTAAATTAAAAAAAAAAAAAAAAAAAAAAAAACTGTATATAGAAATATTGCAGCTACTGTGAGAAATTATTTTACAGAAAGAGTCTGAAATTGTTTGGATATACTAAGTTTCCAGTTTAGAGAAACAGAAAATTCACTGCAATTTCTACTACCTTGTGTTGCTTCTATGTAGTCTTTGTGTTATCTGATTTTGAAATCAAAAGCATATATATTCTAACATGTAATTGAATGGGTAGTATATTTGTTTATTGAGTTTCTACATCCTCACCCAGAAAACTTACATGTATTTGTTTCTGCAAAAGGTTGTTAAAAACAACATCTGATTCTCTATACAAACACAGAGATAATTGTTAGGTTCAAATTGACCATGACAAGACAATATTTGATTAAAATTAAAACTATTCCCATTAAAATAATTATGTCAAGATAGTAAGTTTTTCTTGCTAAGACCTGTAAGCATTTTAGATTAAATTTCCTAAGGTCTAAACATTTGATAGAAATATTAAAAAAAAAAAAAAAAAACAAAGAAAAAAAAAAAAAAAAACACTCTGAAATGTTCCACACAGTCCTAAGCAGTCCTAAGGCATTTGTTGAATATCTAGGTTTTCAGTAAAGAACTGAGTATTCAAGAATAGCATCCAATAAATTTTACCAATTTAGTTGATGATTCAAGAGAGAACACACTAAAGATGGTTCTTTGATCTTAGATTTCAGGTGCCTTTGCTAGGTTGTCATCCAGTATCTTGGTCAATGGTGATGTAAAGCATGGTAAGGAAACATAGAAAGGTAACACATTTATTCCAGTATGCAGCTGGATTTTAAGTTAAGACACTGCACACACACACAAAAAAATAAATAAATAAAAATAAAATAAAAAAATTATAAGAAGTTCAAGCCACACCTACTAGACTTTCTTATGCTCTACTTTCTACTTAGCACTGGCTTGAGTACTATGTTCAATTCTGGTTCCCCCTATACAATAGAGACCTGGATATACTGGAAATAGTCCAGCGGAGGGCTACCAAGAAGATCAAGGGACAGAAGCACCTCTCCTGTGAGGAGAGGATAAGAGAGCTGGGCCTATTCAGTCTGGAGAAGAGAAGACTTGGGAGATCTTAGCAATGTCTATAAATATCTGAAGGGTGGGTGCAAAGAAGACAGAACCACACTCATTCTAGCGGTGCCCAGTACCAGGACAAGAGGCAATGTACACAAACTGAAACACAAGAGGTTCTGTCTGACCATCAGTAAGGCTGTCTTTTCTGTGCAGGTATCTGAGCACAGGTTACCCAAAGAAGTAGGAGAATCTTTAGATGAGAAAATCTTTTGGTTAAATATCTCAGCATTCATTGCTGCTCTACTAAGTTGAAATTAGATTTTGTCTGCCCCACATAGAGGGGTACATATCCGGAAAGCAAAAGATGTCTGGAGTTTGGGTGAAACAAAATACTCCCTCTGTCACTTGGTCTGCTCTTCCATTTTGGTGAACCAAAATGCATTTTTGTATTTTTGCATTTTCAAAGTAGTATCTAACAATATAGAGGAAATATCCTCCAGTGTATCTGTGCTAAACTTGTCATAGTGCTGAAGAGACTGAAGGATTATGTGAATGTCTCCTTTGCAGTGTCTGAATATTGCAGATTCTTGGAAATCTTCAAAAGGACATGGCCTTGGGAAACCTCTAGGTGGCCCTGCTTGAGCAGAGGAGGTGGGCCAGACGACCTCCAGAGGTCCCTCCCAACCTCAACCATTCCGTGATTCTGGGCCATACAAGGTCTTTTAATGTCTAGTAGCATTAGTGACCAGCAACTTTCCTATGGTTATCTGCATGAACTCAAAAACATTTTAAATATTTAAATTGGTCTGACAAACCAAAAAAGTTGTTTTTGTATATATACATACATACATATATATACATATATACATACATATGTATGCATACGCATACATATGCACACAGACAACAGACATACAAAAAAATGATTTTGGAGTAAATAGAAAACACACACTGATATAAGAAATATAAGTAGTGACTTTATGTGAGGAAACCTCCCTGCTTTAGAGAAACCTATACTAAGTAAAATTTTAGGGAAATTTCAGCAGGATTTATCTGTTTTAAGCAGTACTTTTTAGAATTCTACTCTGCACAGTTAAACAAAATATGAGAACAACTCTCACATCAAATGAAGTGACATTGCGTGCTCTTTCTGAACTTCATATACTGTGTTTTGATCCTAAACATAAGGAAAAAAATACACTATCATATTTGAGCATCCAGAGGACACATTCTAAGTATTATAAGAACTTGATTTGGCATCCCTACCAAATATACACTGGAAAAAAAATGATCATTAAATGATCATTTAAAGTGGAAACAGTCCTATACCATGTGTCAATCCTTTCTGTCCATTTCCATATGGTCTCCAGAGAAGAGGCAGAATTGCCTCAGGGAGGAAAAGGAAAGATGCAATGGTTAGAGTTAATGAGGAAAGAAGTTGACAGAAGCCATAAAGTACAATGAAATTACTTAAGTGTTAAGTACAGATCACCTAGTACTGAGACAATACCAATTACTTAAAAACAGTACCAGCACAATGTAACTGCAGGTTCAAATGGTCCATCCAGCATGTTCATGCTACACAGTTTCCCAGAACTCTGTAATCAGATCTTCGGAAAGATGCAATGACAGAAAGTTTGTTCATCTTTACCTTTCACATCTGAAGATTAAGATGGAGGCCAAACTCAGGAAAGCAGGAGGCTATAGAAAAAGAAAAGGAAACAACAGCACAACAACAACACATAAAATAAATAATTTTAAAAAGAAAAAAAAAATGAACAGCAGTAATCATTTTACCATTCTATCATTTTCCTTCCTATGTTTTTACTCATACAGAATTTTAAACTACTCTCCCTCCCAAACTGGGTTTGAGGAGAAAGCAGAAAAAGGATCACATACCCATATGGATTTTAACGTATCTTCTCTGTCTTTTCAGAAACTTGTCTCTGTGCAGCACAGTACAGTGATCCACAAAAGAAATTAGCAAGTATGAAGTCCTTACTGAAGTTCCCAAGTAGCAAGGCTGGGGTAGAAGATATATGGTAAATAGTGATCAGGCAAAAATCACTCTGTGTTAGATTGCTTGGAAAGAAGTCCAGTTAGCAGTAAGTACCTATGGCTGTGCTGTCATTTAGAGGGACCTGAGGGCTGGACTTAGTCAAGTTCAGCAAACATAAATGCAGGCTCCTGCCTCTGGAGAGGAATAACTGTAGGTACTGGGAAAAGTTGTGAACAGACCAGCTGGAAAGTAGCTTTGCAGAGAAGGACACAGATATCTGGTGGACAATTGTTTGTTTGTTTTTTACTGTAATGGTGATCAGCATTAGAGTAGATTGTGGAATCTCTGTTCTTTGAGATACTCAAACCCAAATAAACATGGTCCTGGACTACCTGCTCTAGGTAACCCTTCTTTGAGTGGGAGGGTTGAATTAGACAATCTCTGGAGGCTACTTCTGACCTCAGCTGTTTGCTAATTCTGTAACTCCATGAAATTAATAAAAATTCGATCATCATGGTCTTTAAATGAAGCAAAGAAAGAAATACCCAACTCCTCTAGATGTAAGTTAAAGGTAGTCAAAGTGTTCCTATTTCCATTGTAATGAATTGAAGACAGTCTGTGTTACACATGCAGCTGGAGGGAATGATCACAGTCCTCTCTTCTGGCCTAGCTGTTTCTGATGAGCCTCTGCTCAGCACAAGGAGCAAACACAGCACTTCAAACAATATAAGATAGCCCTCTGCTTCTCCTCTCCCATGTCACAAAACTGCAGAGGAAGTTCACTGGTGTAATTAAAAGATGCAAATTAAAAATATCATTTATGGTTCATTAAAAATCACTTATGTTAACATCTCAGACAGAATGTGGCCACATATTCTCTGACTTCCAAGCTGATTAAAAATGACTTTGTTCACAGCTTCCTTATCTGTAATGTTTTAATGACATGGTGTATGATCAGAAGAAGAAACACAGGCATCAGCTTTCTGCAGCCTCACTGTCAAATCTTGATGTATCTTGCTGTCGTGGCAGGTGTCTGAGTGAAAAATGTCCACAACAGCTGTCAGAACTGGCTGCTCCACACACACTATACAGCCAAATAAAGGCATTGTAGCATTTTTCCAGCTCACTCATTGAGCAGCTGGGGTATTTCTATATTATACTGCTGCAGTAAGTAACCCTAAAATTTTCCATGGTTTTAGAGTTCTTCAGAGAACCATGTGAATTGGAGGTAGTTAGTTACCTTTACACTTGTTGGCTGACATTTTGCTTTTACTTATTCCTTGGGGTAATGTGGCTGATGAAATATAGAGTCAGATTCTCAAATACTATAAATCAGTACTGTTGAAGTGATTGAGCTCATGATTTCTGGCCAGAACACTAACCATGTAGCCATGTTTTATTTGACATATTACACCAATGCAGCCACTGAATTCTGTAGTTACCTCTTATTTATAGAAATGCAAAAGCAGAATTTTCTCTATTATTTATAAAAATATTTCATAATGATAAATCCCAGATATGAGTAAAAATTAGTTTTCCTGCTGGGAAAAAATAACCAAAAAAAAAAAAAAAAAGACAAATAAATAATATTCATGCATAAATAATATTCATGCAGCTGAATGTAATATACTGGCTATTAAAAAAATGCTTCTCAATTGGTCTGTTAATTCTACTGTTAACTAATAAAGTAAAACAAAATAAAGAGAGGGGTAAATATACTGCAAGGACATATATATTTATATATCTTTTATATATTTATAATTATAATCTCTATCTTGTAAAAATGTGGAATGATAATGTGTTTCACACAGTGTTGGCCTTTTTTTCCAGTGTGTTAATGACCTTCTTGAATTATCACCTTCAGCTTTTCCACCAGCCTTTAAGTACACTAAGTCATTAATGACTCGGAACTGCTGTGTTAATAGAATATTCACACATTTTAAACAACCCAAACAGACACTAAACAAAAGTAAACAGTGTCAGGCTTGAAGCCAATATTCCTCTAATGAAAAGCCAACAAGTAGTTTAAGTTAGGAGTTGTGGATTTGTAGCCTGGCAGTGGTCTAATTTCAGTATACATGTACAGATAAGCCAGGAGCTGTTCCTCAAAGACCCCTACAACCACTACAGCCTGTGCCAGGCAGGAAGGCTCAGGGGCTTCTTGTTGCCTCACATAGGGGATCCATGGCACCATCCTTGTAAGGCAACAGCAAGGTTCAGCCTGAGACAAAGGCATGGAAGCGGTCTGCAGGCAAAGGCAATGTGGCAGACAGATGTCAATAACCTCCTGAGCACGACAGCTAAGTATTAGATATGAAGGTGTAGTAAATAGCATCATACCTCGTTAGATGTGGATTTAAGGGATTAACTATGCTTTCCCATGCCGCTCCAATTAGGTATCTACCATCTGCTACTAACATCAATGGAAATTAAGTGCATTATAACCTTTGGAAACATTGTATACAGATACTTAACCCTAAAACTGTAGTTATCTGCCTCCATAATCCCCTTTCTGTTCATCAGAACCTACCATACATGCTTCTTCTCTTTTGAAAAATACCTCTTCCTTGAAAACACAAGTTAAAAATCTCATTAATAACACAGTTCAAACTTTTAACAGCGGTGATATATGGGAATAAATTGAAGCTATTTTAAAAACAGCATCCTGACATGCTGTTTTTGCTTCATTGATATTCTGACCAATTTGTTCTGGATTAGCTTTTGTGCTTGGTCTTGAACTGAACATCAGCAAATGATACTAGAGCTGTGGCCAGGAGAAAGAATAAAAAGGTATTTGAAAAGAATACGAGCAGTAATGCAATCCAAAACATCCACTTAAGCTAAACACAGTTTGCAGTGAGAAGTAATTAGTTTGTTATATATTCAAATAATAATAATAATATTTAAAAAAAAAAAATGTGTGGAGGAGGTTGTGAGATAAACTTCACTCTAAGTGCTGATATTTACTTTGATTTCTCTGAACTGAGCATTCAAATACTAAACGGCAGCAGTCTCAAAATCTATATTTCTGTGAATCCAAACCTGTGTGACACATTAGTTCTGAGTAAGATAAATGAGATATTTTTTGAGAAATAGCATTTAAAATTAAGAACCAGCAGTGATTATTTTTCTTAATTGAAAAACTGCTGTGAAGAACAAATGGTACACCAGGATTAGCTGATCCAAATAATCAAGAGGTAATCACATAGAAGATAAGTGGCATATAAAAATAAATTTAATTGTGGTCTGCTCTCCTTGAATTAGTTTATAGTAAACAAAGTTTTATACATTTGTTTTGTGCACATATTTCAAAACTCCTCTCATTGGGTGATGGATATTATCTAAATCTTCTCGTTGCTTCCCAAGAAAGCATAACTGATAAACAAAACTTGTTAAGCTGTTTAGTCAGAATAGGAAGATAGTATTTTAAAATATACTTTAAAACCCATTTAACATGAGCTGCCGTCAACTACCCCATAGATTTTCCTAGCTATCATTGAACGAAGGGTTTTTATATCATTTTCCAGTTGTGGTGACAGATAATAGAATGATGAGACAATATCTTTCCTTAACAGCAGGATTTGCAGCCATGTTTTAGCTTCTCTGGGTCAGCAAAAACCAACCTGACAGAAGAAAGCTCTGATGAGAATTGCAACAGGAAAGCCTTCTGCAACATCCTAGACAAAAGAAAGGTGGATGCTGGACTCTGGCAAGTGTTCTCAAGTACTACAGAGGTCAGGCTCTGCAATGACACAGTCACCCTGGGACAAAGCAGAAGAACACTTGCAGAAGAGAAATTGAATCTACATTTATTCACCTCCAAAGTTTCTAATGCCTGTTGCAACTGCTATGGTAGTGCAAGGCATGTCTCTCTCTCCAAGAATCTAACATAAGACTGGAAAATTTGGGGTGTCCTCATGAGGTTTCCATGTCCTTTGTTCTGAGATGTGCTGATGCTGATCTACCACAAAAGCACCTGTGGTAGCCCTGGAGAAGTGGGCATGTCACCTTGCATCACAGGTTCCCTTTGTGCTGCTGTGAACTGGGTGTGGATACAAACAAATATTAAGAGATAGTATCAGCTTCAACCTAAAGTCTGTGGTGCTGTAGGTGAGCATTAGCAGACAAGAAAATAAAGATACTGGCCCAGGAATATCAAAAGAGAGGAAAAGCAGAAAGAAGTGCCCATCAGAGGAGAAGAAAATACCTTGCACTGCTCTGTTGAAAGGACTTCTGAGCTGCCAAACTCAAATAACTGTTGAAAATAGCCACGTAAACATAATGGAGATCGAAGATTTTTATTCCTACTCAATCGATATCTTGCAATTATAGTCTAGACTATAATAATTATTAGTCTAACTAGTTTGTCTGCCTAGAAGCTGGTTATGATTTATTTTGCTTACATTTACTTACTTTTATTTTATCTCTATTTTTCATTACTTGAGTCAAATAAACTCTGTTTTATTTAATCTATTTGTAATTGGTGCCTGTTATGAGGCCACACAGCTGTTGACAGGAGGTTCCTGAGGAAGCAGAGCTTCTGAGGACTACAGAAGGGGCCGGCTTCAGGCAGAGGGTGCCAGCAGGGAGGCACCAGGAACGGTCTGTGAGGGACCTAAAGTCCAGGGAAGAAACCATGCTTGGCGATGGGGGGTTCTTTACTGAAGAAATTTGTGGGCCGAAAAATTCAGACCTCAGATGAGTTCAGTTCTTCATGAGGACTGAATTGGGCCCTGATTATAAGCAGATCCTGACACAAACCAAAAACAGAAGGAAAGTTACCTTTAACATTTCATAAAGAAGAAATATGATTTACTGACTGGCTTTGAGTACACTATTACAAGTTAAATATTGCAATGCTGTGTCTTAGAGATGCTGCAAATTGCAACTAAGATAAATCAGCGTGGCTGTTACAGAGGTGAAAAGGAAGTATATGCCTTGATTATAAGCATTAAGGCTTGCACTTTCTCAGAACAAGGGTTTTGAAAGTGTTTTGCCTAAACACTGATTTTGCAGCATAATTCTTCTCTCATTTCCTTGTCTGTTTTGGAGTGGCTGTGCAATCACCATGGATTTTGCAGTAGAACCTTGCAGAAACAGGAGCCTTTGTTCCATATTCAGGCTTCAATGTGCTTCACTGAGTAAATGAGGGCCTGACCATATTAATTACATTCACTGGGAAGCTCAACATGCTACCAATGTCTCTGTAATTATTCAGTATGCTGAGTGTTATCATAGCAGCCATGTGGATCCATTATCATTTTGCTCCTCTAAATGCTGCTGATCTAACCATTAACACTGCTGCAACTCATGTTCCCAAGGAATAAGAGAAATAATAGAGTTTAATTCCTCGTCTCTTTTTCAATTTTTCATGCTCCCTATCCATAGCCTCTTTCTCTCATAACCATTTACTAGGTTGTACATGAGCCTCCATACCTAAGTTAATTCTTATGGTTTGCTCATGACGGGTATAAAAAGTTAAAACCCCATACATAGGAAAATGTCTGTCAAATTGCCTTGCATTTTTTTTTTTTAATTTATTTATTTATGTATTTATTTTTGGTCTGCAAAAAGATCTCTTCCATTTGGGGATATTTTCAAACTAATACTAATGTTAGGAGATTTGTAAAAGCTGCATGGACAGGCAAAGAAACAAACCCAAACAAAGGAGAAAAACTGGCAAAACAGGGTTGGACAAAAGTATTTAAACTATGGATAGATCAGTCATTCATTTTGTTTACTCCTTCACAATGCATGATTAGTCCCTAATTCACATTATATGGGTTCAGTTACTGACAGACATAATGACTGACATTTCTCAGCCAGGAGAATAATGAATGGCAAAAAATCAATCCTCCTTTGCATGTATGGTCATCCTTGTTAGCACTGCTAGTAGGCAGACCAAAATAAAAGTCACCAACACAAAAACCTATCCATCTAAATGTTCAAAAGAAACCAATAATAATAGAACATGAAAATTGAAGTGACTGATATTTTCACAAACACACTGCTTTGCAGTATTCACCTAATTCTGTTCAGAGCCATTCGCATTAGCTAGCATCATTCTGCAGCTGTATCTTATAATGAGGTGAGTTTTATGCTTGATTCATTTGTGTCAAAAATGTTTCAACTAATCTTATTAGATATTCTAAGAACTAATTTGAAACGATTCCCACCCAATCATATTATAATGGAAACACTGAAGACAGAAATACAAAACTTCTGTTTTTTTTTCTAATATTAAATTTTCTCCATTGGTTTGCCAGAAATCCACTTTTGTTGCTCACTGTTCAGGTACAGATACAAAAGTAATCAGAACTACGAAGTGTTGAGGGTCAGCCCTTTGATTAAAGATTTTGCAGTGTAAGGGCTGAAATTTCTGCTGGTGTAAACAGGTGTAAACCACTGATTTGACTTTGGTGATTACTGTCAAACTTACCTGAATTATCCATCTTCAGCAGTGAAATCATAAAATGTACAAAGAAAAAAAAAGAGTCCCTGTCACATACAACTGCACATATAATTGAAAGTGAAATTCTAGTTTTGAACTGGGAGATCCAGTAAGTTTATATTTAGTGAAAATGCATATAGAAAGAGAGATAGTATATATGTACCATAATTTATATTTGCACATACATTTATCATCTTATTCTTTTGGAATTTTCTTGTTTCTTCAAGGTACAGGGATAAAAATTATTCCCCAAAATATCCCTACTAGAAGCAACAGTTATTGTAAAAAGGAAAATTATATAGAATTAAGATAGTTCATTGCATTAAAAAAAAAAATAATAAGAGAAGTAATTAATTTTAAAATAAATGGCTAAGAACTGTTTCCTATTTGGTGTTATTTACACTTAAAAGAGAGAGATTTTGTGACACTAGCATTCCTTTTAATGCCTAATGCCGCAACACAGGCTTTAAATATCACTGAAAGAAGCCTTTTTCTTTTCTTTTTTTTTTTTTTTTTTTTTTTGAGAAATGCTGAAAAAGAAACCTCAATAGAACATTCATTGTTTTCATCTCTTCTACCATTTTATCTTCTGCTCTAAGTTATTTTATACGTATTTCTGTGGTGAACCTCAGCAATATATAATATAGATCTATTTCTGCTAGCAGTAGGATGACAAAAGTCCCAATTTTAATTAAAGCTTAACCAAACCTCCTGCCTAGAATATATGATACTTAAAGCATTGCTGGTTTTAAGTCTCTTACCTTCAGTTTCAAAAAGGAGACGGGGGAAAATGTGGGCTTGCTGCAAAATGGAGCTGGGAACCTGTGAAAAAGGACATATACATGGTGTGGGGGGAGTAAAGAAGATGGAGACACTCTTATCAGTGGTGCTCACTAACAGAACAAGAAGCAATGGACACTAACACTAACTGGAACACAAGAAGTTCCTCCTGAACATAAGATATATATTTATTTTATTTTATTTTTACTCTGAGGGTGATCCACCACTTGAAGAGGTTTCCTAGAGGAGCTGAGGAGTCTTCACCCTTGGAGTTATTCAAACACAGGTTGGAAGCATTGTTGAACAACTTGGTCTAGGTGGTCCTGCTTTGAGCAGCGCATCAGACTAGATGATCACTGAACTTACTGTTCTATGGTTCTGTGAGGCTGCCATCCCTGTGTTCCAGCATTAGAAGAGGTGGACAGAGTGCTCCATTCTCCATGACAAGCAACAAATCCTAGGTTCATTAAGTGCCACCTTTACTGACAGTCTTTTACCTCTGGCAGAGCTGGACTCTGGCAGCAGGTGTAATAACAAAGAACTACAGGAAGTAACACCAATCCAAATATTTGTAAAATAAACTATTCATATCATTTTATATGTCAAAGGGAACATAATCTGACTGAACAGAGAGAAGCTGGTTGAAGCTGCTAGGGAGTCATAGTTTTTCCTGTAGTGAGAAATACTCCAGAAGAGATGAGGTAGTGGATGGTAGGGTGAACTGGAAGAGGTAAGAAATATGATCTGACCTTTGTGTAACATCCCCAAATCAGAATTTAATCTGTGCTTTAGGAGATAATCTTCCTTTTAGAGAGACATGAGCTGTATGATCTAACAGGGCTTTTCCATTTCTAGCTCCCTTGATTCTTGGATAGATCATACACAGTTAGTTGAGGCTACTCAGGCAACAAAAAAAAACCGTAGAAAACAAAGAATTTTCTTAAATGTTGCCTTTATATAAATAAATAAATATCTCAAAACATCTTTTTGAATGAAGCTTATATATTTGCCTCAGGCTGTATGTGGTAGTGGCTTTGTCATCTTCTTTATCTTTTAAGTGATACAAAAGTAAGAGCAAGAATGATTATTCAGTACAAAAGTAGAAGAAGAAATTATTTAAATATGCTTCAGCACACCTTATGCCCAATTTCTATAGATGTGCAAGTGGTTCTGAACTGATGAGAAAGAACATGACTGCTACATTAATCATTTGGAGACATACACTAATTTATAAATGCTTCTCTTTCCTTCAGCTTTCTGCCAAGTCTGAATTTCAGAAATAGAATGGAAAGTGGAACTAAGTGTAACAAGCAGCTACAGGGAGATTTTTTTTTTTTAATGAATTTTAAAAGAAATATTTTCACACCTACAGCTTTTCTTTTACATTCCTGCTGTCTATTTTTCTTATTCTTAAGGGTGTATTTTAAAAGGTATTTATCATCTTGGTAGTTAAGCTTCTTTCCTTTCAACGCCCTCTTGTCTGTCACTAAAATATACAGTCTCAATGATAGTTTCTGCAGTTGGATTACCAAGATCATTCTGTTTCTTTTTTTTATTTATTTTTTCCTGATGTCAACTCAGAAGTGAGGAAATAAGATTAAAGGCTGCTTCTCCTTTTCACCATTCTATGATTTTTTTTATCCAAGTAGATGTGAAATTAAAAAGTTATCCGACCCATACATCAGTCCTATGGGTCAAGACAGTGAGGCAGATGCTCCATGTGCTTTGTGTTAATGGTAACCATGGTATCTGGCATGAATGCCAGGAAATTGTTATAGAGTTTTACAGCAGTATTGCCTGAATGTGTTCTTGACACACCTGTACTGGTCCACCTCCAGAGCAGATTTCTGATTCGGTGGCCTACTTCCTCTCTTTCTGGGGATTAATCCATATAATGGTGTCTCAATTGTGCCAGATTTTCTTCCCGCAGATATTCCAATAATTCTGTGGAAATTTACTCTTCCTAACTAGATCTTTCTTAATTCACAAGAGCCTCTGTGAGGTCATATTTTTAAATTTTATCTTAATCCCAACTAGTAATAAATAAATAAATAAATAAATAAATAAATAGAAAGAATGCCATTTGTGAGATGAGCTGCTACCTCAGTTGCCAGGGAAAGAGACTTGAGGTTTAGCTATGAATGTCTTAGAGAACTGAGAAGAAATGAATTCTTCCCAGGCACCAGGACCATCACAGCAGTCTATCTATCTATCTATCTATCTCCTGTCTGCTGTTTTCCTTCCTCTGGCCACACTGGCTTTCCCCCACAGCTGCAGCAGCATTGGTCCCAGCACCCTGCTGCTCTCTGGGTGGTGGCTCAGCAGCAGCCCACACTCAGAACCATGGAATCATAAGATCATTTGAAAGCTAAGAAAAAGCCTGAAAGACAGGAGAATGGTTTTGTACTTCTTTCTGTGAAAAAAAAAAAAAAAAAAAAAAGTAGTGGTGGTGAAGTAATTAAAAGAACCATAAAAGAAAGCTGTGGAAGAGGTAGGAAGAAGGGGAACCATAGACTTGGAAAGAGAAGCGTGGGAGCTCTGTGGGAGACAGAGAGAAAAAAAGCTACAGAAAGATGGGAAGGAGAGAGATATAAGTAGGGAGGTGTCAGTTCTCTTAACATGAAGACACTTTTCTTGTCAAAATATTTCCTATCCTGCTAGGTAAGTCTGAAGCTTCACTGAGGGCCTTAAAGAACTGCCCAAACATGGAGAATCTGAGCTCAATCTCCTGGCATTGTTATCAGTCAGTGATCCTCTGTGACAGCAATGGACTTGGGATGGTGTAAATGAAGTCCCATTAAAATATTCTACTATATTCTAAAATATGACTACAACTTCTTTTAAGTTTCTCAGTCCAGAGCCTTAACCTTAAACAACTTTTACTGACCTCAGAAGAATGTTTTTTAAATGGTTGGCCCTGGTATTAATACCTGATTAATTGAATGAATCTGGAGTAGATCTGTAGTCTTTCTTTCTCTCTCTCTCCCTCATTTTTATTTTTATTTTTTCCTATTATTCTTCCAAGGCTGTAATGTTTAGAAAATATAAAATAAAATTCAAAACTCTCTTTTGGGATCACATCCAAACTCATCTCTGTAGGGTCTGTCATGGTAACAAATGTGCATTCAACGTCTTCTTCTAGTTCATGAATGGTGCTGCTTAAATTGTTTTCTAATTTGTTCCATTGTCCAAAAGAAAAACGTAAGCATATTCATTTTTATCCTCCAAGCCCCTGCCAAGCAATTTTGTCCCTTTTCTTGTTTTCCTAGATTTTGTCCCTTTTCTTGTTTTCCTAGATCCTTCCTAAAAATAAAATAAAATAAAATAAAATAAAATAAAATAAAATAAAATAAAATAAAATAAAATAAAATAAAATAAAATAAAATAAAATAAAATGATAAGAAGCAATCCCATAAATTCCCCAGCTCTACTTTTAAGAAATGCTACCACATTGTGTCTATGCTCCGAACAAAATTATACTCTGATCTAGTTCTGAACATTACCATATGGTTTCAACAGCTACTTTTATTCCCAAGCACGGTGTACTGCAAATTCCCCACTGTACTGCTGGCATGATTTCCCACCTAGGAATGTCACTCAGTGAGTTCAAAGCCTTGCTATGTACAATATCAATAATTGGAGGAATGGTATGAATCAACACCATTACAATGAACCTTGTGAGCTGAACTCCAGAGGGGCTTGTTTCTCACAAGCAGAATTTCCAACTATACACTGCATCCTTCATATACATCAAGCAATATAAAGATAAAAATAAGAAGAAGATGCTTGGATGTTTAGAGTTTAGTAGAACCACATTAGAATACATTGAATCAAGATATTTATTCTAAAAAGCCAGTGATAGATGGCATCAGGCTTTCTCATTTACATTCATTTCTATGGAAAATGTTAGCAATTTTCCTGTTGCATGGTATTTTCATTATTAAGTCAAGGAGCAATGATTGGCTTATTACTACAGAAAAAGTTAGCATTTGTCTCTGTGATTGCAGTAACACTGAGAGATGTCAAAGATGTATGAACATAATACTACCACTTACTAATGTCCAGCTCAAACATTCATTGTATGACTGCAATTTCTTTCATCTTGTAGTTCTGGAAATTACAAGTGTGAAAACCACCAAGTAAACAAAATAGGAAGGAACAATAACTGTGAAAAGCAGTTTGTTGATTTAGCTGTCCTTTTCCTGAACATACTGTAAATGGAAAAATCTGTAGTGTAAGTGCTCTACAATTCTCAGCCACAGGGAAAAGAAAATTACCAAAACACTTTTTTTGGTGAGAGAAGAGTTTTCTTTGGTGATTTTTCTAGCACCTAAGGCTCCAGAGGAGAAGTGTTAGCTATCATTTTTACCAATGTTATTTGTGATATTGGTTATGAAGCTCATTCATTTCTGTTTAGTACATTTCACTTTAAGTGTTTTATATTTTTTCAGCCATTTATGTGATGAACATGCTACAATCTCATTTCTATGACATTTTTTTTTAGCATGATAGAAGCAGCAACAATGAAACCCAATAATATTTCTGTGCAAAACCACAATACATAAAGACTAGTTTCCAGCTAAGAACTTGTACAGATGGTTTCACCCTTCAAATAAAATTTTGTTTTATTATCTCTCTCCCCTCCTTCTTCAAGTCCACATTCACAGGCACACGAGGATGATGGGGTAAGGATTCCTGTGACAAGTACAGCTTCACAGGTGATCACAGCAATGTATTTCTGACTTCAGTCCTAGGATCAGATGTGCACATGTTTGAAATCACAAAATCCCCCCAAAATAGTCATTGTTTGTCTTGCTTCTTGTTAAGAAATGCTAGAAAATGTCTATAATTTTACTCATTGGAATTTCTTAAAAAAACAAAACAAAACAAAACAAAACTCTGCCTTACAGCACTGCTTGAATTCCCTCTGTAGCTAGGCATACATGGGTTTGTGAAGGGTCAGTCCTGCCTAACTAACCTGATTTCCTTTTATGATAAGATCACCCGTATGGTGGACCAAGGGAAACCAGCTGATGTGATTTTTTTGGACTTCAGCAAGGCTTTTGACACGGTTTCCCATAGGATCCTACTGGACAAAATGTCCACCATACAGCTAAATAAAAACATCATACGATGGGTGAGCAATTGGCTAACAGGCAGGGCCCAAAGGGTTATGGTAAATGGGGCTGTGTCAGGCTGGCGGGCGGTCACCAGTGGGGTCCCTCAAGGCTCCATTTTAGGGCCGGTACTTTTCAATATTTTTATAAACGATCTGGATGTAGGAATAGAGGGTATTTTGAGCAAGTTTGCTGATGACACCAAACTTGGAGGAGTTGTGGACTCAAATGAGGGCATAAAGGCCTTACAGAGGGATCTGGACAGGTTGGAGAGCTGGGCGATCACCAACCGCATGAAGTTCAGTAAGAGCAAGTGCCGGGTCCTGCACCTGGGACGGGGAAACCCTGGCTGCATGTACAGACTGGGCGATGAGACGCTGGAGAGCAGCCTAGAAGAGAGGGATCTGGGGGTCGTGGTAGACAGCAAGTTGAATATGAGCCAGCAGTGTGCCCTGGCAGCCAGGAGGGCCAATCGTGTCCTGGGGTGCATCAAGCACGGCATCGCTAGTAGGTCAAGGGAGGTGATTGTCCCGCTCTACTCTGCGCTGGTGCGGCCTCACCTCAAGTACTGTGTGCAGTTCTGGGCACCACAGTATAAAAAGGACATGAAACTGTTGGAAAGTGTCCAGAGAAGGGCTACGAAGATGGTGAAAGGCCTTGAGGGGAAGACGTACGAGGAACAGCTGAGGTCACTGGGCCTGTTCAGCCTGGAGAAGAGGAGGCTGAGGGGAGACCTCATCACAGTCTACAACTTCCTCGTAAGGGGGTGTCGAGAGGCAGGAGACCTTTTCTCCATTAACACTAGTGACAGGACCCGCGGGAACGGGGTTAAGCTGAGGCAGGGGAAATTTAGGCTGGACGTCAGGAGGGGGTTCTTCACAGAGAGGGTGGTTACACACTGGAACAGGCTCCCCAGGGAAGTGGTCACTGCACCGAGCCTGTCTGAATTTAAGAAGAGATTGGACTGTGCACTTAGGCACATGGTCTGAACTTTTGGGTAGACCTGTGCGGTGTCAAGAGTTGGACTTGATGATCCTTAAGGGTCCTTTCCAACTCAGGATATTCTATGATTCTATGATACATTCTGTGGCATGTTTTTTTGTGTTTTTCACTCTCATGCCCATTTAAAAATGGCCCACATTTGTTTTGAATTTGTAGTGAAGTTAAAATCACTTTTTAACTTACTTTATCATGCTATGATTTTGCAGATATATTTTTCTCCAATTCACATAGTTGTTAGTTTTTTTTTCTTCATACTTAATACTCTAAGTGTAGATATCTATGGTGCAATCTATGCTGATCAGGTACTACAGTGGCAATACAGATAAGACTCAGTCATTTATACTTATTTTTAATCTGTATAAAATCACTATTAGTGAAGAACATAAATGGAGTACATACCCAAAGAACTGAAGATGAAAATATTAACTTGAGTCAAGATCAACATCTTTTAAATGATAGAAATAGGAAAAGGAAAAGGAAAAGGAAAAGGAAAGGGAAAGGGAAAGGGAAAGGGAAAGGGAAAGGGAAAAGGAAAAGGAAAAGGAAAAGGAAAAGGAAAAGGAAAAGGAAAAGGAAAAGGAAAAGGAAAAGGAAAAGGAAAAGGAAAAGGAAAAGGAAAAGGAAAAGGAAAAGGAAAAGGAAAAGGAAAAGGAAAAGGAAAAGGAAAAGGAAAAGGAAAAGGAAAAGGAAAATATTCCTGTTTTACAAGGAAATGGTTGTCTTTTTTTTTTTTTTTCTTTGCATAAAATGAGAGTAGAATAAAAATATCCCCTAAGTCTGTATGGTTTAGACTTTGCTGCTGAAATTCTGGTAAGCTTAAAACCAGCAATATTAACACAAGTAATGGATTTCATGCTGTGCTCTAGTACATCAGGGAGAACTACCTCTAGCTATTACTGGTTGAAAGGAAGATAAAGATTCCTATTTTCTAAATAGGAATCCTTGCTTTCAGTGAAGTAGGATTCCTAGCTTCACTTGAAAAGAAAGTGCCAAATTCTGCCAGATATAGGAAGAGATTATTTCAGTGGGGATTGCTCAGACGTGGGGGAAGAAGGATTAGATTTTGACCCCATCCTACTTAAAAGATTTGGTTTTGAAGTAACAGCTAAAGACAAACTAATAATTCAGCAACTGCTTTAGCATCACATAGCCTGTTTCTAAGCCTATGCTTACTCCTTTACCAATCTGAGTCTGTGATTTGCTCTGTATTACCTACCAGTCCTTAAGATTTGGTTTGCTTCTTAGGCCAGTACTCTCACTTTCCAAATGTCAAAGGTTTAAAACTCCCAAAGGCTAATGATCATTTCTTGAATCCCTTTATAAATATCAAATGATGTGTCCTGAAGTCAGTTGTGCTAAATATTTTCCCCTCCTTCCCTAAGGGAATCACTTGGAAGAAGGAAAGTTCTTTACAGGAAACATTTCAAAAAAGGGATTTTTTTTAATTATTTTTTTAACAAACCAGACAGAACATGGACAAACCTATTAATATAATGGCAGATAATTTAATCCTGCATGAAGCTGAAAGATTAGAAAGTCCATTAACTGACACAAAACAAGATTTGGGATATCTCCTACAACCCTAAATATTTGGAGGGATAGGCAAAACTGCTGTCAGGAGGTGCAAAAACTATTTCCATGTCAAAGGTTTTGTTTGCCAACTGGTAAAGCCTATAGCAGGAATATCCAGAACAGAAAAGCCTGTCACATTTAATCTTTAGTGTTTGTTTTGTAGTCAATTCCTTGTCTCTGCAGAAAACCACGAGTTTTCCAGAGCAACAAATTGCCTTAAATCTACATTGGTCTGGGAGGATGCACAAAATAAAGCATTTTAGTAGCTACAGAGTGTCTCTGATTCCTTTCTTGTGAAAACACTACAAGCAGAATTGGAATGGCTCCAGGTATGGGACAGATCTCAGCCCTTCCATAGTAAGTGTCCTCAAAAGGACTGGAAGCAGAGGGCCACAGGCAGATCTATTGGCAGATTAATCAGCTAAAAACTTAGGTAAACCACTTCCAGGAATGAGGTCGTTCACCATGTCATGTTATTTAAAGCAGAGCTGGCTTATCCAAAAGCCTTAATTGTAATGAAAATAAAAATAACAGTAGATGAATCACTATGAACCCTACTCTGTATTACACTCAAAAGGGTCTTTTATTAGTCTGTAGAGGATGGAACAAAGTAGTCTTCAGCCTGTAAGTAATTATTGTGATAGTTCTTGTTTACTATTTTCATTTCTCAACATTTTATTCAAATTCATTTTATAGCCCTATAAAGTTTGATAAAACTGTATTTGGAGCTTTATCTAGATATTGATCAGCATGTTTATAGGGAAATTACTATGACTTCTGCCTGAACAGCAAGAAGTTATAAATTAAGCATTAAAAAAAAAAAATTACATGCTGAGAGTCCCGTTTTATTTTATAATATATAACCCATTTCTTTTCTTCAATTAATTTGCCTAAACGTGCCCAATGTTTTTGTCATTTCTATACAGTTCCACTAGAGCCTATTCAAGTCACATATATTTTTCGTGGATAAGCAAGTAACAGTGGCAATTACTGTACAGTAGCCTGATTGGAAACAGAAGTGACGAGAGCTCTGCTTTGTTAAGTGAAATTCAAATCTGATGTAACTCATAGAAAATGGACTTGAAGTTTTTAGTCTAGTGACTAATGTCAGGATAGACTTCATTTTGTTATAGTCTTATTTCTTTTAGTCTCCATCCCACAGATTTGTTCTTAAATTAAACAAAAAGATAAAAAAAAATCTATTTAGAGAGACTGGTGCAAACTGATCTACTGACTTGACTATAAACTGTTAGAATTTTGAATTTGACTGCTCTTCTAGGTCTTTTCTTTCACATATAAAAATTATATCAATTAGCTCATTTGTACTTGCAAATTTTCCTGTGCTCTACTAATAGATGGTACAGATAATTTAGAGTAACATTGGGTGTATAGATTTGTTATGTGTTTCCCCCTTGGAAACTAACAAGCTATTTTTCTTGCATTAATCTATCTGCATTGGAGCTATGTAGGTTGTGTTATGCAGTCATAATTTCACCTGAAATCAGAACAAAAACAAGACCAGCAATTTTAAATAGGTAAGAAAAACTGCAGATAGACACATAATCTGCCCTTTCATTCATATATTGTACAAGCCATTTCAGCGGACCTAACATCTTCTAAGTCTTGAAAGCATTGTTAACCACTTTTTGCAGACTCAGAAAGCTAGTAGGAACTAGAGATCTGGACTGACATCCTCTTACACATCAACTGCTGCTGTATTCCAGTGAAGTCCAGCAACGCATGACCTGTGCTGGGTAAGGCAGATAATTCTGAGCAGCATTCCTGTCCTGATACGAAGAGACAGCTGCTCTTCATGTCTTTATACCTATGTTCCACTGGTTAACTGGCCTCACTGTTAAAAAATATATATTTTATTCATCATATGAACTAGTGTGTCTTTTAAGTACTACCAATTTATTTTTTTCTGTCTTTCTCTACTAGATTAGAAAGCCTTTTTGTATGTTTCTTGAAGGGACCTTACTTAACACAGTTATGTTTTCTCTCAGTTGTCTCCTCAGTTAACTAAACACACTGAGTTCTCTAAGGCATCTTCTCTAATTTGTGAACCTTTCTCATATTCTTCTCCAATCTTTCAGCAAACTCACAGAAGTATTTTCTTGTGTGGGTTTAATTCAGTAAATCAAACCAAAAGGTGGTTCTCAGTTCCACATACCTTGTGTACTAAAAAAAAGCCAAGAGAGGGATGCAGAGGCAGAGGGGAAGTACAAGGAACCAGTGGGACACCAGAGCTAGCATGATAAGCAGTTATCTCAGCACACATAGGGATTGGCAAGTATTTTGTAGGCATCATGGCAAAGGAGAGCTTTAATGAGGGATTTGAAGGAGGATAATGATGTAGCTTCACAAATGTTTACAGAGAACTTCACCCAAGCATAAGTAATTAGTGCTGATAATACTTTCTATCTTCCATGGGCATGGAGGTTTGAAAAGGTATCTGAATGAGCTAGTTTAGGTACCCTAGGCAGCAGACAGAAAATAGTGTGACGGTATACAGCTGCAAACACATCCAGATTCTTCACACTGTTAATTAGCCAAGCTCACACATTATATTATTTCCTGTACAGTGTTATTCAGAGGTAGCAGAGCTGTATCTCCATGTGCCAGTGCACTGGTGCTATGTGGACTTTCTCTAAATGCCTGGAGGTTATAGATAGTGAAATACAGTAGGATTGTTTTATTTACTTTCCTCTGAATCTGAAAGTTTCTTGATAATACATTGCCTTTTCTGGCTCATATTTAAGACTGGGAAATAACATATTGATTTTGTCATGCCAGTGAAGAAATGTGAACCTGTCAACATCTATGGTCACTCCATCCAGCAGCCTGATCCTCCATCTCTCTGCCAACTGTAAAGTGCTGAAAAAATAGTTCTATTAGAGGGACAAAATATATATATAAAATAATAAAAATATAAAATAAAAATAAATTTTTGGACAATTAATCGACATTCAGTCTGCCTGCAACAGCTCAGTAGTATGTAATAAAATTGCTTTTTCTTTGTGTCCAGAAATGTTCCCTTCTGTTCTGAAACTAAACAATTCTGGCAGCAAGCTCCACATAGTTACATAGCTACAATCAGTTAAATCCAGTACCAAAATCTTAATCAAATATTATTTTAAACTGTCTTATGGGAATTTCATTTCTGATTAAATATTCTTCATTTTTTGGACGTGACTGGTTTGTACCCAGTCTATGTCTTTAGGTCTAAATGTCATGGCTCACCACTCTCTCCTTCTGCTGATCGTGAACTGTATTAAAATTCAGCCACCAAACAGCTGACACGTTCAGCATATTTCACATAAGAGACTGGGTCCCTTGTTGAAGCTTTGAATCTTCTTGGGTTCCTACATAAAATTAGGACATTTCAAAACTGACTCTTGTCCTTGACATGCCTGAACAGTTTTTTTGAGTTCTTGAGCTAACTCTGTACACAAGAAGAAATCGTAGTCTTTATCCCTAGAGGGTTATTCTTTGTGATGACATTATTTTCAAATTTGAGCTCAAAACCTTTTGAGAGATTATTGGTCTTGTTGCCCCAAGGACAAAGGACTGTACCTAAGCCCAGAGCAGGAAGAGAAGAGGAGGGGGGGAGATCCATGCAAAGGCTGGTGCACTGCTCTTATGCTGTAGAGGGGCCATGGGAATATCAGGAGCAAAATGTATTGCTTCTGGGATATCCATCTGTTCTCTTGCAGCTATTCCAAATAACACCGCCCCTGGAAGTACTATTAGAAGTATTTGCAACATGCATGATTTCCAGAGGCCTGTCAAAATTGATTAAGAAATGTGGCTATACTGCCCTGGGAAGCTCCTTCTTTTGCCCATACTTTAAGCCAGGTCTGCCTACATTTGTATGACGTGAAAATGTGATCTTTGATTTCCATCAAATCCAAATCTGAATTTGGAGGGATAGGATGAAATACCTAGGCATTAGGTAGAATGCACATTATTCACGAATTCACTATACCTAGGCAGTCCACAATGCAAAAGACATTCTTTTTAAAATATTAAAGTGGAGTTTTGATTTATTGAAAAGTTATTGAAAAATCAGTGGGTGTTTTCCAAAGTAGATGTGCAGATCTGGCTTCCCCATGTGGGATGGCTTTAAAACTCTAGCTTTAAAACCAATGTTCTTTAGTCAGAGACAGCACCTTTACCTTTTGGTCTGATACAGAATATTTTTGTCTTCAGGATCTTGCCAACCTAGATGGCTCTTGTGAGATTGTGTATTACAACCAACAGAGGAAGCAAAAGGCAGCTACATGCAGCTTTCTGAAGGCAAGAGAGTAGAATAGAAGAATAAACTATTCCAGTCTTAAAACGAAAAGTTTTAAAGCAAGACAGTTCTTTGCAGCACACGAAAAATAAAAATAAATTAATTAATTAAAAAGTGATTTTACCCAGCTTAAATTTTCTAGCTATGAAGATTGGTTGTTTGCTTTTCAGAAATAACCATTGTAACCACATAATTCTGTCCTTATCTTCTGGGATGCAGAGACTTGATGAGAGACAATATAAGTAATCTAAGTAATCTGACTGGCCAATGCATGGTCTTAATTGTCCTAAAATAGTTAAAGCAAGATAATAAAATACAAAGAATTCTACTCATTAATAAGAATGATAGAATAATAGTCTGTCTCTCTGCATGACTGGAGTACTAATCCAATCATAGATTGATTTCTAGGAAAAAATCAACAGTTAACTCTTTACTATATGTTAGGTCATCAGTTCCTTCTAACTTATCTCTTGTCATTGTAGAGAATCTTCTTGCCTGAAGTACTTAATCGTACTTCAAAATTTTGACTTTTAAGAGATTGTATTGTCATCTCTTTATATCAAGGGTTATAATCAAGGGTTTCTGTTCCATATTTGCTGATACAAGGAGACAGCAGAGAAAAATCTCAGAACTTCCTTCAGTTAATGTAGAGACTTAAAGGGAATGGACTTACTTTATACCTTTGCCAGACCATCTAAACTTAACCCTATTTTCACAAAACTCCCTTTGTTTTCACTGTAAATATGGCTGATTAAGGAGAGAAGAACTGATTAAGCAGAGAACTTGTCTACTTCCAGATCCCTACCCTCTGTCCCTTAATCCATCATTTTTGAAGTGACGACATTGCTCACCATCTCATCCATTACACGCGGTACCAATGGAAACTTTGCACATATCAGATTGAGCTTGAAGAACATAGGCACTGATGAAAAGAAAATATATTTGAAAGTCTGAAATTGGGAGCTGAGCTAGTAAAACGGTAGCATACTTTTAACCAATTCAGAGGTCTAGGTGGTTTTTTATTTTTTATTTTTTACTTCTTAAAAACATCTCACATTGACTCTACTTTGTTTTCCAGCTGTCAGAGTGAGAAACAAATCTAGTTTATCTCTATTGTTTTTGTATTTTTATTCAAAACCATTTTATATTAGACATTTTTAAGTCTAGTGCACATTACTTTTTTAGCATTCAAACTGAATTTATAAAGATGAAGGAAAACATTACAATGCATTTTGTCCATGCAAAGTTAACTGACTGCAAACATATAAACTGTAATAAGTTTTAAAAATCTTTTTTTTTTTTTTTTAATCAAATTCACTTTCCTCAAAAGTGTATTTCAAAATGAAAGCAAAATGCCTTTACTTTGGCATTTTAAATTGTGCTGTGGTTTTCAATCAACTGTGACTTTCCCTGAAGGAAAAGTCCCAGTTTATGTTCAATGCAATACTTCAAGTTTCAGATCCTCTGATATTAGCATGAGATGAAGAGTCAGGTAGGCAGGACTTGTTTCTATTCTGGAGATTAATTTGTAAGAATTTTGTCTCTTTTTGCCACATTGAGAAGATGGAACCTTTTTCCTCAAGATAAAAAAGATCTTTAAAATCCTCAATAAGGAGGGTGTGGTCACTGAGAGAGAGAAATGCAGAATAGAGTGGGGGAAAAATGTATACAAAAGAAAGAGATAGCAAGGATTTATTCTTTACTACCTGTAGCAGGAAATTAAATCCTTTCCTATTGTCAGTCTACTAGTTTTCATAGACAGCTTGGCTGGGATTCAAACCAGACAAGATGGATGCAATGCAAGAAACCAGAGAGAAAACCCAGCATTAGAGAATTCCTATTTACCCACAGAGGATAACTAGTTAGTTAAACTGATGATGACAGGACTGCAGGGTTTGCGTACTGCACCCTTCCTAATTCCTCTCAGATGAAAGGAAAGAACACTAAAATTGCTATTACTCCTCCTCCTAATTGAGTATGCAACATGCAACACTATCTCTTGGGTGAGTTTTTATTTATTTATTTTTCAGGAGGATATAATTTGAACAAATGTAATCAAGAACTGGAATTTCAGAAACTAATATACAGTCCTAACGTCTTCTCTCATAGAGGGCTGTATGAGGGATAAAACTGTCCCATTTAATTTGAAGATGGAAAAAAATCAATTCATTTGTCTGGTTCTCCTGTATAACATTTAAAATTGTTGCCTGCAGTAAGGTTTCTACTTCCTCAGATAAATTTAATTTTAAAAGCACTATGTGCTCACTGGGGAAAAATTACACAGCCTAATAGAGCTTGCTCTATTCAGTTCTCATATTCCTCTTTCTGTATCACGAAGACAATACATGTATATTTTGTTGTTTCTGTATAAGGCAGAACTGTCTTGTTACTTCAGTGTTCTCTCCATTTATATTTCAACACTTTCAGACAACATATTCTTGAGGAAAAAAAAAAAAAAAAAAACAGATTTCAAAAGTAAAGGAAAAGTTCAACATAAGTTTTGAAAGGTCATTTTTATCCCTCTTGCCTTATATAGTTTTCTATGTTTTTGAAAACATCAATATTATTTGGTAATACCTATGCTAGCACTTCAGTAACTATATCTTTAAGGTAATTGTAGAATAAGTTACCTAATTGCATATAATACCACTCTAGGCTCTGTATAGACATCTGTAACTAAAAAATAAATATAATTGCATACACATGAATGTTTATTTATATAGCAATTACAGCATAATTGTTGCACAGTTTCTTGTGAAACCAATATATGGAAGCATATTTTGGTATATTCAGCACCATCAATCTGTCTTTATCTGAATTATCTCCATTTGGAAGTTTTGAATTCAAAAAGATGACCACTGTTTAACCAACACTATTATTTAAAAATAATAATAATAATAATAATAATAATAAAATTATTATTTTTTTTAATCTGCATCCAAATTGAGAACATAAAAGCAGGCTATTTTTAAGCACATTGTTAAAAAAAAATAAAATCCTATCACCCAAACAGCTAAGACAAAGGCATTGATTTAGACTTACTGTCTTCAACCTAAATTCATTCCAGTGAACAGCAAATATTTGTGCAACCAGCCCAGCTGAAGACAAGGTACCTGATCAATTTAAGCTGCAGCTTCTTACCACATTGGGATGCAAAAATACACATCCACATCTTTTTCCTTTATATTCATATCTTCATCTGCTAATACTACTCTATATATTAAAAATGTTCTACATCAAGCGTGCGTCTTGATATTAGCCGGTAAAGTGTATACTATATAAAGTATAAATATATATATATATATATACTTTATATATATATTTACTATATAGTGTATACTATATAAAAGGTGAATATGATATTGCAGTCTTTCTATCTAAATACCAGATTGTTCTTTTATCATGATTCTAATGCCAAAATATGGAGCTGATCTCATCAGCATTCTCAACATCATCAGCATTCCTCAACATCAGAAGAAAAAAAAAATCTGAAAATCCTCAGACAAGGTGGGAATTGAAACAAAGTCTCCCTGGAGCTGGGTGGCTTTTCCTGGTAGGCTCAAACAGAGCAGTCTTAAATGGAGGTAGCTGTGCTACTGCTAACAGATGATAGTAAGAGAAAACATTGGGTCCATGTTATCAGCTCCTACCAATTTATGGTAACCGAATTAGACATTTAATGGATTTTGTTAGTAAACATTGTAGATAATTTTAAAAGGTTGTGGGAAAGCTGTTAAAAATTAAAATTTAATAAAATTGTAAAAAATTAAAAAATTAAATAAAATTATCAAATCAGGTCTAGATCCTGAGGGAATCTTTGGTAGTTTGGGGACACTTGATATTTGACCCAGATCCATTAGATAGAATTATGTTACAAACTTATCACAGTATAATTTCTGAGAAAGAGTTCTCTCCTGTCACTGTCTATAATTACAGCATAGTATCAAGGGTGAAGGTTGAAAAACAAAAGTGATTTATAAAATTGTGGAATAGAAGAGGAATAATTGGACAATGTGGAACATGAATTTAGAAATCTAACAAGGCTGAAACTCTCCAGGAGCACATCACATGAACGAAAAGGTTCAAGAAAGATAATTCTATTTTTGTGAAGCCAAGGGGAAATCCTGAAATAAGAAGTGGAAAAAGGCAGGTTTTCTCATTTTAATATAGCAGATTATGAAATTAATTTAATAACTAATAGCTAAATTTAAATGGGCAAGATAGTTAACATACTGTTACTGAAATTTAACAAGGATCACAATCCAAGAAGTAGATTAGCTTAGGACATATTTGGGAGTGTTGCTACAAATATACTATTTTGGAAAATCTGAGGAATCTTTAACTTTAGATCAGACTGTATTAGGTAACAGAAATCTGCCAAAAGCTGTAAGAAATGAACAACTAAGAAAGATTTGCATCTTGGATTACATTTAGAAAAAGAATATGAGTGCCAAACTACATAACAAAGAGATTAGATTGCAATGTTGGAGGGAAAAAAAATATTTTGCAAGTGTGTCCCAGGTCATAGAAATGGCCTGAACAAAACAGACCACTCTAAAGATGACAATACAAAACCTAATCAGTATAAGAAAAAAAAAAAGTTTAATGAAAGAAAGTGCAGACTTTAACGGTGCTCTTGTTTTCAGCAAAAGGACTGAAACTATGTTAGAAGAAAAAGAGTTAAAAAGAATAATAATTTCTGAGAAGTGTGTGTATTTCAACAGCCTTTGGTTACTCTGAACTTTGGAGGAGACCTCAATTCATATACACCTATTGATCATGTTATGTGATTAATGTGATATCTAAAAATACTAGAAATAATTTTGAAGTTAAAGCATTTAAAAGGTAAAGTTTTATTTATACGTGTAGGTAGAATATGTTCTGATAATTCACAAGATGGATTCTTTCTACTGAAGAAAGTTGATGGTAAAACAAAATCTTGAAAACACAGAGTTTGAATAGTTGCAGGAGAGGGAGTATATATTATAGGGCAGAAGATATGTCAGACCCTAAATCTCTTTGACAGAGGTTATAGTGAAGTCTACATGTATACAGAAGTCTAAGAAACTGGAAAGTGAAAATGACAAAGTAGGACCAAGTGAAACTACAGAATAGCAAATGTGTCACAAGTGAACTGAGGGATGAAGTAGCCACATGGACAAAGCCACACCCCTCAGTGCCATAAAATTTAGAATTCTTTTGCTCACCAGGATGGGTAGCATGGGTGGGTAGTAATTTCTGTTCTACAACACATGTGTGCGCAGTGTATAAGTACACTCCCACCAGCCCTGATCTTGGGTCTAGCACTACTACTGCTACTGTGAATGACACTACAGTCTTGGGTCAGCAGGACTCGCCACAGCTGGCCAACATGCCTGAGCCTGGGCTTTCACATGGCATTTCCACCCTTGGCTCATCTGCATTGTGCTGGGAAACCTTCAGGGTTTCCAGGGTCTTCCATTGTGCTGGGAGACCTCCCACCAAAAGGCTGTTGTTCTACATATTTCTTGCCTCCTAACTTAGATGTTTGGTGTAACTTTCCAAAAGTTTCACTGTAATGTCATCCCAGGACAAATACTTTTGTTGTTCTCCATATTTAAAGCCAGATAGCTGTTGGGTTTCCCTCACTGTCTGATACCCCATCTTAAATATGTTAAAAGGAAGTAGTGTTATTAAGAACCTGTCTGTGGTTGTGGTTGTTGTTTATTTTCTATACACAGCTAAGCCATAAAGGTAAGCAAATGTAGTTCAGAGGCTATGGGTAAGGCTTCTCCATAACCATTGGGTTTATTTTCCCAATACATACCATTATCATCTAATGAGTAAGAGCTGGGCAGAAGTAGTCAAGGTATCACTTAACAGATTTGTGCAATCCATGACACAAAAGAAAAAAAAAATAATAATAATCTTAGTTACCCAAGAAGTTACATAAATAAAATTCTAGCAAAGTATTGAGAGTTTTAAAAAACGTCATTCACATCAGAGTAAAATTCAAAAAATGTCATACATATTGTATATTAGAACAAGGAAAAATTCTAAACCATCCACTGTTCATGTGGACATTTTTGTATGTGTAGGAAAATACACGTTGATTTTGGATTATGATTTCACTTAGCACAATAAAGAATAGAAAATACAACCATTATAAATTTGATTCCATGGACACATCAATATTTGCAAGATATGACATGAGTCAAACTAATGGTATTATAAAAAACAATTTTTAACACTTCAAAAAGGTTAATCTTTGTTTTGTAGGTATATTTCTTCTGGTCTGAGAGAGACACAGTCAAGTGTAAAGAAAAGAACAAAACCTGTTGAAATTATTTAAAGGATTCTTAAAGCCTGCTGTGCTAGTTCAGATCTGTACATGATTCTGGTAAATTATGGGACCTTTTTAATCCAAATTCTCACTTGCTTGATTTGCTTGATGTTATTCAGAAAAAAGAAAAAAAAAAAAAAAAAGATTTAGACCAGACTACCTTGTTATGCAACAAGTGTTGTTGAAAATAGAAATATTGAAAACTCTTTTGAAGTCTAATGAAAACAAAAAACAAAAGGGTCATATATGTTAAACATGTAATGACACAGCCATCTGACAGTGTTTATACACCTGAAATGTGGACTTTTTTCCCATGAAGCCCTTTTACCCTGCTATCACTCCCCAAGAGATTTATTCTTACCGCGTCATCTTGTGTGATGATGGCTATACTAATGCATAGCTTGATGACGGCCTGATGAGAACCTGGCTTTGGGCAGAATTAGTCTTCTTCTTCACTAGACTGGAATGAAGAAATGACATTAATACTTCTGAAAAGTAAGCTGAATTGTTTTTCATTTTCACCTAAAATTCCTGTCTCTTAATATAAACTTATATGTAAATTATGTTAGTAATATTGCAACATCATAAAAATATAATGAGTAGGATTTTTTTAATTGTTTGCAACAGGCATTTTTAACAACAAATAGAATTAAAGACATTAAAAATGTACAATGATTATTTTATTGTTACTCCAATAAAAAAATTGAGGAGTCTCCAAATATAAGTGAAGAATACATGGAGCAGAAAGGCATAATTGTCAGGCTGCATTAAATTGGAACTGAAAGGATGTACTGAGAGTATAAAGCCTTGCCAGTGCCCATGATAGGCAACTGTTGTCCCCAGGAATTTTGTCTTCATAACACAACACCTTTGGCAGATCAGGGAAGGCAGAGAAAAGGTAACATTCAAACAAGCACCCTTCAGTTCCTTCTTGGCTGCAACACTCGGAGGTTTTGCAGCAATTTTGCTCCAAGTGATTTCCCTTAGCACACAAGAGGAATGGTCACAGATGTGAATTTGAGACAGAAAAATAAATGCATGAAATGGGAAGAAAGGCTGTCATAAGAGCAAATGTGACATTTATTTACTCAGTCACTTTGACCAGATTCATGCACTTCTAGCTCTGAACACATAATTCAATACTGAAAAGGAGACTGAAATGTCTAATTTGCTCCTTTAGAATCTGTGGACCTTCTACCAGTACTTGCTAACTGAGGTACTTACGGTCCTCCCAGAGAAGCCTGCCTTTCCCAAGCATATACAGAAGGTGTAGGAAGGACTTATATCTCCAAAGCTAAAAGCTAAGCACAGAGCAAACTGTGCATCATGTCCTTAGCTACTGAATTATTTCTGAATAGTACTGAATTCAGAGGTGAAGAGGTCAATGTTTGGGAAACTCCAAAGAACTTAAATTATCTGCTGACAAGTTCAGTTTTACCAAAAGTGCTAGCAAGGGTGTTGTATACAACTCAGGGCCTTCAGATTTTAGACACTGTAATTTATTGAAAGTAAGGAGCATTCAAATATCCATACACAAGGTGGTTTGTTGTTGTTGTTGTTTTGTTGGTTTATTTTTTTAATCTTTTAAAAAATTCCATTGTTGGACCTAAAATTGTTCAGATTTTTTTTTTCCTTTTCACAACTTCTAATGGCTGTCACTATGATTTAAAGTCTTCTACAGAATCTCTCACATAAGGTATGGCTGCCTAAATTACTTTGGACCTAATTTTAGATAAACCGCTATAGCAAGTGTTGAATAAATGCATGAGTAAGCAAAGAAAAGCAAAACAGATATTTAACATTTGTGACTGGTGTTATCTTTCCAGAGTATTTGAATAGAAGTAGTTTAGGTTTGTTAATTAGGTTCCACAAAAAAAAAAAATCATGTTCAAAGATATTACATTACATTCATCATCTCTCTAAAAGGCTTGTCATTGCAGTATTACTAGCTAAAAAACAACTTAACAGTGCTCAATGCCAGATGTATTTCTCTAAAAGAACTTTCTCATCCCTTGGTACAATAATGGCAAGTATGAGGTGAATTCTCCAGATGAGTATGTTTTTAAGCCAAGATTATTTTGCTGAAAAAAAATAAAATAAAATAAAAATAAAAACAACAGAAAATCCACAAATCAAAGAGACTGTGATAGAAATATAGAAATAATAAATTACTCTGGAGTGATATGTATTGAAATTGTAAGGTGTTTTTCTGTACTGGTCCTTTTTGTTTACAAAACTTTGAGGAGATTATTCAATGACAATTGGATTTAGGGTTGTTTTTTTGTTTGTTTTGTTTTTGTGGTCTGTCTGTTAACTTTAAAAGCAGTATTATGCTGCAATAATACAACTTTATGGTTTTTAATCTTTTGATTTGAGGACGGAGAGGAAGAACCAAGCAAATGCACAGAAGCATCAAACTGAGGTCTTTGCACACTTACAGGTTCCCTGAACTGTCAACCTGAGTTAGGGCATCCAATATTCAGCCTGAGGCTTTTATGGCATAGAAACAGTGTGTACATAGACCGAGCACATATGCCATAACAGGTGACTATAAAGGACTCTGTTTTAGTTACAGGGTTGTAGATAGATACTTTTCCCCTATTTTCATTGTCAGTTTAATTTCACCCTTTATTTTATCTAGTCAGGACCATAAGAATCAAATCATTTATACTGGAAATCATGCAACATTCAACTTTACCTAACTCACCAACCACTGAAAATTGGTTTTCAGAGCTATCATTCTGCTTGGCCAAATCCCTTTAAAATCAATGGGATTTTGAGAACACATTGACTGACAGACAGGACCCTTAATCAATAGGCGGGCAAATTTCAAATATCGATTAAAGGTTCAAACATGAGTCACAAGATGAACAATATTAAATACTCAACATCAGGCATTTCTTACGTGTATCAAATAAGCCTTAAAATCAATTAAAAGAATAAACTGTCTGTCTTCATAAATAGGCAACAGCTGCATTTGCTGTCTAAGCCATACCTCTCATTTGGCTGAACTGTAGCTCAGTTCACAGATGGGTCACAGTAGTAACAAAAAACCACAAACCTTGTAACTCCTTGTCATGAGGCAGTTTCTGATAGTCATCAGTTTAAGCCTCCAGAAAGCTGCTGTGATGCTGGTTGCCAGTTGCAGCATGGCTTTGGATAGCAACTCTAGATCAGCAGGGCTGGGGGAAGGGGTGTCTCTGGAATTTCGGCCTGTCTTGCAATGAGACCAATGGTGAAGGAGGCTCAGCAGGGGAGAAGCAAGCTCTACACCGACAGAAGTTTGGTTTCGTCCACAGTGCTTCCGTGACACCCTAAGTACCAAATGGTGTATAAGACATTACTGTCTCACCTGGGTGTTCTGAGTATTGTCTAGATGGGATGCAAGAAAAATGTCTTGCTGGGAGGTCAACTCTGACAATATAGATGAGCAGTGCCAGCAACAAACCTGCCCTGGCCAGCTGAGGTCAGTCAACACATACCCCACAGGAAACACCATGCCCTAGTGACTTTGGGGCTATTAGGGACATACTCCAACTCATCAGGTCCCAATCAATGGCCCTCCGGGGTAACTAGTCTTCTGAGGAGTCCCAGCTGGAAAGGTTGCACATATTGAAACATACAAAGTAAGCTGTCTTGTAACCATTTCCACCCTGCTGGAAACTCCCATTCTGTTGGTGTGGTGGAAAGCTAAACTTCATCACAACCACTCTCTCACTCCCCATCCTCACAAGAAGAGGGAGAGAAGAAAGTATGCTGCAAAACAAATAAATAAATAAATAAAAAGGATCATGGCTCATGATAAAGATAATTAGATAATTTAATTAAAAGGAAAAGGAAGAGAGAAAAAAAAAAAAGCAAAGGCTGCACAGAAGCACAGAGAGAGAAAAAAAATATATTCTCTACCTCCCATCAATGAGCAATATTCATCCACATCCTGGGAAGCAGGGCTTCAATATGTGTATTGATTGTTTCAGAAGACAGACATCTTCATCATGAAACCCTCCCCCCTCTCCTTCTCCTTCCCCACCTTTCATTGTTGAGTGTGATGTCATATGGTATAGGAAATCACTTTGGTCAGTTTAGGTCAGCTGCCCTTGTGATGTCCCCTTCCCACTTCATGTCCACTCCCAGCCTACTGGCTCTGGGGGGTTTGGAGGAAGTCCTGATGCCGTGCCAACTATTGCTCAGCAATAGACAAAACACTGGTGTGATACCAATGCTTTTCTAGCTAAAAGTGCTACTAAAATGAGAGTTGTATGACAGTACATATATACAGTGATTGCACATGGAATAAACAAGGAGGATGAAACATAAGTGCCATGGCAAGGTCTGTGGATAAGAAGCATCCTCAAGAGCACTCCTGGAAGTGAGTATGCCTTAAGCTTTCTGTAGGCATACTGGCAGCCTGCAGTGCAAATGCTGATGGGGATTCCCACTGCTGGTGCTGCCAGAAGGGAGGCCTCTGGGAACAGCGTAGCACTGCATGGTTCCCATGGACATTCACACTTCAATAGGAGCTTTGCTCCAACAGATTAAGGCACTTCATGGTCACGGTGTGCTGGTGTCACAGAACATTTTATTCAATGTAGCCAAGGAGAAGTGCTATAGTAAGCATTCATATAAGAAAAGTTTCTCTAACAAGCTGACCAGATCTCCCTTGGGTAGTTGAGGGCCTGATTCATCACTCTGTTGCTCTACCTTTGTAACAGAGCACTTTTAATTTAAAACAATTTAATTCCACGTGGAAAAACAGTGCAAAGCAGTAATAAATCAAGTGCACTGTATTTATATAAAGACTCATATCCTAAGCCAATGAAAACTGGAGTGGTTCTGCTGAAGTCAATGGAGTTGTACTGATTTACACTGGCTCAAGCTCCACTCTAATATTTTAGAAATAATAGTCTAAAGCCTCAGATGATGTATGCTAGAACAACTCCATCAAATTCAATACAGTGACTGAGGATCTGACCCTGTATTGAAATGAGTATGCTAGAATTCCCCTTCAGTTTGTCTAAAACATTGAAAAACAGTAACCAGGCTGTTGATTAGTATGCAATTTACCCAGATGCACAGCAGTTCAGATGCTGCATGTTATGTGGATGCAGTTTGTATATGTTTGTACCCAGCAACACTGCAAAAGTATTTCAGAGAGGTGACAGAATGGGTAGTAAGGAGGTAAACTTGCCCTATGGGAATCCTTCGTTGTGCATCCCTCACTGCCAAATTTCAGAGTGAATGTTGCATATGGATTTTGCCCTCTGCATTATGAGTTTTTTTTTGTTTTTTTTTTTTTTTTTTACTATTAGGTGGTGTTTTGTTTTTTTTTTTTTCTGTACCTTCTGTGAGTGTTTTTTATGGCTTATGTGCTTAAAAAGGGGTAGGGAAAAAGAAATGTGCAAACATGAAGGCTCAGTGAATCTCACAGGCTCATGGCATTTTTTGAGATTTCTTATTTTAACTTAGTTTCTGAGGAGAACTTATTTTAAGTAATAAGAAGATGCACATACAATTTTTTCAAACTGTAGGTGAGATGCATTTTTACAGAGATGGAAAAACTAAATATCAACTACCCATCCCATTTTGCTCCACTCTGTACTCCTTAACTCTCAATGTGTTATGATGACTGTTATTACTGGATTAGCGCATCATCCCTAACAACGCATTAGACAATTTAAAGAAATCATAGCCATGTTCAGAAATAGCATACAATCTCATGCATACCATCTGCAAATGTTCATGCATTGGAATCAATTCAGACGATTGAGTCCAGTTCTTTTGAACTCAATGGGATTACTTATGTGAGTAAGTTAACTCATAAATTAAAGGTGCTTGCAGTATTAACTTTGGAATTTCATCTGAAAAGTAAAAAGTTGACCTCATAATGCTGAAGAAAGGATTTGAGAACATTGGTTTTGGTGGTAATTTTACCCAAAAGGCAATACATGGGCAGGTCGAGGTGATGGAAATGTTAAACTAAACGAAAAAGACAAGGAGGTAAATTTAGCTGTTCAGCTGATGCACGTGATTGTTATGGTCCAGTTAAATTTTCCATCTCTGTAGTTCTTGAGGAAATATACAATCCTGCAAAGTAATGTGAGAAAATAAAGGAGTAAGAAGAGTCCATAGTAAGAGCTTTTTGTGTGTGTGTTCACCCTATAATACAGGCATTTCTAAGACTTGCAATCAGTGAGGAGTCCATACCAATTGAACCAGTGCAGGGAATCTTTTCTAAGGATGAGGAGACGTGACTAAAATGACTTAATCATGAGTAATTACAGTAATGACCTTGCTTACATATCTCAGGGAAATCTGAGTCACTCTACCAGTTTCAGTCAAACTACTGATTAAGTACCAAAGCAGCAACCCCACTGGGTCAAACCCTTTAATTTTTTTCATGTTTTCTTGGGATACCTTTGAATTATTCTTTTCATACTTAAAATCTTCAATGAGTTTGAAACCAGAGTTAGAAGATGATTTTGAAAGGTTTAGTAATGCAGATGTTATTTTGATCCCATAAAATTTCGGAAATCTGTTCCAGTACCTTTCTTTGTTTTCAGGAGAAGTAGAAGAGGCATTAAAACCTCTGAAACTGGTTAATGCCTGTCTGGTGTCTCACAATTAGACTTAACTTGGCATATCTACAATTCATGCCTGAGTGTAAGGTGGTAGCAACTGTATCTATATATTAACTGTATAATGCAAAATTATGACTGTGGCATGTTGCATTCCAACTTACCTTGATACAACATATGAACTACACATTAACAGGTACTAACTGATAAAGCTCAAGTCCCTGTGAGTCTCTCTACGACCATGTGAGAAACAATCTGCAGCCAATAACACAGGCTCGGGTGAGGATCTCAGTGAAGTAGCTATTTTATTCACAATTGCAATTGTGGGCATCCTGCCAGCAGGAGTGCACAGCAGAAGTGTATCATAACCTTATACGTGTATCCCCTATTACCTGAAGCTTGATTCTTCCTGTTTCTTCATTGGCTGAGTATGAGTACGACAAGTTCACAACCTACTTGATGCTTGTTGTTATACCACATACGTACAATTTTATTTGACCAACCTTTAATTTCTCCTTTTCCCCTTTTTTCGTCTTCTCTCATGACTGGAGGGACCCATGGTTTTTTTTTGTTTTGTTTTTGTTTTGTGTGTGTGTGTGTTTTGTTTTGTTTTTGCTGATTCCTGAACAGCTTGCCTTGTTTTTCTTAGGCACCCTCCTTATTTTGGGACAGTGGGACCTTGCACTGTCCCCTTACCTACTTAACATGCCCCCCACTGTTATGCCTGCACAATGACTTTCAAATATGCAGGGTTAGTGGAATTTTCCACTGCAAAAACACAACTTTAATTCTCACAACCATTTGAATGTTTGCTGCAAAAGCAACACAGCAGTCCAGGAGACTCCTAGTTTGTATTCCTGGCCCAGGTATTTGTGATGGTTTTACATGGGTGGGCAGCCAAGTCCACCACAAATGCTCTCTCACTCCCACTCCTCATAGGGGAAGGGGAAGAAAATATGATACAAAGAGCCCAAGGTTTGAGCTAAGGACAGGGAGATTGGTCAACAATTATTGTGATGGGCAAAACAGGCTCAGAGTCAGGAGATAGTAAGATTTATTGCCTATTACTAAGAAGACAGAAAAGTGAGAGACAAAAGAACGAAACCAAAAATGCCTTTCCCCTTCCACCCTCATCAACATCCTCTCTCTGAGAGGCACAGGGAAACAGGGTAATGGGGGTTGTGGTCAGTCTGTAACACTTCGTCTCCACCACTTCACAGAATCACAGAATTTCCTAGGTTGGAAGAGACCTCAAGGTCATCGAGTCCAACCTCCAACCTAACGCTAACAGCCCTCCACTAAACCATATCCCTAAGCTCTACATCTAAACGTCTTTTGAAGACTTCCAGGGATGGTGACTCCACCACTTCCCTGGGCAGCCTGTTCCAGTGCCTCACAACCCTTTCAGTGAAGAAGTTCTTCCTAACATCTAACCTAAAACTCCCCTGGCTCAACTTAAACCCATTCCCCCTCGTCCTGTCACCAGGCACGTGGGAGAACAGGCCAACCCCCACCTCGCTACAGCCTCCCTTGAGGTACCTAAAAAGAGCGATAAGGTCACCCCTGAGCCTCCTCTTCTCCAGGCTGAACAAGCCCAGCTCCCTCAGCTGCTCCTCGTAGGACTTGTTCTCCAGGCCCCTCACCAGCTTCGTCGCCCTTCTCTGCACCCGCTCAAGCACCTCGATGTCCTTCTTGTAGCGAGGGGCCCAAAACTGAACACAGTACTCGAGGTGCGGCCTCACCAGAGCTGAGTACAGGGGGACGATCACCTCCCTAGCCCTGCTGGTCACGCTGTTCCTAATACAAGCCAGGATGCCGTTGGCCTTCTTGGCCACCTGAGCACACTGCTGGCTCATATTCAGCCGACTGTCCACCATCACTCCCAGGTCCTTCTCTGCCTGGCAGCTTTCCAACCATTCCTCTCCCAGCCTGTAGCTCTGCTTGGGGTTATTGCGCCCCAGGTGCAGGACCCGGCACTTGGCCTTGTTAAACTTCATGCAGTTGACCTCAGCCCATCGGTGCAGCCTATCCAGATCCTCCTGCAGAGCTTTCCTACCCTCAAGCAGATCGACACATGCGCATAGCTTGGTGTCATCTGCGAACTTACTGAGGGTGCACTCGATGCCCTCGTCCAGATCATCGATGAAGATATTAAAGAGGACCGGCCCCAGCACCGAGCCCTGGGGGACGCCACTAGTGACTGGCCTCCAACTGGACTTGGCTCCATTCACCACGACTCTTTGGGCCCGGCTATCCAGCCAGTTTCTAACCCAACGAAGCGTGCGCCAGTCCAAGCCAAGAGCAGCCAGTTTCTTGAGGAGAATGCTGTGGGAAACGGTGTCAAAAGCCTTGCTGAAGTCAAGGTAGACCACATCCACAGCCTTTCCCTCATCCACCCAGCGCATCACTCTGTCATAGAAGGAGATCAGGTTCATCAGGCATGACCTGCCTTTCATAAAGCCATGCTGACTGGGCCTGATCGCCTGCTTCCCCTTCAAGTGCTGCATGATGACTCTCAGGAGGATCTGCTCCATGAGCTTTCCTGGCACTGAGGTCAAACTGACAGGCCTGTAGTTTCCCGGGTCTGCCCTCCGGCCCTTCTTGTAGATGGGATTCCACAGGCAGCAGCTCTTGCCTGGGCTTCCCACAGGCAGCAGCTCTTCAAGAACTGCTCCAGATATGGGCCCATACCACGGGGTCCATCTGTCAGGAGCAAACTGTTCCAGCACAGGTCCCCCATGGGCAGCAGCTCCTGCCAGGTCACCTGCTCCTGCCTGGGCTCCTCTCCATGGGCTGCAGTTCCAGCCCAGAATCTGCTCCAGTGGGAGTCCTCCACAGGCCACAGCCTCTGTCAGTGCAGGTCCACCTGCTCCACCACTCTCTCCTCCATGGGCTACCGTGTGTAACCCTTCTCCACCATGGTACTCCATAGACTGAACGGGGAAAGTCTGCTTCACCATGGTCCTCACCACAGGCCGCAGGGGACTTCTGCTCCTGCGCCTGGAGCACCTCTCCCCCTCCTTCTTCACTGACCTTGGTTCCTGCAAGGCTGTTTCTCACTCCTCTCTCTCTCCCAGCTGCTGCTGCCTAGCAGTATCCCTGTCTTAAATATGCTCTCTCACAGCTTCTGGATTCTTCTTGCAGAAGCCACTCATATGCCATATGCCCCACCTCCCATATGCCCCTCCCACCCCCTCCCCCCCCCCCAAAAAAAAAAAAACCTTGCCATGTAAACCCACTACAGTATTAGACAAAACAACCAGAGAAGAAGAGTTACAGGACCTGGGCAACCTGATATAGTGGGTGGCATTCCTGCCCATGGCAGGGGGGCTGGAACTAGGTCAACTTTAGTGGTCTTTTCCAACTCAAGCAATTCTATGATTCTATGAGTCATATAAGGTACATATGAAGGTACATTGCCTCTTCTCTCACAGAGATACAGTCCCCCATAACCTATATCAAATGTCTTATGCCTGATGCTTTAGCATACAGGTGGATTCCAGTAGCAGCTTGGAATCCATCTACTAATCAAGTCATATTAGCTATGAGAGAGGTTTGCAGTAGGTTCTGCTGAATATAAGTGTCAGAGCAGCACAAACAGAAAGGAAAGGAGCATCTTTAAGGAAAAAAAAAAATGAGCTTAGGAACAACAAAAAAAAAAAAAATGCTGTAATATACACATTCTTGAATTATTCTATTTTCTGCAGTTTTGTGTTTTTTTTTTTTTTGTCTTTTGACGGTGCTTGTGTCTGTATTTTTTCTTTCTGCTCACTCTCCATTTAGTGTTACCATAGCTTTAATCTCGGTTTCTCTCTGGTCTTTAAAGCTTTCCCAAATCAATTGTAAATCAAAAGAAGTACATGCTGAACTTTTCTACTCTTTTAGCCCACAAAACACTAAGTGCAGATTTGAAATTGCAAACACATTGGAATAGGCTCCAGTCTTGAGCCCAACCCCACTGTAACTTCCTTGTCAACAGAAATTAGGAATATGTTCCTGACAACTTGCTGGAAGCTTGCTGTTGATACCAATGGGTCACTGATGATCTAGAGATCTTACATTTCCCAAACAGCAACAGAAGGCTTCACTCTGAAGGAACATGCTTTTCCCTTGTGGCCTTGCATTTCCCTTGTGGCTCATGCATTAACATTCTGTGACATGTTTTGGGTAGGTAAAAATATTCTTGTCCCTTTCCTTCCCACTTCATAAAAAAATAAAAATAAAGTAAAATAAAATAAAATGACCAGTTATGTGGAAACTAACCTCCCCCCCCAACCTCAAAAAAAAACAAAACAAAACAAAACAAAACAAAGCAAAAAAAAAAAAAAAAAAAACATGAATCAAAAAGTAAACTGAGCTGTTACTTTTGTTCTCAATTCTATAGGTGCAGGTGTCCTGTTAGAAGATAATCACAAATTGTTCTCTTATTTGACAGGCTGATATGTGTGAGGATTTAAACTGCAGAGAATGAAAATGTCATACATACCTTTAGGCTTTTTTCTGTATAGCTTAGTTTGATGTGCTTCGATGGCTCACAGGGATGGTCTAGAATTACCATAGTCATGCTCAATACCTGACCTCCCAAGGACTAGCTGGTGGCCCAGAAGCACATAGCATTCTATACATTCTCTCTTTTCTTGTCATCTGTCACCTTGGAATGTGTGGAAGGAAAGTACATCTGAAGAATTTAGATAAATGTTTATTTACTTATGGATTCAATATAATAATTATTAAATATCAAAATGATAATAATACTAATACAGAATGGTTATTGCTTTTCCCATTTCTAGGTTACTTCACTGAAGATATGCCTCACATACTTGACCAGTAGGAAAACAAACAAACAAACCAAAACAATCAAAAAGGTAGGCTAGACAAAAAGTATAGGCTTAGACATCAGAAAGAGGCTCTTCACTAATCGCACACTGGAACAGGCTCCCCAGAGAAGTAGTCACTGCACCAAGCCTGTTGGAGTTTAAGAAGCATTTGGACTGTGCATATAATCACATGGTCTGAAATTTTGAGTAGACCTGTGTGGTGCCAGGAGTTGAACTTGATGATTGGGAGATCGGGATATTCTATGATTCTATGATTATGTGAAAAACAAACAAAACAAAACAAAAACAAAAACAAAACAAAACAAAACAAAACAAAACAAAACAAAAAAAAAAAAACTTTACCTTTAACTTAATAAGCCCTAGATTTGTATTTGTGTGTAATTATAACTGGCCAGATTTTCAATCTTATTCATATCATGTGATGCCTCTAGCACAAACCAGACCTCCAGTCCTGCAAACATATGCCCATGTTTCTCTTTATATAACCTTACATATGCCTAAATGTATACTGTACCGTCAAGCACAATTTTGGGAGAGTAACATTAAGTGTATTCATCAGTACTTTGGAGACCAGGGATTCCTGAGAATCAGTCCAAGATTGATTTAAAAAGTGAATACAAGGTAGCTAAAAAGTGGAATGGTATTTTTCAAAAAGCATGCCTGAGCAATTGTGCAAAAGGCAGGCTCACAGACTCTTATCTCACAAAGCATTGCTGGCAAAGATCATCCAACAACATTAGGTGGAAGAGGCTGCAGGGATGAAGTGCTGTGATTAGAAAAAGAAGAGGGGAAAAGAGAAAAAGATGGGACAAATCAAATGTGTTGCGTTTGGCAAATTGTTTGGAAGCAAGCCATCTTTTTCTTACTGTCACCGCTGAAATAAATGCAAGATGCTTTCATCTGTAACGGTGTTTTCAAGTCTGCAAAAAAAAACATTTCCCCACACAGTTGCCAAAATTATTACTTAGAAAGGAAATTGAGGAAACAGCAATAATGCAATTATAACTGTTCACTCTGCACTGACAAATAACATCTAATTGCCATTACTGAGTTTGAACAGAGCAGAGAATTTTTAAACAAAGACAACCAGCTTCACCACTGGTGAATACTGGCTTTATAAGCCTACTTGCCATTCCATACTCCACTCCCTAGGGTCATAGCCAGATTTATTTATGCACAGCTTGCTTGCACAACTGGAGATTCTGAACTGTGAAAAATTACAGATAAACATTTGGTGGTTTAAATTATGGGCATCTCCTTTAAGTTATCTTAGACACAGTTAACTTTGCATGAGCTGCTTTTCAAAGGTACAGAGAGTTTCTGCTGAAAATCTGGAGGAGTCAGATATTTTCTTCCTATTTCTGCCTTCAATTTTATTTATATTTTTTTCTGTTTGGGGCAACAAATTATCTTCTGCTAAGACAGTTTACTTGGAAAGATACATCTTTCCCAATTTTTATTACCTTCCCTTAGGTAAACAGTAGTCAAAATATTTTAGAATCCAAAAGTTTTGGGGGGATTAGTATGAAATGAAACTGTATCTCTGCGCCATATCCTAAAAGACAGCTATCAACAAAGTAAAATGCATTGTTCCTGAATATTTTTTAGAAACTGATGTGTAGACCTCACTTTAAAAAAAAAAAAAAAAAAAAAAAGGAAATGTACCTTTTCCAGCAGTCATTATATTGGAGTGGTCATTGCTTTCCAGCCAAAGAGGAGACAAAGAAATGCGTCTCTCATAATTAAAATAAAAACAATTAACATTAAAATTAATTGTTTTAATTAACATTAAAATAATTTTATGGAAGGTTCACTGCCCATATGGGCAAGACAAGGCAAGGCAAAGTGGGGAAGGGAAGGGAAGGGAAGGGAAGGGAAGGGAAGGGAAGGGAAGGGAAGGGAAGGGAAGGGAAGGGAAGGGAAGGGAAGGGAAGGGAAGGGAAGGGAAGGGAAGGGAAGGGAAGGGAAGGGAAGGGAAGGGAAGGGAAGGGAAGGGAAGGGAAGGGAAGGGAAGGGAAGGGAAGGGAAGGGAAGGGAAGGGAAGGGAAGGGAAGGGAAGGGAAGGGAAGGGAAGGGAAGGGAAGGGAAGGGAAGGGAAGGGAAGGGAAGGGAAGGGAAGGGAAGGTTCATATTGTTTATGGAGCAACCCAATTATGAATTTAGTTGTTCAGATAAAGGCATTTCTCTTTAAAAGGCTTGGCTACCATTCATTTCAGCATTCCTTACTTCCTCCTCCATATTTTTTTAGATCACTCTTAACATTGAAAATTGTACTGCACAGCACATTAAGTTGCTTATTTTCTATTAGGTGGCATTGCTTCTCTTTCAGCTGTGAAATGTTACACTCTATTTCCTCACATGGATGGAATAGATGACACTAGGAAGAAAATATTGACTCTTATCTTTGCAAATATGTTTCAAAATATTGTGCCTTTGACAAACATACAGCTGAACTTAATGTTTCTGACAGAGAAAACTACAAGTCAGTGCTGCCAATATTTACTAAAATGGGAAGTTTTACTCTTACACTTCTACATAATATGCACTATAAAATGCCTGCAAAACTGGGCCTGAAAGCTTAAGCAATTGGAAAGAGTGCAGTAAATATCTACTGTTATTGATGTGCCAACAAAGAGCATAATGATCAGAGTAGACAAACTTATTGGTAGTTTGCTAAGCTGCTGAGAAAGCCTGTTGACAATGAAATGAGAAACAACTACTGTACTATTGGATGTATAGTGACTGTTGTATGTTTAAGCAGAAAAAATCTATAGGCAACAGTGTAACAAATTTCCTGGGAATCATATGTGATGGCACTAAATTAATTCAGTACTTTGTTTTAGAATGTGTCAGTTAAAAAGAGTCCCAAAGTTAGGTTAAGTCATACATTAGTTTATTGCTCCTTGACTGATTTTATAATTAGAAGTTGATTGGAAACAATTACAATATTGGAAGCAGCAGACCTCAGGAAAGATATCAAAATTTGGTCTTGCAAGAAATTTGAGGTACCTTTGGCAAACTTGAGATACCTGGAGATAGCTACATATTTTAAATAAGACAATCCTCATCAATCACCAAATTTAAAATCATGCTACAGTAATAACCACCCTGATTCTGACCCTTTTTTTTAACCTACTGATTTATGTTAAAATGATTGCTTATGGAAACTGCTGATCATTAGCTTCTACAAGTTATTTCAAGTATCTTGTGAAGACTGGTACTAAATGTAAGAGATGTTTACTACAAATTCTGACTTAAGGATAGATGTTTTTCACAGTAGAAACAAAATAGGGTTTGTATGGGTGGTTTTGTCTTGCAATTGTTTATAGTGACATATTTTCAATATGTTTACATGGAGAAATAAAAATGAAACTTGACTTGCTGCAGTGTTCAATTTTGATTAAAGAGATTGTGATCGTCGTGAAATAAGAGTAACCTGAAATTGAAATGACCCTTTCAGTAGACTGAGGGGAGGGGAGGGGAGGGGAAAGGGAATATCACCAAGAACTAAGATTTTAAGATGGTGGGGTCTCATAGAAAAAGCTTCTCTTTCTTTGTCTCTAAGAAGAGTGTCCATTTTTATTTCTGGTAGATTATTATTTTTTTTTCTCCTCAAGAGTTTTTTCCTTCTTTGTCCCACTATGCTTGCTAAAATGCTTTGCTTTGTAACAGAAAGTTTTGAATAGTATGAACACTCCTTTATCTTCAGGACGTCAAGTTGCATGTAGGTTCCCTTTAGGCTACCTGGAGGGAAAAGGCAGTGGCCTGTGCAATAAGAAGACATCCAGTGAAATACTTTAGGCCTCCATGATCCTCATGGGAGGAAGAAAGCTTCAGGCTTCTGCAGCCTGGAAGAAGAGAAGAGAGGCTGATAGCTTCAAGCCTCAGTAGTTCTGTGCTAAATACAATATAGAAAGGAAGATGCGCTGACTAGTGCCAAGGGAAAGATACGGAAAAGAATGAAAAGCCGTAGGAGAGCTACTATTAATTTACATTTGTCCTATGTTAAAATCATATGGCTAGTGATGATGACATATTCCTATTTTCTCCTGTTGGTTACAGAAATCTTGACTAACATCTAGCAATTCTGTGATTGGCATACCTTCACTGGTGTGCTCCCAAAGCACCTTCTGCAACAGTTAACCACTCTGATTCCTCTGGAAGAAATTTTCAAAGCACTCTTTCTCAGTAATTTGTCATTAACATGATTTCTTTATAATGCAATACAGGCCATGTTGCTTTAGAGGTGAGCCAATTAAATGCATTCTACCCCACACTAAGTGCAAGAAGAGAAACATCATCTATGGCATGTGATCGTACTATTGCTCACAGATTTGGCACACTTTTGCAAAGGAAGTACCAAATAGCCATAGATTTCCCATCACCCATCCAGCAGAGCAGGAACTTTCAATTTTGTTTCACATTCCATGGCTGTCCTCAGATATATATATGGTGTAAAATACAAGGAACATAATTAAATTTTCTTTATTTTACTGACATCTCTCATACTGACATCACAAGTTGAACATAGCTACAAAGCAAGAGCCAGTGAGAGCCTGATATTTAGCAAATTGGTTCCAACATGAGGAGGAATCATGGAAAACAAGCTTCGGCATAAAATCATTCCCTCACAGACTGATGTATGGGAACTTGTAATGAGGAGGGCATGATTACTGCTATCATATCTCTTTAAGAAACTCCTGATTGTTTCCATGCACTCTTTTTCCATGCACTTTCAAAAGTCTTGATTTCTTCTATGACTCTTTTAATAGAGGAGGACAGAATGAAACGTCCTGTGCTTCATTTCTGTCCTACTTCCATAAAAACGGATCACTCAGGACTGATATTTTTAATTTCCATTCCCAGTCTGTTTTCTAATGAGCTAAATATTCTTCATCTGAGATTCTGTAGCATGTTTTAGGATACACATTTCCAGGCTTCAGGGATAAATAATATACTAACTTCTTTGGTCAAGGCTGACCTGTGGTCCCACCTGTACCATCAGCAATTTCTGCCCTCTCTCCATGACTACTTTCTTCTTCACTGGCTTTATCACAATGTTTCCAAAGCATTTCTAATACTTCTCGTGTTGAATAACAACTCTCTTTATTATAGCTATTGCGCATTTCTCTTTTTCTATACTGTATTTGTTAAAATCTAGAATATGGTTTGTTTGGGGAATGTTATGTGAAATGTATATGATTTCCCTTTTTTAAAGATTCAATTGTATTTTTTTTTTTCAGATCATATCCCTGAACTCTCACCAGATATGCTGTTGATATACTCCTGTGGCAACTAGTTTCTGTTATGCCTCTTTGCACTTCTGGAGACCTGTGTAGAAATGCTAATATCTTCTGAGTGAAACCTTGAAGTTTTAACGGTGTAGGAGTCTCCTGTAAATCAAATTAAATATCTACTCAATTATGTTCCTCAAAAACTATATACAGTTTTAAATTAAACAATTTAATTTAGAAGTTGTGCCTGATAATAATAATTCACAAAATATACAGCTTCTTTTTGACTAATAGATACAAATTATCCATCATACTAAACCTGATATTAATACTAATATTGGTATCACACCACTGAGATGAACTCCCTGCTCATGAAGTGTTATCATTGCAGACATCTGGCAAATTGCTTGTTAACTTCTAACACAATTGATATGCCTTTCATTATTACAATATTCTGTTTTAACAAAAAAGTGCCCATTTCCCAGTGATGAACCATTTTAATGATTTTATGTAGGAATACAGGTAATGAAAAATAACGACAAGGGACCTCTGAATTCAGTTGTGCTTTTTTTTTTTTTTTTCCCTCATTCCAGCAGTGCACACTGCAATATTACAAAATTATGTCTTATAAAGATGACACACAGGTACACTTCAGTCTCTGTTTCAGTCTTCCTAACATAAATAGGAAAAATCATGTCAGTATCAGGAGAATGCCTTACAATGCTTGGATTGTCCAGCAAATAGAAGTATTAAAATAATTTGTTCTTTCTATTACATTTGGCATATGCATTACCTGAAGCACTACCTATGCATTACTTTCCCAGTTACTGTTCTCTCTTGATACAAGCATCCAAATGAGGAAATGAAAGCCCTAACTTAGCCTAAATTTTAAAATCAGACTAATGCTACTTCTAGGCTTTAGAATATGCATAAAACACCAGAAGTACAACTGAAACCTCTTATTATCACTGTCACTCTATTATATTCCTTTGTTGAGCACCAGCATGTGGCAATTATCAAAAAATACAGGGGAATACAGTAATATTCATGCTTGATCAGTTCAGAAGTCTATTTGGCTCAGTATCCTGTCTTTATCAGTAGTTAAAGACAGATAAGTATGAGAACCCTTTTACCCTGTAAGGTGTTTACCAGATGCTTTTTTTCTTAAGTTCTTTCATTTATAGGTTTTTCTTATATGCTGAAAGTGTGAATGTTTATGTCTTTTCATATCCTACCAGACCTGCCACAATATGGGAAATGATTCAACTGTAATGGGACGTAGGGTTGTCAACAATTTGGATGTTCTTCAGGCGTGGGAAACAGCCACGTTTTGATCCCTGTTTCCACACCAGCTCCTATCTTTTGTGCTACTATAGTTTTGGTTGTTTTTTGTTTTATTTTAAGATAAAACAGCTGATGGGAAAGGAAAAGGTGGTGGAACGTGGCACTGTGCATCAGCCTGACATATCCCAGTTGCAGGTTAGATTACCTAATTTTTTTCTTAATATACTTAATTTGTTGATAGATGTTAAATGCAAACTTCGTTTTCAATAACTATGTTGGCAATCTCAAAGACAGAGATTCTCACATTTATCAGTTTCTGCATGGAAATGGTCTGATTCTAGTATACAGAAATGTCACTAGTTACTACTTACCTACTTGCTCCATCTGTATATATATATATATATATATATCTTTTCCCAGAAAAAGAGTGTTAATTAAGCTTTTTTATTATTATTATTTTTTTTTTTTTTTAATTTATATCAGCCAATTTAACTGATTCCAAATGCAAATGATGATTTGCTCTGTCTTGGACAGCACCCACACAATTTCAAGATATACATGTAGAGACATTCACCGCTATCAAGACCCACAGGATGGTAGGTGATTTTAATGATCTTTTAAAACATTTTCATTATTAGGTCAATATTTAGTCTGGTATTTTATTTATTTTTCCCCCAAATCCTGAAAAGCATTCCGTCTTTGGAACTTACAACTTAATTTGCCAATTTGTTCCAGCATGCCCCACTAGAGAGCTTGCAAAACCCTAAACACAGAGAGAAGGGAAAGAACACTCCTGTACAATGATAAAGTCCAGCATTTTGTGGAATGGGCTTGTAAACACAATAAAACATGAAATAAAGTACTTCTAGAAAGTATGCAATTTGTCTGTGCTCTAGGAAGCATGCAATACAGTCCAAGAGCAGCATGAGTAGCATACTGTTTTGCACTGAAATCATGTGAAAATCTCACAGCAACTTGGTGGAAGTCAGGGAAAAAATGTGTTAGGAGAGTTTTGAAGGATTTGCAAAGCAAAAAGCAGAAAGGCTCATTCATGCACACAGGATGGCACTGAAAAAATGACTGAAAATGGGAGTATGAGGAAGATAGAAGGAGCAGTTGTATAAAAGACTGTCTGAATGGAAATGTGAATGTTTTCCAGAGAAATCTCATTCTGGGACTGAACCAGCAAACCGATGTGGTCCCAGCAATGACTATGGTCTATAACAGGGGAACAAGTCCTATGCAAACACATTTGTTCTCCCTGGGGACAAGCTCAAAGAAGAGGTCTATTAAAACAATTCTCGCCAAACTACAAAAGAATGAGGCAGAAAAATGTAAGAACTTAGTGTAAGAGGATATGAAGAGGAAATTGAACAGAAGACAAATGCAATGAAGAATAGAGGGAAATCACAGTGAACTCTCTCTTACAACACACTAACCCCTTCCAAGCCCCCCACACGTCAATGGAATTAGACTTTGGGTGGGAGCCCTCTGATTTCTTAGGACACATTGTGCAAATTCATATGTAATTTTATTCAGTACACTGCCTTTAAGTAAATATATTTCTTTGTGGAAAAATAAGAATAGGTTGCTCATTTTCATGTGGATATTGAACAAATCATCATCTATGTTAAACTCAGTATTAATAATAACTGGTATAATTTACTGTAGCATCAGTAACAAGAAAACTGTGTTGAAAAACATTAATAAGCCAATTATTTCTTTACTTTGTCAAAGTAATTGACAGAATTCTGTTTTGAATAATGCAGCAATTAAAGTTTAGTTGATACAGGGCAACATTAGCATAAAGGCAGTTTTCCATGCTTGCTTTAACAGAACATAGAACTAACAAAATGAAAATGTGTACTAAATGGCATCCATTATTCTTTTAATACCATCACCCTATCTTGCTGACTAGCAAGTCCACTAACACCACATCTTAAATCATACATAAGCTGAAGCAAATACCCTGAAGTCTAACCCATAACAGCTATATGCAATAAATTCTATTAACCCATATCATGTTTCTCTAAGGATAAATATCACCAGACTATGAATCTTTTACTAAATAGACATTTCAAAATTGCTAGGAAGGAGACAAGATTTTGAATCAGTCAGGATCACATTAGGAATTGTGATGCAGTTCATTACTTGTAAGATGTTATACAGCATTAGAGACTTTTGTAACTTAATTTGACATGAAGCTATCAATTTATTAATTGATACATTTTGATACATATTAATTATTTTTAATTGATACATATTAATTAAATACATTTACCTTCTGAATAGATCTGAATTTTGCACATACCTGCAAAGGTGGAATATAATGACAGATAGATATTTTAATATAACATATAGAAGTATCAACATTAATCCTTATTTTTTTTCTTAGTCATTTAACTCACAATTAAGTGTGAGGAAAAGTAACACGGCATATGTTTAGTATAACAGTTATTGTTACTGAAAGATGCTGGCATTGCTGAATATTTTCTCTGTGCACAAATGATTTGCTACAATTTATTTAAAGAATATCGTCTTATCTGTTGTCTATAAATTACTTGTAGGAATTCAGAATATTTCAGTCTATATGTCAATGTATTTTACCCTTTGAATTGCTTGTAAGCTTCATTTATGCTTCAGTCTAAACAGTGCTGTAACCAACCTAAATAAGTAACACACAATAGTATACAACATCATTTTAAAATATAACCAGTCAGATCAAATGTGAGAGACCTGTACTTCAGGTGCTGAAGATTAAAAATCACCCAAACTGGCTTGCCTCATGGCAAGTTTACCAGTTTGCATCATAGGACTGGCTGTGTCTTTTGTTTATAATGTACAGAAGAGGTGAGGGGAGAGGCAGTTTAGGAGGGTCAACAGGGCACATGGCTGCCTGACACACAGTTCAGGCTCTTTGTTTCTGCTGAAATATATTGCAAATCTCCCTTGGCTTTCAGCAGTACCAGAATGTCATCTCCAAAGTTAATACATTACAGAATGAAAACAACATGTCCTGTCAGAATCCCCCCTCCTATCTTGGACCTCTTCTTGCTACATCTGACTTGCTGAAGTCTGGAAATGAATTAAAAGAGAATATTTTTTTCAGACAGAGACTCTCAGAGCTACGTGTTATTCACAGGTGGAATAGCTTTCACAGGATTTCTCACTTCACTTTTTGGTGTTGTTTGAAGGATAACAGATTTCTGATGCTAGTCTTCCTGTATTATATAATTTTTCCTTTTCCTCCTCTCCAAGAAAGCATTCCTTTGGAATAAAGAAAACATGTTTAGGATAGATTATTTGTTATTGTTACTTCTGATTTTCTACGTCAATGGATATATGGTCTTGGTAATTTACTTAATGGAAAAGAAACCTTCCCCCTTTTCACCTTCTACTTGCATTAGTCTTGATTAAGCTTCTCTGTGCATACATGTCTGGCTGGATATGTAAATTCTGGAATTAGAATGCACTGTTCACTGAAGGAATGAGGGGATCACCCCTCATTTTAGCTATGTAGCTTTGCTACAGGACAGAGTGATCCAGAACTCAATATAGCTTTCCTGTGTACTTTTAGGCAGCAAGTACCACCAGTCTGTGTTGGCTGAAGCATTTGTGAGTTTTGTGCAGTCTTGTTTCTTTGGACCCAGGGACAGCAGCACTTGAACTGTTTCATTATGAGTCTTTAGTTTCACACCTGCCTTCTGGCAATAATAGAATACTACTACAAAACTTTTTGTTAGGAGAATTAGTTAAAGAGTGGCTACAAAAGTGGCTAATAATCAGGCAATGTGCATGCAGACTACACCATCTTTAAACACATCAAATTATTTCTTTCTTCATCCCCTACTCCATATTCTGAGAATCTTGCAGGTTGCTACAACTTCTATTAATATTTCAAAATTTTGCAAGCCAAAATGTCAACACTTCTCATTGACATTTCCTGTGCAGTACCTTACTACCCTATCATACTTTTTCTGATTACTTATCTTGCTGATGGACAAGGATTAGCTTTGTAAACCATCTGAAGAAAAGATATGAAAGCCAAGTGTAAAGACAAGTGCAAAGTTCCATGCTTAGGAAGAGCAGTCAATTCTGTGTAGACTTTAAGAAAAGGGTGAAATAGCTGTTGTCCAGGAAAAGTAACTGGTAACTCTGAAAACTGGAATGAACACTGTATTTTTGCAAATAAGGTAAAACGTAAAAGTCAATCTGGGACATGCAAAAAGAGAGAGAGAGAGAGGGAGATAATAATTTATACAGATGATACAGAAGGTAAACTTTCAAGCAGCATAGGTAGGATGCAGCTCAAATCATATGTTCAATTTTGGGCACCATTCTTCTAGAAAGTCATGCGTTAATTTGAGAGGAGGTCCAGAACAGATCAAGAATGAGGTCCAAAAATGAAACTTCTAAGGAAAATTGAATAAACTCTTCCTATTTATTCTACAACAGAAAAGTAAGCAAATGTAGAATCATATTCATTGAATTTGTGAGAATTTTGCTAGCTAAGTAGTAGTCTGCTTTCCGTATCTGTGAGAAAAGGACAAACAGTAATTGTGACAATTGGTGACAAGAGAGATTTAGGTTAGTTTTCAGAAAGATTTTCTACTCAAGGGATTGATTCACCAAGGAATCAATCCTGTGAACTTTCCATTGCTGGCAGTTTTTGAGGGCTTGTTTTAGACAGGAATCTGTCCAGCATGACAGGACAGGTATGGGTGACTTGTCTTAGAAAAATCTGTCACTATTTCCTACAATTCTGTAAACCTTGAACGAATACTAAGAATGAAAATGGCACAATTTGAATCTGTAGTTCAGCAAAACAGTTTTAAGAAAAAAATTATACTTCATAAGTAAAATGCTCAGGTGCTAACCATGCCTAAGCTTGACAAAAGTAGAATAGAATAAAATTAAAACCAAGTAGTGATGACAGTGTATCTGATGGATCAGAAAACAAACATGAGTAGCAGTTTTATTTATGTCAGATGAGCAATGACTCAATTAGGGTCTTATTACTACACTTGAATAAATTATTAGTGAAGAATAGAGCCAGAGGCAATAATAGGGATTAGTGTAGGGAAGTGCAGTGGAATAGTAATTAGGATTCTATGTTTATTTTTTTGTAGAATGCCTACAGTATGAAATGCAAAATAATGTCACTTAGAAAGTGTTTGGATATACAGTGCATCTACAATATAATTTCCCTCATGAACAAAAGGTTTCTAAACTGGAAATAGGGAAATGATGTCATCTTCACTTAGCATTGAAAAAAAATGTATATATACATGAGACTTCTTCACTTACCTGCTTTTTAAGCAAAACTTTGAAAGGGAGCATCTTTCATTTTGAAAAGCTGTTTTTGCAAGCAAATTAAAATTGTCTAGATTGTAATAATTAAGACCAACATTGATTAATAATTGTCTGCAAACTGGGAGACATCTTGTATTCATGGCTGTGGCATAAATGCTTTATTGCAGAACACCAGACATTTTATATAGCTATACAGATATGATTATCAGAAATTTAAATCACAGAAGCCATTTGCATTTAATTTTTGCTTGCAAAGTGGAAATGAGTTTGAAACACCAGATTTGAAGTCAATGAGCATTAAGAGAAATAAAAGTATCTTAGTTTGAAATATTGTCAGTTCCCTCACCAAAAACCTGAATTTAACATTGGAAAAAATTAGAAGCAGGTGAAGATATGAACTTCACAGTTGAGTTTCATCATATACTGATGGCCATTATATAGGTTATTCTGCAGTAGATAGTAAGTATTCCCATTGACCATGTGCTCTGGAATTAATTTGAAAGCAAATCATATAGGTAACAATAATTAAAACAAATAAAATATTATCTCATATACTTTTCTAAAGGTTCTAGCAGACAAATTTGTCTTTCTTTTTTTTTTAATGCAAATAATTCCATAACTCTCAGGATTAATGCACATTATCATCTAATATATTACTAATAGGATGTTAATGTGCTCTTAACTTTCATTTTGATAGCAATCACTGCAAGGTGCATATAATTTACATAATGATTAGTATAATAACTCACATTATAACGATTTATATCAAAAAGCATAAATACATATATTTTTTGTTTTAATAATGATAGGTACTTTGAAGCATTAGGCATTAATACATATTATTTTTTACTTAATACTAGATCAAGTATACTGAGGCATGAGGTCTGAAAAAGTGGAAAGGCCAGTTGTAGAGATGCACAAATGTTAACATGGGACCTCTTCTGAGTGTAAACTGTTTTGTATTCAAAATATTCATCTCAGAGAGTGAACATCCCTTCAGGTGATATTTTATATTTTTATCATGGAAAAAAATATTGCAACAGTGCCCACTGTTTCATTGTATTGTATGATATAGTTAAGATGTTAAGATGTATACTTAAGATGGACTACAGTGCAAGAAAATTGTTATTTAAGAGGGCATGGCTAGCAAGCTGGGAAGCAGGTTTACTGCTTACACTGTTGCCACACTGCATCTTCTGGACAGAAGCAGAGAGCTTGAGCACAGCAAAACTGTCTCAGTAAGTGCCTGGGGAACCTTCTTTAATTGAGACCAAACACTAACCAATACTTAAGACAGAAAGAAGACTTTTCTGGAGCCCAAAAAGAACAGTCAGGGGTTACTTCAACCCAAAAACTACTGAAAAGTTTTAGATAGGAAAGCATGAAAAAAATGACTAGTACACAGAGAACATAGTGTCTGGGTGATTTTTTTAATATATTTTTTAAGTGTTTTGTTTAACGTCTCACCAAGCATACCTGATTTTTCTGGCATGGCATTATTTTTTTTCAGGGTTAATAATTGTACTCTAACAAAGTAGAATATTAGAGCCTTTTGGTGTCTTTTGCAAATCATGTCAAGAAAATAGGCATGACTTCAGCCTAGGGTATTGTGCCAACAGTTGTTTCATCGTTTCATCCACAGCTTGGCCTTCCTGGGAACCTTCTTTGCCCCGTCAAAACTGTCCACTTCCCCTGTGCTCACAAGCAATAATGTTAGTACTAAATAGTAGAAGTTATGAGGGAGGTCCCCAAATTCATAGAATACTTCAGAAGTCATGCAGTTTAAAAAGGAAAAATGCATCTCATTATCTTCCTCTAGTCCCACAGGGGACAATTCTGATACTCTGGTACATCTTTAGGTTTTGCTGTGTTAGACTGTGAGCTTCATTATTTAATTTTTTAGACAGTCAATGGCTTTTTTTTTTCTTTTCTTTTCCTTTTTTTTTTTTTTTTGAGCAGCAAGATCTATAAGAAACTTTACAAAGTATACATTAAAATCAAATTGGAAGTATTATCAGCCCTGACTAATTCAGATTTCACCTGCTCAAGACTCAAAACTCCCATTAAAGAATTTCTATTCCATGTGCAAAATGGACTTCTCAAAAGCAGTTTTTGCCCAGTGTGTATTTTAAAGAGCAGTTCTATTCAGAACAGTAAATCCAACACGTCTTCTCCCCATGTGCATGCAATGTTACTTCTGCTCCCTTCAGTGAATAAAAGAAGTGTCTAACACATTTTATCCCTACTGGTCCTGAAGCATTAACCCTTCTGAAACAGCTGACTTGTTACTACCTGGGCAATCATAAGCTATTTGCCCTGTTTTCATTGAGAGACCAAGTGGTTATGTGAATGTAATTTCATTAAGACAAATGAATAGTTTGAACAAAAGATATAATGTTTTTTTATAGTTCTTATTGGGAAAAAAAAAAAATGTTATCTGATTTGTCTTATGCTATTAAGATTGAGTTTTCAGGACTCAAATTTGAAAAAAGTCTTGTTTTTCTCCCTGTTAAAATAAACACTTTCAATTTGAAACCAATTCAAGGACAATAAATGCGGAGCATTATGATGCTATTTCCATGGAACCACTTCTCAAGACTAGAACTACAGTTCAAAGTCAAATTTGTCAAAACATGTCAAGAAAGTGATGAAGTACCAATGGCGTCTGTATAGCACAGATAGAGGCAAGTTGTATCCTTCCATTAACCCACCCTCACAGTCTGAATCTATCCACTCAGTATGTCAGGGAATTACTGAGGTTCAGCACAGATGGTCCTCCTTACCGAGGGCAGCTTCACCTTTTGGGCTCAGTGTATCTTGGCTTGTTGTTCAGGAATACAAACAGCAAAGTGAGAAAGTCCTTTTCAATCGCGATCCCCATTACAAATGTAGCTTAGTCAGAGAATGGATTGAGAGCAGCCCTGAGGAGAAGGACCTAGAGTCTTTGCTTTAAGAGAAGCTGAACATGGGCTGGCAATGTGCACTCGCAGCCCAGAAAGCCAACCATATCCTGGGCTGCATCAAAAGAAGTGTGGCCAACAGATTAAGAGAGGTGATTCTCCCCCTCTACTCTGTTCTCATGAGATCCCACCTGGAATACTGTGTTCAGCTCTGGGGCCACCAACATCAGAAGGATATGGACCTATTAGAGCGAGTCCAGAGGAGGGCCACAAGGATGATCAAATGGCTGAGCATCCATTTAAACTAAAAGGAGGGAGAATTAGATTAGATATAATGAGGAAATTCTTTACTTGGGGTAAAGAATTGGTGAGTTAAAAAAGTGGTGAGGAACTAAACCCCAGGGGCACATACCCCAGGGTGAGGCACTGGAACAGGTTGCCCAGGGAACCTGTGGATTCCCCATCCTTGGAAGTACTCAAGGCCAGGTTGGATGGGGCTTTGAGCAACCTCGTCTAGTGGGAGATGTCCCTGCCCATGGCAGGGGTGGAACTAGATGGTATTTAAGGTTCCTTCCAACCCAAACCAGTCCGTGTTTCTGTGTTTTCATGCATGTTATTCTACTGAATTGGATGACACTGAAGGAAAGAACGGTATATATTGTGTCATAGAGTTGATATTATTAAGTGTACATGGTGGCCCTTGATTGCATAATTGTTTCTCTTACTGCTGTGCTGTTTTCTAGTAAGCTCTGAAGGTCTATTATAAGTTCTGTTCTTGAAACAGTTGGCTGAAATAAGGTGGGGAAGGGAGAACACACAATGCTGCAGCTATGATTGGATAACATTTCATATTGTGACAGTAAAAAAAAAAAAAAAAAGAATGTATTGAGATAAATGTAGACAAAACTAGTTGACTGCTCATCATAATTACTATAACAACTACTTAAACAGGTAAGAGTAGTTTTTTCTTATAGTCATTAAAATACACAAATAATGCATAAGATATCTAGCAAAGGTTAGAAATAAAAATTGCTTATCTGAATAAGAAGCAAAAAAGTGATGTGTTGTTTGATTTACTGAAATCCAGAGGTGTTCTGTCTTGGTTTTGTGAGAAAACTAAAGTTATCCACATAATGTAGTGCTAAATATTTTTCAAGCTTCCTTTGTTCATTTGATAAAAATTAAGTGCAATTTATGCTTCAGTGTTCCTACTTCTGTAGCAACAGGGAAAAAAAAAATATTAATGTTATGAACAACATGATTTCTGGACAGAAGCATGCACCAGACATGTACCAATCCTTATAGAGAAATATGTAAGAAACTAGTTTTTATTTAAGGCAGATTTAAGTATATGCTGCAATTGATTGGGTATTTTGATTTTTTGTTTGTTTTGTTTTAAATATATTTTGTGCCATATAAGTAATAAATGCTGTAACTTGTTAAAGAAGAGATCACAAGCTATGGATCACCTCTTCTTTACCCTTTGTGGAATGAGAAAAAAAGTGGTTTAAATAGAATGCAGAGTACAACCCATCACAATCCCTGGAATTAAAAGAGAGTTCTGCATCTGTCATCATAATCTCTTTAGAAAAGACAGAAATGAAAAACAGATGGTAAGAGAAGGGAAAGAATCCTATTTGCAGACTTCAGGTTTAGGCAGGGATGTAGAGGCTTTTGCCTGGAAACTCACAGCTTGGTTGGAAGCATTGAAAAGCCACCACTCCATTCTGCCCATGAAGAACTGTGGAGGTAAGGTATAATCTGGAGCTCCCTGGGCTGCCTTCTGGACACAAGGGACATTCAGAAGTGCTCACAGTATCCCATTAGGGGCCTTTATTCTCTCCCACTGACTGAGAAAAAAAATGGCAATTTAAAGTGAGTGGAAAAAAACATATCTCACATACCCCAGGGTTAAAAGTTCACACCTGTATCCATACTTGCACCATTTATACAGCAGCTATAAACAGAGCACATGCTGCATTTCATTCCCCTTCTGTCATGATGACTGCCTGATGGACAGCCTGGAGCAAACCACTGACATGAGTGGCACCCTCACTTGCCACAGTGTCCTGGGCCTTCAATACCCTACACAAGGGATGCTCTGGAAGTGCCTGTCACCATATTCAGAAGACTGGAAAATAGAAAGGTCAGAAGCCTAGGCTGAAGGGTTGACATCTGATTGCTCCTTTAGAGACATCATAGAGGTAATCACTTATTCACGGATCTTACCCCATCACTTTCTTTCCCATCTTTCCTTCCCCCAAAGGAATAAAAGTTATTCCAATTTGCATTTATACAGAATTCCAAACTTTTGACAGTTGCTTCAAGCTCCTCTAGTAATATTTACATGTACCCTCAAAGCTGAATGAGAAAATGAAGTATAAGAGACCTTCCAGTGCGATGTGCAGGAGCAGATTTCAGTCAGCAAATGTTCGTGACTGCAGTACCTGCACCATAGATTTAAAGACTGATATGAATACAATGAAATGTTATTATTGAATATTCTCACAGCTCTATGGGAAAGTGAGCAACAATACTGACTATTTACTTTGTGTATATTTTTTAAGTAATCACCCTATCTGGTTATTTGATCTTATTACCTGCTGAAATCTTGGTTGTTTTACACATTTCAATGTAGACGAAAAAGGATTAAAATCTCCCAGTAAAAGCATATATTCTAGCTAGAAGCTAAAACTTTTATTGTTAGTTTTAAGAAAGGTTTTTATCTGATTGAATCGGCCTATTGTTTCTGCTAACTGTATTTAGCAGCTGGGCTATATTACATGTTTTGAAGGCAACTATTTCCAACTTACTATACTCTGAACCTCTGTTCTTGAAAAACATTTTACAAATTTTAATATTGTCTCACCTTATTCCACACTTGTCTTTGAAATTACCACACTGTGAAGCTCATACAATTAGCTGCAAGATACTGTACAAATACTGGAATTAAAATACCGAGCACATTTTGCATTGTATAGCATCCAATTTGAAGGGAAGTTGGAAAGAAAGGGAGAAAATGTGAAGTCTCTAATATTAACTGAATAAAACATTATACCTCTCTGATATAGTATGCCATTGTATAGAAAGATGTCATATTAGTACCCTTCTGTTGTTTGTAATAATAGAAATCATTGCACCTCTTACATTATTTAAGACCATAACAGAGTTAAAACTTGGAAAAATGCAGTGTGAACAAAATTGCCTGCATATGTTGATAACACATGGATCTGCTGCTTTTGTCATATTTTAACTCTTTTCAAAAGAATTCAATCTCATATCCAAAGTAAAGGTAATGGTTGGTATGACAAGTTGGATTTTAAATTCAACCCAGAACTGTAATTGACACACAATAAAAGTGTCTTAGATTTAATAATAATAATAATAATAATAAATCCAGTGGACTATAGAATTACATTAACAAATGGATCCAAATGAAACTAGAGCATTTCTGGGTTTTGAATGTATATCAAAGATAAAACGTGAGAAAAAAAGACAGCAAAAACATGGCAGGTTGCCTTGTCTCTATTGTAGTCACCACTGAATGAAAGCTGTGTATGAGTATAACTACATATATGCAGCCATTCTGTCCACATCTTTCAGTCTGTAGTTACAGAGTAAATCAAGCTGTGATCCTGCTGCAATCGAGCAAGTCATGCCAAGTATTTCAACAAGATGATAATTTGCTGATCTTTAGAACAGACCTTAGGTTGCTTCAAACATTTCAAAAAGATATTTCTTGCAGAGGGAGAATGAGAGGCAGGAACCAGGTTCTAGACTTCGCTTTCAGGATTTATCCAGCAGAAACTTCATCTAAAAGGCATACAATTGCAGGGAGATGGATATGAAACCTCAGTGATTCTTCTTCTTAGTTAAATGCTAAAGTCACAAGGTGAAAGTTAGCCTTGCCAGCCTTGCTCTCAAACTGCCTCCCATGGTCATGATTGTCCCATTGCATCCTACAGGGAGGGTTCAGTCAAACTACAGGGATATAAAAAATACACACCTTATTTGCATTTGGTGAAATGAAGCTTTTTGAAGCTTCTGGTGATATTTCTTTCCAGAGAAATATCCTACCTACCTAATCATTGTGCAAACATAAATAACACCAGAAAAATGTGAATATTAGGAAATTGCACTAAGGAGAGCTGGCTGCCTTCCTTAACCTGCCTCAGAGCTGGGGTTTTGTGGGAGACTCTGACTTTCTGCTAGAGAAGGCATTTTAGAAATGGTTTTGTAATATCAAGGAAATAGTAAGGAAATTTTGTAATAGCAAGGAAATTGTCAGAGGAAGAAATGAAATATCTGTTGAATACAGGCATCACAGGGTTGGCAAGATGTATGAGGAGCAGCTGGGGTCGCTTAGCCTGTTCAGCTTGGAAAAGAGGAGACTGAAGGGAGGCCTCATGACAGCCTGCAGCTCTCTCACAAGGGGAGTTGAGGGGCAGGCGCTGAGCTCTGCTCTCTGGGGACAGTGACAGGACCACAGGGAATGGCATGGAGCTGGGACAGGGAAAGGTCAGGTTAGATATTAGGAAAAAATGGGATTTTTGTCTCCTTAAAACCTTTTAATAAATATAACAAGGGCAGTAGCTACCTATGACAGTAACCTCTTTTTGTGGTGATGTCTTCCCCTGATCACTTCACTAGGAAACGTGTGTGAGGCTCAGTTGCTGGAGATGCTTTTTTCTTAGAAATAGGAAAAAAAGAATCAGCAAATTAAAAAGCCTTACTAAAGGTGAAATAAGAACATTTTAACAGAGGGTATGTACTCTAACAGATTCATGCAACTTTAAAAATAACATGCCAGTCTGATTAGCTTTTGCATACTAAGTCAAATGTAATGGTTTCTTTCAAACCTTTACACAATATTTGTTGTCAAAGAAATAGTAGAAGAGGTTTGCATTTTCTTCTCACTCATATGATACTCATACACCAAAGCAAACTTTAAAGCCTAAAGAGAGATATGTGGATACTAATAGTCATGTAACAAAGTAATCCTAGTGTTGTCTTAGTTGCTTGAAACTTGTCTCTATGTAAAGGCAAAGCTCTTAAAAATGTCCTGACAAGATCCACTGAAAACTGTAGGCTAGATCGTGTATTTGTTCATATTCATGCAATTTCACTGTCAGCAGAGAGGTAAATGTACTGCTTCCATGAGACACAATTGTGCAGGATTTGCTATGTATCTTTCTTTTACTCTAATAGAGGCGGGGGACGGCAGAGAACCTGGTAAGTGTAAAAAGCAAAAAGCACTTCAGAGAAACAAGTGGTTCCATAAGCACTACATTACTAACATCTACTAATTCAGCTAACCCGTTCAGGGAAGTCGCTAACATGGGCCTTACCCCTCCCTCTTCAGATACTTATTTTCAGAAAATTCTTGGAATTTACTCCATGTTTTGCCATCAAAAGTATTTGGAAATGGCCAAGATTCTGAAAAACAATTTGGGAAGGAAGTTGTCATAAAGGTACCAGCACAGTCTCAAATGTTTTATGTCCTTTAGAAGCCAGGCAAAGATTCAGTGATCCATAATGTAAACTTCTGATTTCCTCAGCTACCTATATTAAATCTTACTTTTTGATCAATTTAGTAATTTTTATAGCAATCTAACTTCAAAATTCTTCCTGCAGAGAAGGGCAGCAGAAAATTTATGGAAAATAAAGATATGCTGAGTTCAGTTTTCTTTTATAGCAGATGAATTATTATTTCTCTGTAATCTAGAGAAATCTTAATCTTAGACAGTCTAAGTCTTTAATTAAACAAAAATTGCAAATGGAAAAGCTCTCAAATTGCTCGACTCCAAAGAACTTCTGATACAGAGCTTAAATGAGAAGGAAAATTCAATAAAGATCATAATCTTTGACCTGGTTTCACTAAAGGTTACATTTTTATTACTGCTTTGTTATGTTCACTGACTTTGGCTTTAGCAGTAACAAACCAAATGCACATTAACCGCATGGAAACTTTAATCTTTTTGATGAGCTAAACATATTCTCTTTGTTTCTCTTTCTCGCATCATTGACAACAAGCTTTTGTGTCCAACTGTGATAATGTCCTGTGTTCAGAACATGCACGTCTCTGTATGAATCTAACAACAGGCAATTGACATCTTGATGGCTTTCTTGTCCTCCATAAGGGGATAAACAAACACATGCATATGCAGCCCATGCTTAAGTGGGGAGGAAAAACCTGTTCTGACTAGCAGAGCTTCCGTGCACCTGTTACATTTAATACATATGTCAGGCGCCATCTGTTGAAAAGGCTCCTTTTTTCCCTCTTTGTGCTTTAAACAAAGTGCTAAGAAGCTCAGATATTGCAGAGGTAGAGAAATGCATGTTAATGGCTATCCATCAAGGCATGGAGTTTCAGCATGAAAACCATATTAGAACAGAATGATATCTAAATCAATGGATTGTTCTGTTTCAGAGCTGCTCACATTATTCACACAATACCACAATGAATTCCCATTACTTTATTTTGATGACCTAAGAGTACTGTGACAAAGTACTAATTGCTTTAAAATATTGTGATTAAATATTCAGTCGGGAATTGCTGTTGCAATTAACATTTGTTTTAAAGAAGTCTTTGTCTTCATATCTTTTTTTGATCTTTTGATTGATATGCAGTCATCCCTTAATTGTGGGTAATTTTGTGAGCTATTTCCTGTATTTAAAATATTCCTTTTGTATTTGTTCAGCTACCTTGATGATTAGATAACCTGGGGGAAAAAAAAAAAAAAAAAAAAGGCATTTTCTAAATCTAATTCTTCTGGAATATCTTGGAGTGTAACTTCTGTCTGCTAATATATCTATACAAATTCTGTACACGACCTTTTTTATCTATCTTGTTTCTTCCTTGGAATAAATCCAAATTAATTAAATCCTGATGGTCTTTGGAAAGCATTGTACTCTGTCTAGGAATTATTTTGAGATTTCCTTCATTCCCAGCTGATCAGTGGAAGCAGCATAGGAATTTACTCTGCATTTCTGTAGTGACTGTATAACATTTCCTTTGAGTCAAGCTAGGAAATTGGAAATGCTTTGAGTGTCAGATCACAACTGACTCTCATTGAGATAGGAAGATTTTCAGTCTCCATGTGATATAGGCGCAAAAGTTCTTATGACATCTTTATCCTGCCCAAAGACACAATCCATCCTTCATTTTGTTTAAGTTGTGGTGAGGAGATTGCCTGATAATAATAATAATAATTTAAAAAAATAAATTAAAAAAAAAAAGTAAAAAAAAAAAAAGAGAGAAAGACAGACACCTACTTCAAATTAGTGTTTTGCCATATACGTGTCATAATACACCAAAATTGTGATGACTTCTGAACCCAAATATGGTTATCCAATGACTGACTGCTGATGTAGGAAGTTATGAAAAGTAATGTGAATTCTAGTTGGTTTAGTAAAGTAAGCAAAGAAAGATTTTGTTCTAAAATATAATCTTTCATACACTTCAACCTAGACAATATACATATATATGTATACACATATTCTGACTAATTTGTTTTCTCCTTATTTCTGATATGTTGACTTGCATGAGAGCACCAGTTGAAATGCAGAAAAGCATACACTCAGAGATCTAACTATGGAGAGCAAACATCTTGCTGACTGCTGGTGTTATGGTAATAACAGCGAGCTGAAACCTACCTAGGGAATATTCCCACTACCACCAGAATAACACTTAAACTATAGGAAATTGTTATATCTGCTTGAGTGAAGCTACATTTCTTTGTGGAAGCAGCCTACATCAGATAAAGAATCAACTAAATTAGGATGTTTAAGACTTAACTGCTCTAACATTTGGGAGCACACAAACAAAACCTTTGAAAAATCAGGACTCTCCTAACCAAAACTCCCCCTTTTGCCACCTAAGTTTGCATATGTGGAGATAAAAATTTAGGTATTTAGCACTGAGAGTTAAGCCTCCACATAAGCTTCCTGTGCTTCACTAGCTAAGACAGGTGAACCTAAGATCTACCTTGACTCCTAATAGAGATCTCCTTACTTCTAGCCTCCATGAAAATTTTCTGGGCCATTATGCATGGCATGGAATATCTGTTCTGGCATCTGTGCTCTGTTGTTGCTCTGGTTTAAAGCTTTATTGTAATTTTACTGTAGGTGGATTACTACCAAGGCTCTTTATGAGTCCCCAGGGCTATATGAGCATAGCCAGTCTCAGTAGCGATGGGCTCTGCCTCTCTCTTGATCTACTTGTAATCAGAGCACATCCCAAGGAAGTGTTGTATTTATATTCTGGGCATAGCCACCATATGAATGTTTCAAACCACATTGCTGGCCCAAAGCCCTGCATCATGGTAATTCAAAATGAGAACATTTTAAATTTTCTGCTAAAGTAAAGCCACTTTACTGCCAAGGAAGTAAGGTTCATGGAACCAAACAGAGTTAGCAATAAACAACCTTACTCCAGTATAATTATTAATGTCCTTCTCTTAGAGGTTTTGTTCCCAGGATTGTTCCAGTACCATCGTTTCTTCCAAAAATCTCAAAGAAAATTGTGCTATAACTTTATGAAAATGACCATTCTGGACAAAAAGGTAGAGAAACTCCAGCTTACTGGGTAAGTATTCAGACTACTTAGTTATGTTGAAAAGGATATACGCAAGGTGCTGCCACAACATGTTTTTTGTTTTTTTTTGTTTTTTTTTTTTTTGTTTTTTTTGCTTAAAATGAAAAGCTATGTATAGTGTCTTAAAAGCAAAGATGTGGGAAGCCTGGGTCCTGAAAAGAAGTAGGTTGTCCAATACTTTCCTTCACAGGTAGATGAGAGAGCTAGACTCATGTTTTGTGACTTCTGGAAGATCGCTCCAGGGCTTTTCCATAGACATTTATTTTAGGATGTCTGGATATTTCCAGTCCTAGATACTCAATCTATATATATTTGAGTCTGAGTCAGGCCCATTAATACTAACCGAGAAATACTTGCACATTAATTTAGGTGAAGAATTGTAGGTGAAGTAAAACAAGAAGAATTGTTCACAAGGCCTAATAAATACTATCATGATGTGATTTTTTTTTAATTTATATTTTATTAATGTAAATGGACTTTGAGTGATGTACTCCACTTCTCAGCAAGTTGCAAATAGAAGTGTGAGTGTCACTGAATTTGGATTCCAGAATTCTCTTATTCTTAGCAAAACTTAGCCTTCAAATCATTTGTAACAAACCGATTTTAACCTTCTACTTATTTAGAAACATTTAATATTTTTTCTAGGGCTACATCTCTTATTTTTGTTCTGTTAGTGGATGGAAGGAGTAACACCCAACTCTCTGTCACATCTACCACACTCCAAACTCATACAACTTCTATAAACCAATGAGACAGAAGCATATGCACATTGCCAGTTGCCTAAGCTTTAAGGCTAGAAAGTGACAATGTCAACAAAGAACAAATTAATTCATGAAATGCTAACAATCTGCACCAACAAATAAGCCAGTGTGATGCCAATAATGAAGTTCAGCTCTAGCTTTCATAAGTAGATTACTGTAGTTTCATTTAACTATATTTATAGTATTTGCTTCACACAATTTGTTTTTCAAAGAAACAATCAAGTAATGATTATAGCTAACATGTGGTTGTTTTTTGTTTTTTGTTTTTTTTTTGGTTTGTAGGTGTTTGTTTTTTTTTGTCATTTTTATGTTTGTTTTTGTTTTGTTTTGTTGGTTTTTTTTTCCAATATAGTGGTTAGTTTAACAAGGTGAAATTCAACTATTAACACAAAGGTCAAGTTTTAGGACTAATGGAAATGAGTTTTTAAATGAGAACCATTCTTAAATAAAATGTTCATTTCAAGCTCTTTGCTTTGCTGCTTTGTTTACAAATGCATCATTCCAAGTTTGCCAGTTCTCTTAAATTTCTGGCATTCATGCCTTAATCCTGATTTCTTTCTTACCACATGTTTGGGATTTGGGCAAACATTTTAATTCTAAGGATTCTAATAGTCAAAATTAATTTACTTGAGAAACTAGACGTATCCTCTCTCAAATGATTCATTCTGGATCCTCAGGGATTCTGTGCAGAAATCTTAAGTGTAGTCTGTATTTTATAAATGTTGGACATTCAAAACAGTGAACATGTGTTCTAAAGTTATTACTTATTCTTAAAGATATGCAAATTAAACTTAGTTTAGCTTTGTCTTTAAATAGAGAAAAGAACTGTAATTGATAATTATTTGATATTCAGTTTTGCAAAATGATTAAAAATAGTAGTATTTAATTTTAGAATGGTTCCTGCCTACACATTCACTCTTACTTGAGCACAGGCACATTAAATATCTGTGACAAACTGAGTACAGCTTTAGACAAGCTAAAGGCTAAATATGTCAGGAATCTCAGAATGGAAAACATGTTACCCTTGCCTGAGCCATGCAGTGGTGGAGAGTGTCTGCACAGATCTCCCCTATTTTGTCCTTCTACACTTAAAATGGTCCATCTATGCTGGATATACCATGTTGTGTAAGGCTTGCTTCTGAACCACTTTTGAACTAGTTGTTTTTGAGCAAAAGAAGGGACCATGCATGAAAAGATATGCAAGCAATTTTAAGGCAGAGCAAGAGAAGTTTGACCCAGTGGAAGAATGGTGGAACTCAGTTGAAGAGGCAGAGGAGGAATATTTGAATAGCAAATGAAGCCCATCTTTTCTCTTTTTCATAACTCATTCATTATAGAACAAATTTATTTCTGATTAATTTTATATCTGTGAGGGAATATTTTGTACTATCTTTTCATTCAGTATTGCCTTCTCTGTTACTCCTTCTGCTTCTTTTGCACATGAAAACCAAACTTGATTTCAACAAAGGGAGAAAATCACATTCCCCAGTAAATACAACGAATTCATTATGTCACCCGCTAACTGGTAGGCATTTCAGAAGTATCCTGGTTACTAGAATAACTAGAATGTCTTGCAAAGGCTGTCTAGGCAGACAATGTTTCCTATGATAATATGTTATAAAGGTATATGTGCTCTGTCTGTATGCTGCCAGCTCCTACTGTAGCAAACTTATTAAGCAAGGTAGAAGTTTGAGCCACCCTCAGTAGAGAGGCTGAACTTTTCTTTCAGCTGGGAGTCCTACTGCTTAGCCAGCTTTTTGCAGAACAATCCTATTTGTTCCTCTTCTAACTCACTATTCCTCTTTAATCTTTAGTTCGACACTAGTTAACAGTTAATGAATTGGATCAATGATAAAGAGATACTATAAATTATGGGGGGAAAAATAATAATAATAATAATAATAATTTATTTATTGAAAAGACCTTCAGGCATATCAAATTTTCTGATGTCATTATCACACAGACAGCTTCTGCTGTACTGTGAAACTTTACAGAATCACACAGAATTTCTAGGTTGGAAGAGACCTCAAGATCATCGAGTCCAACCTCTGACCTAACACTAACAGTCCACACTAAACCATATCCCTAAGCTCTACATCTAAACATCTTTTAAAGACTTCCAGGGATGGTGACTCCACCACTTCCCTGGGCAGCCTGTTCCAGTGTCTAACAACCCTTTCAGTAAAGAAGTTCTTCCTAACATCCAACCTAAAACTCCCCTGACGCAACTTAAGCCCATTCCCCCTCGTCCTGTCACCAGGCACGTGGGAGAACAGACCAACCCCCACCTCGCTACAGCCTCCTTTGAGGTACCTGTAGAGAGCGATAAGGTTTCCCTGAGCCTCCTTTTCTCCAGGCTGAACAAGCCCAGCTCCCTCAGCCGCTCCTCGTAGGACTTGTTCTCCAGGCCCCTCACCAGCTTCGTCGCCCTTCTCTGCACCCGCTCAAGCACTTCAATGTCCTTCTTGTAGCGAGGGGCCCAAAACTGAACACAGTACTCGAGGTGTGGCCTCACCACAGCCGAGTACAGGGGGACGATCACCTCCCTAGCCCTGCTGGTCACACTGTTCCTGATACAAGCCAGGATGCTGTTGGCCTTCTTGGCCACCTGAGCACACTGCTGGCTCATATTCAGCCAACTATCCACTATCACTCCCAGGTCCTTCTCTGCCTGGCAGCTCTCCAACCACTCATCTCCCAGCCTGCAGCTCTGCTTGGGGTTATTGTATCCCAGATGGAGGACCTGGCACTTGGCCTTGTTGAACTTCATGCAGTTGACCTCAGCCCATCAGTGCAGCCTATCCAGATCCTCCTGCAGAGCCTTCCTACCCTCAAGCAGATCGACACACGCACCTAGCTTGGTGTCATCTGCGAACTTACTGAGGGTGCACTCGATGCCCTCGTCCAGATCATCGATGAAGATATTAAAGAGGACCGGCCCCAGCACCGAGCCCTGGGGAATGCCACTAGTGACCGGTCTCCAACTGGACTTGACTCCCTTTACCACAACTCTTTGGGCCCGACTATCCAGCCAGTTTCTAACCCAACGAAGCGTGCACCAGTCCAAGCCAAGAGCAGCCAGTTTCTTGAGGAGAATGCTGTGGGAAACAGTGTCAAAAGCCTTGCTGAAGTCAAGGTAGACCACATCCACAGCCTTTCCCTCGTCCACCCAGCGCGTCACTTTGTCATAGAAGGAGATCAGGTTCGTCAAGCAGGATCTGCCTTTCATAAACCCTTGCTGACTGGGCCTGATCACCTGCTTGCCCTGCAAGTGCTGCGTGATGACTTTCAAGAGGATCTGCTCCATGAGCTTCCCTGGCACTGAGGTCAAACTGACAGGCCTGTAGTTTCCCGCGTCAGTCCTCCGGCCCTTCTTGTAGATGGGCGTCACATTTGCTAGCCGCCAGTCAACTGGGACCTCCCCCGATAGCCAGGACTGTTGATAAATGATGGTAAGCGGCTTGGCCAGCTCCTCTGCCAGTTCTCTCAGTACCCTCGGGTGGATCCCATCTGGCCCCATCGACTTGCGCACATCCAAGTGCCGTAGCAGGTCACCAACCAGTTCTTCATGGATAGTGAGGGCCACATCCTGCTCCCCATCCCCTTCCACCAGCTCAGGGTACTGAGTATCCAGAGAACAACTGGTATTGCCGCTAAAGACTGAGGCGAAGAAGGCATTGAGCACCTCCGCCTTTTCCTCATCTCTTGTAACTAGATTTCCCCCTGCATCCAATAAAGGACGGAGATTCTCCTTAGTCCTCCTTTTTGTGTTGATGTATTTATAAAAACGTTTTTTGTTATCTTTAACGGCAGTAGCCAGATTAAGCTCCAGATGAGCTTTGGCCTTTCTAATTTTGTCTCTGCACAGCCTCGCAACATCCTTATAGTCCTCCCTAGTGGCCTGTCCACTTTTCCAAAGATTATAAACCCTCTTTTTTCTCCTAAGATCAAGCCACAATTCTCTTTTCAGCCAGGCTGGTCTTCTTCTTCCCTGCCAGCTCATCTTTGGGCATGTGGGGACAGACCGTTCCTGTGCCATTAAGATTTCCCTCTTGAAGAGCGCCCAGCCTTCCTGGACTCCTCTGCCCTTCAGAACCGCCTCCCAAGGGACTCTGCCAACCAGTGTCCTGAGCAGCTCAAAGTCAGCCCTCCAGAAGTCCAATACAGCGGTTTTACTGGTCCCCTTCCTGGCCTCACCAAGAATAGAGAACTCCACCATTTCGTGGTCACTCTGCCCAAGACAGCTCCCAACAATCACATCCTCCACCAGTCCTCTGTTTGTGAAGAGAAGGTCTAGTGGGGCGCCACCCCTGGTAGGCTCACTAACCAGCTGTGTCAGGACGCTATCTTCCACACTCTCCAGAAACCTCCTAGACTGCTTCTCTGGGCTGTGTTGTGCTTCCAGGATATGTCAGGGAAGTTGAAGCCCCCACGAGAACAAGCGCTGAAGATTTCGCAACTTCTGTCAGCTGCCTGTAGAACTCCTCATCCGCCTCCTCATCCTGGTTTGGCAGTCTATAGCAGACCCCGACCAGGACGCTAGCCTTGTTGTCCCTGCCGATCCTAACCCAAAGGGACTCGACCTTGTCATTCCCAGCCTCGAGTTCTACAACATCGAAAGACTCTCTAATATAGAGAGCTACACCACCACCCCTTCTGTGCTGCCTGTCCCTTCTGAAGAGCTTATAGCCAGTCATTGCAGCACTCCAGTCATGAGACCGGTCCCACCACATCTCCGTGATGGCAACCAAGTCGTAGCCTGCCTGCCGCACGATGGCTTCCAGCTCCTCCTGTTTGTTACCCATGCTGCGTGCATTGGTGTAGATGCACTTCAGCTGGGCCATTGCCTTATCCCCCGGCCTTGCTATTGTTCCCTCTGGCACAGCTCCAGCAATCCTTGCTTCAGCCCCATCCCCCTTCTTACCTAGTTTAAAGCCCTCTCAATGAGCCCTGCCAGCTCCTGGCCCAGGAGCCTTTTTCCCCTGAAAGATAGGGACCCATCTGCAGCCATCAGGCCGGGTGCTGAGTAAAGTGCCCCATGGTCAAAAAACCCAAGATTTCTGCGTTGGCACCAGCCCCTGAGCCACGTGTTTAACAGGTGGGCTTTCCGTGTCCTCTCTGTACCCCTCCCTGCCACTGTAGGGATGGACAAAAACACCACCTGCACTCCCGCTCCATCCACTAACTGTCCCAGCCCCCAAAAGTCTTGTTTGATAGCCTTCAGGCTTCTCTCTTCAATGTCATCACTACCTGCCTGGACTATCAAAAGAGGATAATAGTCAGAGGGGCATACCAGGTTGGGAAGCTTCCTGGCAACGTCCCTGACCCTGGCCCCAGGGAGGCAGCAGACTTCCCTACGGGTAGGGTCAGGCCGACAAATAGGGCCCTCTGTTCCCCTAAGAAGAGGCTCCCACAACAATAACCCTTCTGTCTTTCTTGGTGGAGGCAGTCCTGAGGCGTGGAGTTGACCTCCTCGCCCTAGGCATCCTCCTGAGAACACTTGCCACCTCTTCCTCACCCACCGGTCTCTCGAGCTCCAGGTCCTCTAACCTGTTGCATAAGGGCACCTGGGAAGGTGGGGACGGAAGGGGAGGGCATCGCCTGCGATGTCGAGCAGGGACCTGTTTCCATTCCTCCTCAACTCCCAGATCCCCTCCCTCTGCCCAACGGTGACAGGGCAGGGGGTCCACCCCCATTTGGGGTGTCTCACCTCGATACCTCTCCTTGAGGCCCTGCAGGGAGTAGCTCCACAAGTCTATCTCTCGCTCACACTCCCTGATATCCCTCAACCTCTCCACCTCCTCCTTGAGCTCCGCCACCATGCGGATCAGGTCATCCACCTGCTCACACCTCATGCGAACAGTTTCTCTGCCTCTCGCTGATGGCAGGAACAGGCTCAGACACTCCTTGCATCCCGTGACCTGAACTGCTGCATTTTTTAACGGGTAGTCGGTCTGGGTGTGTACCGACTTCCTGGAGAGCGCACTGTGCCTGGTAGAGACCATTATCACCTAGCTAACGGCTGTTGTTAAGGAGGTGTTCGTATGGGCGGGGGGAGCTCTCTGCCCTTCCTGCTTGCCCTGCCTGCACGAACTGCCGCGCTAACTGCTGTGCCACTCCCTTCTGACGCGCCATGCCCTGTTTGCCCGTCCTGGTCGCTCGCGCTCCCTAGGGGCAGCTTTTGAACGGCTGGGGAGGGGGCGCTGCTGGCTCCGCCTTCGCCTCGTCAGCCTCCCTCACGAGGGCTGCTGGGTCCTGGCGGCTCCCTCAAGTAGGCTCGATGCTGGAAAAATTAGCCCTGCCTGGCCCGATCCCCCGCTCCGCTGCAGAACGTGTCTGCCCCGGAGCCTATAATCTGGATTAAACTGAAAGTGATAGTCAACTATCTTCCTTTGAGCTTTTTTTTGACCCTCCCACCTACAAACCAGTGAACAGACAGTGAATAATCTATTTATGTTAATAAATGTTTGTGTGTTTATGTGTATATATATATATATATATATGTATGCACACAAGACAAAGAGTGCCTGTCTGTCCATGATGTGCTTGTGCCTATTGTGTTTTATTGTCATCAGATAAAATATGGATCACCACCTCCTCAGGAGGGGATACTTTTCTCATAGAGAAAAACAAAAGTGATAAGGATTGCACATCTTCCGTTTTAAGATGCATATATTAATAATGAGATTTATTGGAAAAATAACATCCTATTCAACTCTTCTTCAGATGATACTCTGAAGGAAGGCTAGGAAGATATATAGATGGCTGGAGGAAGTGTGGAAGCTTAGAACCTCCAGGAAATCAACAAAAATGAATGATACTCCAACACCGAAGAACCTTCTCAGCATATTGTACCAGCTTTTAGAACTGATGGAGGGCTATCAGAAACAGGTGCTGAGATAAATGAAGATGGAAAAGGTGATGACATACTGTAATTCTTTTTCTGCCTGGAATAAAAGCTAGCTGTAATTGACAGAAAATGAATAAAGGCAGTTCTAGCTAACACTTGAAATGATAGCTGGTAGTTAGAAATAAACAAACAAACAAATAAATAAATAAATAATAATAATAATCATCATCATCATCATCAATTAATAATTATTCATTAATAAAATATTAATACTCATGATGATTTAATTATTTGTTATTAATAATCATAAAATTATTTATTGTTATTAAATTATTATTGTTATTAAGAAATTTATTATTGTTGTTGTTGTTATTGTTATTATTATTATTATTAAAAGCACAGAAAGTAAGTCTGCCTCTCTCTCAGTACATTATTGTCTGTAACCTCTCCTTCAAAATATCATTTACAACTACTGAGTAGTTTGGGGTGGATGACAAGGCATGCCAATAAGGGAATGCCCACAGATAGGCCATGCAATGCTTCTCTGTGAATCTCAATACTCAGTTGCAGCTCATGTGGCATTATGTTTCTTGAGCTGGCTTTTTATTTTCTTGTCATGTTATTGTAGATATTGTTCTGACTACTTTGGAATTTATTTGTATTTTCTTAATATTGTGCCTGGATCTCCTGCATTGTTGATTTTTCATAAATCATTTTTCAGCTAAATTCCCTAGTGTATGAATACTTGGGCAATAAATAGAGCTAGTAACTTCAAAGCAGAAATTTTAATTGTAAATGAATACATAAAATTGATTATCTCAAGGAGTTATTGAGACAGTGCTTTAATGTTGTGCTCCCATTATCTCACCACCTAAGATCTGAATCACTCCCTGGAAGTTCCTATCTCCATTATAAATAAAGGGTGCCTAGGGCAAGTAGCCTGCAAATGTAAGTTCTCAATTATATGCCTAATATTAAGTGGGATTAATTCAGGCCTGAATTCAGAGTTTGTCTTAGAGACCAGAATGACTTATCTTCTTCAGATGAGTTATTTTGTCTTTGCTTAATCTTTGACCACTTCTCTGTGTAATCCCTGGGCCAGCTACCATGGAGCTAATCATGTCAGTTCACCAAGTTATGATGGATCGATCTGTCTTGGGTCTTCTCCTTATCTGACATGAATGAAATTCAGATCAGGAGGTTTGAATGAATATCAAAATTTACTGGCAGGAATAACTGAAAATTAGTTGATTGTTTTTGCAGTTGCTGACTGAGATTGATAGACAGAAGTAATGTAAATACATCCTATTAAATCTGGAAATGTATGGGAGTAGATGTAATGTTATCAGGTTCAAGAGTAAAGGTTTCATCTTAGTGTCTTTTCCAGTTTTATAAATTCAAATTAGCTGAACTATCAGCTGTAATTTTCCAGAATATGTATATATATGTAAATAAATAAAAATAATGTAGATAAATTCCATAATGGATTTACTAAGTATTCATTCAAGTGTAACGTCCTGATTCTTAACCCTAGTGCAAGAAGCAGACAAGAGCCTTGGTGATATTTGTCCCATTAAAACTGATTATATAAATAAAATGTTAGATATGTTGGGAAATTAACTCACTATATAAATGTTTTTGCAGCTCTTATTGATGTGAAACAATGACATCTAATCATTCCATCTAAATAAAAGACATCATATTAATTCATTAACATATATTTATTAGAATAACTGCAACCTTTTAGGATAAGGAACTAAATCTTCATCACAAGTACCTAGAAATGCTTTTGAACAAGAAAGAAGATTTGTGATTCTGTGATTCTGTGATTTTCTCAGATAAAAATAATAACAATAATCCTCAGTAGCAACTGGAAAAATATAGCTAAACCTGCCATTTTTTAAAGGAGTACATGGGCACTCTCTAGATTTGAACTCTAAACCAGCTTAGATTAAATTTGTAAAGTAATTTATTAAAAAAAAAATAATATATTGTCTTTTGAGATTATGTCACTAAAAGTACCAAATGAAATCAGGCAGGATTTATACTAAATGTGGCTTAGATTTGCCCATATTAAACTAAGTAGTGAAAATTCTGCAGATTTATACATATAGTAGAGGCCATTTATGAGAACTTTGAGGTTGACAAATATGAAGACAAGCACACATTTCAGGAGTTCTGAATTTGCAATAAACAAGAATTAGTCATCCTCTGATGAAAGTATCTCCAAACTCAAATTCATAAAGTTTTCCTGAGTCACACACAGCACAGCTGCTGTCACAAACAGATCAGTTTTACCACATTATAATCATAAAGCTTCCAAAAGCTTTAAAAGGAAGTGTTCACATCAAAAGTTGAAATTTCTTCAATACTGTAATCCTTAAGTAACATAAATGACTATGGAAAAGAATCTTCAGGACTCTACAGAGCCTTAGTTGTGTATTCTTAATTTTAATAAAATATTTTGCTGCTGCTGTGTTTCTTCACTAAAAATCTGTTTACCTTTTTGTTTTTAAACATCATTTTCTCCTTGCTTCTGATGTTGCTCCAGCTATGAGAAATACTTACAGAATCAGAGAGTCATTTCAGTTGGAAGAGACCTCTGAGATCATTAATCCAACTAATCCAATGGCATACGCTTTCAATTAAAATTTTAACTCCTATCTTCTTATAAGTGATCAGTTATCCTGGGGAGATAGTGTGCAGTTTAAAACACCCCAAATTAGATACCTGCATGTAGATGACTAAATATGGAAGAAGCAGTTCTGGATATTGTCAGTGCAAATCTCAGACACAGCTCGTTTGTTTAAATGCCACATTTGTCATTTGAGAATTCGAATATACCCCTCATACTGAGAATGGATAACAACAATGTGTGACTCTCTGGAGGGGCATGGGTGTCTCAGTTTGCTCATCACATTAATAGCCCCACGCAAGATATCTTAGGGAATCTGAAATAGTGTTAATACCCATGTTTAAGTGCCCAGTTTCAGTTCAGGGTGAATCACTTTTTAGTCTCCTCTGTGTCTCAATGAGATCAGCCACCCATGGAATGTGAAGCTTAGAGCATTTGTTCTAATGCAGGCATCTAAATTCAGTTGCCTTAATATAAACTTCTAGTGTCCAACTCAAGCACCCTGTGGTACATGAGAAATCAATCTTATGTGACAAGGAATCTGTGGGAGACTACCAACTTTATGGAGAGCCAGCTAAATATCAGATGGGATATACCTGGCACTAGAAGTCTGTGCATCTGTCCCAAGCTCTAAGAGTCAATAAAATTCTTGAACTGAACCCAAGTTTGCTGAATCCCTGAATCTTCATTTTCTATTGTTCTGTCGTTGCTGTTCTCTTTATCAATAGGCAAAACATCTGTACAATAAAACCACTCAGTTTGACAATATAATAGGCCAAAAAAATGATTTACCAATGGAGATGACCTCCTCACAGTGTCTAATGAGACACTTCCTTTGGGTAATATGATAAAGGGAGGAAAGCACCCCTGCACATTCCTTGCAGGGTCCCAATTTCCCAGGATCTGTATATCTGCTTTGTACTGCTCTAATCACTATGCAATGGGACACAGCAGGACAGATCTGCTCCCTGGTCTGAGTTCAACTGCTATCACTTCTGGGAGAATCATTTACTGCAAGCTTTTATCAGAGCTCAGAGGAGAGAGAACTTTACTGAAGTATTGGCTGATTCGAGAATATTCAAACTAGTGTGATGGTACATGCACAGTTGCAAATATCTAATGTAGACTAAGGAAAACCAGACTTCCTAGAATCTTTGGGGGATATTTCTTTGCTGACCATGCAAACGAAGGCTCAGGCCCTTGTTTTGTGCAGGGCCTTAGTGGGTTAAAAGAACTAAATGGATTACTTCTAGCCATGGTTTGTACAGTGCTGTCCAGGCACTAGTAGGATCTACTGAGCTGGTTTCTGGTTTGGTTTGGTAAAATATATATATATAAACACATTGTAATGGTTCTATATGTTAAAAATGCAATCACATGCAACACAAATCTGTGCATAGTTTTTTCCACATCTTCGAATAAGAAAAAAAAAAAAAAAAAGCATTGCATATAAGAAATGTGTACAACATAATTTCAAACCGAACAGGAAAATGAGTACTATAAATTATGAGAAGTAAATGAGTATGCTAAGTGGAATATAATTAGCTTTAACTTATTTTATCCATACATGTTATCCTTGACAAGACAAGCTGATTGTACAAGCTCACCAACTCAAATATGTGGTTTGAGACCTGTTTTCTTCCTCTGGAAGACGTGTTTTGTTTTGGAGAAATCAGCTGAAACTGGTTTTCAGTATTAAGCCAAAAAGCTCTATATTGAAACACACTCTTTTCTGGAGTAGTTTTTCAAAACCATTCAGCAATATCAAAATTGCATCCATTGTAAAACTCCCACTAACTTCAACAGTGGAAGAATTACTGAATAATATGGAAAACGCTTGAAAATATCTATTATATTATTGTATGATAGATTCCTTTTTGTATCTTCATTTATACTCCAGCATCTCCAAAATTAATATAATTAGTTTCTCATAGGACTCTGCATCAATAATGTCTGGTAAAATGCTCTCTGATGTTGAAAACAAATAGAATATACTCAGTGAGTACCATGTGCCAGAATTTAAGACTCTACAGAAAGTCATCTCTGCATTGAATGATGTCTGTAAAGGAACAGGAAACTGTTAAAGAAATTGAAGTACAGAGGGCATCCACTTGTATCAGTTTAACAAGGAGAACACTGTGTTGTACATCAGCAAAAGACGCTGGACTGTCTTCTTGCACAGGAAAGACTGGTATAAGCCATGTTACAGCAGATTAACCTGAAGTTAGCAGTGGCATGGATAACAGTAACAGGGTGCATCAGGAAGGGAAACCAACTTACCACAGCTACCTGAAGATCAGAGCTGACAGATCTAGTAAAATTCTGAGGTACCAAGACACCCAAAATAATTGTATCTCTAGACAATCTCCCTTTAATAATCGTAATATCAATCAAAGCACCTCCAATGCAATTAACTAATTACTACCACTAATAATAATAATTATATATATATATATATATACACATATTTACATGGAGGAAGTGACAGCTAGCTGACATTCAACATAATACCTCAGCTGAGAAAAAAAGGGTAATATCTTCCTGCTTCAGACACAGGAATACATAAAACTGAATTGTAAAAATGCAGGGGATATCACAACCACAGAAATGTCTCAGGCTTTCTTACCAGTGTATTTTATTTATTCATAGGTGTACATAAACACCTATGGCGCCTGTGGAAACATAAACAACATGCATATTACCATCCTTAAAATACTCTATGAAAGAAATAAAACACTGAAGAGAACTCTTACCCACATGTTCAGACTGAGTCATAGCTCCCAAACAAACCACCAGTACCTTAGGGTCAGGTAAAGAACACTGTGGTCATTTAGCATGTGTTCAGCTACACAACCAAAAATGTTACTGTAGATTCTGGGCAACATTTACATCAGAAGAGTTATATTCTAGAAACAGAGGATATCGAGATTATTTTTGTAACTGAATTTTGCAAACAGGATACTTAAAACTTTCAAGTAGAGAAGAGATTTTTTAATGCAAAATGGGAAATGAACTTACACTCATGTTTTGACTCATCCAGGAGGGGAAAACAAACAAACAAACAAACAAACAAACAAAAAACTAATAAATGCAGCACCTTCCAAAACGATTGATCCTCAGGCAAAACAAATTCATACTAGAAAACACTGAAATTGCTGAGTTTTACTATCCACTTAATTTTCTCTACTCAGTCTTTAAAACTTTATCTCATAGATTATTTTGTTTTGCAGTTATATGTCTGTGAATCCAAAATAAAGTGGCTTTAGAGTTCAAGAAAGCCTCCAATGTGAATTATAATGTCTGTACATGAATATACATTTGCATAAGAAAGTATCTACCTTGCTATAATCCTAGTTTAGAAGGATTTTTTTTTTCCTTTGGAAGAATGTTCAGAAAGTTATACTGTCAAAATGCAGAATTGGAATCCTTTTTTATTTATTTATTTATTTTTTTTTTTAGTTTAGTAACTGCAGACAGCCAGATTTCAGAAGAATTTCCTAATTGAGCAGAAGGCAGTAGCATCATGGAAAGACAATTCACATTAGAGATATAGATCATAGTTTCTAAGAGTAACTAATGGTAAAGTAAATGGCTTCAAGCTGTCAGTAAATGTACCTTAGAGGATTCTGAAGGATTCTAAAAGGTTTTAAAGATTAGGTATCATAAGTTAGGTATCATAATTTGTCCCTTTTGTCATTTAAAAAGTGCTATTTATCAAAGCCTATTTGTCTACTTTATATATAAAACCTCTCTTCCAGATTTCTCTGAAAAATAAATAAATAAATAAATAAATAAATAATAAATAAAGCTGCATTGGGTAAGTAAGTTGGGAACAATTCTATTTTGCTGTGTTTCATTCAGGTCACTCTACTCTTCAAATTTGCTTCAAGTAAGCCAATCAAATATTTAAGGCTCTAGTCCATTTTCATCATTGCATTGTTTTATGATTTTTAGGACTTGATTTAGCTGCTTGCCCATAGATCTATTATACCACTTCAGACACCTGAGAGAATCCAGGGTTTCTACATAGAAATGGCAAATATAACGCAGGGCTTAAAGAAGACCCGTTTCCTCTGGAGCTCCAGCTGAGGGTTGGATGCTACTATACCTCATACAGTACTACACATGTATGTGTGGGTAACAGATTAAAGTGCAGGGGGTATATCAAATGTGCCCCCCTCTTTTCACATTCTTCTTCCATGGACCATGGACTGCAAGTTTAATGGTTTTAATTTCTCTGCCTGACTACAAAACCTTGTTGCATGACCATGAAAGAAGTCAATTCTTATCACACTTCCTTAGTTCCTCATGGACTCAGCGAAGGCAAACAGTATTTTTTGTCCTCTGTGCTATGTGGCCACATTCCCAAGAGCATTTAGACATGAGCTCTCAATATATATTTCATTGGGAGGTTAAGCTTCTTATGAGAAACTAAGCACCCTAAGTCAGTACTTACTGCAGCTCTGATAATAATTCAGGGAGCTGCATGTGAACACCAACATGTTGTCAATATAACCTGAACATGAACCACATGGCATGATGTTCACAAAAGTAAAAAATCTTTCTTATCTCACTCTTCTACTCTTCCCTGTCCCAGAAATCCATCTTGCTGGATCCATGCCAGCATATTTATATAGTGCTTGTGATCATGACCATTCTGCACGATGAAAATAGAAATCAAAAATAAAAGACTAAATTGTAATTCACGAGCTTAAAAAATGAACAGAAGACATGAAAAGGTTATGAGCCTAACAAAACGCAAGAATGAATGCAGACATGCTCAAAAGAGTTCTTTTGGCCTATTAACATTGAGAAGTACTATTTTTATATATAACATGCAGTCAGTTAAGAGTCTTTAGGAAGCATTGCTGATTATGTGAAACAGGGCCAGGAAATGTGCACACTTTGGCCTGGATGGCCCTCACTTACTTTTATTAAAACAAATCCAAACTAACTGTCTAGCTAGTTGTCTGAGATAAGTATGCATTACTCTCTGGAGGTACCTAGTCTTCTCTAGAGTTCCAACAGAATGAGCCCTCATGACTCGTATATGCTGTACATGTAATTAAGTCTCTATCTAGAGAACACGCATGATTTTTATTTTTATTTTTATTTTTAATTTTTTTTCCATATCATCTCCTTGAACCCTGTGGCTCTCTATGTTTACACCATGCAGGTGCTGTGCCTGACAGCAACCTAGACAGCACTTTTGTCTTCCCAGCCTTCCAGTGTTGAGTGGAAAAGTATTAAGGAATGCATCTGCAGTATATTTAAAACCTGAATTCAAAAACCAATTTAGTTAGCTATCTCTCTATCAACAAAGCACAAACACTTAAAAGCAAGGAAATTAATAGATGCCATCACAAACTGTCCACTGCTACCTCTGAAATTAATGCATGTATCTCATCAAGTATAATGAAATGCATATTTCATTACAATCCAATGACCTTACCAGTGACCCACAGAAAGGTGGGTATTATTAGATGGGGTGGTTGCTATCTTGATTTCAGTAGCAGAATATTTCTTTAAAGGAAATCTGTAACACAGAGAAAACTAGCAGCTAATTATCTATTGAAAAGGAAAATGCCATGGTAAGATACTTGTGGTACATTACAAAACTGTGTATATCCTCATGCAAGGGCAGAAGAATGGTTCCAGTTCACCCAAGATTTATGGCTGGATTCTGCCTACTGGCTTTAATTGTCTCACATAGATGCTACAATCAATACTTGAAATGCCCTTGCCTGTTCCTAGCAAGATGATTCCGATTACCTAAATTACCTGCCTATTGTGCTTACACTCAGTATATTGTCCATGGAAATAAATTAAAAGAGTAGGAACCCCCACAGAGTGAATCAGAGGGGGGTCATTTATTTTGCTTTCTAATCAAGCTCTTCTCAGGCAAGCCTGTTGTGCAGCTGTCCCAGCAGGTCTGCCCAAGAGATGAGCCTTCACTGACCTTCACCTTTGAGGGTGTACAAGGACTCCTGGCAGAAGGCAGGTCTCCCAGACCCTCCTTCCATAGGGCATCTGGGCAATTTGCAATAAGCTCTCTTCTCCTTCACCTTTGGATAAGAAGTTGGAAGCAGTTTCATTGTCTTTAAATTGTTCAGGCTGTAGCTGGAGCGCTGACAGGTCTAGCTCACTATCTTTATGTAGAACGAGGTAAAAGTCTGTGTCACCTCCACAGGGTGAGTAATGTTGGGGTTCATAAGAACACAGATGCCTACAGGGCTGAAATGTGTATTTTGGCAAACATTCTGTGTAATTACATTTTGTGTTTATATTTCATAAGGGTTATACTATATGCAGTACTCAGTTACTAATAACCTTATAATATTTTGCATATGTAATTCACTTTGGTTTACAGTTGAAATGTTGTTTTGTAATAAACTCTTCTCTCTTAGTAAGAGTAATACAGGAACAGGGAAGCTGGTAGAAATACCTGCAGCTTTATTAAGTTTGTGAACATTGTTTCTGTTCATTTGGACAGAAAAACAGGTCAAACTTGTTTGTTTATTCTTTAAGTAGTACTAATACTAAATTGTTCCTAACTAAACTTTTTTTTTTTTTTTTTTTTTTTTTTTTTTTTTTTTTAATTGATTGGGATTTCAAAATAGATGTCAGCTGCTGGCCTCACTGTTTTGCCTAGTAGCAATGAGGAAGTTTTAAATATTCTGCTTGTTTACATCTCTGGCATTTTGACAGGTGGGATGTTTCTTTTTCTTTATTTAGATAAAACAAACAAACAAAACTTGACATACATCTTTGTTTCTTTTCATTATTCTTTTATTTAGGTAAATAAAATAAAAGTTGACATACGTTTTTGCTTATCAGTATCATAAATACTACTGATGTTCCAGCAGCACTTGATGTTGCTATAATGATATGAAAGCCCTCCAGCCCTAACTGCTGTAAAAACATACTAAAATATATTCCCTATTGCCAGAAGAACCCTATGATCTAAAGAAAGAAGGAGGATGAGGAAAAGTTAGTCAGAGGTGTTTCATGTTGGTTAGATAGTGTTCCTTCATTTCAACTGCTTATCTATATAGGACAGAGTATAGCTGAAATGTCTTGGTCTTTGCACTGCTTTTCACCTTCTAGTTCTCATTTTCATGCCAAGTTATTTATAGTGGAATATGAGATGAAGGGTGGAAAATATGGGTGTGAGTTACTAGGACTTTCACATGCATGCAGGTAAGAAAAAGTAGTAGGTAGGAAAGGGAGGAATGAGGAAAGAAGTGTGAAGAGCAGAGACCTAAGAAGGGCAAGGGGGGAAGTTGGCTGAAGCAAGCAAGCAACAGCACATGGCTTCACAGTAACATGAGAATGTAAGGCAAGGTATCTCCCTGGAGGTACCAAAATCTGTACTGCTGTTCACTTTGTCAACCTCAGTGGTCACCACTATTGTATGTTTTACACCCTACAGTTTTGATGAGATTCATTCTCTTTTACTCTTTCCTGGACTTCACTTTTGGCTAACTTTGTGTCTAGACTGTTCACCATTTGTTCATTTTTCATATCCCTCTGTATTTGAAGTCTCTTCATACACTGCTTTTATCCTTTTTGTTCTGTCATCATTTCAACCCTATTTCTTCATGCTTCTCATCTAAGTTGTGACAATATTTGTTTTTATTGCTTCTTTATTTCTACAATTACTTAACTAAACTCTTTCTGATCACATGTCCACAAGTACAAGTGCAAACCAGACCAGTCAATCCCCTTTTTATCTTCCCACTAATCTAATTGCTACCTCTGTCAAAAAAAATAAAAATAAAAATAAAAATAAAAAAATAGGGGGGGGTAGAAGTATATGACAAAAGCACTATACTTACATAAAACAAGAGTTCTTTTTCTTTGATCCCCATTCAGCAAAAACCTTACACCATGCCTAACACTTAGCCTCAGCAAAAATCTCATTAAAATCAATCACGTGCTAAAAGCCCTAAAATAAGCTCTCATGGCAACAGACATCTGTAACTAGTTAGAAACACTTAACCATCCATAACTATCTTTCTGCACTGTGCTCCTGCTTCTATTGCTGCATGATCAATCTTCATTCCTGTCTCTTTGTGCCTGGACAGAAATTGCTTTGGTTCTTGAAAATGTAACTCACTCAAATTTACTCCTACCCCCTTCCCTACATTTCTATGCATGCAGAAATATTCTCCTTCTATCAGCCAGCCTTACTGAAAAGTAAAGCAAACTTACTGTGCATCACAGTGAGTTAAAACCCTCTTTCCTTCATCTTTTGTAAATTTTTACCCAAGAAATTCCACATGCCCCTTGTGGGAAACATGGATGGTGCATGATTTTCACTTTTTCAGTTTCAGGTTATTCAGCAAAATATTCTGTGGATCCCATTAATGTCTTCAACCAGCTTTCAAACCATGGTAATCTTTTAATAATACTTGTCTGCAGTAGTTTTTAAACTTGTTTTTCTTGGATTGCTTCCTATTATAATCAGCAATCTTCTCTGACTTATTATACCCCCTCCAGTAACATTTTTCCTATAAAGCCTCAAGCTCTGATTTCTTTTCTGCTCTCTCTTCTTCTTCTTTTTTTTTTTTTAGGTTCACTGGGTCTCTCAGGAAGTTATATTCCATACCTACTATCTCATGTCTATGTCTAAAGAGGATTACTAACAACAGTAACTCTGGTTTACTTTAGTCTGGATGAATTCTCTAAAATCTGTTTATACTATAGCTACTGATGAGTTTTCAGCTACCTCTTCTATTTTAACCCTTCCTTCCTTTTCTGTCACTATCTACAGCTGCACTTACAGTAATGGCACATTGAAATTTCAGGGCAGACAGTTTTAACTAAGAGATGCATTTTGCTGAATTTTAGAAAGTGACTGACAAGTTAGATTTCATGACAAACATGATTAGGGTGCAGCAGATGGGCCCAGGTGTTAGATCTGAAGCCAGTAATTCATGCCCATTGCTGTGATTGCAACATAGAAAAAAGTTTTTGTTTTTTTGACTTCTATGAACTTCCATCTTAGCCCTTAATGTGCACATGGTGAGACAGCACAGTGGGTGTGCAAGATGATTGCGTTAATACAGGTGTGATGAAACTGTTCACACAAATGTCTAAGAAAAAAAGGAAACACAATCCTAACAAAGGAGTTTTTGTTGTTGTTTTGGTTTTGGTTTGTTTTTATTCCAGAAAATTACTTAGATCTTTGAGAGTATTGTCACTAGTTTTCAATTAAAGTCTGTGAAATCACTTTGAGAAAAGAATGGTTGTTATATACATAAATAACATTTAATTCTGGACTTTTAATCTTTTGGAGGCCTTTTTACTGGCCTCCAGAGAGGTCACTGAAACTAATGAAAAAATTAACATCAACCATTTTGAGTCAGGCCTGAAATGGAGAACCTGAGATTTCCCAGTTGCATGGTATTAGAAACAAGTGAATCCCTTTCATCTAAATATAGCTCTGCCTCCACCATCTTCATATGTAAAATTCAGAAGCTTAACTCCACTACTGGTATCACTCAGATGCTTTTCCCAAGCCACTTACAAAAAAGCCATCAGAATTTGTTGCTGTGTCATTTTCAGTATCAGTATTGCAGCTTCTGTCCACTGCAGATTAAAAGTCTCTTTCAAGCACTTTGAATTTAAGTAAATCACAGTAGCACTCCAGTTACCCCATAATCTTTACTGGAACACTTTCCTGGCATATTTAGACTACAAACATATTCCTATCAGCAGCATGAAAGTCAGGAGACTGTGAAACCTCTTTGCTACAACATGGCTCCTAAGGAGAATGAAAGCTTTTAATTTTTAGCAATCCCTTTACTGAGTACAGTATTACTGTGGCAGCGATATTTTCCTTTTCAAGCCAGGCAAATCCAAGCAGATAATAAATAAATTTTTATTCATTGTATTATATGTTGACTATTACTCAATTTTACTAATACATCTCTGTGGAATATGTTGTTCAAAATGTCTGAAATAATAATTATTATAAATAATAATATTGCAGTATATCTGTATATTTATCAATGAAGAGAAAATTAGCAAAAATATGTCTTAAGTATTAGAACCAAGGAAGCACCAAAGCTGAATTTAACACATTTCATTGGTTAATATCTACTGGTTGGTGTTTCTTTTTGTTTTTTTTTTTTTTTTTTGTTGTTGTTGTTTGTTTTGTTTTGCTTACAGATGTGTATACCGGTTAACAATGTTTCTTTAGCACCTTCATTGCACAGTTTGATGCAAATATTCTGCTTCAAGTACAAAGTAGGCACTGCTGTGAGGACATACACATGAACACAAAAGATCAAGTGTTATAGTCAGGATTCATGCCCCCGGCTTCAGGCAGTCCCTGTTACAGTTCTGTATTGCAAATGTGGAGAGAGGAGCAACTCATGAAAGATTCATGCCTATGGCATCCTACGTCACCCTTTGCAGGTGACTAACTTGCACCATGGGGCAGTTTTATACAGATATTTAATCATTTAAGACTACAATCTAACAGGCTTTTAAGCCCTTACCTTCAATTGCAATAAATTTAACAAGGGCACCTTGGTCAGTCAGGCAGTGTTTAGAGAGACTTTCAAAAACAGCTAGGTACCTAGGGTAGGATTCAAGACATCAAAATTCAGATGTCTCCAATTTAAGTATATAGAGCTAAGATAAGAACATAGATTCTGATTCCAGCAAATCAAAATCTAATCAACAAACTCAGTGAAGATTGCAGCATGATTCCTTTGATCAGATGTAGAGATTTGCTTTAGACTGAGGTGTAGGCACCTACGGCAGTGATACTGAAAGTCAGCAGATCTTAATCCCCACCTTTAATTTAAATCAAAGTTCACACAGAATTTACCTTCATTAGTCAATACTATACTAGGGACATCTTTAGGCATCTGAATTGACCCTTTTAACTCCTAGTGGAAAATCTCAGTTTCAAAGGAAGCTGGATCAGGCTGTGATGGTACTACTTAGTGTGAAGTTAGAAGTATCAATCACTCTGTATGGCTATAGCCAAAAGTAAATCTGGTCATACATGTATGTAACGAGGTAATGTCTGAGAAAAAATTAAGCTGAATTTGCTTCTCAGCCTTCTCAAATGTAAGACTTAGTAAAGTCAACTCTGATTTGGTCTTATTCATGCTTCTAGACAGTAGTAACTTTATGGCTACCTAAGGCATTCTCATTAATGCATGGCATAGTTTCCATGTATCACTTGTCTTCTGCATCAATTTTTCATTTGTAGTTTATTCACAGAACTCTTTGCCTATGTCCTTGAAGAGTCATCTTCTTCAAATGATTGAACTGACTGCATTACACTAAGTACGTCAGTAAAATGTTTTTGGGAAGTGAAATAACATTTTACTCTTTTCAAACTATTCCTGTTATTCATAATGGCAGATCCTTCACTGGGTAGGAATGTAACATGACTATGGCATTGGGTATGCCTTGAAAAATTCTACATTATAAAACATAATGAGATTGGCTAATTGCAGACAAAATCAGGCTAGAAATAAATTACCTTTTTTTTTTTTTTTTTTTTTACTAAAATTAATTAACTAATGCCTTTATTTGGGGTATTATGGATTCTCTATCATTCAATATCTTATTATAACAAAATTGTCTGTCTTTCTCAAAGAGGTACAGTCCCTTGATCAGAAGTTAAAGTCTTGATATATGAAGTACTTGTTGAAATTATGTCTTGCATTACAAGAAGTCAGGCTGTCTGTCTACTATGGTCCTTCTTGTCCTTAACAACTGAAGCTCTCATTTAGACTTTGAACCAAAGCCCACTGAATTCAGTGGGAAACTTTCCTTCAGTATCAAGGGGCACATCCCTGAAAAACAGCTATAATGTGCAAACTCACTTTTCACTATTTCTGATGCCTGAGACAGAAAGACAGAAAGAAAGATGGAAAGAAAATTTCTATTTACGCCTGGAAATGGAATTTACGTAGTAGAACAGAGGGCTTTGGTCTGTATGAATTTCACACATACAGCTTTCGGGATTGCTAACTCTTGCACTAATACAGTACTAAGTAGGTTGTTCAGTAGAAAACATTAAAAAGTTAATGTCAGAGCAGAAAAAATAATGTCTGGATATTATGTTGTTGTTGCAGACTTAAAGTTAAATGAGCAGGGGTGTATTGTGTACAATCATGTATGAGGACCAATTTCCTCTTGTCTTGAACCTGGAAGTCATCTTACTGAAGGTATGGAAATTGGCTTAGAAAAACAAGCACAATTTAGCCTTTAAGTTACTTTGTTCTGTCTTGGGGAAGAAATATAGAATGTAGTAAGCTACAATTGTTTCTCATTATGTCACTCATTAATAAATAATAATTCTTTACATGCCCAGATATCCACCTTGCTGAGATATCTAAATTATGTTGTTGAATATTTCAGTGTTCTGTACATGGTGTTTGTCAAAGTTTAGTTACCACATGACCTCCCTAGGATTCTCAGGTTGGTATATTTAAGATTAATGAGATATTTGCACTCTATTAGGAAGCAATTTAAGAAGATACATTTAACTATTATGAATTATTGCATTAATTAATATAATCTCACCTCTTTATTGGTACATGTTACCTAAATGATGTCTGCTTCACTCTGAGATGAGGACCCTGAACTGGATTTATAGAATTATATAATCATGGAATATCCCGAGTTGGAAGGGACCCATAAGGATCATCGAGTCCAACTCCTGGCACCACACAGATCTACCCAAAATTTCAGACCATGTGACTAAGTGTACAGTCCAAACGCTTCTTAAACTCCAACAGGCTTGAGGCCGTGACTACTTCCCTGGGGAGCCAGTGTGCAACAACCCTCTCGGTGAAGAACTTCTTCCTGACATCCAACCTAAACCTCCCCTGCCTCAGCTTGACACCATTCCCATGGGTCCTATCACTGGTGACTAAAGAGAACAGATGGCTACCTTCCTCTCCACTCCCTCTCCTAAGGAAGCTGTAGGCCGCAATGAGGTCTCCCCTCAGCCTCCTCTTTTCCAGGCTGAACAGGCCAAGTGACCTCAGCTGCTCTTCATACCTCTTCCCCTCTGGGCCCTTCACCATCTTTGTAGCCCTGATAATGACAGTAAGTCAGACCATACACAGAAAGTGTCAAAAATTCAAACAATGGTTCTCTATGGGGGACCATTATTTGAACATTGTTTGAATATCTACATATCCAGTTATGCATTTGAATTGGAGTTAAGATGAATTAAGAATAGTAGACAACAGACACAAGCACAGAGGTTTATGTTGGTATTCATTTTGAAGGTACAGTAGATACCTACAAAAATGGATATGTTCAAATGTAGCTCTGCAAATGCTAAAACATATTTGCTTTCACTGGTGTCATGGTATTACCTGGGATAGATTTAATTTTCTTCATAGAGTCTCATATGGTGCTGCATTTTAGATTTTTGATAAAAATAGTAGTGATACCACACCAATCGTTTTTGCTGTTGCAGAGTATCACTTAGAGCCAAACACTTTTCAGCTTCTCATATTGACCTGACTGCGAGGAGGCTGGGCTTTCTCAAGGAGCTGGGAGGGCACACAGCTAGGACAGCTGACCAAAATTCCCCAAAAGGGTATCCAATACCACTTGGTGTCATGCTCAGCAGTAGAAGTTTTGGTAAAGAAGGAGGAAGAGGACAACATTTGGAGTGATGATGTTTGTCTTCCCAATAAACTGTGTGCTGAGCCCTGCTTTCCTGGGAACAGCTGAACACCTGCCTGCTGATGGAAAGTAGTGAATAAATTGTTTGCTTTGCTTGAATAAGGTTTTCCTTTGCCTAGTAAACTGTTTTTGCTTCAACCCATGAGTTCTCACATTTTTACTTTTCTGATTCTCTCTCCCATTCCACCTGGTGAGAGTAAGGGAGTAGCTGTGTGGTACATAGCTGCCTGCTGAAGTTTAACCACAACAACCGGTTAACCTTCAGAGGTCCTACAGGCAGTTTCCTGTTTTCTCTGAATACAAATGTCCAGAATCATCTTGCACATAGTCAAACAGGGTGATATTTTGTGAACACTCTCATTAATTTTAATGAAATTAATTTCTGAGTAAGGTGCTATTCCATGAGAGTAAAGGTGACTTTATCTGATCCAAAGACATTGCTGTAGGCTGCTCCACTGTATCTCTCCATATTAAATTTTCTAACTCATATGAGCTGGGTTTGGTATTTTTTAATTATTATTTTATTTATTTTATTTTAGAAGGTTTTCACATGCAATAGCATCAAAGGGAATATTATTAATTTTCTATAGAAATTCTAAGGATTTGGATTTCTAGCTCTTCCACCAGTTCCTAGAGTGCTTACATTCTACTTACAGACCTGAAACAGACAACATTTGGGACATGCACTTCAAAGCTAAAGCAATATTTGTCTTTTAACAACATTGTTTTCAGCTGCTAAGATCTAAAGCACAGGTACCTGACTAGAATGAAGGGATCCCAGGAAGTTCTATGCGATATCCAGATATCACCTGGACAATGTTATTAATAGACTAAGTTTTGATCCCTAGCCAAAAAAAAAAAAATAAAAAAATAAAGATAAGCCTTATATATGAATTTTGCAGGCAATGTTACCTGCAAAACTTTGCCCTTAATGACAGAGAACCAATAATGCTTATCAAAAATAAATAAATAAATAAATAAATAAATAAATTTACATTAAATGATGCCCAAGAACCCACATTCCAAACACTTTGATCTACTTCCAATCTTATAGCTATTGTGTAATGATCATGTTTTTGTTTCTTGTATATCCTTTCTTTACTCTGCACAAAATCTTCTCACTTTCCACACACTAAACCCCCCCAATTTACATGTATATCTTCTGTTACTAAATTCAAGTACCTCTAGTTTTGGGCTCCAGGTAAGATAGTATAAACATAATATAAGCCAAATTAATGTGTTTAAGATACAAATATGTCTCATGTATTGCCCATAAGCATAACTTCCATACCACCATCTAAATCAGATTTGTCACTCAACTTCCTTCCACTTGAGCAGATCTGTAACACTGGTTAAATGACAACTTCACAAGTGACAAGAGCCTGGAAATATAGGGGTCCTTATCCACAAAACACCAAGGAATTACAGCAATATTATCATGAACAGATAATAGAGAACTCATTTGCAGTGAATTATAAAGGGTCTAAATCATTTGGTTTTTAACAGTCCTCTTACCTCTGCCTCTTTGACTGTATTAAAGGCTGCCAATGCTTTACCTTGGCAGACAGACGTACCCAGAATTACAATAATCCAATCTGAGGAGGTCATGAGAACATGAATCTAATGAATCTAGGCTAATAATTACAGCTCATTTAATTACCTCTGAGATAAAGCAGGAGCTGTAATTTTTTTTATAATTGATGTTGCTGACATCTTTGTACCTTTTAAGTTGTATTAGTTGTAAAATCTGCCATGTTAATGTTGAAGTTGATAAAAATGTCACAAAGTAAAGCAAAGATAATGGAACAGGAGAGTCTCTAAATGTCAAATAAGTATAAAGGTACTGATGGATAGCTACTTTACTGCCTTTATGTCACACATGAGCTCTGCAATAATTATACAACATGTGTGAGGAAGGAAATCAGGAGCTCCTGACTGAAACACAGCCAAGGTTTTGTTTGGTCAGATTTTCTCAGTGTAATTCTAATTTTTTATACTTGCCTTAGGCCATTGTCATAAAAGCAGATGCATTAGACTGGACACTTGGTGGAGGAGTCAGTGTTATTATACGGACATCCATATTAAATTATTGGCTGGCTTCAGGCCGTGAAACGGGTAAACTTGTAATTACATGGCAACCATATTCAGGTAAATTGTCTTACTGAAGTTTTGTATCTACCACACTGGTAATTTGGAAAATAGCCCCTTTAGCAATTGCAACAAATATCTGGCTCAATAAAATTCTTTTCTCATTCAGAGAATTGATTATTCTTTCTCCATGGACTGATCCTGCGCCATTGCAGCCAATGAGAGATTTAGAATCAATGAGAGTTTAAGTTAATCGGGAATAAGAGAGGGTCCTCTGTGCCTGATGGACCTTGAAATTAACACAACTTCTTCATATTTTTGCTTTTTCTCCAGCATCCCCTGTGCCATTCAAATTTCAAAGTGGTGTTTCCAGACAATTCACTCTTCACCCTGCTGGACCTTGACCAGCAATGCACAAAAGGAGGTGAACAGAGGTCCCAGAGGGACAGAAGTTTGTTTTGTGTCCTTGGTTGGTTGGTTCTTGAGAGTAATGTTTGCTTTAGTCAATAATTTAGGATCCCTTACTTCCTCACATCTTAGGCAAAGTATTGATAGCCAGATGTTTGGCCCATGAGTCCAAAGGACATTATGGGGTAGCTTCAACGAGCTCAGCTGTGGGCCCTGTGGGACTGCTGGCATTATAAACTACCAAGGAGCAGCAAACAAGAGACAGCCCTCTCTGTATACCCAAGTCTTCTCCTCATAAAGCATCCCTCCAGATGCCAGAGAATAAGGAGCATTTTACAGGGGAGACAGAAGATCAAGGTCTAATGCGGATACCTTACTAAACTTGTATTGGTCTGCTCACTTGCAGAACATAAAACAATAACGTTTACCTCTTCTGCTTTAATTTAGGTTAAAAATTCTATAAAATTATTTCTGCCTGTATCAGTTCACCTCCTGGTGCTACGGCATTTCTTGTGGTCTACTTTAACTGCATCAGCCATTACCTGTTATAAAAACAATGAATGATGAATATTTATTATTTGTAGCATCATGTGAAAGATAATAGCTAAAATGAATATTCCTGCTGCCCTTTTAATGAAAACACAAATGTGTACACATACACACACACATGCATATACCGTGTAAATCGTATTCTGTATAGCAACATCCAGTCAAAACCAGACAACCATATTTCTCATAAGTGGAATAATAATAATAATAATAATAATAATAATAATAATAATAATAATAATAATAATAAATGATATAATAATAACAACAACAACAACAACAACAATAATAATAATTATTATTATTGTTGTTGTTGTTGTTGTTATTATATCATTCTTTGTAAGACCTTTTCAAAACAGTAGAGGTTTTGATTTTTAAATTCATTATATTAATTTATTGTTTTCCTGATTCTTTTTTAATTGTATTAATTGTACATTTTACTCATCTACATATACATATACATATAGAAGACAAAGTTTCTCTCTGTTTATGATCCAACATGTGGCTGTTAATCATTCAGCTTTTGTTGTTCTACAGGTTTAGCTGCAAATTTTTTTTTTTATTTTTATTTTTTTTTTTCCAACAACAACAAAAAAAGGAACATTTATCCAGAAATTTAACATGGATATGTAACAGTGAAAAATGGGTAAACGGGACTCTGGGATCATCAAGAAGAAAAAGAAGAAAAAAAAAAAAAAAAAGATTGGAAACCACAGCAGCTCAAGAAGGAAGTAATAAACTGTTTATCTTTTGTTTCTCTGATCTTGGATTATACCAACAATGACAAAAAGTCATAGGAAAAGAAGAACAAGGAACACAGCACAAAAAGTGAGGTGACTATGCATATTCACTCCTCTGAGAAGATTGTGACACAGCAGTTTTAAAAACTGTCTGATAACAGAGAAAAAGAAAACAAAAAGACTCCTCACCTACTTTAATAATCTCATAGAATTGATCCAGGCATTTAACACCTTAAGTGTTATTTAGATGCTGCCAGCTAGCCAGTTGCAATCTAATACTTCAAAATAAATATATTTTTTATTTTATTGTACCAATGAACTAGAGTTGATGGAAATTCAGTTTCAGTGGTATGATTTTGAAAAAGCAAATTGTCCCATAAGACCTTAAAACAATGAGGAGAGGAGAGGAGAGGAGAGGAGAGGAGAGGAGAGGAGAGGAGAGGAGAGGAGAGGAGAGGAGAGGAGAGGAGAGGAGAGGAGAGGAGAGGAGAGGAGAGGAGAGGAGAGGAGAGGAGAGGAGAGGAGAGGAGAGGAGAGGAGAGGAGAGGAGAGGAGAGGAGAGGAGAGGAGAGGAGAGGAGAGGAGAGGAGAGGAGAGGAGAGGAGAGGAGAGGAGAGGAGAGGAGAGGAGAGGAGAGGAGAGGAGAGGATTTCATGCCAAGTTACCTGCAAAGACAGCTGTTCTATTATGTATCAGAAAACTGCACTGTATCCACCCAGGGTGTATACCTGAATGTAAGGCACAACTTAGCTTCTCACCACCTATGGGGACAGAAAATTCATGGTTCACTGTATTCAACCTACTTTCAGCCTGCTACTCATCTAGGTTTATGTATCTCATGATGCAGAAAGTGTCCAAGGAGCAGCATATGAACATGGCTGGAATTTCACTGTCTAAACATCTAGCTAAGAGAAATTTAAGCTTCCAATTAATGTAAGCATAAAACTAATGTGCAAAAATGTGCACACTGATTACTCATTCTGCACATACCTAGCCTGCCTCATACCTAGCAAATGAGTGATTGGTGTATGTAAAGGACACAAGCAAGGTTAGCATAAAATAAATGTTTGGAGACAGACACCAAACGAGATGCTCCCAATCCTGCCAGCTGAAGCAATTCTGAAGGAGATGTTCCCAAATTGTGGTTTTGTAAAAACAGCAATTTACCCTCTGCCTTTCACTTCAGAAGCACTAGGAAGTGTGAAGGAGTTTCACGAACACGTGTCAAAAAGCATTTCTTTCTGTAATTTCCACAGTTGTTACTTTGATTTCATACTCCAAGATGTGGGTTGTCTTCTTTATAGTATTCATCATTTTGAACACGTGTATCATGTCTGCTCTTTGCTTTTAACCTAGCAAGATTCATTTTATCATAAGTTTGATAACTAAAACAGACAGATCACCTCATTCTGTTTCTCTTTAGTTATATGGTTACTATAGAGTAAATAATTAATTATACATCAGACTTTAGGGACCATTTTTTTTATAAATACAAAAAGAGGTGAAACTGAGACCAACTAATTTAAATCCTGATTCTTTTCCAGTACTGAAATAAAATATTTTCTATGCTAGCTTTAACAGTTTTAAATGGTTAACTTTTAAATTATTAACAAAGGGAAAATTATCACAAGAAGTGATACATAACCATTCTATCTCTATTTATCTTGCTGTCAGATGCTTGAGGATAAGTATGTGAACATTTTCCTGAGGTGGAACACTCTTTTGAATCCTGGCCTTAATAGTTAAGAGACCTGACTATAAGGAACATTTCTTATTTCACTGGAAATAAACCACAACTGGAATGGAAGAGACAGTTATCCAGCAGTATACAGCACCATTATCCAATAGTTCATGGCTGAAGGTGCATAACTTCTTACTCAGATGAAATTCTCAGAGGCAATTTGAGGTAAATACAGTATAGTTTTCTGATACATAATTTAACAGCTGTCTTTGCTTTGCATTTTGATTTTCTTTTCTTTCTCTCCTGAAGTGAACAAAATGTGTTGAAAATCTACATATTAGTGCTACTGAAATTTATTTTTCTTGGCATCCCATATCCTGTTTCCTTCTTTCCCAAGTTTGCTGTTCTCAGCTTCCCAAGTACTGCAATACCCCAGCTGCATCTGATAATTCTCAATGACAAGAAAAAAGAGAGAGAGAGAGAGAGAGAGAAAAGAAAAACACTGCAAAAATAATATACTCATTTTCATGCCAAGTTTAAAAGAAAATAAGTAAATGAACAGCTGGACTACAGTAAATGATTTTTAACTAGTTTAAGGGAACTTGATATACAATCTTCTCTAAGTATTTCCTCCACACCTGCAGCAATCCTTTTTTTCTCCATCTCCTATTCCGTTCTGAATGAAGATGATGATAACATAGATTCCTGAATCATCAGTTAATCTAGAAGAAAATCCTATGTTGCAAGAAGCACGGTTAATTCTACTTTTTGATTTGTTGCTGTCCTACTGTTCTATGGCAAAAACAAACAAACAAACAAAACCAACAACAAAAAAATATCTAGTGAATATTTATATGAGAATAATAAGAATACTACAGATAAACCTGTACTGTAAATTGGGCTATTTTTATTGATTTTATTGGAACTTGGAAAGCTTTTTCCCATGTGAGAATTGGGAATGAGGAAACCAGAATTGTACCCATAAAGAAGGCTTTCTAAAATGTTTTGGAAAAAAAGTGTGTGCATAACACTGTTTCAGCATCTGAATGACCATGCCTTATTTAGTTATTCTCAGTGAGACCTACCAGATATGTTTTAGATATGCCTACTGATAGCTACCAAACTCATTCTAGATATTCCTACAGCCCCTGTTGTATTACAACATGGAACCTTCCATATTCTTAGTTTCAGTAAGCCCTGATATAAACATTGAGCTTGATTAAACTCCATTCATTAAAATATGAGAGTGGGCTTAGGTTTATTTCAGAATTATGCAAAACAATAACAGAATTTTGAAGGAAGATTTCTTGTAAGTTCTGTCAATAAGATTTCAGTACATTGTGAAAAACAGATTATTTGATTTTATTAAAAAAATAAAAAATAGTCTCATTGACCTAAAAAGGTTTGATAGAATCTCTTACTACAAACCAGGAGCACTATGTACTTCAGGAGATAATAAATTTTTGTATTCCTTAAAAAAAAAAACAAACAAACTCGTGCAGTAGGTAATTTCTTTTTCTTCCACATAGTCTGTCATAATATTAATTGATGAGTACTCTTACTTTTGTTGCTTGTTAAATTTTTCAGGCAATGAGACTAGCATATCAGCTCCCGTAACTTGATATTTATCAAGATCATTTGCCTTTTAGAAGGAATATTGTAAAGGATAAATAAATAAATAAACAAACAAATAAACAAATAAATAAATAAATAAAGAGACAAGAGACAGTTAAAAGCTGCTTACCTTGTAGGACACAAATAAGAATAGTTTTCAAGGAACAAACCAGAACCAGCAGTGTTGTAGTTATCTTCAAATGCCATTTGACTGACTGACACTTCTTCAGGCTTTATTATCTACGTCAGGAAGTAAATAAGTGAGTTTTATAGACTTTATGTTAATTTACTATGGCATTTAATTTACTCTGGCAACATTGCCTTCTGGAGTATCATAGGAGTTTGTACTGAAGGGTGATGAAAGTGCCCCTCCCCAACCCCCATTCAATCTCTAACATTGAGACTCTTTGTTTTCTTCCATACTTTCTCTAAGAGTTCACAAGATGACAATTTATTTCCTTGCAGTAAGTACATGTCTTTGTTATATACATGCCATTTCCACTACAATAGCAAAGCTTTGAGAGGACCTTAATAAATGTGCTGGTGATACCATGCGAATTTGTTTTTATGAAGCTTTTGTATTACCAGCACCTTCACCTGCAAAACATCTGAAAATAGGTTACCTATAAAACTGCACCCGCATTTCCACAGGGTGCAAGGCTACTGCTGATATCAGAATCCTCCTGCCAAAAGTGGAAGTACTAGCCATTATATGGCTAGGCCAGATACCATTGTGGTTGGTTTATTCACTAGCAGTTATTCGACAGTGATGGTGCTTGCAGCTCTTTCTCTACTGCAAAGAGGAAAGGGATTCATCTGCTTTGCATATAAAAGAGAATGGAGTTGGAGAAAACCACACAAGATTTGCCATGTCAAATGTAAGGGCAGAGGGAAGCGGGTGGCAGGAGTCCCATTTGTTCCAATGGGGCCAGAGTGCAGCGTACCCAAAGAGAGCCTGTGCTGCTCCAGCTTGCAAGTGAGATCTGCAGAAACATGGCTTGGATGCTGCTGAAAAGCTGGCAAGACATAAAAGGAACTCCTAACCATGGCACACCATTTGGTTTTGCTTACTTTGTTTTCTCAGGGTGTTTTCTAAGGCAGGTTTTTTGTTTCATTGGTTTGATTATTGTCTTTGTTTATTTGCCTTATCTTTTGAAAGTTTGCCTCTGGAAAAAGAGAAATTGCTTTTTTCAAAATGCAAGAGGGACTAGAACTAAAAAGAATGTTTGTGAGGCAGCAAATCACCTTTTTGTGAAAATCTTTTTCTTTTCAATTTAGAAGTTTTGTCCCATCCTTTGGCATTCAGAATGCAGAATCCAACACGGTTTCCTCCTACCACTTTTGTAAATTGTTGAGTCATGGGTAATTTCAGTGGAAGAGAATTGTTTTGAAAAGTTTATAAACTTAAACTTTATAAACTATAAACTTATACCAGGTTTGATCAAATATATGTAAATGTCAATACTATAATTGTTGTTTTGCCATCAGAACGAATTTGAGGCACAGTTGTTGTTTTCTTGTTTTGTTGGTTTGTTTTTGGTTTTGTTTTTTAGTTGGCTGGTTTGGTTTGTTTTTCCCAGAATATGAGAAATCTTAAAATATAAAGCTAATCTTACCTTGACTTCAGTACTTTATTTGAATTATTCTTGTATTACCATCAGGCTTCAGCTTTATTCACTACCCGCTGAATCAATTACCTTTCCTGATAAAACAATTTTCCAATGTTTCAGACTTTAAAATATGTGATTTCACCAAGGCAACAGTCCCTGACTTCATAGTGAGAACCTTTTTTAAATTACTACACACCCCATTCGCCTTCTCTATAAAGAAATGCAATTTAGTGAGAATAAGTTTGTTAAATTAGAGCAGTGGGTGCATCAGACACTGGCAGGATTCTTTAAATGCTGTGTTATGAATCAGTGCAAATGTATGCATACTGGAGAATTGTCTTTAAATCAGGGATAATATAAACATGCAACTTAGTGATGTTTGCTCTGTAAGGAAAATTGTGATCTGTTCCTCCTAAAACTGCTCTTCATCCAATGGAAAAATGTCTGTCCTGCAATACTTAATCAAGCTATTCTAAGCAGAATTAGTAAATCTGTGTTTATTTTTTAAAAGATTATTCACTTAACATCTCTCTCTACTGTACTCCTTCTCTGAAGTGGAGGTTAAAGATCACTGATAAGAGGAAGATGTAACACTAAAAGATTTTAGGCAACGGGCACAGCTAAAGAATAGGTAAGGTTGTCCAGAGATTCTGTGCAGTACCCGTACATACACGTTTCCAAAACCCAACTGATAAATCCCTGAGGAACCTGGTCTAACCTCATAGCTGACCCTGCTCTGAGCAGGTCAGAATATAGACATCCTCATGTCCCTTCCAGACTGAATTATTCTGTAATCCTATGATTATATTGCCTATGTTTTAATGAGACAAGGTTCATTTTTCTAGGACATTGATGGCTTTCTAAAGAAGATGATAGTCTTCATTAAAAAGGTACTTTCAGGCAGTTTCCTGGTGTTGACTTCATTATCTCGCACACATTTAAAATTGAAGATAGCTCCTTAAATTGTGTGTATTGTCATAATACATAGAGGTTCAAGTTATGCACAACTGCAGCAGATAACAAAACAAGGACACCCTTAGTGTCCAGATATACATGTAGACAGCACAGAGGAGATTTCTATGCTTTCATTTTTCATATGAAACTTCATGAAGTAGGAGTTAATACAGACAATAAGTCTTATTGAATCTTAAACAGAAAGATCATTTAGATCCCATTTGCCTTTTCCCATTTGGTCACAGCAGATTACGTTCCTTGTCATAGAGGCTTTTGAACATCTAAGACCTTCTATTAGCATTTCATGTATCAAGGATAATTAAAATACTCAGAAAATAGCTCAGTTCTCCACGGGGAGGTAGATTGCTCATACCTGACAGCAACAGAAATTCTGAGACTGTCCCTAACAGCTGTGCAAAAGATAGGTCCCCTTAAATGCTGCTTGGGATAGGACACCTCTTCCAAGAGAAATGTCAATAGTGCTCATATCCTATGATACCCTGTCCCTTGTTGATCAGGTCTTTTCAACAGGGCACAGATTGCTATGCTTTGCTAAACACCCAGTGAGTTCCTTTTTACTTCTCCGTGACTGAGATTGCTCTGGAAACATGAGTCATAGTGACACCAGCTGATAGAAAAGTAGTGCCATGCTATTTTTCATTTCTGTCTGCTTTCTCAGGGGTTATACAGGCAGCCAAAAATTAGTCAAGTAACTGTTCAGGGTAGCCCTCAAACTGGAAATTGAAAGCCATTAAAATAGGGGAAATCTTTGATTTTGTTTGCAAATTGGAAAACATTCCCTGTGTTTGTCTGAGGTAGCATCTCTGTAGTTGGCAATGAACCGATGCCAGTTTACACCATCTGAAGCATTGGCTCTGACAATGCTTTGTCAGCCACTACATCTCTCAGTGTCAAACCTTGCTTCAGAAACAGTGACACTGAGAAAACAGCTGATGCCTCTATTCTTTTTGCCAACCAGAGGACACAATGTCAGATGCAACACCTGTTTAATCTCAAACCTGGAAAGAGTTTGCCCTGTGTAGTAGGGCATTTTTGAAGTACTAGTTTTACCATAACTCTCTGTTTATTTCTATGTGCCATAATCTAGATTGTGATTTTAACTAAGAAGGTTAGAGGAGAAACAAAGATGTCACTCAAAGCCAGGTAAATGACACAACTTCTGTAAATCTCACGGTGTCTGGATATATGATATGTGTTCACAGAAATAAGGAATATTTTCTTTTATTAAAAATAAAATTCTCATGTGCCTGTTTTTCTTTATTGCAAGAAAGGTTTTACTTAAGTATCTTGAGCACCTACTGTCAAAATTTTAATCTTAAAACCTGCATAACTGACACTACATATAGGTGTCCAGTGGTTTTCAGGAACTTAATTTCTGATGTAAAACTTCCCCAGAGACCTAATTTCTGCTTCTGGAGGGTTGATTATAGAGAGAAGACAGCTGCAAGCAGTCTCTTGTTTGACAAGGCTCAATTTTACTGGGCAGCTTCAGATTCTGGAGAGCTATTTCATGCCAGAAACACTTGTTTCAGTATTTCCAGAAATGAAAATTCTCTGAACTTCCACTCATGAAGGTAATGAAGAAGATAAAAGGGAATAAGTATAATAAGTATTTCCAGCTTGTTTGGGGTTGAATTCTACTTTTCTCTTTCTTTTTTTCTGAGCCTCTGTCTCTATTTTCTCTTTTTCAGTAATATTGACATGCCAGAAAGGAAAGTGCAGAAGGCAGAGACATCACTGAGCTCAGAACCATGAAACCTGTAAAGCCCATGGTCTACTAACCTAGAAGAAGGAAAGGTCAGCATTTCAGGGGATTTACTGACATTGGGACAAAATTCCAGCACCAGACAAGCTGCTTGCAACCCCAAGTATTGTTGTTGTTTTTTCTGTAACACCAGCTAACCTGAGCAAAATAATCCATATGGGATTTAATAATAATAAATAATAATAATAATAATTAATAATCCACTGCTATGTATATCTCCAGCCAACACCTAGCCTATAATTGTACATAATGATTTGCCCACTGGATAGGGACATGCGCACTTAACTCACAAAAAATCACCCCTTTTCCATAGCAAACACATACCCTGAAAACAGAACAGTCACAAGCCGCCCAAATCTCTGCTAAAAACAGTGTTCCTCCTGATGTTGCTAGTCCTCAGCTGTCAACAAATGGAAAATACAAGCACTCAGTTCACTACTAGGGGAGTCACCCAACATGGTCATTTCCCATTTCTAATAAGGGCATTTGATTTGCTTTATTTCAGACTGCAACAGTAATATAAGGAAAGTATGACAAGGATTTGCACTCAAAGCCCATGCTTATATAATTTTTCTACATGGTAATGTATAGCATTTGAAAAATGTTCAGTTTGTATTAATTTCATAGCAACAGGGTAATTGGGTGCACCTACCTCAGCACCTTAGTTCTGAATAGGGACAGACTTACAAAGCCAAATTCCTAAGTATCTCCACTTACACTGCTGAGTAAGTGATGACTGGACAGCCTCAGAGCATGCAATCTAGAATATACCTGGAAACTGGAAGATACACTCCAGGAGGTACCTAACAGTTAATGGGCATCCATTTAATGGGACCAGTCTAAGATTAGCCCAAACTGTTGCCCTCTCCTTCCTTCCTACTTCCCCTAGTGTGGACATAATGTCCTCAGCACCAAATTGTTTTGCTGTAAAGATCTAATCTATGGGTCTATATTACCTACTAAGAGAGATATAGTCTCAGCCAATTTGCCTTTAGCATCTGGCAAATTGGAAGATGAGCAAACAGAATAGCAACAAAGTCACCAAAATGCTGTGAAATTGATTGGAAAAAAAAAAAAAAAGAAAAAAAAAAAAAGAAAAAAAAAATGTCATCTCTAAAGTAACATTTACTTACTACGAGCTGTTTTTTTCCCCTTCGCACCAGCAGTAGTTTTGCAATTAAGGCATATGCTACTCCCAGACAAATATTCTGGGTATTATAAAATCATTATTATTGTTGTTGTTAATAATAATTACTGTTTGGGTTGTTGTTAAACTCTTTGAACTGTCTGCCAACTGTCTATTGGGGAAAAAAAATAAAAAATAAAAGCATCCTGAAGGCGCAGTTTCTTTGAACTGATCTCCGGAGCTTTGATTTGGTAGAAAGTATATTCTTCCATCTGAATATACTTAAAAAATGAGTTCCCATTCTGTGCAAAGCATGTTTTTACTGCATGAAACTGCTTTCTTTATTTTATTAGTGACCCAGAACAAGAAGGGACAAGCAAATTAGATGGTCTCATCATGTTTAATGGTTCTAAGCTTTATTGGACATGAAGACTTAAACCTCTGTGGGATTATGAAATTATATGGTACTTTTAACATATGTGTAAAACAAACAAATAAGCAAACAAAAAAAACTACATATAGCTTATATATAACACATATATGTTTTAATATTGCCAGAAGTATGTGATATGTATGTACAATGTGTTAGTGTAGGGCTTTTCTGAAATGGTCAGCTTTGGTAAACACAGCTATATTTTTTCACTAGTCAGTGAAATTTTCCTTGTCACTAAGGCCAGCCTGCATAGAATAGGCTGTATCTAAGCCCACTAGTTCACTTTTTTTTTTTTTTTAGATCAAGGATGTCAATGTGCAACTGCCTACTAGAAATTGCTCCAAAAGCATTCAAGTTCCTGAGCCATGTCTGTGAATGAGATAAGCTGCATGGGCCAAAAACAGGCTGGGAACATGGCATGCATAGTCACACAGCAGTGCCTGGCAATGGTTCCAAACACTGTTTAATCCCCTACTGTACTCAGAACCTAAGAGGCTGTCTGCCTATTTGATAAAGCAAAATGATGTCTATCATCTTCCAGATTTTACTATACATAAAACCCTAATATAAGAATGTTTAAAGGCATAAACAGATATAAACTTGCAGCAGAATTTATGGAAGTGTTCTAATTCCATGTTCCAAGGAGGTAATTAGAGACTAATTTAAGCTTGGTAGTAGCTGGAGATCTAAACATCTTGTAGTTCTAGATATTTTCTCCAGGCATCAACATATTTTTGAAGATACTTCCTGGAGCATCTACCTAACACAGAGTGGAGAAGTACTGTCTGTATATGTGTAAATCCCTATACACATTTAAAAACTTGACCCTAAAGGATATACATATCTGAAATCTTGATGGGAGGGCTTGATGAGAGGGTTTGATGATGCTAAGTCCTGAAACATGCTTCATCCCACAAACAGAAACAGTCATGATTTCTGAAATGCAAGCTATGTTTACTGAGTGGGTAGAGGCTGGATTTTGATGAGAAAGCAAATTTCTTGGCAATCACAATCTTGCATTCTGAGAGGTGTTTTGCAATTTAAGTCAGGGTCCTCTAAATATTTATGCAGGCAGAAATGCATTTTTTTAAGTTTGGCTTCAGGTACCACAAGCTGAATTCTTTTTAAACACATGATGAACAGGAAAAAAAAAAATCAGTGAGAAGGAACTTTAACAGATTAATTTGTTAAAGTCTTGATCCCATGAAAGTTCTTCATGCTGGTGTGATACTATAAGGATGACCCAATGCTGGTGTAATTGCTTAGTGATCTCCCTACTCAGTCAGTCTCACAGGTTAAAATAAACAATGTGGCTTAGAATAAAAGGCAGTGATGGACAATTTCTGCTCCCTAGAGTTTCCCAGCTTTCTGAACTTGCAGGTGAGGCCTTAAGGCATGTCAAGATCAGGTCACACCATGTTGCTGAGTTCCCCGGTGGTGCAGAAGACACTGGGATATACAGAGTGTATGAGCCCATGCTGGTGTAGCAGCATGGGACCCTGAACCAGAGCAGCTATCCTAAGTCTGCCTGCCTTGGGCATGGTGACACACAGGCCAGACACCATTACCACCACCAGCTGGGATCTCCACAGCACACTTAATCACACAGTGAATCTTCCCATGCACATGTATTAATGAAAGATGTAAAAGCAATGCTAAAGCTGCTGCGGTTGTGGAATTTTCTGCCCATTGGGGTGAAGATCTGAAGTCTGCAATGTCTGGGACCAGGCCAATTATAAATGATGTAGATGTCATAGACAATCAGCAGCTTGAGAAATTATCTGGTAAATGATGCAATCTCATTCCTGAGGAGCTGCAGCTGTTGGACCCTTAGAGAAGGAAAAATAAGATTGAAATGAAACCACTCCTTGATGGCTTTGGAGCATGATGAAGTCTGTGGAAAAGTGAGGCCATAAAGACAGGAATATAACCCAGATCCTTCCTCAGTTTAAACTGCAACAGAACACTGCTGATTTATATTAATGTCTTTATGATTCTAGAAATATAACATTTTCAAAACTGGCTGCGAGGTCTCATTTTTCACAAAATGGAGAGGTTCATGAGGAATAGGACAAGCCATGTGTGTACGTAGTCCAAGCAAACCGGATCAAGCATGTGTAGAGAATTTAACAGAGGGCTTCACTCTGCACATCTGCTTTGAAGCTTAGAGTTGTCCTGAACATTTCTGTAAGAAACTGTCTCTGTGACTGTGACAGCTTCCACACATAAAAAAAGAAAAAAAAAAAAAAAAAAAGACTCAGCAATAAATAAATGCTGCGGTGCTTGATCAGTCTGCTCTTCAGTCACTGACTGGGACAAAAAGCATCAGGAAAAGAAAAGACAGCTTTAGCTGATGCAGTCTCTTCTGAAAAGCTGCTTCTGCTGCTGGTTGTGTCTGCTGGTGACAATGAAGGTGACTGAGGAAGGGCTAAAAATATGAATGCCCAGGGGGAACATGGGCATAAGTACTTGCTCTGCCTGTCACTCCTGGGAAACTAACATCAGTACTAATTGATCGAAAAGCTTGTGCTGAAAGTGAATGAGATCAAGGGCCGGATAGGGTGGATAAAGCAACCGGTCAGAGCACAGCAAAAACAGCTCAAGATTTGTTTTGGGGGTAAAACAGAGAATTGTGTTGGAGGCAAGAATCATGATCTCACTAGCTAAATCACAGGAATGGCTTGCGGGGACAGAGACTTGCCAACCAGGTTGTACTTGCAGATGACACCCATGTAGCCACTTCTCTTTCTTAGGAATATAGGAGTTTCACTTTTTTAGGACAACAGAAAAACGCACATTGATTCCTCCAGGATACCTCCACTGATGCAGGTACCCATGCAGGCAAATAATATGAAAAAAGAGCAGCTCTGAAGAGGCATTTCCAGATGAGAGTTGCTAGATGTTAGATCCCTTACTGAGGAACCACTACAAGATGCAGTTATTTAATCTATATTTGCCCTCCTACTCCCACAGAAAACAAGCCCCACACTCCTTTCTCACTTCCCAATAAATGTTTAACTCCTTTTTATAAGCCTCCACAGATCTCATTTAACTGTTCATTCCAATATTTCACTACTCTCAGAGCAGATTAGACCTTTTCTAATGTCCAATCTGAATATCCTGGGAACAGTTTAAGGCTAGTCCTTTTGGTCTGATTATTCACAAACAGGAAATAGATTTTTGGACAATTTCAAATTAGATAGATTCTTTTGTTCTTTGCAGGATTCTTTTCCATATTTTGGATAGACATCCCTTTTGACATGGCTTGCCAAGCCAATGATGATAGAAGCACAATCAAAAGGACTTGGCATTACTGGTAGACCAAATATGAGCTGACAATGTGCCCTTGGAGCCCAGAAAGTCAATCATATCCTGGGCTGTATAAAAGGAAACATGGCCATCATGTTGAGGGAGATGATTCTTTCCTTCTACTCATCCCTTGTTAGAGCCTACTTAGAGTACTGCATACAGCTCTATACTGAGCAGCACAAAAGAGACATGGACCTGTTAGAGTGGGTGGATTCACCTATGAAGAAAGGCTGAGAGAGCTGGTGTTCAACCTGGAGAAGTTTCCAGAGAAATATTATTTCTTTCAATATATGAAATGTCAATAATTAAAGGGGGGTAATAAAAAAGATGGAGAAAGACATTCTTTTATAACAAAAGAGTAACAGTTTGTAACAAAAGAGTAACAGTTCTAAACTGAAAGAGGTTAGATTTCAATTGGATATAAGGAAAAAAATGATGATGAGACAGAGGTACAGGTTGCCCATAGAAGTGGATGCCCCACCACTGGTTCAAAGTCAGGTTGGATGGGGTGCTCAGCAACCTGACGTAGTGAAAGACATCTGTGTCCATGGGATCTTTAAAGATCCCTTCCAGCCCATACCATTTTATGATTCTATGAAAACAACTTACATATAGCTATTTTGGAGAAAATGAGAAAGAAAGAGAAAGCTATACTAGGAATACATCAGGAAGACTCTGTTGTATCTAAATAGACAATCATCTTCTGCTCTTTATTCACATTGAAGGCTCATCCTCTAGATATTTCAAGAGCAGAGACAATTTACCAAGTCCAACAGAGGGACTGTGTACAAAACTGCAAAGACTTGTTTGTGGTAAGGCAAAAAATGTGGTAAACTTTATGTTAATACAAGCCAATCAACTGTGACATAAATGTCCAGCTTCATTGGGCAATTGGTGTTCAGACTGCTGAGACTAGAGAGATGGAAGAAACACAGCTACTGAAATAGCTCCAGAGGAAACAGTGACCTTCAGGAATCGAAAATGCCCAACTTTATGTGTAGCAGTAAGTGCTGCCACATTAGCACCTGCATTTGGGATTTAGCACTTGGTCAGATAAACCTGGTGAAATGTAAGATCATGCTTTGTGGCAGCAAAGGTGGCAGAAGCTGACTTTCTAATGGACTAGTGAATAAACTATGGATTGCTGATTCAATCAAAATTCAAGCTGGCTGACCCACAGGCTTGGGAAATTCATCACAACCAGCCAATACTTCACAGAAGCTTCAAAGTTAAGGAAATGGGTGTTTTGAGTCAATGAACTCCATCTTGTTTTAGAAGCAGGTTGTTTCCATCACAGGAAACCCTCTCTGGGAAGAGAGAGAGAGAGAAAGAGAAAACCAATGTCCCAAAAAGTGATGCAGAAGTGAGATGCAGCTGCCTAAGCAATGCATATTAGCATCTGATAAATTCCATTGATAAATTCTTCAGGCATATCATTAAAGATAAGAAAGAGTTCTTTACATATCATTAATGGTGGTCAAAAATTCAAATCAGGGGCTGGCTTCATCAAAGGTATAACAGGTAGATAGATTTCCATATAATGAATGTATTTCTATTCATTAAATTCTGCAAGCAGAGAAATAATGAGTAGTGGAAGTGCTCATTATCAGATACTGATATTTATAGAAAACCACCACATTGTGGGAAAATAATATAGCCCAAATCAATATTTATGAAGGACTGCTTTCCTATAAATAGAGAAAAAAACTTTGCTTTTTTATCGTGAGTTCTTTGTTTAATTTCCATATTTTGCATTTTAATCAACACAAATTCGCTATGTTTGTTAACAACCAAGTAACAAAAGTGTTCTATTCATTATTCCCTTGAGGAATGCATTCCCTTGCTGGATAAATGCAGTTCCCAGTACAGCACATATACATTCTGTCTTGTATTTACTCTTTACTTTTGTGTTCATAAAAATGCTTTCTACTTCATTAAAAAAAATAAAAAATAAAAAAAAGTGACATTAATAAATGGAGCCTAGAGAAAAAATACTTTCAGGTAGAATAAAAGGCTTTGACCAGATCAGCCTTTAATATTTTACTAGTCTTTTCCTGGAAAAAAAAAAAAAAAAAAAAAAAAAAGAAAACTGTTTGAAAGTGACCTTTAGGTGGCTAACATCATCCAAAGTGAAAACAAGATTATTCAATTAATACTGTACATAGTACAAAAATGTTGGGCCATATCATGGGATTTAAAAGCTTATATTCAATACACACAGATTTAATATTCATGCAAGTAAATCCTGTGGGTGCACAGTAAAACACAAACCATAGTATTTAATGAGATTCCCTATCTGAAAAATGTGGTTATGGCTAAACCCCCTCTCCTTTACAAGAAATCTAATATTTGATTTAGGTTAATGATGTCTCTTCTCAAATTAATCTTGTGTCTTTAATTATTCAAATCTTCAGCATTACTGAAACCATTCTAATTATTCCCATTGCTCAGTGGTATTAGCAAAAATTATGCTTAAATTTAAAATCACTTTAATGGGGGCCATATTATTCTTACGCTCATTTGACTATTTAAGATTTCACCTCTGAGACAAAAAAGTTGACTGCAGCCAACATCTCTTTTATTAAAATCATCATCTTTGCATTTTTACCAGAAACTTAATAAGAAGCAAGTAGACCACTCTTATTAGATTCTGCCCCCACCTTTCAACTAGAAAATCCCACCCCTCATAGTATCTCTTCATTTATGCTTTTTAAAGTTTTATGATACTAATATTCTTTTATGATCTGTTAGGTTTATCACTGGCAAGATTTTATGTACCTTTTCTGATGAATTGCCATTGAGAAATGAAGACTGCTGTTTATTTCAGGTAAATAAAATAGCATGTAAGACTGCAATATTGGATGATATTTGTTTCCACTGTTATTTGAAGAAGTCAGAATATACTGTGCAAATATAGGTTCTAAATGCAGTAGAAGGAACGTTGGAAAAAGAAGGGAGGAACATATTTTAGAAGAGCTCCTATTGCTTTATATTTAATGTATTCTTTTTTACCATATGAAGAATGCTCAGATTTTAATGCATGGAATTTCCTTTCAGCATGTTTTATTTTATTTAGCATTTTCTTCTCATTTAGATTAGTGTACCGTTTTCAAAAGTCGGAAATATCTTTTTTATTTCCTTTTCCTTTATATTTTGGAAGTTACTGCTAAGAACTCCCTGTACTCAGTCATCCAAAACTTGCTTCTAATCACAGTTAGGCTGAAGACCTTCCTATGCAGAAGAAATCAGTCATCTCTGTGGTACTGTTATGCACTCCGGTATAGACATCTATACCCCTAGGACATATTTGCTCAGATGAGGACAGACAAGCCTGTTTATAGATGAAATATTCACTAGTACAATCAAAAACAAAGCAGCTTCTCCGTAAGAGGAGAGAGGGGAGGACTCCATACTCTTGACAGAGCCTATGGTTTTCAGTCTCTGTGACAGACTCAAAAGCCAAGCAGGTTTACTGTGGCTAGTCTGGGCTTGCCAACACAGGTGGTAGAGCTTGCTCACTGTCTTTATGAAGACATGATATACTGTTATGGTTTGTTTTAAATATGAGTGTGCATGCCTGATACTACAGGAAAACAGATACCATCATGTTGGGTAGATGTAAATTAATGTCTATTCACAACCTGCAAAGAAAGCAGTGGGAAAAGATTATGTCTCTGGGTTGGCCATTACCCAGACAGAGACTCCTCCTGACTTTCTTTCTTTCCCATTTCCTCGGTGACAGCTCCTTTGACAACATTTGCTCTTCAGTCTTAACTCACATTTTGAGACAGGTCAGTGAACCCATTTCAGTCCCTCTAATCATGTGCCCTGTTAGTGTCAAACTGAAGGAAGATGAACAGAAGGAACATGGAGTTTTCCTTCCCCTGGGTTGATTCCCCAGAGAGGAGCCCTAGTGGGAGTATCTGTTGGCATCATTATGATTTAATTTTCAGTAATTGCATCATTATGTGCATTTCCACAGAATCTGGTGTTCTATAGATGAATTAGAAACACAACAGGGTTCAACAAAAGGAGCAATACTCTCCTATACTTGCCTCATCATAGACTCTTTCTTAAATAGATCAAATCAAGATCAAATCAATAGATCAAATCTTTCTGGGGCAGCTCTGCCTAGAATAATCAGATTTCTCAGGGGAAGATAATGATAATTATCAGGGCTGGACCTCTATCTGACCTTCAAAAATACCAGTTCTGTAGCTGAAATCTAGAGGAATCAGTATAATTCAGGATGTTTCTCTGCTACATCAATTCATTAAAAGCAAAAAAAAAAAAAAAAAAAAAAAAATTAATTTGGCTGGAGCTTTGCTGGAAGTCTGCTTTGTTTTGTAGTGTTTGCTTGTTTGTTTTGATGAAAAAACATACCTTGCTGACAAGAAAAGGATGCCAGGTCTGAATTTATTTATTAACAGCATATTAAACATTGTCTGGTATTTGAGAACTTAGAAAATATGCAGTACTGCTGCAAATGAAAAGTAGTGTACAGAGCCCACTTGGGGCTGTCAAAAAATATCATCAGTACAGACAAAATAGCAGTACTGCCATAATATTAGTTATATAATCTGACAGTTGATCCCAAAATGCTCGGAACAACACAGAAGATCAGAACTCATTCCTGGCTAGTCACCTACATATAGGCTACAACCTATATTGATCCCTGGATCTCTTACAACATGGTCACACCTGCTCTGATACACATTTAAAACTACCATTCATACACTTCTTAAATGTGGATTATTGATTTCATAGACTATAAAAACAACCCTCCCTGTCTTGTCAATGCATATATATAGGCTCTTTAGAGAATTATTGATCCTTTAAACTCTAATAGATCTTGCATGCTTATGAACTCTTTCAAATGTACACTATTGACCTATACGTCTGCACTTTGTACATGTGAATTATTCTTAGGAAACCTTTAAAACATAAATTACCAACAACTAAATACATCACAGTAAAACCTCAGGAGATCTCAGCCTCTTCTGTCAGAACACCTGCCTTTAAAGCACACCTACAGACTCTCACTTAGGTGTCATGTTTCAATTTTTCAGTGGAAATCTCAAGTACAGGTCATCTTCTGATATGTTCCTAAAACCTTTTTCTCAGTGTCTTAACACGGTGTCACATACAAGTGTTTGGTGGAGCTCAGCATGCCAGAAGTAACTCAGACATGATCACAGGGTATCATACACTGCCAGATTTTACTTTCCATGCTAGTAATTGACTTGACTCACAGATCCCCCTCCCCAAAATCGTCTAACCCATGTCTTATATTAGTAGGAAATTATATGGAAATTATCTGCAGTCATGGACTAAGAGTTTATTCAAACCTACAGTCGTGTTTCTCTAAGACGGAAGCTTAGTGGGAATTATTCCTTTAGAGTCCCAGGTGGACTGGGCTGTATAAACTGCCTAGGTTGTTTATCCCCACAGCTGGGCCATCATATGCAAAAGCACAAGAAGTATACGTTTTGGTGCAGAAGGTTAAAAACAAAAAAAAAAAAAAAAAAAAAAAAAAAAAAAAAAAACACACAAAAAAAACTTTACTGAAATTGGCACATTTTGAAAAAAATGTCAATTCTGACAACATTTTGTTTAAGGAAAAAACAAAGCAAAACCTTTCAATAATATCTACATTAGTTAAATTAAATGTTTCATTTATTTTTTTTTAAATCACTTTGGGGCAAAATGGCTTTTATATTAAAAATTAAAAAATAAATAAAAATAAAATAAATAAATAAATAAATAAATAAAGAGGGAAGCTGTAGGAAAAACTCCTGAATTAAATTTTCAATTTTTCTGCAATTTGTTGTGTCAAGCTAAAAAAAATGCAATCTTATTTCATGGGAAAATTCAACGTTGTTTTGTTCTGGTTTTGGACATTTTCGCTCTCTGTAATGTAACATAAATGTTAGCTCTTGCTCACATCATTTTTAGAACAGTGCAAATTTTGTTGCCAATGTTCAGAATGTCTTTTGTCCAATGAAGCAGAAGGGGTATAGCAGAAAGGGTTAGTCTGTATTTTTTCTCTTAGGTCCACATCCACAAATGAGTACAATGACCAAATAAGGCCTTCTCCATCCAGCTTCATGAATGGGAAGAATTAGTCACATCAGAATAGGGTCCATGAAGTCAGGCTGAACAGGGAGTGCATTTTGTGAACTACCTACCTGACAGAATATGTCCTTTATTCAGGCATGCTGGCAGAAAATTTCCTGGACATGTACACACTGTCCTGAACTCCCACTTGAGGTTGTAAGACAACATTCTTCCTTTCAAAACTTTAATATTGAGAAAAGCACGGGACAAAAGAAAGCAAAGCTCTTTTTGCATTAAGCTGTCGTCAGTGCCCACTCTCAGAACATGACAGCCCTGCAGCCAGTTGTTCCCCTCCCTTTTTGCCTGAAGAATTTCAAAATCTCTGAGGAGAATGTCTTACACACCATGTCAGCACCGCACCCATCGTTCCTAAGGGAAGGTTCTGCTTACTTGCAATTTCCCTGTGAGCTCTTCACCTTTCATTGCCCTCAGAGATTCAGTGAGAAAGCTGTGGTAAGCAGCCTCCTTTGGGAAGACTTATGCCTTTACTCTAATTCTTTTATTTACTGATTATTTGCTGTAAACTGAGTGTAAAAAAAAATAAAATAAAATAAAAAATCCCCCTGGATTAGGGACTGAGGCCAGATCTCCCCAGTTCCACATGAGAGTCCTATCCCTTAGCATTCTTCATGATCTTCACATTCTGGTGCAGTGAGCTTTTAGATAACCCAATTCCCTGCAAGTGGACAAAGTGGCCATATAATCAGTCAGTCATCTTAATCTGCCAGTAACTGCACAGGCTGGAGAAGGGTACCTCCCTTTGGAAGGAGAAAGAATTGCCCCATTTCTCCCAGAACCTCTTCGATGTTAGGGAACCCATTTAATATTTTATAAACCAAAATTGATCTGTTTGTGTGTGTGTATATATATACATATACATCTATACATATATATAAAGGTCTTGTTTTAAAGGAAAGAAGTAGCTGCATTTCCTGTAGGTTTGAATCTATGAAGTGCATCTAGATAACAAGAGCAAGTTGAGTCCTCCGTATGGTGCACACAGGATAACTTGATGTCATGCCACAAACAGGTAAAAGTGCCAAGCTCAAAAACCAAAACATAAGCATCTTTGTAGTAAAGCTACATTCAAGCAGAAAACTTAGGATTTCTGTTTTAGAGGTATCTAAATCATTCCCATATCATACTAAAATTGTTCATGTAGTTTGGTGTGTCTTTGCTCTCAGAGAAAAAGTCCGCATAATAGACTAGTGACATAAATGTCTGTATTCACTCCTTTCACTGAGAATTCAAGCCAGAGCTTAATTGTATTCTCTCTTTTGAGACTGGTAGATCCTGCTGCATTTACAAATAATTTAGCAGTTCTTCCTTCCTGTCTAAGGACTTTTAAATATGTTTCATTGAAAACAAATCTTATCCTTTTTATCCCTTATTAAATCTGGGAAAGCTGAGGCATTCTAGATCTTCCCAGCAAATATAACCTGTTTTGTTCTTATTTAAAATGGTATTATTTAAGAATTTGTTACGGCATCTTAGATATGCACAGCATTTTAAATAAAGAAATAGCATCTACTCCAAACAGTGTGAAATCCAGGAATGTCCCTTCCTCATTGTGCTCTATCCAGCTGTTGTTGTTCTTTAAGATTTTCCAGTGTGGGAATGAATTTCCTTCTGTGCACTTTAGGCCGGGAAAAGGACAGACACCTGGAATCCTCCCCAATCCAGAGAACCAAATGAAGGAACTTGCACTGAAAACTTTCCTGAGAAATCGTTCAAATTCCCACCTATCATGCAATTGGCAGCACAATTGAGATATTCTCCAGAGGTGCTTTCCCCCTGCAGTACCCGAAGCTTAGGAACATGTGAATGAATTACTACATTTTCACATTTTCTGTGCCAGGCAGCAAATGGCCAGCAAGGCATCATACACCTCCTGCAGGGCCTGACCATCTAATGAGGCCATGCACACCCCCAGAAGAGACATGCTTCCAGGCATACTGCGACTGCCTGCAGCCTTGGGGCTCAGCACCCTCTCTTCACTAGGTGAGCCAAACCCTGTCATGTGAACCAAAACCCTGTCCTTGAGCACAGTTTAGGAAAAAAATATCATGGAGTATGGGCGAGAACAATCATAAAGCAGTTCCGTCTAGAGGTGCTCCTACTACAATAGTCCCCGGTACACCCTTTACAGCTTTCTATGTCAAAAGCTGATTGCCATCCTTTATCACTCCTTCATCCTACTTTGTTCTGTGCAGAAGCTGCTACAGCAAATTTCTGTGCAAGATGGTGTTTCAAAAGTGCTAGAGAGATGAATGACTGTCTGTGTTAAAGCTTTTCATTTGTAGCCTAAAATATCAAACCTTTTGTGGAGGGATTATTCCCGTGTACAGAAAAAAAAAAAAAAAATATATATATATATATATATGTATATATATATGTGGGAGAGAGATGTCCCAGGGGAAACAGAATCAAGGGGTAGAGTTTATGTGCAGTCTCTTGCCATGCAGCTACACCTTCAGTAGAATGGTCCATGCCAGTATGAGCACTGAGGATCCTGTGTACAAGTCTTGTCCAGTGCACCAGTGCCTTAGAGAGTCCTGGTGGGAAAGGAGCTGTGGTTTTTCTAGCCTTCCCCACAGCAAATGGGATCTGGAAAGTGATGGGAAATAGCATGAAGCAAAGGGGAAAAAAGCTGAAGGTGAAGAGAGCTTGTAGGAGCCTACTGCAGCACGTTCACAAAGCTCTGGGCAGACAGTTACATGCCTTTGTACATGGACTCCCCAGTTACTACTATAGCTGACTTACATTTCTACTCAAATGCCTCTGAACTCTTACCTTTTTCTCTGTTATTTTTCAGCAGACAGCAGCATACTGTAAATCCCTAATTGTATATGTAAGTATTAACGATCTCTCTGTAGGGCATTTTCCAGGGATTAATGACCAGATGGGAGGAATCTGATGGCCAGAGGTGCAGCCAGAGGCTATTAAATGTGTTCAATCTCTTAACCACTTGAATGCTGCTGGTTGTGTGGTGTCCGCTGGGTAGGACGCATTATTGGATGCCTCCCTCTGTACGAGACAAATCACTCTGAGTCAACAAAGAGCTGCAGCTGGTACTTTAAAGAAATGTTTCTGCATCTCCCACAGCAGCACTGAAGCTGCGACAGAGCACAATAAAGACCCTCTGAATATGCCCTGTGACACACTCATTATTGTTGGTATAAAATTAAAACGCTGGGTCAGGGAATAAGTATAGTAGACAACAGTTACAATGCAGTAAATTGGGAATAACACCATTAAAGACAATACCGTCTTGCTGCTCTGAGATCAAAATCACCTGTTATTGACTTGGTTGTGTGATACTCTATTTTTGCAGTTCGTAGTATATGTGTGCCTAGCTGCCACAGTCATGGGTGCTTCTGTTCTGGGATTTTTGCACAGAAGAAAAGCATAGTCCTTGCCCCAGAGAGTTTACAGTGCAGTTTTAACAATCCTTTGCTTGAACATCTCTAAATAATTAATTCAGTTTAATCTACATTAGCCATTTCAGTTTACCTGAATTATCTTACAGCACTCTACCTAGCTGATAATCATCATTATCTTTTAGAGTAAAATACAACCTGCAGTAAGTTTCCTTCATGGAGCTTTGAATAGTTTGAATGTTAAAGAGCTTATTAAAGAACAAATTTCCAACAGAAAATTATATTCCCCACTATCGCCCATCTTAGGGAAAAAAAAAAAAAAAAAAAAAAAGAAGAAAAAAAAAAAGATGAAATGGCAATGTATAAAAAAGGGGAGATTTATTTTCCTAATGCCTGAGCTTAGGGAAAAAAAAAAAAAGATATAATTAAACTTTTAATATTTCTACTGTAATATTTAGTACTGAAGCTAGAACAGGAGACAACAAGCTAGATTCTGATCCCAGCTGACATCACTTTAAATCCTCATCATCTCCACTGATCTTTACTAGTGTAATCACTGTGGATTTGCACGGGTGGTAATTGGGCCATAATCTGGTCCCTATATACATCGGTTTCCTACATGACATTTCAGAAAAGTTGGAAAAGCCTTTTCACAGATAGATTAAAGACCCCAGGGGTACCTCTATTTCACAAGTCAAAGCCCAAATTGTTACAGAGCTGAGAACTTGTATGACATAAATTCAGCCTTGGAACAAATGTCTGTATCTATGGTATGAAATGTTGCAAATGGCAGAGAGGTTAAGGGTGGATAGTGTTGTTGTCATTGCAAACAAGGAGAAGGGAAACATTGGTCTTTGCTATGGAATGATTTTAATCATTCTTTCAAAAGGACAGTGCTTCATACCCATTAATTCATTAGTTTTTTCAAATTCCATTGAATTTTAGCATCTTAATGTCACATTCTTGCAAACAATACATATTAGTCAGATGTGGTTTTGTTATATTTGCGGCTCATTTGAATTATTATCAATTTTAGGGTCAGCTCTGCCATAACAACTTAATGCTCATAAAGCCAGAGGTAAAGTTCCTACTGTGTGCAATGGTGCACTCATGGATCTTTGCTCCTTTGATTTCAGCTAGCAAACTCATAATTGTGAGGGCTTCCTTGTGTCTGTAGGCTTTGTAGTCATATACAGAGCTTCAGCTGAGGCCTGTGACTGTCAAAATGTATGAAAAGGTCAGAAGGGAAGAAAAGATGTTTTCATTCCATTATGATCTACTTGTGCAGGGACCTGTCAGTTTCTTGTTTCTACATCCACACACTGGACCTTGTCCACTGGGCCATGATGTAGATAAGCCCATCTCTCCCCTCGTCATCTGCCTCAAGGGAATGCTGCTCTCTCTCCTGAAGATGTTGAAAGTGCTGCCATTCAGCATGCTTCTTAGGATGCTCTAGTTACATCAGGTGCCTCTGCAGTCAGGCAGACACACTATGCTGTGTCCTCAATACAAGTGATTCCTGGTCTGTCACAATAAATGTATCCATTTTCTCAGTGTGAGGACCATGAATGTCCCTATAACTTACTTTTTTTCAGGGCTTTTTGTACCTTTGAGGACATGTAATAATGTCAGTGAATTATTCAATTTATTTTATTTCAAGAGGATCACTTTTATACGTTTAAAGCTGAATTATATTTTGGGTAAGCAGCTGCTGCTAAGAGGTCAACACTTTAACTTTCTGACCTGGTGTTTACATATTGAAGAAGCCATTAGAAATTTGTAGTCCCAGTCTCTCCTAGAGATTTTATGCTATAGTATGTCTAACAGTTATTGTTAAAGCTTACAAAATTGCAGTTACTGCAATGGAACTGAACAAGTTAGTAGACTGGCAAATGGAGGGCAACAATCTAGCCCCCCCCCCCCCCCCCCCCAAAAAAAAAAAAAAAAGAGTGAGAAATACTGTATAGTTTAATTTCAGTAGTTTGTTTTCTGTTTTTGCTTTTTGTTTTGTTTTGGTTTGTTTTGTTGTTTTGTTTGTTTTTTTTTTCTAATTTTCCTAATGAACCTACACCAGCTGTCTGAATACTACAGAGGCTCCAAGAAAATTACAATTTCACAACTATATACTGACCTGATACTGTGTTTTAAGTCTAGTCAGTGTGGGAAATGGTAATTGAAATCACCATAAATTAATTGCTCTGTTTTCAGGCTGTACAGAGAAAAATTAGTATTGGGTATAACAGAATGCAGAACAACTCATGAAAAAAGGTGCAGGTATGCTTACTAAGTGACCCTTATCTTTCTCTTTTATCAAGAGAATTATTCATTAGCCAAGAAAATTTGCATTTATAAATCAGTGCTCATGGCTGTATTGTGCTTCAGCAGCTGTCTTAGATATAAACACTGATCCCACACATACTTATACATATGCTTAATTTTATTCATGGAAATGGTCCCAAGTAGCTTTAATGGGGCCACTGCAGGAATACGCTTTTTTGTGAGAGTACACAATAATCTATCAGAGCTTGCCAGACTGCGCCCATATTTGTATGTGGTGATTTTGATTTACTAAAGCAGAGAAGACAGATTCAACCTTACCTAGGAAAGACCTTATCTCCTCCCTCTCCCCCCAAAAGGATACCTAAATAAGGAAATCTGATGTGTTTCCATTGTTATCCTCCACATAAAACATAACAACTTTTAAACTCTTCTGAATGCACTCATGAAGAGTGTTTTTTTGGATCTGCTGACCCACCATGCAAACTTCAGGGTCTGTGCTTGCCATCTGTGACCTCTACCCACCTTGCCCAATGCCCACCTGGAAGAAAGATGTGGCTGTTTCACTCTTGCAACATCTCCTGAGGTCTTGGAGATCTCCCATGTGACTTCCTCCAATAAAAGACAGTAGAAATGCAAGGTGAATTCAGACACAGAAGTAAGCTACTTGCATAAATTAACTTGATTCATCATAATGAGTATGACAGAGAACTGCTAAAATTGGCCTGCTCAAAAGAGCAATTAAAGATTTATTCAGTGCGCAAACACACTTATTAAAGTATTATGTAAAATATCCACATTTTACTGATTATCATGATAGATTACAGTACAAAGTTTAGGCTAAAATACCTACCACAGACACAAAGACTGGATTAGTCAATCATATTGTCAGACTTGTATAGATTGATCTCCTACAATGGTTTTATATTGAAATGTAAAGCTAAATTTCCATATCAAATCTTTAATTTTCCTAAGTACAACAATTAGCTGTGAAATATGGAGTTTAATCATACCCATCACTTTTCCTTTGCTGTGTCTTTTTTTACAGGGGGAAAAAAAAAATATATATATATATATATATATTATCTGTTCATCAAGTCAGGAGAAATGTGTAGATTTTCATAAAAAATATTAAGTAGGTTAAAATAAGTTTTAATCAGATGAGAACTGAAACATGATACTAGAAGTCAAAGGGATATTTTAAATAAATAAATGGCTGAATACATTTTAATAACAGGGAAGAGATGAAGGAAGAAATTAAATAAGCGAGAAAAAGAAGTAATAAAAATACTTCTTTAAACCGTGCCTTCACCATCATGAGGTAGTACTACTGTCTCCTACCCAGGGTGAATGGGTAGGATGACCCTGGTCATTTTTTTGTTGGTTTCCCTTTCTGGGATAGAAGGTTTTACAGGTAAGAAGAATGTTGGATGAGCCTGGGGTTGTTACTCATTCACTCTTGCTCTCACAAACTATCCCCATAATACGGGGTGTTTGTCAGTACTGCAGGAATATATATTAGCATGTCAGGGCTGGGCATTTGAAGAATATGTTAGGTCATCCTCAGCTGCTTCTGCTGTTTGGGATGCATGGGAGTAAGCACATCCAGGGGAGCAGCTCTTACTCCTTGGGGCAGCTGAAGAGTCACAGCACCCTCCTGGGGTTCTCCATGCAGGATGAGGCCTCAAATACGGAAACATATGGAAAAAAACAAGGTAAAAACAAAAACAAAAACAAGAACAAACAAACAAACAAACAAAATGCCTCAGGTTTAATTATGTGATCTCAATGCAAAAGTAGTCAAGATCTCATTAGTCTGTGCAGAAATATGTATATATTTATGTTCATCTGCATAAAATCCAGAAAGTCTTGGATCTTGGAGTAAATGGTGTTTTCTTAGCTTGTAGCAAACTAATATATTGTGGTATTTCCTCTCAAGTTGATACCCAGTGTTTTTTTTCCTTTGTCTAGCACTTTTGAATCTGTGAAATAAATGAAACACGAGCCATGAATACAATCAATAAAACAGAAATGTGTGTTATTTGTGGTTGTATTTAGCACTCTGATCACTTATTAGGATTTAACACAACTCATCTCAGGTAGCTTTCCTTACGAGAGTAACTTCTACACTACAGCCTGCAAGCACTTTTCTGATAACACTCTTTCCTTAAGACAAACTTTGTACAAATGTAGTAGAGAAAGCACATCAAATCTATTATTTTAGACTAAACTGTTTCTCCTTTGGTATATATATATTCCTTACTGTTTCTTTTACAATCACTACTTACAGGAAAAATAGAGTTATCAAATTTGAGTTCTGTTTGCTTACTTGTTTTTTAACCTATCTCTAATATTCTCGTCCTGGACAGAAAAAAAGATGGAGAGTTTAGGAGGTATAATTCTGCAGCTTGCAGGTGTGAGTCGTCCTAGTTTTAAAGCAGTGCGAATTATATGAGAGGTAAACACATAAAAAGATGGGAAAAGGCTTTTTTTTCCATTTTTCAGAAAAAGTTACATCCATGTATGTACCAAATAAAGCAGTAGATTTACATAAAAGAACATGCTGCATGCAAGTTTCTTCTGAGAACTGTGCCAGAGAAAATTCCCACAAAGGTTTCTAGAGTTGATTTTAGACTTTTGTTTGTTAATGCTGCTTGTATTTCATTTCCTGCTAATTAAAAAATGTACCATATATTGGATTTGTACTAGCAGCACAAGAAACAAATAAAAAGTAACTGAATCTCATCAAGGAAATAAATGAAAACTTCTACTCTGGATCATATCACAGCTCCAAAATTTGCTTTGTATAGATCAGGGAAAGTGTTGTAGGCTTGGATTTTGGAATGACTGAAGTTTTTGTTTTGTGTTTTTTTTTTTTTGTTTGTTTGTTTGTTTGTTTGTTTGTTTGTTTTTGTGTGTGTGCGTTTTGTTTGTTTGTTTGTTTGTTTGTTTGTTTATCAGAAAGGTTAATTTTGCATTTAAATGGAAACTGCTTTGAACTACAAAACTTTTCACTGTAAGCTGAATCACGTTTTGAAAAGCATTTCATACACCTCTTATTTTGAGAAACTGTTTGAGAGGTTTGTACTCTGGCTTTGCACCTAAAACCAGCCAGCAACAGATGCAGTGCAAAACCATGATGGAGTCATGAGAAAATGCAAGATCTGAATCTGTTTGTCTGCTTGATTTGCTGCCAGATGAATTTACTCTGTGCACACGCTAACCTGGCTTAGTACAAGTCAGGTCTACCCCAAAAACAGAATGCTCACATTAGAAGCATGTCCTCCTCAAACTAATGTGCTGTGTCATGGATCTATGGCCTCAGCAGAAAATGACAGTCAGGTCTGTGGGCATCTGGTGGTAGATGTAGATGAATGATGTTATGAATGATGTTACTAAAATTCAGTAATCTATTAGAAAAGTGAAATGTGAATAATTCATAGTGCTGTTCAATCTTCATACCTTAATCTGTTTGGTATTTTAGCTTTAGAAAATGCCTAATGAAGGAAAAGATTAGGGAAACAGTGAATCATTTCATTTCACTGGTACAGTCTTCGAAAAGAGAAGTATCATTGGCTGTGCCTTAATAAAGCAAGAGTGAAACAATCTTCAATCTTACCAAACCTATTAAGAATACATGTTGGTACTTATTTTTACTACTTAGATTTAACACTGTAGTAGCATCTTAAAGTGCATTAAAGGTCAGAATCCCAAAGTGCTCTGCATTGTAGCATACAAGCTGTAGGAGAGAGCACTTTCCTCAAGTGGCAGTTTAGGTAGTCTGGATATATATATATATATATATATATATATATATATATATATATATATATATATATATAAAAGTATAAGAGGAAAACAGAAACAGCAATTGAAGTGACCAAGTTCAGAAAAGTTAGGGTGCTTATGACAGAACCAAGCATCTCTCAGGTCTCCAGACCATGAATGTTGTACCTTTTTAAAATTCTTCAAATACTATTTGATATATTCTTTATAGCCTTTTGGCTTTGCCTTGAGCTTTATAGAAAAAGCCCTGAAAGTAACAGGGTTAAAGTTGCCAGAGCCCTATATGTATGGCTCCATCAGCTCCTACTGTTTCCATGGACACACTAGCTAACCCCTTGACTTTTTCTTGATGCTGTTCTATTAGAAAGTTATTTCTGAGGAAACTGGAAAGGGAGTGGGAGAGGAAAGTTGGTGCTAGAGAAGCATGGGTTCTGTGAAATCCAATGAAGACTACTGATTCATGTGGGGTATTTATGCCTCCAAGAAACAGATAGGATTTCTTTTATCTGTTCTAAATATTTTCCTCATTTACCTTTAATCTTTATTTTATTCTGCCAAAGTATTTGATATGAGCGTTTGAGCTCTCAATCAGCTATACAAAATGAGAGATTATCTTGTCATCTCATTTTTAATCTCTTTTGATTCTGTAAATTGCAAAGGCAAAAGAAGTAGTACCTGAAGTAAGCTCCTGGCAGTGTCTACAGCCTTTTATGGTCCATGTTCACAGTTATATCCAGTCTCTGATTTCTTCACTGTCATCATTTACAGCATCAAAGAGACAGTTAGCTCTCTTCTGCTCTGTTAAAAAAATCAAAGCAAGTTCATTAAATTATATATACATGTACTTGACAGGTTGTTTTAGATGTCTTGCTTTAACACTCAGTGGAAAGTAGCTTGATTTGGTACAATTAGGGCCTAACATGTTCCCAAAAATAAAAAGGATATGTTTTTATAAAGTTATTTTTTTGCATCTCAGTCTGAAATGTTATCTTGTTCCCCAAATGGGGAAAATGTGAGTTCTTTGCATTACATTGCAAAATAAATAAAATCTCACTAATACCTATTCCATTTCTATCAATCAATAGCCTTCCAGAACTCACAGTTCATTGCTTTACTTTGAAAAGCCTTTGGGAGCAAAGGGAAAGTGGAAGTCCTTGAAGGGTTTCCATGGTCAAAAGTAAATGGATGTGCATCTGCTGAAAACAAAACAATGCTAGAAGCTCTTGATGAGCTTTTAGTAAAGCACACTAAAGCAAAAAATCTCACTCTCAGACAAACCAAACTGCAGCCCTGCTTGCCTAAGGTCTCATGTGAATATGGACTTTGAAATGAAAACACAACTCAGGATGTAAATGTCAAATGTGATTTTTACAAAAGTAGGTTGAACAACCACCATAGATCTGGTCATCTGAACTCAGATACTCCAACAGTGTATCATTTTAAAGGGGTTTCTTTTTATTAAATGACTTTTTTTTTTTTTTTTTTTTTTTTTTTTTTTTTTTTTTTTTCTGGCTAACATAAGCATCCATATCTGATTTAAACTTTTTCTGAAAGGGAATAATTTTCTATTAAATATTATAACAGGAATATATCAGGTCCTATTGCCTCACTCCTGTAAAGAAATAATTCATGTCCAGTTCTTGTAGTGGCATCATAAAACTCTAACATTTTAATATCTAGTTTCAAATTTAAAATGACACCTCAAAATGATTCATCTCTCAGATAAAAAGTTCCTTTTCTTCAAGAAGAAAAATACATGCATAGAGGTCAGCCCCTAAAATAATTGTATTTCCACATTGAGATCAAAAACTGAGATTTTAGGTATATTTATATGGCAAAAATACCACAACAATGACAGCTGGATTATTTTATGTATCCTAATTATTTTTTGTCAGAGAACCTTTTCTCCTTCATTCACTTTCAGCTACCTACCTCCTGCTGCTATTTCTTGCTCGCAGTGTTTGCTGCTCATGGCAGCATGAGAAAACTGTCTTAGGGATCCAGCTTGACCAAGACCATGTTTGGCAACTTTCAGGAAAAGAGAAAATAAATGGACAGAGGTTAGGAACTGAATACATATCTAAGAATCAGGATAACTCAGAAATCTGAGGTCACTGTTATCTCTATACACCTCATCCAGGAGCAAAAGGAAAAAATGTGTTAGAAAGGCTAAACCCAATGCATGGGAGAAAAGCTCTAGGAATAAATAACAGGGAACTTTTTATGTCATAAATACAGATTACAGGAGCTGAAGTATTGCAGGTGATATTAACTATTTTTTTGACAACCAATTTTCTAAGTAATTGAAAATCTACATTCTGATTTATGCTATTTCCAGAAATGCTGTACGAGTCTGAAAGATGGCAAAGATACTAAGCTAAAAGACTTAATGCTGAAAAGGTCTTAGGCCAGTTTGTTGAGACATTTACTCAAAGGTCTAGAAAAAGTGTGAATCTGATGATGTTGAATGATAAGGGAGCCCTGAACAGCTTCTATGGGCTGCACTCTTCCCCTAAGACACCTTCTGTCTGCTGACAATTTTACCAAAACAAGGAACGATGACAACATGAAAACTTCATTTCACCTGTCAAAACAGGCAGTGCTTTATGTGCTGCACAATGTCTATTTAAATAGTGAATAACAGTGCTTAATATTCCAGCAGCACATCAATGCCTGACTGTATTTAAACAGAAAAAAAAAAAAAAGAAAAAAAAAAAAAGTACAGAGAAAATCTGCAGCCTTGCACCACAGGTGAACCCATTCCAATATCAGCCATTACACTTTATACCTCTGAATAGTTTGATGCATTGAGTGGTGTACGAAGAACTGGGAGACCATGTCCTCATCAAGCAGTGAAGACCAGCAGATGACACCTGACCTGTATGATACCATTCAAGCTACTTTATACAGACGTTCTATTAGCAGAAATCATCCCTCTACTCTTCAGAATATTGTATATTTTCTCTCTGTCCTGCCTTCTCCTCAGCTGTGTCTCCATAGGTGGAGCAGGCTAGTTGCTCTTCTCCTTGAATAATTCAGGATGGAAAATTGTTTTTTATATCACTTTGTGAGCAACAACGAGTTGTTGCAAGCAATTCTGTCATCAGCCAAGGAAGCAGGGAGACAGGAGAGGTATTGCTGAAGGTGTCACCTGACTGTGCATATTGGTACTCAGAGACTTATACTAAATATCTGATATACTGGGATAGCTCTGTAACCGCTGGAAGGTGCACCTTCTCCTCAGCCTTACCTTCAATTCAACACAAATTTAAAGCAATGAATTCCCCCACTGTTTACGGCTACAGACTGAGGATCCACAGCAGCAAGCACCCCAGAGCCATCACCTTGCAAGCACCCACTGGCAAGGAAGCTCACGTATTAGTTTTCTCACCTATTGAGAAAGGAAAATCTAGATGCTGAAATGAGAGAGATCAAGTCAACAAAAAGGCACAAAGTCACATTACGTCAGCCATAGCTTTAGCCCCCTCCTTCCTCACAAACACAAGATTGCACCTAAATAGCTCTCTGGTTAAAATAACAGTGGTTTAATGGGATAGCATTTACAGGAAACTGAAATATCCCTTAATAGGCTGGTTATATGTGCTCTAGGGACCTTGGATAATTAGGATTTCATAAGAAAGCGAGGCAGCAGGATAACTGCATTACTCTTAGTGGAACATTGGCCAAAAAGAATTGACCTTAACTATTTTCTAACACTCATTTAGTTAGAGCTGGAAACAATTTCTTAGTGAACTTTGGAAGTGAAACCAAGTCTATTTGTTTTGGCAATGAATATTTGTCAAAACATTTTAGCACGGGTTTACAGATGTATTTCATCTCTTACATATGTTTTTCCCTTCATCTCAAACACAGAGGTTGATGAAACAACTAAAAATATGAATAGAGACGTGTTAAGAGCTTTTGTCTTTTAGTAAATCAGGCTGTTTATACTCCTTATATTTTACTACTGGAACTCGTTAACAGTAAGACTATTGTCATTTAACAGTGTTGTTTTCAAATAACAACGAAAACAGATCTTACAAAAATATTTTTTTTTCTGCTGCTCCAATGCCTACAACTGCAGTCATAGTTATTGCACATAATCAATATTGACCAGTTAAGCAAGATTTATTGCATGATAAATTAACATCTTTATTACAGTAACTGTATTTTGCCTATTTCCAAAATGCCTGAAATAATTCATGTCCTTTGGGAAACAACATTTTTTAAATTTACTGTACCTGTCGATTACAAATCAATAAACATTTCAGTAATGTATATGATTGCTGATTCTGACTGATATCATTTTAACCACTGTGATAAATATGAAATATAGTCACCATAAGAATAATGAAAATGTAATGAAAGGAAGGCAGACTTGCAATAAAGGAATGATTGTAAATGCCAGAAGAGTATTCCTATTAGATGTCAAAAATAGTGTCATATAAAAGAGACAAAGTTAAATGTTTTATCATTACTGTAATTTCAATTCAGAAAATGAAATGAGTTTGCTAACAGCAGCTACTGCTGGAGGGGAAAAGACGGTTAATTAATTTAACCTAGCTAACACTGATCTCAGAAGTTCACCCGGGGTCCAGTCTTGTTCCTACTGAAGCCAGTGACAGCAAAAGTAAGCTTTGATGAGGTTCCTGATATGGCAGTGATGTTTGCTCAGTTCTAAGAAAGCAAATTATCAAAGTAATAAGAAATTTTGTCTGTCTCCAAAGCCTGTGTTTTTCTCATAGTTAGCCATAGTATAGGAATTATTCACATTACTGCTTTGTTAATTACTACTATGTAAAAAACATTTTCATCAAAACTATATTGTTGTAATAAATTGGATTTTTGACTAATTAAATTTCCTCAAATACCAGTGTTTCCATGGAAATGCATTACTTTTAACAATAACAACTAAAAATTCTAAAAGCAGCAAAGCTCTCTCACACATCCCTGCATGTCCCAGTTCTCCACCAGCCACAGTTTTCATAAGGTACAATGCAGTTTACCAGTAAGAGACAGTGATGCCCATCCTAAGAGGGCAATGAGAGAACTGGGCACCTGAGACACTGCATCCCATGCTCACTGGAGACCGTGTGGTGGGTCTCACAGACAAAACAAAATCAATTTTCAGTATTGTTCCAGTAGTTCTCAGAGAAGAAAAACAATTCTATAATTCTAGCTGCAGTATTCCAGTCTCTTTTAGTAGGGTATTTACCTAATTCCACAGAACTGGGAAAGATTTTCAGCCACTGATCTGGGATCCATGCTACCTCAGGGACTCAGCAAGAAATCCCTCAGAGTTTAATGAAGAACATTATCCAAAATGGTTGCTATTAATCTTCTGTCCACAAAGTCATTGCTCTGAATGTTAGAATATTTAGACTACGTTCATTTCCAACTTGCCTTTATTTAAGATCATTCGTTCCTGTTTTTAAACAACTCTTTCCCTTCCTTGCTGTTTGCCTCAGTCTGGCAGTAGAAACAGTTTGTGGGTTTGGGTGGGTTTTATTTTGGGTTTTGCTTATTGGATTAAGCAGACCAAGATCTTTTAGTCTCCTCTGCAAAGGTTTCTACATTCTTTCACCATTCTCATTCCAGTAGTTCTCTGCATTTGTTCCATTCTGAATGCATGTATTTCTTTGTACACATTTCCCAAGAGGGACAATGCCCAAACTGCAAACTGTTATGAACTCAGTTCCCTTGAGATCAGCTATTTCCTTTTGCTTCTTCCTGTCCAAACTTTATTTCCAATTCACAAGCTCTCTGCTTACTGCACAAGTCTTCTTCCCCTTAGCAAATAAATAAATAAATAAATCTTATCATGTCTTGGTATCATTTCATTTCTATTAAACTGTATCTCAGAGTCATTAAGCTCTTGCTATATGAGATCCCTCTCCTCTGTATGAAAGATGTTTCTGAACTTCACACGATGAGCAAATTTCATCAACACTGACACTTCTGGTGGCAAGGGCATTTCTGAAAATATTTAAACGTAATTTGACAAAGTACTTTTGAATTTCTCCACCAGTAATTTCTTACGAATCTGACAGGTTTTTTTCTGTCAATGCAACTTGTTCTCATCTTCGTTTAGCCAGTTCATTTAATGCATTACAGTTCTGCTAGTAACCCCCATCTTAATCTTCTCAACTTATAATTTCCTATGTGCCACTATGTCAAATGCTTTTCTAAAGTCAAAAAAAAAAAAAAAAAAAAGATGTGATCTACTGCATGTTATGTGTCAAAAACTAGCTTTCATCAAAGAAATTTCTCAAGAAAATCTGGCACATACTTTCTTTGGAAAACATCGATTACTTTTTTTACCATTTACCACAGTGTATACAATTCATACCATTTCTTCTCTTTTTCCTGAACATGACTGCCTATATTTTTTATTCCCTAGTCACATATTCTATCTGCCCTTAATGAAGAGTTTTACTAAACATATTTGAAAGCAAATCTGTGAGTTGATAGATTTTTATTTTTAAAAAATATATTGACTATTTTTTTAAAGTAGAGCTAACATTTTTTTCTTTTTCTGTTGAGTGTTTGGGTGAGAATAGGCTAAATCCATAATTACCTGTACAGCCAAAGTTTTTCCCTATTCAATGGCTCAACCTTTCTTTACTATTTCGTCTTAGCAAAAGAGGGATTGTTAAATGACTGTGCTAGACTAATTTAAAAAATCAGATCATATTAAGTTTTTCTGCCTTGGGATCTAGAAAAGAAGTTTAGAATTGTGGCTGAGGCTTGAGACTACTTTAGATAAAATTGAGTGAGTTACAAATTCAAGTGGGAAAAAAAGATAAAAGACACTGTCATTTTTCAGAAGGCCTGCTACTTTGAGATTGCAGTGCCTGAAAATATTCCCTGCTTAGTGACATGCCCTTAACCTTGGAGATGACTTCTCTTTACCTCCTTTCACAGAATATCTGATTTAGAATAAGACAAGCAGATGTTTTGAGTAGTAACTTAATGCTGGTGTTTGGTGATTTCTGTTATATAAAATCATTTTGAGTCCTGACAGATTTGAAAGGTCCCAGGTGCCCTGAACAGCTCTCATCTTCTTTGTTCCCTCAAAGACTTATTCCTATTTAGTACTCCCACCTGTGTTGAGCACCTGAACTTGAGTCTGGCCTCTATACTTGTTGGAGCAGGACTAACAGCAGTAAAGCTGTTCTATAAACGTTGATGATTTTAGCTGGATAACCATGTGTACTTCAGCTGGGAAATACAGATTCTTAGCTTTCTGGAAAGCAAAATTGAAAACTGCACTATACGCAACTCTGCAATTGAAAAGCTAAAGGGCTTTTTTATTGAATATATTTTGCCTGAGATGTGCATGGCTTTTCTTGTCTCAAATGCTCTCCTATTATAGATCAGTCTGTAGATCCAAACATATGATGGCTTTTTTACTTTGTGGTAACTTTTTATCATCCACATGAAAGTTCATAATTCTGAACAGAAAACAGCAGATGATCTTTGAAGGGAATATCTCTCCAAAGAAACAGATTGAATATCTGCTTGGAGAACACTCAGAATTCCCCATTCAGAAGTTCTATGGTAATCTTCTGAGCAATTCTAACAGAAATCACTAATTCTGATTCTTTTCAGAGTCATTTGCTTTGGGGTGCAGTGGATCTTTGTATGGTATTAGTACACTAGTTCCTGTTCCTATAGCATTACGTGACAGCTGGGAATTGAGTGCACCTCCAGTAAGTTTGCAGACAACACCAAGTTCAGGTGAAGTGTTGATCTGCCAGAGGCCCTGCAGAGGGACCTGGACAGGTTGGATCAATGGGCAGAGGCCAATGGGTTCAACATGGCTAAATGCTAGGTCCTGCACTTTGGCCACAATAACACAGAATCACAGAATCACAGAATTTCTAGGTTGGAAGAGACCTCAAGGTCATCGAGTCCAACCTCTGACCTAACGCTAGCAGTCCCCACTAAACCATATCCCTAAGCTCTACATCTAAACGTCTTTTGAAGACTTCCAGGGATGGTGACTCCACCACTTCCCTGGGCAGCCTGATCCAATGCCTCACAACCCTTTCAGTAAAGAAGTTCTTCCTAACATCTAACCTAAAACTCCCCTGGCTCAACTTAAGCCCATTCCCCCTCGTCCCGTCACCAGGCACGTGGGAGAACAAACCAACCCCCACCTCGCTACAGCCTCCCTTGAGGTACCTATAGAGAGCGATAAGGTCGCCCCTGAGCCTCCTCTTCTCCAGGCTGAACAAGCCCAGCTCCCTCAGCCGCTCCTCGTAGGACTTGTTCTCCAGGCCCCTCACCAGCTTCGTCGCCCTTCTCCGCACCCGCTCAAGCACCTCGATGTCCTTCTTGTAGCGAGGGGCCCAAAACTGAACACAGTACTCGAGGTGCGGCCTCACCAGAGCTGAGTACAGGGGGATGATCACCTCCCTAGCCCTGCTGGTCACACTGTTCCTGATACAAGCCAGGATGCCATTGGCCTTCTTGGCCACCTGAGCACACTGCTGGCTCATATTCAGCCGACTATCCACCATCACTCCCAGGTCCTTCTCTGCCTGGCAGCTCTCCAACCATTCCTCTCCCAGCCTATAGCTCTGCTTGGGGTTATTGCGCCCCAGGTGCAGGACCCAGCACTTGGCCTTGTTGAACTTCATGCAGTTGACCTCAGCCCATCGGTGCAGCCTATCCAGATCCTCCTGCAGAGCTTTCCTACCCTCAAGCAGATCGACACATGCGCATAGCTTGGTGTCATCTGCAAACTTACTGAGGGTGCACTCGATGCCCTCGTCCAGATCATCAATGAAGATATTAAAGAGGACCGGCCCCAGCACCAAGCCCTGGGGGACGCCACTAGTGACTGGCCTCCAACTGGACTTGGCTCCATTCACCACGACTCTTTGGGCCCGGCTATCCAGCCAGTTTCTAACCCAACGAAGCGTGCGCCAGTCCAAGCCAAGAGCAGCCAGTTTCTTGAGGAGAATGCTGTGGGAGACGGTGTCAAAAGCCTTGCTGAAGTCAAGGTAGACCACATCCACAGCCTTTCCCTCATCCACCCAGCGCGTCACTTTGCCATAGAAGGAGATCAGGTTCGTCAAGCAGGACCTGCCTTTCATAAACCCATGCTGACTGGGCCTGATCGCCTGCTTGCCCTGCAAGTGCTGCGTGATGACTCTCAAGAGGATCTGCTCCATGAGCTTCCCTGGCACTGAGGTCAAACTGACAGGCCTGTAGTTTCCCGCGTCAGTCCTCTGGCCCTTCTTGTAGATGGGCGTCACATTTGCTAGCCGCCAGTCAACTGGGACCTCCCCCGATAGCCAGGACTGTTGATAAATGATGGATAGTGGCTTGGCCAGCTCCTCTGCCAGTTCTCTCAGTACCCTTGGGTGGATCCCATCCGGCCCCATCGACTTGTGCACATCTAAGTGCCGTAGCAGGTCACCAACCAGTTCTTCGTGGATAGTGAGGGCCACATCCTGCTCCCCATCCCCTTCCACCAGCTCAGGGTACTGAGTATCCAGAGAACAACCGGTATTGCCGCTAAAGACTGAGGCAAAGAAGGCATTGAGCACCTCCGCCTTTTCCTCATCTCTTGTAACTAAGTTTCCCCCCCGCATCCAGTAAAGGATGGAGATTCTCCTTAGTCCTCCTTTTTGTGTTGATGTATTTATAGAAACGTTTTTTGTTATCTTTAATGGCAGTAGCCAGATTGAGCTCCAGATGAGCTTTGGCCTTTCTAATTTTGTCCCTGCACAGCCTCGCTACATCCTTATAGTCCTCCCTAGTGGCCTGCCCACTTTTCCAAAGATTATAAACCCTCTTTTTTCTCCTAAGATCAAGCCACAATTCTCTGTTGAGCCAGGCCGGTCTTCTTCCCCGCCAGCTCATCTTTGGGCACTTGGGGACAGACCGTTCCTGTGCCATTAAGATTTCCCTCTTGAAGAGCGCCCAGCCTTCCTGGACTCCTCTGCCCTTCAGAACCGCCTCCCAAGGGACTCTGCCAACCAGTGTCCTGAGCAGCTCAAAGTCAGCCCTCCAGAAGTCCAATACAGCGGTTTTACTGGTCCCCTTCCTGGCCTCACCAAGAATAGAGAACTCCACCATTTCGTGGTCACTCTGCCCAAGACAGCTCCCGACAATCACATCCTCCACCAGTCCTTCTCTGTTTGTGAAGAGAAGGTCTAGCGGGGCACCACCCCTGGTAGGTTCACTAACCAGCTGCGTCAGGAAGCTATCTTCCACGCTCTCCAGAAACCTCCTAGACTGCTTTCTCAGGGCTGTGTTGTGCTTCCAGGATATGTCAGGGAAGTTGAAGTCCCCCACGAGTACAAGAGCTGACGATTTTGCAACTTCTGTCAGCTGCCTGTAGAGTTCCTCATCCGTCTCCTCATCCTGGTTCGGCGGTCTATAGCAGACCCCGACCAGGACACTAGCCTTGTTGTCCCTGCTGATCCTAACCCAAAGGGACTCGACCTTGTCATTCCCAGCCTCGAGTTCTACAACATCGAAAGACTCTCTAATATAGAGAGCCACACCACCACCCCTTCTGTGCTGCCTGTCCCTTCTAAAGAGCTTATAGCCAAGCATTGCAGCACTCCAGTCATGAGACTGGTCCCACCACGTCTCCGTGATGGCAACCAAGTCGTAGCCTGCCTGCCGCACGATGGCTTCCAGCTCCTCCTATTTGTTACCCATGCTGCGTGCATTGGTGTAGATGCACTTCAGCTGGGCAATTGCCTTATCCTTCGGCCTTGCCATCGTTCCCCCTGGCACAGCCCCAACAATCCTAGCTTCAACCCCATCCCCCTTCTTACCTAATTTAAAGCCCTCTCAATGAGCCCTGCCAGCTCCTGGCCCAGGATCCTTTTTCCCCTGAAAGATAGGGACCCGTCTGCGGCCATCAGGCCAGGTGCTGAGTAAAGTGCCCCACGATCAAAAAACCCAAGATTTCTGCGTTGGCACCAGCCCCGGAGCCACGTGTTTAACAGGTGGGCTTTCCGTGTCCTCTCTGAACCCCTCCCTGCCACCGTAACCCCATGCAACGCTACAGGCTGGGGACAGAGTGGCTTGAAATCTGTGCAGAGGAAAAGGATATGGGGGTGTTGGTCAACACTTACCTGAACATGAGCCAGCAGTGTGCTTAGGTGGCCAAGAAGGCCAACGGCATCCTGACTTTTATCAGGAATAGTGTAGCCAGCAGGACCAGGGAAGTGATTGTCCTCCTGTACTCAGCTTTGGTGGTCACACCTCAAGTACTGTGTTCAGTTTTGGGCCGCCTCAATACAAGAAAGACATTAGGTGCTGGAGCATGGCCAGGGAAGGGCTAGGAAGCTGGTGAAGGGTCTGGAACACAAGTCCTATGAGGAGCAGCTGAGGGAACTGAGTTTGTTTAGTTTGGAGAAGAGGAGGCTCAGGGGAGACCTTATTGCTCTCTACAACTTCCTGAAAGGAAGGTGTTGGGATCTGAGGGTCGGCCTTTTCTCTCAGATAACTAGTTATAGGACCAGAGGGAATGGCCTCAGGTTGCTCAAGGGGAGGTTCAGGTTGGAAATTTGGACAAATTTCTTCTCAGAAAGAGCAGTCAGACAGAATGGGTTGCACAGGGAAGTGGTGGAGTCACTGTCCCTGGGGGTGTTCAAGAAAAACTTGGACGTGGTGCTTATAGACATTGTTTAGTGGGTGATATTGGTGGTAGAGGGATGGTTGGACCAGATGATCTTGGAGTTCTTTTCCAGCCTTAATGTTTTAATGACACAATACAAGTAGTTTCTAGCCAACAACTGTTTTCTTGATTTATCTAGCATAAACATTTTTCCTCTAACATCATAGGGCATTTTTCTAATGGACATGTATTTTTTCTAGGACCACCTGAAAAATAAAATAGATTCTTTCATACTTTATAAGTTCTGTCTTCCATATTATGTTTGCAGTCTAGCTCCTTCACTTTATTTCATTTATTCACAATAAGTGAAAAGGGTTGTAAAAAACTCTCAAATTTTTTTCTCAAATTTTTGTTACATTTTGTTACAAGAAATGTTTGTTACATTTCTTTAGAATTTGAATAGCATGTGAATTCAGGAAATTTAATTTTTGACTGTTGAAGTAATAAAATTAATACAATGTTTATCAAGTGTATTCTAAGAGGGGACAAAGAGAAATTACAAGGGTGTGTCCTTGTCATTTCTCCTCTGCTTTTACCCCAGAAATATTGACACCCAGAAATATTGCACATTCTGCATGTGCAAAATTCTGCTCTCAGCCAGATGTATGAAATTCCCTTTGAAAATTAATGAGAGTTTCTCATGCATATATTAGACCAGTATTCTGGCCACAGAGTTTGAAAAAGAAAATGATCTACTTATTTATCTAATCCAGATTTTCTTCAGACAAAGTTAAAGAATTAAAATTTTGCCAGTGTTACAGACCTGAATTGTTGTCCAGCAATGTGTTTATACTTTTTAAAGATATATAAATAGTCATAACTATTCTACTGTGGATAGCAACTAACATTACAGAGAAATACTTCATTTCTATAAAATTTCACTGAATATATTGTATGTATATTTTTTCCTAATAAGGAAAGTATATAAGTTTAAGAGGAAAAAGTCATCACCTCAACTAAGTAAATTTGCTGATAAAAACTTATGTTTAATCCAGGGTTACAACAATGAATTTCACGACAATTTCATAGAAGTGATTAAACTCGATATTGAACCTGTTACATAGCTTATTCAGAATAAGGTCCTACACATCTGCGTTATCAGATGCTGAGCTGAGTAGACATTGTTTATACAAAAGGAGGTAAGAGATTTTGGACCAAAAGTTTGTGTGGTTAAAGAAATGTATATTTTTAATCCTCAAATTTTATTTGTCATAAAATATTTTTAAAGATGAGATCTAAAGTACTGGATAGACCTAGCGATTAGCAATACTGTTCAAAGGTCATATTCTCTACTGTGTACTGATGCTGGTGAAATTTCACCAACCTAAAATCCACTGTTGATTCCTGAATACCATTCCTAAGCATTCTTTCAAAGTTCATAATGACTAAACCCAGAACTTCAGAGTTAGATCAGCATCTTCTTTATCTCCACATCAGCTATCTAATGCTTACAGTAAAACAATCCATTCCAAACCAAGTAGAAATGTGGTGATTTGTACATGTTCTAGCAGAAAGGCGTTCATTCTACATTCCACAGAAGTGCATTAATTAGCATTCCTATAGAGTGTCACAACACAGAAATAAAGGGATGATATGTACAAAAGTGAGGAAATGATTTATCAATACTTTGAACCTCTTTGCACAAATGACTGCCAAAAAGTAAAGACAATGGTACTGTAGCATACCAGAAAGAATACACAGTATATTAGTCATACATTTTTTTCTGATCTTGAGGGGAAGTATTTGGCATTTCTAAAAGTTAATTAATTCATTAAAGAAAAGAAGTATTGAATCAAAATTTTAAGGATGTCTACAACCAGTCTTAGAAATTTGAATATACTAAAAGAGGAAAGAACGTTATTCTGAAATCACATCAAAGAAAAATAGGTCAGTATTATTTCAAAAACCCTGAGGTCACATTGATTTTATATAGCTCCACTTTGGTCATACTTGAAAAGGGCAAATAAATATTTAAGGAAAAATATTTCAAATGTACTCTAAAGAGTGCTGCTACTTGAGTCAAATGAGGAAAAAAAAAAAAATCAAGAAGGCAGCCACCCTCACTGTCATGTTCAGAGAGAGAGATGAATCACAGTGAACACCCTGAAGATCAATGACTCCTAGCTGTGTCAGAATGAAGTTCAGGAAAACTCTTTGGGTTCCTGAGCTTCCTTCTTTTTCACTTTGAGATCATACATTGCGAGTTCAAATGCTTTTATTGATCAAGCTATCAGGTAAGAAGACAAGTCCCCAGTTATTTAGTACTTCACAAGTCAAAAACACTGTAATCAAGAAAATGTATAGCTTTAAACATTGGGATTATCACAAAATAAGCTAAGACCAAGGATGTTCTATTTTCAGTGTTACTGAAAAATGGCTAATATATATAAACCAAATGGAAGTGGAAAGAATATGATGTACAGATCCAGTTCAATGAGCCAGTGATTACACTGATTTCACAATTTCTGCATGGCTTCATCTCATGAATTACTACTAATTCTCTTCAAACCTTGCCTTACCTTTGCATCATATGGGGTCTAAAAGAACTATTGGAAGATTTTGGAAGATTTTGCCACAAATCTTAAAGAATGACAAAAAACTGCACACTAGCTGGGAAATAAGTGTGTGACCACGGTAGAAACTACCAACTGTCTGCAAGTTGCAGAAGGTATATGCTAGAGCATTTTACTGAATAATATCTCAATACACAGACTCACTTGCAATACGGATTCTGATAAAGAGTGGACATTAAATAAAATATCAAAATTAGACATATGCAAAACAGCACCAAAAAAAAATAATATAGTGTTTGTTTGTTTGTTTGTTTGTTTTATAAATTCACTTATCCATATTATTGACTACATCCTAGGGAAGGCAGACCAGAAGACCTAGGTATACCTAGGGAAGTAATTCCAGAAGCCATATGCAACAACAGAACTCAGAGAGAAGAATATACATGTATATGCATGTATGTATGTATATAAAAGTTTACAAAATGACAAGCAGCATGTCATTTCATTTGCCAGCTCACTGTGTGTACATTACAAGAGTGCAACTTTCAAATATGTAAAAGGTCAACAGGAACTGTACGAAGTTAAATTACAAAGTTAAACCACAAATGAATTCTGCATGAGTCTGTTTCACAAACACAGTGATAACTACATATTCTGGCAGGGTTTCTGTTCTTATCAAGATTTTGAATGGGTTAACTTCGCGTTAAAACCTTGCAATTGTTCTCACCCTTTCACTGGGGAGCTAATCAGCCTGGTTCTTCAAAACATGCTAAAAATATTCCATAAATTTGTCCTCTTTGTGATCCTTAGCAGTGGACACAATAACTCATGTAGAGCATTCCACCAGAAGCCCTATATGTATTTTTACGAATATCTCAAACATCCTCAGTCAGTTTTATATATCATCACTGGATGTTTTAAAAGCAAAATGACCATAACTAAAGACAAGCTACAAGGTCCAGCTACACACTGAAGAACACATGAAGAACTGGCAAACACATGAAATACTGTTTGTGTACTTAATGAGAATGTGCAAGGATGCTCTTTTTCACAACAATAACAACAAAAACAACAACTACTAAAAAAGTGCAATATTAAAAGTGTAATATTATTCTGTAACATTGTATGACATCCACATTTTTATGCAAGACTCTCAGGTCATCCGGATATCAGCTTCCAAAACACACATTTTTCTTCCTCTGGGAAAGAAACAAGACCCATGAAGTGTGCCTCTGACTTACATACATTTTCTTTGTTTTTTAGTTTTATTAAATGACCAGAGTAGATAAAGAAGGGAAATATTGTCATGTGAAATTTTTAGTTTAGTCAGAAAATAAAATTTTCCAAAAGCAAAGCAATCTCCCAAAATGCTAACTCACAAACAAATTTCTGTATTGGAAAGCTTGCAGCTGACTTTATTTCAGCATGGTTTATACCTTCCAGAATCAAACATTTTCTAAACATTCTGGGGAAAAATAATTAATTTTATTATTATTTATTTATTATTGCCAGGGAAAAGTAGCTCATTGTGCTACATGACCATAGGAAGCATGTAGTTTTGTATCTTTTTTTTATGACCTCAAACATTCAAAAATTATTTTGTATTTTCCTAGTTTGATTGTTGTTTATTTGTTTTCCTTTGGCAACAAAATTACAGGAAACACTTTCAAAAATCATGTACAGAACAGACTTGATATTTTTAAAAACACTTATTTTTTTGTTGTTGCTGTTGATGACCAAAAGACTTTCAAATATGAAAAAAAGTTATATACAAAAATATGAGGATGAGGAAATGAGAAAATGGGAAGGGCAAAGTTTGAGAAAAAAAATAGAAAATAATGCAGTAGAAGTGTTGAAAGAAAACACAATTTTGCAGTTGTTTGTGATTACCTTTGCCTATTTACATTAAATTGTAAATTCACTATTTTCCTACTACTATAAGCCAGACAGGATCTATTGATTAGGAATATTAATTATGCATTTACAAACCTTTAGTCACAGTTTGTATATTTCTATTGTACAGCTCTTCATGATAGATTTTCCATATTAAATAGTCTATTGGTCATGAACCAAATAAAAACTAAAAAATCAATGTCTTCCCTATGTATTCATTCTACCTTGTAATTGTTGTTCACAAGCTAATGATTATTCTCTTACAGTCCCCAAAAATATAATGGCAAACATTGGGTGTTTCATAATCTAAATGCACCGCTCCTCTCCACTGTGTTCTCCTCTAGTGCAGAATTTAGCAGTTTGAGCTGATCATTCAGGTTGTTTGTCATTACATTTTTTCATGGTCTTCAGTCACAAAAACTTTTTAATGTTTTATTTTCCTGTATAAGCAAACACTAGTTTTCCAGCTTGTACCTGAATTTCACCAAACTTGCTGCTGCACCTAATTTTAAGGACAAGCTTCGATTATGTGTTTTCAATAAAATATTACAACATAGGCTAATGTATTCCAACAGTGAATAATGAATAGCTAATATAAGTTTTAAAAAAGAATTATGTCAAAAAATGTGCTTTAGCTATCACTAAAAGATCACACCATCTTCCCTTCCTCTGCTACATAGCAGATTGTAGCCAACAGTGAAACCTGAAAATACCATCTTTAGACAAAGAGATTCTACTTTTGGTTACAGCTCTTTAAGACAGAATAAATAAATTAATTAATAAAATAAAATAAAATAAAATAAAATAAAATAAAATAAAATAAAATAAAATAAGAAAATCTAATGAATACTAAAGGTTTCTTTCATTTATTTCAGTTTCAAATAATCTAATGTATTTGTGACAGAAAGTAATTTAATCCATATTTGTACTGAGAAGGGAAAAGATTCTGATTCTTTAATTAACTTTTATTTCATATGTATGTATTTGTATATTCCAAGCACCTAAAACTGTTGAAGACTGGGAAAGCAAGAAATTGTCCCCAGAATCACAGACTCGAGCAGCTGTAACTACAGAGAATGTTTCTTTCTTCTTCTTCTTAAGGACACTACCTCTAAAAGAAATTTTAACTGAATCTTTGTATACCTCCTTTTGGGATGCTGTTGCCCACATATCTTTGCACACATCTCTGAGACCTTTTTCATGGGAATAAAGTCAGGTTTCTGTGCCTACAGAGAGCTTCAAGAGCATATTTTGTATCACAGTGAAAAAGTCTGTGCAGACTTTTTCAGAAGCAGAACCGATGTCATCATGTTTACTTACGGGCCCAAAAAGTAGTGGTACGCTATAGGGAGTGCTTTCAGCCTGTCAGAAACCACGCTGGATTCATCTCACAGTCTAGCAGTGAGCATTCATCTCTATTGATATTTCTTAAATGGTATCTGTCAATCTACTAACAGTACAACTCCTTTTTATTAAGAAAATGACAGTCAAAGGACTACATTTCCACATGTATGCTTTATACTATACCACTGTAGTTAGAGCATCTACTGAAATTCAGAGGGAGTTGGGCTAATTTCTTTCTATCGTCTGATGGAAGAAAAATCTATTTCTCCAAAAGATTAAATTTTCATTGGAATACCAGCTATTCTGGGGGAGATGCCATTGATCCATTTTGCATGGTGAATATAAAGATTTATTCAGTCAAAGATGCACACAAAAAGCAAGCTCTCACTCACTCTGCTCATGGACCCTGACAGCAGGTTTGCACCTTCTTCCAGGTGTGCTCCTCTACCACCTCTGGACTAAGCTCCGCCAGATTCATTCTGGGTTGGAACCACGCCACAATGGGCCCAACTCTGTAACCAACTCACACCCTGGTACAACTCCACAGCTCAGGATTTCTCTGCCACTTGATACAGTAAATATTACTACTAGCAATACTAAAAGTAGCAACTACTTTCCACTTTCCTTGTATTTTATATCTATGAATTTGTATAAAATCTTATTAATAATTAATACCAGAGACAAAATAACAGAAGTAATATTAATAAATATTTATACTCTCTACCTTTGAACAATATCAGATATACTTATTATTCTAATAAAACTATGAAATTCTTTAAAACTCTGCTAAAAGTGATGAAAAAGAGTACTATATAAGAACTTCAGATTAAGGTCATGCATTTCAGCTCAACCAAAACACTTTAAAAATGTTACCCATAACTATAATGTATTTCAGTGGTTCGACCATAAGAGACATCTCAGATTGGACAAAGCAGCTTTCAAAATGTACTGTAACTTATATGTAGCATTACCACTTAGAATAAGGAACTGAAAGAAAGCGTTATCTACATCTATAGCTGCAGGATAGAAAATTGATGAAAGTTTTGCAAATTAAAGTTGAATGACAACTACAATCTCTACATGGTGGTTAAGACCCCCTTGAGCAAGTTTTGGAGTAGGATCAAATGTTAGCAGAAATCACTAGTTTGGTAGGTGGATTGAATTTAAAACCTGTAAAAGACAGTGAAAATACAGATGCAATGGGACCCTTGGTGAACTCAATGCTGCCAGTGATAGATCTTTAACTAGAGATCTGAGAGTAACTCTGATATATACTTGAAAAGTCGAATCAGATCTCTACTATGATCAGACCAGTTTCTTTCAGACTTTCTTCCCCCAAGGATAGCACCATATAGAGTACACTATCTCCCTTCACATGTGCTGAAGCCATGGTCTTAAACTAGGCTCTAGAAAGAGATTTAGAACCAAGGTCGCTAGTAGGTCAAGGGAGGTGATTGTCCCGCTCTACTCTGCGCTGATGCGGCCTCACCTCGAGTACTGTGTGCAGTTCTGGGCACCACAGTATAAAAAGGACATGAAACTGTTGGAAAGTGTCCAGAGGAGGGCTACGAAGATGGTGAAAGGCCTTGAGGGGAAGACGTACGAAGAACGGCTGAGGTCACTGGGCCTGTTCAGCCTGGAGAAGAGGAGGCTGAGGGGAGACCTCATCACAGTCTACAACTTCCTCGTAAGGGGGTGTCGAGAGGCAGGAGACCTTTTCTCCATTAACACTAGTGACAGGACCCGCGGGAACGGGGTTAAGCTGAGGCAGGGGAAATTTAGGCTGGACGTCAGGAGGGGGTTCTTCACAGAGAGGGTGGTTGCACACTGGAACAGGCTCCCCAGGGAAGTGGTCACTGCACCGAGCCTGTCTGAATTTAAGAAGAGATTGGACTGTGCACTTAGGCACATGGTCTGAACTTTTGGGTAGACCTGTGCGGTGTCAAGAGTTGGACTTGATGATCCTTAAGGGTCCCTTCCAACTCAGGATATTCTATGATTCTATGATTCTACCCTTCTCCATGAAATTTATACATGTAAAAAATTATGTAGAAATTCTATTTTTACATGATTGCAAAGATTATCTCACAGATGATCACAGGCTCTTTCCTCCTCATGTATTTTCATACACCAGGTAAATTATTATACCTCCCATCAATACTATTGCTCCTGAAGCCTCAGCATATTCCCATTTAGTTTGAGACAGGTTGCCTATAATTCCTTGCTCTCACCTCTGAAAAATTTGGAGCTTCTGAAGCATCAGGAAAATATTCCTGATCAATTCTGATACAGTTTTCAAATCTGAGGGAAGCATTTCTCCTACTGAACCTCCAAGTCTGCAGTGGAGCTTCCTCAGGAGCAAAGATCACCACCCTTTCTCACTTGCCAATTCTGTTAAGACCAGAACCTAAAGGAAGAAAATAAGGAAGTCTTCTGAAGATTATCAGTAAATGTCATATAAAAATAAAAGTTGTTGAGGCTAGTAAGTTCCAAAAATCATTTGTTGATCTGGAGGTGTTTGAGCATGCATGAAAATTTTGATGTTTGTAACTTGAAAATTTTCAGAGCAGTATCACTCAAGAAATATTAAATGGGTGTATGTATAATTTAAGTCAGAACTTCAAAGTTTTTATATCAGCAGAAATCACTTCAGAACAGGAGTGTTTATGAGACATTTGAATTTTTCCCACTGTGCATATCATCACTCTGTATGTCTGTTTTATCTTGGCATGATCCTCATCTTTAAATTGAAACAGGGACTGTGTACACTATATCCATTTATATCCATTTACTGGACCTCAAAACAGTAGCTCTAGAAACCACATTAATACAGATAACTCACGGTTGACTCATTAGAGGTATGGTTAATAAGATTCTGTTCAATACAGAGCTGTAAACATCCTTTGTATGGATAGAGAATATGATCAGTTGCTTAATGGTGGCAGACGAAGTAAGAAGAAGAGTTACAAGTTAAGAGCAATTCAAACGAAAAGGTCAAAATAGGAGGATTTTCTGCTCTCTGCCTCAAAAAGGAGAAACTAGAGCTGAGAAAACAGTGAAGAAAATACAGCTCTTTATATAAACTTGTTTCAAGTTAGTTCACACTGAACATTTTGCAGAAGACAAAATCTCTCCTGTCAAAAAGATTCTAAAAAAGAACAAAAATTAGAGTGTTAAGAGAGTCATGTAATGAAGGGAAATGGTCAAAGGAAACCCATTTTCACTCCTATGACCACTGGAATGCAGATGTTTAGTAATCAATAATTACCTGGAAATAACTGATGGGTGGAAAATGTGTTGTGAATATGCAACATAGTGGATAAATCAAGGAAAAAAAATCTTTTCTTTTTTTTTTCTTTTTTTTTTTTTTTAATATCCAAAACCATACAGACTGCTTAGTCCAATGAAATAAATGTCTTTTTGTCTTGCATTTACATATTTTTTTCCCATAGATCTACATGAGCCTTTGCAACAAAGTGTTGTAAACTGCAGCTTATACAACAGCTAGCAAAGTCCCGATTTTTATATAAACACAGAATCTCATTTTTCGTTTTTGTTTTTTAGCCTTCACTGTATGACAGCAACATTTGAACCATGGGACAGAACCATTTCCAGTTACCACTTCTATAGGACTACAAGGGAAAGGTGAACCTTTACCCAGCAGCTTTATAAAAGTATAGGATACATGGAGAGAGCAACATGTTCCCTTTTTCCTTTCTACATCGTTTGTATGGAGAAGACCATCACAAAGGAAATATTAGCAACCAGTAGAGGTGTTTGGAAAGAGTCTTTCCACACAGCAGAATTTTTTTGTGATTTTAATAATTTTTCTGTTTCGCATCACAATTACAATAACCATAGCTAAAAACCTGCTTTCATGTATGAGTCTATTATCATCAGTCCAGGCAAAAGGGAGTTGCCTAACATGGAAGTCTCAGTCACAGAATAAAAATCTTTATTAGCAAATGTGCCAGTAAAAGCATTCCATGCTTCCAGGAGTTTACGTTTCTATGAGCAGTATATTTAATTCTCAGCCAGCTCTAGTAAACCAATAGTCATCCTGTGCCAGTACAATAACTTGCTGGAGATTATTAAAGCAGTGAGCCAGTGCTTTATACAGTTGTGTTTGAAATAAAAAAAAAAAAAAAAAAAAAAAAAGAAAGAAAAAAAAAATGAAAAAAAAAATTGCCAATGTAGTTTATTTTACAGGAAGAAATTATATAAATTATAGCACAACACTTCCCTTTCCTGGCACAAGCTCTCTACACAAAAAGCATTTGCCATAAGAACTAAACCACCTCAGCTACATCAACAAACCTGCTGTAATATATAAAATTCCTGAGACAGGCACAATCACTCTAAGAGCTGCTTCAGGAGGAAAAGTGGACTTCATGTCCTTGACCCTAAATATATTCCTAACTTAATTGCAACCCAGCCTTTATAAAGCATTATAAGATATGGTACCATCATAATAGGCAAAATATGCTGAAAAGAAAGCTATCATTGTTATAGGAAAAAAAAAAAAAAAGAAAAAAGAAAAAAAAAAAAAAAAGGAATATAAAGGCAAGAACAGGTGAATAAAGTGAGCAATCCAGAAGAAATGGTTCAAGAAATGCTTCATTCTTGTTGAAGTTACTGTCAATACCTGTTATTGCATTGCTGGCCTTTGCACAAGATTTGGCCTCTGGGCTCTTTTAGTGGAAAAGTAGATGGAAGGGAATGAAAAAAAAAAAAAAAATCCTAGAAAAGGCAATTGAGAATGTAACTTAGAAGACAATATCAGAAGAAGATTTTCCCCTTTTCTTTCCCCCCTTATGCTTAACCATTTAGTATGCCTTCAGATTATAAGGAATTAGATTTTTCTCTTGTTTTTCTTTGTTTCTTTTCATAAACAAATACTGCAAGGTCTAAAGGAGACGAGTAATGGAAACATAGGGACTCAGGTATATTCATAACCAAATAGCTTGACTTGACTTCATTGGAAAATGTGATATAAGTCATTAAGAAGTCTCTGATACATGACCAGATATATTTTTCATGTTTCCATGGAAATGTTTTCAAACACTGAATAAAAGCAAAGAGGTATTCATTGCTGCCTATTGAATCTTCTATATTTAAAAAGCTATCAGCCAGTAAGTGGAAACAAAACCAACTAGACTGAGTTGACTAATCTCTTACCATGATTAATGAAAAGTTAAAATGAACTGTGCCACTCCTGTGAAAGCAACCTGTGCCACTTTTGAGTGGTTAAGAATTATGGCCCATAAGAAGATGCTGGGTTCTCAAAATCCTGAGGCTGTTGAGGGTCAGAGTGTTTCTGAAGCGTAAGACAAAGCAGTCAGCTTTAGTTCAGAATGTTCCTTGGCTGAATATATGTAAACAATTAGAGCCAGATCTAATCTGCTTCAATCAAGACTAGGCCACTGAAACACATTTTCATAAGGCTCTGCAGAAGGACTAGAACTGTTTAAGTCTTCAAAACATCCCTTATTGCCCATTTATGTCCAGCAATGCCTACGCTGAAATTTGTGATTCAAATTCCATTCTAATTTTGTTCAGTCTTGAAATGCTTTTAGAAAAGATCTAAGGCACTAACTATGGCCTCCTGTCAGCTCCTAGATTGTAACTTTTACTGGCTACCCATTCTCAGAAGTGTTAGACTATCTTGGATATGATAAATATAGGGTCACAACAGCAGCAGTCCTTTTTCCTCATCCAAACTGATATGCTATTCACATGCTTCACAGAAATTCTTTTAAAGTGGAAATAACTTTCTTTTGTGAGATAAACCATCATTTTTTTACCGTTTTGTACCATAAAGTGCATGTAAGTGAGACTTTCAAGGTTTTAACTAAAACCAGCAGCTTCTTAAGTAGGGAATTATTTTTGTTTAAAAATTCTCTCTTTTTCTACTTTGAGAGAGAGTCAGAGCTTCCCTACAAGGAAGTTAAAAATGCTTCTCTTTACTGAGTCTCTACACCCTAATTTGCTGTATTTCAAAGGCTTTATAGAAGAGATGCCCACCAGCTTGCAGTGATACTTTTCAAACTGAAAAGACAATTAATGTTTGCATTAATTTGTAATGTTTGCAGGAAGAGTCCAAGAAAACTTCCATTATTCAAGGCAAAAAAAGAAAAAAAATCCTTAGAGATTTTTAGGTATATTAGAGAGGACTCTGTCTCTTCTGTTTGTTTTTGTTTTATTTTTTTTTCCTGTTTTTTTGTTTGTTTGTTTGTTTTGTTTTGTTTTGTTTTGTTTCTTTTTGGAAGACATATAAGAAAATAGAAAATGTGACTGCAAAGGAGATTAAATAATACATCTAATCTGAAAACTAAATTGGTAAACAGATATAGGCAAAACAGGTCTCTTTCTTGCATAACATTGCTTTCTAGCTTATGAAAGAAAAATTCTGTAACTCTGTTGTCTATTATTCTGTAAGAACAATAGACAACAGGGTCATGTAGCAGCTGGGAGGCATTGGAGCATTATGGTGACATAATGAGCTTGCAATGTGCTGTTCCACCTTTAAAGCTCAGACATGTCATCTTTTCTTCTCATATTTTGGAAAAGGGAGCATGTGTGAATAATAGTCAAGACCTAGGAAAGAACAATCATGTGAAGCTGGATCAACCAACCACCTGTATTAGAACCAGTTCCACCCAAAAAAAAAAAGCACAAGGGGGCAACGAAGCATCCATTTGCCATGCAAAAAACCTCTACAGAGGTTGTCTGCCTGCCAGGGGCCCACATTTGTGAAATAATAAAGATTCTACCAAGCTTGGTAAAGCCAGAGGACTACCACCTATTCTTACTCTTTCATGTTGGGTGAAATGAGTCTGCAACAAGGGGACTCCAAAATATCAAAAGGGACTTTATGTCCCATAGAAAGATTTTGAAGATTTCAGGAGCACAGTTAGTGTTCTCCTCTATCCTCCCAGTTGGAGAAGGGGACCCAAGGAGAAGGAGACAAATGGATCAGGTGAATGATTGGTTGTGTGGCTGGTGCCACATTCAGCGTTCGGGGTTCTACAATCTTGGACACACCTTCCAGAGACACCAGACATGCTGACACCGGGTGGGGTGCACCTGACCTGGTGGGGCAAGAGCCTTCTGGGCAGCAAGCTGGCTGGGCTTATTAGTAGAGCTTTAAACTAGATTCATCAGGGGAAGGGATTGTACCACTGAGTGACAGTATAGAACCTGTGAACAATTACACTAGGAAGCAACAGGTCAATACTTGTGAATTGTCCCAAAAGAATTAGGGATGGCTTCTCTAAAAAGGTGATGGGGCCAATAGTCCAGCTGAAGTGCCTCTGCACCAATGCATACAGCATGGGAAACAAGCAGGAGGAGTTGGTAACTGTGGTGCAATTAGAAAACTATGACTTGATTGCTACCACAGAAATGTGGTAGGAAGAATCACACAACTAGAACACCACAACTGAGGGCTTTTCAGAAGCTTTTCACAAGCTTTTCAGAAGAGAGGCAGGAAGAGAGGGGTGGAGGTGTTGCCATCTATGTTAAAGAACAGACAGTTTGGAAAGAGCTGCCGCTGACAAACAGCCACAGACACGCGGAGAAGACACATGGAGAACTTGTGGGTAAAAATTAAGGACCTGGCCAGTAAAGAACAGTTTGTGGTTGGGGTCTACTACTGGCTGCCTGATCAAGGGGTGTCGGCAGCCAAGATCTTCTTGCTTCAAGTACAAGAAGCATCACACTCATGGACTCTCATCCTAATGGGGGACTTCAACCACGTGGGTGTCTGCTGGGAAAGAAGCAAAGGGGGTTGTAAGGAATCCAGGAGACTCTTGGAGCATGTCAAGGATAAATTCCTGGTCCAGATCTTAGACAAATCAACCACAGGAGAAGCATTACTAGACCTGACGCTCACCAGTGCAGATGACCTCACTAAATAGGTTAAGACTGGGGGCAGTATGGGCTGCAGTGACCACACCCTGGCTGAGTTTGCGATCTCGAGGAATTTTTGGAAGAGCAAAGACAGGACTCTGAACTTCCAAAATACAAAATTCTGTTAGTTTTACCCAGCTGGGCAGCTCAGCTCCACCACAACCACTCTCTCACTCCCCCTCCTCAAAGGAAAAGGGGAAGAAAGGGTCTCAAAGATTGACATAAGGACAGTGAGATCACTCATTAGTTATCACAGACTCAGCATATGGAGATTAATGTAATTTATCACCTACTAATAACAACCTAGAGCAATAAGAACTAAAAGCAAACTGAAAACACCTTCCTCCCCATCCACCTTCTTTTACCTCCTCCCCCTAAGCAGCACAGGGGAACGGGTGAAAGGGGGCTGTGGTTAGTCTATAGCGCTTACTCTGTGCTGCTCCTTCAAGGTCACTCTCTGCCCCTGCTCCACATGGGGTCCCTCCCATGGGATGCCATCCTTCCCAAACTGAGCCTGTGGGGGCTGCCCACAGGCAGCAGCTCTTCAAGAACTGCTCCCACACAGCTCCATACCATGGGGTCCATCCATCTCCCAGGAGCAAACTGCTGCAGCACGGGTCCCCCACGGGTGGCCGGCAGCTCCCCCCAGACCCTCTGCTCCTGCGTGGGCTCCTCTCCACGGGCTGCAGCTCTGGCCTGGGGCCTGCTCCTGCAGAGGCTCTCCATTGGCCACAGCCTCCTCCAGGCCACATCCACCTGCTCCACCTGGGGCTCCTCCGTTGGGCACAGCATAGAGATCTGCTCCATGTGGGACCCCTGGGCTGCAGGGAGACAGCCTGCTCCACCGGGACCTCTCCACAGGCCACAGGGGAACTTCTGCTGTGGTGCCTGGTGCATGTCCTCCCCCTCCTTCTGTACTGACCTTAGCGTCTGCAGGTCTGTGTCTCAGTCCTCACTCTCCCAGCTGCTATTGCACAGCAGTGTTTTTTTGTTGTTGTTCTTTTGCTTTGGGTTTTGTTTGGTTTATTGTTTTCTCCTTTCTTAACTCTGCTCTCACAGAGGTGCAAACAATATTGTTTATTGGTTTAGCTCGGGCCAGTAGCAGATGTTTTTTGGAGCTGGCTGGAGCTAGATGACATGTGGCAGCTTCTGGACTCTTCTCACAGAGGCCACCCCTGCAGCTCCTTGCTACCAAATCCTTGTCACATAAACCCAATACAACTTCCAGCTGTTTAAAGAATTAGTAGATGAGATCCCCTGAAACTCTGTCCTTAGGGACAGAGGAACTGATCAGAGCTGACAACTCCTTAAGGACACTTTTCATAGAGCACAAGAACTCTCCATCCCCCTGTGTAAGAAATCAATCAGGGAAGGCAGGAAGTTGATGTGGCTGAGAAAGAACCTGCTGGTAAAGCTGAGTTGCAAGAAGGAAATACACAGGCAGTAGAAGAAGGGACAGGTGACATGGGAAGAGTACAGGGATACTCTCCAGATGTGCAGGAATGGAATCAGGAAAGCCAAGGCAGAGATGGAACTGAGCTTGGCAAGGGATGCAAAAAATAACAAGAAGGGATTCTGTAGGTACATTGGCCAGAAAAGAAAGGCCAAGGAGAGTGATAAACGAGAAGAGAGAGCTAGTAACAACAAACATGGAGAAGGCTGAGGTACCCAACTTCTTTGTCTCAGTCTTCACTGCCACTCAGGCTTCACATGTCTTTCATTTTCCTGAACCTGAGGGCTGGGGGAGCAAAGTCCCTCCCACTGTTTGAGACCACCTGATGAAACTGAACAGATACAAGTCTATGGGGCCCAATAAAATGCATCCCAGGGTCCTGAGGGTACTGTCTGATGTAGTTGCCAAGCCACTCCATCATATTTGGAAAGTCATGGCAGTCAGGCAAAGTCCTCAGTGACGGAAAAAAAAAGAAACATTACTCCCATTCTTTAAAAAAAAAAAAAAAAAAAAGAAAAAAAAAAAAAAAGGACCCAGGGAACTACAGACTGGTGAGCTTCAACTCTGTACCTGCGAAGATCATGGAACAAATCCTCATGGAAGCAACATGTACATGCAGGACAAGGAGGTGATCCAAGACAGCCAGCACAGCTTCATTAAGGCCAAATTATGCCTGATCAATCTGGTGGCCTTCTATGATGAAGACTGACTGATGCCATCTACCTAGGATTATCTAAGTTCTTTGATACAGTTCCAAATGTCTTTATCTCTAAATTAGAGAGAGATGGATTTGAAGAATGGACTACTTGGTAGATAAGGAATTGCCTGGCCACATCCAGAGAGTTGTGTTCAATGGCTCTATATCCAGGTAGAGGCTGGTGACAAGTGGTGTCCCTCAAAGATCTCTCCTGGGATCAGTGTTGTTTAATATCTTGTTGTTTCAGTGTTGTTTAATATCTTATCTTATCAAGGGAGGGACTATTCCTTTGCTATCCAAAGGGACCTGGACAAGCTCAAGAAATGGGCCCACCATGAGGTTCAACAAGTCCAATTGCAAGGTGCTGCACCTGAGCTGGGGCAATCCCAAACATGAGTACAGACTGGGAGAGGAACTCATTGACAGCAGTCCTGCAGATAGGCACTTGCGGGTTTGGGGGGATGAAAGATTGACATGAGCCAGCAGTGTGTGCTTGCAGCCCAGAAGTCCACCTGCATCCTGGGCTGCACCAACAGAGTGGCCAGTAGGTTGAGGGAGGGGATTGTCCCTCGACCACTTGGAGTAATGCACCAGGTCTGGGGCCCCCAGCATAAGAAGGATGTTGATCTGTTAAAGCAGATCCAGAAAAGGGCCACAAAGATAATTAGAGGGCTGGAGCACCTCTCCTATGAAGAAAGACTGAGAGAGCTGCAGATGCTGAGCCTTGAGAAGAGAAGGCCCCAAGGAGACCTCCTTGTGGCTTCTCAGTACTTAAAGGGAACTTATAAAAACAATGGAGAGACAGTGATAGGACAAGGCAGACTCAGACACACAGTGATAGGACAAGGGGGAATGGCTTTAAACTAAAAGGGAGGAGATTTAGATTAGATGTTATGAAGAAATCTTCACTCAGAGGGTGGCAAGGCACTGGAACAGGTTGCCCAGAGAAGCTGTGGATGCTCCATCCCTGGAAGTGTTCAAGGTCAGGTTAGATGGGGCCCTGGCCAACCTGATCTAGTGGGTGGCATCCCTGCCCATGGCAGTGGGGTTGGAACTAGCTGATCCTTAAGGGTCCCTTCCAACCCAAGCCGTTCTATGTTTCTATGATTCTATTATTCGTTTAAGGTAATAAGAGAGTTGGGTTGTTATTTTATAAAGAGGGGACCAGAAAAGTTACTTTATTTTTCTAAATGCAATTTTTAAAATCATCTTTTAAATTATTACATTCTGTTCATTTTAAACACTTTACAATACAACACATGATATGGCAGGTACTTGAAACTTCCAGTGTCTGCTGAAAACAGCAATTGTAACTTATTCATCAGAGCTATGGCTATGCTAGAAGCTTGAAAAAAGTCTACTAAAACAGACAGATTTCTTTTTTTATTTTTTTTAAACATACTTTATCCATGGTCAAATTTGAACATACACCTACAAAGCAAGGGGTGACTGGTAATAGAACAGTGCATACATGTGTGGTAAGAGTTTTCCATAAAGGATACTAAAATATGTGGAAAACATTTAGAAAAGAACTATAGAGTTGATCTCAGGTCTGGAATAAAAATACCTCACACTGACAGATTTAGAACATACAATTTGTTGAGTCTGACAAAAGAAACAGGAGCTGGAACTTGATTATAGCATGGAACTGCCTTGACAGGAAGAAAATAAGTACCAACCACCTTTACAATCTGTAGGAATAGCACACCAAGAAACAACTGTGGGGACTGGAGGAAAACAAATTAACATTTAAAAATTCAGCATGTATTTTTCATTTGGCTTCCAAAGAGGAGAACTGTGTTGTGTCTGTTTTGTCCATCTGTCCATCTACACCTGCTCATTCTTGAGCCTTTTGATAAATCACCACCATGTTTGCCACAGAAGTAGATTTATTATCTCAGAAAGGCTGTCTCAGAAATAACTAAGTCTCCACAAGTTGCCAGAAAATAAGCAACCATGGGAGAAAGACTGCATAGATTCTTCCCAGCAAGGGAAAGACACACTCAGCTCCCATAAGGCAGCAGAGAATCCATACTGGAAAAGCTGTTATCCATGCTCTAAATATAAGAAAAGTTTTCATTCCATCTTACATGCAGCTAGATACTGGAGAATCTGACTACAAGACATAAAGCCACAGGAATGCAAGATGTTTCTTCTACTACTCACAAAACTAAGGAATAAAATGAAGGTGATTAAACTCTGGAATAACATAAGAGTGGAAGAAAATCACCACCTTAATATATTGCTATTTCCAATAAGATCAGGTCACATCAGTCTTTGTATGTCATATGAGAGTTTTTCTCCTGGACAGTCTCACATCTACACAGAACAGAGTATCAAAGGGTAAAAGAACAAAAAAAAAAAAAAAAAGAAGCATCAGAAATGCAGAATCATTATGTCATTAAAAAAGGTATGCGTTTTTTTTCTTGGAAGGTGGCCAGAAGAAATCGGACAATGGGCTATTTCCTATCTCAGTAAGAAAGAACACAGCCTGAAAGCTACAACTGTCGTGCTGGTCATGCACACCTCAAGATGCTAGTTAAGGTAGAGTTCAAGTACTATCTTCACCATTTTTCTTGCATGTGGTGTATACATGCTCGGTATGTTCCATCCAGAAATAGGCAGCCTCTGAACAGCAAATGTGTGGCAAAAAAAGATTTGTTATACTCATTTGAATGTGCTCATGGTTTAACTAGAGATGGAGTCATAAGGGAACAAAAACCTACTTCATTTAACCAATAGGTCAACTGGAAGAGCACTCACCTGGAAGGTGAAGGAAATATTTTCAAAGCTCTGTTGTTCCTGGTTTAGATTAAGGATCTGCACCTGGCTTTTTGCATCCTGACCTATCCTATGAACTATCCTAGCCAGTAGGCTTTAAAGGCAGGTCCACCTTTTTCCTCTTCTTTCTTAGTCCAAAGTGTTATTGAACTATTTCATGCAATGACAATAGAATCATCCAAGAAAAATGCATTTATGCAAGGTCTAATGCAGCTCTAAGGATGCCTGCTATAGAAGGCCTTGCTCATGATGAGTCAGAGAATGTCTGATTTCAGGATCTTACTATGACTTGCAGATGTGGGTTTGACTGTGTGACCATGAGCAAAACACTATCAGAGATGGTACTTCACATTCCAGGTTAACCAACATTGAGACAATTATTTTCAGTAATATAGTGGTGTCTAAATTTTGGACATGATCCAGGAGGACCACAGAGGCTGAGAAAGTTATGAGTCATGAGGCTTCTTTACACATCTCTGGTCACTGAGATGCACTCCATTTGCATCACCTGAAATTTCACATCAAATTTGTTCTCCACTGGAATACTACCATTGTTTCCTCAAGAAACTGGCTGCCCTAGGCTTGGACTGGCGCACGCTTCGTTGGGTTAGAAACTGGCTGGATAGCCGGGCCCAAAGAGTCGTGGTGAATGGAGCCAAGTCCAGTTGGAGGCCAGTCACTAGTGGCGTCCCCCAGGGCTCGGTGCTGGGGCCGGTCCTCTTTAATATCTTCATCGATGATCTGGACGAGGGCATCGAGTGCACCCTCAGTAAGTTCGCAGATGACACCAAGCTATGCGCATGTGTCGATCTGCTTGAGGGTAGGAAAGCTCTGCAGGAGGATCTGGATAGGCTGCACCGATGGGCTGAGGTCAACTGCATGAAGTTTAACAAGGCCAAGTGCCGGGTCCTGCACCTGGGGCGCAATAACCCCAAGCAGAGCTACAGGCTGGGAGAGGAATGGTTGGAGAGCTGCCAGGCAGAGAAGGACCTGGGAGTGATGGTGGATAGTCGGCTGAATATGAGCCAGCAGTGTGCTCAGGTGGTCAAGAAGGCCAATGGCATCCTGGCTTGTATCAGGAACAGTGTGACCAGCAGGGCCAGGGAGGTGATCGTCCCCCTGTACTCAGCTCTGGTGAGGCCGCACCTCGAGTACTGTGTTCAGTTTTGGGCCCCTCGCTACAAGAAGGACATCGAGGTGCTTGAGCGGGTGCAGAGAAGGGTGACGAAGCTGGTGAGGGGCCTGGAGAACAAGTCCTACGAGGAGCAGCTGAGGGAGCTGGGCTTTTTCAGCCTGGAGAAGAGGAGGCTCAGGGGCGACCTTATCGCTCTCTATAGGTACCTCAAGGGAGGCTGTAGCGAGGTGGGGGTTGGTTTGTTCTCCCACGTGCCTGGTGACAGGACGAGGGGGAATGGGCTTAAGTTGAGCCAGGGGAGTTTTAGGTTAGATGTTAGGAAGAACTTCTTCACTGAAAGGGTTGTGAGGCATTGGATCAGGCTGCCCAGGGAAGTGGTGGAGTCACCATCCCTGGAAGTCTTCAAAAGACGTTTAGATGTAGAGCTTAGGGATATGGTTTAGTGGGGACTGCTAGCGTTAGGTCAGAGGTTGGACTCGATGATCTTGAGGTCTCTTCCAACCTAGAAATTCTGTGTCTGTGTAAGACATGGCTTTCCAGGAGGGATTCTTCTTACCTGTGCAGATGCTCTGCATTAACAGTTGTGAGATATTTAATATAGTATTCAAATACACATCACATATGAATTAGACAAATTTACTATATAACCTAAATTACCATGGGGACACACTTAATACTCATCATTATCTGCCTATAACATCTCATCTATACGTTTTATCAAGTCTGATCATAAATACATTTCAATATCATTGAAGGTAATAATGAACAACAACCAGCCTCATCTGAATCCCGTCAACACCCCTAGAAAACCCTTCAGTCAATGATTCCTTCTGACAGTTGTTTTGGGGGGATTTTCTAATTAGTAAATTCTTAATCTATTTAATATGTGCTTGAGTGACAATGCAGAGTGACGATATTTAATCAAAATATCATGCAATACTAAGTTAAAGGCCTTCTGAAATTCTAGTAAACTGAGAAATTATTTACCTCTATCAACCAAATTTTCACTTTCTCACAGAGTGAACTCATCATCATCATATTCCTAGACCTTTCAGGGGCTTGCTTTACACATATATAATGCTTTACACATTATAACGATGAATTGTTAAAGAATATTTTCAGCTTGAATGTTTTCAAGATGAGTCGATCTGAAATGCATTACTTGGCTACTAGTCTTCATTTCAAACCTCAACTGATAGTAAAGCAAAGGAGATTTCATACCTGCTAACCTGTGAAACCAATGTTTTCTTTACAACCCACTTTGTTTACCAAAATTGTTCACTTACAGTTTAACAGGTCGCTCACTGACTAATACCTATGAAACATAATTATGGGAGAATTATATAATAATGAAGTAAAAACAAACAAACAAACAAAAAACACCTCTGCTGCTATGAAAAAAAAAAATAAATAAACAAATCTGGGCATTTTAAAGCCTAAAGTGTTTTCTGTTTTGAAGTAGAGACTATTTAACATTAATCTCTGGTCATTTCCTTTTGTCTGCTAATATTTTAACAAGCTTTTCTTACAAAACAGTAAGCTATCAGATACTATACCTAAGTTTTCAGTCCATACTGAAATGTTTAAAGTGAAGAGAACAAACAGAATATCAATTTGATATATCAGGTGGACTTGAAAGAGAACACGGTAGAAGAAGCAAAGAAGAAAGAGGAAGGTTATAAATATGAATTCTTGTGTTTTGCTAGTCCAGGGCACTAGCGGTGCCTCAAGCGAAACTTCTTCCATTCAATGGCAGAGATGCCTGACCACGTTATAGGGTGTAGTGTTAACTAGATCATCTCTAAAGGGTTTTATTTTAACAAAACATGGTGGAGATCACTATTAAAAATTGAAAACAACACAAAGAAGAAAACATGAAAATGAAAAGTCCTGGTTAGCTGTTTTTTCTGTTTTTGTTTTTGTTTTTGTTTTTAAAGAGTGTCATTTTTTTTTCCAGAAGTTTGTTGAAATTAACCTGCTTGGTTCACCACAGTAAATTTTTCAAAAGCATCAACTGGTATTAAAATGTCAGTACTGCCTCTTCTCTGTTCCAAAAGGTGTCTAACAAACTGTTTGCCGGTATTTCCACAGCCACTAACAACAGCCCAAAGATTCTTGGTGAAGCTTTAATGTTTTCACTGAAAAGAGATTAGAAACCATTGTGCATCACACAGCAGAGGCTGATTGGAAACTTCCGATGAGCGTTAGTATAGGTTAGATCTAGTCCAACTTGCCATTGTGGTGTAATCTAACTCCTATCTCAAAGTTCTGTCACAGCCCTTTATATGAATGACAGCAACAATCTATTTCTACACAGATCTGTAGCAAGATTACAACCAGAAGACCAGAGCATGTGGGGCTTTCTTCTTCTTCTAACTGGGAGGCAGCAGTTTGCTTCACAGACTATTGATTTCTCTGCAACAGTAGTTCCATTAATACCTGTCTCTTGTTAAAAGGTTGCACCTTCCCCAGCCAAAAATAAAATCAAACACTAAGTGAAATAACACTGAAAATCTGTCTATGTGAATATGGGCAGTAAATGGTGAAAAGTACATTCAAAGATTCATTTAATATTTCTCATTTCACTCCTCTCCAATACTGGGTTCACAAATATTTACAACCGTCCTAAGCAATACACACAAGTACTCACAGAAAAAGCTTTCATTACAAAAATGTTCAAAGAAAGGAGAGTGCTGGTAAATGGCAATGTGCATCCGGCCTTCCCGCTTTCTAGTGTATAAACATAGGACCGCGTTACAGAAAACAAGACAGAAAGACAAAAACAAAAAAATACTTTTAGAGGGGAAATGAGGTGTTGTGAGTTTTGTTCTCTGAATGTAAATAAATTCTCTAATCTCACTTTCATGATTCTTTATTGCCCTTGTAAATTATCTTCAATGATATAAATGAAGTAACACCAGAGTTGTGCCAGAAGTAAGGTAGATTTGACATTGAATTGGAGGCCAGTGGAGAATTTCTCTTGTTATGTTTACATGAGAACATTTTCTCAGGAGGTGTTCACAAATCGGTCTTGAAAGCTATTTGTGGATTTGGGAATCACTCAGTGAGGAAACAGAAACGTCTCACTGCTATTTTCTATTCTTAGAGCATGGCAATATTGCAAAAGCTCAAACATTATTGACAAAAGCTACTAAATGCCAATACTACCATGAATGCACATTTCCCTCTTTCACAGAGAAATTGTGAGCTATTTCTGTGGCTGCTCCAGGGTTCCTCAAAAAGCAGAGCCAGAGTACATAGGAAAAGGACAGACCTGAAGTCACACAAAACTGCTACCATCTAGTTCTGATGGAAATTTTCCAGTGATGTGACTTGCACTGTGTATTCCAGATATGACGAAAAGCAAAGACCTTGGAAACTTTGATCCTTTAAGTGGCCTGAACATGGCTGGAGACCGGACTGGTGCAAGCAGAGAGGCAACCTTTGCCTCTCATTGATGAACCTCAAAATATGCCACGTTTCTTGGCCACAGAAGAATCCCACAAATGGTGACTCCTCTTCCTATGAGTTAGCATGAATAGCAATAAAGAAAACTCAGCACTGACTATGAAAATGCCACAATGCGGCAATAAGAGACTTTTGCACTCTTTGTAGGCAATGGCAGAAGGTGTAAGGCAATGAAGACTCGAGGCCATTAAATTTAGTGTGGTCCATTTAGGCGAGACTTCCGCCCACTTGAACCTCCTTATGAGGCTAGATTTGTGGCAGATTTCATTTTTCTACTTCAGTCCAATATTGTCCATTATCACCACTGACGTAAGTGTTGACATAGTTTTGTAAATTTTTCAAATACCATCTTTGTCAATACTTGCTGGCTTAAAAGTTTTCAAAAAAAAAAAAAAAAAAAAAAAAAGAGATGAGTTTTTTCAAAATTATTTTCCTTTTCCTCTTCTCCCTCTATGTGAAAACATTCTCAGAAATTTTCCTTTTAGTAAATTTTCAATTAACCTATGAAGTCACATTAGAATGCTTTATGGAAAAGTCTTGCTTGGTTAGTTATACTGTGGCTAAATGTCTCTCCTATGTGATTAAAAAATAAATATTCACCCACCTTATTCCTAAGATATGCAACTATATTATTAATAGTTCTTGTTTGGTACCTGACCTTATTAAAAAAAATAGTTGATTTTGTTACTCCAAATGAGTATAAATAATTCAAGATGTGTTTTTCTAAGCAGGTTGTTACCTATAAAGAAATAGCTTTTAAGACAGCCTTTAGTATAAAATATATATAACTACTACATATATTATTAACAGGCACAGAAAATTGTTAGCAGAGTACCTTATTACCAGAAAAACAAATGAGGATTCTGGTACAGACTTCTGTATCAAAAGAGATGTGTGAAAACAGACTGTTTTTTTTGTTTGTTTGTTTGTTTGTTTTTTTCTTAAATATATCTGTTTTCCCTTCATGGGAATTAAAAAAAAAAAAAAAATCAACGTAAGAGCTGCATGATGTTTTGTCTCATTATTGTAATTTCAGAGATAGCAGAGCTTGTCTCTCTGAAAGGGAAAATAAAAGCATGTCTCACTGGGAGGGAAAATAAACATATTTGCCATCGAGAGGACAATCTGCTATTTCATTCCTTTGCTGCATTTCATATTATGATGGTCACAATGTCAGGATTAATTAGACCAGAGGGTGGTGTAAATGCCAAAAGAAAAAGTTGGTGTACATCTGTTCTAATTTATCTCATGGATGTTCCTTCACTGAGTAAGTGAAGAATGTGGCTTGGGCCATCTGTGACCCAGATAGAGAGAGCAGGATGGCACGTTGCCTTGCGGGTGCCAGGACAGGAGTTGTGACAAGAAGGTCAAAGGATGGACTGAAGAGTGCTGGGGAATTTCCATTTGTTGTGTCCTAACCTCTGATTGGAGAGAGGTAGGAGAGACTCTCAGGTAGCTTCTGTGACCTTGAAAGGGAAATTAAAGGCTGGATCCTCTCTAGGATAATCTTCAGTGTGTTAACAATGGAATAGACATAGTACATAATTGCCCATTTATAAATGCAGAGGTAGTGACAGGAAGAAAACCAGTCAGAAAATTAGTGGGAAAAGGAAAAAGTCTCCTCTAAAACCAGTTTCAAATAAGACTTAAGATAATCTGTAGGAAAGAAAGAAAAATGGCATTTTTCTTTCTAATTTACTCTTTTTATTTTTTTTTAAGATTCAATACAAGTTTTACATTGACCTTTACTTTCAATATAGGTTTAAAAAAAAAAAATATGGAGGTGCCTTGCAACAAGATATAATGAACAACGAGCAAAAGCTCTGTGTGTTCAATCAGTTCAATAAATTCATAAGAAAACAGCAGCCAAATGTGCCAGCATAAATGCCACGTGCAGTTTTCAAATATTGGGTCATACTGAACATGAGGAATGATAGTTAAGAAAACCATAAAATCATAGTCAACCTGAATGTATTTTTCACAAGCAGCTGCCTTGCAAGTACCAAAATTCAGTTAAACTGGGTCAGCAAGAATCTGTGTTTTTATCTGGTCAACACAACAGATGTTTGGAAAGCAATGAGGTTAAAAAAAAAAAAAAAAAAAGTTGAAAAAATATTTGAAAGTTGAGAACGTTCTCTGTAAACAGCCAACTGGAGATGAGTTTATAATAAGCAATAATGGTCATTAGAAAGTCAGTGCAATTTTGTTTTGAATAAGCTAAGGGATCACTTCCTAGGGTTTTAGCTTTCCTCCACGTGCTAGGAAAGAATTTAGAGAGGTGTAATTAACAATCATGCTTCTTCAGGGATTAGCTGAAGAGAAAAAAATGGTACAAGGAGTGAAAAGAAATTAGCTAGGAGTGCTGTAACACCAACAGGAGAAAGCACAGTTCTCAGTTTTGTTGAAAGAGGGAAAGAGGGAGAGAGGGAGGGGGGGAGGTGAAGGGGGGGAGAAGAGAAAGGGGAGGGGAGGGGAGGGGAGGGGAGGGGAGGGGAGGGGAGGGGAGGGGAGGAGAAAGAGAGAAAGAGAGAGAGAGAGAGAGAGAGAGAAAAGGAAGGAAGGAAGGAAGGAAGGAAGGAAGGAAGGAAGGAAGGAAGGAAGGAAGGAAGGAAGGAAGGAAGGAAGGAAGGAAGGAAGGAAGGAAGGAAGGAAGGAAGGAAGGAAGGAAGGAAGGAAGGAAGGAAGGAAGGAAGGAAGGAAGGAAGGAAGGAAGGAAGGAAGGAAGGAAGGAAGGAAGGAAGGTTTTAATAAGGCATCCACATGAATGGGTATAACTATGAAGGAAAAAAATTAAAAATCCTCAAGGATATGAATAAGGGTGGAAAAGAGGAGAAATTATATGAAGCAGCAGGAAATTTCAGGAGGAGTGTTGTGAGAGTGTTGTGTCCCACAAGTGGAGCCTATGAAAGTGAAGAACAGCCTCTTCAGGAGCTGCTGAACCATATGTCTATAAAAAGCTCCCAAGAAAGCATTAAAAAGACAGTCAGGTGGAGTTAACAAGCTTTCATTACAGGTAGCTAAGCTAAATAATACATGCCTAGAGGTCATTTCCACAACTAGTTTTCTATAGCACTTCACTTAAATTAATTAATGAAAAGTTGGAACTTCCATTCAAAAGTGCATTGAAACAGATTTAAAATTGTTCCAGGAAGATTTTGCTTAACTATTAATTTGCTTTACTAGTACTATTCTGAGCAAAAGGATTACCAAAAGATCCTACTCAAAGAAAGAATTAGGAATAACCTATGGGATCTTTCCACAGGCTCAGAGGTACAAAATAATCCTGACTTTATTTTTCATGAAGCTTCCCCATTCACTCAAACCCCAGCAGTTCTGAATTACTGTGTTATTGTTTTCTTCCTAATGTCTGCTATGCATCAGTGGTTATAATGGGGAGAGATTGATAGAAAGCTGAGATTTAGTAGCAACTCAGCAATTGAGCAACTAGTCTTTGTTCTACTGTTCCCTGGTGGATGCAATCCTGTTCATTAATCTACATGTTGATTATAACTCTTCCATGATATTGATCTGTGTTTCACAATCCTGTGGTTGCAAGAACATGCAGTTTCCACAGGCAGCTATAGCACTGCACACACTCTGAATTAATGCTGAAATATTTAAAGCCAAAAAAAATACAAAATAAAACCACAACCTCTAGTTGTCTGTAAACTGATTTGAGCTAATATACTTTTACCATGGCAATGTTTTATTTTTCCCTCCAGTCACTGTTAATACAAAGACAAATTTAGACCAAAAAAAAAAAACAAAAACAAAACAAACAAACAAAAAAAAAACACCTTAAAAGTTATTTGTCTCAGTGAATCTCAAAAATTATATTCTGTAATTTCTGAATCAAGGTTAGGTCTTTACCACAACTTCTTCCTCTGGTTTAGGTATGTTTGTGTAGACAGGTACAAGAAAACCTAATATTTGTCATTTATTCTCCAAGACATAATAAATGTATTCTCCTGGACAAATTGGTCCATATTCTGAATCTGCTTTATCATTATTTGGATTTGTACTAATTTAACAAGTTTTTGGTTTATTATTTGTTTATTTAAAGAACGCATGCTTATATGGAATAGTCCATCTGTGGATTCATCCATGCTTGAATTGGGTAATTATCCTGCCGGCTGCCTTCTCTGTGCATTCATACCACCAGATCCAAGATCAGAGGGAGAAGCTCCAGGCCTTCGCATCCCACCTGGAAGAGTCATGTAGGGCAACAGTCTGAAGGAGAGACATGAGATATATGTATATCACCACACAAAGAGACAGAAGTGTTATAGGAGATATGCAGGAAAGGGGAAGACAAACCTTAACACCAAGGCTGCCTGGAAAAAGTATGTAACATAATAGCAGAAGAAAAGCAGGGCTGGTGCAGTGTGCACACCTCAGGAGCCCAGCTCTGTGCCTTTGAGGGAAGGACCACTGTGTCAGCGACTTTCCTCCAGGGAGGCAGAGAAAACACTCCCAAACTATTTTTCTTCCACATATCTCTTGTGATGAAAAGGGTGTCACTGGAAAGAAGAAAGAAATGTTGCTGAAAGGAGAACAGAAAAAAGAAAAATGACTGGATAGAAGGAAGGGACTAATGGGGAAAAAAAGAGAAATGTGAAATGAATAGAAGCAGTAAAGTACAAAAAGTAAAAGGAGGGAAAGTAATATTAACCAGAAGATGGAAAGATTTTCTACAATATCTATCTTTAAGAATAAAGACAAAAATGGATGCATGAAACTACAAAGTCAGTCTGATTATCAGTAGGAAGGCTGTCTATAATAAGATACTGGCCCAACAATGATGAGACACTGATGCATTCATATGCTGAGCATTTTTCTTTTTAAACATTTTTTTTTTTCTTCTCCTACATCAAGAACAACCTGAGAACTCACTTTTTTTTTTTTTTTTTTTTTTTTTTTTTTTCCTCTCCCCAAATCACCAACGATACGATACTGGTACAAAGAATAAACACAAAGTTACAGTCCAGGTGGGTTCTTAGTTTTATTGGTTTGGTGCAGCATGAAATACTCACCAGAGCCTCTTTTAAACTATTTCAGACTATTTATACAGATTACTCAGTATCTTCTTCTGGTGCTATTCCATTTAATATGGATTTAAATTATTTAAAATATTCACTGGGTCAAGAACTATGTGAAAGCTCTGTCTCGCTTGCAATGAAGCTAATAACCAAGGTGGTTTACGACCATCTTAATCACTGTTTAACTCGACACTTCACCAGGGATTACAAATCAGGCTTGATTAAAGTGAACCCATATGTTGGCCACAGGAGTTCATAGCCTGACATCTTAATACAAACCCACCTCTATCAGGAGGGTTACATGAATATGCTGGACTGTGAAATGAAGCATAAGTACATATTTGCTTTGCATTCTTTCTTGCCAGCAGCCTTTGGCAGTGAGACAAAGCAGGCAACCAAGGGCAACATCATCTTAAACTGGAGCTGGATCCATCAGAAGTCTTCTGTCTGAGCATTAGTTCTTGACACAGTGGTAACAGTATCCACCTGAGAAGTGACAAGGCCATTTCACATCGATTCCAGTTAAGCAGAACAGGTATTTACCCCTTGTACCGCTTAGAGAATTTTGTTACATCTTACAGTATCCAGTTCTGTTTTTTTCACCAGCAGTTTTTGTTGATCATTGAAAATGTTCCCAAAAACAGTTTGTCAAAACAGATCAAAATCCATGGTGTGTTTACACTTTACTGAAGCAGTATGGCTTGTTTTCTGCTTTCTGCCCAGCTCACAAAGCATACAGACACCTTGAGCAGAACAACAGACAGCTCTAAATGAGCCAGACACTTTCTCTTATAATATTTTTGCTATCAAATATCTGGCTGTACTTATTTTTCACTCCCTGACTGCTTGATTCATTGCCAGTGGTTCTCTGCCTGTGGAAGCATCCACCCAAGTGGATGGTTAACAGCAGCATAGCTTTAAACATTGGCCAGATTTCACATTGCTCAGCCAGCAGGAACTGCCTGGAAAATGCATGTTGCCGGCACATCTCCTGGACGGCTGGGTGCAGAGAAGTCCATGGCTGAGAGCATCATGGCCCCCAGGCCCTGCATGGGCTCTGTGGTGCCAGGAGCTGCTGGGGCTCCCACCCTCTACTAATCAGCTTCTTAAACTGTGGTGGTTTCACACTGATAGACAGCTCAGCTCCACCATGATGTTCTCTCACTCCCTCTCCTCAAAGAAACAGGGGGAGAAAATATAATGAAAAATGGCTCATGCTTTGAGATAAGGACAAGGACATCACTCACCAGTTACTGTCACAGGCAAAACAGACTCAGCATAGAAAGAATAATGTAATTTATTACCCATTGCTAACAGACTAAAGCAGTGAGAATTCAAAGCAAACTAAACACACTGCCACTCTGCCATGGTTCCCATGGGCTGCAGGGGAACTTCTGCTCCGTGCCTTGTAGCACCTCCTGCCCTCCTTCTGCATTGACCCAGGTGTCTTCAGGGCTGCTTCTCTCTCATTTTCTCACTCTTCTCTTCCAGTTGCTGTTGTGCAGCAGGTATTTTCCTTTTCTTAACTCTACCAACCAGCGTTGCTCAGTGGCTTGGCTCTGGCCAGCGGTGGATCCCTTATGAGCTGTCTGGAGCTGGCTCTGATCTGATATGGGGCAGCTGCTGGGCTCTTCTCACAGAGGCCACCCCTGCAACCCTCCACCACCAAAACCTTGCCATGTAAGCTCCATATACCTAGTTTTACTTCTCTTTCACTAATGTGTTTACCTCTTTTTCTAGGTATGGTCATTTCCAAGCCTGTTTTATTTCACATCTTCACCACATTTTCCTCTGAGGTCATTTCTTCCCGATGTTTTATTTTCAGGCATTCTGATTTGCTGGCCTAATATTTATTAGATGATTCTCCACTTCTTTTTTGATTTTTTGCTCTTGTCTCTCTCATGTGGCCCTGCTGATTTTGTGTGTTACTGTCTTTGCCATTAGCCTGACTCTTTGGGCTGCTACTCTCAGCCTCTAGAGCAACACTTTCTCCTGGCTTTGATCCTAAATTACCTCTTTTATGTGAGGCTCATTCAAAAGGCCTTTGGAATTCAGATTTCCTGAGCTTGATATCACCACGTCCAGGGCAGTTCTTGAGAAAAGGAAAGCCACCTGAATTTCATTAAAGCCAAAAGGCTTGGGCAAGCTTGCTGCAAGTTGCATGGCATAGGTCATTGCCATCCCTGCTTCCCCAGGATGGCACAAGGCACCCTGCAGTATCAGGGCAGCTGGCAGAGTCTGGGCCTCTGTGAGGATGAGCCCGTGATGTTTTACCTTGGCCCTTTCCTTGCTCATAACAAATGTATCATCACGGTTTTTTCATTTAGTCTTAGCTGTGCTCTTTTTCATTTAGTCTTAGCTGTGCTCTGTGCTTCATATGTGCTCATAAAGTCTCTCTGTGGTGAGAAACTGTATCCTGCCTTTTATTTATTAGTTTAAATCCTTTGCAAAAAGCTTAGCCAGCCTTACACCCAGAAGGTTGATTCACCATCTGTTTAAAGCGGAAAACATCAGGGTAAATAAAATTTGGGTAAGGAGGTTCAGTGTAAACAGGCCAGATCTTTCTAAAATGTTGGAGGTGACAACACATCTTAATCATCCAGTTCTCAGCACATTGAGTGCAGCCGTTAGCTTTGAAAGTTTTGTCAGTCCTTAATTTTGTACCCTTTCTTTCCTTCTGTCATAGGCTACAGCAAATGAGAGACATGGCTGAGAGACAGGAGGAGTCAGGGTGGAGAGTTAACAAGTTAAGGGCAGGGGCTTTACATAAAAGCTAGCGTTACATATTTTTCCACATCAAAACACAAAGAATGGGCACTGAAATGACTTAACTGTCTTTTTACAAATAGGTGCCTTAGGGCTAGTGGATTTTAATCTCAGATGCGCAATGCACATGGTTGTCTATCTCAGAAAATCTGATGCTCGTAGTGTTTGCAGATCTAAGGGGCTAAATTTTATGCATTTTTCTGGGGTAAAAAAAGTGCCTAGAGTTTTGAAATTAGACTGTAATTTGCTGGCTAAAGAAAACAAATCCTTGTTTACATTTTACAGGATGTTTCAGCCCCAGAATTTAGAGGATTAAATTCCTCCCTTAATTATTGCAGGTGACCAGGAATTTATCTTCCAGTCTCTAACATATTGAGAATTATGCAATTTACTTGAGAATTTTAGAAAAGAAATCAATATGTTCCCATGATAAACATACTGTCTATCCTTCCTCACATTAGGGAAGCCAGTCAGGGGAAGTTAATTGCCTGGACCCGCCAGTGCAGAGAATAGCATTAATAAATGGGGTGTACTGACTTGTATAAAGGACAGATGTGAGTTTTCTGCTCCACTGTACGATGAATTAATTCTCTCTCTTTTCCACTTTTTCTCAATTTATATATTGTGGTGACCACTGAAGAGCTATGTTTACAGCCACTGTGTCAGTGTTCCCAGAGCCAAACGCTAACCACAGTTTGCGCTGCATGGCTGTATCCTTATTCTTCAGCCATCATCCCAGATCAAATCAACCTGGGAAAATGCTCGAGTCTGGGGTGTGAGTGAAGTCTTACTTGAAGATGGCAATGGGTGAGCTTAAGGATCAAAGATGTTTGCAAGTTGACACACACCTCATGACACCTGTAACTTTTCTCCCTTTCTCTTCCCTCTGTGTGACTTCTTGTCTCTGGGGACTACAGTTCCAGAACTCTGTTACAGCCCTCACTGCAAATGCTTACTTCAGTTGGAAAGGTAAAAAACATAAAACAGTCAAAATGGGTTTGGCAAGACCGATGATGCTTCAGGCAAGACCAGCTTCTGACAAAGAGTCTGCATAACCATCATCTGTGTGCTCGGACAGAGCCCTGCAGCAAACCCAGCTTTCTGCTTGGCTGAGGAAGGATGAGATGGTACACGTGGCTCTCTGACTCCCCTGGATCCTGCCCACCAGAGCTTGTGAGCCTGCTGATGTGGTTGAAAGCTTAGGGCAACCAAGCTAGTCCGGGGGGAAGGAAGCAGCTGGCATCCCTAGCAGATTCGCAAGGCTACTGTGGCAGGAAGATTGAACTGACAACAGCATCAGCAGGGATGGCTCCAGCTTCCTAAACCACTCCAAATAGCTCTCATCCTTGTAGATACACTGCAGGCCAAGAAAGATGCATGCTACTGTGAATAGGAAAGGTATTAACTGGCAGTATGCTTGTTATTCATGTGGTTATTGTACTGTAGCTATGAGCATATTGCATTTTGACCCCCGAGATTACCCCAAAGTAGACCCTTTTGTGTCCAAAGCCAGTTATTATCAGTTCTGTTATAATTTTAGTGTTTATATTTCTTTTAGGGCTTTTCTATCATTTTAAGAGGGACGGCTATGAAATATTGCCCTTTCCCTGCTTGTATCACTAATCTGTGTTTCACAGCTTCCATGGGGAAGTAGCCAGACACTACTTAAAAGTATGTAGTTTCATTAAAATATACTTTTGTCAGCAAAAGGCTTTTTCTAAAATTATAGAGACCTCATATTAGTCTGATGTGCAGAGGATTTGTGCAGGTTTAGGAGTTAAATAAACATAAATCACATATCATCAGAGTGAAATATATGTATGTGTATATATGAAAATATACATGTACTCCATAGTATTTTTAAGTCACCTTTTTAAACATCTACTTTCAAAGTTTCTATTTGCTGAGGACAAGGTGCACCATTCAGCTAATAATTCATGATGAGTTATTCATTCTGCTGCTCCAGCCTGCAGCTCCCCACACACATGCCATGGTAAGTCTGTGTGATCCTGCAGTACATCCGCAGGCTAGATAAGCTGTACAGAATATGGATTGAGGCATTGACACTACAGTACTCTTCCAAGTCCATTCAGAATCTAAAGTGAAGTCCAGCAAAATCAGTAAGACTCTTGACTATGATTTTAATAGGGTAGATTAGGCAATATGTACAAATACACTTCAGAAACCGTATTTACAAAGAAATTGCTGGAGACATCCCTGATAGTCTTTTGAGCACAGGGAGTGAAAATATTAAAAAGGTATCAGGTATATGTTTAACCTCACATTTGCTTGTTTGTTTGTTTTTCAAAAGAGGGAGAGAGACAGAGAGAGAGAGACTTGGAGTGCTTTGTCTTCCCTGCAAATGATAGGCCAGCAACAAAGACAGTGTACAAATTTCTTTTTAGAATGAAAGTTTTAACAAAGAATGTAACTCTATCCATTGATATACAGGGCAACTGAAATATAATATTATAGCAGGCATAATATTTTCACTAGGTGTTAAAGTTTGGGTCAAATACTTATGGAAACCTTTTAAAATTTGTATTGGACTTTCCCATCAGGTCTGCCTTTTCTAATACAACATGTATTATTTCATTAAAATTAAACACATAGCCACCTTTTGCTGCCTCATCTCTTCCTCCTCACTGCTACCACATATAGATACTGGAATTTCCTGGTGTAAGAGGTCTTAAACTCACACCTCCCAGGGGTATTGAATTAAAAAGCTACAGTAATTCCTCATTCTACAAGGAAATCATGATCATATCTCAACAAGTGTTCTTCTTATCCTCTCATTAACACATAAATACACAATCACATTAATAAAATTACAAACATTGGCTAATCTATACTGTTTCCTTCTCCTTTCACATGTCCTTTGAGAAAGCTACCATCTTATTCCATATGTTTTTTAATCTAGTGTTATTTTCTTTTCCATTTACAATGAGATTGAATTAATCTTTTGCATAAACATTTTATGTCCAGTATTTTCTCTCTCTGGAAGTTATATTAATTTTGAACTCTAGGTGATTAGCCGTTACACGCCGTAGAGTACTTTCTTGACACAGACACATGCAGACGCTTACACACAAGGAGAGGAACAAAATCTTTGCTACATATTGATAGAAAAGGAGTAAATATTGACAATGCAGCAAATCCCAAAGCCTTCACTGAGGACTGACAAGCTGTTGTAACTTGCACTGTACAGAAACAAAAATGTAAATTCATCACACAGAAAAGAAAAAATAGTTGTCTTCCTTGTCTTCCATCCCTAGACAATATGTGTACTATAGCTGGGCTAATGAGTTAGTGGGTTCTTTCATGTTCAATGGTGCAATTACATCCCATATTCTCAGAATGCAAACAATTATGGAGCATATAATCCACAGTGTTGTGTATAGACCATGCTTATGTGCCACATGCCACACTAAACAGCATCTCTTGCCAAAACCTGCAGGATATTGTCTATAGCATGGCACTGTTTTTTAAATTAAGTAGATGGAGTCTTTGAAAAATAATTTTACATAACACTAATGTAATGGAAAATACCTTGCCTTCTTGCCATGCTGTCCTTTTGAAAAACAAAGAAAAAGCTGACCCCATTTATCTTATTCTGATGATATGTAGCCTGTCATTACATTTGTAACACTCTATTTCTGAACTATCCATTTTGATTGCTATCATAATTATCAGCCTTTTATGCACTTTTTTTCCCCTGCAAAAAATCTCAGAGCTGTTCTGCACAGCTTTTGCAGTGGATGAGCATGTGCTGCCAGACAATGTAGCTCCCTGGTTCATTCCCAGGCCCTGCTCCCCTGATCCTACACAAACAGCATCTAATTGCCCTGAGTCACTCATCAGCTCTCTTTTGAAATGAAGCAATGCATGGACAGGAGCCAAGCTGGTATACAGCCCACACTGCACAAGCACTACCAGTCAGCTTCAGACACCCCAGCCCTCAAACACTAATCCAAAAGGCTTTGCACACCTCAAATTCCTTTGGGTTTCTCCTATTGTGCCTTAGGGCACACAGCACATACCAACAGCACCATGGCAGAAAAGAAAATGAGAACAGCCTGGTAGGCTAAGCACAGGCCTCACGTTATTTCAGGTGCTTTCTTTGAACTGAAGAAAATATTCAAAGAAAGCAAGCAATTACTTCCTAGGGCCATCAGCATGTTACACAGAGCCAAAAGAAGACAAACCCAGAGCACGAACACAGGGTGACTGACCTTGAGCAATGTGAATGAATATAAAAGCATGTTATGATTTGGCCTGGGAACTAGACATCCCTGGAGCAGATGCCTTTTAGCAGTGTAGACATAGACTAGAGGTGGAATACGTCTGTAACAAATCATCTGAGACACGAATGTAACCTAAGTTATCTCCCACACAAGCATCTTAAAGCAACCATAGAGGTTGTGTGCTGGAAAAAAAAAAAAAAAAAAAAAAAAAAAAAAAAAAAAGAGAGAGAGAGAGAGAGAGGAGAGAGGGAAAATGGTGGAGAGATTCTCTGCAAGGCCCTTAGATACCCGCAACTTCAGAAATTGAGACACTGCCCTAAGAAATGTCACACATGGAAAAAAAAAAATGGCAGCCATGGAAATTTCACTTCAGACCTTGACACCATGTATTTATTCCTGAACCCTTCACTGAGGCAACCACAGATGCTCTGAAGGGGCTCAGGACCTTACCTCCCCTGTGCCCTCATCCAGGTAAGTACCAGTTGCTGGAGATTGTTCATGGTGGTGAGCAAGACCATCTTCTGGCCTAGAGACAGTGAAGGAGCAAATCTAGGATGAATTCTGCAGCGAAACCTGTTGTAGCTACCATACCTAATGAAAAGACACCATTTAGATCTGGAGTCACTAGATGAGTCACTGGTGGGGAGGAAGAAGTGGGATATTATCTCAGGCTCTGTGTGCTGTGTTGCCAGCAGCATGGGGCTCTTTTGACTGCTAACCATCAAGCACATGCTAGGAGCTATAATAGTGCAGGTAAATGAGTGTGTAACTACATGAATATGTGCAGAGTAGTACACAGCTCTCCATATAGTTGCTAACTTGCTTCCATCACGTAATCAGGGCTGATTACAAAGACTAGAAAGAGACAGCTTTACAACAGCTGATCACCAATAATGTCTCACAGCAAGACAGTCTTGTGTGTGGTATGAGTTCAGCAGCAGGCCATTTGCAAAGCTGGATCCCATCCTGGCAGGAGCTGTGTGAGCATCAAAATGAGCTAAGGTCCCTAAACACAGTAAAACAGCTATCTAACAAGGGGAGACAGAGAAATGGTAGGGGTAAGAAGCAAAGACCTAGACTTGGTTTATTTGAAATAGACAGTACATTAGTGGACAGTATAAAGAGGACAGAAGCTGAGTGTCTCACCCTGATTCAGTGTCCTATCCTATGTTTAGATGCAATTTTCAACACATTCATACCTTAAGTGAGTGAATTTATTCCATTAAGATTAGTGGCTCACAGATGTGCCTTGTGTTATTGAAGAAAGTAAGGTTGCCATGGTAAGTGCACACACTTTTTCTGTGCAGTAAACAAATAAAATCCAGGTAATTTTTGTGTATAACTATTTCTTGAAGATTCAGGACCAGCAACATTCTTATTTCTAAATATGTGAAAATAAAGATGAACGTTATACATGTTAATATTTGAAACGACCAAGAATTAAAATTATTGACATTTTCTATGTCTCATTTCAAGCACTTAACTGAGAGAAAATGGGGAAATCAGGCTTAAGGTTTAATTTGAAATCTCTGAATTTTGAGTAATTAAATTAGCTTCAGGTAAATAAACAGTATTGCACTATTTTATCATAAACATGATTTTCCTGCCCTCTATACTGTTTTCATATTAATTTAATACCACTGATTTCAAGAGTTTGTATATGCAAGCTGACGTATAGATACAGAAAACATGAAATCTTATTTTTACATCAAACAATGATTATAGAAGACTTATTATGATGCACCAAAGGTAGGTTTGATAATATCCTGTACTCTTTAGGTATTACAATTGATATATTTCTCCCCTCAAGCACCTGTATGCATCTGTTCTGTGTCTGCCTAGACTTTCTGCATGGATAATACATGTGACCTGTTGCATGACCACATGACCTATTTTAGATATCCACATTAAAATGTGATGAGCAATACCATGTTTCTCTTCATTAACTATGAAAGACTGGATGGCTTATTCAAATATACTTCCATTATTATCCCTATTTGCAAATTATTGAACTCTAAGCACCCCAAGCAACTCCATTATGCATAGTCATATTAAATAAATAAATAAATAAAAATAAGACTACAAAGTTTGATATTAAAGTTCTTTTTCAAATAGCATTAAAATAATATCAGTTTTATGGTTTTCATGTGATTATCAGTTTTAGATTTTTTGTGTGTGATTACCCTGCATACAGTTAGGTGCTCGTATTGAAAATATTTAATATGTTTTAATAAGTATGAATAAGATCAAAGAAACAATGGTTTTGCACTCTAAAATAATATATATATATTGATGCCTTTAGGGTTTTACATTTTTGAAGTAATGTATGTGCAATAATATATATATATAACATAACAATATATGTCTAACCAGCCTATGATGAGAACCTTGAAATTATACTTGTGCATCGCAAGTAAAAAGATCAAGAGTTAAAGAGAATCTCCCACCTCCCCTGATTTTATTTCACTTTGATTTGCATCATGGATCAACACTGGAAAGCTTGCTTTGGATTCCTCCTGGAGGACACTGATCCTGAAGACGCACTCTAGCAACTAACCAACATTTAGTCCTTTGAAGCAGATTTTATCTAGGACAAAACAAAATCCTTGGTGTTGGGTCCTGTTTCTCTTTACAGAGCTACTCCTAATGCGCACACTAGTTGCTAATGTCATCTTAGCTGGTTACCCACTGTGTCACGCTTGAACACGACACACTTCATCTGATATAATTCTGCACAATATCACCCTTCTTCTTTGAATATGTGCATGAATTGAACAAATCCTTGGTGATCCCTGACTGTGTTACAGTCTTACTTTACTAACAATCCTTTCATGAGCCAAGATGCCAGGGTTCAAGATGCACTTTCCTTGGGCTCAAGTGCTTTGTGCCACATGTACGCCAAACTAACTCATTTCATTATGTAAAAGGAATGAAAAATAATTGCAGTGAATTCATGCTTCTATCTGAATTTCTGAAACGCTCAGCTTTCCCTCCCTCCATTATGCTGTAAATAGGGTGATTTACTCCCAATTCCATCTCGTTGTCTGCACATATACTCTCTCTGTTAGGACTCAGCTCACTCAAAATATGGCACACTGCAGCACAACTTCTGTCACTCCTTAAAGTATCTGATACCTAAAATCTAATTCTGTCATTTTACACACTTCTCTCCCCAGTAGTGTGTATTGTTGATGCAAATTGAAAATTGATTATATGTTGACAATATGTAGATACATTTATCTTCCACATGCCTTCCTTTGACACTCCAGGCTGTAATTTATTTCATTTGCTTTCTTCTGCTTCATGTGATGAAGAATGTGAAATATGATTCCTGAGTTTCAGGATAGTAGCTTTTTCTGTTATAGACAAGCTTGACAAAGGCTATGTTTTTACTTTTAGCTTAATTAGACTATTAAAATGATTCATGTGCAGTATTTCAATCAGTCATTATTTAGCCTCGCTGTTTTCTTCAATTGATTAAATCTCGAGTAATCAAAAATGTTGTATTTTAGGCCTACTGCTTACTTGGCTACACTTCATTGTTGGGACTAATCATTTAATAAATATCGATTGAGCAAGCTGATCAGAATTCTCTGTCTAATACATAAAGATGTATGGAGATGATGGTAGCTTTGTGAAACTCTGCCTGAAGAGAATAAATAGAAATTTACAGTTAGCCTTATGGGAAAGGAATTAGGACAATGCCTACCAAAACCTTTTGAAAATAGTGATTGTTTTGCCTGTCAAAATTCAAGCTGAGAGTAATCCCTTAAAAACTGTTCTCATAAAGTCACAGCTATATGGTTGAAGAAAGAAAGAAGAATATGGGATCCTGTGGAAAGAATTGTGCAAGATTGGAGAGCCTGCAAAATATAATAAATACACTTGGAGAGCCTGCAAAATATAATAAAAATGTGTCCATAGGCTCTGTGAAATCAACTCATTTAATTATACTAATAATAGGAAGTAAGAGTATAATGCTGAAGTGCTGCAAGGCTCAAGATTTGTTTTTATAACAGTCCTTCTCTAGGGAAGAAGAATATAATTAAAACCTCAGTTTTTACCAGAAGTATGGAGATAGAAGAAAAACAGGGGTTTGAAAGAAAGTCATTAGTCTTGATCAAAGTTATTTGATAGAAAATGATAGTCTTCCTTTGCTGAATGTTTTCCTACCTATAATATAAGAAAAATGTCTATATTAACTTCTATTTTACCATTTTTCTTTAGAAGACAATTGTGTGTTTTGCTCATGATAACATATTCTAAAATATTATTCCTGCAGGTAGGTAACATTATATTGGTGAATATGTTTCTATCTCGTAATGACAGTCACTGGGAACATTTTAATGACTGCAGCCAGAGTATCATCACTATTTGAAGATGCAATAAATCAACTGTTATGACTGCACCTACTGTTCTTTGGAAAGTTTGGACTTGACCCTCTGACCTTCCCCAGGTTTTGGCTCAGGCTATAGATATCCAGTGAGTTCAGTTAACTTCTAGAAGGTAAATGTGGACCATGGCTTTTCTTCATTTCACAAAAAGTGTAGACGTCCTTGAAGATTAGACCCAAGGAGAACATAACTTTGAATTTGTCCTGAACAGAAGTGACATTCATTGAAATGATGACATTTGCATGTCGTAAGAAAAGTAGCTTCTAAGTACAAGTTTTCTCTGGAGGCTCCAGAACAAGAAGAATTCAATTAGGAACTTGAAAAAGATCATAGAGTGAAGGTAGACTATGATAGACTAGAAACATGAGCAAAAGACAGTAAACATCATGTGAGAGCTGCCTGTGAGCTGTGTCTAAATATTTTCAATTCAGAAACAGCATGCAGAAAAAGAATCAGATTATTTGTCCTGTTATAAAAGCTACATAGTTAGCTTAAAGCTATCTATAATAACATTTGTGTAGCTGCAGTGTAGGCATACACTTTGATAGGAAGCCAGAAAGATTTCTTAAATGAAGGAATTATCATAATTTTGATAGTGCTTTGAAGTGTTTCTCTGATCAAGCACTGCTACTCTTCCCATGAGATCACTAGCAGCTGAAATTATCACTGCTTTGTCAAGACTCTCTGGCCTGAAACAGAGAAACAGAAATCCAGAAGAGGTTCTCTGCTCTTGAATTTCTTTGTCTCCATCTTTCTCAAGGGAAAACATGTGCAAGGACTTGGTAGGAATCTTCCCAAATCACAGGTCTCTCTCTCAGGCTGTTGTAGGGTCAAATAACTCCTAGGAATCAACAGTGCCAGGAACTGCAGATGAACAGTAACAGATGAATGTGTCAAAACAAAATACACAGATAAAAAATAATCAGATAAGTTAGACCAGAAGAAAAAGTTAACTGGTATTTCCACTGTGGATGTAGACCTTTAGTCACCTTTTACATTGAGATATTTGGCAACCTCTATGGCTGTCAAGCTTTGATGTTGGGAAGCCAGGGTATGGCTGGAAGCAGAACCCAGCCCACCCCACCATAGTGTCTTGTGTCAATGAAAGACATTGTCTTGGCTGTCTTGGGAAGGAGAGAGGTGGCAGAGGCCTCAGTGTTGCCCACCTCTACTGGCCCCAGCAGCCACTTGGTAGTTGTCCTCTACGACTCCAAGGATGCTGGGCACAGGCCTGCAGTCTAAAACCTCCTCTGTCAGCCCTCTGGGGGCAAGAATCACAGTGTCAGTGCTTGTTCCCTGCTTTGACTCTTCTGGAGACGTTGCTCAGGGTCCTCTCTATCTTCTTCGTAAAGAAGATGGTGAAAATACCTCACGTTAGATGGCATCTGGGAAGGTTGGCTCTCCGAGTTAATTAAACAGCACTCCCAGCACAGGTACACGTAGATCTTGTGTGTTCCTTTTTAGATAGTCACGTTATCTAAGGCTAGTGCCTCTACCAATGATCTAGCATGTGAATTCATTTCATTTTCTCTAGTAATTTCCATTGCCTCTTTTCAACAAATATATTGCTCTCAGTGCAAGTTCTGGGTAGAGTGCTAGAGGACACAGATCTTTTATGATAATGTTTTGGAGCTTTGTTTCTAAATACTGAATTATTACAAAAATAAGAATGAAGAACATAATTGCAAACACAGTGAGGATCTTAATGAATTCAGTCACCACATACCTGGCAGCCCAAACTACATCAAGAGTAAGAAATCTCCAGGGTAGCAGCTATTCACCTATCCATCAATTTTCACATCTTCTTTTAGCTTTATGTTAGAAATAGCAGAATTAGCATCCTCTGATAAAGATATCATGACGGTGATGGATAGAGTTCCAGAAACATATGCTGGGGATACGACTGATATCAGAGATTTACATAAATTAAGTGAAGAGGTTGTATTCTGTCTGGTGGAGCCAGTGTCTTGATCTCCATCACCAAAGGAATCTTGCTACGCTATGCAGTCATTTATCAGATGATATAGTAATTAAAATAGTGTCAGCAAGGCATCCTGGTGGTTGCTGCTGAGTATACAGTTCATAAATTTTTGCAGAGGTACTGTTGTTTAAGCTAGGATTTTTTGGATGATGGCTGTACAAAGCTGATAGGCAGAAATATGTCTTCTATTCAACCTACTGATAGAGTTGGAGAAAATCCCTTAGATTTCAGGAACAAAAACCCTTCTTTAATTTTGAAAAAGAAAAACCTACAGAGAAGTTCATATTGCTGCTTAACTTGGCTGTGTTAATCAATCAGTGGGACTGGGAGAACTGTAGCTTAGATCTAAGAAGGAGGAATCATCAGAAATCATCAGAAATCCATTTGCATTTGAACACTGCAGCCTTAAAGCTGTCAAGCTGGTTGCAGTGGGGAGGTAGGAATGTGGCTGCTTTGGGCCAGGCAGTGAGCTGGACTATAGAGACCACAGTACTGCACTGTGCTGGCAGGTGTGCCCAGGGTTCCTTGAAAGTCTGGGGTTCCCATGAAATGCTCCAAAGATGAGGATTGAAACTGCTACATTACTTTTGGAGAATAATTTGCCTTAAAATAAATAAATAAATGGGCCATCAATATGAGGGTCAATATTAGTGATAGCTGGATAAAAATGTGTAAAAGAACCTTGCCTGTACACAAGGGAATTTATTTACAAATACAATCAGGAAACAAACATTATAAATGGCAAGTAGCAAGTCACCATCTTCCTGCCTGTTATGGTATACAAAACCAAGCCAACTTCATATTCACAAAACAACTTCCACCAAAGGCTCTCTGAACTTTTCTCACCCTTTCAAAACTTAGACTTCTTGATATCCCTTGGGGGAAAAGTATTATTATGCAAAAGCTAAATGACTTGCATTCTGCTAAGGATAAATGATTTGCCTACAGACACAGAGCAAATCAGTGGCTTTGATTTATAGCTCTGATCTGGTCTGACTGTAGGGGAAGACTTTTCTGGATTTTCATGGAGCCCCACTGGAGAAAGAGCTAGTGCAGGGCCAGAATCCATCAGTCTGAGCCTCAGTACTTGGTCTAGGAGAAAGCATTCACCCTTTTTATTGCCCAAGGTACTATTTTCAGAGTAATGTCTGCAATGTCTTTGCATTATGTGTTTGACAGAAGAAAATAGAATATAATAAGAATACTATAATGTGATAATGTATGTTTATATGCATTGCCACTCTTCTTAAAATTGTGTTTGAGCAATCTAGCTCTAATAATTCTTGTTTCTATAGAACTCTTCACTAGCTAATTTTGTAAGTATGTCTGATCAGGCTCATTTAATTCATCATTTTCGTTTGACTCATTAATCTCTGCCTCTACTTTGAAAGATAATCTGCATTTAATGGCTATGTTATGTAATATGCAGCAAGCCAGGAATATCCTGCACACTTTCAGAGGGCAATATTGTAATGTGTCACTAGATTTATCTATGCATCAAAATCTCATTTTTAAGATGCCCAAAGTACTTTCAATTACCAATGGGGTGAGCTTCTAAGCACTGCTATAATTTGTTTCTGGGAGAGTCTGAGGATTAGAAATCAGAGTCATGTAAGAGTTTTCAAGGTGCAGCCACAGTCACACACACACACACACACACAAGCTAAAGATGTGAATAAATTAAATGTTAAGTTTTATATTTTCTTATCAGTAACTACCCACCCCAAAGCCATCCCTTCTGAAAACCACTGTACTAAGATTTGTCATGGACTGGTGTGTGATTCCAGGCCCTGGCACGGGGTTGGTGCCAGAGATCTTGCAGGTCCCAGGAAGGTTCACAAGGTCCTTGCAATCCTAGTGTCAGCAGGTAAGTATGATCCATTTCCAGTGGCAGATGGCAATCTGCACATCTTTTAGCTTGTGAGTGAAGGTAAATTGACAGCAGCTGGAGAAATTTAAAGACGTGGCAGTGCAGTAAATCTGCTACACTGACGATTTTGATTTCTTCTTCATAATATGTTTTCCAGTCTGGAGAGTCAGTAAAAATACTGAGGGAGCACTTGCAGACTTTGATGCTCGCTTCGCTCTGGTGCTCCTTTTCTTAACTTCATCCCATTATTCTTACTGGTGGTTTCACCCTGTCCATTGTAGGAAATCTGGGATAGCTATGCTATGGTACCTCTTCATTCCCCTTCCTATTGTCTCTAAAGACACATATTACTGTAGCTGATGTAAGGATAAAAATATAAAGCACAAAATGATCCAGATAACTCAAGATGACATTGCAAATTCTCTTATCTTCAGATATCATAATATAAACTTCCTATGTTTTACTGAGTTTATGTTACTCATAGACTTAGTCTATGAGATCATGTCATTCATTAGTATTTCATTTAAGATTATTTCAATCCTATACCTATTCAGAGTACATGTATAGACATGTATATACATGGGTACTTTATATTTTCATAATCTTTTTGCTCAAGATTTCATTAGCAAACTGAGACACCTAAATAAAGCAATCAGGTTCCATCTCCGTAAATCCTGTTTTGTTTCTCATCTTGTATTCTTTCTTAAATTCTTAAATTTCTTAAATTATTTCTGAGAATGAAAAACTGGATATATTACTCCACTTGTAGTGAAACTAAAATTGGTAGGCATTGTTTATTACTCATTGGTCAGTGACATTATGCATTAGAGTGTGATCCCAAAATGATGCTAGCTCAATTTGCTACTATAACTTATTGCAAGTTTGTACCTGCTTTGATCTGCTAACTCCTGGACTATTTTGCATTGGTGTTATTCAGGTTTCTCCATTCCACTGAGTAACTGAGTTTGTAAATGATTTTTTCCATGAGAACAACCCTGCATTTAGAGGTGAACATTATTTTATCTTCTGCCCATTATTCAATTATCTAAGCTCTTGTAATTTTTTCTCCATTCTTACTGTTAGCAAGTCCATCACACTGTAAATTTCACTAATAGGCAGTTTTTTCTTCCTTTCTGAGAAATCATTAATGAAGATATTAAAACTTCATCAAACCCAGGCATTCACCAGATATCTCACCCAAGTCTTACAGATTGTCACTTCTCATTATCTTTTGTTAACATGGACTGAAATTTGTTCCCTAGCCAATTTGAATTAATTTTGAAAGCTGCAGTAAAATGCTTTATTAAAATCCAAATAAATGATAGCTACTGCTCTGAATTCATCCAAAAATTTTGCAAGTTATCAAAATCAATCAATCACATTTGTCTTGCAAGATCAGTACATTGTAAATTCACAGTACTTACTGCTGTTACTTTCATTATCTTCCAGAAGTTTAAAAAAACCTTTTTCCCCAACACTTCTTCTTTATCATTCTAAAGATTAAAGTTAGACTTATCAGATGGCAATACTTTGGCTGCCTAAATGTGCATAATCACTGCGTCTGGCCACCTTCAATTTTCTGAAGCCCAGTACTAGGTAATAATTGTTTTAATCCATTTCTCAATTTCTTCCATTTGCATACTATGTGCAATAGTGGCTTGACAGGTGTGTGGAGGCTGTGAAGTCTAAAGCTTCTTGCCTGGTCAAAGGAAATATTTCATCTTTCTACATAATTTCCAGATTATTGATGCTACAGTGCATTGTTCCACTTCCGTATTTCTCTCCCAGTATCTTTCTTCACTAAATGCTGAGTTCTCTGGTGCTTTTTTTCTGTTCCAGTTTCCCAGTTAAAAGTACTATGCTAACCCAGTTACTTTCCAATTCCTTTATTCAAGGCCACAAGGGTTTATTTTATTTTCTGCAACCTAGTTTGTTTGTTTTTGTTTGTTTTTCTACAGTCACCTTGTTCCAGTTGTTGCCAATTGTCTTCTCTGTGAAGAAAATCATTGCACAATCTTCTATATGCTACTATGTAGGGTTAACATATTATTTCTGTTTTTATAATGTATGCCATTACAGAACAAAAAGACTTGGGCAATATAAAGATTTTTCTATATCAGACAAGAAGACCTCCCCTACAATGGCATTAAAGAGTCAGGAAGAAATTATATTATTCATGAATCAAGCAAGCCAGAGCCTTGTTCAGAGAATTCATCTGCTTGCTCTCTGCCCTTTGAATACTTCAGAAACTACATTGGTTTTACCTGAAAGCACTACTCCATATCCGTATTTGAGTAATGTCATCATGAAAGTCAAACCATAAATACCAACTGAGGTAACAAAAGGTAATATCTCACATGTGGTGTGGGGAAAATAAAATAAAATAAAATAAAATAAAATAAAATAAAATAAAATAAAATAAAATAAAATAAAATAAAATAAAATAAAATAAAAATCAGGTTTTAAAAGAGGATATAGGAAAGAATCAATTACCAACTTTGCAGCAGTGGTGGTCAATTAGTAGATTGTCTTTGGTCAGAACAGTGTATATCCATTTTCCTTATTCTGGATCTCAGACATATTTTGACCAGCAGATATTGCTCTCCTGTGACACAGGTGTATGAAAAATAAATTAATTAATTAATTAAAATTAAAATTAAAATTAAAATTAAAATTAAAAAGCCCTGACTTCAGCTTCAATGGCTAATTTCATTTGCAGTAAACAAAGTAACCTTTTCCCCAAAGTTCATAACTCATGCTCGCGCTTTAGAATTTCCTTCATACTTTAGCCTAGTACTTAAATTAATTCATTATATTAACTTTTTTCATCCACCTTACTGAATTAGTTGCATATTTTATGATGTGATACATTGTTTTCTCTCCATATTGACTAAGGGAACTTTGGTATCAAGGAATAGTCATCTATCTAGAAGACATCTAAAGTTAGCAAATCTGACACACATTGTTGGTAACAGACTCTTTGGAAGTAGTGTATACTTCACTGGTTTGTCTCAACTGTCCAGATCTCTCTAGCTCTGCTAAAATAGGACTGGATAGTATATTAATTGACTCATTACTACCAGAACACTTGGAAGTCCCAGTCCTACCGTGCCTTCAGACCAGTGAACACAATTCTTCTGTCACTGACTTCAGTACAAATTAGCAGTTGCTAGCACAAGTGGAGAATGTGGGTACATGCACTTGTTAAGAAGACAAACTCTATCTTGCCCAGCTGAAAGTGACTCCACTCCATTTATTCTTGTCTACTCACTTGTCTATACATGCCTGCACTTACCCTGTTGAAGTTCATAGAGTTAGTTATCAATCTCTTTGTTTTAGCAAATCTCACTGTTTACTTTACTTTTTCAAATGTAGCACAATTAGCATTTTGTACCTTTATGCCCTGTCAGGTATGTATCTGGTCAGCAGAAGCTGCAGGTATAATGTATGTAGGAAGGAAGTAAAAGACTTCTGTCCTTTTATAACCTAAACAAATCACTTAGACACTTAAAATGTGTAGCAGCATTTTATAACCTATTACAAAGTACAACTGCTGAACACAACTGAAATACTTTTAAAATTGTAACTGCAATTGAACACCTAAGTTTAAAACTATGACCTTCATTTTCCATTTATTATATGTGTAATTTTGAGTAATTAGCTTCCATAGACTTTCCATGCAGCTGTATCAATTAAATATTTGCCCATTTTAATTGTGTCATATATTGTGCACACAAAAATACTAAAATGCTTATCCCATATATGCCTTTGCAATTTTAGTATTAGGCAAGGTCACAGAAGAATGAATTATGTGAAGACAGAGGCAGAGACAGTTTTTATGAACCATGATCCTGATATTTTTTCTTTATTTTATTTTATTTTATTTTTATTGAGCTGGCTGTTCTTCCCAGGCTGAACTCTGAGTTACTGAAAAATACCCTCAGTGATAAGGAGATTTAAACAGAACAAAAAAAATCCTGAGTCAACCATTTATCTGCTACTGAATTCTGTGAACTAATCTTAGCTCAAGCAAGAGCTCCCTTAAGTACTTCATATATTTTAATATTGTATAAACACTCTGCATACGTGGTACAGCTTGTGGCTTATGCTGTTTTAAAGCTAAAGGGAAAAGTCAGCAGTTGCATAGGGCACCTGAAGAAATCCTCACCAGGTTCCCATCTTACCAGACTAGACCAGTCACAATAAGGCACTACCAAAACCTTCAGCTTTTACTGCTTTTCAAATGCACCAAATTTAGTGATAACCATCACCTGCTATTTATCTTAATTTAGACATAACTTATCTTGCCTAATCTTATTACTAATCTTATTTATAACTACAGGAAGAATGTTTTAAAATGTGTCTGTTTCACTGAGCATTGGCCAGTGAAGAATTTTTAGCATAAAAACTTGAGCTCTCTCTCCCGTCACACTGGTTCCACTGGAGTTAATTGCAGCTGCTCAGCATTAAATGGAATGTGTTGATGCAAAATTACCCTCTGTACCTATTTTTTTCAGTCCTTTAAGTCAACAGTTAGCCCAAAGCTCCTTCTCCATAAGCTTTTTGCAGAGCCACAGTCCCAGTTCTTGCTTGTGTCTTGGCCTGCTGTTCATTTGCTCCAGGTTCTTTGGTTGGAGTTTTCCTCTGCTTGTCCTTTACAGCTGCACAAATCCTCAGAAAACAATCAGGAAATACACATTCCTTCCCTCTTTGCTTTCCAAGCTGACATGTTCTTGTAACTCCTTTGGAGTTACATAGCTGCCTTTGGGTTACTTACATGCGTGGGTTAACCTACTTGGGTATCAGTTTGACATCAACCATCCAAAACCTAGCAGGCACTTTGAAAGGGACAGAACTGCTCTGATTTCTGCTTGTCCATATGGAAATACAGGCTGATTTTGTGCAAAGAGTTCTGTTATGACACAATTACGCTAACCTCCACAGAAATGTATTTCAAATGTGTCAATCTGCTAAGTAGCTGAGTGGGATGGAAACAAATGGTTTCCATCCATGATTGTAGAGTGGAAACAATATACAAAAATGCCATTTTTGGTATTAACTATAAATAGTTAGTGGATCCAAAAGTACATCTCTGAAAATGATACCATTTATTGAAATCACATTTATGAGCTATTTCATCTTTTTAAGGGACTGTTTCACATTTGTGCTTGTGCTTATTGCAACCTTTTGACAGTTGTATTGTTGAAAAGTTCAAGGTACATCTCATAATTGCACCAGGAACATGCATTTATCACTGGCAACTGTTCTGTGCCACATGAAATGAATTACTGTAATAGACATGTCAGGTAATAGCATCTCATTATCCTCGCCCTCTTCCTCCTCTTTCTTTTTCTTGACCTTCTGCAATGAGCAGGTCAAAAATGATGGTAAGTATAACAGACAAAAGTGATTCCTAGTAAGTTCGAGAAGCAAAAAGATGTTTGCTAAAGGTAATGCCATAGCAGTACAGTGAGTAATTAACATCACATTCAATACACTGAAAAAAAAAAAAAAAAAAAAAAAAAAAAAAAAAAAGTACTAATGCTGCTGCGGATGTCCTTGAAGTTGAGTAGATCGAGACATTTTGGTGGATCGGGGCAGGGTGGTTAGCACCATGCCAGACCAGAGCTGCTTAAATTCCCCTGGCACTGCTTTCTTTCTTGCAGTCCTCTGATTACTGCCTAGAGTCAAGGTGATACAAAGGCCAAAACCACACAGACTGTACTTACTGTTCTTATAGTTGCTGTAGTCTAAGAGGAGCATCAGAACTGTGATGGAAAGAGGAGGTGAAACACGGTAAGCATGTGTGAGGATTAAGTCTCATTGTGGCCCTGCTTATGCAGTTCTTTCCGCCTTGCCAGATTAGCCCCAGTTCTAACATCTTAACTGGGTTCAAATTACCACAGACGCACTGTACAGAACAGGCTAGATTCAGTACAGAGGGGTTTCTGTTATTTGACATCAGCCCAAGATGCAAGCAACAGTCACTAGTCAGAATTTCAGAAGCATGCCTCCTTTTAACCATTCAGCAATTTCTGTTTGCTTTAATTAGATTGTGGCTTCAGTATATGTGGCTGCTAAATCAAAGACTAAACTTCAACATAATGAAGCTTTAATTTCCCGAGCACATCCTCATTATTTCACATCATACCAACCTTACCTTCAGTACACTTTTTTGACAATTATCTTTGTTCTCAGTTTCCCATCCTATCCACAATACAGCCTCAGTCATCAAAATAGGTCATTCTCAGTACCGTTTCTCTAAAATGTGGTTTATGTGTTTGATTCTCAGAAAAGCCAGGATTATCACCAGGTAACAGAATGGTTTCTCTCCTCTCCCAGAGCATTGGTCCCACTCAGTTCCAGCATATAGGAGTCAAAGTATCTCTAATAGCAGTGGGACTCCACATGATGGCTTCTACTCAGACTGTGCAGCTTAAAAGAAGCTAGATAATCTTTGCTAAGTATAGGATGAAATAGGAAATTAGTCAGGAAAAAATGATTTTCCATTATTAGGATAGGTTTGAATAACCAAATACTCCTAAGTCAATTTATAAACCAAAGGCTCTAACTTCTCTCCCTCCAGCTCAGCTGCTTAGCTTTCAAAGCAAGTGGGTGCCTTTAAAGTTCTGCTCTTATTGAAGACACTGAGCTGAGAGCAAATAAACAGCTCTTCATCTGGTCTTGTATGAAGATGTTCAACTTGAAAGTAGCTCAGCCACTGACTGAAGTGCTGGTGATTGCAGTGCCACACTGGGGAAGAAACAAGCATGTTCTTTTTGATGCTTGATTAGGAGAGGTGCTGCCACTGGGATTTCAGAAGGAAGTGTTCCTTTTTCCCTCCTCACATCCTGCCTCCTTTCCCAGGGATGCTTCCAAATTGGTTGTGCAGTTTGTTTTAGCTTCTTCAACTCTTCCAGGGAGAGTCGAAGAAAAGGGAAGGATGAGGCAGCTTTTTGGGGCAGTACATCCTAGCCTTTCACTGTTCTTCCTATACAGCAGGATCCCCTCTTAATGTGAAACTTCTGTACTGGCTCCCAAGCTTTCAGGCCCTCCCAAATTTTTTTTGGGCCCTCCTCCCTTCAGGCCTCCCAAATTTCTGTGTCAGAACTGAACTCAGGAAAAAATGTTATGAGGGATATATCTCCATGTTCCAAAGATAGGTGTCACAATTCTAGCCCCAGCATAAAGCTATGAAGTGCTCAATGGGTAGGATACTACAAGCATACTCAGTTAGGGCCCAGCTCTGCTTACCTGTGCTCAAAGCATCAATGTTGCCTGTTGTGCTTTTCAAAATCATGACCAATTCTTTTCTGCTTTTCAGCAGACTAAGATGTGCAGTACAGAAGAAAACATCTTTACTGTTGAAGAAAAAAAAAATCTGACATTAAAAGGTATATTTTGAAAAACACATGGCTTTTACTCTCAGTGATGTCAATGTCAAAGCTCCAATTGACTTCAATGGGAACATGATTGTATCCAATGGGTAAATAATTGCACATATTTCACATCTCATTGTTACTGAAAACTGTTCTTCAAAAAAGGAAAATAATAGCCTGAATTCAGGGACTCTATTAAAAAGTCATTGGAACTGCATTCCAGTTGAAATCACTTTTACAAATGAAAAGATCTTTTTTGCTTATTCAAAATTTGCATAATTAGAAAAGCACAAAAGACAGGCATTGCTCTCTATTCCAGTCTCAGTCCTGTTAGTCTTGCAGTGCTTAAGAATATTTCCAAGCCCAAATTTTGTATTTTCTCAGTATATCTGTTTTCTACTAGTCTCAGCATTTTAATGTTTTGAAAAATTCCTCTTGTCAAAAAAATACACTTTCTTGCTTGTTTTTCTTTGTAAAACCTCAGTGTATCTATTCAACATTATTAAACTGTTATCTCAACTGAAATGGGAACATAATCAAAAGGCTGGGTATTATTTATCTTAGCTGTGTCCCCACATCAGAAAATTAAGACAGTGATGAATTACACATTACTGTACAAAATTTTATTATCAGAGACAAAATTCAAATTTGTTCTGCTTAAAATACAGAAGATAAAGTTTCTCATTTAAAAAAAAAAAATAAATCAATCAATCCATGTAGTCAGTTCTTAAGAGTGGAATAAAAATTTTATGTTGAACATATACTGGTCCCATATTTATGGAGTCATTTTCAAAAGCATATCATAGAAAAACACTTTTCCAATAAACTGTAACAAATTTGTTTATTTTATTTAGTTAATGATTTCATTTGCTGATTCATTTTGTATATTCACTAATTAACATTGTAAGAATAATTCTGCTCTTATTCCCAAATCCTAGGATGCTTCAAACAGTAAATGAAAAACCTTGTTAAATTTGGTATTTTTAGATATACTGAGAATCAATATCTCCCCTTTATATGCAAAATATATGCTTTCCATTAAAAAAAAAAAAAAAAAAAAAAAAAAAAAAGGAAAGAAAAAGAAAAGAGAGAAGAGCAGTTGGCTCAATATAAAGAATGTTGTGATTTGAGATTCATCAAAAACACATCACCATATTCTGCACTGGAAACTGGTGACTAAATCACTTTCCAGAAAGCTTCTTAGACTGTTTCAGCCAGATCCATGATTTGATACATAATTTGAAGTACATGATTAATTCCACAGAAATCAGGGATACTGCTTACACACCTATATACATGGCTGAGCTGTGATCAACTGCTTTTCTGAGTTGAAAATTTTAAGTAAGAGTTGTAAGCAAAAGACTAAGCAACAAAAATCTTTGTCAAAGCACATGGCCAGAATTAGAAGCTACATAGAGAATGGTACATAGAGAATGGTTTTCTCTACGGTACATAGAGAAAAAAGTGTGACATAACGCAATGATCTACGTTTCTTGTAAATGAAAATGGCATTCTGATCCTGCAAACACTTGTTTGTGTGAAGCCATCAGTGAATTGTATCCAAAATGAGCCAGCTCCACCTCTAATTTGACAAACTGAATTCCAGAAGAGCACAGATTTGTGAAGTGATGGAAAAATATGTTCTTCTAATTACAGTATTCAGAATTAATCTACGGTTGAGACAGAATAGAGAGAATCATCCATTACAACCAGCATTAATAACTGCTGGACTTTCTCTTTCTTCTTAAGGTGTCAAAAGATCTTACATGTAGAGTCACTTGGGGAAATAATGCAATTTATTATCAAGCCTTTATTTTCAGTATTATGATCCATTTATGTCATTGCTGTATATTAGTGGAATAGATCATTATTTTTCTGGGAAATGGTTTATGTATATGTTATCTTCAGCAGAAATAGAACAATTGAACACCTTTCAGTACAACATCAGACAGGAGCTGCAATCTCTGATTTTATAAAGCTATATATCTCATCCACGCTAAAGCCTATTGTCCCTCAAACATAAAAACAACATAGCAAAATTACATTTACACATATAATAAAGCTGTCTTTGTACACGGTAGTTATACAGTAATTACAGTGATGTTTCCATTAGAAACTGCTCAGAATATTTTTCCACAGAGTGTCTAAGTCCAAGGAACTCCATCGCTGCTGAAATCTCATGTTTGCAGGAAAAAGAGAGGGTAGTAGGCACTCTTTGCAGTACAGTATTTTGCAGTTCTCCAAACTTATTATAAAGCTTTATCACATTGGAACCAATCACAAAGCATTATTTTAATAAAAAAGCAAAAGAAAAACAAAACAAATTTAAAAAAGTATTTGTCATCAAATATGTGTTACTGAAACATACATATGCATATGCATACCAGTCTGTACACTAGCCCAGCAGGCACCTCAGGGGAATGTTTTGAAAGCAATGGGTTAGATCCTCAGCTATAATTCACATTAGTCACTTCAAGGGATCTACCTGACCCTGCACTGACTGAGGATCTGTGGCCACATGCATGCCATCAGTTTGGCTACAGCTTACTTTAAAATTACAGGTGTGAACAAATTAGGTAGATTAAAATGTATTGTACACAACGGAGACTGCGTCTTGGCTCTTGGCCTCATCCATTGCACCAGTGACATCCTTATCGGGCAAACCCAAGCAATGCTGTGCCGGAAACGCTAGGGAACTCTTGAGGCCTCCTGGCTCATGACTGCCTTCTGGACCCTAGTCCCCTCTACTGTTACAGTGCTGCTCATCTGTATGTTCTCTACCAGCAATGTTTTGACATCCCTAGGACACAGCGTACATAAAATAAGCAAAGCATTCAGAAATACTTTTGCAACGTTGCACTTCAGTCATTACAAATCAGCAAAGTATGAATGCTGTTTTCTGAGAAATGACACTACGTCTGAATCACATTTGCACATGGGGGTGGTTCTCACCTCGTCCCACTGAAACCAGCCCACATGGAAGGGTTTTATAAATCCGACCTCAACTGTATTACAATGTAGGGTGTTCTGAGGTCAAGCTGCCCTCCAGTGCCAGTATGAAGACACAAGATGGAGTTAAGTTCAACCAATTTATTTGAAATATACTCGACTTAAAAATTCTGCTCTAACTAGGGCACGTGGTCTTACTTCGGTCAAAAATCCTTACACATAGCAGTCCCTTCCTTCCCACTGAAAACTAAATTCCTTGTGTCAGCGTAGATTGTTTGCTCAAGTCAGAGTGGTTTTACTGGATTTCATTATTGGTTTGAAGCTTTGCAGAAGGTTTCACATTCATGTTAGAAACAAGGTGGATAATGTTTTTTTCCCCAGATTTGTATGCAAAGAGAGAAGTATACAGACACTAGTGCCATACAGGTTTGCACAGGCTTTTTTTTTTTTTTTTTATTAGAACAATAACTACTATTATTGCTATTACCATAGTAATTTGAAGTGACATCCTTCCAAATCCTTTGTTAGAAAAAGGCCTGAGAAACTCATGGCACATTCTCAACATTAACAAAATACCATAAAGATTGTCAGTGTCCCTATGCAAACTTGAAAACTGAATAAATTTTTTAACTGTTTGAAATGACTTCTGAACAACTGACACTACAATATTTGAGACCTTTACAAAGATTTTGGTCAATATTTTCCTGTTGGGATAACCACAGTGCAGGGATTTATTTTTTTCTGTGCAATGCAGGCTCACTAGCTCAACCTGTTGCCAAGATTGCTCAACGCAACGATGCTAATCTCTCAAAATCATCCACAACCCATAGGCAACAAAGGGACCTTCTGTCTCTCGTTCCTAATGGAGATAAACTTGAATGGGGCCTCTCTGCACTTTAGGGGTTCCCAGCTGCCTTCCTGACCCAGGTGGGCTGGTGGTAGCAGTGGATGACACAGCCAGCAGATTTCAGACTACTCCACCTAAGGCTGGGGAACAGCCTGTATTCAGCCTGTATTTAGGCTACACAGCAGCAGGACAGTCATTTTATTCCTTTGTGCTCATACTGACACTGTGGCTATAAACCCTGCTTTAGGACAGGCAGCCTGATGTTCTGCATACTCCCAAAAGAAGTGGAGGTAAGTTGATTACATACATAAACAGTTTTCAAAGCCACATTGCTTTTCATCAAAGAGAAAGCTCCACATTTGACTCAAAGTCTATTTTCACTGACTGAAGTATTGGCTATGATCATGTGGAAAACCACCACCTCACAGATACTTAAACAAAGGCACCCTCATCTGCACATACTTGCTTCGCTGTATTCTATCCACATAATCAGACTTACTGACATTTTATGGGAAAATGATCTCTACAGAGGATTTTTCACATACACACACACATATATACGTACAAGATTTTCTTTCTTTGATTCTTTACTATCACGGATTTAGTTGTATAGTTCAGGATCCTTGCTGTGAAAGCTCCTTTCTGCATCAGTGGACATAGTTCCTTTGACATACTAAAGCTCAGTGAAATATCCAAAACAGCCCAAAAGCTACACAAAATTCATCTGCAGTGTCCATCGTAGTATTGGAATTCTTGCTATATTCACTGAAAAGATCATCAAAGGTCACAAATATGTATGTGCTTAATGACATCTGAAGTTTTTTCATCTAACTCGGTCAAAATTAATGTTTGAGTATTCCCCATAATAGCAGAAGTGACATTTCATTTCAGAAGCAAGCTTCCATATTGTTCTGCTCTCGTCTCAATTAGTAGCTACTATCATTTTAATAGCTGTCAGCAGTGGATATAAGAATAATTCTACCAAGCACTTCTACAAAGTAATAGGCTGAGAATTTTTGTAGTGGACAATGTTATAAAAATACAATAGGTTGCCATATTGTTATGCCAGCATAAAATTGTGCCTATTCATATGTCTCCCTATATGATTTAATGAGCCATAAAAATTAATAACTGCAAAGGATCCTGAGTCACACAAAGGCTAATCAGACACAGGGCCCATGAAATCTCTATAAAATGACTCCCAGGCTTGGGTGAGGGCCACATCCATACTGGCTCCACATTTTGCAGCATCTCCTCTCACTAAATAAAAAGAACAAATTTAAATACTGAATTTGAAAATGCTGAGAAGTTTGGGGTATTTGGCTTTCTCATCACAATCCAAATTATAAAAATGGGGCCAATCTTTAGATAAGAACAAAGGAAAGAAAAGGACCAGTAAAGGAGAGAGAAAAATCAATAAGATTAATAGATTTTTCTAAGCAGACTGTATTAGAGTTTTCCATGAGATATCAACCATTCTTTCACACATAGCTGTGTGGAACTTCTTACAAAAAAGTTTCTAAAGACATATAATTAAATGCAAGGGGATTGAGTATTTTAGAAAACAGCTGTAGTTTTGTTGGAGTTAGTCCATTTAAATTTAATCCCAATTCAGTATGAAACAGCAAAATACAAAATATAAAAATAAAAATAATAAGGAATTATAATGGAAATGCTAACTCAAACTTAATTATAGCAGTAATACCAACATTACTATAATACAACAATTATAAGCAATACATTAGTAAGTATGTAGTTACATGTAGGGCTTGATATTTGTGGTAGACCAGTTGCTCAAGGCCACTAAATTATTAATTTACATCGAACATCAGCTAAATGTGCAAGAAACTTCAACTTTAATGAGCAACAGTGGAAATTTCTGTGCACTGTGCAGAATACACAGGCTGAATTATATTTCTGACTTTGGAACATATTGTTAGTTTGCCCTTAGTCAGTGGAAAGACCAGAAACTTCTTCTGCAGCCTGGAGGTATGTGGTTTAATCTGTGGTGATGAAAAACAAAAGTCATCAAAGACAATCTTGAATAGAATATGAAATGGACAGACCATTATGCGCACTTCTTTTCTCTGAAATCCCCAAAGCAATTTATGTTTGAGGGCTTGGCTTTCGTCACACTCTTTGGATATTATAATTTTGGGCTTCATTACAGGGTAAAGGCTATATTAAAGAGGCTCCATTTTGCTTGCTTTTTTAATATAACAAATATGCATATGATTTCATTCAGTAGAAATTAAAAATGTTACACTATATACTGGCATTGAGGTTGAGTTTGGTCAACCACATAAAATAATACTTTGCAGTCTTAAATGCCTTTCATCAGAGGATATTCAAGTGCTTTGCTAACATTAGTCAAGCCTCACAACACCCCTGTGAGGTAGGTAAAACACATAGGAGAAGGAGGATTTCATTCAACATGGACATGATAACGTCTCTGGGCATTATGTTCACTAGCACTGCAACACATCACAGAGCTTTAGGGCTTACTATAAGGCAAAGAGTTAACTGTGCAAGAGCACAGGATTCCCTCTTCTTTTAGTTAAATGTGGTCAAGCTAACATAACGAATGGTGAAGCAAATGACCACATATGCAGTTCATGCACAAACAGCATCCTCTGTGCAGTAAAAGACACAAAATAAGAGGCTCAAGATGGGTGCTTTAGCCCTTGATAACAGTAGGGCAGCTTAGTTATGGGATGTTTCTAGCAGTTCTTGAGGATCAGAGTGCCAGACAGCCCAGAAAGCAGTACTGTCTCCACACAACTCTGATAATGCCTGAAGATGCTGGGTTTGGGTTCTTTTTGCACTAACATTACAATTCAAAAACAACAACTGCTACTCTAAAGCATTTTGGTAATTTCCATGCCCTGTGAAGGAAACAACCAAATACAATGCCTATTCTAATTAGACTGGCCACATGTTCCCAGTTTACAAGCAATGATGTGGTCAGATGGTTGTGATGGGCTGGGATAAAGAAACACTGTTGTACGTCTACAGTCACACTCTGAAGCTGCTGCAACCTGCCTCCTGTAAACTCTCTATAGCTTTGTTGCTTTTTTTTTCCTCCCTTCATGGTGCAGACATAATAGAGTACTTGACCCTAAGATGCATCAGTTTTTTCCTTTACGCATAGCACCAATGATGCAGATGGTCTTTGTACAACAAGCATTTTCACTGCATAACTGATCTCACAGATTAATGACTGAGAAAAAAAAAAAGAAACAGGCATATGATTAAGAAAAGCATCACTAATCTAGAGCAGTCTATATGAAATACAAGGAAAGAGAAAACAATGTTCACAGTATTAGCTAGTACAAATAAATCCACACACACACATCTTTCTCTGTATTTCACTTTTCTAAGTTGGTGTAAAAGGTATATCCCATATTTGCAAAATATTGCCCACATGGAGACTCTGATTTCTCTATTATAATAAAACATTACTGCAGCCAATCTACAAGATTCAAGACAGCCCTTGATTAATTTTGTCTTTGAATGCAAGACATTCTCCCCTTTTGCTAATTTCCATTTGAATCTTTTCTTTGTTTATAAAATTTGTGTATTATCAGCTGCATAAGTCATTACTGCCCAGGTTGGGTGACTGATCATGAATACCACTGCCTTGTAAAATTGCTCAGAAGAGGTGGTTCATGGATTCTATAAAATCAATGCAAAGTTCTCCTCATAAACACTGCATACGTTCACAACTAAAACTAGATGGTTTCACTGATCAGCAGTGAATAAATTTATATAATTATAGTGCATCAACGATGTCCTCTCTTATTCTCATTTCCAATCTCTCCTCCCACAAAATGCTAATTTAAATATAGGAATATGGAGATTGCAGCTACATACATGACAAATGGCAACTCAGAAAATGAGCTGGCACCCTTGTAATCATTAAAAGACAATCTCAGTTGTGGACTAATTAGCAGCTAATGGGAAAGACAACTTTATATCTCATACTGCCCAAAGTTGGAAGCCTTCTGCATTTCCTTTTCCTTCCCTTCCTTTTGTTCGTTGCAACATTGATTGTCGTAGATAGTCTTTGTGCTTTGTATAATGCCCATTGTTGATGTAACTGGAATTCACATACAAAATGTGGCTGTTATACATAAGCATGCTAGAATACAGGCAGGGACAATACAAGCATGCACAAAATAGTCTTTGAAGGTTTTTTTTGTTTGTTAGTTTTTCTTCACCATTTACATGCACCACTTAATATCATGTTTGGTTGTGTACACTGAGGACTGGATTTCACAAGCATTCATGACCTTCTCTTCTGAAAAGCTTCTTGGCAATTTCACAAGAACCCAGTGTAAAACAAAACAAAACAAAAACCAACAAACAAAACACAATTAAGAAAAAGGAAATAGAAAACTTCTCCCTGGAATCTGATCTTGTCTTCATGATTTTAATGTTGAACATTTCTAAAATTTCTTTTCCTTTTGCAGAGCTTCAGGTTAAAAGTTCAGTTGGAAAGACAGATTAGTGTGTCAAGGATTTTCTTAGCCACTGGAATAGTTCTTCCTTATAAAGCCTTTGCCACCGTACGTTGGCTTCCACTGTTTCCACAGCACGAGAGAAAGAGGCAGCAGTTCCCTCTTCATAACTCTTTATAAAGTTCTTTAGCTGGAAATACAATTTAACAGGTTAAATTTGCAAGAACTAAGGAAAGTAAATATTTTCAGTTCATGTAAACAAGTCAGGCATTTAGGACAAACCTCCACAATCACCACTGCAGTAAATGTACTATCATGTAGAAGGATTTAAAAGGAAATGTAATAAGACAGCAGACTGTCAATTATATGTGATGCAATTGCTTCAAATTACACTGGAAGATATTGACATGTCAGTGCTGGATCACATTAATATCATTTCCTCCACCTCTCGTAGGAAACCTCTCGCTGCTGCACTGAGCAAACAGCTGGGCTGCTCTGAACTTTTTTCCTACCTAAGAAACTAAACTGGGAGCACTCTAAGTGCTTCTAATTCAGGTGTATGTGTAAATGTCAGTAGAATGCAGCCCTGATGCTCTTTGGTTCAATCAAACTTCATACCAAATTTATTTACTTTTGATTTGCAGAACCCTTTTTATGATATAGTACAAGCTGGTTGTTTAGAAAAGGAAGGGATCGTTACAGTGGAAAGAGGATGGCAACAAAGCAAGTGGGCACTCATCTTTGAATCTTTTTTTGATCTTTGAATGTCTGTAACAGATTCTTTCCCTTATGAGAAAACTTTGATCTTTTTTTGAGCAAACTGAAAAGGCCTCTTCTCATGTATACTCAAATTATAGCACTAGCCCCTGGATTATTATAGCTGATGGCACTGGTGTGCTTTGAATTACTGTTCTTTTTAAGTGAGAGCTGCAAGGCTGATCTGCACAGTAGGTTGCTGGTTATATTGACTTGTATAAAATTAGGTAGTTTTAGCTGCAGTTATTCATGATTAGTAAATTTTTGTTTCCTGGTGATACCAGAATCACCTTGTGTGTTTAAAACTAACTTCCAACTGCTTCCCTTTGTGTATGGGCTGAAAACTGAAAAAGCTAGTCCTGCAGCTATCTCATTCCCATCCCAGCTAAAAGGATGGGAGGGACCTGGGAATTATCAAAATCAGACCTTGCCTGATCTCTGCAGTTTTTATAACAATTTTTTTTACGTGTCCAGTTTCTTTTCTGGGAAGTATAAACAGGAAGCCTGCTAATGCTATCATGAGGTAGAAACTGAGAGTACAGAAAGCTTCCTTTTGCAGGTCAGATACTCAAGTGTTAGCCAGTACCATCCTTCCCAGCTGGGTAGCCTTGGGAAGACAGCTGTGGCTCTTCCCAAAGTACCAGCGGCCACTTGACTTGAGTGCATGCAAATGGTTGGGCACAAATATTGCAGCAGAATTAGAGGTCAACTAACGGTGATTATGCTGTGTATGAATCATTTGACCCATTTGGGGTAAAATTGAGCAGAGCATAAACAGAATGTAAGGCAACTGCACAAATATCTTAGTCAGGGCAGGTGTTAATTTAAAGTGAAAGATCTTGACAAACTAAATAAGGAACAATTAGCATTTAGAACAAATTATTGTGATGCCATTTGATAAGAATAACAGGGTTTACAGCTTTTCTCACATTGAAATACAGTAGGCAATAAGAAAACAGTGAAGGCTCTTGTAGCTTCTCCTACTTTCACCACTGAGGTTTTTCTTAGGGCTGCTCTCTGCAGTATCAGCTAATCTGGACAGAAAGATCTCTTGCTCAGCTTCTCAACCAAAAGTAGAGAAAAAAATAAAAATAAAAATAAAAATAAAAATAAAACAAGTCCTACTCATCCAGCCAAGCCTTTGCTCCAGAGTTATTTCTAGTTTTTCTTTCAACATCAGAACACTTAAAAGTGAGATCCCAATCTCCTATGTAAAGTATACTATATTTTAGAGATGTAAAACCCTGTTTCAAGTTAAATTCAGCTAAGGGCCTGTCACATCTTAGTAGAAGAAAAATAAAGAATTACTGTAGCAAGATCCTGCCAGATGAATGGAAGAAATGCAAAATTTTAGAGTACCAAGAGCTACCTATACTACCCACTTCCTGGCACCTCCCCTACACATCGGGGTGCCTTTGCAGTCTGCTCCTCATCCTCATGCTGTCCAACTCCAGCTGAGCAGCCAGGGTTCCTACAAAAACACTGACTCTCCCAGTGCTGCCCCTGACTGAGTGTAAAGGAACACAAAGTCACTCCTTGTCCCTCCAGGCCTGCTTTCATTCAGCAGACACATTTTTTCAGCTTCTCTGACCTTAGCAGCTGCTGTCACCTAATTGCTCCTGCCCTGTTCCATCAACAAAAATAGCCTCACATACTGGAATTCACTTAAAATTACCTCTCTTAGTTCTTCTTCAGTATTAAGGAATTCTGTGACCCCACTGATAAGCTTCGAATTCATAAATAATGCTTCTCCATACCTGTAAGGGCAAAAAGAAGATTCAGAGAGTTAGTGCAAGAACCAGGCCAGCTGAAAATGAGAAAGTAGTCTTCTGTAAGCAAGGGAAGATGTGGGACAGTTCTGGAGGTCCAAGAGTATAGCATTGGAATCAGACATTGTCATTCAGTGTTTCATGCCAGAAACCTGAACTGAGACCTACTTCTAAGCTGAGCTCTTGATACTTAACTTTTAGTCAGACACTACTAAGCAGAATAGGCTTAGTAGCTTTCCATGTCATGACACCAAGAAGCTCAAAATACAGGCACCACAGAAGGAGAGAAACAGCAACTAAGGAGAAATATTCTGAGGAGCTGTACCATTACCATAAACTTTTGGAATTGCTGCAGCTTTCCCTGCATTTTCCATTCATCCACTTTATCTACATTACAAATAGCCTCTGGATAAGTGAACTGAGTCAAATCCTCTTGTTCCAGTACCTGATAATTAAATTAATGCTGATATAAAATAATAGTGCTAAAATAATTCCCAGGGCCATGATGTAACATGCTCAAAGAACCAACCTGTCAATGAAAATTCAAAAGCTTGAGCAAAGAATATTTAGAAGCCAATTTGTTTTTACTGGGTAGGATATTAAATGGCAATCAGCAATGACATTCTATGGGTAGTTTGAAACTGGCCATTCAAACACTACTCTTTCACCTTCTTGTCCACAAGCTTTTTTTGACCCCCCCAGACAAAGCAGCTACATCGCTTATAAGATTAACCAGACTACACCTGAAGTTTTGCATCACATGTTGGAATAGCTTGTGGTAGTGTTTATTTCCAATGTTTCTAGTATGGAGAATGCAATACCACTGGAAACCGAAAGCAAGTGTTTGAGTTAGACATCAGCATAGCAAGTGGCACTTTACAAATAGTTGTGCTTATCTACACATACATCCAAAGCAATATCTAGCTAATCTGAACTGGACTGTTTTAAAGAATTCAGTTCTCTTGTCAGACACGCATAAGTAATGTTAATAGACTTCATTACAATTAAGTTTATCCAGGGGAACAATTCAGTTTGTACCCTGCTTTTACAAACTGATAGAGAGGAGGCATTCAAAATTCAAAGTGAAATGAACTAGCACAGACACAGCTTTCTGTTCTGCTTCTATTAGCCCTAAATTAATTAATCTTAAATACCTAAGTTCTGTAAGCCAGAAAGTCATCCAAAAGGGAGAGAGAAAGAGAAAGCGAGAGGGACAGGCACAGAGAGAGGAATAGAGAGGGGGAAATAAAAGAGAAATTATGTTTTTTGAGAAGTTTCTGTTTCAAGGAAGGTGTGTGCTGTGTTGCTTGCTACCTTGAGCTTGTATGAAGGGAAATATTGCTATAGAGACCAACAATCCTACTTCCTGACCACTAATACCCATGAATTATTCATGGGTATTTCAGCAAGTACATGTCTTTTTCCAAAAACTTCAGTCATACTGACATATAGAGTCATCCAGAGGCAAACGCCTCCTATGGGAAGTATGGATTTCATGGTCCTTTAAGCACGTTTAGGCTTTCTAACAAAGCCCTTTGTTATTACATTCTCAGCTTAGCCTCATAATTGACTGCTTGGAAAATTGGAAGCTGTTCTTGATGGGGTCTTTTGACAAGGTTACCAATCCACTTTAGAGAAGCAACCTCATGAAAATCATTGCAAGGTTTTTATTTTTTTGCAGTCTGCATTGTAGCCACAGTGTGAACAAGTAGCAAAATTCCTTCCATTGAAAACTATGCCTTTGTGAAGACCTACTCTGATTACTGACCATTATGCATATTTGGTAAAAAGTCAGCCACTAAAAGCAATTTTGAAACAGCCTCTGCTGGCAAACCTTCTAGTAAGGATACATCTTAAACTAGTACTTTGCAGATGAAACATAAAAATTAATATAAATACGTGAGAAAGCATTTTGTCTTGCAAATATCAGTCTTCCTACACTTCATAGAAAAGACAAAGGCTCTTCAGAAGCAGAACCTTAAACTCTTCCTGGAAACATTATAGAGTCATGGGCCGTCCTGTACCTGTGGGGAAGTGATCCTCCAATGCCTTACGCTTGTACAAGCTTTGTACTTGTGTGAACTGAACTTGGAAGGCAGCATATTCCATTTACTTTGGACAGATGCAAATGACTTCCCACATATTGACAAATTCCCCCCAAATGACAAATGATTCAGCACTTGAGAATGAAGGAATTCTTATAGGCACTGTTAGAGTAAATTTTCACACACATGCACACATGATCAAAATAATTTAGAGGCCCAAGTATTGCACACTCAGCTAACAGTTCGAGCATAGAACTTTCAATTCTCTTTTTCACACTTCTATAAAACCTGGCAGTCTTACTCCCACTGACAAAAGACATATAAGGCACCTTAGTTTCTATGTAACCTTTGCAAATGAAATATAAGTGTTTTTTAAAGACTTCCAACATTATTGATATCTTCTGGGCAATGCATATACAAGTATAATGTAAAATTACAAAGGGATAATAATATTTTGTTGTCATTCTAAGTGTTTGATAAGCAGTGTTTTAAAGTTACAGGAAATAGTGTTATAGCATAATTCAATTGCCCTCAGCTATTTCATATTACTATCTGATATGACAACATCTTTTATAATAAATTCAATGGAAAATACCATAGAGATATCATCTTATTAAATTAATGTTTATTACAAAGTATTACAGTTTTAAATAAAGTTAAATGATGAATTATAATGGCAGAAAAACGTCTTGGGACAGAGTATACTTGAACTATAATTCAGCACTAAAGCTTGCATTTTAATAATGTACCAGTGTGTAAAGCTTAAATTAGAAGCCTAATTCTGCATTTAATCATGTATTTCACTGAATATTTTAAGGGACAAGGTGTTAGACCAATTCTACCCTCTGCAATTCTCTCTTAAAAGGTTTTAATCTGTAATTACAAAATGAAATTATTTTCAATAGGCGTCACACATGCTTGTATGAAGTATTTCGTTCCACTGCATTGAATCCTTTGGTAATTGACAGAAACTCAACTGGATGTCCCTTTCAGAAAAATGCACAGAGTGTATGTCAACTAACACAATCCTTTTGATGACTCTGACTAGTGTTTGGAGATCAAACTGAATGAACATAATACAAAGCCCATGTTGGGTAAAGACATGGCTTTTGGGCCAAGACTCTGCTATTTTCTCATTTAAGAAAAAAAAAAAAAAAAGAATACAACAGGTTTTTTGATGAGGCCTTGCTGATTGCTGTGAAGTCAGATAACACAGCAATGCATACCAAATGAGATAAATAAAATTATAGTTTTAAGTGCAGTTAAACTATCTAAAATTAAAACCTCTACACACAAAAAAATGCATCTGGCATAATTTTCTAAACATTGTCCATTTGCCTACACTGGTTAATTGTGGCTGTGGTTAAAATCACAGGTGTTAGCTAGGTTGGCAGATGAACATACTTGCTGAGGCAGGACACTTATGCATATGCAACTTCTGTATATGTGTTTGCAGCAATATGAATTTTGACAATTTATGCCTAAATTATTTAGGCATAAATCCCTGTATAAACTCCTGGAGGAATACAAAAAATTAGCTCCTATCCTGTGTATAACAAACTGCACTGGGCAGCACTTGGCTGCCATCTACTTTCTGTATAAAAGTCCGGAAGAAAAGGGGATGACATGATATTAGCGTCAGATTTCCTTTTGAAAGCAGTAATATTTCAAGAACAGGTTTTTTTGTTTGTTTTGTTTTGCTTTGCTTTTGTTTTTCCACAGTTGAATAAATGTGCTTGAAAAAATATATAAATAAATACATATATATATATATATATATATATGATTTTTTTTTTCTACCACACTTAAAATCAGCAAAATTCCTTTGGGAACTACTGCTTTTTTATCTATGTAAACGTAGAACTGCAGCATCTGACATGCATCTAGAATTCATTATCATAAGCATAGATATAATACAGTAACAGGTATATATATACAGATGATCTCTAAGAGAGAAATGTTTCCATGAATGTTTGATAATATATGAATACATGTATTTGTGACTCCTGTGTATGCATTTCATATTTAGAGACATATTTCTATTTACAAATAAAAAGAGAGTGGGTTAGATTCAGGAACTTAAATGAATAAATACATACACAATACTTATATGAATTACATCAAAACAATAAAACAAAGATAAATTTATTTTTTTTTTATCTTTACCTGGCATTTAATATTTTCCATTTTTCTCTGAAAAACTTCCAGGCAAGATCCCTTCCATGTGGATTTCGAGCTACATGGATTATCACATCAATTGCATCCTGATCCAGGACAACTTCTGAGTTGAGAGACAAATTCAAAAGCCTTGTAGGAATAACAAGGAAAAAAAAAATCCTATTTAGATCTGCCAATGCATATTCTGACAACAGCATGTCTAAAAACTCTCAGAACAAACAAACAAACAAACAGTTTGTTTAAGTCTCCAGGTTTCTTGGTTTATTTCTGTAATTCCAAAGATCAGACATATTTATGAATCAGAATAAACTTTAGTTTTGGTACGGAATGCTGGTACTACCATAGCTCGAGGGATGGAAAAGGATTTCAGTAAAAGCTGAGTGGAACCTTCCTTGAAATCAATAAGATCAGACTGGTCAATACATTTATATAAAGGCTATGCCAATAAAACATAACAATTATTATAAGGTTTCAAACATCTCTTATGAATTTAGAACAATTCGGAAGTGAAATGACATAATATGTTTTAATTTTCATGTGTAATAATGCAAAAACATGGGACAGTTTACATAGATGCCTGTGCTTTAAAAGCAAAGTTTTCTTCATTTAGACCGAAGCTCAAGTGATGATCCATAAATATTGAAATGATTATCAGTAACAGATACAGATATATAATGTTTTGTACCTATTGAGCAAATTTCTGTCATCACTGCAAGTTAAGGCTTCTAATAATATTTTTTTCTCAGACACTGCTATGGTAGAATGAAATTTCATCCAAATGAATTCCCATACATCTTCATCCATCAGTGAAACTCCTGTACAGTAGACAATGTCTCTCACATTAAGTGGGATTCTAAAAAAGAAAACAGTAATAGCACTGTGTTAAATAAGCAGCTTCTTGACACTGGAAACTAAGGAAGAACATCACTACTTTTAGGAGACTCCAAAATTAAAGTGCAAGAGTAATCACTTTTTGGAAAACTACATTTACATCTCTTTACGTCCACCAAAATCTTCCCAGACATCCTGATGAATTTTCTAATAGGCAACACATGCTTGTCGTTCCTTTCATAACCATCATTTTGTCAAAAGGATATAAATCATGGTTGTCCATTTCATCAACATGTAATGTACCACATAACCTACAGGACAGGTAACATAAGCTCTACAAATTAGCTCAGGATCTTATCAGCCTGCTGCTGGGCTCTGCGCCAAAACTCCTCTTCCTGTCCTTAGTACCGAGATTTCAAAGTGGGAGCTGATCAGCCAGAAATTCCTCCTTGCTTGTGTTGTAAAGTGCTTCATACTCATACAGGAACATAGAAGTAAGGAGAAAATTCTACTTAAAAATGGTGTTTTCAGAAGCAAAGAAAATTCAGAGATCTGTTCATTTACTCTTCTTATCAATAGTAATACAAAACCAGCTATGCTACAGGATGGTTGTGAGCTGATGAGCTACTTAAGTACTATAAACGCAGGCTACAGTTAAGATAAACAGCTTTTTAAAGCCAAATTCAGACTTAGTATAGGATATGCATTTGTACTGTTTTCTTCTAAAAAGATCTCAGCTGGGCTTTGAATTTCCTACCTTGCTAATATTTCTTATAAGCATAGAAGCCGAAGCATTTGGCGGCTGCAGGGTATTCCTTCAAGTAAAGCTAGACCTTTCTCATATGTTTCTGATTTGAAGGAAAATGCACCCTCTTTTTGCCGGTAAAAATTGTAGCAAAATACCCTTCTCTGGTTACTAATAGCTAATAATATTTATTACTAATAATAAATACTAATACTAATCACCTTTGGAATTTCATATGCAAAATCTCTTTAGAGAATCTAGAAGTATAGAAAGCTGCTGTCCGTGTCTGGGCAGTAATACAGTGGGACAGAGAATGAAATTTCTACTGTAAAACTTGATATCATATCTTATGCAGCACAGAAAGAAAAGATGTCATTACTATTTTAAGACTTTCACCAACATTTACACCAGAGACCAGACCACACCACTCAAGAATCAAAGTTCTTTTACTCCCCATCTATTTGCCCCCCATACGTAAATAAATAAATAAAGTCTTTCCGCTGAAACGTTCTATTGCCAGGCCCTATTTAGTGGTGCTCTTTTAAAGAAGCTTCAGCTGATCCTTTTGGCCATATTTGAACCCCTGGAAAATAAAACCAGCATTGTTTTCTAACATTTCAAAATGTTGATTGCTCATGAGTACTTCAGAAGGAAGGAGGCAAAGCAGGAAAGTCTATGTTGATGACTGTGAAGGGATAAAAATTGTTGTTGCATCTAAGGCGTTAACCAGTCCCAACAACCATGATGTTTCTTGAAGAAAAGAATATAAAGAATATGTAGCTAAATCAAAGCAAGCAGGAAAGAAGTGCACTCCTCCTCCACCTGGCTGAAGACCTTTGGGCAATTAATGCCTGCTGCTTTTTTGCTATTCTTTTTCTAAGTAGTAACATAAGGTTACTACTAAAAAATATATATATATAAAAATAAAGCCTAAAATTGAGACTTTATTCATGTTCTTGGCCATCAGTGTGGTCATCAGCTCTGAGGACACATCTACAGGTCCAGATGCAGGTAGTCACATAAATTCTGCTTATGCTGAACTGACACAGATCAAGACTGTGTGTCTTCCTGGAAAATTTTTAGCATGGACCCATGCTAATAGAGCCACACAGGGCTGATTCAACTACTGCTGAATGCTATTTTGCATTTGATGCAGACAAATCCAGACACTTACTCAGGACCAAACTCTCCAAAGAAAAACTGAAAGGGTAGGCAAGAGAAATGTAATCCATTGTGAAATTACTAGGAATATGAAACTTCTAATTGTGTTTAGCACATATCAGCAGCATTGTCTTCTAAAACAAAACTAGAGGTGCAATGGCTCACCTCTGCCATGAACTGCAACTAACTAACCACAGTGGATTACTGCTATTGTGCAGATCCTGACATGATCTAAGATCTTATTGCTTCCTCCCACCACCAAATCACTGTGTGGTAACATCTCTATCCCCAGCTGTCCCACAAAATCAGCATTATTATGGTTATGAACACGTATTGTAAGCAATTCCAACATGTCACCAAGACTTAGCTGGGACCTCCAAAAATGCAAGTTCCATAGTTCTGTTAAGAACACTCCTTTTTATCTTCTTAGATTTTTTTTTTTATTATTTTTTTTTTTTTAATTTTGTCAGTCATGTTCTGAAGACCTAAAAAGCTTGCACTGGAAAAAGTTAGTAACTCTCCTCAAATTTATCCAGGACCAGTCAGCCTTGGCTTATATTGAGCCTAAGCAATTGCTCCTGTGGTTCCTACAGAACTGTTACACCAAGACCAAGGAAACCAGACAATTCTGAAAGTTGGCAAGAGCCATTAAGAGTATGTTTAGACATACATATCTAGTGAAGAAGACAAGCTATCATTCTCATGAGCCTTTCAATACCACTGAGTTTTGATTCCCCCAAACTGAGTTATCATTAGTAAAATGTGAGTTTGGTTATCATTTAGAGAATTATCCATGTGAGTTAGGTACCACATTTCTATTTCACACCAATGGAATTCATATTTCTAACTTGAAAGTCTATCAGTAAGCCCATGTTGGAATATTTCAAACATTAATGAGTCTCAAGAGTTTAATTTTCCCCTGCTTCCTGTCTCTTTCAAAAAGCAAATGCAAAAGAAACTGCATATACTGGAGCGTATAATAGAAAATTGACTACATACTTTAACACAAGAAATCAAGAAACACTAAAATTAATACAGTAGGTATTTAGGTGCTGCCACTGTGTTGGATTATATTACTAGAGATGAGGCTTAAAGTTTTAAAAACTGCAACTCTGTCAAAACCTTGGGTCAGCAGTTACAGTAACATAAATACACAGCCACGTACACATACATGTACATTGAATACAACTTGGAAGTGATATTATTTACCATTGTGTTGTGATTTTCAGAGTCACTGGGTTATTTGTAAAGCACAACTTTCTTGCCAGCTAATGTCTCTCTCTCTTTTTTTTTTTTTTTTTTTTTTTTTTTTTTAATTTTACTTTGGGATTTAATACAGTGACAGGAGTCAAAAGAACAAATGCTAACTGAACCAGAGTAGGAGATGCTTCCTGATCATAGGACCAAACTGGTTGCTCCAAATCTGTCTTACCACACGGTATCTAAACATGAAGAACTGAACCCAGTCAAGCTTTATGTTTATGACAGAAAGCACTTCATATCTTGACACACAAACACTAAATCATTTTTTAGAAGCACATGTAGTTCTTGCTGAGCATCGACAGCAGAAATGCTGTCTTTGGTTTACTGTGAAAGATGCAACTCGGACAACTGACTCCCTAAGGAACTTTAAGGCACCTGGAAAAAGCACTTCTTTTTAGGTCGATTTTGCCATTAATTCAGGTAAGAAGGAACTGTATGCTGGAAGGACTGTCACTCTGTGTTTGAGTCCAGTCAGAAGCAGAGGTAACTCACGGTGGATGCTAAGCCCCAGAAAGGTCAGCATTCCTCACTTGTGAGGTTTACATTTTCGAAAGTTACATCAAAACATATTAACTCCATAGGCTTTCTCAGCTACTCTCCTTTATATCCTAAGTAGTGATTTTAGACCCACAGGATCATTTCAGTGCTCTGAGAAGGAAGAAGGACTTAACAATAAGTGATGGCACTGATCCCATGCCTGCAGCCTAGATGTCACTATGTTTAAGAAAACTCTACTGCAACCACATTCGTGTATCATACTCACAATGTTCCAGTCGCTTCAGGGAAAGTTTTAGGTTTCTCTGTATAAGCTAAGTCACTAGGATAGTGTGAAAAAAAATCAACCCCCACAAACGTTGAAACAACTACTGATGTTAAAAGCTACAGCTTTAGAAATGATGAAACTTACAGCTATGAAAAGCTACAAATTACTCCTGTGAGAGGCTTGTAATCAGAACCGTAGACAGGGGGTTCCCTTCTGTGGAAATGAAAATTGTGAGAATGAAAATGTGAATATCCCAAAAGTAATTTAACTATTGCCTCAATAGAGAGCCTTCTAATTGAATTTTTTCCATTTGTACAGATTTTTGCTCTCTCCCCTCTCCAATCATTAGGTGCCATTGTTATCTAAATATATAAAATCTTCCCAGTGTGTAGATTTTTAAAATTTTATAGATTAAAGAAAAATGGTTTTCCAAAACTGCAGTTCCATTGCACTGGATCAACACAGAGAACATTAGCCCCCTGTATTAATTGAATCAAGTGGATAAAATTAACTATTGTTTCAGTGTTACTTAGGTAGTAACACTGCAGAATGTATCCCCTTCTTATATTAAACCTCATCTGGGCCTTCAAGGCTGCTCTTATTTTTAAAGAGCTAATATGATTGATGGATACTTCAGAAGAATAAAGACAAAGATTAACTTTTGAAAGTGTCACTTTGAATGGCTTTTATTTGAATACTGATCCAATTTATTTAACTTTATTTTTCTTGCTTAAGAGATATGATGGTGAGAATGAAATATGTGGCTAGCAGAGCTCATGTTTAAAAATTAAATACTTTGGGGGAAAAAAAAGTTAAAAATTAAACAGAAAAAAAAATAATTAAAATCGTGCTGTGCCTTTACAGGGATTTTTTTCAAGAACGAATAATAAAGCTCTACAATGAGCTAAGAATAATCTTCTAAGTTATAATTAATTGGTACATACTTGCTCCTATTTAAGTATGTTCTAACAATTGGAGATACATTTATAAAATTGAACCATAATTATTTATCTTCTGGGCAAACTGTGTTCTAATTTTTAAAAATGTAATTGCACACAGTTTAGACTTCTTTGATTAAGTGACAAATTTTAATACTGTTTAGGGTAATATTTGACAAAGAAAATTAATCAGAAACATTATTCTTTATTTTTGCAACTATTTAACATTTAACTTAGGCCTATTTTTCTTGATGACTATATTTATAGTCTTGTCTAATAGGTTACAATGCTAAGATAAGAAATAATGAAATATTGATACTTTGCAGATATGCAATACAAATTCCATTACAAGTAGCAGCACGACAAAAATTGTATTTTCTGAGAGGGCAATCCCAAAGATTGTACTTTTACTAATTGTTACAAACTCCAGGAGGCATGCTGGCTGCTCCACTGTGGGGAATGTCCTCTACCATAGCACATGTCTAGCTTGAAGAGCAAGGGCAGAATTACCCCTTGAAAACTGAAGTACAGATGGACTTGATATTTAGCTGTGTGTCACATATTGAATGCAGGGGATATTAACCGAGGATTCCAATTTGTTCAGGACAGGTTGCCCAGAGAGTTTGTGGAGTCTCCCTTCTTGGAGACACTTAATAGCTGCCTGGACATGGACCTGGGCAACCTGCCCTTGGAGGTCCTGCTTGAGCAGGAGTTTGGACCAGATGGCCTCCAGAGGTCCCTGCCAACCTGAACTATTCTCGATTCTGCGATTCTGTTACGTGGCAAAGCTATGCATAGACTATGCACAGTTCTCCTCACTCCTAGTTCTGTGCTTCAGAGCTTCAGGTATCACATGGGTCTGACTGAGGCAGGCAGAGACTGTATCATTCCTAAAGTCATGGTTACTACTACTGGTCCTTTTGTTTCCTACAGAAGATATCCCACAGCTAACACACTACTTACATATTCAAGATATGCCTGAGTTATGCACTCCTTTGTAAGTAATCTCTGAATAGATAGGCTTTTTTTTTTTTTACTTTTTTTTTTTTTTCCTTTTCTGGACATTTATTTGCAAGAAAAGTATACCGTCCTTTCCGTTCAACTGTTTTGCAAAGTTGTGGAGAGGTCATTCCTGAAGAAAAAAAATGGAAAAGAATCTATCTGACTTCTAAAGATTGCAAATTAGTTACTGCTAATCCAGAATTGCTATTTATAGCATTTTTTCTGTGATTGAATACAGAAGGCAGAAGATAAAAATGCTACCTGAACCATCTGCCCTAAAAAGCCTGGTTTTGTCTTTCACAAGACAAAATCCTCCCTCTTTTCAGACATACTCCCCAGATGATCTTTCAGAGCACTAACTCCTTGATTAACTTGTGCATTCAACATTACTTTCTTCCTCCTTAAACAGTTTTATTGACTGCAGTGTAAGATTCTACTCAAATGTTGTAACAACCTATTAATTAGTTAAATCACTTCAGCAACATTGGCTGACATTAGCTGGCAAAGCTCCAAAAACCTTTCAAAATGCATGAACAGCTATGCCTGAATTTTTCAGTAATTAAAACTTCTAGGGGTTGAGAACACAGCAAAAGGGATCCGTTTTATTGTTTATTAGACATTCATGTGTGGAAAAAAAATATTTTATTTTTTTTTCATATATTCTGCTAATGATATCCAAAAATAACTCATGGGCATCAAACCCGTGAAAAAGAAGCTAGTCCCTCTTCCAAGCAACTAACAAAAATAATTAATTTGTTGGCCACATTCCCACAAATCTTTATGTAAGCAGTTAAACTTAGGTACACTTCCAAGTTGTTGCATGACTGTAGCACTAATGTACACATGCGAAACAAAGCAATGAAATCACATATCTCAAATAATTAGAGAGAGAAATAAGAGAGGAGGAAAAGGAAAGAGAAAATGCTTTGTTTGGAAAAACATTTGATTTTCTATCACTTAAACCCAACTTCAGGGAAATTGATCTCAATTAATGACTCGTAATTTGTGTTATTTACCACTCCCTCAGATCTATGGATAGTTTCATTTATAGCTATGTTACAGCAGCTCCAGCAGTGCAATTTGTTTTTTCCTGGTGGCATTTCCATTGAGTAGTTAAAGGTCCATCCAAGTAAGCAGACTGCCAATTTAGGCAGCTGGATTAACGTGAATCCATTGTCCCTTGCAGAGTAAATAGAAATTCTGCACAGCAAGTATGGGGATTTAGCATTCTCAAATTAGGCTTCTTGGTTACTTCTGTCTTTGTTCAAATTATTTCAGGGAAGCCATTTTACTTCATTATTTACACCTTTCTTAAAACAGGTAAAGAATTAAATACTCTTCCTAACAGCCAAAGCAGTGTTTAACATAAATCTTTGAACTGGCAGATGGGAACCACTGGAAAAGCCCATATTCATATCATTACATTTAAAAAGATTAAATAAAGTAATTGACTACTATGATGCAATCAGCCAAGACCGTGATTTATTTTTTAGTAAATAAAAATGGTTTATCTGTAGTGCAAAAAGACACACAAGTGTGTTTGGACTTGAAATTCACAGATAGAATGGGAAAATTCATGGCATATTCTCCTTCCATATCTCTGACTCCAACTTAGCACCTCAAAAGTCCTCAGAACAAACCAGATGACTAGAGATCAGAACAGATTTGAAATATCTGGATTTGCATTCAGGATTTTCTGGCTGTCTCTCCTTCTCCGCACTGAACAGACAGAAGAATGTAACCTTTAGCTGACCCATGGAACACCAAATAGATGCTGACTTCAGTCTAATCCTGCATAACAGTTTGCATTCTGCTGCAAACATAATCTATTCATCTAAGTATTGCTTTCATTGGAAAAAAAAAAAGGGAGGGTGGGGGGAGTACACTTAGAAGTGCAAAGGAAAAGAAAAAAAGTATTAAGAAAGCAGCTAAGTATTGAACATTAACTCTGCTTATGAAATAATACAGTAAGCGTAACTCTCTTGATTAAGGATTAGCAGATAGTTATCAACTGTATAGGAGACATCAGAATGCAACCTTCGATTTATGCAAGGCTGGGGGGGTAAAATATTGGATCTTCCCATTGATGATATCTGCAAGGCAGTATTCTAAGTAAACATAACTGATCAATCTGTGGCAGAAGAATAATAGTAAAAATAATAATAATTAAAAAAAAAAAAAAACATTTACACTAAAATTGCCCTGAGGTGACATGAAGTCAATCAAGTGCATTTACTAGATACCTACTAGATTACTAAATATCAATCAAGTGCATTTACTAGAAGTTTCCTAGGGGGATTTAGGGATTGAGATGCAATGAATTAATTAAGATAATTTGTTTCTATTTAAAAGACAGCAACCAATAAACATCAATGGTTATATTTATAAAGAAAAAATATGAGCAAACCAAAGTAGCTCTGAATAGCTAGGGGCCTTCCAATGGCTTCAGTACTGTCTTAGAGAAACACCACTATGTAATTCAGTCTGAAGCAATACTATCATCTCCCACTGCTCGTTGCTCCCCATTAGCAAAAGAATAGCATCACCACAGCACTACAAACAGAACAAAAATACAAGGATGCCTTTATCTGCTGAAGGCAAAATCAGCCATCTCAGTTCAGAGCAGCTTTCTCACATGTTCATGTATTCACGCTAACCTGTCTAACATTGCCTCAAGCGAGCATACATCCACAGTCCGTTTTGCCAGCAGAAATGTGTTTGTGGCAACCTGTAGCTGATGGATGGTAACAACAGCTGGGAGAAAATCATGCCTGTGACCCACAGAGAGGTTTGCAAAAACATGCTTGTGTCTGTGGATATGTTATGCTTTGGGCCATCATGCTGAGTATTAGCATGTTAACCATTGTTACGATACCTCCTGCCAGGAGTTTACAGATTGCAGCTCTCCTTCCTGAACCTCAGAAATACGCATTTACTCTGTCTAGCCAAGGCAGAAAGTCTGAAAATGCTAATCCTCTTAGAAATATGTTTTTCTTTCAGAACAGATATGCAGTGGTTAAAAGGGGTTAACAAGGATGAGTCTCAAGCTCAGGCAAGCATTGTATGGTAATTTTGTTAATTTTTTAGGCTGAACCACAATACTGTTATACCTAAGGAGTGTGAATAATTTATTTCTTCTCACATGAAAGAGCTTCACAGGGATGAGCCCTGTTAAACGAAGGTAGAAGCAAACATCTCAATTTTCAGCCAACAGTAGCTTCTCTTGTGTAGCATTCTGCTGTTGACTGAATTCCATTCACTTTACATTCTCAAACTACGAGTAAAATTTCACTGTGCTTGTATGTTTTGTGCTAGGCTTATATTTTCTAAACATGCATATGGAAGCTTCAAGAGTTTCCATTGCTTCAGTACAGGAATGGCATATACCCCAAATTAATAGAGCAAAAAATTTTTTTGCCTTCATATCAAGTCAGAAGACAATGCAGACTCTCAAGCAAATTGTTTCAAAGCCACCAACCATTTTAAAAGAGCAAAAGGATTTAAATTCAGTGAATAAAAAGAATTAACCAATACTTTTATTATGATCTCAGATTTTCAGCTGAAAGAAATAATCAAATCTTTTTTAACAACTGTAAGGATTAAAATACTGTATCTATTCCTACACTGATGCAAAAAGATGCCTTGTCCTCTTAGAGCTACTTAGGTGATGTTATATGTTCAGTTTGCTCCTTTTAGAGCCAATTTTTTTTAGAGTTACATTCCTTGTCCAATCTTCATGTTTATCCTGCGTGTATTTAGCAATACCACCTAAAACCCTTTATGTAATAAGTAATCCTGGTATTTCAGGTGCTCAAGCCTCCCTCTCTCAGATGAATGCTCTCATCTTTAGGCTGAAGAGCAGAATTATTTCTCTTGCTAATGAGATAAATCTCAGTGGCAGAACTAGAACTAGAACTAGAGGAGGGCAGTGTGTCTTAAGCCAGTCCCAGACACCTCAGAGAAAGGTGATGAGAGTGGTCTGCATGTGGCACGCATGAGACTGAAGTATTACACTGAGGCTCTACAGCAGTCTCAGTTACAACCTAATCACAGAATAACTGCTTAAAAAGGGGTCAAGGAGCATCCCCTGTTTGAAAACCAAGGAAGCAAGGGAGCAGAGCTTTTACTGCTTTAGTGACACTTTTGAAGGTGTTTTTTGTAAGAATCCCTAACTCTGTGATAGCAATTTACATATTAGTGCTGGACCCTAACAGGGCTCTCTCCCTCTCCACAGTGCCATGTTAAGAGGCTCTTCACTCCGCATACAGGCTGCCACCAAGCTTATTTAGAAGCTTCCATATCTCCTTGTAGGAAGTGTAACTCCAAGCATCTGATTCTGCCCAGTGAGCCAGGTATCTGAAAACACGGCATTGCAACACCTAACTCTCTTGAAATTCAAGCCTTCATGTCTCTATGTCAACTTCCACTTTAGTGCATGGAGGCTAATATTGCAGATCATTTTTCCTTACTAATTCCTTAAAAAAAATCTGAAGCGCTACAGTTGGAAATCTAATGGCTTTTTTCCAAGTAGTGCTGGAAACACAAAGAGGACCTCTGGCTTTGTGCTAAAAATGACCACTATTTTACTGCATGAACAGTGGTAAATTATTTGCACGGTAAAGAACGTGTAATTACAAAGTACAAACTGTAACTGATTATTATGATTATTTCAATACCCTACAGTGAAGAGTAGATGGTAATTAATTTCTGGACCTACCAGACTAAATTACTAGGAACCACAGCAACTGTAGACATATGCTGGTAAAACAGTTAGACATTACTTTATTTGTTTATTACCTAACCCTCTATCCATAATTAAATGCTGCAAGTGAAATAGAGAACAATTTCAAAAGAACTTCTAAAAAGCTACAGATCAAAAATATGTCAAAAAGGTATGGATTTTAGCATTTCTACAGCATTATTAACTAGGCATGCTTAAAGTTTGACTGCAGTAACTGCCAGAGAGTCAACGACCTTTACATGATTTACAGCCTGTGCATTTATGTGGTATTAATTTAAAACTACCCTAATTTTGTATTGATTAGGATCTTGGGACACAAGCCTAATTCTCTAGTCTCATTTGTTGGGGTCTACTGCTTTGTAAAATTTGTGATCCCTCCAACATGCACTGGCTGTGAATTATCTCATTGTATGAAACACCTTATTTCACCGAATAAGTTTTTTTTGGGGGTGGAAATGGGTGGAAAGGTTGCAAATTAGCCTTTACTTTTGTTTTCATAATCAAACTCAAGTTATGCCTGTATAAAAAAGTATCATGACATTAAAAATACCTCCAGCTTCCCTTTTACACAAAACCTCTCCAACATTTCTTGCTGGAGAGAGTACTACTTGATTCCCAGAAGGACAGCCATTCACAAACACTGCAAATCTCAGATTTCAAGAAGAAACAGAACCACACAGGTAGAGACACTCTTTCCTTGAAGATCTCCACACTCTCTGGGACTCTGACTTTGTGCTTGGTGGCTCATCTGTCAATATCCTTTTTCTGTTTCTACAAGAACTTTTAGGGTAGTTTTCAGCAGATACAACTCTACTTGATAAAGTTCCCACTCCTTATCAATAGGATAGGCAGGGATACAAGTATTTTCTGTACCTGTCTGTTTTTCTCTCCAGGCACTGCCAGAGGGGAAAAATAAGCAGAACAAGTTTACCCTTCTTTGTGAGGAAACAAGCTCTGAGGGATTCCTGCAGATTCTGAGGTGTCTGTTTTCAGTGAATTCCCAAGCAGCTGTTAGGGCCATCAAACTGAGTAAAATATTTTAGTGATCCCAAAGAAGACAAAATGGCACCTTTGGATGTGCTCTCTACATGTATCTTGTTATCTGTTTGCCCTTTGTACTTCAGCTAGCTGTTGTCTCTGAAGTGCTAAAGGAGAAAAAGACATGACTCAAACATCATGTAATTCAATCCTTATTGTGTAATCATCATCATTTGCTTGGTGGAGAAGCAGGAATAACAGACCCTGATTTTCAGGTCAATTTAAAGTGAGCAAAGGTCATATGTGGTACCTCAGTTGCTGCAGGAATCTGAACATTCATGAGAGAGCACTGACAGACCCCTACAAATGTTTTAACTGTAAAATATAAGCTGATTTTATGTCTGCTAAGCTGCTGCTACTACTAGCCTCTGCAATGTTTTGAATATAACTACATATGAAATGAGTCTACTCGTTTGTTAGTTATATTCAGTACGTGAAACTGCTGTGAGAACAGCAATTGGTAAATTCTTGGGTGGGGAACAGAACAAATCCTATAATCTAAATAAATAAATAAAAACATGTTTCTGTCTTCTTTGCAAGTAGTACCTCTATTTATCTGCTGACTGTCAATCCATATTTTGTAATTACATTATTTGTTGCAGCTATTTTTCAGAACTGTGCTGTTTCTTTGGAGAAATGTACTGCTTTAACTTACTAGCTATTCTCTTCCTCTGCCCTGCTGTGATGCTTTTATCATAATACTCGTCATATGCTGGCAGCTACAATCTTGTGCTCCCAAGAATGGTCCCATAGAAAAGCTAAGATGAATCTTCAGATGGCTCCTTAAATGTATTCCTTTCCTTTCTTGCTATTGTTAGTAAAGCAATAAGCATTTTTATATATATTTTTTTTTTATTTTTCCTTATGCCTCCTTCTTCAATCCCATTGGAAGGGATGTAGATACAGGGTAGGAGAAAGCTTTTCAGGGTGACAGCTTTTTAACACTGAATAATCTACTGCTGTGCATTCTAATAGATGGTGCTAGGCTTGATTAACTAATTTTGCAAATGAATATCTAAGCAAATTACTTCTTCAGATTGTTCCCAATAATTCTTTCTCTGTAATTTCCTCTTTGAATAGTTTTATGCTGATTGTTGCTGCTGACTATTAGAACTAATGTACACGTACATTGGAAAATCCTAAACCCCACACATCCTGTTTAAAGGTACATAGTCATATTTTCAACATTTTTTCAGAAGTTTCAAAGTCATACAGAAATGTAATTTCCAGCAACGCTCAGTTCATGGGTGGTTTTTAAAAAAAAACACTTAGGTACTTACGTACGTAACTGAGTATATATGAAAAGGATTTTCAAATATTATGAAGACAGACAGACAGATATATTTTAATTGGAAATAAACATCTTATTGGCCAAGATGTCTTTGATAAATCCTGCATGTCTGTCTATAGAGATGTGATCCTTTTGAAGAGCTAATATGAGACTGGGACTGAAAGAGAACAGAATTTTCCTATTCTCTTTTCCTCTGTTATATGAAAGTCAAATATTTTACTTAAATCAAAATATCGTGTGATGTTTTTACACAAATACTACCATACTCACATTCCACATCATGAAAAAAAAATCAGTCTTTCTCAAGAAGTCATGGGCTTGTCCTGTAGGCTGTACTTATCTCATTGCCTATTGATTACTACACAAATACTTTTATCTTTAATAATTTAACATTTCCTAGTTGCTTGCATTTAAAAGATAAATTTCATACACTGTCGATGGCCTGTGTGCCCTTGCCACATCTGAGTAACCCTATATCAGGACAGCCTAACTTTAAAATTTGCTGTCAAACCAGTACATTACTGCTAATGCTTGACACATTAGCATTTTCACCCCCCTCTGTGAAACCTTACATGAGCATTTCCATGTATTCCTGAACCACGCTTAACTTCCAAGTCTTCACTTGTAAGACCTACATAATATTTCCCTAAAATATATTGCTCCATCTCCTTTCTTGCTCCTCAGTCATTCTTCCTGTAACCTCTCTCACTTTTTCTATCACTTAGCACCTTCTGCTCTCTGGCCCAGATGCAGGTTAGGTGTTTGTCTGCTGATGCTGTGTACTTTCATCTTTCTTCCTTTAAACTCCTCCTTAAAACCAATCTTCTTGCCCTCTAGCATATCATTATTGGACAGCAGGTTATCAGGAGTGAGCAGAGGCTACATTGTTGTCCCCTGCACCCATTCATACATTCAAAGTTAAATCCTTTATTCTGAAGCCCCACAGCCATTTTTAAATAACGGGTGTTGATGTTTTCCCCCCATACCATGCTGCAGAGTTGGCACTGTGGGGGGTCTCAAAAGTATGAGGATGCCAGCTACATTGTCTCTGACTAGGAGAAAGGGAAATGCACATTTCTGTTCTACTTACCGGTTTCTATTGCTAGAAATCCAATCGGAGATTAACGTTGCAGCCTGCTGGTGACAATGTTTGTTACCAAAGCTGCAGGCCAACATGATGACTTCCCGACGCAACTCTCTGCCCGAATTAAAAGAAAAAACAAAACAAAACAAAACAAAAAAACAGTAAGACCCCATTAGTAAATATGTTAGAATATTTACAAAAATGCATTTCTTGTAACAATGGCAGCAGCTGATATTTGGTTAACATATCAAAGATAATCCAACTACACAAATCTCAGTGTCCACTACATGCCTACAGCTGCTGCAACAGCGAAAGAAAAGCCATGGACCAAACCCAGCTTTTATTTACACTTCCAGACCTCTGTGGTCAAGAGTCCAATTTCTTAAATATCTAGTGTAGACTAATATTAATTTAAAGCATAGCAAATCATGTACTTTAAACTCAGAAAGACAGAATTAATCTCATAGTATCTTGCTGCTCTCCCTCTAACCCAAAAAAGAAAACTAGATGGAAGAGAGAGCTAGGAAAGTATGACATGCTAACGATCACACCAGATTTTAGGAGAGTGCATTATTACAACCATATCTTGCATAGAAAGGAAGGGAAGAAGGATGTTACAAAAAGGGAAGAAAGAATGTTACAAATATAACAGTACTCATGTTGGTAGGATGCTTGAACAAGCGATTTGTTTAAATTATTCGTTGGCCATCCAAGCTTGAGATACATTGATGCAACTTGTCTTAAAATATACTCCTGAGGGAGAAAAGAATATTCAGTGTTAACATTTATTTTTGATTTTTGGTTCAAACGTAAAATACTATTGCCTATTGAGGTTTTGCCTCTCCTTTTTATCCCTAAATGATTTCCCACTTACAAAGATTCTGATTTGCAATTAGCAAAGTAACATGTCCACATATAATCTCTGTTCATTGCTACATTCAGATGTAATTTGCAGAACAGCTACTTGATCAGATGCCTCATATTAGCTGATTTATTTTTATAATACCTAGCAATTTAAAAAGAGTTTCTAATATGCTATTTTGAACTTACAATACATGGTTGGAAAGTTGCAAGACTGTCAACAGCTCAATGGCTATTCTTGACTACATCGTGCATGTTCATTTTTAAAAGAAAATTGTTATAATGGCCATAACCAGGGCAAAAATATTACACAGATACAGTCAATTGACTTCAGAATACTGAACAATGTGGCTGCAAATGAGCTTTGTACATTTAATAACACTATATTTTAAGTTCAGGTTGTTGGTGTGCTTAAATAACAAAGCCAGCACAAGATGTATTTTAGCTTACTTTTACTTTCTACACTGGAGACATATTTCCATATCCTGACCAGTTGTGAAGAAAACAACTGTCATTGTATTCAGCATAATGTTCTGCCAGTGGAATTCACCAATTTGAAAAAGAGAACTGAAATATAAAGAACTGCATAGAATAGCATCTATTTTATTATTATGGATGCATGGGTATGTATATATGATGTTAGGACAAAAGGAGATTCATACTGCAGCTTTCTCTAGCAGATATGTTATTCTGTGACTAAAAAGACTTTTTATTTCCTCTGCTATCACCCCTGCTTTCAAAGCTCTCGTCTGAAGCGATAAAACACAACCCAGCTGTGAATTTTACTGTTTTTATTTATTAAAATTGTCTTTTCCTTACACAGCCATGTTTAAAAGTGAAATAGCAATGGCAGTCTGGTAAGAATTTTTCTGTGCAGTTAACAGACTAAAACCACAATTTATTTCAACATCATTTATACATATATACATATATACATACACCCAGTCATCTCTAGCTTCCTGCTTTCTGAGCGTGTGTGTCTGGACACACACACACACAAACAAACACATGTTCAAGAACAAAAATAAAGCACATCTAAACATTTCTGGATGTAGAGAGTTCCTTCTTTTGAATGTCTACCAAATTACACAAAATTACTGTATGCTGTCCATTCAAAATACGTAGAATACATAAACTACACTGTGAGTCAAAACAAACAAAAAACAAACAAATAAACAAAAAGAGCTTGTCACTGGCTGCAGTCAAATCCTGTGTACTTCATTAAGCATGCTTCAGCATAGCTAGATTTTTTCCAGGTAAAATGTTTGTCATGTCTATCTTAATTACCTACTTCTAGTTGCTACCACTGTCCCTTTGGACCCAATTATGAATGGGCTTCTGATTCAATGGTGATCTAATCCTTGTTAATTAAGGTGACTGCACTGAATTCACCATGGCTCTTTGGATGAAATAATGACTACAAATCTTTTCTTCAGTTGTGTGCATCCTGTTAAGTTATGCCTGCATTTGGTGTCCTTGCTAAGCTTGGGCATCAATCTACGTATAGCTGTGTAGCTCCTCAAAAGAGATAATCTTCAAATAGCTTACTTTGGCTCTTTTAAGTGGAATACTTTGTTGAAATACTTTATTTGTTATTATATTTTATAGAAGGAATAATTACCATTCTTTCCACTACTCACATAGGTCTCAAAAACAGTTATCACTGTTCAAATGCAAATGAACCAAAGCTTGACAATTGCTGTTTAAATAAAGAACAATTAGGAAGAACGATAGTAACACTAGGCCACTTGCAGTATCTAACTTGGGAATAGTTCAACTGTTGGCAATAAAAGGGGGTAGGCAAAGGGAAGGAGAGAGAGAAAGAGGGGGACATGAAGAGAGAGAGGGAAAGGGAGTGGGAGAGGTAGAGGGACTATATATCTCTTACGTTGAAGATGTTGTAGCTTTCTGTGCGGTCCAGTAATTTATCTAGAGGATAAAGAGCTCGGCTGGCAGCATGCCAAGGCAGAAAATCCTTCTCCTCTGAAAGGTATCTGATAATCTCCAAAGGAATATTCTGAGGCAAATAACCAGCTCTGCACAATAAACGAAGTTAGTATTAAATTGATTTTGCAGGAGATACATGATAAGGCAAAAATGACTTCCTTTTTTTTTTTTTCCAAATGAAATTAAAAGGCAGAAAAACATGATAAACTCATCACACTGTAATGACATAAAAGTCAATCTTATAAAAAACAGCAACACAGTCTCTCATGCGAGCATACCAACTGGATGAAGGAAGGCATGAACACACATGAAAGTAAACTAGACAAAGTATCCCTAATTTATATAGATTCTAGTAGCAATAAAATATACGAATGATGAAGTAACTGACTTTATATTGAAAAAAAAAAAAAAAAAAAAAAAAGGAAGGTGTTGTTTTGCTAATATATAAGAAAGAAAGCAATCTGCATAAAATCAACAACCCAAGGCATTTTGTTTCAGAGAACATTTCAACTGGCCAGAGGCAAGTGGGAAGATCTAATAGTGAAAAAGCATCCTTTAGCTTCATAGTTTTCTTCCGTTCTCCTTTCTCCTTCATAGCTGCTTTGTCTTCTAGCCATTTTGGAATAATTTACTTTATTAAACTAAAATAGTATCCAATGACATTGTTTTTGTTAAGAATGTTTCAGCACTTTCCATATAAGCTATGTTTTTCCAAATGTTTATAAATCAATCTGCTAGAATTTTGTCCTATTCTTTTACTGGAAGAAAACACCTCTCCCTGCAAGGAAGAGTTCAGCAGGGTTTCAAGAAGGTTTTTAAAACAAATAGCTTTACAAGTAAAGTGCAATACAGACACAAGCATTTGGAAGCTGCTTTTTAGAACTAAGTACTGGAAACATCAAGTTTTAGGATTTACACACATTTTCTTTTTCAAAACAGCGTTTTTTCTTAACTATACAGGTTGCAGACACAAAGTGTAACCCTGTGGGTGTGAACTTGCCAGAAACACACCGATCTATTCTTCTCCTGATACATGTGTTTAAATCCCAGAGGAGTTTTCTACCTGCCTAGACAGAAGATAATGATTTTGTTTCATTAAACACTTAAAATCAGGAAGTTGGATTCCACCAGCTTCAAATTAACATAGGCTACAGTATAATATATCTTCACAGACTATTGTTGTCATTGTTGGTTGCCAATGGTCCCCTTAATTTCTATCACTGCCCAGGGAAAAAGATGCATACTTCGAATGCTTAGTACAGCAAACAAAGAATTATTATAGAAACATATAGATTATTATAGAAATAAACTATGATTAGATAAATCCTGATCTCAGCTGTAACAGCATAAAAGAACTACCAAGCTAAAATCTTTGAAATAGACTGCTCTTTTTGGTATGGCTCAAATCCACAGTTTCCTTGCAAACTGCACCACTTCCATGCAAGTCATTGTGATTCTTGCTTTCTCAGACGGATTATGTCCTTTTCCCTTTGAATTCTTGGGAAAGATGTGAGTTCATGTATCAATTTTCAAAATGATCTATCCCCTGTCCTCGTGATTACCCACTCTTGGGTATGCTTCATACCATCTTTGTCCCCATTTTGTCAGCAAGGCTGTTCTCAGGTCCAGTTGCAGCACAGACTCAAGCAGGAAAAATAAGATCACTTGGGGAGTTCACCGAGTCGCTCAGGAACTGAGCAGATGTGAAATAAGAATGGAGCTGTCAGAGTGGGTAGTGGACAGAGTTCAATGAGTGTGAAGTTAGAGAAAGTGAGAGGAATTATTTTGTTTTTATAGGCCTTTGTTATTTCTGAATCAGCAGAATATCATCAAGGTGAATCCTAGGTCTTATTACTTTGTATAACTATAGAAAATGGAGCCAGAAGCAAGCTGGATCGACTGCAGATAGAAATACCTTGGGAAAAATGTTCACAAATAGATAAACTAGCTTAAAGTTGCATATATGTAATTACGCATTTTGTTATTATAGCTACTGATAATTTGATTACCTTGAGAAAGTGTGGAGCGAGGAACAAGAGGAATGGCTCTAGGAACATGCTGCTTAAGGAATAAACAGATGAATGTTTATTGTGGCTGTGCTAATGGACATTTAGTATCATATTTAAAATAAGTCTCTCTATACTAAGCACATAAGAGGAATCATCACTGCAAAACAACCAGATTTATTTTTGCTTTAAGTTTAACTTCTTCATAAAGAAACGTAAGAAATTAACTCAAAGAGATCTTTTACTTATTCATGAGCTTTGGCCTTCCTAATCACTTTTATAATTGTGATTCTTTGTGATGCTACTCATCCTGTTCACGATGGAAACTGCTGCTCGCATCACCTCACTGTTTCTAACTTCCAAATTTATCAAGTTATGGCAAAGACTGAGCTATTCTTGTTTCCTCCTGAACTTCCTTAATTTCTGTATTTGACTCCTAAAGAACACTTACACATGATATCACTGAAATCCACTCCTCAGATCAACAGAATCAATCCTGAGGGCTGGGTCAGGGATGAAAGGAGGTCCTTGTAGATTACAATTATAAGAAACAGCAGCAACTTTCCCAACAAGGGAAAAAAAGATAATTTCACTGTCATAAAATTGTCTGCTATTACTTACTCAAAGGTATGCAGAAAATAAACTAAGTTAAGCTTTGTACATATTCCACACATGCAGCTTGATTTATCAGTCTTTTCCAACAATGACACTGGAAGGTCAGTTACAGAAATCCTTTTTTTCCTTGTGTCTTTTTGGCTATCAATCATATTGCTATCTTTAAAGTTCAGCAAAAAATACCATCAGATATTGTCTGCAAAAGTCCAAATATGCCAGAGCTCGGGCTAAGAGATGAGGTTCTCCTCCTGCCTAGCCATCTCAGAGGAAAACTGAAATATTGTCTGTCACTCAGGGAATAACTGATTATAAGCTATACCAAAACCATGTAACAAACATAAATACTACAAAAACATTGTGATGACACATCTTATGACTGGTCTGAGACAATCATATTGTTTCTCCCAGTATGTATCAAGCAGCCATCTGAGAATCTTAGCAAGAACATATCTGCAACCAAAATTCTGCACAGGAATCTGGGATAGCCATGGAAAGTATGCAGCATATAAAATAAGCAATCCAACCGCTGTTGATTTATAAACAGTGGCTGAATGAAAAGCAATCTTCAGGTTAAGCATTTCTCAAGTGCAGGTTAAAGACTTTACAAAACTTCACATACAGCACCTAGAATGAAATGATTGAAAGCAACCTTAAGAACTCACTTAGTACATTCCCTAACCAGTGTAGATTCATATCAATGCCATTTCTGACAGAAATTTGTCTGACTTGTAGGCATCTAGGAATGAATATCATAGGAGCATTATAATTTCAGTACTCCTCTTCCCACAGGCATGGTAATAATATTCTAATTCTAGCCCTTCTCCCAGTACGTATTCATGGAAGAGTACTAGCAGATCCATGTACATATCCTAAAATTAAATGATATTTATGCAGCTTCATTATAAAATATAAAAAGCTGGGGTCTTTATTTTAGATTAGAGGTTTTTTACTGGCATCACTGGTCACATAGAAATGAACCCATGCTTAGAAAAGAGTCTGTACAAGCAATCTCTCCTTCATACTGAGCTTTTTAAAAGAACACGTCTACAAAAAGAAAATTTAATCAAAATGATTACATTTGAGAACCATGGCTGTTTTATTACTTTCTATATAATCGTTCTTATTCTTCTGTTTACCATTATGTCAATCTCTCTGTAGCCACTGTTAACACATGAGAACTTTAACATCAGTAAGAAACATGGCAAAACATAAGGTTCATTTTATCATCTGTGTTCCTGGATTTCAGTCACCTGCTGAACTAAATGGGAGAAAAAGAACACAGGCAAGTAAAGAGATTTGTTTTAGTTACTAGACAAATTATCTCTAGACAAACATCCTGGCCCAGCAGGTTTTTCATGTTTAAAGAGGCTGCTGACAAAATGTGGTGAAAAGGTTATTCCCCATTTTTATGATAAGGGCAGAGGCAGATAAAGACCTCTCAAAAGTAATATATATATAAAGTGGAGTAGGACATTATATAATATCATAAGCACCAACCCTTTAACAAGCTAGTATTCTGCTTACACCAAAGAAACTGCTACAGTTGCCGTTGCTATAAAGAAAAGAGGCAATGAGCAGAAAGTACTGAATGTGGCAATGAAATATCCCTCGCAAAGAATTCCCACTAAAAATCCCACACCAATCAAAAATAATCTTTAAATTACATGAGCTGTTAATGAGTCAGATAAAAGCTAGAGATCTAGATTATATTATGAAACATCAGTGTGTATTCAGCTGCATTCTGACCTTGATTTGTTCTTTACACTGAGCCACAGAACTTATGGACAGATCCCAGCACATTCATTTTCCCCTTAGGGACAAAGTACCAAATGGTAGTGTAATTGCCAAGGGAAAATTATTACTCTGTTCTGAATTATTTCTATCATAAATCCAGCACAAGTCAAACAGACTCTGTCACAAAAATGACAGGGTTGCCATACAGTGATGAGAGTCCTATATACAAGTGCACCATAAATCCCTTAGTCCCACCACCCAACAAAGTCATTATAAGTCATGTGTTTAAATCAAAATTAGAAAATCCACACTGGCAGCAAACTGATAGACATTGTTGAAACAATGGAAATGAGGTGATTTACTTGCCACTGATTTAAAACTCACACTGCATCGTCTGTTTCCTATGAAATGTGTAAAGCATGACTAGCTTTCTGTTTGGGTAATTTCAAAGGGGGTAAAGCAGCTCTTCAAAACATAGATATGCAATTCAGATTAACATGAGTTCTGTTTCTGTGCATGCACAATATATGAATAATTAGATATACTCATTAACCCACAAAGTTAATGAGCTTATCCCACAGTTTAAAATAAGTTGGATTCTTATGCATTGACTCATTCTTTTACCTTTATGGTTAAGTGTGTGAATTAGACTAAGTCACAGAGAAACTTAACTGTATTTGGCTTTTTCTAACCCTACTCATTTCTTCTGGAAGTACTGAGGACTAGGGCCCCTGTTGATGTATTCAGGATATATTTTCCCACATTGCTTTAACAGCAATGCTGTAGCAAATCCGATATGTTGAACCCAGACACAGAAAACAAGCTTTCAGCAAGGCAACTCAAGCAACAGGTAAGTAAACTCCTGAAGTCATGTATGTCACCTTCCACTTAGAATCATAGAATCATTAGGGTTGAAAAAGACCTTCAAGATCATCTGGTCCTACCATCACCCTACTACAAATGTCATCCACTAAACCACGTCCCTAAACACCAGGTCCAACCTTTCCTTGACCACTCCCAGGGATGGTGATTCCACCACTTCCCTGGGCAACCTGTTCCAATGCATGACTGCTCTTTCTGAGAAGAAACGTCTCACTTCTACAAGTCTGGAAATTCAAAGATTAAAAACTTAAGATACCTGCCATTCATATTCAGGAAAGAAAGACGGAAAAATAATGCTTTCTCATAATGAGAAATCTGTAACAAAGTCTCAGGGAACTTGAGTGTAAAAGCCTGATCTACCTCATCTTCCACTCTCAAAGTTGGGCTGACCTAGGTCCAGATAAAGACTCTGCTTTTCTAAGGCATCCAGAGTGACTTAATGGAGGTATTATTATTTGTAACAGCTGTAGACTTCCACATAACTAGTACAGGAATGTACATCTGCATTTTCATAAGTATAACAGGACCATTTGGCTAACAAGCCCATTTTAAGTGCTAAATTTAATCAGCATTCAACCTCTCCAACATCAAAGGATTCAGAGTATGACAGTTTTAAGTGAAGCATGCTTATTATTATGTTTTCTTACATGCAAAATATCTGAGGACTCTTCAAGTGACATTTAGCTTCACACAAGAGCATTTTAAGCATCCTTCATAGAACAGTTCAAATTCATTGCAATTATCAGAGTAATCACATGGTTTAAATTATCTTGCATAGATTTAGACTTGCCAAATAAGCAAAGGCTAATGTTAATTTTAATTAATCACCTCTTTTAAAAAAGGGAAAAAAAAAAAAAAACCACCCAAACCTTTAAAAACTGGCAGTTGCAAAAATACAACAAAAATTTTCCTTAAACTGGGTTTAGTAGCTCTCCTTTCCTCTTCTTTCCCACAGAGAAAAAAAAAAAAAAAAAGGAACTAAAACAGATGAAGAGTGCAAGATGAAAAGGAATGATATTAGTGTTTAAAATTAAGATTAAATTGGGTAATGAAGTTGGGTAATGTCATGTTTTTCATTATTGCCAAACTGATTTTGATTTTGATTTTGCCAAACTGAGTCACTCACTTAAATTAACTGGTGAAATCTGAATGTATTTCAGGGAGCTAGTAGGGGTCAATTTCACATGATTCAGTTATTAAAAGTATTATCTATTTTCTTTTGTGATGATTTTTTGGGAGGGGCAGAATGAAACAGCCCTTCTACTCCTTAAGTTTTCAATGAGCAATGATGTCTACAAGAGTATGTTTGAGCAAACTCAGAATTGAGTTTATTATTAAGCACTATACTTTTTCATATCTCCTTTCCTTTCCTTTCCTTTCCTTTCCTTTTTCCTCTCCTCTCCTCTCCTTTCCTTTCCAAAAAAAGCCCCCAAAACAACAACAAACCCAAACCAACCTTCTCCTTATTCTTTAAACCCCAGGTGTAGAGTATTGACATTCAGGCAAAAACACCTGACAATTCAGCTACTTGCAGCAACATCATTTCTCTAACTATTAGCTGATCTTATTTCTCGACATCAAAAGCCAAATTTTGGTAGCAAAGATCAATAACCCTATTTGAACCACTGACAGTATTGATGCCAAAAAACAGCAGGGGGATTACCACCATTTACACTGAAGCAATTGCTGGCCAGTGGGACTCACAACTCTGGTTATCCTGCAATTAAACCTCTAACTTTTATGCTTCCATATAATATCCAAAATTATTACTGATAAATATGAGGATTTATTTTCTTGAAGTTGCTGGTGCAAATATGGGCATATCAGAATTAAACCATGGAGCTGAAGTGATGTTCATTGTAGTTTTCCTTCTCCAGAGGTTAAGATTTCATTTATTGTAGCATTTGAAGTCTTCCAACATATCTAAGATAATTGGTTCCATGTTACAATTGATTGTATTACTCGAAGTCTTGTTCATTGTAATGTCAGGAAAAGTCAAGGTATTCAAGGCCCCATTTAAAATGTTGGGTCTAGATAATAAGTAGCAACAACAGCGAGAGTTCTCATCTGGCCTAATTGCTGTACTTCAAAATGTTTCCGAATTTCAGCAGCCATATCCAGGGTTGTTGACCTTATTTGACTTGGCTTATTCATAAACCCAACAGTCATATAGTGTCCATTTAAATGAATAAAGTGTGCAGTTTAACCCCAACCCTCATTATTACTCCTGGTAGCATTTGCTGATAATTCAACATATACAAAAAACAGATATGTTAAGCAGCTCCCTTAATTAGTGCCTCTGAGTACTAGTTAATGGACTGAGTATTAGATCAACAGTTTATATCATGCTTGATTAATAGTGGTATAGATTTACTATTTTAATAAATGAGGCCTCAACAAAATTGTTTCAGCAGATGCCACAGAAACTCTTTTTCACTGTCACAAATTGTGGTGGTGGTTCAACGCACAAGCAATTGATTTAGATACTGCTTCCTACAAGAGTTGTTGTATTTTCTTTGACATAAATACTCTCTCAATGGGCCATAGCAGCTGTGCCTTTTTTAAAGGAAATAGAAAGCCACAAATATTTTAAGGTAGCCATCATTCATTCCATATGCTGTATGTCAGTCCATATGTTCTGTGACATATCACAGCCTTGATATCTGCTTTACATGGAGATATACATTTCAGCTTATGTTTGCATATGTTCATAAAAGAAGAATCAAAGTGACTCTTGACAGTAAGCATGAGAAAAATTTTGCTATCGAAGTCATGTATCATTTGTGTCTGATTCTGTTGTGTAGTTAAGAGCAGTGAAGCAAATTGTACAACACATTTCAGGGATGCACTGGTGCTGAGAGAACATTCTGGACATAAAAAATCTACTAAGAGCAGGGAAAGAATCTGAATTTATGTATCAAAAGGTAGGTTGACACTGCCTTTTCCCTTATCCTCAGACTTTGGCTTTCTAGAGTTAGCAGAACTCAGAACTTGGAAAGAAGCGAGTCAAGAACTCATTAGAGGAAGGAAAACACTTACTATAACTCATCACATACCTGCATCAGACTCCTGATTTTGGCCTGCTGAATAAAATTCTGAAAGAGAGGAACTTTCATGAAAGCTATCTGAAGAAGGAAGCTGCTTAGTTCACAGATAATTCTGAAGGTATGCTTTTGTCTTTGCTTATTTCTGACATAGCTGTCTGTGTTTGTGAAGTCTACAGGCACAGGTTTTACTGTCCTAAGAAAAATCTTAATCTGTAGAGACTACAGCTTCTTCTCTCCCCTAATCTGTGACAGGAAACAGACAGCACTGCAAAATAGCCAGGCTGTTTCCTATGCTGCCCATAAGAACAGTCTTCACTCAGATCTACTAATTCTCCCACCCACTTCCTCAAAGATGGAGTCACTGTCAGAGTGATAGAGATACTGAGCTATGTTTTTCACTGCATTCCAGACTTTCTCTCCTATTCTCTGGTTTCCAAAGCAGGCTCACAGAACTGAATGCCACGAAGAAGCAACAAAGACTTATGTGGACACAGAAGCATCCCTGGAGAAGAATAATTATTTAAGAATACCACTTCAGCTGCCAGACATGATTGCAGAGCTGCTTTCCACCTTCTGTCAACAGTCCTGGTCAACTAGAGATGTCCCTGATGACTGGAAACTTGCTAGTGTGACACCCATCGATAAGAAAGCTCATAAGGAGAAACCAGGGCACCTACAGGTCTGTCAGCCTGACCTTGGTGCCAGAGAAGGTTATAGAATAGATATTGGGAAATTTTTCTTCTCAGAAAGGGTATTTAGCATTGGAACAGGTTGCCCAGGGAAGTGGTGGAGTCACCATGCCTGGGAGTGTCTAAGGAAAGGGTAGATGTGGTACTTAGGGACATGGTTTGGTAGGCGATATTCCAATATTAGCAGTAGGTGGACAGTTGGACTAAGTGATCTTGAAGGTCTTTTCCAACCTTAATGATTCTATGACTTCTCATTAATCCAGTTAAGAAATACGGTGGGGAAATATGCAAAACCTATTGTCAGATATTGTCTTTGGCCTTTGTTAATGTGTAACCAATGAGTTTAGTCTTGGCATGTTCCACGCTGTCGTTAGGCCTGTGACTCAAAAGGGAACAGTCACGAAAATCTGAGCACCCAAAGAACTCCACCACAGACTCTTCATGGTAGAACAGAAGGCAAGATAATGATCAACAGCAAGGAAGAATGTCGGCATCAAAACCTTGTTTCTGAGAAACTGGCATGCAGACCAAGCACCTATCACCTTAACACAGTAAGTGCCTATGGCAGAGGCAGAAACAAGGGGTATTAGATATACATTAGTGTTCAAGAGACAAAAGGGATTCTTCCAGAACAGCAATAACTATTTTAGATGAGAGTAAAATAAGTATCCACAATCACATCTAATCATCTGATTCAATACTGATTAACACTGAGTACAAACCAGATGTATTTCTTTGACATAATATTGGATTAATTCAACATGTTTAACGAGTGGTGTTGAATATGAAGATTTAGAGTCCAGCAAGGAAGAATTAGGGAACTAGAACTAGACACAAGACTGCTAACCTCAAGAGGGTAATTTATCTTATCCCATGTTATGTGCCTTTGAGAGGTTCTGAGTGTTATTTGTCTCCATTATCTGTCAGTGCCATGCAAGGTGACAAGCTCAGATGTACAAGTCTACCTTTGGGACACCTAAAGTAAAGTGTGAAGCATTCCACCTCACATATTCGCTAACACCCTACCCCAAGGAATGAGAAAGACATGAGAAGCTGACAACATTATTCACACTCTCAAGAAACCGTAGGATCTTTCTTATTTCCTGTGACACTGTTTATTGGAGCTCTCTGAACTACCTTTATTAAAGCTTAGAAGAGATACACAGTTCCATTCATCTTCTCTTTATCAGTCTACCATCAATACATTCCATTTGCTACAATCAACTTAGTTTCAAATTGTTCTGAAATCCTTTACAAAACATTCTAAATAGATAAAGGATCTTCAAGAAGCAGGGAAGAGAGAGCACCAAGATTCTGTTCTTGCTCAAGAATTTTGGGAACGTATTTCCGTAAGCTATGTTACTGCCAAGGCTACAGCACTCTGGATCTGCAGAGTGTATGCACGTACTACAGACGAGAACAGAATTTTGTTTAAAAGTCTGAAAAACAAACAAGCTTGCGAGAATTCAAACACAGTGGGCAAACCGCTGCTTTCTTTTATTGTTATTATTCTGCTCAACCCTGCTTGATTAATTTTATGGAACCAAAATGCACCAAGAAAGAAGAAGGAATATATTTACATATAAAATGGGCAAAAGTTTAGGAAATTATAGAGCTTAATATATTCCTTGGAGGTAACGATTCATTTATGTTTATTTTAGAGAAATCATTATACTGGACAATAAAAAGGATAGCAAACATTTTGAAAGAATAAAATCTCCAAAATAAATAATATTCTTTCAGATTTCTCCATAGTCATTGTTATTAAATTTTACTAAAAATAAGATCTGTACTTGTTTCATAAACAAAATCAATTAGCATTAATGTATAGGAATATCATATCAAGACTTACCATATTAGGACACTGGAAGAACTGAGTCAAACCTTTCTGCTGTGGAATGGACATTATCTGTATCAAGTTCAACAACACACTAGGGAGTACTTCAGAAATCTCTATGAAGGATGGGGTGTTTTGAAGAAATATGGTCTATTTAATACAGTAACAAGAACTGCTTATGTTGGAAATTGTTTTTAAAAGGACAAGTGTGGATTTAAGAAGTTATGTTTTCATTTATGCATTATTTTATTACTGAAAATAATACGTAGGTGTTAAAATGAAAGTATATATTCCACAGTTCTCTCTCTCAACTCATGTACATACATTTATAGTGGTAGACAAGATGATAACCTATCAGTACCACTAGGGACCACATCAGAGGACACAATTACCCTTTAAAACAGCCAGTCTTCTCTGAAGTCAGTCTAAACTACCAATTACTACCTCTGTGATAGGTCAATACGGTTACTCACTTTTTCTCATGTAGCAGTCAGAGACAATTGCCTGTTTTTAATCTCCCCACCATGTAACATTATACTGGGAGGGAGAAATGCATTCTGTGCCTTGGACATAAGATAGAATCACCACTACATCCACAAGACTAGTAACATCCGAAGAATGGTACTGCTCTGACAAAAAGCAAAATGATTTTATGAACTGTGCTTTGCAGCCAAGAGGGGAAAGCTAGGCTGCCTTTAGGCTAATGGTGGCCTTTTGAACATGGACTTTTTGAGGAAACTGAAAGGCTCTGTGTCATTTTGATAGCCCTCAGAGCTTGTTTTTGGGATGCTGCTGTGCATCTGTCACAGCAGAGCTGCTGTGCTGTACTGCAGCATCAGCGTGCGACTCTCCACTGCTTGTCCCCACAAGAGTTTTCACATGCACTTTCATACTCCCAGAAGTTCAGGTGCTCTGCTCTCAAGGTCTGCCCCAAAACTCTTCTAACAGACTCTCAATGCTTCTCTAGTCCTGCTCATGGTAAGGAGCAGAGAAAAAAGTAGGTCTGTCCTTGGTCTGTCTTTGCCTGGGAGAGAGGAAATGAAAAAAAATGCCAAACACTTCTTAGAAAGGTACCATACAGCTAGCCAGCCAATTAGAGTATCTTAAACATAACTATACTCAAGTATAGTTACTTTTTGTTTTTATTATTATTTCTTTAGAAAGATGATAGATGAAGTAAAAAAAAAAAAAAAAAAAAAAAAGAAAGGATTAAGAACAGTATACTCTACTATCTGCCACTTTTAGGCAAATCCACATATCCTATTGCTACTCTTTGAATACTAACTGTATTTTTTAACTATTTGCAAATATGTGTTTCTACTTCTCTAGATCCCTCCTTCAACCAAATCTGTCACACACAGACCTGCTTGTAAGGCAGTACTACTAACAGGAGTCAGAGGTTTAAAAGAAGCAGGAACCTATCTGTGCATCCCTGCTAGAAGAATATTTCTGCTTATGCAATATCTACATATACAAATGGGTCTATAGTGTAAATATTTAGCTCAACTACTTTTTCCACGGTGTATGAGTAACAAATGCAGTAGCCATCCACTGCAATTCATCATTAACAGAAGAAAGTTAAGTTTTTACAACATGAAATTTTGCAAAAAACTTCCAGTGTTCCGGCATAGTTACCTGTGAAAAAGCAGCAGGATCCAATATCCATAAAACAGCTTTGGAAAGTATGTATGAAAACATGTTTCTTATCTAATGTCTGGTGTTTTTTTTGGTAGAAAAACTTGGCCAGACTATGCAGGTTGGGCCTTTAATCAAGACCTTGCCGTTATGCTTTATGAAGAATACATCCTAGAGCTCAGTACTGACTGAGAAGAAAAACACCTACCTACAGGAATCAGCTTAAGAAACAGGTTTTTTCAGTGCCTAGATTTTCTGTAAAGCCAAGCCACATATGACTGCATTCAGTTCATGAAGAAGAAAGCCACATACTGATTTTGCATAACTGCAAATTATTTCAGTTTTATTAGACATAAAGCAGCTCTGAGTTGCAAAAAAAAAAAAAAAAAAAAAAAAGGAACAGACTGTTACCTGACTGAACATGCATTAGTTCTTTCAACAGTCTAGGTATTTCAGAATATTCTGCAGTATTCTACTAGCCAAGGACTACCTGGGTCACTGAAATGATAACCTATTTATAACTCTGTAACGTTGCCAATGGGAAGAGGATACAAGGCAAGAATGAAAGGCAGTGCAAAAAGCAAAAGGGGTCTCTTTCTCTCCCTGTCATACCTCCTTCTCTACTACATCTCCGGGCTATTAAGTAAGGACTAATCACTAGTTTATGTCATATATTCAGGCTAGCACAGGCAGCAGGAACAGAGTGGTAGGGCACAAAACTGTTTTTTACTGCAGTGAAGCTGGAAAATCACTGAGCCATAATTTCTGCGTGACATTGTGCCTGAATCTCAAAAATCTCTGGTGACCATTTCTAGTGAAATGTACCTCAGTACTGCCAATTCTTGCAAGCCCCTGCTCAAATATGCCTATAAATACACTAGCAAATGGAAAAGCCAGTAACATCAGGAATTCTTTTCACACAGCCTTTGACATCATAGTGTTTTACTGATGCAGTGTTCCCAGGGACCTCAACAATCTCAAAATTTGAAAAGTTCCACTACTTTCTTCTCATTCTTCACTTTGACGACCAACATATCGGATGTATCGACTTCAAAACAGGAATGATTTCATTGTCTCAATTCATAAAGAAGGCATTACCTAACCAGCACTATACATGTTAATTACATAACTCTGGTCATAATAAAACACAAAAAGCTGTATAAATTCCAGAAATGGTCAACAGAACTCTGACTTTACATTCTGTGTGAAAAACGTCATGCAGAAAAAAGAGTCTGTTCTAGCAGACTACAAGAAAAGGATATTGGAAAAATGATATAACAGCATAAGTCAAGGCAAAAAAAAAAAAAAAAAAAAAATCTGAATCTTGAAGGTGCCTTCCATCACAAATAAAATACAGCACAAGGGATTCTTAGAAAAAAAAAGGAGGGGGAGGGGTTGGAGAGGGAGGAGGAGAGAATGGGTGCTTTAGGGAGAAACAGAAGAAGAAAAAAACACCTTCCTTTTTCATTAAAGAAAGTGGAAAAAGATTATTTACCTCCAAAGTGTTAAATTAAACTTGCTGCAAAATTGATCAGACCTCTCTAGACTCGGAAATACCCTACGGCAATTATTGATCAAGAGTGTGCTACAGACCGTGTTTATGCACCATACAAAAAAGGAGGGGGGGAGGAAAACTAAAGTGTGTTTAAAACATATTTAACTTCAAAATGCTCTCAGCTGTTGAGCTAATGATTGTATGAGTTGTTGCAAGAATGTATTTGAAGATAAATTATCTTCAGGCAAACATACCTGGCTAGATTGAATGCATCATCGATCAAGCCTGCTCGATTACTGACAGAGATAACCTATGAGGAGCAACCAGAAAAATGGAACCATTTAGGGTGATGAAATAGTGAACGTTCACATATAAAAGCAGATTTTAGGGCTGGAGAAGAGGAACTTACCTCATGGTTCCTTGCTAGTTGATTAATTAGCAGCCTCCAATTCCTAACATCATAATTAACTCTAAAGTAGCCGGTCTGGTTGATGTTCCCCAGCAACCAACTTGCCTCTTCCAAAGCAGGAATTCTGTGGTGTTCTGGAAACAAAGAACAAAATAGGAATTGACTTGGTTTTGAATTTAAAAAAATCTAAAAACGTATTTGTTAAATTCTTTCTGCAGAAAGGTAGTAAAATTGATTCAAAGACTAACAAAAGCAGTGGGGTTAATTAATATTTCTCTTTATCTCTTTCATGTAGAGATACCAGCTGAGGCTTCTACTGAGACCTTTTATCCACAAAGAACTCCAAGAGTCTTCTTCCAGTTAATAGCATTTATACAAGAAGTGCCCGTTTAAGTCTGGTACCCTGACGCTGGCGCTGCTACAGCAGCTTTATAGAAGTACAATTCTATTATTCAATGGATTTGCTTTAGAGAGAAGACTCAACCTGTGATTCAAAATAAATAAATAAATAAATAATCTTAAGTGTTTCTGCATGTAGTCAATAAAGCTTCTGTTATTGGATTTTAAATTAAAGTATTTCCAGTTATAGAGTTCCAAGCTACTAACCACTGAGAAGCTCTTCTCTAGAACTATACCAATTAACCTTGTATCAACTAACCCATTCTTCCTCTTTCCCCTCTTTTTAAGTAAGCACTTATGGGCTGAAAGTATGAATTTATTCCATTACTTGTACAAGCTAGAAGTCAGCCAGTCCATCACTACTCACAAAAGTAGGGATTCCAACAACAAAATACCCGGAACCACATGTTTTTTTCACTATGGGAAGAATCATCATAGAATGAAGCATCAGGCTTCTATGTCTCTTGAATAATCCTTCAATTTAGCAAATTATTCTGACGTAACTGATTATGAGAAAGAGCTCTCTAAAAATTCAGCAATTTTTTTTCTACTATAATAAAACCAGTGTTTATGTTCTTGACGAAAGGAATGCTTTCCTCATGTACTTTAAAAATAAAAAAGAAATATGCCAAATTTGTTTTAAATGTAATTCCGACAGGAAATTGTTTTGTATGCTTGAATTCTTTGAAAGTAACAAATGGAAAAAAACAAGTTAACAATATGGTCTTAACAATTCACATACACCATCTAGTTCCTAGACTTACTAGAGAAATGGATTTGTTTACAGCCTTTCTTGTAAAAAAGTAATTTCTGAGGAAATAATAGATGACTAGAACTATAGATAAAAGTTATGCTTCTCCCTTGACTAAATATCTCTAGCAAACACAGAAATAACTGCAGTCTTAAGGTGCAAAGAATACAAAAAGCAGTGAGATACAATCCTAAAAACACCTAATTATATGTTTATCTTTAAATTCATGGAGCTGCTTTATGCACATGAATTCAGATAAAAAGCTGAAGGATTAGAAAAGAAAGTCATCTCCTCACCTAGGTAGTTCTGACATCATTAAAATCTCTTAAAAATACCCTTCTTAGAAATATTAAGCCTAAAATAACTCAGTTGTTGGCTATTCGATTACTTTTTTACTGTTCTTTTAGGGTTTGTCTAATTGACTTCCAACAACTCAGTCTAATTATGCAAATGATTGAGAAAAAAAAACATACAGACCACTGTATTAGTTATCTTTGATTAAGTACCCACACGTCCTTTATATGCAGAAATAGGACTATGTGAGGAAAAAAAAGAAAGAAAGAAAAAACAAACAAACAAACAAACAAAATTAAGTCCTACAACTCTGCATGATTCCTAGCCTTGAAAAAGGTAAGCAAAGTGTTAGGTGGAGAGACATAGGTAGTTAAAACTGAAAGGTATGAGGCAATCAAACTGTATGAGGACCTAGACCAGCTCATTAAGGAGATATGCCAGGCTCTGGCTAAACTCAGCCTTCTGGAAGTACAAGGGCACCTACATCCCATCCAAATTGCATAAAGATGTCTCTCCAGCTCAGAATTTACAGTCTGTAGCCATGCAGACTCCTGATTTCCAGCATTACCACAACTTTAACAATTCCCACAACTTTAACAATTTTAACACCGAACTTCCTTCCTTCCACAGAGGTTTGTTAAACAGTGCTTCTCAGTCCTAAGCAACTTCTAATAGACTGTTCTACTGAGGTTGTTTCTCTGTTTAAATAGTTTTTTCACTGGCCCTGAAAGCAGAATCACCTGTTGCTCATGTCCAGCCTACACAGAGAAGACTTAAGTCTGATTCCTGTGTACATTCAATTATCTTATTCAAAGAAAAACATGTGTAGACATACTGTAAAAAATTGTAACAACTTACACCATAGTGCTAAAAGCACTTTTCTTAGAAGGGCTTGAGTTCAAATACCTGCTGTAAAACAGGGAGAGGAGAAAGAATTTGAATCTAGATCTACTCTATCCTATTTAATTTACTCAGTGTGGTGCTGTGAATACAGCCTGTCACTGCTAAATCTCAGCTATACACTGAATCAATTTCTTGGATTTCTTAAACGCAACAGAAAAAATACCCACTTCTGTAGCTAAGAGAGGCTGTGGAGGGAAACAACAACTTTTAGAATTTCCCTGGGTGTTCAGGAGTTTTGTGGGGTCAGAAAGAGACTGCTTGTACACAGTAGAACCTGCTGTGTTAATGTAGCACTGCTTTCTGCTCATGTTTTTTCTTCTGCAAACTAGTTCTTAAATGCCACCATAGCTGAATGTAGCTACTTATATCAGATTAATCGTTGTACCTCTATGACAAATAAAAACTTATCAAATGTGTTATGAACACACATTAAAAATATCTGGGGGAAAAAAAAAATACATTAAATAGAAATTTTCACGATCAGGTCTAATAAAAGAAAAAAGTACACATAACTTTTTCTTATTTGACTATTTGTATTTTTTTTGATCTCTACAGTGAGGAAATTACTTATGCTTTAATACAGTACCGGATGATACTTGCCAGTCAAATATGAAAACTTTAAAATAGCCTATCTTATAAATAACAGCTGTGGAACTCCTCCACTACATACTGCTTTAAGAGAGAGCAGTATCATTTCAAAGCCTGATGGCACTACTGCTGTTTTGGTCAGTTTAAATCCAACCATAACCCCGTGCTATTATTTTTCAATAAGACCATTCATGTGTTGACCTTCTCCTGAAATACAGGACAGGAATCATTCATGCCTTTCCAGCTCATATAAGCAGGTGGTTATTTTAAGGGACTGTTGGATGCATGTGCTCCACGTAGTTCCCTATAATTTACTGGAATTTGATGTTTGAGTCTGTCGATCCTCATGCCTTCTTATAAAAGAAATTATTTCTCTTGGTGATTATAGCTCTGAAAATTTCTATACACCTGTGCAATTTCTCTACTTATCACAAACACATTTATTAGTTTCCCATTTAAAGTATTATAGTTAGGAAAAAGGTAGTCATTCAGTGTCAAACCCTATATTAAACCATTCATGACTTTCTAAACAACAACAAAAATTTAATTTGCGAAGAAATCTACCTTTGATGGTTTTAGTTCACCTTTTAAAATTCACTCTAAAATATATACACAGTTGCATTTCAAGATCAAAGGGATTTTTTTTAATCTTCTTCCATCAGAAAGTGTTTTTCCATGGTCATGTTTTACCTGGATACCTCAGAAAATAACACTGCTCTGAAACTTCCAGTTTTGCTGCGTAAGTATAGAAGACATTTAGGAGGAAATGGTTAATTTCTACAACACTTGTTTTGAACTTAAAAAAAAAAAAACAGTCAGGGTCTGATTCTCATTTTCTCTGCTCTAGAAGTGTGAGACAATCCTCCAGCTGGTGCTAACTGCAAGTGGCTTGAAGTTCAAGCTCTCACAGCTCTCCTGCAACTTCCACTCCATCAAAACCTGCAGGAATGATGGAAGCTTGCTCCTCCACACAGCAGCATGACCACCTTGCAAGGCAGGTCTGGGTGAAGGGCAGCCCTCTGCAAGAACCTATTCCAGTGCTGACAAAAGCGTGGGCTACAGACAGTTCTACTACCACTTCAAGTGTTCAGACTCACAGTTGTTATTTTCGTTTAACTTTTCATTTTATACAACCCCAAGCACACTGAGAAATTGGTTTATGCTGGTGGTAGAACTGACTCCATTTTCCTGTAAAAATAACTGCACGAGACTAACACAATTTCATGCCAAGAGCAGCAAGAGAAAATTTCCTGACCAAGAAAATGTTCCATGAGGAATTTCATCACAGTCACATTCTTTTGTAAAAAGATACTGGTTTTAGCTAAATACTACAAAACTTTTTCCAATATCTTCTCATACAGGGAGACAGCAAACCAGAAGGAAAAATTATTTCCATCTCACGTGCCCTAGCTCCATGTTGAAAAAATATTTTGGTATTGTGAACACTAGAGTAAATTTATCATATCAGCAAATATGATCATGTTCTGTTACACTTAGTCTTTCCTCAGAGTATCCTTCCATTCCTCAGCATTCCTATATGATGGAACAGCTAACATCTAAGGTGATATTACACAAGTGTAAGCAGCATTTTCCTGTTAGGATTTTTGCTCAGCTGTTGGGATAAAAGGAGTAATTTTGCCTCACCCTATCAAAATTGTGCCAGAACTGTAGATCTTGTATCCCTGCTCCTCATCGTGGCTGGCTAAAGTTATAAAACAGGACCCTTTAATTTCTTTTACATCATGTCACTTCCCTTCCTCCCATTTTTGAAAGATAAAAAAAGGGAGTGTGGAAATAATGCAGGTCAAATTCAGCAGCTGTCCAACTCTCAGCATAAAATAAATAAAGAAATGAATAAAGTATTATTTTTACAATATTACCCTATGGACAATCATCAACCCCCTTGGAAGCAGCTTGTCTTCTTTGTAGCTCCATGGAGGAAAACCAGACTAAGGGGCTTACAGCTAAAACAGAGATTATCTAGTTGCAGGTAGCATGATATAGTAAATCGAGTCTTGCTGATCAGAAGGCAATTGTCCTGCTGAATTTTCTTTTCCCCGTCTTCTGGCAATCCTGCGCAGATACTAAGAGGAGTCTGAATGATCCACTTTACCAGAGGCAGAGAGTTCCATCAGAAGCGTACTTCTCCGGGACAAAACAAATCAGTCAAGGTAGAGGAGGTGAGGATGGAAATGACAGTAAGGAAGATTGTAAAACTGCTTCAGTCAGTTCAGCAGCATCTTCTGGGTCATATTTCTTACCTGGAGTCTGAGTGCCAGCACACTCATGACCAGGGAACAGCAAGTATGCCTTATTCCACAGCTTTGCTCACCTATTTGAAATGGATGGCAGCTAAACATCTTCACCTGACATTAAGGCCACTGTCTATCCTTCTCCTGGATTTGTAGAAACATGATGGATTATTAGAAATGTCTAGAAACTGTGCTTCCATACTTAGTACTCTTAGACAACAGCAGTTACCAGCTTCTCTGCAGTCACCAACTTCTCTGCAGAAGCCTTGCAAAGAAGTCTTGTAGGGGTGGACTAAGATCAAAGCAGATCCTTGACTTTTTACCTGCTATTGGTTTGATGCTGATCCAAAACATTGGGGACATTGTGTTCATTCATCATTACAGAGACCATAAAAGAGGCCATTTATTTAGAAGTTCCTGCCAACACAAATCAGTCCTGGAAACTGCCCTTTCCAGTCTCACAGTTCCTTTCGGATCTCCCCGAAACTAACATACAAGCTGCAGAAATCTTCAGGAGTATCACAAAAACATCTACAGCAGCCCCGATACATAACAGCATACATAATGAATCAAATATTAAGCAAATCTTGGGCTTTTCCTACTGATTTTTGTATGCTGAGGAATTATCCAAGTGAGTTAGACAACAATAAACAGAAGCAAGAGAACATTCTTGATGTTCATAAGTATATAGTCTCATTTTAATGAGACGAGTGATTGAGAAAGTAATGAGGAATAACAAAGATAATGACAATAGATCACAGTGGCATTGATTCTCTACACAGGAAACTCATTATTCAGAAAGGTTCCTCTTCAATTTCTACATAACAGTAACCCCAAAATCATTGCTCACACTGGCCATCATTAATTTGCTGATTTTTTTAAGGCATTCCGATAGGTGTAGCAGATCTTAAAAGGGTGGGTAGTGGTTTTATGTTCTTGTTCCTCCACAATGCTCTGCAAGTAAAAGGCAATGAGGAAGCAACTGTGCAGATAATAGTGATATACTGAACTTTCAAGGCAGGAGTGAGGGGAAGGAGGCATGCATGTACAACCTAATGAGATGAGATGAGTTGAGATCAACTCTTTCTGAAGTCAATGGGAATCTTTCTATTAACTTCAATGAGAGTTCAATCAAGCCCTAAAGGACAAGAGTGGAGCAGGTCATTAAGGCAGACTGTGAAAGCTCAAAGAGGTTTTCAAGTATTCCTGAGGTGTTAATATTAAAAAGTATGGCAATATCACCTCTGCAAAGTGAGACAGCATCTTAGTGTGCTCTGACTAGGGTATGTTTCCCAGGTATGAAAAGGACCCTGGTGCCAGGCACATTTTTAGATTTTTAGACCATCACAACATGGGAGCAGCATAAAACATCCTACATTCTGATGGGCTTCAAATGGTCAGGATGAAGGAACAGGTACCTTCAAGCACTAGAAAGTCCATTTACTCAGATTTCCAGTGATCTTATACCAATCATTTCTGCTTCTGCTGTTTGCTAAGCTCTATCAAACTATTACCTTTTGGTAACTTATAAAAGAGAAAAAAATGGAAAAACACAGACACACACAAGTTTGCCTCATTCCTCTCTCCAGTTAAATTTCTGTCGGGGGGAATCTCTACACCCCTTAAATTTTACAAGAAGGGGTCACTTCTCCTGCTACAGCCCATGTGTCAAGGGGATGCATGGCACTTTCTTTTCCCATCCTTATACTCATTCTATTTAAGTCTTCATATTTTTTCCTCATCCACTTCAATTCCAGTCCAAAACTGTCAGCTGATGTTGCATGAACTGCTAAGGAAATAGAGAAATATTTCATGAAATTTCTATGTTAGGATTCCTTTTTTTTTTTTTTTTTTTTTTTTTTTTTTTTTAAAGAAAGAACAAGAAAAGAAAGAAAAAACACTGGTATCCAGCCCTGGCTGTTCTTATATATATTATAGCTCTTATGATCATGTAAGAATTGAGAAGGGAGAGAATAAGTGGTAAGCAGAATAATAAAATTTCAAAGTCCGGTATCTGGTTATCTAATAGGGATAACAAATATTTTGACAGATAAATATAAAAACTTTTAAATAGCAGTAAACATTTCTTAGCCCTGGTTTAGATTGTGGATTGGAATTACAAAATGCCAGAATTATAAATAATTTGCATTTACTAAGTCATACTCATCAGATGCTTTGCTACAAAAATATTACGTTTAACTATTATAAATCAATAAATTGAATTACATTCATCAATAATTTGATATAAGTTGCTAAATACAAAGCATTTAGCACTTAGGAACACATTTCTATGTAAAAGCTTTTCATTATACTGTAATGTCTGTGATAATTATAAATCTTCTTGCTTGCTGCTTATCCTTCATTCCTCCTCCCTCCCTTCCCGGCTCTTCCTTTTGTAATTCATTTCAAGTAGCTAACACTGGGTGCAGAGCAGCTAAACAATTATCTAGGATCAATTCCAAAGAAACAGTTGAGGAAAACACAAGTATGCTTTATGAGATTCCACTGGGAGGAAAGTTTATTTTTACCTGATTTGTTAGACACCCATATAATTGCCTCTGATGAGATGTGGCTCGTATTTCCTACTGCAATTGTTAATGGAATCTGCCACAAGTAGCTGCAAGACAAAGGAGGGGGAATCTAAGAACAAAAATACTGAACTGATTCTTCTCACAGCAATCAGGGATCATGTCAAAGAAATCAAAACACAATTTCATTAGCAGCATAAAGATGTGGATTCTAACAAGTTATTTTGATTTTGAAATGCATTTGCTATTAGCAGTAAAACAATGAAAAACATTCATCTAAAAAAAAAAAAAAAGATTTTTTACATTTTTCACACACTATCATCATATGAGGACTTTTTGCAAGGTTTTCCTAATTTAACAAAATACTTCACAGAAGAGGAAAATGATTTCCCACAGAAAAAAGAGCATTCAGTATGTTTACTTAGGAAGACAGAAACTTCTGGTAAAACATGCTTTGATTTATAGGGACTTCAAAGTTTAAAAATAACACCTACTTGTAGGAACTTTTTAAAAAGCTATAACAGGCTTTCATAGCTGCTGGTTAATAAAACCAAAGTGAATGGGATGGATTCTCCGCTTCTTTGCAACATTTTTTATCAGTGATTTGTTCTGCAAACTGGACAAAACTTGCTAAATGTGGATTTGCAGATAAGCTAGCATAATCAGACCACAACTTTATTCTAGAGTATCACAAATTGTTTCTCATTTGGAATAAATGTTATAATTTTCCTAAGATTTTTACAACCTTTTTATCTCAACAAACAGAAATTGACTGTATGAAGTCAATCTTTTAGAGCAGATGGAAAGGAGGAACTCTTGTGTGCCTTCATCATTATCTGTACTCCTCAACTCCCCAGAATATCATTTCGCTAGCCGGTGAAAGAATAAACACAGGCCTGCCATCTCATTCTGCACACTGAGGGGAAGCACCCCATGATGGTACAGGCGTTCCCTTTGCCTGGGGAGCACATGTCCTTTAAGCAAGGCAGCATGGCAAGAGAAGGGTCCCAGCTCATATATCACCGTATACGATCACTTAGATACCAAATAAGTATACCATTTTAGACTGACTTAATCAAAATGGTACAAGGATGTGTGGGGGCAAGTTCATGACAGCTACATTAGCTTCTCCCTTGTCAGTACACAGCATTGCAGAACAAGCCTATGATACCCAAAAAATTAGGTTTGATCACTTCTGCTTATTCAGAAGCCTGCTCTAGTGAACTGTGAACAATACCACATGTGCCATAACCAGAGTCAGAGTACGTTGGCATGCAAGGGTTGTGCCTGGGAGCACATCTGTCATTTGACACTGTAAAACACACATCATGCAACACGCACCCCAGAACACTCTCTGTGCAGATTCAGAAACAGTAGACTACTACAGCAATTTCTGTTCTCTCACAGATTTCATCAATAAGACAAGTATTATTTGCCTGTATTACTTCAAAGGCCAGATCCAACAAATACTTCCACACATGGGCAATTCTGCATGCTCAATGTACATGCCTTGAGAGCAGCCCTGCTCTGGGAGGTTTGGCTGCCAAAGCTCAGGGTCAGTGTGATGTCCCAGCCTGGCCTCATCACTGTGGACTTGCCTGGGGATCCAGACTCTGGGCTGAGCCTGGCTGCCACCCCTGGGCCTGTGCTGCTGCCACGCAGGGTCCTGTCAAAGAGCCCTTTGCAAACAGCCACTCCTCGCTGCACCCTGATACCCAACTCCTCAAGCACAGGCTTTTGCAGCACACAAAACTGGACCATACATGCTGAGAAACAGTTTTCCATGCAGCAGTGATTCAGCAGGGAGGGGGAGATATTTGGAAAACTGCACAGCTGAAAGAGCTATGAGTGACATTGGAAAGAAAACATGGCATTTATTGCCATATGGGAGAAGAAAAAAGTCCCATGTGATTTTGGGTTGTCTGAATACTGGTATCATGACACACTAGGAAAATTAATAGATACACTGATGCACCAAAGACATACTTCAGATAAGCACATGCTCTGGCAGACACTTTTTGAATAATTAAGCTGTGGCATCTGAAGAGTCTACTGCCTTCTTATTCCTTGTACTGGAGGTTACCACCTTTCACAGCACCACCAGCAGAAAAGATGTCCACTGATATATTTGCTTCTCCAGTTCTCATTCAGGGGTCCTCACATAAAGTTAGCTTCATTGTTACCCCAACTAATATCCTGGACTGTGAGCTAGACTAATGAGGTGAAAACACTTATTCTGCTCTGCTACTCCTGTTACAGTGGCAATAACTTCAGGGTTCAACAAGTGAGGGCTGTCAGGAGATGCTGCAAATTGATGCACCAGAGAATATTCACCACTCTCTTAAGTAGCTTATACTTTACTAGACACCAACCAGTATAAGAAGAGTCTGCCCAAAAATACTTCTAGGCAATATACCATCTTTAAAAGCACATTTAATTCTAAACAGTCAGCTCTCCAAAATGAAAAAGACAGATGATGATTGAGAAAAATGTGGCAAAATTAAGCACAAAGCTAGTACATATTTGAAAGGAACTTTGGTTTATGAAAAAAATGGAAAAACTGTATTGGCATGGTATTTTTATGACTCTTGAGATGGACTCCTACTGAAAAATTTATACTACAAAATAAAAGGTACTGAGTTGCCTACTTTGCTGATTTAAACACATATAAACATATACAGATACATGTGTATGATCATATGGACACATCATTTTGAGAAGGGACTTCATAAAATGATGGATTTTATACACTGCAATCTCTGTATGGAAAAGAATATTGTATTACCTCATATTAATATGTCACTTCCAGTTAAAGTAAATCCCATGGAAATAAGATCCTTATCTGAAAAGTGATTTTGCTACAGAACAGGAGTCACACAAACCACACATCCTCAGAAAACATGTATGATTTTGTTAGGAAGATTAGTATTTAACCTTCATAACATTTGAGACCTGCTAATGTTCCTGGCATTCTCCAGAACTTCCACATTTCATCTTGGTTATTGCTTTACCAGATGAACCACAGGTTTCCTTTCAATAGACCTCTCCAAAAATCCATTTTTCCTACTTTTAGTGTTGTTCTCTGCAAGTTTACCTGTTTTCACCTTCCATCATCTTCATTCCCAGTGAAACTTCTAAAGCTGTTGCTTTTTTTTATTTATATGTGGCAGAGACATATCTGGCTCACCTGCTGAGCCCTTTTGTTAGGATGAATTCTATACACCATCTCTGAATGATCTTCATGGACTATGTTCTCCAGACATGACTAGGAAGAAGCAAGCCTTTTTGCATATTTCTATTTGCATTCTTCTACTTCTGTTTGCACTCTTCTACTACTAAGATGAAAGAGAGAAGCAGCCCACTTGCCTTTTCTCCTCCTGCTTTGTCTGGAAGCAGTAAACATCTTTTGATTATTCTTTTACATTCTGGAAGTACCACCAGGGTGCTCTCTGTGTGTGTCTGGCCAGGGGAAAAAAACAATCTTCCATCTGGCTATCTGCTGCCTGATCTGACAAACCAATTCCAGTGAAGAGATTCCTAGTCTTAAGGCAGTGGGATTGGAAGAAACCATGTGGACCTCCTACACTAAAAAGTATGTCTGCAAGAACTGAATACCTGTTAAGGCAGCACACTCAGCCCCTGGGTGTAATGTAAATAAGAAACTGCATCCAATCCACCTGAGATGCTGCACAGCCTCAGAGGCATCAGCATATTATGTCCCTCTGGATACAAACTTGACCACCTTAACAGGGAACACATGACAGACCACCTAAATTCTGAGAAGTTCAGGACTTCTTCAGGAAATTAAGGATTAATTCCCTCTGAGGATGAGGAGGGGGACAGTTAAAATTGGAATAGATACGGTAAATACAAACTGTGTTTACATAATACTGTTCAGTCATAGACGAAGAGATGTAGGAGAGGAGGATGCTGTTGAAAGGTAGTATAAAGGTTGACGTAGGATAACATCCAGAATTAAACAGAATGTATTACTGCCTTTTGTATTTTTGGTAGCATCGTATCAATGCATAATACCAAAATGTGCTAGTATTTCCATTCAGCAAACAGAATAATTCAGAGTGACTTGTTTGATATAGTAATCCAATCTTGTAGCTGCCAAGGTGCGTGTAATACCAGAAGCTAGCTAATTATGCTCTGCTCAGATTACACAGATTTTTTTTTTTTTTTTTGTCTTGGGCCTTACTTGATGACTACATAGACAATATTGAGGTACTTTATCTCACTCGGAAAATGATCGTATTTGTGACCATCTGTGATGAACAGTTATGTTGTAGAAACTCTGTATTTTCAGTCGAACAATTAATTTCCTTCTTTGTAAAGAGCTATGAAAAGTCAAAAAAGGGCAGTGTTTTTCTGCTGATGAAACAAAGATCTCAGGTCGTTAAAGAAGAAAAGGCAAGTTTTCTGGAGCTCCATATTTTGTACACCTCTTCAACTACTTATTCACATTAATGAAGATTTTTGCTGGGATGTAAGCCGATACATTTTCAATATTCATCTTCCTAGTAACAGGCTTCCATGAACTGCCTGTAGTGAACAATGCATTTTTGCAGTGGCATTTCCCCTGGCTCCTCTGGACTCAAAGCTAACCAAGGAAGTTCAGCTGCTCCTAGTCATTGCTCACAGAACAATGAAGAAATCTGCTCAATATTTAGAATATACAAGTAATATGATCACTTCATGTAAAGTGACAGAACTTTGTATGTGGCTAAAATACTTCAGTAGAATTTAACTAACCTGCTTTTTGAATGGAAGAGGAAGTGAACAACCACATCCCTCTCTCCTCGAGCTTTTACAGATCTCTATTGTATTTCCCTAAAGCCATCTCTTTTTCTGAGTTTAAGACTCTCAGTCTACTCTGCTGTTCTATATATAGCACCTATACTTAATCATTTTTGTTGACTGCCTCCTTATTTTTTATGCCTATTACACTCTTTTCCAGTTTAGAAAGCCAGACCTGCCCTCAGTGTTTTGAAGGCAGGTCTACTACGGATTCTATCAGCGTGGTGTAATTCTTGTCTCCTTTATGCTACTTATACACCTATTTCCTAGTAATTACTACTGTTCTATTTACTTGCTCGATGGTGCCTACCACAACTTCCAGATTTCCTTCCTGAGGGAGAATAGTTTCTTCAGAACCCATCATTAAGCATCAAAGTTAGGACTGTTTTCCCCATGTGCATCATTTCTACATTTACCAACATTAAGTTTGATCTGTCATTTTATCATTGTCAGCCAGCATTGAGGGATATTTCTTTAATCTTGATAATTAGCTTTACTTTTTGCTAGCCTTGCATACCTCGTATTACCAGAAAATTGTCATCTTATTCTTCCATGCCCTTTATCAGATCAGTGAATAGTACCAACTTCAACACAGGGTTCTCAATAATTTAGTATTATTACCCTCCACTGATAAATTCAACCATTTAATTTCTCACTTTTTGCTTATATTTCTTGCTTACATTTCTTAACTGAGATCTTTCCTCTTATCCCAGTACAGATTATTTTCTCCAAGAATTCTTAATGAGGGAGATGGACCTCCAAAAATACATAAAAAGAACAGTTAAAATGACAAGCTAGGAATGTCTAGAAATAGAAGACACCTATTAATAGTTTTTGATTATATACTTAGCAAAAAAATCAAAGGAAGAGAACCGTGACAAGATAGAATAGAACAATGTACAGACTGTAGAAAAAAATACTATATTTTAGTTCATCTAACAACAGAAGAATCAGGGACAAAATTAAAATGTTATAGATGAAAGCAAAGTACGTGATCTTACTCCTAGCAGGATATAATAAGCATAATTATTTTAAAGAGTAGGGGCAGTCGTGAAATTAAATCATGGAGTGATTTAGGTGGGAAGGGACCTTATGAAATCCAACCTTCTGCTCAAATGTGCTAACAGCACAGGAAAGTAGAGTTTCATTGCAGATAGAACATGAGATTATAGGAGAATACGGAGGCTGTACTTTCAACTACACTGAATGAAGTCAGTAAGGTCCAGATTATTAGACGTGGCAAATGAGTTGCCATCTGTTTTGTTTTTCCTAATCTTTCCCAGTGCAAAGCACCTATGGAATAACTTCCACAAAAAGCTGAACACCAAAAGCTCTATGTACTTTCCAATGTTTTATTAGGTTGAGTAACAAAATTTTGAGTTGTCCAAATTATCTTAGGTTGGAAAAACAGAAATAACAAATCTCCCATCAGCTGGCACTTATGAAATCTCAGCCATCACTTTGCTGTGACTTAGTTTCTCTGGACTAAATTCAGTTGTGGCATCAGGTGAACTTCTGAGGGGTACTTGAGACATTTTCCAGGGGCTGAGAGTTATGGCACAGCATGTATGGATGGTCCTGCCCATGTAGTGGCAGCAGAACATCAAACAAAATATCTCAGGGCATCTCCAATGGCACCAGTTACCTGCACACACAATTGAACTGGCCTCTCCATCTGCTCAGTGTTGATAACTACACCTTTCATAAGTAAATGGGAGTTTTCCCAAAGGTATTTTTACATTTTTAACTGAAAATGGCAAAATTTTTGAAACTAAGCATTTCAAAAGAAATAGAAGGCTTCAGCATAGTTTTAGACACTGCTGAAACATGCTATAATTACTATTTTAAATAAAAACTTCCAGTTTGCTGATTCAAAATGAATCTTGGCTTGAAATACAAGTTAATTAATGGGGCAAGTTAAATTGAAACTGAAATGTAAGATACTGAAATGACAGAATTAAAATGAATTCTCGAAACCATTTTTTCCCCAATTTTTGCTTCATTTTTTGTCCTGATCAGCACAGGGAAATGTTTTGATATGCTGAAAATTTCTGTGGGATGGGAATCCATTTCTTGCTCATCTGCAACACTTACTAATCTTTGTAAAGTATTTTGAGAACATAACAATCTAAAGCTGAAGGATATGATTAAAGCTATTTGACACAGAGACAAAGCAAGGCATAAAAATAATTTAGGAGTAAAAAAGGTTAAAAAGAAAATCCAAGAGTAAAACTGCCCGGATAAGACTCCTCTCTCCTTGTTTAAACCACCAGATCTTAATATCCAAAATGCTTACCCTGTCACTTCAGTTAAAGACAGAAGTGGTACATCCAGAGTGGCTGAAGCTGAGGAAAAGAGGAGCAAGGTCACCTTGGCATTAGTTTCCTTTTCTCAGCCCTCCAGAATGGAGAATGCTCAGGTTTCATGTACACAAAGACAAGACGCTTGGGTGAGCAGTGCTGAGTTGGTAACTTGTGATCTAACTAAAGAATAGTGTGAAGTTCGGACACTAAATCAGGGCAGTAAAAAGAGAGTAGAAATCTCTCGTTTCTTCTACTTACCAAGACTATTGTTCTTTCTGCTAGCAATGCAAAAGAAGGCCTCAGTTTTCAGTGCATTTTGAATACTAAGATAATGGATGGTTCAAAGATACATTGTTTACAGAAAACCTGAAAGTGCATTCAACTAATCTATGGAATTACAAGTCTTGTTGCTGTGATACTTGGAGGCATTTATTCCTAGGGTGAGAGCACAAGCAGTGGTAAAGTGGTAAGTGGGAAACAAGTTGTTCAACAGCATAACAGCTTTTGAGCTTCGGTATATAGAAAGATATTATACGTAAAGCAGAACTCGGCAGTGCCAGGGTAAATTTTTGTAAAACATACTTTCTAGACAGATAGTGTTGCAAAAGGCAATTTAAAAGCATCATAGAGATTTTACCAGGTTGTTATATAGCATAGTATCTCATTCAGCAAAGAGTATTTCAAGTTTCAGGGGAAGCTTGTGTGAATATCACAGGAAATCACATACTTTTATTAAGTGTGATTCTACAGAGTGTTAGTTCTGTTTAATGGATAAGGAGCTGACGACACAATCATGTTGTGAATATCATTCTCACAAGACTGAAAAAAACAGAGATTTCATTAGATTTAATATGTGCCAGCAAAGTAATTGCAGGCTGTGCCCAGAGGCACAACACAACAGAAAAAATTTTTATTCCCACTCACACAAGCATTACACCTCCTACATTGCACCGGAGTGTCAAGGGATTCCAAGAATTCTGTCAGCACAGATGAAGGCAGATAGGAAGGGAAGATATCGCTAACTTTATTGGAAAGACAAATACAAGATGAAAAACACATAAAGGACAACAACTTGAAGTAAGAGAGACAACTGAATACAGCTTGGAACATATCTACTGGTCATCTGGATATAGCCGATGTTAATTTTATATTCAGAGAAAAAATGAGAAACTGGTGAAAAACACTGGTAAAAGTAGCTAATTAAGATGGATTCCCCTACAAGTGCAACGAAAAAGCAGACAGCAGCAGACTTTTTAATCAAATAAGATGTTGCAATAAGCCAACTTGAATTCAGAAAGGACAGCACATAGGTTTTATTAACTGGAGAGGTCCTGTCAGTGTCTGAGATAGATGGGACTTCCAGAATTTCAACAGACAGAAAAATTCCACCTGTCAGTGTGGAAATTAGAAGAGCGGGACGTGGTAAGTATGCCACACCACACTAACTACGGGATGCTCATCAACGGTTTCTTGGACTTGAGCAAAATGAGGAAAACATGGTGCTAAGCTTGGGATACTTTTCCAATTAGAAAAAGATTGAATGAAAATGATTGTGGAAGTGTTTACTCCAAGATTATCTTGTGCTACACTAGGCAGAGGCATTTCCAGTCCCGTTTCAAAAGCAAGGAATACTGGCTGCAAAGCAGAGTGCTGCCTTGATGGATCTGAGTGGGCTCCTCCACTCTCTGAGCTCAGAAGAGTTACAGAACTCACTTTTTGGAGTGTACCACAAGTTTTGAATTTTATTAGATGTGGAAATCATAGCTGCCTGAAAGATGACCAGAAATCAGTTTGTCAAATGGTTCAGTCTGTTAGAAAGAGAAATTCCCAATGGACTGACTCATCTACTTTGCAAGCAATTTTCAAAGGTTCCGATTAGATGTGTGGCTGGATCCTCCTAGTATCTATTTCAGGGGGAAGGAAGACTTGGGCATTTGGAAGGTATCCAAAATTGTGGGCCTATTATCATTTTAAATAAATTTTACTTAACTACCTACATGGAGGCAACTACGGATAATCTTTGTAAGTTGGAGAAATATTTAGAACTGCATGACAGGGCAAATGGGAAGTTTATATTCTAGTCTTGAAAGATGCTAGCGCTTCTGAGAAGACTTACTTCTGATGGTAAACCTCTTTATTTGCAATTCTGCCACAATCCAGATGCTAATTTTATATATTCTATTATGTATGATTTCATTTAGAAATGCATGTTTAAAAAGGCAATCATACTAGTACATTGTAAAATAAGGCTTGATTGTTGTTTCTAAGAGAAACTATTTCTAGGATAGATCATGGATTGTGTGGGGTTTTTTTGCTTTTTTTTCTGTGTAAGTATCTAAATGCAAAAATATGGAAGGCAGAGGCTTTTCAGTGACAATACAGTATTGCTGGAAGCACAGGAGAGTATGTATTTTAATACAATTATTGACAATATAATTAATCCGTAGCCAGATTAGTGATGTTTAACAGCAACATATTAGAGATGCAGATTTTGTGGTTTTCATTTATTCTGCCATAGACCTGACTCTTCCTGTACGTTATCAGAATCCTTGGAATGATTTTCAGCTGTAAATAAGTACCAGAGCTGGAACAAGAAAAATAACTTAAATTCTCATGTTTTAAGCCAAATATAATTCCCTCACCAGTGCAATTAAACCGCTAATTCCCAGACATAAGGAAAGGTTTCAATGCCCTTAACAGCAGCACTCATGAAAGAGCCCATGTGTTTCCCTGCACTGTGGGATTGCCTTATGATGACAGCAGGCATATTCTGTTAGAAAACAGCTGTGTATCTTCAGCCAGCCCACATAAACTCCACGGTCCTTTGGTCTGATAGCTTTTTTAAGGGTAGAGTCAAGGTAATTTAAATGAGTTAATTTAATTTAAATTATCCAATTTGAAAAGAAAAAAAAAATGAATTGCCTGAAAATAATATAGCATTATCTGATTATAATTATCTGATTAGTGAATGAAGTTCTCTAATTTTATCTTAAAATTTCATACAAAAATAAATTACAATCGAGGTGGTTATAAATATTATGGAGCTCTTTAAAACTGACTCATTTCAGCATCAGTGCTAGCAGAGTACCTTGCTGAATTTAGAAAAATGTTGTGGGCAAAGAACAAGTACTACAAATTTTCTCTCAGTAAATGCTTTCTCCTCCCCACCTAACATTACCTTTTTACACTAGAACACAAAAGACTTTGTTTTTGGAAGTGACAAGTAATTTTGGGTGCTCAGTCAGAGATGGATAGAAAGAAGTTGGTTTTAAGCAGTGTTAAGTGTCTACTCCAACAGCTGCCTCTTTACCCTCCAATAAAGGCCCTTAATGTCTCTCTCCAGCATCCTGTGTCCTGTCTTGCACCAATTACAGAATTGCACATGTGATGCTGATTGTGTAAACCCCTCTCTCTGAGCTGTACCTTACTCAAGTGCATATAGAGTGCAGATCTGAGATTAGTCTGAGTATAATTACAAGTGGAAGGATGTTTAATGGGCTGAGGACTGGTACTCCCTGTGATGCCTCTACTCAGCCACAGGAATATAAGTAGCATTTAAGCTATGTCTATGGTCCTTCAATATGCTCTTAGATACTTACAGCCAATTTTTAGTGTATTCAAATGTTCAGTTTTGATTTTTCCTCAGAATACTTTGAATTTAACCAAGATTAAAATACAATTCCTAAAATAGTTTCTGCTTCCTCTGTGTTTCCCTAAGAGCCTCCCACCAAAATATTTTCTCTATAAAACCTGAGATTCTGTTATTGACCCTAAAGGCTCAAACACAGAGATACATTGGCAGTAATGGATTATTTTTTTCCATAAGAATGCAAAAGGAAGAAGTAGTAAAAAAAGGAAGCATATAAGTAATTTCATCCTCTGGTCTACAAAGGGGAATCTACATCACTGATTTTACAAAGCCAACAAAATATGACGTTTATCCACCTTCATCCCTCCTATTACCTTTCCAATACTGTCCCTGCTTTCCCCAATCTGCTCTTTACTTCACTAAAGCCCCATCTTCACCACCTTTGTTTCCCTGGTTCTCTCCATTTCCTTCATCTCATTTTCTCCAATTCTCTTCATTTGTCTATGCAGCTCCACCATTTCAATGCTCCAGGCTCCTGCTCCTGCCTGCATGCACCTTGCTATACTGCAGTACCTTTTCCTCCTCTTGCATCGTGGGCAGCTCCCCACTGGCACCGCCACCCTGAGTCTCCACTTCACCTCCCCACCTTGCTCTGAATTAAAACACAGTGCTGTTGCACTCAGGCACCTGCTTCTTCTCTCACCATGAAACTGATCTAATTAATTAATGTGGGTTAATTAACTTGTTTGGGTACCTAGGAATTCCTGAGAGTTAGTAGAAGCAAATAAGATGAGGAAAGTGACATAGTCTACAGCGATAATAAAATAAGCAGTGAAAAGCAGCAGCTTTTCACTGTCAGCCTAACTTCTGTCAGGATATGAGTGCTGCCACCGCACAGGAAGCAATGACACGATGAACCAATTTTATCTTCTTTAGCATCCTGGAAATTATAACACTGAAAGTTGCCCATATCCTACACACCAGAGCAGCCTGGAAGTTTGCCTACTGAGAAGCGTTTCTCACAAACAGAAGCTGTGAAATGGTTTTGGAAATAAAGTGTTAAATTAAATTGGCATTTCTGAGATCTTTGCCAGCAGCAAAATGTCGCTGAAGAGACATCAGCACAGAAATATGCAGGAACAAATTTTAAGAGCATTCCCTAGTCTGATTTAATAATAATGCTACAATCAGAAGAGCCTCCAAAAAGTAAAAGGGCAAGACAAAAGACAGCACTCTTCAGTGACTTCCACAGAAAAGAAAACAAACAAACAAAACATTTTGCAGTAGACAGAGCATGAGGCACAAGTATTGGGCTAGCAACTACCACCTTCTGACAACCCCAGCTATACTTCTGCAGGCAACTGAGGCAGGCAGGGTTCCTCCAGGTCCCCCCTTAGAGAAGCAGTGCTTCTGTCTGCTAGTTTGGAGTCTGCCCTCTGTCAGGCTGCTGGGGTTAAAGACTGTCCTTAAACATACTGAAGGACAAGATCTACTGGTGTCATAGAGCTGTCCCCTCAGGATACATATCCCCAGTGTACACATAAAGAGGAGTTCCTCATACTTTCTCACTCTTCTGCAAAAACATGTATTTTCATGTCTCTGCTTGGCCAGCAAAAAAAAACTGGTTAAATCAATGTCTGTCTGTGTTCATAGGCAGTTCTGTGCTTCACAAGGACTGTTGATTTTTTAATCTTATTCTTGAGAACTCCATTTCCTCTGGGTCTACTACATAAGTACCTTCCTCTCCTAAGGCCCCATTCCCTTAATCGTTATGATACCTGATATAGAGACACTCAGGTCAGTCACGATGAACCAGGGTACCACTTTGAGACCCTGGGTAGACACATAAGTGGTTTCTAGTAGAAATGCTGATACAAGCCTAATCTTTCAGGTATAGTAAAAATGAAAGACGCAACAAGAAAACACTCGAAGGACATGAGGCAATGGAAGATTGGAGAATATTTCCCAGAGGTGGGAAGTCTGTCTATCACATACAAAATATTAGGTAAATGAATTAGCCCTTTCTCCTCAGCTTATGGAACAACTTCATCTGTTCTACTGCTCTTTTATATAACATAATTAATACTACATTTACCACATTATTCCATGATTGTTGTATGATCTTAACGATACATAGCATACCCCTCGTGCTCCTAACATTTTGGCTTAGGTTTAACCAGCCCCCCAGCTGATAAGTGGACAGAGTAATTTCTCCATTGCTGCTCAAGCAATAATGTCATACCTTATAGGTAAGAATACTTGTGATAACATCCAAATGCAGGTGTGCTTTTACCATTCAAATAATTATCAGTAAAGGGACAAGCACAGCCCTTTTCCTGCAAAGCCTGCATAAATGAGCTTTGTGTAGGAAATTCAGAAGAGACTTGAAGGGAAATAAATTCTGCAGTTAATCATTCATCTTGAAGTGGAGTGACTGCTAAGCAGCTCTGCTGTCATTTGTAAAGCCTTTCAGCTGTTGTTACTACATGCTACTACTACACTCATGAGTCCATACAGCTCTAGTTTTGTTGGTCATGTCCCTGTCTTGCACCATTCCACTGAATTTTCCTTTTTCCAACCACATGAAGAAAGGTACCAAGGATTACCATGCTCCAGCACGTATGAATACCCTAGCCGTATCCCAGTTTGTACCTTTCCCTTTTTCTCTTTCCTCACAGCTAGCTCTGTTCAGTGTCTAGCAAGACATTTCCCTTTAGGATCTTATAACGAACAAGCAAAGATTGGCTACAGAAGCTGTGTGCATGATAAGAACCCTATACAAGTTAATATTACCTCAGCAACATGAACTTAATTATTCTGATAATATTGGAAAAGTTATTTCTCCACTTTTGAAGAGACAGGTCTGTAATTTTTAAAAGGCAAAACTTATATCCATAACCAGAAAGCTTTGGTCTGCTCTTCAATACAGCATATAAATGGTTTATGGATTTCATCAAAACTGATTAGTTCATTGTCTAGACCACAGATTATTTTTTATAAGATTTCTTGTCATATCTTTGAGCCATTCCTGTAATGATGGATGAGACTGGTGCCTTAAAATCATCATTTTCTCTGTCAGGAGGGAAACCCACTGAACCCTGTCAGATGGAATTTCACCTCATCCCCTCTAGCCTTATGTGATGTAAGAGCATAATGCATTCTCAGAGAGGTGTACATGAGTGCAGGATTGAACCTACACATAACTAAAGGATTGCTACTCAGAAGTAGAATATGAACTACAGAGTTGTTATAGCAGCTTAAACTTCAGCTTGGATAAGCTGAAATTGCTACTGAATCATTATACCGACCACAGGTTTTGACATTTAAATCAAAGCCCAGTGATTTTGGCCCTTCTGAGGAACAGCATTCCTAGAAATGGTGTCTGTCATTGTTAGCTTTATTCTCTCATAAATGAGAAGTATGGATCATGTAAAGGCATGAGCATCAAGAAAAATCTATGTGCAGTTTGCAAAGAAGTGAAACAATATGCCTTCTGTAATTCCAGGCCAAACCTTAGAGCTTGAAATGCCATACAGTCAATTCTATGCACACAAATAAATCAAAATAGATATGTACACATGGACCTTGTAACATATTTTTCTGCAGTTATGGGATGACAATGAGTCCAATTGTACATGAAGTGGGAAAATGTATATGTAATAATTCTCTTTTGCAGTAAAATTAAAGTCATTTATAGTAACAGACTAGGAGTAAACCACTGTCAAACTTGTCAACAGTTTTTACTTTAACCATTTGTCACTCAGAAAAATCTGCTTGTTGCTGATTTTCAAGAAAAAACTGAAATGCACTACTTTGCATTTCATTTTTAACAGTTAATTGCTTCATAATTATATAGCATACAGAAAAGCAAAGAGATTTTATAAACGTTGAATGATTCTGAAATGTTTGTTTCCCTCTTTATTTCCATTTCTTATGCAGATCCATCTGAAATATCTACTGTAAACTGACTTTCTAAAGGAAAGCAAAGTTAAATATCCCTCGACAGGATCTGAACAGCAGCTTTAACTTCTCATCACTTTGAAGGTAACAGTACTGACATATATTGCTGTGCAATGCTAAACTACAGCCCCACCTCTGGATAACAGATGATTGTGTGGCAGATGCACACAGAGCCCTTCCTCATTTCCCTGAGCCTTCCAGTGCATATCATGGTGTCTGTTTAGATGATAAACTCCTGGAAAGGCCTGGACACATACATTTGTTGTGTCAGCTCTACTATTTACAGTGTTTAAACTATAACCATGATTAATTCAGAGATAAACTATCCTAAGGAAGCTAACGTTACTTGCCCTGCAAAAGCAGGACCTCATATGTGGCATAAATGCCGTTTGCTCCTTTCTGCTTGCAGTGCTGGCTACAGCTCCCCAGGGAGTCATGCATCTTCAAGCCAAATTCACAGGTCACTCAGAGGAAATGAACACCGACTCTACTGGACTGTGAATTACACCATTGATACTTAGCACCCCAGAAGCCTGCAGCCTCTGTGCCTCCCACCAGTGTTATTCAGCCCCACTGAACCCCCAGCTTCCTGGCCAGAATGCTGCACTGAGCATCCATCAAAGTCTTGTTTCAATACCAGTTAGTGCCCCACTTTGTGTACTTGTAGAAAAACTGGCCCCTTTTATCATGTCACATAAACTCCAGCTCTTTCAATGTTAAAAACCAAGTGGAGTAATGGATCATGAATTATCAGACGGCATCCCATTAATGTGACTTTCCCTGTCTAATGTTTTCACAGGAATTGAAGCAATGGCGACTTTTTCAATGAGAAAAAGGCAATAAGAAAACAAACATACAACAACAACAACAACAAAAAGAAGAAAAGAGAAACAAAAAGAAACAAAAAGGAAAAAAAAAAAAGAAAAAAAGAAAAAAAAAAAAGGAAAAGGAAAAGGAAAAAGGAAAGAAAAAAAAAATAAAAAAAGCTATTTGCGACAAAAAGATTACATTCGTTTTCAGTGTGTCAATCTTGTTTTTCTACTTAATTTGATGGTAGGAAAGGACATTTAATGACACAAAGCCATTGTGCATATAAAGCTACATGTGCCTGTGGGCAGTACACCAACAAAAGGCATGCTCATTGTTCTAACACCCTAGACTGTAATTTATATCTAAGCCATAGGACTGTAATATAAATTGGTGGGTTACTTGTGAAAGGTGAAAAACATAGGCAAGTTTCACCTTTTCCTAAGAGTGTACAGCTCCTGCTCTTTAGTATTTATACTTACTTAACACAACTTTCAAATAACTAACTGTAAAGTAGCAAACTAGCTCCACCATCTAACTGGCTATAGTAAACTTCCCACCTGCAAAGCCTTCCTTAAGCAAGCAGATTCCCTTATTTGTGGTGAAAACATCATGGAAACACAAAGAAAAACAAAAGGGGGAAGAGAGCAGGAAATACACTTGACAGAGGAGAAACACTTATGTATTGTATTGTCTGCTTGGACAGTAAACTCTCAGCAGAGCCAATTCTGATATCTTTTTCTGTTCTCTATATAGCACTAAATCTCACTTCCAATGTTTAGAACTTATTGTAATACAATTTGTAGGCAAGATTTCCTAAGAAAGCGAGTGTACCTTGACCTGTTGGTGCAGAACACTATCCTTCCACATATCCACAGATGGAGGGCAACTTTTTGCTTAGGCAAATAATGGCAGGACAAGGGGGAATGGTTTTAAACTAAAAGACGGGAGATTTAGATTACAGGCTAGGAGGAAATTCTTCACTCTGATGGTGGTAAGGCAGTGGAACAGGTTGCCCAGAGAAGCTATGAATGCTCCATCCCTGGAGGTGTTCAGGACCAAGTTGGATGAGAGCCTGAGCAACCTGATCTAGTGGGTGGCATCCCTGCCCATGTCAGGGGGATGGAACCAGGTGGTCTTCAAGGTCCCGTCCAACCTGAGCTATTCTATGATTCCATGATCTGCAGGAACAGTTGTAATTCTGTAATTCATATATGAAAATAAACTATTAAGAGTCTACTTCTCACCCCTAATATTCCACTTTACAAAACACTTTCACACCCAGAAGTCTTGACTTTTGAATTACAGTAGTTGTTACTGCAATCAATACTGAATACCTCACAAATCTATTTGAGAAAGTCTCCATACTACTTCTAAGTCTTAACGTCTCTGTTTTAAGCAATCAAAAACCAGTAATCCTTCTTTTACAGAGTAGTAAAATCCACTTGTATTTTATATGGGTATATGCAGGTGCACAAAAGAAATTTTTAAGTGAATAAGAAAGAATCACTCTTACACTGCACTAAACTATGAGTCATGAACATATCCAGTAGCCCACAGTCACTTGTTTTATATTCCATTCACAAAGGAACTTACTTCAGCCCAGGATTTAAACCTATGCTTAATACCATACCAGGTTGTTCCAGTACAGCCAGGAAAACAATTTGCTGTGTCATGTTTGAGTTCTATAATATTCATGTTCTAAAAAACAATAACTAATTTATAAACATTTACCAATAAACTTAATTATATTTTTAGGCATTCCTCAATAGGAATATTCTATGAACTTTAGACGTGTCAATCCAAATCCAGTACTAAATTTTACATTTTAATGATTTAAATCTATGCTACAAACATGAAGAAGTCAAGGTTAAGAGCATGCCTTCTTTCCCAGTAAGCAAGAGGTGTGAACACTGAAGCTTCTAAGGCTGAACTGTAATTCTCTAAAATCAGCTCTATGTGTTTGGCCTTATAATATGACATCAAAACTGCTTTAAACAAGGTGAGGATTCCCCAGCATCAGTGAGGAATCTCAGCTTGTCTCTGGGACAAAGGAATTGTACGGAGTCAGGTGTGAGTGGCAAGGAATTGACATAGGAAGTGGAAAAAGAATGGGGCCAGAGGTGTGTAAGTGCCTACTGATTTCAGTCAGTGGAACAGTTCCTACAGGACCATTTCAGCTAGCTTCAAAATGGAACTACTAGAACCCCCTGCCTCGTACAAGGGTCCAGTTCAGATCTCGACTGCTTCCCAAGTCAAGTGATTTATCTGATACATGGTTACATCTGCCAACTTAACGTATGAGCATGGAGAGGTCCACTCCAAATAATCACTTAAACTATCAGACCTTTCAACCCCATTGCAAGTTACTTCATGGAGTGTGCCAAAATCAAAAGAAACGAAGAGGAAACAGATGCATGACATAAGACTGCATAAAAGTCAGAGAGAAAGGTGCCACAGTGCAAATGGGCACACTAAAGCTTTATCTAGTTCTATTACTCTAATGATTTTGTTCTTTTAACTTGCTTAATCTTTACTAACATTCAAATGGAAGGCTCACCACATGCTACTGGTTCTACGGAGGCAGAAACCATAAAAATACACACATGAAGCACTTAACAGCTACAGCCTCTTGAAAGATATTCATTGAGAAATGTAAGTACCTGTTGTCTCCAAAGTCAGGATCCTTGGTTTTAGCATCACTATCATAAACAAAACGCTCTTGGGAGATTACTATGACATTGTCCGTAGTTTCATTTCCCAAGATAGTGATAACAGGATAACCCATCTGTAGTGTCCACTGATCCATTACTTCTTGGATATTTACAGATTTTCCAACCCTTTTTAAAGCCTTCAAGAAAAAAGAAAAGTTTTAGTACGTCGAAGCAATGTCACAATCCAACAAGTAAAACTTTTTTTTTTTTTTTATCCCAGAAGAGTGCAATTTGTTTTAGAGGTTTCAATAACTACCAAGCATGTAAACACAACCATGTTTACACCTGGTGTATACACACATACTACATAATTATACCAACAGCCTCTGTGTATCTTAAAAACAAACATCAAGCAATCTTGCCAGAGACACAAGCCATGAAGTTAGGTTTTCCAAATCATTCAAGCATTTTCATTGTAAAGGAAGAAACAACCTGTTTTTCAGGGTCTTTACAAGTGTCACAGAAATACTGTGTGGCTGTTTCCAAAAGGTATTCTTGTCCAGCAAATGTTAAAAAAAAAAGAAAAAAAAAACTCAACAGTGTTAGTTGATTTAGGGTACCTGCAATAAGGCATGTTATGTTCAAAGGCCTGATTTCTGAAAGTACAGAGCTTCTTTGTTCTGAAAATCAAATGTCTGGTTATTTGAAAATATTGTCCCTTGTGTCTAAAGTGAGACCATATATACAATGATATCCCCAGCTCCTTCAAAAACTGCACGTCACAACACTGTAGGATTAATGTGTCCGTATTTGACACAGTATGTCAATAAAAGGCTGGTTTACAGGTGGAATTTCATCTGAAACAAAAAAAGAATCTATGGCTTCATGGGAGGTGAGACTGGATATGAGAATGACAGACATCATTTGCTATTCAGCAACAGAAATGTGTCTAGCCGCTGAACAGCCCTAGATCACAGATGAATGAACCTCTGATGAATACAAGCAGAACCCAGCAAGAAGTCTTCAGAACTGAAGCTGCAATCGCAATGCATTAGGAGCAAAGCGGCAGGCAACACATGTGCTTACAGGTGAGGAAAACAGAATTATTAGCCTTAACAATATATTTGAGTATACAGTATAGCCCTAGTGTTTATGACCCAGAATGAAGTCTCATTTTCATTTTATTAGCTGTGAGTTCTGCTGTTCTTTCAAGAGTGTGTTGATCCCTCTCTCTTCCCATAGCCAAGCCCTACTACAAAGGCTTTAACAGAGAAGGCTACCAGGTGAGAAGCAAGAAGTAAGAAAGACTTTTGCAGTGACATTCAACTTCAAATTAAGACAGAGATTTAAGAGCCTAAATGAATATTGCACATCTCAACTCTTATGTCAGTGCAAACATAAGGTTCAGTTCAGTTGCCCACTCATAAGCAGCTAATGTCCTTTGATCCTGACCTGCTACTCCAGAAGGGCACAGATTTTCCCATAAAACTTGGATCAAATCTACTGCCCCTAACTGGATATCTAAAACACCCTACAGCACCAAAACTGGCACTAGCTGCCTATATTTGAACAACTATCCCAAGTCCCTAGTCGACAGTCAGTGGTTTGGGCTCATCTTAAGGCAGCTGATGGTTGAGGCTCATCATCTAGTGGCTAGTCAATTGGATTACTCTCTATACTCTGCTGACTATATTGACTACATTTTGGGACTCCAGTTGTTCCTATCCAGCAAGCATCAGTTGTCCTGCAATATTCAACACATCCTCACAGAGCTGGTGGAGCTACAGCAGACACAAATATCTCATGTTGTAGCTGGAAGTCTGGTACAACACCTTAAGGCGGATATTATTATACATCTATGAACATGTAACTGAATCCAGACCAACTGAACCAGAGCTTATACACAGATACCTACTTATCTATATAAACGCAGATGTCTTGACCTCCAGCTGAATCCCAGCTTTGGTGTCAATGATTACAATTAGATTGCCATGTTTACATATGGCTTGAGCTGGTACTTGTGCTGAAACTCCCTTACTGTCCTCTATATTGGCTTATACTTTGTCTCTATTCTGATGTGCCCAGACTAGCTCTGTAGGTAATGAATTCAGGCATTATTGGCTCACTCTTTTGAAAATTAAACTCTGCCCTTGCAGATTCCTGGACCTGGGCCTACAAACTCAAACTTTGTTGTAGCAACAAAAGGGAGCATGGACACAGAAACCATTATTCTCTGAAAACGGTACAGTAATAGCTACCTGTTCAGACCAAACTTTAAAGATTTAATAGTTTTGTCCTTCACATGAATCATAACTCCACACAAAATCACAAACACACTTGATGTAGACGCCAAAGCAGAGCACTTCCGTGTGCCTTCTAGCTTATGAGCCTCAGCCTGCTGCCACTACAGTCAATCATAGCAAATTCCACAAAATAGTTTTTACTGCACATCAGTCACATAGCACAAACAAGGAAATATACTCTAACATAACAAAGAACTGAAATAGTGGGGAGAAGAAAAAAAAAATATATATATATATATATATATATATATCAGTGTTGCGACTGTTAACTCAAATGGAATTTCTTTGTATTAATGTTTAAATTTGCTCTGGGGCCTGAAGATCTCATTATGCTCTATTCAGTCCTAACCTTGCCAAGAAAACACTACAGTAAATTCTTGCTTCTCCCTCAGTGCAATAGATTAAAGCATTTTACCTTTGACAATGTGTTCCAGAGATCATTTCTGGCTGCATTGCCATACTTGTGAATGGTTAAATAGTCCTACAGAAATAAAATAAAAATACAAATCAGTATTACTATACACAAGCCAAACAACTAGAGCTGTGAATCATTGCTAGTATAAGTTAAATCACATTAATGTTTGCATTTGTCAGAAATCTAGAAATATACAGTATGTTCATCCCAAGGAAGTAAATAAACAGTTTCTTAAGCTAGTTTACAATGCAAAAAATATTGCTAAGAATTTTCACTTACAGCATTCAGCGTTCTTTTTCTGTGTAAATTAATCTATAAACTAAATATTTTGAATATACTTTTAAAATAATTCTCTAATCTCAGTATGGATTCCTAGGCAATTCTTACAATGAGAGGAGAAGCTTCTGAAACATAGTTCCACTTGCTATTTGAATAAGGACATCCTGTGTCTGGTGTGAATAATTTCATAGAAACACAGGATCACAGAATAACCTGAACTGGAAGGGACCCAACAAGGATCAACGAGCCAGTGTGTGTGCAGCTGGTCTAGGGTGATTACAGAAAAGTATTACATCTTATAAAAAGATCCCAAAGTTTGGAGATCTGTAGATCTTCATAACTGTAAAGGCTTCATTACATTTTCATATGAATGCACTCAAACTCCTCCTCTACTGTATACTGCAAGTAAAGAGAATCCTTTCACTCTTAGGTGGTGGTGGTGGTTATTCTTTTTAATTAATTATTTGCAGATCATGGAATTATAGAATACCTTGAGTTGGAAGGACACACAAGGATCAACAAATCCAACTCCTGGCTTCCACACAGGATCACCCAAAAATCAGACCATGTGTCTGACAGCATTGTCCAAAAGCCTCCTGAACTCTGGCAGGCTCAGTGCTGTGACCACCACCCTGGGGCACCTGTCCCAGTGCCCGACCACCCTCTCAGTGCAGAATCTTTCCCTAACACCCAGCCTGACCCTCCCCTGTCCCAACTCCATGCCATTCCCTTGGGTCCTATCACTGTCCCCAGAGAGCAGAGCTCAGCACCTGCCCCTACGCTCCCCTCGTGAGGGAACCACCATGAGGCCTCCCCTCAGCCTGCTCTGCTCTGGGCTGAGCAAACCAAGGGATTTCAGCTGCTCCTCATACGTCTTTCCTTCTAGATCCACCCTGATGATTGCTAGATTTATTACAACAGATTTAATTGAGAAATAGCCTATCATCAAAACTACAAACTCTTATCTAGGGAAATCCTGATGCATCAATGTCAAAATACCTACTACAGACAACTCAGGCTTTAACAGATTACCACAAAGGTTCTCCACCTTCACAGTGGAATGCTACAATGGAAAAGAGGTGACCGGAACCAAACTCTGTTTTTGCACAGGTATACACATTTATTTTCACTACATACAAAACTGAAGGTCTGAGGGAGTTATAAACTGAATGCTTTCACTTATTCAGACACAGTTTCACCTGACTGAGAGTCCATTCTTCTCCCATGGTAACCAGAAATATAATGCCTGATAAGCTACCATTATATTAAATTAACTTCTGAAATTAACAGGTTAAGCATATGACCAGGTTGGGTCTGCTCTGTTCAGGCCAAAAATGCTTCTCTTTTTCACAGTCATCTGGAGAAACAACACTTAGTTTCCCACCTTTCTGGGTCCCTAAACATCAGCTCATTCAAATACAGAAGTGAAATTCAGCAATGAGTGTTAGAATCACATATATTTCCAGCATTTTGATTGGAAGAATTAAGTGAAAAAACACACATCAGAGACTGTAAATCAATGGGTTACACTGCATTTGAATTTCCACCATCTTCACGTTACACAATGGCAGGAGACAGACACTAATTTACAGCACAATGATAAAACTGGGACGAATTTGCTGACTTCGTTATCTGTGCTTTGTGTGAAGTACGATACTTTGGGAATAATTAGTGTTTGGAAAGCAAATTTTCTGATATACAAATTGTAGCACCTGTGACAGATTTAGCTTTTGTCAGCCAACTCATAGTACAACAGGCAGCAACTCCCATTTAATCACAGGCTAGGAAGGCTAAAAGAGAACACTGACTCTCTAAATGCAGTACGAGTCTTAACAATGCCATGGGAATAACTTGGAAAAAAAAAAAAAAAAAGAAAAAAAATATATATATATATAATACAGGCTTCACCTACAGCACACTGTGCTTCCATTTTGTCTAAAAATACAAAGTCATCTGAGGCAGAGTGAAATATTCAATAGCTTTCAAAGCTAAAAAAGTTGTGAATTGCAAATTAAAAAGCTAAAATAGGAATAAACAAAAGTAGGACGAGGTAAATAAATAACAACAAATATACATGTACACTCCAAGTGGTGCTAGAAAACACTGCATGTCTTGTTTCTTCTGAGAGTTGTTTTCAGAATCATTACACAGCAAAATAAAATGGGTGGAACACTTGAGGATTTATGCTTTACTTGCAATAATCCTGTTAACCACTCTACTATTAGACATCAAATTTTACATTTACTTTTTACGTTCACAGAGACTACAAGGGGATGAAATGCTTCTGTCCTATTATTTTGTTTTTTAGCTAACAATACACAGGTAAAAATTCATATGGTTAAAAAAGTTAATACATGGTTAAAAATTCATTATCTTCCAATCTAACATGTTTTTTATATTAAGGAAAATAAAAATAATCATAACATTTACCATGAAATAAGAAAATACAAAGATAAACACAACATAAGAGTATAGTCCTGGTACCACAAAATTCGACTGTACATTTTTTCATTGCTTCATTAAAGCTGTATTTAGACCACACACATTTCTCAAAATGGGAATTTTACCTAATGTATACTACAGAAAAAGCAGTCCTAAGTGACGGTATGCATCTAAACATGTTTCTGATAGTAAATCTACATTGCAATTCAAAATCTGAGTGCAGTTTTTACAGGCACAAAAGCATAAAGCTACAAAGTCCCATCAAAAGTCCTCATTTATCAGCATATTGTTTTCAGCAATAACCAGTAGCAGATACCTAGAAAGAGTAAAAAACAGGGCAAGCACACAGCAATACTTCCCCAGTATGCTCTCCCAGCATCCAGGACTTCACGGCACAAGGAATCGTGAGCAAATTAGTAGCTTTGAACTTAGTAGTTATCTTCCATGTATTTAACCAGTCACTTTCTGAACCCATAAAAAATGTTGAGCATTTGCAATACTTCATAAAAAAGCATTTCACACTTCAGTGATCTATTGTGTGAAGATGCCTTTGTTCCAACCATCTGCCAGTCGGTTTCATCCGTTGCTCCCTAGTTTTGGCTCTAGAAGAGACAGTGAACTACTGCTTCCTACTCCACTCTCTCCAAGCCATTCTTGCTTTACAGATCTCTATAATAAGTGCTGTCATAGCAGACTTTGCTTTTAAACTAAGGACACCACCAGTTTCATTTTCAAATTAGCAGCCCATCTTGCAGTACCTTTCATGGATAGTCCTTCACCTTCAAAAAAGAAAAGGCTTACACATATCAGCATCAAGTATATTCCACAAAATATTAAAATAGGAGTCAAAAGATCCATCCATACCCTGGTTGTCTGTTATAAGGATGGAACAAGCAGCAATGGAATCAATTTTTCCTGCTGGAGACCCATATCTAAATCTTAAGTAGCTTGCAAAAGGAGAGAAGATATATTCTCATTCACTGTAATTCTCCAGGGCAGGAATATTTACCATGTCTTTGCCTTTATATTGAATAGGAAAGAACTAAAGCAAAGAGAAGAGAGATACAATCCACAGAACATGAAAGGAAGATGACACTGAAAACACAGCTGCCTGAATCTAAGCTCTGCTCTGCACAGCTCCAAAGGAGGTAAAGTGACTTAAAGCAGCTTTCTCATAAACACATATGCCCAGAACCATCTGGCTGCATGGCTTCTTCCCATCACAAAATTGCATGTCTATCACATAGAAAAGCTGTTCCATCAACTGGAGTATTCTGGAGCATGGAGAGAAGCCTCAGCCACTTTCCCAACTTTCAGCTATAACCCTAGCATATGTGTCAGAAGAAAAAAACTACCCAAGATTCTAGAGGGCTCTTCCACAGCTCCTCCTTTCTTTCTCACTGTAATGCTGTCTTTAAATGTTTTCTTTCTCATGAGGAAAGTAGAAAGCTCACTGGTCCTGGCACAGTGTCTCAACATGAAAATTAAAAAAACGCATACACACACAAAAATAATCACAGAATACCTTCATCTCTATCAATAAAAAAATATAATTGGACAATATGATTTTGTGACATGTATTCCAGTAGTTTTTAGAACTTCCAAGAAGTTCTAAAGAATTCCAAGAATTTAGAAATTCCAAGAAGAAATTCAAAATCTGTCATTCCATGAAAACAAATTCCAATTATTGCACAACCAAAGACCTAGCAAAAATAAAATCCTAACAGATTTAGACTGTAATATAATGTTCTGTCAAATAGTAATCTTAATCCTCCCCCCAAAATAATTTCAAATTATTTGATTACTTGAATTTATTACTTGAATTACATGAAGCAGATGGTTTGAACAGTATTAGAAATTAGAAAAAAAAATAATAAAAGCTAAAGGATTTTGAAAGATGTTTTCAGTAACGTATTGATTAAGCTTGCTGTCCCTTTATTGTGTTAGACTTCTTTTAAGTAAAAAGAAGATTACTCTAAGGGAAGAAGTCTTTTATCCTTTTGCAATCATAGTTCCCTGTACTGCAAGGGACTGAGCCTGTTGGCTTCAAGAAAATGAACTACCCTACCATCCAAACATGATAATGCTCACAAGTAATAAAAGGTAGTTACTGATAAATTCAAAGAAGTTACAAAAGTGTACAGGGGGAATAAGTCTTCAAACATATATCTTTCTTTCAGGGGAGACTTCAGATATGTAACTTGGAACTGAAACATCATTTCTAGGACCAAATTCCTTTCTCAGTTTATCAGTGTAAAGCTGATTGGTTGACTGAACCAATCAACTGTCCCTGACTTATATGAGTGGTGCTGAGATCTAAATCAGATTAGCATTGAATAACTTACTCTTTCTCCTAAAGATAAATGGGAAATTCTGCTACATGAGATGAGTGAGTAAAAAGTAGCAACATATTTTGTAGCAACAGTCTGAATGTCGTTATTTCTCAAGGCTCACGAAACAGCAGTGTTGCCTCTACCTTTCTCTTTTGTCTTTTATTCCTACTCCTGGATCCGTATTATCTTCCCTTCAGCCTACAGTATGTTCTTGTTGAACATTTTTATACCTGACTTCTGTATCTGACCTAAGATTTAGAGCAAACAATAAAAACATTTCCTTCAGGTGGAAAACAGGCTCTAAGGTTCTGGCTATCGAATCCACTGTGGGTCTTTTTTGCTGTTTGTTTGTTTTGTTTTGTTTGAATTTCTGTACTTAGTTAAGTACTTAGAGCATAATGAAACTATGCACTGAGTATTATGAAAAATATCAGAAAGAAAGAAGTATGTTGGTGATTTTAGAAGACTGTTAGAAAGATGATCAATCAAATAGAGGTCTCCATAAACAGACCTCAAATATTCGAAGGAAAAGTTTATTTTGAAATGCCTTTTAAAATGGAGATGTTCAGATGCTCTTTTCATACTAATGGTTGGTTTTAACATTCCTAATCAATAAGCTATTTTTTACAGTGAATTAGTTAACCTACATTAAACCTTATAATAGAGAGGTTCAGAACTGAAATTGACTAAATTCAGTGGCTTTGAGTCACACTAAAAACATCATGATGAAGTAGCTGCTTCAGTTTTGAAAGTGTCTGCATGCAGCTATAAGGTTTAACTAATCCAATTACAATTCACACCTTCAGCAAATTTGAACGAACTTTCACTTGTCCTTGTATGAATGCAGATTAAACCTTGTTTACATGAAATTAAAAACAAAACTCTGAATTAGCATTTTACAAAACTTTGAACAATCAAAACATATTACTGCTACTTTTTTTCCTTCTTATTTCTAATAATTCTGCACATACTAGCGGAGCTACCTGTTGAATCTCTTCCAAACAGAGATTCCTTGACTAACATATGTTAAAATGATTAGTAATTCTAACTGTCTCTTTGCTTTCTAAAAGTGGCGTTCTTGTAAGATGTCCTGGCCTGGCAGACAGAATTGCTTTTCACTTTTTTTTTTAACCATCTCCAACTGATTTTTGTCTTTTGTTTTTAAATAATAACACAAAATAATTATCTGCTCCTTATACAATCATACTTTCTCAATTGCTATTTTATCCAGCCTGTATTTTTGCTACTGGGTGCATTATGCAAGTAGAAATTCTTAGCAGCAAGCAACAATTTACATGTTCCCAATAATTTTACTGATCTAACTCAGAAGAACCATGTTTAAAATATCCAATGTATCATCAACTTCTTAGCTAACTTCCAGATTAAAATAAATAAATAAATAAATAAAAGTTAAATACAGCCTGAGAGGTATTCATTGTACTTTAAATGCATCATGCAACTACTCATCTCAGCTGTATTTTTATTTTGCTTTCTTTTTGGGATAGCAACTCTGTCATTGCATAAAATCACAGAGATGGAAGTCTGTGGAATCATATCAACATACAGCAGCTGAAATTTCAGCCCTTTATTTTCAAAAGGTACATTTAGATTTTTTTCACACACAAGAGTAATACAATGCTTACAACCATCAGCAACTGGAAAACATCCACTGTCAACATGTCATATCTGCAATTAAATCATTATATGCGAACAGCAAGCTATAACTACTAATCAGGAAGAGTGATACTGGAACCATATACAGAAATAAATTTTAATTTTCTCTAGAGCCAATGATGCTGAATATGCCAGAATAATTATAGTATTTTACTTTTTCCTTTTTTTAAAAAAAAAAATGTAATTCATAATACTCCTATCTGTTATAACAATAATCAGATCAGTAGAACTGACATTTGTGGTGTTATATGGGTCGATGAGATTTTTAGCATTGATTTCAGTGGGAGAAGTATTAAGGCAATGTTGAGAGTATCTCACCCATAGTGTTGAAATTGTAACATTCATTTAGATGATACAGACAGAACCCAGTCCATGTCCTAAACAGCTCTCTGTCCAGGCTGAGACATGAGAGAAATTAAGAGAAAGAAGGAGGAAAGAGTCATCATTAAATCAGTGGGACTACTTGCTTTCTTCTACCTGCTTCTTATTGTTAAGGAAAGAGACCAGTAAATCAGAAGTAATCCAAACAAAATCAATATGGCCCTGTCATTTTCATTTCAATGTGAGAAAAGAAACTCCAACCAGTGTAAGACACACAATTTTGTAATTAATACTTCTTCTGCATTGCAGCTCAGTGAATCCACTGTGAATGGGGTATCTAAATAAAAGAGGTCAAAAATTTATACTCAAGGAAATTTCCAGAGTCATACACATTACTTTAAAATACATCCTGCTTTGCTGGGAATCCCTTTTAAAAGATCAGAATTATTATACTGGGAGGTTCATTTGCCTTATTAAATTCAGCTTCACCCATTAGCTATTAACATAGAGAGGAAGGAGGTTCCATTTTTAAATACAGCAACAGCAATTTCAGCGTGGTAGCAAAACAATCTGCATTAGAAGTCTAAAGGTAACTGTTGAAAGGATCAAAGAGTTATTGCCTACCAGAGTCTGATGGTGTCTGCTATGCAGTGAGACACCTGCTAGTATATTAAGCTTGGCTTTAAGGAAAAAATGTATTTGATGTATTATTTGGTAGGGGTACTAAACTACTTAACTAAGAAAAAAACTTACAGAAATAAAGTACTCTTTGAAACTGAACTGCATATATTTGACTGAATTTGTACATTCGTTTTAGTTCTGCCTTGTTTGGTTGCATAATACATTTGAACCTAACCAGATATTGCTCAATAAATATACTTGCAATAAATACAAAAAATGATGGAACGTTTTCCAGAGACATTTGGACGGCACCTGCTAATTGTGACAGGTTGGCTGCACATTCCTCTGCATTAACTTGAACTATGCCCGGGGACTGCTAACAATGCAAAAAATCTGTGCTATATATTCTACAATATTCTTTTCTATAGAAACCCCAGAATAAGAGAGAAATCAATACTACTTACTGTGAAGAGGTCACCATAAATCACTTGAGAAAACTTATTATAAACATGATTTGCATGTCACTGTGTCTAGATCATAACAACCTGCAACATTTGTACAGTAACACTGAATAACAGATGGTAAATGAGTAATAGCGAAGTTTTGACTTTGCCTATAAGTTATATGTTGTTTAAATCAATCTAGCAAATATGGTGCAAATGACCATCATACGGTACAGTGACTAAAGCTGCATTTAACTTTGCAAAATGTAGACCCCTTAAAAATCATTATCATTTACATCTGCATACATGCTACTATATCTACCTAATTCTATTTACTTTTTTAATTTTGAAAACCGGAGTATTATCCAATCCACTTGATATTCCTCATTGTTTAAGTAGAGTGCACTATAGCAAGTAAACTAAAGTTATATATCTTATTATCCTATTTTATGGCTATGGCCTCATTTCTTTAATTTACCCCCATCAAATTTCATCTTAATAATATAGTCAAAACACATCTGTGTGTAGGTGGAAATCTGTCCCAGGTCAAGCCTGAGGGGTCCTCAGCCAGAAAGACAATGTGAAGACACACGATGCTGTAGCCTTCTGCTCAAGACACTGTTGAGGACACTGCTTAATATGCTTAGCTGGGAAGGAAAACAGCAAGATCCTTACAGCAAGACTGTCTTTGTCTTTTATCAACAGTGATCAAGGCAAAATTCAAAAGACAACAAGGAGCTTACGCATGAGGGTGGTACATGAGCATAGGGTAGCATAGGAACTTAAGTGAAGATACTGCAGGTGCTGCTGGCATGGTTTGGAGGTATGTCCTTCCCCTACTGCTTTCACAGGCTGGCACATAGAAATTTCACAAAAAACTCATCACTTGATTTCTCTTGATGTGGCATGGATATATGACTGCCTAGCTTCAGTAACGGAACTTTAAATGCATGTAAAGAAAGAGAACGTTTCAATGATAGCCTGTTTTATCCAATAGGGATTCATTTCAGCTTTTTTCTGAATGTCCTCCATTGAGCTAAAGAGAAGTAGATTTATTTAATTTCTTATGTGTAGTAAGTATTAACTCAGGGTTCAATCCTGCAGTCTTAGTGCTGGAAATATTCCCACTGATTTCTAAAGAGCTAATGGGAATTTTGATTGCACAAGGAGTCACATATAAAAGTGTGCTTTCAGCACTGTGTAAATTCCATTGTGCTGGTTTATAGCAAGAGAGATGAGGTTGCTAGTAAGCTTGTACCAGGAAAACAGTATAATTTTATTCCAAAAGAGAGCATTTTCTTAAATAGCCACTCAGCCTGCCAATATTATCTGAGAATTCATAAATGCAATTCTTTCTTTTAATAATTACTATAATAAAAATGGAGAAAATAACTATAACTGAATTTTACATGCAACAGAATAAGATAATAAAGCTCACTGAAAGCATGCCAAATGAATATGTATGTATTACATGTAATATGGTTGACAGTAACATTTCTGTAAAGGGTGATCATGTTCTGAGAAAACAAACTTAACAACTTAAGCTGTGTTTATATTAATTGTTTTTCTTTTGGGAAGAAGTTCTAGCAATGGAGAAATAAAGCAACATTTTATTCTAGCTGCAAAATAGCATGACATCCTCTTAATGAACATGACACTGACTGTAACCTTGCTCTGACAGTCAGCACTGGAAACATCACCTACTACTGAGCTTTAGCAGCACCTGCCATTACAACTCTTTATAGCTTTCATTCTTGTGACTTCCAATTTGGCCAAAATGTAACTCTTTGAGGTGAAATCTAATCTTGAAAATGTTTGTCCTATTCTCCAAGATTTCAGTGAACACCAAAACAAAAGTATCAAAAAATACTTTCTTTTACTTTTCCTTGGCACTTGTCTATGAAAAGCTCTACTGTCACCATGCATTGCAGCAGAGGTCTAAAGCCAAGAAGGAAAGTGATCTTGTTTCAGGAATGTGTTTTTTCTTAACTGATTAACTTTAGATGATCTAGCAGCTAGATAGTCTCATTCTCACTCTATGTTGACAGCTCACAGTTGATTAAGCTTAGGATGAGATTAGAGTCTGTAAACAGAAAGTGAAGAACCTGTCTTTTCCATCTTTCAGCAGTCTTGTGGACAGAAGGCACTCCAACAGCCTGGGAAGAAATATGTCTGACCCAGATGCACAGGGGACAAAAAGCAGTGTAGAGAGCAGGGAAATAAGTTAATACAATCAAATTGGAATATTATAATTATGTAACATGACAAGATGTTTTTCTCTGCATGGCACCTAGATTATACTGGACCAAAAAAAAAAAAAAATCATGAGTAGTTGCTGTTATAATGTTATAATTGTCAGGAAGGAGGAATAACTAAGTTTAAACTCAGCATTTCTCAGTACCTATACATTTAACTATGCATCTTCAATCACATTTTTTTCTCTAAACAGAAACATTTTTGCTGTACACATGGTAAACTCCAAATCATCTTGGAGCTAGAGGAAAGACTTCCATTTTCTGTAGTGATATATGGGTCTGGCCCTTACTATACTGCACACCTTAACACTTTCAAAAGAAAGAAGAAAAAAAAAAAAAAAAAAGAAAAACAAAACATTGTGACACTGCATCTCACAGAAGATTCTTAAGTAAACTTTTACTGACCATTTAAGTCATGGTGGCAAAAGCTACAGAGAATGTCCATAGCAATGAATTCATTTAATAAAAGTAAACCTAAAATCCAGAGTGATATAAAGTAGAAGCACAAGAAATGCTGAGGGGCCAGAAAAGGCAAAAGATGTTATCAATCTCATATGACATGCAGTGTAGAAAACAGTGATGTCAGCTCCTTTGAGATTTTCTGTGACTTCCTATGTTTTGTTTTTAACATGCTCCAGCTGTCCTGTTGACAACTGTCAGTAAAAATGAAAGAGTTTGAAAAATAAAGGGCAATTAACTTAAGTACAGGTCATAGCTAGTACACCCATGATGTTTGTCAAAGTCATATACTCTGTGCTTTTCTAAACCAGAGCAAATGGATGCTGAATTAGCTGAAAATTACCTCACTCAACATCCACTAAATGCACCAGCCAGCAGAACTGCAACATCAGAATTTCACGATCGGTAAAGATGCTCCTGCCTTGTAGCAAGTTATATCCTCCCATTGAGCTGAGGAAAATCCCAGATGGTTCCATATGAGCTATTGTTCTAGGGAGAGCACCACAGCTGATTCAGCTGATTGCTTCACTAAACTTAATCCTAAAGTGCCCCTCTCCCCCCCTTTTTTCAGAAAACTCCACTAATAAGACTTAATTATGTCTAATTTTAAACACCATACAGCTCACTGTAGTAAACTGGGAATAAAGACACAATAAAAAGGTAAGATAAAATGGGTATATTGAAACCTGTTTAATATACTACATAAAAATAGTAGACCCTTGGATAGAAGCAGCATTCAGAATGGAAAACAGCCCATCAGAGCTCCTATGTCTAGAAAGTTTTTGATAGGGTTCCACATTGATGGCTGCAACAATTCAAACAGAACACAAGTATGCATAGAGGTGTCTAAAAAGCAGGAAATACTAAGCAGTGTGGAAGAAAGAAACTCGGTCTAACTAGCTGGCTTTATGATAGTAAAAAGTGAAATTTAAGCCTTGATGTATTTAACAGCCTTCATGTCAGATTTCCCCAGATAGCTCTTCTGAAAGGTTGACCAATTTGTTTCAATAGAGTGGTGTCCTGGTTTCAGTTAGCACAGAATTAATTTTCTTCCTAGTAGCTGGTGGAATGCTGTGTTTTGGCTTAGAATGAGAAGAGTGCTGATAACACCCCGATGCTTTAATTGTTGCAGAGCAGTGCTTATACTAAGCCAAGGACATCTCAGCCTTTGCTCTGTCCTGCCAACGGGCAGGCTGGGGGGTGCAGTAAGAGCTGGGAGGGGACAGACCCAGGACAGGTGACCCAAACTAGCCAAAGGGGTATTCCATACCATCTGACGTCATGCTAAACAATATATAGGGGTGGCTAGCCGGGGGGAGGGGGCCGGACTGCTCGGGGTTAGGCTGGGCATCGGTCAGCGGGTGGTGAGCAATTGCATTGTGCATCACTTGTTTGTACATACTATTATTACTTTCGTATTATCACCATTGTATCATCATTATTATTATTGTTATTATTATTTTGTTATTTTTTTTTTCCTGTCTTATTAAACTGTCTTTATCTCAACTCACGGGCTTCACTTTCCATTTCTCTCCCCCGTCCCAGAGAGGGAGGGGGGAGGGTGAGCGAACGGCTGCGTGGTGTTTAGCTGCCGGTCGGGTTAAACCACGACAAGTGGCCACTCAACAGCACCAAAAAAAAGACAGTATATATCCAAAAAACTGTATGGAATTTTTTCTTCCAAAGGTACAAAGTGAAGCCTAAAGTACAAAAGCAGTTAATTTATCACAGAAGCAGGGATTCCTGCAGTAACTAATTCAAAGTGCTGATGATGCACTAAATCAGGGTGAGTGATGAACACATACATAGCAGCAAGTGAAGTTCAAAAGGATACAGATCTATGTGATCAATGAGCTGCCACATGGCAAATGAAATGCGGTGTTGACAAACGTACAGTAATAGAGATGAGGCTCCAAAATAATCAAATGAAATATAAGAAAAATGTAAATTAACCAGTGCAGAAAGGTCTCATTACAGAGTTGAGGGTGCTGCTTTATACACATCTAAGTATCAGACCTTCACATCACTGTGCTCTTTCTCTATATTTAAATGGGGGAGAAGGGAGGGGTGGGAGGCGGGGAGAGAACACTGATAACTTGAAGAGGTGCATTACATTAAGGCAGTAAAACTTTCCTAGAAATGCGTCCAGTGGCACCAGTCAAGAAAGCAACAATTCATTTCAGGCACGTAGAATATGAACAACGGCCTACAGATGAAAATTTCATACAAATCTAAAATTAGTTTGCAAATAGCTGCCCTGAGTGATGACTGAACGATGAGGTCAATTTTGGTGTCTTCTGCTGACCAAGCCTCTTCATATTCCAAGTGATATCCTAGCTGATTAATGGCCTTTTGACTGAAAAGCAACAACACTGTAAGAAGAGTCCTGACAATAGTATTCAGTTACATGCACCCCTTCAGTTTCTGTGGAGCACAGCAAACTTGGTATATCACGAAAGATGTCAGGACTTTCAAAAAGAAAGAAATCTCCTAGTATAAGAAGGAAAGGTTCATTTGTTTTTTTCTACAAACACAACAGTTGTGACTTTTTTGTGTCCAGCTGTTACCAGCTATGGCTATTATTGACGTTATTCAATTACTCATTACAGTCAATATAAACGCTTTCTCTTTTGTTTTTGTCTATGGCCTGCTACGTGAAAACTGAGAAAGTTCTGTCTTTGTTTCTAAACCTTGTGTTTGAAAATGTCACATGATTCAAGATACCCTCTGTCTTTGGAGGGCTTCCAGAAAATCATACCTTCACTAAGTGTGGCTGCACTTTTACAATGGAAATTCCACACTATATATTCACTGTATAAATATACAGGGACAAGAGCAGGCCTGTTATTTCAATAGATATGAATCTCTCCAAACCCATGTATTCTATAAAACTGAGTGTTACTGCTACATTTTTACTTCCTCACAGACTCTTCAATAATACCATTTGCTGAATTGCGGGCATCGTGGGCTCCTTTATACATTTGCTTCAGCTCATAATCATTGTCAAAAATATCCGTCAAAGAGCCCTGCTTCCCTTCATCGACTTTTTCCTTTTCCTTTTTAACACAATTGATTGTTTTCTTTGACATGTAAGGGATTTTTCTCCCACAGGCTATCTTGACTTGTTCTCCAGAAAGTCCACCTGCTAGGTGATAGCATGTAATTAGACCAAGACAATGTAAGTGGCAAGGAACAAAAAAGGTAGATAGCCCATTAGCTTCTTGCTATAAACTTTATCCTTTCCTCTCCTTAGTTCAAAGGCTTGTTAGCACATTTTTTGTAGCTTCTCTTATATAAAACTCTAACTCTGCAGCTCTTAATTAGATGATGAATCATACTTTGACTTCAATGAAACCACAAACACTCAACGTAAATGCAAATAAAAGGTTACTCATTTTGGTTTATGGTGGTGTATTAAGACTACAGGAATACTCTCTTAACATCTTTGAAACACTAAGTCTTATTGACTAACACACTGAAAAGAATTGAAATAATGATAATTATTATTAACACTGATATGTTCTAATGTACTGGAAGCTAATGACAAATAAAGCAAACAAGATAAAACAGAGGTCCTTCAGAACTCAGTTACTCAGTAAACCATTAGAATGACCCAAGAGAAATGAACTATCAAGTCCACTTTTAGAGTGTTTGTAACTTGAAAAGATTTTAAGATAGTAGTAATAAAGCCTTGCTTTTGCTTCTTGAGTTCTGCCATTTAGTTGAACACTGGAATTCCATAATAAAACTGGATTCAAGAGAACATAATGCTAAATCCCAAGTAATAGTACTGGGGTTAAAGAGCTAAAAAGCCTAAACAAATGCACAGTAGAAACAGTAAATAAGTCATCCAGTTCCCCTTATCTTTACCAAAGCTAGCATTCCAACTCTACAGTACAAGGACACTATTTTGTTATATCTATAAACCACAAAGAATTAATGAATTAGAGGCATTTCCAATTGTGTAACTTGTAGTTTATGAACAAACTTATTAACATTATCTTTCATTTTGTCCAACTCAGAGATATATGCATGGAAAATCTCTATCTGAACTTCAATTTTATTTTTTTTTAATAAAAAGTAGAATAGCATCTTCCAACTAATGCCACGATTTTAACTACTTAGATTTTCACAGATAGATTTTTCACTGAAGTTGATAACAGAAGAATTTCTATTAGAGCAGAACCAGTGAAAAGCAGCAACAATAGGAAAACACTCAAGCTAACAAACAAAGCCCCATTACAACCTTAAGGTTATTATGATTGTTTAGTTTGATCTAAACTTTTTTATTTTTCCTAAATTTATTTCAGGACAACTTTCACATTGTTATTTCTCAGGCAAATGTAGAAGAAAACAGAAGAAGCAGATTTGAGACATATGTATTAAAACCGTCCCTTTCTGAAATTCTGAGTGAAATGCCTTTGTGGGAAAGCTGAATTTCTTTACAAATGTATCTGTGCAAGCAACAGTTTTTGGTTGGAATATGGAGTGTGCTGGATAGAAGTCTTATTGATTTAAATGAGACGAGGATTTCACCCTTAACATAAACAAGATTTTATGGAGGAAACTTTTGAGTTCAAGATTTCTTATCTGGGTGAGATTAAGTAACTTATCTGAACTGATGTTATAACTAAGGAAATGAGCCAAATGGGCCCAATAAATAAGCTATCCACAAAATGTGAATGCCCTATAAAACCTCCAAAAAGCCAGTATGTTTCCTTTCATTGCCTACCAAATGGAACACACCTCTCTATGACATAGCCAATACATTCATGTAACTTTTGTTTTATATTTTGTCTTCCAATTCATTTTGGTTAGAGGTAGAATTATTGTGTTAAAAAAAAAATGACCTGATTCCAGACGTAGTTTATTTAAATTTCAAAATGAAAAGCTTACTAAGAGCAGATAAGATTGATTGTTCTTTCCATCTTAGCATAATTGTATTTCAGGTGAACATCAATTTACTTTAAAGGACACTTCTAAGTAGCAGGCTGCATCATACATAATTCATCAATCACAGCTGCCTGTAACATGATTTACTCAAGCAGAATTCAATGGAATAGAGGGAGTCGCATTGTTTTTTATGCTGTGGCCTGTTTGTTTTTAAATAGTTTACGAAACATTCATTTGCACTGTATTATTGCTGAAAAGAGTTCATCCTTGGTTCATCAGCAGGTAGAATTTCTTCATACAGAAACGATTCTTCAGATTTCTTTTAAAAGGTAAAATGAGTCTTGAAAACATCATTAAGGCAAAGAGCACTAAATGTTCATGAAAGGAAAAAATAGAGCTCAAAGATTTTTATATGGAGTAGGAGAATGCAAAAGTATTTACCTGAAAAGCATTACTAGTTTTTAGTGCTGTGTATTTTCTATCTGCTTTGACGTCATTTGTTATTGCTTTCTTACCAGTATGCACATGTAATTGAAGAGAAGTAGCTCCTTCCTCAGATAGCCCTTCACTCGGTTGTCTCATGGATAAAATGACCTATACTTGACAATATGCACAAATAGGACACAAAACTGTGCATCAGCTAAAGTGCAATTGCTAGATACAGCAAGAAGTAGATGTAACACTTTCATTTACAGGGACACCGCCTTGTGTGCTATACTGCTCACTGTTTTCTACCAAATTCAGCTTCAGCGACACGTTGGTGCCTCAGACAGTCCTGAAGTAAAGAACCATTTCCACAAACAGATGCAAATAGAGCTTTAAAAGAAAAAAAAAAAGAAAAAAAAAAAAGAAAAAAAGAAAAAAAAAAAAGGAAAAAAAAGAGAGCAAAAGAAGCTGCTAGAAATACACACTTGCACAAAGAAATTTCTTTACTTACTTGTAAACCCATTTGAAACACAGAGTGACCCATAAAATTAGCCAACATTCGAATTAAAGCTGCACCCTGTGGGAAATGATACAGGAAAAAAAGAAGTTACTGGTTTTGCATATCAATATTATACAATCACAACAATTCGAAGTATGCAATTCCATTCAACAATATCATCTTAGAAACTTGTGATTGCTATAATTTCTAATTGTGCTGGATTGAAAAAAAGAGAAAGAAGATGCAAACATTTACAAGGAAAAGTGAGTTAGTTGCCCCAACCGTTCTGTGTACTCAGTAGTACCGCAGTATTTAGTGAGGGCAAAAAACAATGTCCATGATAAATTCTACCAAAATGATTATTCATCATATATTTATTTTAATTATACTGGAAATAAGGATTTAGTGATAATAATTCCTTTATAAAAGCCTTCAAGACCTAGTGATCTAGAAGTGGATCATTTTCATAAGAATTTTTTAAAATGTCAATATTCATACTTGACTTTATTAATAGACAGCTTATTTCTCACAAGATCATGCAAAGAGGTTAAGTATTTGTATAATATATTTCCTGTACTTATACCAGTTCTTATCCCTTGCCCCTTCAGACAAAGGAGTAAGATCTAAAAAAATTCTTTTGTTTCACAGGTGATTCCAATTGTCAGTACTTATACTAAGAACCAGACATACACTTGCCAGAATGCCTTTCTTTAAGACATCCCTTGTGTTTTCCCAGTCCTTCTCAGTACAACCACAACTGCTGTGCATTTTCCCCTTGCACAAGTGCTGTGTTTCAAGCAGAAATACCTTTGCAAATCTGATTTGATGATTTGGCTATAATATTCCATTTTGCAGTCCAATTTCAGGAAAATCAGCATCCCAATCCCATAACTAAACTTGTTATACTTAATGCTGATCACTGTATGAGAAGGAGGATGGTTTGTATTTCAAAATGGTGAATCAAAGGCCAATATGATGTTAGAACTCAACCTCAGCTACATATGTAGGTTCAGGAATTAGGTTAATGCTCAGTTAGAAAAAATAAATTAAAAAAAAAATAAATCACAGATTTAGAAATTCCCAGGTACTAAAGCCAAAAGGGTTGTTATAATAAAGCAATATTACTCCTGCATTAACAGAAGTAAAACAGTAATTTAGGTAAAAACCCTATTGCTTCTCTTCACATAACATCTATTTTAGAAAGATTCAAGAAAAGGAAAATGTTTCACAGTGTTACATAGCTTGTCAAAACTAGTATTTACTCTAGCTCTAGCATTTAAAATGTGAACCCTTCTTTCTAATTTGAGTTTCACTAGTTTCAGCTTTCAAAACCAGAGTTTATGGCTTTTCCTGTTAAATTAAAGTTCAAATTAGTTTTGGAATTCAACAGTTGTTCAGTTTTTAGACTGTTTAACACATTCTACTGATTTTTTGTGCAGTGCCTATTTTTGAAGTAATGAAGGAAGCATCTGTAGTAATCAACATTTTAAACAACAATATACATCAAAAAGATTAATAACTTGTTAGTAAATCATAAGAAAGCAAGTTTTTCACATAGGCAGCAACAAGTAATATATAGTTAATAAAGTAACTGAAGAAAAAAATAAATTCAGGAGATGTTTGTAATTGCTTATAAGAAATGAACAGCAGATAAACAAAACAAAACAAAAAAAAAAAAAAGTGTTTGCATTATTAGTACTATGCTGGGTTTTTACGGTGGTACTTAATCTTACCAGGAGACCAATCATATCAGGAACACACGGAACTATAAAAAATAATCCCTATCCACACAGATTATTATCAGAACAGACAAGACTATAGGCCAGGAAGCATTATTACCCTCATTTTACCAGAGGAACAGAGTGAGTAAAGTTCTCAGAGATGTTTAAGCAGATAAATAGCAGACAAATCTGTTTAAGCAGATAAACAGTAGACCAAAAAAAAAAAAAAAATCCAATAAAAAGATAAATCCTATTTATTTGTTAACTAACTTGGAAAGGCCAACCCAAAACATCCTTAACAGAACCAAAACAACATAAAAATAGAAAAGAGATCAGTCCAAATTCTTAACAACAAAGACATTCTTCCACTCATCACACATCCTTTTTCCTGCTCATTTCTCAGTATTCTGGGGTCCCCTTCTTCATTTCTCAGAGTCTGAATTTCACATAGGAACAAAGACACATATTCCTATAGGCACCTTAGCTCTACTGATTTCTGTGAAAAGTAAACAAATGCCTTCATATGATCTTGCCCACAGAGTCTTTTTCTATCCAGAGACCAAGAACTGTCAGACAGACATAAAATAATTATAAAATTGCTCTCACAGCTCTCATTTAGCCACATCATGGATGGAACTATGGCTGGCCTTTACACAGCAAACAAAATAAAAAAGCAAATAAAGTCTGAACAGGAGATCCAAGGCACAAAGGCAGAACTACTCTCTCTGGATCCATTTGTTTTCACAGATACTTTAGAATTACTTTCTAATTACCTTCAGGAAATCCAGAAGTCCATTTACAACATCCAGAACAACAATGTGCCTGACCCAATTCTGCTATCTTCCCCACACAGTTTGCCTATCTGGATGACTTATTTGCCAAAGAATAGTACAGGAAATGAGAGAGAGGGAAAACAGAAAATTACACAACCTCAAGGGGTAAAAAAAATGTCTTGAGGAGAAGGGAGGAGAAACAGAGGAGCAAATTCAGCCCTTGGTGTGGAGGGAAAAGAGATTGGAGGAAAAAAAAATGTGAGAAAACCACTTATTTCAACATTTTTGCACTTCAAAGGCAGGCAAAACAGAATAGGGACACGTTCCTAAGAAGAACTGAAGCAATCAATACAATCCCAGCTCTAGGAAGGAAAGGAAAGGACAGGTAACACTGATACTCTGGAGATGAAGAGAAACATCTTTGCAGAGGTGGGATTGAAAAGTCTGAGTAACTGGCATAAGGAAGGGGGGGACTTACTAAAAGATAGACTTGAAGAATGATCCTAACTAGAGGGATGTAGCAAGGAAACAGTATGTTCAGCTGCAAAAGCAATGGAATAAATAGCTTTGGGATTGTCTAAATGGCCCCAAATGCTAGCATTTTCATTGTATATTCACATAGCAAGGAGTGAACTATAGATCCCAGAGAACCTGTGCTTCCAACCCTCTGAAAGCTTCTCTGACCGAGACCTAAACCTATAAATCCTAAATCACAACAAATCTGTCCTGCTGCAGAGGATGCTCTTTGGAACCTGGCAGTATCATTCCCTGAACACCCTGACATGCAACTGATCTGCTTCCCATTTCATTCTCAGAGCCACTTCTGCTCCGCCAACATTTGTCCAACCAAGGAATGATGTATGGAGTCTTGAGAAGTGAACCTGGCTCTCTTACAGGGCACAACAGCCATTTATTGATGATTTAAGTGCTTTCCTCCAGGCAGTGGATGACTCAGTACCCTGTCAAGAGGCAAAAAGCATTGGTTTAAGAGGTCTAATGGAAAGCAATTCCTTCCTATTCACAAAACACATCTGCATTCCTGACCATACCAAATCTGGCCCATCTTAACAGGGAAAAGGTATGTACCCCATTTAAATAAAAGTTTACTCACAGAAATATACTAGATATTCAATCAATGACTAGTTCTTGTGAAGCACTTTTCCGTAGCAGATCTCAAAGTGCTTTGTGAGGCATTGGTATAAATACCCTTCCCCTTACAGAATGGGAAACTGAGGCACACCATAGTGAAATCATTTACTGAAGATCACCCAGCATGTTCATCATGCAACCTGGGACACAGTAGAAGCTTCCTCAGCCTCTGCAATGTGACACTACTGCTACTGGAAAGGGAGGTAGAACATCAGCTGCTCCATGGAAATAACTGCATGTGCAGACCTTGTATACAAAGTGCTCCTGGGAAAAAGCAAGCACATTGCCAATTAGCCAATAGTGGCTGAAATGCTGTAAATTTATGCTATTTCCTTCCCTGAAGAGAAATGTTTGCACACCCACACCATAGTAAAGACCATCCATAATAAAATGAGGAGCAAAATTTCTTTATATGTGAGATGAACTTGTCTTTGAAATCTAGAAAATATAGACTCACAGTTAAGTCATCCCATCTAATTCTCTCATGTCAACATAATAATATGATTTCAACCTTGATCTCATATTAAATTAAGCTAATTTTTAAAGACTCACTCCTGCATTTTGTGATTTTGATCACAAAATGCAGGAGTGTGACTATGGCATCACTACAGGTCACAATTACTGTAAGTTAATTTAATTCTCTTTTTAAATGATCCAATTTTACTATATCTGAATTCTTAAACTAATTGTTTCACTTGCAATTTGCATTCCGTAATCATTTTTTATACAAAAGAAAGTACCAAATGGAATTTTATTCAGCAGGGAAAAAAAAAAAAAAAAAAGTGTGCCATAAGTTTTAACCCACAAAAAATATCACTATTACCATACTACAGAGTACTGTTATACAGCCACATAGCATGGGATGCATCTGACTAAATGCAGATATCTGCAACACCTCTGTTTACAATTAGTTTAGTGGTCTAGTCTTTCTTTACATTCAATGGACAGAATCTGTCACTTCTGGATGCACTTTATCTCCAGACTGATCAGATGACTTGTACCTTAAAAGCACCACCTCTCATATTTGACTCCAAAATGAGCAGTGGGTGAGTAGTTCATATGCATCTATCTGCACTACAGATATCTAAAGTGAGGTGAGATGAATTCAACTGCCTTGTCCTAAAAGGCCATACAGAGATTGATACCCCACTCTGCTACGAGAGTTCTATACTGGTAGGTAAAAAATTTCTGAAATATTAAGATACACAACTGGTGTGACACCACTCTTTCATACATGTATATATGGCATATAAGGCATATAGGCAAATATAGGCATATAATAAATCATATCTCATTTTTAACTTTCATATAAGAAAACCTTCTAAGGCAGGTATTCAAGAGAGGACCCTGAAGAGAGGGCAGTGTGCTTGCTAGCTGAAGGTGGATATTCTGTACCAAACAGACAGCAGAGAAAATGCTTAAAATTATGAACTAGTGAAGCCATTGCAGACAACCAGATAATGTGTAAATCAGAAAACCAGAATACAAGATTATTCAGAAGGTAGAAGGCAAGGACAAGGGACCATGTGTGAAGAGATACAGTTGAGTAGCAAACTCATTCAGCATTATTCTTTTAAGGACCAAAAATTATGTCAGTATTCTAAAAAGTGCTCATGAGTGAAAATTGTCACCAACAGAACAGAAATTTTGAACTACAGCTGATTCTCATAAGGGTGAAATAATCTATCATTCTGTAAATGAACTGGAGTGGAGGAAGATAAAGAGACCATAAAAGGCTGACTTAGAGAAAGCAGAGCTCTTCCATCCTCCTATCTTCCTTCCCACCAAATCTTGTCTCTTTTTTTTTTTTTTTTTTCCCCTAGAACATCATCTTTTTTCTTTCTGCTTTTGTATGTTTTGTTGTTTTTGTTCTAAGGGTAGGACTGCGATTCATGTGACAGAATGCAGATGCCTACATGGTAACTTTCTGATGCTTACTCAAGTTTTATGCATCTGAGCCAGCTGCTTAGACTCCCTTTAAAGGCAATGGAGAGAGAAGTGAGCACTTCAGCTCATCCTAATTCATTTCATCTGAAAACATGCATCTAAAATAGCACGGATAAATTTCACCCTAAAATTTCCTGTTTATCTTCAGTGATGATACAGGGAGGTTAGAGGACTAGTTAACTGCAGGAGTCTATGCAGCAAACATCCCAAGTTCAATAACATAAATCTCTTTAAAGATAGTTTATCCTGAAAGTCATGGAGCAACCCTGGAAAATGTAAAAGTATAAACAATGCAGAAACACTTTCCTGAGTTTACAACATCTGAGACAGCATCTTGAAGGCTTGCTTATCAATTTATTTCAAGTAACACCAATCAGTAATAACAATTACATAGATCTATATATGCCTTCTTCACTGAATGTCCACCTTGCCATCCTTGTCTAGGAATAAAAGTTGATTGCTTCAATTTAGTTCAGAACAATCTCTTTCGTGACATAAAATCTAAAATCCGGAAGGTTATGGAAACCACCACCAAGGTACACAAGGTGTAAGTGTGGAGTGAAGTACCAAGGAGAGGAGCATTGGACTACCAACCAAAATTACATAACTGAATTTCTGGGGAAAAAAAAATCAATTTCCTACAAATCCTCTACTTCCCCCTTTTGCAGTCACTTCTCTCATTTCTAAAAGAACATTGAGACACAAGAGACTTAGTAACAGTCTTCTATTGTGCAGTAGTGAGTTCAAAATCAGTCTTGATTAATATGTAATAGTACCACTTGTCTTTCACATAAAAGTATAATTTTCATGAAATTGTAGGAGGCTTAAAGCTAGTTTCCCTTATGCTTGTATCCCTGCAATTCAAGATTAGGGTCACTTTCCCTCTAGCTAAGGGAAACATGAGCTACTCCATCCTCTACTTCAATTAAACTTGATTTTACTCGTATTATTGGTAGAGCTATTAATAACAATAGGAATTTATTATAATCACTTTCATCTTAATTGATTTTAACAAATCAGACCACATACAGGTACTCAGAAATGTACTGTTCTTTCCCAAAGAGCTCTTGATTTAAGATTAGTATCAATATATGAAGTTCGATGAATACTAATATATACCAGTATTTTTTTTCCCTATATAAGTCAATATATAAACATTCCCTTCCTTAAACTATTTACTCTGTGCTATGGTACAACTGAACATAACTGAAAAAATTTTGAGAACAAGGATTTGAAGGAATGGAGTGGAAAGCCCTTTTGAATTATTTAGAAGAAAATGTTCTGTGGACAAGCAGACAGGTGGGATACAAGAAGGCCACAAGCTGTACTTATTTGGGATCATTTGCTCATTCCATTTACAATCTATGAAAAGACCTTTCCCACAGTCTGTGGCAGCACTAGTTGCTCTGCAACTCTTCATAGGAGAGTCAAAAGCTTTTGGCAAGGTGTCTTGTGAAAGACTTTTTGAAAATCCTGTGTCTCCTGACTTCCTGCACAAACTCCAGCTCGACAGTGAGACAGAATCTCCCTTTGCAGAAGTTATGTTTGGCAGGACTGACACATTTATCCATGTGCTCAGGTACTTACCCTTTACATAAAATACAGTCCCCACCTTGCTAGAATAGGAAGCTGGACTCATCAGTCTGTAGTTATGAGGACATCTTCTAGAGACCATTCTCTCTCTACATTGCCACCAGCAATTCTCTGGCACACGGGCTGTCTGCAAGGACAGCCTACACCCTATTGCCCGGAGTTCTACACTCCACACCTGCTTACTTACAGAACATGCTGGTGGGTGACACCCAGATCTACAGACTTCCTAACAACCCACTCAGCTATTTTGGTTAGTGTCGTCCATATACCTACCTCAAATTGATCGTTTCTGCAACCTGTTACAAAGAATAAACTGTGCAGAATGGACTCAGCCCATTCTTCAGCAAGAAGAGTCCAATACAAATTCAGCAAGAAAGTCCAATACAAATAATTAATTATGCTTCCCTGCTATCCCCTTAAAAATCTGATAAAATCATACAAGTTGGCCATCATGTGGCCCTTCACCCAGTAACCCTGAGCCATGCCTACTGTGCATTCAAGTCAGGCATAAAACACCTTAAAAAATCAGTTAACATCACACCAACTGTGTGATCAAAACAACACTTCCAAATTCTGACTAATACATTAATACATTTGGAATAATGATTGAAATGTATCTCTTCATGAAACATGCTGAAGAAAGAGATTTTTTAGAACTCCAAAATTAATAAAAGCAGCATTAAAAAAAAATAAATAAAAAAGTTGAACATATCTTTATGGTGCTCTGTCAAATAGAAGCCTAAGGGTATCTACAGTCAAACAGGTTCTTAAGTAAATGAGTATAATTTCATTTCAGCTCAAAGTTCCTGAACTCATACACTAGTCTTAATTTCTCAAAATATTAGATAATTCTGTGACACAAAGTTCATTTCAAATATTAGAAGAGCATGTTACAAAGCACTCATATAAAGAATGCACATTTGCACATTATTTTTGTAATCTGAACACTAGCCAACAAGCAATATCCAAGTCACGTTTTCCAAAACAATCATTCTTTGTTGGTACTAAGCAACCACAGCTGGATGCCCTATGAAATTTAGCTTATTGGGAAAAACACAGCATGAATTAAAGTGAAAGAACAATGCACATCAGACATGTAGCAAAAATGTGATATTTAAAAAAGAACTCTTCCATAAAATTAGGAAACGAAATATGTCAAATCTTGCAGAAAATCTGACACAAAAAATATTTTTGATTAAGTCACATCTACAGAATTTGTTCCATACAGAACAGTGCGCATGTGTGTAAACGGCTTTTTTAAAATCTTTTCAGCTGAGTTGTTGCATTACAGTACAAGCAGTGCACTGAATTAACTGAATCGCCACCCTCAGCACCTTAAAGTAGAGGACTGAGAGATAAGGGAAGTCTGGTGTAATGTCTGTTGAGCAACTGTTATGACCTTAAGCAAATAACTAACATCCCTTTAATTTTTCTGAAAATATATAAATTTCAAAATGAAATGTATTTACCTTCCTACTTTAGTAATCTGAACCATATTTCATGGTCTACAGCCTCAGTCTGACAGTCTTGGTATGAGTGCCCTGCTCATGCTTGCAGCTATGTATTGTGGAAAGTGGAGGACTCCTGAAATACCTCTGCTAAAGATCTTCCATCTTCAGATGTTTCTACCCCAAGTACCTAAACTCTCAAAACTACAGAAGTACTCACTGAGACATTATTCTCAGGGAATTAATTAGACAATATCATCAGTCACCAGCACCAAGCCCCTATTTCATTTTCACAAAATTGAGCACTATAATGCACCAGTGTGGCTGTTTTTCTGTATTCTGCAACAGCACCTCAAAATACTACAAGAAAAATGAAGCTTAATACGTATGAATTTCATGAATGCGAATGCTTCTGTATTCAATTAGGATAAAAGAATGTATTTGCTTAAATGAGTAAACACATGCCTACAATTTCTTCCCTGTGGCAAAAATGTAAAAAGTTCAAATGAATTCCTAGAGGTTTTCCCTTCGGAAAACACATGTAAAAGCTAAGAGAAGTAAGGAAAAAGATCGATATATGCAGACTATGCATACTAGTACACAGTGTTGCAATATAAGCCTCATGCTGAAGTTCTTAGTCCAGGCCATCATTTAGTGACACACTTAAGTGTGTCACAGACACATAAGCAATCTGACTTAAATGCCACAGCTTACACACAAAATTAAACAAGTAACTATGTAATTGGCTGAATTTGACTCTGACTGATTTCCCTGAATTGAGTAATAAATTCTTAGAAAAAGACTTCATTCATTAAAAGGTGCTATCCCTGCATTATTTTTATGGTACAGACTAAAAAAAAAAAAAATTCCTTATATTTGTCTTCTTTGCTTTTTAAAATAATGCATAATTTCCAATTGATATTTGTTTATCAAGCAATGCACACCCACAAGTTAACATGTTGATATTCAGCAATAAAAGCAGGACATATTTTAATAAACAAATTAATCTTACTCTATTCTTAAAGCTTTACTTACAGTCTGGTTGAACTAATATTTAAAAAAAAACAGCAAATATACCTATAAACTTGTAGCTTACTATGCTAAATCATCAAAGATGCAGAAGAGTATCTTATGTTGTTTTTATAGATTGTAAGGCCATTTATCCGATGCCAAAACATCACTGAAAAAGCAACATTAAACTCAAGGAGAGGTTTTCACTGGGAAATCATAATCATTTTCTATTCCGACAAACACAGCTGTTCTAGGGCTGGATAATACCAAAATGGTCAGATGGCAAGATGAGCTTTGTTGAAATATTAGTCTTAGACATAAATTGTCTTGCAAATTTAAGGAACATAACACAATGAACAAAAATCAGGAGTAAATGAGCATATCTAATCATGTTCTTCAGGTGGATGTCATCCTATCATTTTCCTTCAATAATAAAATGTCTCAGTCACTTAGACAAAATGTTACTGAGACTCCATTTACAACCACAGTTTTATTTAACCTGGCCACCAAAATCCCAAATTGTATGTTCTGACAGCACTGACAAGGAGGAAAGCACCACATACTTTTTCATTAACTGCCTGTATGAGGAAGCCTTCAAGGATGTACAAACACAAAATGTTGATGACATTATTTACACAGATGGGCCATCATCAGAAGCCAAGTAAGTACTGAGTAAACCAGTGTATCTCAAGAATCTCATCTAATAATAAAGCTGGCTCCACAACTCCTTGTTTCCCATTAGAAGTAACAGGTGAAAACTTGCTCTGATTCATTTTAAAGACAAAACACCACCATTTTGCCAACAAGCTCCACTGAGAATCCAAAAGCAAATTAAGTAAAATAAAACTCAAAATTTGTGATGATTACTCCTTTGATTACTACCTAGGGGATCAGTATAATCTGATAGATAATCCTGTCAATGTGTTCTCTAGTGATACTGTATAGCACAACTTTTTTAACTAGAATATTATTCTGTAATAGAATAGATTTTTAAAGTCTGTGACTCTACACAATTTATCTTTACCAACCACATGTTTAATCTCATCAGTTTGAAATCAAGTCTGTTTGACCATTTTTTTCTATGAAACATTGCGATTACTATTTTTTTTCTAGTTTAATAAATACCACCTAAGAATTTTGTCTAAAACTTTGTCATTTGTCTAAAACTGATTTGTAACTAACTACAGTTATACATGCCTGCTCTCTTTTAATACTTTTTTTTAAGCATCAGACATTGACTTAAATATTTCTTTAAAACATCAAGTACAAAACAGGGGGACTGGCATTGTTTCAGGTAGTTCCCTTCTGAATAGAGGTCCTGCAGGCCTGCAAAATCTACACCAGACTAGTGAGAATTTACCAATCATATTTTCTATGTCAGCTATTTTCTTTTTACTCTATTTCAGCTATCTACAGTTTATTTTCTATTTCCAATTCTTACAGTTTGCAACAAGTTTTTTGAACACTTGTAACTGCTGCTCTTGCTTTCACCAATCTGAACTAGGATGGGTGTCAGCAAGTTATCCTTCATCTTTACTATGGAATCGCTGTTTTTTAGATGCCTTCAAGGTAAATAAAAAAATAAAAAAATTAAAAAAAAAAAAGAGAGAGAGAGAGAGAGAAACTACATCTGAAGTCTTAAGAAGGCACAGCAGTCAGCTTTCTGTTTTAGCCTTGGCTGAAAATTAACATTACAAAGTAAAGAAAGAGAGGCAGAAAACGTAAGAGCACTTCAGGATCTCCAGTTCATAGGTGGGTGTCTTGCTGCAAGCCCACCTTCATCACTTTAAGGCATGGAAACATCTGAGACACTGACGCACCAACTTCTGTTGGGGACAGAAGTATAATAAAGGATGGCAGGGCACAGTGTCTGGAGTCACCACTGCCATTTCTGCTTTGATCGCTTGCTCCAGGCCTTGGGAGCTCCCATTTGCCATTGCCTTTGAGGGGGAACAGGCAGAAGAAGGTTCTGTACTACAACAGGCTGTGGCTTCCCGCTTGCTCTGCCTTGTGTCAGCCTGACTGAGCAGTCTAAGGAGCTCTTCTTTAAAATACAGTGCTTTTATTAACATTTGTTTTCCATTTTTTTTATATCTTCTCAAACTCATGTATAGTTTTCCCTAGCTTGGGGAAACATATGCTCCTAAAGCATTGTAGGTATCTTGTTGTTTATACACCTCACACAGTGGTTTCTGTTTCTTCTTCAGAAAATACTAAGCCAGTATACACTAAGCAATACAATAGGCTAATGACTATTTTGAGTCAGGAAGGTGCTCAAATGCCTTATTTAAGACAAGTATTTCAAGTATCTTGAAGCACCTGCCTGGTTTTACACTCTAGCACCTCATGGGCTGGAGTGGGATGGCCTGCATATTCGAGTGTACTTGAGGCACTCCAAGGATTGCTCTGAACTTGAACATGAAGGTTTCACCAACTTCCAGTTTCAATGGTTCTCATATTGGAGGCTGTGGAGACCTACAACCTTTTTATCTAAACAGAAAGAAATTACTTTCATTACAAGATATTTCCTCTAATACAATGCATTATGTTCAAATGGCTTTTGAAAGCACCTTCTGCAATCTGGGCACTGACCTTCTGCACTAGCAAGTCATGGAACAGAAACTGCCATCAAATGCATGCAAAGAGCTTCATGGCATTCACAGGTGATATCACAGCTAAATTAGTCTGGAAGAACAAGAAGCTCTCCCTTTACACTGTATTAAGGGAACAGGTTGCAAAGCCACCTGGTTTCATAAGAATTTAAACTAGCTGGATATCATCTTTTGTTCCCAATTTAGTTACATGAATAATTAAAAATAAAACCCGGATTACTATATTTCGCTATTTGTTAGTGTTTATCTAGGTGTTTTTTTTTTTCAGAGTTAATGAGCTTCTATCACTTTCATGTGGTGACTTCACAAATGCACCTCAATTCCATTTTGTAAGGCAAAGAAAGATTTCCACAATTACATTACACTCATGAACTGAGTGGATTTCACTCCAACACTAATCTTGGTTTTACTGGCCAGAATAGATGGTGTTTGTTTTGGTATTTCTGTGCTAGTACCTTTCCCAGTTCCTGAGGAACAGAAGTAAAAAAGAACAAAGAATTTAGAGAGCCTTTACACTGACTGCAGGTGGCCTTCCTATTCTTCCAAATTCTTGCAGAACATGTTACTCTGAATTTTCAAAGAGGACTACAGTCAAAGGGTGAGCAAGCCACTGGTTTCAGTTTTGTAAATTTTCCTTTGCCAGAACTGTTTCTTGCAACACGCAGGGAAGGTGACCACTTTTCTTTGTGCAAATTTTTAGTTGCACAGATATAATACTTTGAGGGAAGGTCGAGGGGTGTCCCCCTCTCCTCCTCTATTATTATTAGAAATATAGTAATCCTTCCATCATTCAGATGCAGGAAGCAACAAAAAACTTTTTTTAAGTTGTGGTACTGAGTTAAGATGGAAAAGGAAATTATACAGACAAAAGTTTAGAAAATAATGAACTGTTTGTGTAACAAAGCCTGGGCCAGTAACTATCTCACTACAGAGTCTCATATTGCGTACAGGGAGGAAAAAAAAGGAATATTCATCTCTATTCCAGCCACACTCTTCCTTGCTTTGATTATTGTTTGTCACTTGCCATGACATATTCTGGGGGTACTTTGATAGTTACACTCATAGTTATACTGGTCTTGCCTGCTCCAATTGCTACCAGATCTGCAACCAGCACACTTCAAAGCATTCAGAAGCCTGATGGAAACAACTTCAGATATTATCTGACTCTCTATACTGTCCTTGGTGCCCTTTCATCCCTTCTCTTATCTGGCTGTGACTGCTCATCCAGGGTATGACTTCTTTAGTTCTGTGTGGGATATCTCTCTCTCACACTGTTCTGGGTCTGGCTGCTCCCTCTGTGATGCAGCTGTCTTGTTTCTCTGTTTCATTACAGCTGGCTGTTCCTTGCTGATCATTGCTGCTCACGTTACCCTTGTTGCACTCTCTCCTCATCTGTTGATGCAGCACTCCAGGGCTGATTCCTGCTGTCAATTATTTCTGGTATGGAAAGGCTGTCACACTTTTTGCTTTGATTTAACAATTCTCAGATCCACTCTTGTGTTCAACAGGCTGTATTTCCTGCTGCACTTGGGATATAACGACTTTTCCCATCATGGGAGGACAATATCTTATTTCCAGCTGCACTATGAAGATGTGAGTTGAGAGCCTTGTATTATATACCAATGCTGTTTGCTTATTAATGAACTATCATGATTTCTTGTTTTTCTCTACATATTTGTGGTCCAAGTGGAGAATGATGACATGTTCCTCTCTGAGGAATGACTAGTATGATGCTTTTGAAAGAGCCAAACACTACCATCAACAGCTTCAGTGGAAACACTGTGCGAGTGAAATTAGTGCCTGTTTCACTCTGCTTGTGGGATTACCTGAATACGATTCTTCAGGGGTTTATGTTGTGAGACTTCTTACATGCAATCACTGAGGACAACAAAGTGGAAATGAAAAATGTATTCAGCTCCTAGGCATTTAAATAGCACAATCTCAATGGTTATCTCCAAAATGTATAGAAAGAGTAAGAGGCAAATCTTTAAGGTGACAGCTGGTTGTCTAGCAGACATGGGCATATTAATGGTGTCTAGCTGATTTATGCCATATTGATGACAGTAAAGACAATGAAATGACAATGATTTTCCATGACTGTCATTTCAATGAAGAAAAATTATATGGGAGAAAGTTTCATCATTTTGATTTTACATTGAAAACAGTAAAGAGAGAAAAGAGATTGCATAGACAATCTAAGGTCCCAGGAAGCACTAGGTGGACATTAAAAAAATAATAATAATAAAATAAAAGTGAATTTAAAAAAATGCAGAGGAAAGATACTGCATGTTTTGCTGGACTGTATAAAATGATTATTTTAATAAATACAGTAGAAAAGGCCTCACTGATGGTCCTGACCCAAAGTTTACTAGAGTCAAGAGAAAAAAAAATATAATATTTTTCAGCAATTTAAAAAATAAGTCAGCAAACAACCAAAAATCCATCCCTGAAACACAAGCAAGAATAGAAATCAGGGTTCATTGTGTAAGGAGGGCTTTGAGACACCTAATATATTTGAGCAAACACCTGACCAGGTACAACTTGGATTTTATTGACATACCATTCATCACAGTATTTATACTGGCAGACATTAGAGAGCTAGAAGGATAGGCAAAGGTTCTAGCTATCTCACAAAAGAGTTAATTTCATCAACAAGCAAGCTGATTTTAAGTGCAAGCTATGCATGCTTGCATACAAGATTACATAGGAAACAAGAATGCAAGATCTACAAAATGCTAAATTTGTTCCAATTTATCCTCTGAAGGAATGGTGTCAGGTGCTGGGAAGAAAGTACAGAAACAGTGAAAAGAGCAGCTACGAAGCCAGTGGTAAAGTTTATTCCTCTTAGATACTGTTTGTATCTAAAACAAAAGGATGAATGGTTAGTTAGAAAAGCAGACAGCAAAACAAAGACTTTATAGGTGAAAGGGTCTGTACTTTAATTTCCTCACCTAAGAAAGAGCCTAAGTAAATTCTTCCATCACCGTTCCTCAAGCTGTTTTGTTAGATCAAGTAACTGGGTTCAAAATTTACATGGTCAGGCCCTGATATGAACATATTCAGTGTCAATTAGGGTCCTGGGAGAGCTGGCCATCAGAGAAGCTGAGTGGGGAAGCTGCCATATCCACTGGGCTAAGCATGGGTATTGTTACAGTAAAATGCAACCTTTAAATAGACAGACAGATACAATATACAGATTGCACTCTAATCCACAGAGAAAACAGAATGATGCTATCAGCCTGGACAAGTTAGCTAACAGTATATATATGTGTCCTAGTGTCATATTTGTCATTTCAATGTAAATGAAAATTCCTTGATGTTTGTAAAATATTCACATGATGAAATGATAAGTGATAAGTATTACAATTTACTGTGTGATATTACTACTATCACATTAACTAGAAAAAAAAATAATTACCTTGAAATACTACGATACTGATGTGAGATAAGCCTCTGAACCTACCAAGGTTCAGCTATCACCATCAAACATGATTGAAATATTTAAACGATGAGAATACTTCATTATGCTAAAAGTTGCTGGTTACTATAGATTAATTGACCAAGATCCATATTTTCAAAGCCAGCTGAGGCATTTTTGCAAACGTTACTTGGGATCTTGAGCAACTCTAGCATTTTAGAATGTTTTCCTAGCTATTTTATGTTTGAATATTACATCCTACACCTACTACATGCACAAACATGCATCTGTCATCTGCCCACTCTTAAAGGAGTAAGAACCTTTAATGGAAGATAACTTGTTGAGTGGGAATAGCTGGTGACTGTAAGAAAGGATACACCTCTCTTTTAGCCCAGAATGAGTCCTGGGTAAACTGGAGGCTCAGCAGGCAAGTCAGTGCTATGCTGCTGCTGTCTTGTTACAGCCTGATATTAGGCAGCTAATGATGCAGAAGAAAAATACTGTCTGGTCCAAGGGTGATCGTCAAAAGACTCTTACTGTCTGGAGCAGACAGTACCAGTGTAGCCTTCATAGTGGCAAGCTGCAGGCAACATCCCTGCATCACACATCAAGAACATCTGCTCATGAAATTACAGCACAGTATTGGACACCATACTGTGCAGAGAATCATCATGTGGTATGATGATTCCAGATCCACCAGATTCCAAATTATTGGAATTCCAGATCCACCAGATTCCAAGTTATTGGAATTCCAGATTCCAGATTCTGGTGGATTCCAAAATCCACCAGATTTTGGGTCAGAGGCTAGCAGAAAGCCCAATCATATGATGGAGAAGGTGGAACTCCTTCATAGAAGTTATTCAGTCCCAAAGTTGGCTGAATCATTCCTACCACTGAAATACACATTGAAATTGCCTGAATTAATACACATTCCTTCATCACCCCACAAGTCAGTTCTTCTGCTCTCACTCTTCTAGAATGAGCAGAGTTTTCACTAGCTTTTAGAAAAAATTCTCATGCATAGAAAAAAAAAGGAAAAAAACATTACATGTAACTTCAGTACTTAAGAATTTTTCAAGAGTTTCAAGAGGACAAAGACTACATATCCTTTTTGCTTTTTAAAGCATCTAACACAATTCAGACGCTGCCACAAAATAAATAGTAATTAAAAGAACACACAAATCCTCTTGCTGCATTCTGACAGCCTCCCAACTTTATTTATAACACTTAATAATACCGGATTTGTTGAAGGTGATTGGATAAAATCACTGTAGTATATCCCAAACATATTCCACACAAATTAAAGTTTCCCACCTCTTAGCAACTGTCTATGTATCTTTACAAGAATATGTGTTTTGTGGATGGAACACAATCTTCTAATAGCTACTGATATATCTATTTATAGAGACAGATAGGTTTAATTAGTCCCACCTTTTTATATGCAATCCAGTCAAACACCCTGTCGATGTCTGTGGCTTGCTGCACCTCCTGGGATACTGGATGTGAACTGGCCAAACCATCCAGCAACATCACTTCATGTAGGACATCTGTCAGAAATCTCTGCTTTTCCTGAAATACAGCATAAGCAGTAATATCACAGACACATATACATTTAAAACAATATAGATGCACAGTTATCAGAGGCAGCTTCTGTATGACAGACGATTAAAATTAGACCTTCTGGTTTGAATGTAAGCCACCATCAAGTCCTAAAATCTTAAACATGTATATGTAACAGAGAGGAACTACATCTAGCATCTAGGGATCCTACTGACTTGAGACCATTTGCTGAAAGCAAACTGACTGAAATTAAATTAAAGACTATTCAATGAATCAAAATGTATCTGTAAGTGCAGACTGCAATCCTCATTACCATGACAATTCACTCCCAGTTACCAGGGGTAGGGAGAGAGGAGAAAGTGGCATAGTCTTCAATCACTAAAATATATGGAGGCTACAGACCAGCACTCACAGAGCTCATTGCATACACATTCACAATCACTTTTGACAGAGATGAGTAAATACAATTATTACTGCTTTACTGTGTAGACCCTGAGGCATATTAACATTTAAGTCACTTGGCTATTAGTGCCAAGTTCACATAGCAGGTCAGCATGGGACAGTACAATGAATAGAGCCCACAGCACTGTCATAGCAAATGTCTGCACCATCCTTTGTAATTCCTGTAAAGAAATTGTTCTTCAAGAGCTTGTGTGCTCAACAAACTTTATCTCCTTCATTTCATAACCTCCATCTGAAGAAAATCCTTCCTATATCTCTTTACAAGTGAGACCATGGCTGCATGTAGAAGTCAAATGACATAGTCAAAGTCACAGCTCCATCAAGGGCAGGTGCAAACCCAAACAACATCCAACATGCTAATTCATTTCTATACCCTCTATAAATATGGATTGCAGAGGTATGTCAAAACCACTGCATATTTACTTGGGCAGCAGCATTAATTAAATGTGCATGTATACTCTATGAACTGTGGTGCATTCACTTTTAGAGTACAAGCAGATATGACTTTTTCAGCTGAGAAATGACATGCTTGAAAAAGTCCTCATATTGCATTCATATACATGTCTCCACTCCAAAACAATGTGTCAGGAAATAAGAGCTTCACTTCCTTGTTTTTTCAAGTCACAAATAAATGTAAAGACTGGAAAAATTATGGAAGGTTTAAATAAACATTTTTCCCCCTGAAATGGCATATCTCAAACTTTATCTAATGTACAGCATTTCCTGAATTAATGTTAACCTACTGCCATAGCATAAAGAAATTCTAGGGAATGCTGCGTGTTTTTCAAAAAGTACTTTGATGTCCACAGATAAAATAGCCACAAAATTACATAATAAATTATATGTTTAATTTCTTGGGTGGCAAGGTTTTGGTATCAATGTGTTAATTTAAATTTTATTTATAAGACAGATGAAGAGCTCTTCCAATGCTGATCCATCTGGAAATAAACCTTTATGTTAGAATTCATTAGAGCACAAGAAATGTACCTTGAGCTGATTGCATATTCAGGCAATTAAAAGCACGGGATGCAGGGAAGCCAATTACCCAACACACACTTAGTGTTCTCAGCTGGCTGCATGAGGTAAGGTTTGTGAAGGGAAAAAGTAATGTCTTGTTCATATTATTGTTCATTTCCAAACTTTCTCAGGCGTATGCAGTTAGTAACTGCCCTTTTTTACATGAAAAAAAAAAAAGTGTAGGGAAACAAGCATTATGACAGTCCCAGTGAGAGGAAAACTACTGAGGCAGAAAGGATTATAGATGATTTGGTTACATCTCACTCACGTTCTCTATTAGTCAGGAGCAGAACACCAATTTCTACGGATGTATGGTAAGTAACGCATATAGGTATGAACACACACAGGTATAGACCTATCTCCACACTCACACCTGGATATCATAATTAATAAAAAATTGTGGGAGTGGATTTACTTTTCAGAATTAACTCATCAGAAGGATGTAATCACACAAGAATATTTCAAATACAAAACACAGAATCAAGAAAATAAGCATGTAGTGAACATAAAGTAAAACTATTAAAAATACAAAAGATATAAAAAGGACACGATACCTTTTGTTTTTCAGGTGTTTTGTTGTTTTTTGTTTTGTTTTGTTTTTTCTTAGGTTATCCCTTGAAGGGCAGAAAAGGAGCATTTTAGATTCATGACAGCTCACAAGTAACCATTGCTGGAAAGTCTTCCTTAAAATTTATGGCAGACCATAGCACTGGGATACAACAGAAATAGCTAGTATGCCATCAAATATGTTCACCTGCATTTTAGTGAGAATTAAGAAGGCTTTTGACCTATAAAGCTAATTTTTTTGAGCTAAAAGGATTTCCAAAGCATTCTCACCTTTTCCCTTCAATACACAGCCTCTGAGATAGATTTCAAAAGGAGACTCAAATATGTGCAGAACTCCAGGGAGACACAGAGAGAAAGAGAAAGGAGTTTCCTAGTTGACGGCAGACATGCAGCTTGAAGGGACAACAGAAAACTGAACAGCAGAAAGAAACTAAAACTACCTTAATTATTTTGTTGAAGAAACACCACTTCAAAGTCATACCGGCTCATTGAGAGGGAAAGGCCAACACATTTGACAAAACTGACTATACTGATAGAAGAGGGACTTTCAATTCTCTAGCTCTGTTACTCTATGCAGTATACTGGAATTGATCTATTTTAACGTGATATCTACAGGACTAAGGAAACACATAACATAGAAATTGTAGATAAAATCAATCTTGGAATGCATTTAATGAGGTCAGCAAGCTGTCAACCTGGTAGGTGACAAGTTTGCAGCTAAACATGAAACAATTACAAAATGTTGTTTAAGATCACTCTCCTCCAAGGAGTTCAGCTACAAGAGAGAAGCCAAAGACTGTGATTCACCTGTAAAGAAACAAGGGCTTCAGATGAGTCTTTGGGGATTTGGCTGGAAAGTGTCAATAGCTGTGTATAAGTGCAAGACAATGCCCAGAGCAAGAATTGGTATGGCAACAGCAGAAGCCTACTCTGAAATAAAACTGAAATAAGGACAGAGGTGCTTCTCAAGCCTAAGCCTTTCTTTAAAGGCAAGCAGGAAGCTACTCTGTTCCTTATTTTCCTACTATCCACTTGGCATCTTGTCTCTTCATCTCCTCTCCTTAGAGCCTTCCTGGAACTATAAATAGACAAAGTCTAGAAGTCCAGGTCCTCTTGTGTTGAGAAAAAAAAAAAATGTCAATTACTTCTTGTTGCTTTCCCTCTTACTCTTGAGCATGCTCCCAGGTGCAGAGACTGAAGTGTTGTTTTATCAGATGAGCATGCCTTTTGAAGATTTACGTGTTCAGATTATTGCCATAACATCAGTGGTCAGCAGATTCAAGTACCTGTCTCTTCGTAGGAATGATTTGTACTTGTGACTGATAGGGTCTTTTCTGTTTGGTAGAGAGGCTTATCTCTCTCATCCTCAGTAAATCCTTAAACATTATGAACATTCAAATTTCACTGCTGTGGGTAAAAGCAGAAAAAACGCTATTGATAACAGGGTCAGAAACTTTTTGCCTATAGCAATTCTTCTACATAATGGAAATATGTAAAGATTATTAAACGTGGATCTGTAGTTTAAATCATTCCATAGCAATAAGAATCGGGAACGGGAAACTGGCAATCCATAAAAGAGCTTTCTTGTTCTAATTTGTTTTTATTCTACAGAGGAAGGTTTGTGGAAAGGACGTGGTCACTTTTTGTGTATTATTCTCCAACAGGATGACCACCATTCAAGTAGCTTACCTCTAAATGGAAAGAAAGAAATTGTGAAATAACATTTTTTGGCAGAAAAGACTGTCTTCAAGAGCCATTAAAATTTATTGTGCATAACAGGATAACGATGATGTAATGGAAAGAGGTTGCTGCTGGTGATTTTACAATATCATATTGAGACATAATGTAAGAGTAAAAGTTAGCATGACAATAATGTAATACTCGTTAATCACATTAAAATAATTTCTAAAAATTAATATGAAATAGAAGAGAATATAATTAAAATGGAAAAAAATATGGAAAACATCCAACTGTGGAACAAAAGGAAAAGCACAATGAAAGCCAAAACTGATAATTAGTACGCAGAAGAGATCAAAGGCCTCAATATTAAAGGCACCGCCTTTGTTCTGGGACTGCCATTCAACCAGTTTATGGACTGAGAAATCTACAGGAATAAAGCTTAATATTGGTGAACAAATCTGCAAATGATTTTCCTGACAAACTTGCTGGAAATATCTTCTCCAAACTATTCAACTTTACTAGCCATCACGAATACAAAGGAGATGAGTGATCTCTCGTGCCTGACAAAATCAGCATTTGGGTTCAGTACTTGGGTTTACATGGAAAATGCATATATGGGGAAAAAGAAATAGGGGCAGATTTTGAAGGCAAAGAATTCTAGTATACACAATTCCAGGGGGCTGCAGTTCTAATGCAGTACATTTCAGGGTGAAGCTTAAGAAACTGCAAAGGAATATAAGCTATTAGGAAACCAAAGGTTCAATAAAATACCTTAAGACCAAAAAAGTTCCATTAGGGAACAAAAGCAAGTTCTTTCTGTCTATATGTGTATAAACACTGTATAAGTATGTGTCTATTACAGGATGCCTCCTGATTACTGGTAAATGAACATAGCCTCTCTCTCTCTCTCTTCACAACTGTAATTGTTTGTGAATAGCTTGAGCAGCTGAGCTTTTTAATTTATATCTCTGCAGGTGTGCTTCAGTTATGTATGTAGTACGAAGGAGGCCTGCAACACATTCTACGCTTATCAACTATGAATATGTCACCATTACTTATCTATCTTCATAACCCACTTTTCTACATTTTCAGTCAAAGTTCCTGTAAATTTCTGTCCCTGTGTTTGAGATATTTTCACATTGGCTAACAATTTTTTTTTGTTGTTATAAAGCAACACAGATGTTCTAGGAGCTCACAGTTAAGGAAGAACATCAGTTTTGAATATCAAGAAAGAGAATTTGAAATGTATTTTTTTTAATGAAATGTCAAACTAGATATTCATGACCTCCAGGTAATTTATGCATAGTACTTGCATTGCCAAGCAGATGTGTAGTTATTTGGAGCTTTTGCGCAGTTTCACCAACTACTTCAACTGCTGTTTTCTCTCACCAATCTGTTTATCAGGTATAACTTTAATTTGTTTGTATATCAGATCCATTGTGCCTACAGAAATGGAGGGCACAGTACGCAACAGGAAGCATTACAGAAGGAAGGATGCCCTATCCCCTAAAAATGCTTCAGAGAAGGCTGGTTTTACTCCTTTAAGATCCTGTTTTGTTATCTTGTTGCCTTCACAGAAATGAGTCATTAAGCAAATGGATGCACTGTCCCTTCACACATCTGTTCCCAGAGCATTTTAAAACATTAGGCAACAAGGTTTTGTTGCCTGGACAAACTAAAGGAATCTATAGAGGAAAATCCTCTCACTTTAAGAAATAGTAAATTATATATAAATAAAAAGTTGCTTACATATGTGACTGGAATACTGAGGCAACTTCCAGACACAACTGGCAAAGGTCACCATCAGTGAAAATATTTTTCAGGTGCTCTCACATTTGCATGCCTAAACTATACCATCCTGAAGTGACGAGGCTCAGTAATCTAAGCACTGAAGGGACCAAACATGTTTTGCAGGTACACCAAAACTTAGTTATCAGTTTGTGCTTCGAGTAACTGCATATTGCAAAATATTTTAAAATAAGGGCAGTAAATTCGAGACAACAGAACATTTGAAAAGTGATCCCTCAATAAGGATGCGCCCAGATATATGGCTATTTGCTTTGCCACTGAACTTCCCACATTAACTATATTTCCTGATGAAACATGCATCCCTATTTCAGTAGGGTTGCCCTTCAGTGAGTCCTGGCCTTGATCTTCCTCCTGTATGGGAGACAAAAGTTGTGAAAAAGATTCTTTCTCATTTTTACTGATGACAAAGTGGTTACTAATTGAAAATTATATGAAATTCAGCAAGTTCACTGAAGTTTCTTTCAGGAACTAAATAAAGCTTCATCTAAACCCTGAACTCAGGAGATTTGAACTCACATGACCCAAAAGCTCTCATAATAATGTAATTTCGGCTGCTTTCCCAAGATGAGCAGATAATGACATGAAGAAAGAAGAGACACTGACATTCTCCAAACCTGTACTCAATCTCTTGAATAAATGTTTCATCTAAATGTTGATATTCATTTATGTCTGATCTCTAAATGTTAAGAGTTTAACTATTTAAAGCTAAGAATTCCACACAGTTATGCATCTTGCCAGGGCATTTAAAAAGAAACTGTATTAAGAAAGATAATTTGGAGATGGAAACATATTTTATTAGTTATAAGCAAAATTTAGCATAAGGATTACAAAACTGATGTGCTTAAAAAGGACTAATAATGAGCAACCAGGTCTTTCACCTTACCTTTACATACCTCTTCTTTCTTGCCAAAGTTAATTATACATGAGATTCTAGTTAATTTTACATTGAAAGCTTCCCCCATAGTTGAGTTAAAACAGAAAATCATACAAGAATTGACTTCAGTGAGTATTTACTGAGGGAAAAAACCACTCCATGTGGTATTAATTAAAGGCTTACTTCTTACAGGCACTGGGAGCCTTTAACCAAAAATAAATAAATAAATAAATAAAGAGAGAGAGAGAGAGAGAGAGAGAGAGAGAGAGAGAGAGAGAGAGAGAGAGAGAGAGAGAGAGAGAGAGAGAGAGAGAGAGAGAGAGAGAGAGAGAGAGAGAGAGAGAGAGAGAGAGAGAGAGAGAGAGAGAGAGAGAGAGAGAGAGAGAGAGAGAGAGAGAGAGAGAGAGAGAGATGAAAGTAGTTTTAAAAAAGCAGTCCGAATCTCTCTCAATGCTGAGCCAGCATGATATTTATGTTGGGTTAGAAGGATCAAGCAGGCTACAGCTCAGGTCTGAAATGCCAAAATAATAATGAAATAAATCAAAAATGCCCATGTCTTAAGTCTACTTCAAAATCTATAAAGATTTTCTGGGTTTTCTGTAAGTCAAATGATGCCTAAAAAATTTTGTGGAAGGAGACAAACACTTTAGGAGGCAACATTAATCAAACTAAATTAAAGATAAGCATGTGTCTAATGGCAGTATTCACTTTGATTATTTCAATCCTGTCAGTGAGAAAGATAGGCAATTAAGATCATTTATAAAGGATTTGGGCAGAGTGTTGCATGATGTTCAAAGTACTTACTGTAATGAAGTTTAGTTAAAATGTTTTCTATTAACTTTCTAGGCACAGGTAATTTCTTGCAGCACATATTTTTAAAACAGAAATGTTAATAACCAACAGCATTATTTTCAGCTGCCAACTGTAATGGCAGGATCATCTAGAGTGTGGAACATGTTAGTGTGAAGGAAACGTGATTCACTCTAAGATAGGTGAAGGATGTCCTTCCAGGTAGACAAAAAGTTTTACTCTGAGTAAATAATCACAGTTGTTTAATACTAAGAAAATCTCTGGCAACTATGACACTCCTTGTATGTAAAACTAGTAAGCACACATGAAAGTGGGAGATCTTATCCCAGAACTTCAATTCATAGAGAAGGCAGTGGAGTCAAAGCAATCACGAGTGTAGTATACCTTGACTCATCCAATAAAGTTGTCACCAAAGCCAACTTTTATATAATAAAGAAAATGGAGAAGACAGCTAGGTTCTGTGAAATGCTTTCTCAGCATCAAGCAGGGTACTGACTGCTAAAGTATTTGACACTCGTTTGATGGATGAAAGGGAAAATTACATGTCAGTAATTCCTGTTGTCATACTCCTCAATACCTACCCCAATACCAGAGACGTTCAAGGGCAAACATGATGGTTCCTTCTACCAGAAAATAAGGAGGCAAAAGAACAATCAATAAATTCATGGATCAGAAAGTCTCAGTTGAATTCCTTCCTTTAGAGAGCCACATACAAAGGAGTTCAGGATAATGACAGAAACAACCAAAGAGGATGATAGAATATTGAGGTGCAATCGGGTCTCTGAAAGGAGAAAGGTAGATGAGAAGACAGGGTGGATGAGAAAAGACAGGGCTATGAAGAGAAAATAAGCAATAAGTAGCTTTCCACTTTAATTTTCTCTTTTCTCTGATCCTAAAACAAGCAGCGGGACCTTCTATGGAGCTGACATTAACTTGTTGTATCATTCATAAGATCTAACGCCTCAAGAACTCACATCCAGCTGCTGTTCATTTTTGATGGCATGGAGACATCCAAAAAGTTGCATGGTATGCTTCTAACAAAGAAATCTCATCTCTTTCTAAGTCATGAAACAGCAACAGCCAAGGTATTCACAAACAAATAACTACTTTGAGTACACAACATTAAGCAATATTCTCTGATCTCTGGGGAGAACAGTTTGCAGTGCCAGATTTCTTTTTAAAATACTCTTGACAACAACAAAACAAAAACAAAACAAAACAAAAACACAATGGCTTAAACTTCAAAGACCTTGAAGAATGAGATTTTGGAATAAGATTTTGAAACAGTTCAGAGTAAGAATTTCAAAAACATTCAATTTGGGGGATAGGCAATGCAAAAGGCTGAAATGGGAAGCATGGTGAATTCATTACTGCTGCAAATGTCTCATGACCATGCAGGAGGGAACATAATTCTTAAAAATCAAAGTCAGCTTCACCTTCAAGAAGTAAAAGGTAATATGCAGGGACTTAGTTTTTAGCTGAGGGAAGGGCGACTTTCTAACTTTGATCTGAATTAACTTAATTTAAAAAAGGACACTAAGACCAGTGCTGGGACCATGAAGGGTCTCAGCACAGAAAGCTCATTTTTCTGTTTTGAAACCAGAGAAACTTTGCCCACATCCTCAGGAGAGTTCTCAGGTACCTTATTGTAACTGCAACAGAAGCCTCTGTCAGAATGATTCTGTTCATTCTTCATATCATTCACCCAACATTTCAACAGGAGGATCCAGGGCATAAGGATGGAGAGAATTTATTGAGGACTAGACTTCCTTTCTCATTATGTAGCCTGATGAAGTATGTAAATGCCTTGTGGACAACACAAGAAATTCTAAACCTCCTGAGAGGTTCAGTGAGGTGTAACAGCTCATGCTCCATGGCAGTTTGGGCAATCTTGCTACCTACCCATCTTTCCTGGGGTGTGGAGCTTATAAAACCTTTAAGGAAAAACTGATAATCAAGAACTTTAGAAAAGGATAAAGTGTTTACACAAGCTAGCAAACCTAGAGAAAAGATACCAAGACTGTGAATGCCAAAGAATAAAAAAAAAAAAAAAAAGAGAGAGAGCTCGGTTTGACTAAAAGAGAAGCATCTTTAGAAAAGCAGTAGCAAAATTTTATGAGCTTATGGAGTTTAAATGGTAAAAGCTCATGTGCCTGCGGCCTAGAAGCACTGAGCAAGTTAGGTAGGAAGTTGAAGAGAGATCAATTTGATTAAGATATATCTATATTGCCCAAGTTGCATTTCTAAACAAAAGTTCTTTTTTCAGGAATTGACTTTCAGTCTTTAGTGTCTACACTTGTCCAAAAGAAAATGTGATAAATATTCTACAAGAAACTGAAAAGAAGGTGTATTTGACATTTTAATCCATGGACTTCTTGAGGAAAATTTCAGGGATAAAATTTCAAAACTACAAGATAAAGAAATTAACTGTCTAACTTTCCTCATTCTTTAGAAAGAAAGAGGATTTTGGCGTATTACTCTCATTTTTCCTGATGCAAAAAGCTCTGTCATCATACATCACAGCATCTTTTATTTTTATTTCACAGGTATGAATAACTGCCAACAAAACACACACAAAATGCTGGAATATTGTTCTGTTAAACCATCGTTATAGAAAAAAGTTTTGTAGTTCTTGTTTTTGTAACTGATTCATGAAGCTTGTACTGTGTCCTTTTTTTAAAAAAAATAATTAAGTTTGTTTGCAACAGCTTTTCTTCTTATAAAGGCTCACTTTTTATTTGTTCAACTTTATAAATGTCAGTATGATCTAAACATCAAATGCACTTTATACCAATAACAAAAATATCCAGCAAGCCAAATTCCAGTAACAGTAGGTTTTGCTTCCTCTTCTTACAATCTCTGTAATAAGGTTAAAACATTGACTTCTACTGTAGTCTGCAAAAATATACATCATATTTAAATGCTTAAGTCATCAATTGTTCCATCTTGTCACTATTTTTCTTATTATTTAAATATGTCAGTATGGTTATTTTGATTGCAAAGGCCAAAGTTTATGTCTACCTTCCTTTTGATTTAGGGAAAAAATTGACAGATGGGTATTTCTCCAGGCATAGCAATATTACCATAGCTAATTCTAATTTATGCAGCACGTGTGTCTAATTTCTGAGTTCAACCTATTTGTTTTGCCTGTATTCTGCTAAGACGTAAGGATTTCACATGATGGGTGTGTCATTTGCATAACAGTGAATGTTATATTCATTCCACAGAAATCTCAAGCAAATATTCTACATTCCAAATGACTTCTAAAACAGTGTTATTCTGCATTTGTTAAACTGATTATGTGAAGAACAAATGATGGATGATTTAAAGATAAATTTCAGTCTATAAACGTTGTCATCTATGACATTTCACTATGCTAAAATCATACAGGCCTGCCAGATTTCACTGCATTTATAATTAGAATGATTACATTTTAATTCAGGATGTGTTTTTCGTAAAGATGAAGAGAATGAGTTTTAATACAGCCAAAGCCAGGTGAAGCCAATATGTTTACCTATACAAGACAAATGTCAGTTCAAATAAAGATTTATTTTTCTATTTCATAATGCAATTATAAACCTAAATTGACACCTAGAAGAAGAAAAAACTACAAAGGATTCAACCTTCACAGAAGCATAGTAAGCAAAATAACCTGTATACAACAATAAGAGTAAACTTAGGGAGAGGAGAACAGAATACTGTAAATATATATATATATGTTCAATTTCATAGTATGTTTTAGCCAAACATCTCTTTCTCATTTTTGTTATGTTCATGGACTAAATTCAATATTCTGTCCATTTTCAAAAATGGTCCATGTTAAATCATAACTGCTTTAATCCAAAATGTTTTTCAGCAGAGAGAGAGTAGTTATTTTAACACTGGGTTATGATAGACATGACCTTATTTCTTTTGTAATAAATTGCAGATTACACTTTTGGAATGCTGTCAAATTATTTCACACCTTGTGATTTTGCTTTATTGGACATCTGATACTTTCATGCATCATTTGGTATTTTTCAGCAGTCCCCGTCTATAACAGAAGCAGGAGAATAACAGGAGAGAAACCTTTCAGTGGAGTTTCAAAATTAATGAAATAAAACAAACATACCATGTTCCATCCCGGGTAGAGGTAGTCTGTCCCGACAAATTCAAAATAGTGAGCAAAACCCTCTTTCAACCACACATCCTCCCACCAGACTGGAGTCACAAGGTCACCAAACCACTGCAAAGAAAGTTCAGTTAAAAAAAAAAAAAAAAAAAAAAGAAATTAGAAAATGTTTGCATACATTTTATTTATACAGAGCAGATTCTTCACGAGTTTCAATTCATACCAACCATTGAAACTCACCAAATCTTTTTTCATATAATAATGAACTAAGCCTTTTTTACAGGATGCACCTAAGTTACTTAAGTAAAATATTAGAAAAGAGCTAGCAGGGGAAAAGAAGCATTGCAGAGAGTATTCACAGCATTAATTTAGTTTTCTAAAGTATTCTCATCTCAGTTTAAGCAACACAGACAATGGAGAGAAAAATGCTTCTAGCTCAAGTAAGCCGATTCATCACCTGGAAACTTCACCATATATACTGCAAATCTTTAAAAACTGGGAACACAACCTCCCTATCCCAGACATTTCTTCCTCTGCAAGGCCGGCCTGCCTGCTAGGATTTACATTATTGATGTTCAATGGCCAGTTTCCTAAGGAAAGCTGTTTTATGCAATCCTGCCATCTCTCACAGCTGCCTCAAAGCAGGCACTTGATGCCACATAAAGACTGCTCCAGGGTATGTGAGGTAACTACAACAGACCTAGGAAATTTCACACAGGGTTTACTGCCCTACAGCCCGGATGTGTAGCCTTTCTTAACACCAACCAGAGATGCAGGGTACCTAAAATAGTAACCAAAAGAATCATACCCAAGCTGACTGCCACTCACATTCCCCCTCGTAACTCTTGAACTTCCTGACTGACTTCAACTCAATTTAGAGAAAAGGACAGAGATCTCCAAGATAACTCCTACAAAACTACATGAAGATCAGCAGCTGAAAAGAGAAGGACCTAAAACGAGGTCAAGGCTAGCCATTAGATACTCTGCTCAGTAGCAGTTAACAGGGCAAACAGCTGGGGTGTAGCCATAAACCCTTCATGACAGAGGACGTGAGGTAAAATCCCTTATAGGGATTTTAGACAGAGATGGGATCATCACTGGAATGAGGCCAAAAGTTCACAGGTAATCAGGCTTCATCAGTTCCACTGCTCATGGACTACCTTGTCCAAATTACTGGAATGACCCTGGGCAACCTGAACGATCTTAACATGAGTGGTAAGAGTAGAAACACTCACATTATTATGAAAACTTATTTCATAATCTCTGTAGAATCTTTTTTTGTTGTTGTTGTTTTCCCAGAAACCAAACCTTGTTTCAGAAAAAAAGATCTCTACTTTTTTAATGTGAATAAAAAGAGATTAATTCACAATCAAGAGATAATTTTGTAAACTCTGAAAAATAAACAGAAAGGGATCAGCAAATAAGTATTCCGGGGGAGAAAGACATGTCAGAGCACAGGCACTGCTGTTGACACTAATGAGAGTGGAGAATGAAGAACCATGGAGTTGACCAAGTAACCAGGTTCCTTTTATGATGATTGGCGTATTTGAAGGCTTTGTCTGGGATCTCAATGAAAGGTCTTGCTTCTGTGCACATCTTTGTTGAGGGAGAATAGAGCCCAGGGAGGATCAATGCCACAACTAAGATCCTTTGTGAAAACAGGAGCTCCAGAGAACAGACTACAGAAACTGAGATTATCAGATTGCTGCACAATGTTCAGTAAATAGGATTTGAAGGAAAAATGAAGTGAAACATGAAAATGAATGCCTGTGACAAGCAATTGAAGAATTTAGGGAGAGAAGATGGGGTTGACAAAAGTCGTACTCACATGGCAAGTGAAACTAAACAGACACTTGAACATAATCTAGATGAAGGCTATCAAATTAACCCTCTACAGGACCAAAAGAGACAGAGCCTCATTTTAAGACCATTTACTTGAAAAGATAAAGAACTAATGGAAATGCATTCATATATATTTAATGCACTTCCCACAAATTGAAAAGTTGGAGTAACATACTACCAGAGTAATATGAAAGTGCTATTTATACTAAAATATCTTGGCTAAATAATTTCTAATGATAAACAGGCTACACAATATCACAGTGTTTATTTCTTGAATTACAAGAGGACTGCTGAACAAATATGAAACCAGTAACAGACAGGGTATGCTACAAGTGTACAGAGAGAGATTTAAAAAAAATAGAAGTTACAAAGTTCATGATACACATTCTTGTAACTCAAATTTTTTTTTTTTTTAAATAAAACATTGAATTATGTTAGATTAAAATACATCTGATTTAAGCAGAAACATTGCTGTTCCTGCTTCTTATCTAGAAATGGAAAATATTAATTTTGTTTTATTCACAATTTATGATGCCACAACAGAGGATTTCTTATATTCCTCTATGAGTTGACTATATTTATTTAGTAATGACACAATTAAAAGTTTTCATTTAATCATCTATCTAAAAGAAAAAATATTTTTACAGGTATTAAAACAGCATATGATACCAATGTGAAAATGTAGGGAATTTTTCTAAATAGTCTTGAATACTATTATATTTCAGAGTTGGAGCAGAACCAGAGACTGCAATTAATGAAGCCCAATTTTCAAGCAGAAATGCTCTATTATCTTCCTAGGTGTTACACGTCTGAAAGGAAAACACTAAATTAAGTCTTTCATTTAAGTAATTGCTTATTTATTTATTTGTGTATTTGAAGAGGGATGCTATTTGCCCTGAGTGAAGATTTTTTTTTCCATTTTGGAAAGAAAAATGAATTTAAATGTATTGATTAAATAAATTGCTCGTTTCCCTCAGATATTGTGTTCATCCTGACACATAGAAGGCTTTTATCCTCATTACAGACACAAAGAAAAGGTATTCCTTCCTATGTTCTTTCTTTACAAATTATTTTTTTTAAATATGGTTTAGGAATTTTTACCTTTCCCTATGCATTCATGTGTGTTTAACGTAGGTTTTGTGCTCAAGTGGGAGAACTAACAAAAACATCATTCAAATGACTCTTTCTTCAAAGGCTGTAGGTGGAGCTGATCTGTGATATGCAAATAAAATGGATTGCTGCTATAACAGAACTATTTTAATAAATTATGGTAATTATTTGAAGCTATTAACTTAAGATGCTATAAATACGCGTGTATTGACTAATATCTCATTCGTGTTCTGGGGCTTGGAGGGAAAGCTTTTATGCTGAAACACTCCTTTTGCCAATTATTAATTTTTAATTAAATATATGAAATTGTCTAAAAGAACACTCAAGCTGTAATATCAAGCACTAATAACCTAAAAATGACAAAACCAAAACTATCTGTGCAACTTTAATAGATCCTTCCTAAAACATGTTCCTAAAATAACAATCTAGTCAAGCATTACAAAGTCACCCGTGAAGAAATCAGGCATAAAATTCTTTCTTATATGCTTTGTACCTGTATTTTGACAACCACAGAATTTCTTTGTTCTTCTGTAATGCTGTCTTCTCTATTTGAACACTGCAGTCCACCACTAAAAGCATTCAAGCACTGATGCCCAACAGGTTTGAGAATACCAATTTTACAGTCATATCTAAAGCTAACAATCCCAATTCTTAACATTCATCCAATTCTTCTAATCTTGGGTACACCACTGGTAAAACATTTGCTGTGTTACCCTAAACAACAAGGGTCTCATATAGGACAGTTAGGTACTACACTCAGACGTACTGCTGTACGTTTCCAAGTTATGGGTTTAAAATCAGGGGGCACTCTGTGATGAAACAGGCAATGATACAGTTTTTTTAAAAGGGAAAAAATGTATTTCAGTGGAGTTCCTGTTGCTCTTAAATTTAAAAATAAATAAAAAGTAAAGCTTGAGATGTAGAATGTACTTTTCATTATGCCAGTAGTGATTTTGCTTAATCTCTGTCATTTAACATGTAAAAATGAATGAAGGGAAGGCATATTCCTGTGCCACCCAAAATTAGCAGACTGTGCTATGCGCAGCAAACAAGGATAAAAATGCAGTAGAGAAGCAGCAGAGGTAAGACATCCTGAACCCAACCTCGCCTCAGTTCAGTACACTTTCAGCTAAGTTAATATCATTTATAGCTTCTGCTCTATGTCAGCCAGACGTAAAGATTCCTTGAGAGGCTTATGAGTATGGTAAGATAAAAGCAGAAAACTGCCTAAATAAAGACAATACTGAGTTGGCAGCGTTGGTGTTTTACAGCATGTTATTTGGGAGGGATTCTCCCCTTAAACTTTATTTGCAGATGAACAATCCATATTCTCTGTGATTCAATTCTGCATCTAAAGAGCAGAAATAATATTTCTTCCACTTGAGTATTTCCTATCATATCTGTTTCTCCAGTATGGTACTGAAACAGAAACAGCAGCAACATGAAGGAAGGAAGATACTAATTACATGAACAGCACTGGAATTACTATGAACAGGAACACCAAGTAAAACTTCTCATTTGCACTTCTAAGGTCACTTAAGAGCACACAGCTACCCTAAAATAAACTCAAATATGGTTTTCACCCACTTCAATATCCTCTGATATTCCCAAAATGATGTGAAAAAGGCTCAGCAAGAATCTGTTTCAATAAGAATCAGATAAATTTGGCAAGTTACTGATGTGGTAACTGTCCACATATAAAGTATAAATAGCTTTGGAAAGAGAAGAAATTACTAAAGCACTGCAAAGAATAATTGGAAGTAATGGATTGACTTCAGAAAAATTAAAACTTAAGCTGAATAATGCAAGGGAAAAGTTATTGACCACCATATTTAATCAGCCATTGAAAAGGTTCTGAGAGAAGTGTAAGAAACCCTGTAATCAGGAACGCTGAACCCAGCACTACTAAAACACACTACATGGAATAAGGTAATTCTACCAGGAGCTGGGACTTGATGACCTAATATGTGTTTTCCACACCTGATTCCCAAGGCACTGTGATTTTTCTGGCTGAATGGTGCACTACTCTATTGTACTGCACAATAAAGAGCATATAACAAAATAAGATGTTCACACTGAGAACAAACCAGCAATAACTATCAATAAAAATGTCATGTTTTAGTTGAGGACTTAATATTCATCCACAGATTTAACGTGAAACATGAATATGAACCAAACATTATTATTTCCAGGTTCATCTACCAGAACTCTATTACAAAGGCTCCCTTCTATGTGGTACTTTTCATTTGCAGAAAGTGTTAAGAATTTGCATTGCCTTTTAAAGAATACTATGTAAAGTCACAGATGTAAGCCATGCTGATTACACAGTAGGATTTCATTCGTTTTAACCTGAAGGCTATGATTATGCCTGTTATGAGTGCAAGAAAGGGTTTCCTGGCCCTCTAGCACATTTCTTCAATAAAATTTGCCTTCAACTCAATATTACTAGACACTCATAATGTGTTTAGTTGGAGATAAGAAGATGGAAGAATTGTAAATTATAATAATATGCGTTTATTACAAAGTTTTCTTATTGATACAAAGATTTCTGTACATACAAAGACTCAATTATCCATGAGTGAAGACAGGGTTAATACCAAATGTTAAAAAAAATAAAAATAAAGGAAAAGAAAGTATGTGTATATGTGATGGAAGAAGGGTAAGACGAGTAAGACTAACAAATTGATTTCAGCCGAAACATTTTTTGACATGAACATGAAACTCAGCGTGAATCTGCTATAGTTCTGCAATAAATCATTTTCTACAGTTATCAATGTGTATAGTCTACACAACACACTCTGAAGCAAAGAATATAGTGGTACAGAAGATAGGCAAGTTGTTCATTACTACTAATTTTCTTTTTTATCGCCGTTCTGACTCCTCCTAGTTTCTGCATTTTAGTGAGGTATCTTACAAGTCCCAGTATTATTTGGACTACAATCACAACAAAAGTTGCACCTGCCTGTGCAAATGAATTTTCAGCTTGGAAAAGTAAAGCATGGTTTCTGACATTAATACCAAATATCTGAACACCTATAATACCTGATGACATAGCTCATGTACAATGACCATGGTGACATCCAGCAGGTACGATATAGAAGAAATGCTGGGATCTAGCAGTATCCTTTGTTCCACAAAAACACTCAGTCCCCAGTTCTCCATAGCAGCATATGGATGTTTAGGCACAGCTAACAGATCTGGAAATAGAGAAATATATGTTAACTGCTTGTGGGAGCTACCGTGCTGAAGAGCTATTGTAGGTAAGGCCATAAACTATAATTAGAAAATATTTTAAATAACTTATATGTAAAAATAGAACTGTTAATTTCAGCTCTCTAACAGTATTATTTATGAAACATTAATAAAATTATTTTTGTTCTTATATCACTATCTGTTCAAACATATGTAAGGATTACTACATTACTGCAGTAACGCAGTATTTAGTATTTCTAATAGAAGGTCTCCATACAGAATCTGGCTTGTTTTAAAATACCTGGTTGTCGATTTACTTTTGAGTTTGATACTACTTCTTACGTTTACTCTACCATAATCAATGCAGTAACACAGACTTTTACCGAAAGTATCGTTTATCTTTTCATTAGAGTGACTCCTTTATGAACATCATACAAGTCAAACTATATGTAAGGATAACATCAAGGGGAGCACTGAAGAAATGCTGTTTCATAACAGTCAGAAAGATGGCAAACTGTTTGGAACCACCAGTTCTTCCAAAACAAGGAATCTTTCAGTATGCAATATTGCTAGCACACATCTTCTGAGGATGGGACTGCTGACAAACACCTCTCAGCTCTAAAGGCTGGAACCATGGTGATACATGCAAACTTGGAAGTATTGCTTCAGCCTAGTATTCAAAAAGTGGTAAAATATTACTTTTTAGAAGTTAGGAAGAAGATGGGAGGTCTTTCAGCTTATTAAAAAGTAAAAAATAAAAGAGCGTTGGGGAATTTCTCTCACTGGCAAGAGGTTCAACAATATAATATTCCAATGCCTAGCCACATGCTAGAAAAATCTTACTGGAAAAGGCTAAGAAGGAACTCAAATCGACCATCAGCCTGGAGATAAATCTGTTCTTACAGTAAATACATATATAAGGAATAAACAAATATGCAGTGCTATTCCACAGCAAAATACCTGAAAGAGCCTAGAAACAGCTTGTACCTCTGTAAGAAGCCCAGTGCAACCCGTGTACAAATCAGCCAGAATTCTGGAAGCTATAATGTCACATCAGCATGGTGCTCCTTTCAGTTGAACTAATTAGCCTGGCCTCTTAATTAATTAGCCTGGCTGTCACACTCTTTTCATTTGGCTACACTGCTTCAAAGCTAGTTCATTCATAATTAACACAAGTAGATCTAGGTAATGCTTCACTGTGTGGGATGAATGGTCACTGGGTTGACTTATCCACCTGAGGAAGAAATATTCTGACCTGCTTATAAGCAGCAATTCTATTACAGCAGACACATCTCCTAACTTTGATTGGGCTTGCTGATACATGTGGTAGAATTGGTTTGGAGAACAACCTGACAGCAGGAGCTCTCCTTCAGGATTCACAGGAAGTTGTCACTGAAATATCAGGAATAGATGCAGAACATGGATATATTTCAGCACTCCCAAAAAGGGCCTGTTGCAAGAAGCAAAAAAAAAAAAAAAAAAAAATCTAAAAAAAAAAATCACAGCCCAAAAGTGGAGGCACAGAGAGATTCTAGCAGCTACTTCTAAATACAAGCAAACTGAAAATATCCCAACTGCAAACAGATACATACTACAAATGGTAAAGAATAAATATGTTATATAAAGGCAGACATTAGAACAAGAGCCTAATTAAAGAAAGCAAAGCAAAAATCCAAAGCATGGTGCTCAAGATTAGACATGCCAGCAAATTCAAAATTACATGCTTTCCTTTTCTTCTTCAGTTCAAGCTTGAAACATACTAATTTTTCAGAATAACTGCAGTTTGCTGTAACTAACATGAAAAAAAAAAAAACAGGGAAGGGATAAGGATAAAAAGAAGAGGACACAAAAGATACTGGATTAAATCACTGAAGTTAATGGCAAATTCTTCATTAAACAGTGATCTCTCTCATTCTTACCTCTATAAATAAATAAATAAATAAATAAATAAAGTGCAGAGACTGATTCTCTTCTAACCTGCACCAACTAATTTTTCAGCAATTCCCTCAAATCAGCAAAGTAACACTGAAATAAAACTACCATGAAAGAAAAACTATTTCGTATTTTCACTGATCCTTTCATTTCCTTTTTTTCTTTTGCTTTCATTTTTAGTTTTTTTTGGTCTTTCTTAACAGTTGTAACAGACACATTTTGTTACTGTCAGCCAGTAATAAACTGGAGTAACTTTAACACCAGGAAACTGGGGTGAGGTCTTGTACTACTCAAGAATGGAGTTTGCCTCCACCTAAACACTTTTATAGGCTAATTACAGAATGTCTTTCAGTATTTGTTTCATTGGTATTGGTCTGCTGGTTTAGATGGATGCTTTATAGCACTGACATATCTATAAAACCTTCCAATCTGATGGATGGCTAGCTGCCTTCCAGGTAGACAACAGCAGAGAAATATTCTAAATCACTTTCTTCCAGCACAGACCCGTTGATTTGCAAGCCTTGAAATTCCTCTCATGCATCAGCTAATGCACTATCATGCCAAAGAGGAGACTTTCTTAATCTCCAGCAACTGACAGATTAGACTCTGAACATTCTTGTTATTACAAAATGAGAAATCCTTTTGTTCTCATTGTTCATGTCTAAATTCAGAATCTCCAGTCTTAGTGTTAATTTAGAAACAAAATTCTTCGGTGGTTGATCTTGATGGCTCCCCAGATTTCTACTACTTTAAAAGAAAAAAAAAAACAAATATACCTGGCTTTGTGGTGAAAGACACAAGAATCTATAGTGTTATCTGGGGAATCAAAATGTTTGATTTCAGAGGAATGATGTTTGATGTTCAAGCCTCAGCAAAGGAATTTTTATTTCTCTCTGTTTATTAGAGAGCTGAGGAAGGTATCTGATGCTCCTGCAGGTTACAGCCATTAAGGTTTTAGAGTAATTTTTAAGGACCAAGGTGCAAAAGGAGGGAGTGATAATGCATGTTTTGATAGAAATATCATTCACAACATTGTACTGCTCAAAAGCATTCTGCATTAACTGCAAAAATGTGAACTACTGAATGTATAACAGCTTGTGTGCATGCTGCATCCAATTACTCTGCACACTATTTAATTAAATTCTTTGTAAAGCACTTGTGAATGTTTGATTATGTAGATATTGCTGGGGAAATAGAAGTGCTTGTTATTGCTTGCAGAGAATAATATCCTCATATATCATAAAACTGTTACTTGAGATTTCCTGATACAGCAGTGCAGAGAGTTCCTATATACCACTGGAATAATAGAGGGTTTCCACCTCTTGGCCTTCACAGCGACTAAATTCATGACTACGGAGTAAAAACTATACAGCTAAAATAAAATCACCAGAAAAGCCATCATGACAAAAAGGTGTTGGAACTTCAAACTAATACACAATACTGATACAATTATTCAAATATATCTGGATGTTTCTGAAATCTGTTCCTCTGTGAATCTCATTTTTCAACATTTCAGGTTTAAAAAAACTGTACATAGCTCAACAGCTTCTTTTACTTCCAAACATTTAATTAAGGAATCATAACTATGTGAGCTTACATCAAAATATAATTGCCTGACATTATTAGCGAGTATCATCATAGTGCAAAACAGAAATTAGCAATTCAACACCTAACTTGGTAACAAAGAGAATTCACATTCACTTTGAGTCTGTTTATCTATTAATTTAGAATCTGTGTAATTTGGGAAAAAAAAAAAAAAAAAAAAAAAAAAACATGTTTTTTCTCTTTTCCCACTTGGTTATAGTATTTTCCAGAAACCCTCAAAAAATTCCCAAACTATGCAACTGGGAACACCATTCTTGCTTTAAATGAGAGCAGGATTAGAACTGAATGGGATTAAATGCAAAAGATCAAATTCTTTCATTTAGAGTACATTGAATTTGGGGTTCCTTCCCCCACTTTCTTTACCGTCTTACTCATTTTAACAGTTTGAAGTCTGATGGGGATACTGGCATGACAGACACACATCCTTACTATACATACAAATATGAGGGCGTGTATAAACACAGACAGACAGACATCCACATGCATGAACACAATTACTGTAGATGTACTGTAATTTTGTTTTAGCAGCTGGTTGAAATATAACTAAGGGATAGATTCTGCAGGACATAAAACAGCATTAAATTTCTCATACTCAAGGCAGAATGTAAAAAAGCACCTACTGGGAAAAAAAAAATAAAAAAATAAAAAAAAAATAAAATAACTACATGTTTGAAAAAAGTTAGGAAATATTCTCTGTTATCATATATGATCAGTATCCCAAATAAATCTAAGAGCTCTGAAACACTGCAATTTTAAATGAGAATATACAGCAAGAAACAACAATTTTCTGACAAGCATCTTTACACATATATTTTCCTTAATAAAATCAGGATGCACACGAAGATAAACTGTTCACTCTGAACTCCATGTTTTTCCCTTCTAATCCCTATATTTATTACCAAAAAATGACACTAAAAATAATTTGAATTTACTTACATGCATCTCAAACATTACTTTCATGCCTTTCTTCAGAGAGGCTTTCTTCAAGATTTCAGATGTAGATTTCTTGATACTAGGTATTTCAATTTTTTGGCAGTGACCAACAAATTAAGAAAAAGTATGTCTAATATCAGTTTATTTTAATCTAGACAAATGAAAACCTGAAGTATGGTTTGGCCCTTTCTTAATACTGTGTAATGCAATCAACAGATCTATTAGATCTCCCTAAAGGTCTTGTGCAACATCCTAAATGAATGCTGTTGTACAAAAGTAAGAACTATTTACTAAATTTCTGCCATTTAGATTCTTTAATCTAAGCCATTTCTTTTATTAATGGTAAGTAGAATATGCTTTTATGAAACAGAATACTACTCAATGATTTATGTAGACAAAAATGTTTTTGTGACATTTATGGCACAAGTGGCAGCCTGGCTTAAAAACCATTACACCAAACAGTAGATATTAAAAGGAAATATTCACATTGGTTACTCAGAAAGAACTCATGATAATAGCCCTTGCAAGAAATATTGAAATTAGCTACTGAAAAGCTTTCTTTTCTGCACTGTTTTCTTGGTATATGACTGAGACAGTCATGCTGGAAAAATCAAGTTTTCCTTATATATATGCTTTCACCCTTCCTTTAAAAGGACTTTGAGGGGGAAAAAAATAAAAAAAAAAATAAAAAAATAAAAAAATAAAAAAAGCCATCCCAGGGCTAGATGAAATCTCCCTGAAACCAACGGGAAGGTCTCCAGCTGACTTCAACTGCAGAACAAAACACAACTAATGGATTTGAATGTGTAGTTTGAGACACTGTTAGGAGGCTGATTTCATAGTAAGTACATGTTTCCTGCAAACTGAACCACTTTCACGGTCTCTATATGGGCACTTAGGAACTAGGTACCCTAAATTAGCTGTCTTTTTAACTATTATTTTTATTTAAACTACCACTCAGTAGTATTCTTATACCTTCTCTTACTATATATGAAGTATTCAAACACCCAGAAGTCACAAACCACCTGATGACACTCACACGGGAACACTTCAACTAACATTTCTGTTTACCTAAATGCTTTTTCTGGCACCCATCAGTTTTTATCTCTGGGGCTACACCACTGATGTCCTTCTACAGATCTGACACCAGCCCACATGGGCTTCTGCTTACAGAGTTAATTCAAAGGTCTAAACCTGTTTGCCATTATTTCAGTCAAATCAAATGGTTTGTTGCAGACCCTGAGGAGAAATCACTGACACACAGCAGTTTATTGCTGTTTTTTTTATTGCTTCTTATTGCTGTACAAAGTATTACTTAACATTAACTGACATAAACAATGGATGGATTTTCCAGAGTGGTTGATATGAATAGCAGATGTTTAATGCAATGTGAATACTGAAGGTTCCAAGAGGGAAAAAATATGTGGGAGAGAAGGAAAGAATAGGCAGCAGTATAAAAAGAAAAACTGTTATTTTTTCAAGCAATGGAGCCTTGACACTGGGTAATGGCTAGTTTACAGTTTAAGAAAATAAAATAGAAACCCGTTGATTTTATTTGACATGCATATTATTAAATTGCTTTCAATTTTCATAACCCCAATTTATAGATCATTGCTTTGTTATTTCAAGGTGTATCAAATGGTTCAATGTTGAAATGAAAAATGAATGCAATGGCCCATTGAGACTGAATTATGTATCATCTTGGTTGTATCGATCTCTATATGAATAGTGCCTTTCTTTTAAATAATACCTGGACAGATCATTATGAATTGCTGCACAAAAACAAACAAGGACAAAAAAATCTTTCACGAAGTTTCCAGTAAGGAAAAACACAATGGTGTCTTCTTATATAACCTTTTTTAATTCTCTGGCCCTCTGTTAGATATGGGTATTCTAAACTTTTCTCAGACATACACTGGAGAAGAGTTACACAGAACAAACTGAGAGATGGGCTGAAATAAACTGTTTTCTGTTTCTCTAAGTCACAATGCTAGTACACCAGATATGAACAGAATACATTCCTATTCTCAACACCAAAATATTTGGAGAGAGGAAAAAAAAAAAAAAAGAGAGAGAAATATTTCTGTTGCGTTCATATATACCATTTCTAACGTGAATACAAAAAGCATTGACATGATGGAAAATTGCCAACAGCCATTTTCCTAACACCACAGTTAATAGAGCATGAGGACTCTATAGCTGAAAACAACACACTGCTGATTACTGAACACTTCCAGAATGAATACTGCTGCAAAGAAAATGATCAAGTGCCATTGCTATATTCCTGTCACTGCAAAACCAAGGTGCAAACACAGAGAAAACTCCAGAAATCCATACTGCTTAAGAATTATAACAATTAGGTAAAATAAATCTTTTCATCTGCCTTAAATGATATAAAACTGATTTGCATCACAGTAATAAAGACATGAATGTTTTCACTAGTAGCACGCTGTAAATCCAGTTTATTTCTCATGTTTGCTTTAAAGTGAGATGATATTCACAGGCAATAGGCACATTTTAATAGAAAAGGTAGAAATAGGATTTGGGGAAGACATGCAGGTGTCTTGCATTACCATTTTCTCAAAAATATGTATGACAATATTCCACTTGGAGAGAAAATTGCAATATAGCTGACCATACTCACTACATCTGAAGGCAATGTTTTTGTGGATAATGTGTGTCATTTCTCTTCTCCTCTCCTCCAGAGGAAGATGAAGAAATAAGAATGGACTGTCCTGGAACAAAAACTGACTACTTATCAAAGATAGCTCCTGAGATACTGATTTTGGTATTTTGGTGTTGCTGCTTATCCTAAGCTCAAAAATAAAACTTGCCTTACATTCTTACACAAATTCTTTAGATAATATTTCATCAGGATAAATTCTCACTATCTTAACAGAAATATTTTCCGTCCTCTTGCTGATTTGTTAGTATAAGAGTTAAAGAAATTGCTAGAAGACATTTCTTATAAAAACCAGCATGTATGAACATGCATCCACTTACCCTAAGTCTTGTGGCAGAATCCACATTCACTGTTATGAATGGCTCAAAGGAACAACCCAATGAACTGGTAGGACCCAAATGTCAAAAGCTGAATTTCTTGGTGCACTTAGATAACCTGGAGATAGTTAACTAAGTAAATTTACTCATTCATTCTGTTTCAAAGCAGCATGGATGCAGGCTGCCACCAATGTGCTGTGTGCACTGTTACCCATGGTACATGCAAAATCACAGTAAAAAACAGGAGTATGACATTCTGTCAGAAAAAGAACAACCTTGTCTACATAGTTAATGTAGATTTCCCTCGGCTCTTGCAGTGTTAGGACCCAAACCTCGAAGAAATGTCACTTCCCTGATGGAGGAAGGCAAAGAAATTAGCAAGGTGGAAAAGTAGGGTAGCTGAAACCTCCATCAGGGCTGAAAATCTAAGTGCTGAAAACAATAGGAAGAGATTTAAATAGCACTTCATTCTGCACCTGGAAGCGATAGGTACAGGTACTAGTGAAGAGAAAGATAATAGTAAGAAAGTAGCCTTATTTCTGACAGTTGTGGTTTCAGATACACTTGATATGTTTAACAGTTTCAATTAACTCAAAGAATAGAACCGAAACACAAAAATGCATTACAAAAAAATGGAAGGATACTGCGATCCATATAAAAATGAAACTCTAGAAGTTTTTAATCTGAAGCTACAAAAGAAAACACACTGTAGAGAAGCTGCTGACTGATACAAACTGAACTATACTAATGAAGTGTGGCAAGGAGCTAATAACAGCTGAGAACGGAAGAGGTTGTGACAGACTCTGGGACGAGGATTTCAAAGACAGACTACTGGGAGACTCAGAAATAAGGAAAAGCAGAGCCTGCGATCAACAGGAGCCATCCAGCCCAGAATAAAGTATATAGAGATTAGACAGATTTCTGACACAGTGAATAAGATTGATAATCCAATATCCCACCAGAAGAGAAACCAGAGACAGAAAATCATACAGAGCTCAGAGAGAACATCAGAGCTGCACACACAGTGACAGTCCAGACAAGTGAGACTAGTGATCAGTGCAGGGGAAGAAATATTGGAAAGGTGATGGATTAAATCACTTCATCGATGGAGTGAGTATGTGCTGTTGACAAAGGGGATGATGATGGCAACACCAACTCCTAAAAGTATTTCCTGGGTACTTTTATGATACTCAAATTCCCTGGGATATGGCATTGTTACACTTCTGCATAAAATATGCCTTGTAAATTCCCTTAAATCAAATTTAAGTCAAATTAAGATTAAAAGCAGGTAACAATGTTTATCGATAATTTTCAAAACAGACAACACTGTAATAAATGCTTATGAAAGTTACCACAAAATAAAAGACAAAATCTATACTTACTATATTTACAGTAATCTATACTCTGTTGGCACCAACAAGCAGACAATTGTGGTTATGATCCTTGTGCATACCTTATGTTTCATGTTTTCCCTAACACTGAAAAATTAATCAGGAGCCCTGGTCTGAGAATTCAGCTGCAAGAGCTACAGCTTACTTCCATAAAAAGTTCATCTCTTCACACTTCTCTCAGGTGCTCTCCTCCTGTCACTCTGAGATCTTTACATTCCTGCATCTTCCTTGGTTAAACCACAACAGGCCTTCAGCCAATCTCAACTTTGAAAAGTTCCTGGGATCTAAACAGACTTAATCTCTCGTTCTAACTCCTTCTATTTCCCCCATTTCCAAGACACAGTCTGTCCATTCTCCTTAAACATACTTGTTCCTCAGATATGCAAATATCTGTTTGATAGACTAGAAATTATCTTCCATTCTAAACTGGCTGGTAAGCAGCTTCTTACTTCAACAACTTCAATGAGGGGATAAAAACATTTCCCCTTCCCTTTGGGAATTCATTTGCATTTTTCAGTGTATAATGCAACTTCCACTGGAGCTTACATTCCATATCAATCTCTATCTAGATTATACAAAGATCTAAACAGAATAAAATGTATTCAGCTCATTACTGAATACTAAGAGCCCCCATATACAAACAGTTATGAAGCACTTTGGGACAGCAGTGGGTTTATAGCGACTGATCTCCACTGCAACCTCATTGCCCTTGAAATCAGAGAGCACAGTAAGAAAACTACAGGATCTGACAAGTAAGACAACATAAAATAGGGTGTCTTCCCTTGCTTTTATATAAGCAAGAACCCATGTAAAAATGGAACTTTTCTTACTGCCTATAAGGAAAGATACTTTGAAAGACCATTGATGTCAAATATTTCTATTAGATGAATATGCAAAATTCTGGCAGATGCCATTTGAAAAGGTTATTCATTTATCTTGTAATGGCTTAGACAGGGTATCAAGTTTTACAGATTAACACTTCAAATGGCTTTAAATGGAAATGAGAATTAAATTTAAAATGCAGGAAAGCAGCATTCTTACCAAGAGTTTAATAAAACAATGTTAAGCATGATCTAGGCATGAGAAACAAAATAATCCTGTGTTCACTTAAAATGCACCAATTTATTAGCTAAAGTGCAATCAGAAACATTAATGACACCTCAAACTTCCACCGTACTGATTGTTAAAAAAGGACCAAAGAAGTATTAAATCTGTTAGGGAAGAAAAAAGCAGTCTTGAACAAAGATTCAAGTGGAGCCGGGGTCTCTCTTTTTCACTCATCTGTAGACTCTTTCTTCATTTTCCAAGGGCTGAGCCCTGACCCACAGGAACTCCACCCCAAGCTAAAGACTTCAGCACAAGTTGGTGCAACAATTTGTAGCCATGGTCCTCTTCTCTTGACCTCTCTCTTCTAGCACAATCCTCCAGTTCAACATTCCCTTTTGGGGAACTGATTCCAGATGCACGAACACAATATTGCTCAGCTCTTGACAAGGAAACAGACTTGGAGGGAGGTCAAGCCAGGCACAACTATAAAGACCCAGATATAAGACCACTACAACAAATAAAGCAATATTTAGCTTTGACATCTAATAATCTGCAATGCAGAATTACCTACATTTGGAGTTACAATACAGCCATTCGGTTGATGTATCATCCATTGCTGCTATTTACAGGGTACAAATTAAACGCATTTCTGCAGTTAGTATGTCCTTCTTGATTTCTGAACTAGTAAGTCTCACCCTCTCATATTTAGTTCTTCAATATAAATTGAAACAGGAGAGTCAGCTTTCCATTTTTTTCGGCTCCAAGTTGAACAAGTCATTGAACTAAACTAAAAATAAATAAAACTTCATTTTTTTCCAGCACCACAAGAAGATATAACTACTTACCCAAAACTGATAGTGCACTTCTACAGTCTCTATTTTATGGGTTTTAGCAAATTACCTTTCCAAGTTTAGTAGTCTGATATTCTTTAAAAGTTCAACTACAACAGTAAGCTGTTAATATAGTATAATAATTAATATTACTTCTAATTTAAGTCAGCATGAAAGAACAAAGGTTAGTCAGGCCTCCAAAAATCCATTACAACTTACAATCAGAATTCAAATTTCAAGAAAGAGTACTTTATGTTTGAAATCTGATTTTCACTCTGAAAACTTTACAGCATTTTGTTCACTTTTATAGTATTTTTGCTATAAAACATCTTTCTGTTACTGTGCATGTTTTAGTCAGAATGCTACTTTGGACAGTGAACAAGGACCTTCTGTAAGGTCCAAACAAAATTATTTTTTTCTGTACTCAGCAATTATAAGAACCTCAGACAAAGAAGCTATTCCTACTTTAGTATTTCGTGTTTCACAAATTTCAAAGTGATAAACAAAGAGCTTGAGAAGGTAGCTTGGAACACCAGAAAAGCACTAGCATGAGCTACAAAAGACTGAATCACTTTTGAAGAAACAAAGATTCAGTGGTGATGGAAATGAAATACCATGCCAGAGCACAAAGAAATGCAGCAGGAAAATGTGCAGAAGGCTTGAGAAACCTGGGTGAAACAGATGAGAAACAGATGGGCAAAATGAGAAACCAGACAATGAAATGATAAAATTTGGCTGGGACATCTGATCAGTAAGGACTTGGAAGGTGAGGAAATTTTGCCAAAGGGACTACAAATACAAGCAGGAGATGAAGAGGGAGCAAGTGAATGCATAAAGAGAATAGAGGCTTAAGTTTGAATACATGATTTAATTGCACTTGAAAACACCTTGTTAGGACACATTTGCATTTCCTCAGACTCATTCCAATAAGGTTTTCTGTATCTTCAATGCATAGAACAAGAGGAAACCTAAAACCTGTGAAAAATCACATCTTTTCCACTGCTCAAGCACAAAGAGTTGAAAGAGAGAGATGAAGGTTTATTGAAATAACTTATTTGCTGAAATAGTTCAGCAACTGCTTGATTATTAATAAGAGATGCCAACACTTTAGACATTCCTGCATTCTGCCTTTCTTAAGAGCTTTATGTAGCCACAACAGCTGCAGAGCAGTTTTTGGAACTCTGGGAATCAGTAACACCTTGGAATGACAGTATTACTGAAGGAACGGCTTTACACGGTGGCGTTGTATTTGAGAGCAAATTGCCTGTATAGAAAAGGTAGTGACAAAGAAAATGCAATGACCACATCTGCATCAAAGATGTTGAAGAAAAAGCTGGCAAATAAGACTGACTAGCAAAAGAAGCCATAAAAAACCTAAATGTGAGTAAAGTGAAGGTAAAGCACACAGAAATTCAGTAAGACCGCCAACAACTACCAAATAACAAAAGCTGAGAACCCTCCTGATCAGTCCTTTTATTAGCAACAAGGAAGACACTAAAATAGGTGTGGCATGTTATTCTCCTAAGGGAGCATTACTTGTCAAAATACAATCTTGTCTACATCCAATGTCATACCACTGAGTTACAAAGTCTTGGAGAAAAATGTCTGCTCTCAACAGTAGTAGCCCACTGAATACATAAACTTTTTCAATTATACAGAAATCACAGTGGTTTCCCTGAGTTCCCCTTTTTCATTCCCTGCATCATAGATTTAAACATTAAAGTTATATTAAAGTTATATTAAAGAAGCATAACAAAATTAGGTTCACAAACCTCATCTAAACTTGATAACCTATGAATAATTTACATTAAAATAATATAACTTCATTTTAAAGTTTCCTTTATGAAGATGTTTTTCTTTCAGAATTGTAATTTTTCCATACCATCTTGCTTCATTATTATTTACAGAAAAAAACAGTTTGTGATCATTCCACTTAAAAGAGAAAGAATTCAATTAAAGATTTTGCTGCATCAGTAATGTTTGACTATCAGTAATGAAGACTATGAAAGAGTATAGAGGCCTTTCTTTTCATAAAACATAAGAATGACTTGCACAACAAAAGTATTGCAAAATCTATTAGGGAAGAGAGAGAATAATTTGCTACATCTTCAACAAAATGACAGTAAGCAGATCATTGTCCTTTTACAGTGTGACCCCAAGTCTTTCCATGAAAGTCACAAAGTCAAGTGTTCAAACAGGCATAATCTCTGGGAGGCCACATACATTCCCATGCAGCCATTATATCATATTATATTAACACATGGAGACAATTTATCACAAAAATATTCTGATCATGGTATCACTAAGGCTCTTCTGAAACTACAGATTCCATCTGTCAGCACAACTGCAGCCCATTGACATAAGATATACAGAAGAAGAATTAAAATAGAATTTAAAACATAATAACAAGCCACCATAGATATCAAAGTAAAGTTTCAGAACTTAAAGAGAAGAATCTTTCTCCCTGACCTGCTTGAATTTACTAGTGTATTGGCACTAGTACAAAAGGAAGGAAGTACATTGGTAGGAAAAACATGGTAAGCTATAGGGGAGAAGCCAATGTTATCTCACAGTTATTCAAAAACTGGGAATCTCAAAGATGTAAAGAAAATGAGAGGAAGGAGAACTGGAGGACAGATATAGCAGAAAGACTCACTCACATGCTGTCGTATGATTCCCTCATCATGTCTTCCAATTTTAGTCCTACTGTTTCACAAATGCCTTAACATATGGGACTTGTGCCAAACATTCCTCAGAAAAGCACAGAGATTAAGACAAGAAGTAGCTGAGATAACTCAATACCTAAAAGCCACAATGCATTTTGCATAAGACACAAAAGAGTGAATGTAACATATCCAAGAAACTGTTGGTTTGAGATTTGATGAGTTTTGATATTATTTTTTTTGTAATTATTTTTTTATGGAGGAAATATTAACTACAGTAATTTATCTTGAATTAAAATGAAGACCAGGCACAAAAGAACAACTGGTCTGGGATGAGGATTTTATAACCCTTGAATCACGTGCTTCCTAGTCCCTTTTCAATGCTGGAACAGTGTATAACAGCGTTGGTTCAAATGTAATTCAGATTTAATAGAACTAAGGACTTGCTTAAAGCAAATGATTAAGCATGTGGAAGATCAAAGCCTAGTACTTCACTAGGAACGCAAATGAGAGAAACAAAGGAGGATGAAGAAAAACAAAGGGCAATTGGGGGATTCTGTCTTGGTGCAAGCATTACAAATTCCATGTTTTAAATAAAACAATGATATTGTTGGAGGAGCTATCTCCTTATCTCAGTTTTACCTGATGAAAGGCATCTTATAGTATCTCTATAGGAAGACAATTTAGTTTTTTTTTGTTGTTGTTGTTGTTTTTTATGCTTTTATTTATACACTTTCAAAGGAGATATTTTACTCTTAAAGACATTTTTTTTCTCTCTCATTTAGCAAACATTGATTTTTTTTTTTTTTTGCCTCCGTCTGCATTTCAGACAGAGCTAAAACAAGCAGGGCTGGTTTTGTTTAACACTTTCAAAGGTGCTGAACCTCCTCTGGCTATCTGGCATAAAAATCCACAACTGAGACTAGTTCTCTATGGATATTCCTTTTTTTTTTTCTTTTTTTTTTTAAATTCTTCAGTGCTTCATTACCTGTTTAAAAGAAGTGCAATGCATTCTTCTTCAAAGATGACAGATAAGGCACTGCACTTTGCATTAACATACATGATATCTGTACAATCCTTGCTGTCTGCTCTGCCAGGGAGTTCAGCTTGATTTCAGCTCACGGTTATTATTACAGTGATGACCAAAGATAGTCATCCACGGAGACAAGTACTAGGAGCTTCGAGAAAACCAGCTATCCTGCCAGCACAAAAAAAAAATACATATATATATTTATCATAAGGCACTTTTGTCTCTTGTCATAGCCGTATACTATACAGTGAATTGCTACTTCTTTTACAAGTGAATATTCAGTGTTGCAGTGACAACACAAATTTCGGTGAATGGAATAAGATGCTTGACAGTGTTTGAACAAAAAGTTATAACTTGCCCTTTCAAACTTCTGCACTTTAAGTAGTCAGTGAAAAATTTTGGAAGCATCAGAGAAAAGATTAGCTGTCCCTACCATCATTTTAACATCCTAAAAAGCACATTCATTCCTTTGGTACTTAATGTCCTAGATACTCACATTTTTCCATATATATTCTTTCATTAATTCAAATGAATTATTTTGCATAGAAAATGTATAGATTAGCTTCGTTTGAAAACAAATGTTCAAATAATTAATTAGTTGCATGCATTGAGTTGCATCGGTGACAGAGCACTGGAACAGGCTGCCCAGGGAGGTTGTGGAGTCTCCTTCTCTAGAGTTATGCAAGGACCATCTAGATGCTTACCTGGGCAACCTGCTCTAGGGAACCTGCTTTGGCGGGGGGGGTTAGACCCAATGATTTCTTGAGGTCCCTTCCAACCCCTACAATTCTGTGATTCTGTGATTGCATAATCTACAGAAATGCATGGATTTATAGAAATACATTCTAGCAATTAGTGAAGAAATACAAGGAACTCGTGGTTCAAAGATCTCACATTTAGCTACTTAGGCCATACAACAGAATAGTTGCCAAGTCCCTCTGACAGTGGAAAAGGCTGTTCTTCCTAGAGATTCCATCTATTGAAGTGTTTTTTTGCAGTCAAAGAAATGTCTTGACTTTTATCCAGACGCAATCTGATCAGAATAGTACTGCTGAAATCCATTAATGGAACATGTCCAGGCACCTAGATCTCTGCAATGATTTCTTCACTTTGCCTGCAGAAAATCCAAGCTTTTCCAGATGTTTTAGCCTCACCATAACTCTCATTGTGAATTCCAGCATCTCTCTTCTAGCTCATTTGTTAACTCCTCCCATTTTCTAGCATTTTAATGATTCTTCCCTCTTGATCAAAATCCTTTATTCTCTTTTTGCCCATATCAGACTGCTGGCTTTCACATCATCAGGTATATTTCCACATTTACTGTTTGGGTGCTGACAGAAACTGAAGAGAAAAATGAAGAAAAAAAATGAACATTCTATCCTTCCACAATAAAGAAAAGTAATGGTGTTATCAGTCCTCAGTAGGCTTTCTCCCACCAGGTTGGACTCAGACCACTTTCCTTTGCTGCCATGAATCTTTGCCACCTTTTTGATGACAGCTTCTGCTGTTGAGGACAAGATCTGTTTATGAAGTCTTAGCACATGTAAAGGATTATTTTGTAACAAAATTTTATGTCACTGTCCCTGTGAACTTGGCACCACTTATGATACAGGATGCATGCACTCAGGATTGATGAATGAACATTTCTTGGAGCAAGTTTCAACTGAGGTTGAGAGGAAGGAGGAAGAAGGTCACTTATTCAGCCACACGTGTGCAAATGTACACATATGTAAATGGCCTAGAAAACAAGTCTTACCAGAAGCAGCTGAGGGAACTGGGGTTGTTTAACATATAGAAAAGGAGGCTCAGCAGAGACATTATCGTGCATTAACCTTAAAGGAGGCTATAGTAAGGCAAGGATTAGGCTCTTCTCCCAGTGCCAGAACTTTTGGCTAGGTCACAATGGCATGCATCAATGGTATTTTTCTTATTAGTCTATAGGATACACTTATTTAGTCTATAGGATAAACTATGACAAGCTTACCAGGCTCATATGGAAAACTTTAATACAATTCCAGATACAACGAAGATTTAGATTTCTTCGTCTTCCCCGCTTTCTTTGCAACTTTTGAAAATTTTGCAAATTGCACTACAGGTTTAAAGTACATTGCAAACAGTTTAGAGGTATTTTGTGGTTTCTTCTGGATTAAACAGCTATTAAGCAGTTATCTGTAATTGAAGGTTCAATTCATTCAGTTGGTTTCTTTCAAGTAGGTCTGTAATTTTCTATCCCTCACTCTTCTTCCAGCACAGGATATCAGAAAGCTACAGATACATATATATAATCAGATTTGAGATGGAAGGCTACACACCAACATCAACATAAAAATTTAATTACCTGCCATTTCCTGGACTTCATACTCTGTTTAGGTCTACTTTTTTTTTTTTTTTTTTTTCCTCAGTGGACTACTGGATTTTCAGGCATCTGTAGGTTATTTTGGTTGAAACAGTATCAAAAGTCTTTCTTCTACCTTGCACCATAATGAGTCGAAAAGAATAATCCAGTTGCAATGCACTTTTTCCTGACTTTTTACATCAAAGTTCTGCATAGATGTATGAACAAAGCTCATTGCTGTTGAAGTAGAAGGGACTAAGCCAGGGTGCTTAGGAAAGGCACCAAATTAGCACATACTTGACAAAGCAGTATTTGCAAGCACAGTTCCAGGCTACATCTATCTTCTCTTGGCAGTGAAGCCCCTTGATGCAGAGCTGTTTCTGCCAGCCCACATAGGAAATGTGTTGGAGGTGATTGAATGGCTCACCCAAATATGCTGAACTGGCAGGCATTGCCTTCTCATTGTAATTTTGCATCAATAAATCAACAGTTAAAAGGCATATAATATGAGGTGACTTGAAGTGGTTGTCATTAATTATGTTCTATCTTTTGCTTAGTAACCACCACAACAGTCCTCAATAAAACTAATCCTAATTATGGTTTGACAAGTTTCTCAAATTATGCTTGTGATTTATTTTAGCATGACAGTTTTGGAAAGTACAAGAGCTGTTCATTTCTTTTTTATTTCACAAGTATATCAAGCAGAGGTACATTCAGAGATAAACAAATACATAAAAAGTGCCATTTGAACTTCCAGCAACCAGCAAAGACAGTGTTAGAAGAGAAGACACTACCAACACCATGAAAATGTTAAAAATTAAATCTGGAGTAACTACAATCTCAGTTTCAGTAACTAAATAGAAATATGGCAACTTCCTTCTGATCTTATATTGGAGCAAATTAATCAAAAATTATATTCTGTACTTTACTAGTGACTATTAAAGAAAAAACAAGTATTTTATCTGTTTTAATCCAATCTTCTACCACTTTCAATGACCATCACTAGTAGTACCTGACTTGACAATCTTCTGCATGTGACTTCATTTACAATTTTCCCTTTAATAAATTATGTGAAGAGCTCCCATAATAATATAGTTCATGCTCTCAAGGAGAAAACAGTTCTGGATAAAAATAAGGGATACCAGGAAGAAGGGAAAGAAAGAGTTAATTTTTAATTCCATCCCTCAGAATAATTTCAAATCATTTCAATGTTGCAAAATATACTTTCCCTTGTTGATAGCCTCCTTTTCTCCAGAAAACAGGGGAATTCAAAAGGATGTTACTGTTTTCATCCATTTTACAGAAACACTCAGGGGGAAATGTTAGAACAGAAAAAAAAAAAAAAAAAAAAAAAAAGAAAAAAAGAAAAAGTTCCATCTTCATTGCTGAAAGGTCCAGCCAAACTTGGAGCTGTGTTTATGCAACATAGCTTCATAAATGCTTAATAGTCAGCGTATCAACTAGCTTTCTAAACTCCTGTAAACAGGAAAGGAAACTTCATTCCCAAAGTCATTCTCCTGCAAAAAGGTACTAAGAATTAAATAAAACCTTTAGATTCATTTGTAACAAGAATTTCTTAGTCACACTTCAAATTTAAGAGTATGTAGCTGATGAAGGAAGTGTCACATCTCTCATAGTCTCTGGTCACCCATACCACTCACAGGAAAGGCAGAATCCTTGAATTGGCACAAACCTCACTGCTGTTCAGCTTTGGTAGAAAAAGGCTTAATAATTAAAAACAAACAAAAGATAAAATAGTCTCTATACATTTTTATACATTTTTGCTGTTAGCCTGACATTAGTTCTAATGTGGCATATATTGTAAATTTTTTTTTATTATTTTTCTTATTTATATATAAAAATATATATTATATATATTAAATATATATTAAAATAATATTAATAATTATATATATACAGTTACCCATAACTGTAACCCTAAGTCTGATTCCTGAGAGGTACAAGCCTCAGAGAAAACTGAGGCTCTTAATGACTTAAAAGGATATTGCAAGAAACTTTCAGGATCAGGAACCTGCTCATACCAGTGCAAGAGGCCTTGCTCTGTTTGCATTGACCCTCTGCTGCTGCCTGACTTGGGGTATCATAGATAGTGCCAATTATACACGTCTCGGGCTCCTGCAGCATTTGTGGAGAAACCTTTGCTCAATCTCATTCCCAGCACAGGCTGGCTGGCACACCTACATACAGAGAGAAGCAACAGATGGGAAGGAGGGGAAAAGAAAGAATCAAAGCTGCTCCATGCTGCTTGCTCAGGGGCTGCCAAAACAGGTACTACAAGAAGTAGCTATAGGGAACTGAGCATAGCTTAAGTCCTACTTTCTCAGTAGGTGCAAAGCATGGTGATAGCATTTTAAAATATCCCTCTAGGAAACCCTCCATTTTTCCCTCTCTCCCTTTCTTTTTTCCTTTTTTTCTTTTTAAACAGTTTAATTCCCTAACATACAAAATTGCCAGTGGCTTTCGACTTACAGCAACAACCTGGAGGTAACACGAGTACTTTGTCAACAAAGCTAGTCAGTAAGCCAAAGAAGAAAGATTCCCACTAACACTTGTGTTTGGTGTGGGTTGGTTGTTTTTTGTGTTTTTTGTTTGTTTTTTCCTCTCCATTGTTAGTGGTAGGGTTTTTTGTTGTTGTTGATGTTCTTAAGTAGTTGTTTTCCCTGCAAAGCATGCCTAGAAAATGTAAACTGATGCGATTAGGTCTCTAAGGTCTAAAAGAACTTAAGAGTTCCACATCTGTTCCTGCACTGCAGATCATGTCTGGTAGTGCCCTGACCCAGGTGCAGCACCCTGCACTTATACTTGTTGAACCTCATTAGGTTCACATGGGCCCACTTCGCAAGCTTGTCCAGGTCACTTTGAGTTTTGGACAAACTGATCCTACTCCTGTCTGGAAGGACACAGTAATACCTTACAAGATACCTTAAGCTGACTTTGCACCTAGAACTGGAAACTGCTATCCATCATCACCTTGAATATTGCTTTACCCAAATGCTTCAGTGAGTAGCACCCCTCGGAATGAACAGTTGTTAAAAAAGAACAGGAAAAAAAAAATACACACATCAAAAGCTTTTCCCTTTTTTTCATTTGCCAGCCTCTCTCTCCCTTCTGCCCTTCCGTCCCTGTCAATCAGTAGCTGTATTATGTGCTGAAGCAAGAGGGTTTACATCTCTTTACAAAGTCCCAGATAATCTACTGTAAATGAATGCTTTTATTCATCTGACTCTTCCTTTTCACAATGCCTGCAAGGTTCTGGCCTTGATGAGAATGGGAAGCACCAGGTTTTACAAATGAATCTGCCTACCCAGCCACGGCACAATTTTTCTAAGACACAGCTCTAGGAAAGAAGTGCCTGTAACACTGTAGTAACACTGGCCATGGCCCCTATAAATACACAAAGAAGAAAGAAACTGAGTGGATTTGGAAAAGATGTGAAACTAGCTGTTTGAAAAGGAAAAAGTATTTGGTACCTAGAGAATATACACTTACATCATTATTCTCGTATCCCACATAATAGAAAAACATCACTGATGCAGTTACTATTACTTCTAGACCTGAGTTGTGACACCTAATTTAAATGCCTAAAGTAGGAAATCTGGATTTTGTCTTTAATGTTTTTTAAGTAGCCTGTTGTCCTAGGAGGAAATAGGTTACAATGTCATATCTATATTGTCAGACCTTCCCTTGATTAACAGGAGCCCTTTTTCACTGACTTTTTTCTCCTTTCTGCTCCAGGCTTAAGATATGACACTAAGTCAAAAGGACTCAGAATTGGTTTTATTCAAACCAATAAGTTACCACATAAGGTCTAGGTTCAGTCTTTCCTATTTACACACTTTCTTTTCTGCTTACAAACCAGTGATGGTTATTGATCCCAAATTCTAAACAGAAATTTGTTTGCAGATAATTCACCCATTCCTTTACCAAGTCAGGATATATTTTCTGTGGTAGAGAAAAAAAAAAAAAAAAAAGAAAAAAAAAAGTATATACATTTTATATAGCATGCCTTAAAATAAATATTTTAACTTACTTCCAAAAAATAATGTAAAACTGTCCTGGTTTCAGTTAGAACAGAGTTAATTTTCTTCCTACTAGCTGGTAGAATGCTATGTTTTGGCTTAGGATGAGAAGAGTGCTGATAACATCCCGATGTTTTAATTGTTGCAGAGCAGTGCTTATACTTAACCAAGGACGTCTCAGCTTCTTGCTCTGTCCTGCCAACGGGCAGGCTGGGGGTGCAGCAAGAGCTGGGAGGGGACAGACCCAGGACAGGTGACCCAAACTAGCCAAAGGGGTATTCCATACCATCTGACGTCATGCTAAACAATATATAGGGGTGGCTAGCCAGGGGAGGGGGGGTCGGACTGCTCGGGGTTAGGCTGGGCATCGGTCAGCAGGTGGTGAGCAATTGCATTGTGCATCACTTCTTTGTTGGTGCCCCGTGGGAGGGGGGAGGGTGAGCGAACGGCTGTGTGGTGTTTAGCTGCTGGCCAGGTTAAACCACGACAAAAATGAAATATTCCAGACCATAATGAACTTGGAAAAAATAGACAAAGAATCCTATCAGTCACTGCAACTAGCTTTTTAGAAGAAATCTCAATGTTGAGAATTAAAAAATAAAAAAGAATTGGTACTAGCATACAAAACTATTTGTGTTTGCTTCTGCTTTTTTTCCCCCTCAGTCACCTATATGACTGATGCCAATATTACATGTATGCCAAGAAGAGTCAGTTGAAATCATCTGTAGCCCATTGGGAAATCTGGTACTAAAAGGCCTGTTTTACTTTCTTTGTTGTTGTTGTTGAATACTCAGTGCAGAAAATAACAGCTTTAATTCTCAAGATTTTGATCCATAAATCAATCTGCATATATAAACCACTTATCCACATGGAAAGCAGACAAATACGACTAAACACTGTTTCTACCTCTTGACATTTCCCACAATTAACATGGGGAACAAACACTGTCCCCCATCCTTGACAGACATAGTTTGGGATGCTTACACAAGCACTGCAGAAGTGAGATATTAAAAGGAGAAATAACCTCTACTTTTGTCTTTTTCAATTCCTTTGTTTAGTGTCTTCTGACAGTATACTGCACTGAAAGGAGCATGAATGTGCTCTTTGGTGTTCAGAGGAAAGTGATAGATGCGAGGAAGCACTCACTTGCTCAGCATTTCCCCTGATAACATAAGCTTTGACCGAAGAATCTACTGCTAGAAATGCCGATTAACTGAGTGGGATGATAATTTAGCAACAAAAGCAACAATATAGGTATGGCATTGGCTTTGCCTCCTGTAGTTCAAGAAGGTTCTTGCCTGTTTGGCTGACAATAGCTCCACAGCAGCACCCTATCAGTAAAGAGTCCGTCCTGCAAAAAGATCTCTAAGTGCATACTCTTCATTCTGTAGTCCGTGCAGAAGTCCCTAAGCTGCTTTCCCAGTCCAGAACAGAATTCACATTTGCTGCTACCATCTGCAAAATTAAAGCTGAAGCCAGATTTGCAGTAAACTGGGATGCGGTGAAATCTGGAGAGGCTTTTGGCCATTATGCCACATGGTCTCCCCCCATCCCACAATTCAGCCTCTATCAATACCAACAGAAGCACAGTATTAGCGTCCCTCTCAGCAGCTCCTCAGGCACCTCATTTTTCCAACACCCAGCAGCCCACCTAGAGCACAAAGGCACAGCAGACCTACTTCACTTGAGCAACTTGACCAGGTTAGGAGGCCCATCTACCAGAAGCCCAGTAGGTAGATCTACTCACAAAGCAAGATGTATTTTCAGTTATTGCACAGGGACTTTGTGATCTTTAGAATTCTTTTCCTGTGTTTAAACAGGAAGAAACAATCGATAATTACACATAAAGAGACAGCTTCTTTCTAGGGATTTTTGTACTGTTCCCCTGCCATAACAAGTGTTTCTAGCCATAGAAAAAAGGAGTAAAGTTAAAGCAACATTCTTTGGTCCAGAGCCCAGCATTAAGAGATGGATTAGGGCTTGTGAAGAAATTCTGAATTTGAAAAATTGCTTAATGGAAGCAGAGTGTAGCTTTTTTCACACTGAACTGTTGCAATAAATTGGCTTGTTTCTTCTGCCAGCTTAAAGATTTGAATCGATGTCCGTGGACACCATTTCAGGTTTTTCCCATTGACTCCATTGGGCATGCAATCACACTTCAAACAGCCTGTATAGCAAAAGCTCTAATTATCTGGCTGTACCTGAAGATTATCCCTTGGGTTTTTCTCTGTGATTGTTTCCTCCAGATGCTTTTATTCTACCCTAGAAATCATTTAACAGAATAACACAAATTCTCCACAACACCATAGAAAAGACAATTTGCTTTCTCAGCCAGTAAAAAGTCAATGGCAAATGATTCTCTCTCTTTTTACATAGATTACATGGCATGTAGTAACTTTTGATGTACAGGGAAATATAGCAGTTCTACAAGGGACTACAGCCATATCTTTCTCAACAACCTTTCTCGCTGCTATCTTGTCAACACCAGCTTGAAGAAAGATCTTGCAAACAGAGAGAAAAATCACGGGGAAGAACATTTCTCAGTTGATAACAACTTTGTAAGAACAATAACAATCTGCCCTTTTCCTTCCCCAGCTACTTTAACATCATCCCAGACACACTTGAAAGTGGCAACTCATTTCAGGCTTATTTGCAAAGGAAAACAGAATTTTCAATTACTTATATTTTTTTCAGAGAAATAGCAAGAGTGCATATAGAAAAAGAATCAAAGCTAATAAAATATTTTTGGGGGCAGAAAGCAAAACAAAAACTCACTGGAAAAAAGCTGACTCATAGAAAAGGGGCTGTCAAAGAACAAAAATGTTTATAAATGTGGTTTAGAGAAAAGCTGACTTCAGTCCATTTCTTTTGCACTTTGACTAACAGATTCCAGACACTTCTTCATACGATACTGCCCCATGTTAATATGCAAGTTATTGGGGGAGGATAATTATTTGCTGTAAGGTAATTTTTCTTCATGTATCTTTTAAAAAGTGAATGTCTAACTGTAAACTTTAGAAAATCCAAGTGTCCAATGTAATATTTCCAAGCAGATTATTTTAGCTTGTGTCATTTCAACATGCTGATTTACAGCAATATCCAATTAACAGTTTTAATGTCCCATGTAGGGGCAAAGAAGGATCAAGCAGTAATGGGCTGAACAGCTTCATAAACCAGATTCAATCCTGAAGACAATACAGGTTGTAATCACACCCTGAAACAAACTCTGAAAGGACATAACAGGGAAGATTTCCTTGTCTCAGAAGGCGACCATGGATTCAAAAGCTCAGCTGAGGAGTCCTCAGTCTGGAAAGTAAAATGATTTTTAACTAACCTTCATCCACGTAACAGGAACATGCAAGTGATGGTGGAAAGGTTTACTGGTCTGTTCCTATAACAGCTAATATGTTTTTTTAGGATTGGAAAATCCTAATGGCTAGAGTGCTGAACAGGGCTATGATACATAGAATAGACCTCAACACAGTCAAAGCCCCCCCAAAAAGTAAATATATCCATTGCTTCAAAAATTAAATCTCTTGCATGTAAATAAACGTTACATATATCTCAACTTTCTCTTATTTATATATTATTACATGAATTTTATGCATTTCTTCTGTAAACACTTTGATATTGATATCTATTAGCTACCAAACTTTCTGTACATTTAATATCACTGCAGATAGAAATTATCTGTTGGCATCTACCAGCTACAAGTTTAAAAGCTCAGCACACTGAAGCTCTTAAACTTGTTAGGTTTAAGTTAATAATACTAATCATGTACTTGAATTCAGTCAAATACGTGACATGTGGAAATAGCTCCTAAATTGAAATCTCCATTTGCAAATTATTCATGTAGATGTATAGGGTGGCACAACTCCTTTTCTTCTATTATGTTCTCACTGACAAAAGTAGCTATTTTCTATGTCCATTGAGGGTATGCCAGTTAACTAGACTAAAAAGAAAACACTGGATACATTTTAGAACAGCCTTTCTTCCAAAAAAAAAAAAAAAGTTTACTGCTAACTGAAAAGCTAGAATTAACAGTGTTATTTTTAACTATAAAATACAATATTTTTATCAATCGCTATTCAACAGGAATGCTTTTAACACATTTAGATATCATTCTACACTGTTACCCATTCCAGAAAATCACTTTAACATTGTTAATCTTGTTATAAATCAAATTTTCAAGCTGTAAGAACTTATAAAACTTACAACTTTGTAGTCATCACACTTCATAATGCTAAATATTTCTGGTCACAAACATATTCTCCCAGCCTTACCCATAACCATATGAAAATATGTATGGGATGTAATTTATCCTGGCATTTTTAGTACTACATAAGACTTTCATTTCATAATCTGCGCTATATATATATATATTCAATACACAATATAGAGAAAAAAATCTGTGCACCCAACAATACAATTTCACTGATGAGAAAACAAAAGCACAAATTAAATTATATGAAAACTATAAAATTTGGGTTTGGAAACAGTGAGTGATGACAGATTTTATGGCAATTCAGTGTCAATTTAATCACTTTACTTACTATTTTGAAACCACTTTGGATTAGTGGGGTTTTAGAAATTGAAGATATATACATGCACAAATGCAATTTACAGTATGTTGGAAACTGACCAGATGTAAGCATCCATATTCATTCCTCTCAAAATGTACAACTATTTTAAGGCATGATGTGTTTAAGTATTTCTTTCATTTGTACTTCATCCAATAGCAACAGAAGAATTGAGCTGATCAGAAACAGAATAACACCCGCTGAAATAAAAGACCATTTTGCCAAAAGGACAGTCTCCATACAAATTCTAATCTACCTACTCCTGTTCAATTTATAAGAGCTGATTGGATTACATCCTAGTTAAGGCAACCCACAACACATAAATGTGTTCTCAGTAGCCATGACATTATTAATCAACGGTGATAAGTGAAAAAAGTCTAAAATATTCTGATACAGCTCTGCTCAGTTTTAATGCACAGTAATGGACCATTTAAGCACAAACCCATGTTCAGTGATCATGCCCTACATCATACCTGTACATTTAACAATGCAGTTGCTCAGAACTTTGCTTCACAAAGCCCTGTGTCTACATATGTATTGCATATCAATGCTTCCCAACCTCATCTTCTAAAATTGTACATTTTAGCTTTGGATAGCTAATAAAATAGAAAGAAATTAACTTCTGTTAATTACATCAAGATTCAAAAGAAAGACGTATAGAAGAAGTAAATAAAGTCTGACCAAACCGAATAGAGACTCTTAACTGAAAACACTCTAAATCAGATTTATGATAATCCCAAAGCTTAAATGGGATATCACCTTTTTAAGATCAAGCACGCAGAACATTATCTTCATGTCAGAAATCATATTTTCCAAGTTTTGGTGCAATCCTATTTAAAACATAAATCAGATATGCATACTGAGGACCAAGGACAACCAGCTAGTAGTCCACAAGTGAAGTCAGGTGTTTCATATTGATTCTCAGATCTGCAGCTCATCCCAGTTCCTGGCAGCTCTCCAGCCGTGTGCTGAATTTCTAGTCTAACAGCACCTGGGATTCCCAATCTCACTGCTGATCACCATGCATAAAAACATGAAGGGAAGATGTCAAGTAAAAATTGCTGTCATGGAAAAGAGCTGCGCATTCAGGTTTAAAGACAAACAGCTGGGTTCAACCTTAGAACAGCTCCAGTGGACACAAAAAATAACACCGAGAGCAGAAAAGGTAAACAAAAGGTTATTTATATGCTGTTTAGTTTTTCAACTATACTGTCTTCATGGTCTTGTTGGCAGGGAACTTAACATGGTAACACAGAGAAGCTAGAATTATCTACTAAGTCTAGTGCTCAGTCTGCCTGGCAAACTGAACACTCAAGGTCAGATCCAAGTAAATCCATAATCCCCAATGTCAAAAGGTGGGACTCCAGGTGAAATAAATAAAGGAAGGTTTAAAAAAAAATCCCTTTTCCCCTCTATTTTAACTACAAAAGTAAAATTCTTTCTAAAGAATAAAAATATGCTGCTAAAATCAATCAAAAAAATTATTACATTTTGAGTATATATAAATTGTAAATCTCAGGTGATAGTTTTAAACAATCAGGTACAGGATCCAGCTTCAGCTGCCCATTAAGAGTTTGAAAACCATAGCACACCACAGAAAAGTATCACATACAAATGAGAAAAACATTTGTCCTCAGAGCTGGTCACCATCCTGAAATGGCATTCCCAGAAAGACCAGAGAAGGAAGAGGCAATTAGCTCTATAATTATGCCACTCAGCAACCAATCTCTACAGTCAGCTCTTCCCTGGAAAGCAGAAGAAACAAATCAAAATATTGTATTTTTAATTAAAATTCTGTGATCAGTATAAAGAAAAATGTAAGACGAGGGTCTAATATTTGTTCATCATAAAACCTTATTTGTTCACCTGACATTTAATTTTCACTGCCCCTGCTGGAGTGGGGGAGAGAGAAAGAGTGAGAGAGAAAGAAGGGAAAAGAGGAAAGGAAAAACAAAAACAAAAAAGAATGAAAGAATATTTACTGGTATAACTTTGTAAAATAGAATATACCAAAATACAATCAAATCAACCTGAAAGAAACATGGCATATTCTTCATCTGAGAATGCATCCATTACAAATGATTTGTGAGAGGATGAAGAGGTCACACTTCCTTTCTTGGGGAACTCGCATGTTTAGGAGCAGCCAGAAGACAAGAAGGAAATGCATCTTAAACGAATGCACAGTGCAACATCTCCATTACTGCAGGAGATACAAAGCTACTGGCCAATTAGAAACTTAAAGAAACACCACCAACAAATCAAGCTCACTACCCTTCTATGTCACAGCATGCTTAATTTAAGGAAGAACATAAAAGTACTAGGACAGAGAACAGACGTTCTTGAAGAAACCACATTTTCAATATATTGTGGGTCTTTATCTAAATCCTGTTTTATAAAGGTCTGTACCAGAGATGAGGTTTTAGCAACCTGAAAACAAAAAAAATAAAAATTGTTATTCCATGTAAGTGATGATAGATGGATAAAGACACCCAAAAAGGTTTTAAATATACATACACAAGTAGTTCTGTATTTTAATCTCATGAACCAATACAGACTTTATCAGGCATTTTCCATCTTCACACAAAGAAAGAGCAACACTGCACTGCCTGGACTTATTCATAATCCTCAGGTCAAAATGCCTTGACCCTGGATGTGCGGCAAAGGCAAATTCCTAGCTAGAAGTGTTAAAATGAGTTTCAGTGAAAGTCTTACAGATCAAAGAATATACTGTTACAAGACCGGCTCTACATGGAATTACCTTCCAAAATATAAAATAGCTTGGTTGTCAAGTCAAAAGTTTTGATATGGAGAGAGACATTTATATTATCTCCAGTGCTATTATCTCCCTGTGGGAGCCCTCTTCCTAAACATGATTATTGAAGTGAAACAATTTTACAGCTTCTGCATCTGTCAACTTTTACTTATAGGCTACTTGAACAATGGAAACAGGCTGCTGGTGGTACAGTATCAGACAGTTCTTTCTCTCTAGGTGAGTTGTTGATTCTGCCACCTTCACTCGGTTAACAGGTATCAACCAGCGAGTTTCTGACGATGAGGTCTGCCAATTTTTGTAACACTGATAAACACATATTCTTTACGTATGAATCTTAGGAGTTACTTTGAAATTACACTTAGTCTTAGCGCTGCACCATCTGTGACTGTAATCTTCCTGGGGTTATAATTTCACAAACAGTGGCAGCAAAGCCATTTTAAGAAGTTCTGATTTCACCCAGAGCCCAGCCACCAGTTCCCATTACAGTTCACTGCTGTTTAGCAGTGCAGTTAAAACTGTGAGACCAGCCTGAAAAACAGATCTCTAGAAAAACTGGAAAGAGTCAAAAATAACCTCCCAAAATACAAAGGAACAAGATAACTTTATACTAGTGAGGTTGATGTTTTATGAAACTGCATGCAAGATACAGACTGTTTTCCTCATCTTTCTTGGGACTTATGAGAAAGTAATGCAATGAGAATCTGTAAGTGGAGGGGACAGCTAGAAAAAAGTCATGAGACTTGCAAAGTAGGAGAAGACTACAGCCCACAGCCTGTATATAGGACCCACCTTCCTGCCAGGACCCTCAGATAAGGGCCTGAAAGAGAGCATATTCACTACTGCCCCAGTTCTTTAATTATGCACGGAACCAATCTCATCTCATGTTTGGAAGTCAGAGTCCCTGTTCCCAGGCTCCCTATTACGTGGTGCACCCACATTTCAGTTGTGTGACCAGACTTTGCCCCCTCACTTTTTATTTTGATTATGGGACAGCAGAGCATTGGGAGCTATGAGCTGGAGAAATGTCTGTGGCACCTGCTGATTAGACTTTTATCTAGAAATCAGTATTTATATAACCTTAATTAACAGCATTAGTCACATGTACATGTAAATACAACCACAATAACAAGTATATATGTTTGCATATGTCCATCCACATGTACATAAGCATGGTTGGAAAGACAGTTTAATGTTAAAGTAGACCTCAAATAAATGAATGTACAGTTTTGAGATGCTAAAACTACTTGTAGGAAGACTTGCTCATATATTTTAAAATCGCATTATATTCACTTGTGCTGTTTTATTTCTCCATTGAATGAATGCAACTTAAATGACCCTTCAGTTAGGTACTTGGATTTGGCCATTTTATATTCCATAGTCACAAATAGTGAATTCACAAAAGTTGCCACACAGCTGTGGTATTTTGATTACAAAGATATTTTTGTTTTCTTTTTCTTTTCCTTTATCTTTCTCTTTTTTCTTTTTCAAGAAATAGACCGGTGAAGATAAAATACAGTGAATTCTTCTGGGATTGGACTTTTCATCCAGCTGTCCCCAAATGCAATATGAGCATTAGAGAAAGCTGTCTGTTCATTGTTACTCTGAATGATTTATAGCAATTCCTGCATATCCTTCAGTGTCATCTGAAAACATTCTCATCTTTTGAAGGTTTTATTAAGAGCTACGTTATATTATTGTTATCAATAGTAGCTGGTACGATTTGGAACCTTTTAATCACCTGGAAACTGTTCTAGTTTCTACAGCAATACCTGGAGAGATAATATGCAGCATAAAACTGCATTTCTAGTGTATCTGGTTGTTACTGAGTAACAGCCATGCTTCTTCACAAAATTCAATTATCTGCAATTACCTTAAGACAGAACCAAAATTTAAACCCTTTCAAGAATATGGAGAAGAATTGCCTAAGAAAACATCCTAAATTAACAGTGAAAAGCCATATAATGTATTTTTCTATGTGTCTAAGTTACAATTCTGGCAATCTCATGAAGCTTTATGTATTTCCACACCTGAGAATTAGCACCCTATAAAGAAAAACACGGACTAATTTTAAAGTAGGTACTATTGGAGTCACATTTATTTCCCTCACGTGAAACTGAATAATCAATACTTAATTATGAAAGGATGCAAATTCCAACTGCCTTATGTTTCTTTTCTTTCAATATATTCTTAAATCCTACCCTACAAGTGAGTACTTTATACAGGTCTGATCAACAAAACATCTGACTGCCTTCACCTCTCAACACTCTGGCTTTCTGTTGCATCTCTAAACAGTACAACTGAGCCACTGTACTCCTCCATTTCTGAGACGCATTATGTGTAAACAAACAGCAGTGATTACAACATGCTTATGTACAACTATGGAAATGTCTCACATAATTTCATATGAGAAACTCAACCACTGACTTCTATTACTGTTTTAGGGGTCACATAATAAATCTGGCCACATGCAATTAATGTTCTGTCAATGTACCTGTGCTTTTACATCACGACTCTCAAAGGAAACCTGTCTGTAGCTAATATCATAATATTGGTGGTGACAGACCAAACCACCTGCTGAATAAAATGCACATAGGAGCTCTTCTGCTATGATCAGCTCCAGCTAACAAGTTGCCTATCACTCCTGAGCTGAGGGAACAGTGACAAAGCCACAGACTCATGAACTATTCTGAGATAGTTTCAGAAGCTTTATCTACACCACCAAAGAGACAGCAGTAGTAGCTGCAGACATTTATGATAGGGGTTTCTAGAATCCTTTTTTTTTTTTTTTTTTTTTTTTTTTTTTTAAGTTTTTCTCCTTCTTGTGCCTTTGTGTAACTTTCCCCTTACCTCTGCCTCCCACCTGCTCTGGAATCCGACCATCCATTACTGTAGAACAGGACAACTACACACAGCCATGCCAAAGTTGAAAAAGTCATGAGAAAAAGTGACTAGGTCTCTCCAGTCTAAAATATTTTCCAAGTTTAATTTCAGTGAGGAGTAGCATATGACAAGGAACATATTTTTGAGTTGGACAGTGGGAGTTGGTTTAGCTTAATACACTTTCTGAAGTGTGCTATCACTATGACAAATATATACCTTCATGAGGACAGCTTTGCTAGAAAGTGTTGCTGATAAGAATCAGAGAGGGAAGGAAAATGCAGCCTTCAGAGAACTGATCCTGAATCTGGAAATGTTATGTTTTAAATACACAAGCAGATGGCATTTAAATAAATTAGATGCAAAGAAAGGAAAAATTTATATACAGCAAGGGAGAACAGGGAAAGCAAGTTTAGCATATCTGCCAGAGATTTCTGCACCATTTTTTAAGTGATTCTTTTAATGTACATATACCATTTTAACATGCTTGCCAGCATGCATAAAATGAAAGTATATACAGTGACAATTCACTTGTTTTAATGAAAGTTGTTCAGCCATCTTAATATTTTCATCTTTACACTGAAAATCATTGGCTTCTTAATCCAAAAATGAAGTTGCTTCAGGCAAGGTACTGCAAACGTAGCATAATTGATTGTGTTAGGATATCTTTTCAGTTACAATATCCTTAGCAAAAGCAATAAAAGGTGAGCACATACATCCCTTTGAATTTCAGTAGCTTACAGAAACTACCTAGTACAGGTGGAAGGTTTATAACTAAGCCAACAGAAACTAGGCAGCAGCAATAGGTTTATTCAGCTCTGTAGTTATACAATTCTTCACATCTTTTGTACAGACAGAAATCTCTGGCCTATTTAAGTCCCACTTTAATGTGTTATAATCTTTTCCAAGACACTGTCATAATCTCCTGAAAGAAACTCCTCATGCTCTTTGATGATATATGAAAATATCTGCTTTATGTCTGTATCTGTGTTTTTTTTTATGGCACAGAAGATAGATGTGAAAGCTCATTTTATACATCTGCATACAGACTTTTAACTATTTCTAATATTCAGGACATTATCAGTAAGTGGTTATACTTTGTAACTCTTACTGTACCAGTAATGTATAACTCTTAAGTCTCAGATTTATTATGAAATTAAAATTTTAATTGTATAGATTTTTTGGTCGTACCCTCATCTATTCTCTTTTTAGCACAAAGGACCCTCAGTGAAGAATGATTGTTCTTGGTAGAACAGTTAAGGAATTGTCCTGACCTTGGTGTTACACTAAGCACAAATGAGGTTAAAATTCTTAAATACAACTACAAATTTAAAGGTAAACATAAGAAAATAAACAAAAGCAAACACAAATCAGTTTAAGTGAGTCGGTAGGCAAAGTGTTTTCTCATCAGTTCTACCTAGTGAAACTTCTGTTTCTCAAAGTGATATATTTGGTGCGTTCAAACCAGCATTTAATGGAAAACAAATTTTGTCACAGTAGCACATATGGAGAGCATAGTGAACTATCCCAAAGAAACACAATCCTGACACTGAAAAGCTGGAGAGGAACCAGGAACGCTTCCCCAATACAACACACACACACAAGCAAGCAAGTAAGCAAACAAGCAAAACCACCACCACAAAACCGCTTGTTTACTATTTCCATTTATTGATTATATTGATTTAAAAAATAATAATAATAATTAAAATTACACATTCTTACAAGCCCTAATCAGCATAAATATGATGGCAGTGTTTTCAAAATTGCTGCAAAACCAGTTGTTATCTCTGAAAAAGGAATACAGTTCAATTATTGACAAAATCTCCTTTTGATCTTATCTTTCAGTCTTTCTCCACTGAAGTTGTCATTCCAGCCACTCAGACCCTCTGAATATGCAATAGAACTTACAGAGCTCCTCTAAAACAAAGCACCCTAAAACACAGCACCCTAAAAGACACAGCTAATGACTCTTCAAATCTCAGACGAACCTAGGAGAAGGATGGCAGAGCAAACCATAACAGCTCGAAGTGCTGGAAGTGAGAGGAAAAGCCAACAGAAAAGTCCTTTAAGACTCTCTAGCCTGCTTGGACCAAGAAAATAAGCTAAGTAGGCATTGCTCTGTGAGTTTCAAGCTAAATAAAATTGTGCTTCTAAACAGGTTTTTGCACGACATTAACTCTTCCAGTGCAGCAATCTACAGTGTTCAGCAAGCGTAACACTAGGCAGAGCTAAAGCAAATACAGAACACATCTTTAGGCAAGACTGAAAGAAAAAGTCCATTGCAACCATTTATAACTCATTTTAGACTCATTTGAACTTGTTTCTGAGTCTGGCCTGAAAGTTGGTCTTCTTTACGTTTCAAATGAAATGCAAGAGGCCAAATAACCTTTGCCACAATGTTGAATGGAAAGACACTACCACTGAAATGCATTGCTGCTTCAGTAGGCACAACTACCCATTTCAGTCAATTCACAACAAAAAGCCTTAGCAATAAAATAAAATAAAATAAAATAAAATAAAATAAAATAAAATAAAATAAAATAAAATAAAATAAAATAAAAAATTGTCTTGCACTCAGACTGCAGATATTAAAAATGTCTGACTGAGCCATGTTGGTGCTGGATGTGGACCAGGATGAAGCAGCACCCTAACCTGCCATATTTTTTTCACCTTTTTTTCCCCTCAGCACAATGCCTTGATATTATTGAGTTTCATTCCTGATGCAGGAAAGCCTCTGCTTCACATATAATACAGGAAAACCCCAGCCTGTCAGAATTCAGCCTAGCACCCTTGCTTTTTCCCCACATTTGTAACTGCTCATTTATATGTAAAGTAGAAGTTTCCTGAAATGAAATTGAAATTATCTTTATTTAAAAGTTGTCACATGATTATAAATATGAACCAGATACATTCAAAAATACAAAAAGTGGAGTAAGACCTAATGAAACTTTCATTTTACTCAAATAGTGTCACTAGAAACATGTTGCTGTTACTCTGTTAGTTGTGTTATACTATTATTGTGTTATGGGTACACAGCTATCTTGAAGGTTCTGTTTAAGTACCGTTCACTGTGGAAGATTGCAGAGGTGAACTATATGATTAGGGCAACAACAGTCATTTCCCTTTTCCATCAACAGACAATATACGTGAACAGATTGTATAACACTTCTGTACTATGTTGCACATGTAAAGACCATCAGGTTTCTACCTCTCAAACCTGTTTATTTCTGAGAAAAAAAAAAAAAAAAAAAAAAAAAAACTACATTCTCCTCAGCGTTCTATTTAACTGATTTAGACCAACCACACTACCTACTTCTATCCAAACTAAATATTCTAGCTATGATTTTTAAAGGGAAAATCCTAGTTTAGCACTTCCTACTGCAATCCAATCTTCCTACATACTGACCAAGGATTCACATATGTATACCTTCATAAATGCCATCTAAATCTATCACATTTGATATCACTGTGATGTCATTTTCTATTTCTTCCAAACCCTTCCACACTTGTTTTTCCTCCACACAGCTCTGATCTCACAGTGCCATGCCCTGCCTGGAAAGTACCCTTCCCTATATCTTAATGACATATAGCCCCTATCCCATTATAAAAACTAAGGTTCCCAATGCCTCACTGTTGGCCAAGACCTAAGCTGCTTTCCTACATATGCTTATTTAAGACAAAGTTGCTAGTGAAAAAAGTTTTAGTTGCAGGTTAAAGTCTGATGAACTCTCTCAACTCTCAGATCTAACAGATTGTTAACAATCTTCAGCAGCCTCTCATTTAAAAAAAAAAAAAAAAAAAAAGTTCAAAAAGTTTGACATGGTCAAGAGGGTTCCTGTTACAACAAGATTATTTTACAGTTGAAATCTCTACTACCCTTCAAAATGTGATATTCATAAGTGAACATTATTTCTTGTCAAGAACAGTATAGTTAAATTAACAGACAATCACTAGCAGCCCTGGAGAAGACAATCATGGATGACAGCTCTGCTGCAGCAGAGTGAAAAGAGCTATAATGAAAACTGCTTTAGCCATGGCTATCTAAAACATATTTTGGATTCATGGGTTTTTAGGCATTTAACCCTCTCTTACCAAGTGGAAGTTCACACATTTTCCTGGTGAATCCCATAATTTTCGCTTAGTTTCTGTGTCTGTCAAAGACCTTTTTACACTTTAAAACTTCTACAGAGAGATTCATCCCATCTTTCAGCCACCTAAAAGTCAGACATCAAATTTAAACCAGCCAAATTAGTCTCCTCTCCACCGTTAGCAGAGATACCTTCACTGGTACCTCTGCAGGGATGATTCATTTTTCCTAACTATTGATAAAATGTATCTTCTTTTCTGAAGGCATCTACATTTCTCACATGGTAAAGAAATTGGAGTAGATGCTGTTTTTTGATGTCTACAATTCAATGCATCCACTTCTACATTGGTGTCAACTGCTCAAATGACTTATTTATTAGAAAATTAGGAAAAATACTCTTTAAAGGATGAAGGATGGAGCAGGAGGTATTCTCATGGCTCAAAAAAAGCCCTGGCATTTCCATGACATCTCTTACAATGCCACATTCTGTTGCAATCTCATAACAGCATCACCCTCTTATTATTTTTAATTAATCATTTAAAAGCCAACTGATGTCACAAGCTGATTTAGTTAAGTAGCCAATGGGGTTACTGTCAGATTTGGTCACCTTCTTTTTATTTGGTGCTAACTGAACAGCATTACTGGCAGTAATGCTGCTAATCTGAGAATTTTCCTTGTTTGAGAGGTTTGGCTTCTATTCATGTTCTAATTAAGATGGGAAAGCAATACCTACATAACAAAAAGAAAACATTTCACTCCGAAGAGGATTATTTCCACCAGACTCTATTCATCTTATTCTATATAAAGCTGCTTTATTTCTACACATAACTTGTCTTGACTGTTGCAAACAATATCAAACTCAAGCTTGCATCATGCCAAGTCACCAGAGACCAGCTTCTCCTTAATAAACTTCCAAACCAGTTACTATGCCCATTATGGTCCTTATTGTACTAACTACTAGAATGCATTGGCTTACCATTTAACATATTTTACCACAATACGTTAAGACAAAGTCCTATGTGAATATTTTTTCTTTTCTTTCTTAACATTATACTATGGACTGATCTCCCACACATTGTTAGCTTCAGCTTGGTAACTCGCAGCACCTTTTCATATTTCAAAGCACTATTTCAGTACCTTTTGCTAAGGCTGGAGCACATTTTTTTTGCTCTGTAGCCCTGACCAGTTGCTGTTTTGAAGTGCTCTGAGTTTAAAAATGTTAAAAAAAAAAAAAAATAAAAACTCAAAACAGAAGCTACAAAGGTCAGGGTAAAAGTGACAGTTTATTCTGCGTACAAATGCACTGTACCAACCCAAATGTGTGCAGAGCCACCAAATGTGTTCCACACAGGTGATCAACAAACATAGTAGGTTTCAGTTCTGCTGCCTAAACATGGGCATCCCGTGGAGAGGAGCCCATGCAGGAGCAGGGAGTATGGGGGGAGCTGCCACTCATGGAGGACTCGTGCCGGAGCAGTTTGCTCCTGGGGGATGGACCCCATGGTACGGAGCCGTGTGGGAGCAGTGCTTGAAGAGCTGCTGCCTGTGGGCATTGAAATGGAATTGATCCCCACAGGATCAATTCAGGAAGGACCCCACGTGGAGCAGGGGCAGAGAGTGACGGTGAAGGAGTGGTGGAGACATAGCATAAGGGACTGGCCACAGTCCCCATTCCCCATTCCCCTCCTATGCTCAGGGGGAGGAGTTAGAAGAGGGTGGATAGGGAGAAGGTGTTTTTATTTAGTTTTCTGTTTTTTTTTAGTTTCTCACTGCTCAAGTTTGCTAGTAATAGGTAATAAATTATATTAATCTCCATATGTTGAGTCTGTTTTGCCCATTATGATAATTGTTGCATGATCTCCCTGTCCTTATCTCAACCCTTGAGCCATTTTCATCATATTTCTCCCCCCTTTTCCTCTGAGGAGGGAGAGTGAGAGAGCGGTTGTGGTGGAGCTCAGCTGCCCAGATGAGTAAAACCACCAAATGTTCCTTTCCCTCTCTCCTACAGAGGTGTGATGGATTCTCTTACAGTGGAAGAGACTGAACGTCTTTCAAAAAGATTGTGTATCACTCAGATCTAAACTATAGCCATGATGTCGTAAGAGTGCTATGAAACTCTACAAGCCCTCAGCATGCTGGAGGTCAGATCAGATCAGCATTTCTTAAATTCTTTGGTTGGCAACCTCTTAATCAAGAGGCAACCAAACAAACTGCTGACAATCATTTTCAAACACTCTAAAGACAAGACCAGAAAAGTACTACATAGCGCTTTCATGTTATAGATGGAGAAAGAAAAACAAGCTATCTTGGTTGGTTAGGGAATCAGGGAAAAGAGCACATGTACATGAATTTCCTTTAAAAATCAGAACAGTTCCCCTTTGAACCTTTTCTTTATATGGTTAAGCATTTTTTTTTTATATTGCAGAAAACATTTTAAACTCTTGTATGACACTTTAAAAACTGAACCCTGTTCTTCAAAAATATTCAAAGAGCAAGTGTTAGTGATCCAATCTTGTCTTCCTTTGTACAGCACATTCACTGAATCTCTTGGAAAATCACTTTCTGAGATTGCATTGAAAACTTTAAAGTGTTTCATGCTGCATAATGAAAACAAGAGCTTATTTTTGCACAAAGTAATTAATACCTTGAACACACCTGAAAAAAATAAAATGTGTCAAATGCAACCCCAAAGTTTCTGTGCAGCAATTCTTTAGAGAAAGAGATTTTCAAAGGTCCAGAAAAAAAAATATTTCTTAAGATATATTTTAACACTATAATGTTCACACACATTATAATATTCATATATTAAATATTGATTCATCTCTACAGGCCTCAAGACAAAACAGCAAGGGGATTCACTTTCACCCAGCCTTTCTGTAACATATACATAAAAGTGGATTCATCAGTTGTTCATCTTTCTACATTTCACGACAATTTCAAAGGGGAAAATAAAAAGCTTTCTGCAAAGCCTAAGGTTGTCCCCAACCCTACAAACCCTATTCACAGCTCTCCATCACTGAATTGCCTTAGATACTTCTCTTTCCCAGGTCTGCACATTGTGAAAATTTAATGTTACTGCTCACACTTAAGTTGAGCTCAGGGGTAATAAAACTTTCTTTCTGTTACTTAGGCAGCTTCAGTGGGAGAGTCTGCCCACATAAGATTTGAACCATCCTCAGGAAGATCTCCCCTCTGCTGATGATGTAAGGAACACATCTAGGGCAGCAGGCTAGCTAATTTAGACATCCCAGCTGAACGTTGGATGACTACAGTTAAATGATTCCTAGCACGTCTTTGAGTTAGGCACCATGCCTCTAACCCTTGAGAGGCCTATGTCTCTTTACACATTTAATACATAATTGCTATGCTAATTACATGGGTGTCTAAATACAGTACTCAGAATAAAAGAAAGTGAGTTTTAAAATGAGTTTTCAGAGAAGCAGCAAATGCATCCCACTAACATTGCAATCCTACAGTGCCATTAGAGGGAAAAAAAATATATCTCAGAAATCCAAAAATCTTCACCTGGGTAGCTTGTTTATGCAGCACATGCAACGTTTTGTCAGTCCTTCATAACTGGACCTGTATAAAGTTTCTTAGTTCCAGTATATGAAATATTCTGTAAAAGAAATTCTGTAGCATTTTAGTAGAAACACTTCACTCTTTCTGGAATGCTATAAATATAGGGATAGCTCTGCCTGTTCAGTCAAAAGGACTAGCCAGATCAGTATGCTCCTTTCCAGCAGCAGCCATAAGCAGATGCTAATGAAAGAGAAAGACCAGGGAAGTATGTATAGCACTCTCTTGAGCATTTCTCAGCTTCTGTTTTCAGACCAGGGGATGTTCTCCAATGGAGCTTCTTTCCAAATACTGGTCCATGCCCCCATTTGGACCTCTGGATTGCATCTACAATCTCTTCTGATGAGTTTCACAAATCTACCACCAGCCACAGTAACTGCAATCTTTTTGTGGTCTCTGCACCTGTCTCCTGCCAGCCTCATTGTATGGCCCTTTATTCTTGGTTGCAAGAGACAGTCAGCCCCTCCACCCCATATCATTCACAGCTTAAAGAGTCACAACTGTCCAAGTGTGAAAAGCTCTTGCTTACCTAATCATTCCCCACAGGGAAACTATTCCAATCTCAAAGATCCTTGTAAGAAAAAGCTCTACACATTAAGAAAATGCTTTGTGTATTGCAAACCGGATTAAAATTAAATATGTGACACAAATACAGAAATGTATTTTATATTCACCAGCCATAGAAACACAATTAAAAACCCTACCGCATATCTTTTCAGAATTAAGCAAAGCCCAATGCCTTATCCACCTCTCATTTTAAGTAGTGTTTATAATGATATTATAGTCTTGGAGAAATCTGTTTTTTAAAGAACTGACTTATTTTTCAGAAATGAAATTCATATGAGAATTATTAGTTTAAAACCCTACACAAGCACCTTCCAGTTCAGAGTATGATGTGGAAAAAAAGAGCACATATCTACAAGCTAAGTAGAACTTTTAACTGTGGAAATTGGTTATTCAAATGAGAAAAATCCCCAATTCACATTCATTACCATAATTCACATCAATTGGCAAACAAATCTACTGTTCCAGTACATTCAGAAGCCAGCACAGGCCATCTAAGTCCAAAAAATGCTAGCCACTAGGTGGAAAAATGGTTCCCCCACATTCTCAACAGTTCCCAACCATAACAAAGGCTGCCAAGAAGTCAGAGAAGCCCACAACAGGCGACAGCAACTACAAACATCTGACTGCAAATAAGTAAAGCAAAAAAGCCTGGCCAGAAGACAGTCAAGTAGACAAAACTGTCAGGACTAAGTGGTTCCTGTACAGCACCCTAGCTGACTTACTACAACATCAGATGATGCCAAATGTCTGTGGAAAGGGACCTTAATGACACGTGAACAAATGAACACAGGTCTCTCTGATATAGCAACACCTCTGAACCTAACTGTCCTCGACTACGCCCACTATATACAGCATTCAAATGGACAACCCTGTAGACAAAAGCCTTAATAAAGTATACAATGCTTTGCAATGATGATAGAAGTGTAGCAGTTGACAGTCCCAAGGTTCTTTGCTTCACAAAGCACAGGCATGTTTTCTGTATCAGCGCATTTTCACCATGTGCATTCCCTCACCTCCCAGACTATTGGCCCTAACTTTCCATTTCACAGTAAAAAAAAAAAACAAATCAGCACTCCTTCAGGTTAAAGGCACTAGCATATGCTTAAACTTGGTGATCTTAGTGTTCTGTTGAACTGGAAACAAATGTACCTATGTTCGTATTCAAAGCAAATTTTCAATAATACTTACATCACAGAGAGTGTTGAAATGTTACTTATTATATCTACATTTAATAAATGTAACTTTATTATAGCATAACAAACTTACCAAACTATTTCCTGTAGTATCACTACAGGATAATTCAAGTTTTCAATCTGTGCTTCATATTAACACAATTTTGCTACAAACACTTGATAAAAAAATACATTTTTACTTGTGATTATTCCTCCTAATATGGTGCAAGGACATCCAAACTGGAACATACTCACTTCCAATGAGATATTTTAAAAAGATACGCCACAGCATAATGATAACCCATAAAGTATGTTGAGTTGAAAGGCCGTATGTTGTAATTGTGAAAGATATTCTGAAACAGATACAGCCACTACTGCCTGCTGTTACCTGGCATCCACAGCAAACTACCTGAAGTAATGATCGGAGTCCCACTGTTCTTTTCATTCAGAGGAAAGTTTTTGATTATTTTTGCCTTTTAAATTTTTGGCACCAGTAAGTCTGTAACTTCCAGTGTGAGTAACTTTCATACATGAAGCCAGGTATGAAAGATACACAGGAAATCTGATGCACGTGCCATGTTTAATAAACCCATCTGCATATACCTCCAAGCGAACATTGCCTGGAACCCATCATTTAAAGAGAACAAGAAACAAATACCACAACATTCTGATAAAAAAATTCATGCGACACCCTCATCTAGCAACATCAATTACTTTATCTATCTCCTACACCGTTAGTTGTAAGACTAATAATGCTACTCAGCAGGCAAGGGTTTTAATGAAATAGACCCTGAGTTTCTGGGAGGATCACCTGTGGTTCCAACTCTAACACTTCTGATCAAATACAAGCTTTCTTCCCGCTGCTGAGCAATAGGCTTTTCTGGATCTTGATCAAACATGCCCCTAAGGAGGGAGGGTGTAATAATATGGTGTAAAATATTCAAGCGTATAGGAGAACAAATGATTGTGGTGAAAGGGAGGAGGAGAGGAAGCTGTTTCAAAAATAATAGAAATTGACAGCTTCAACACTGAAGTCACTTGAGCAGCAAAACAAGTTCACGGCAGTTCTTTCAGTAAGCAACAATACAATTAAGCATATGTTAGCCATCATTAATAAACAACATGAACTAGCATAACAAATACTGCCTTACGCTGTTAGAGGCTCCCATTTCTACAAATACTTTCAATTCTGTTCCCCATCTAAGGCTAAGGCCTCAAGTTATAAATATTACAGAACGAATGTCTCCCAGTGAATTTCTAATGAAAGGGAGGCCAAAATAAAAATAATTTAAAAATAAAAATAAATTTAAAAAAAAAGGATGAAGAAGAAACTAATCAGTAGTTACAGTTGCTGCATTCTCTTCCTACTGTTCTTCTGCCTAACTTACCCAAGTGCTGTCTGCTTTCTGCTCCTTTTAGTGCAAATATGAGAGGGGACAAATTGGCTTCCTTTCCTCTCCAGGGAAAAGAGGAAAACTCCTTACTTATTGATCCTTCCAAATTAACCCAGACATTAGTTACCTTGAAACCTAGCAAATTCCAGTCTTAAATTTCCTTTAAAAAAGCTGACAGTGTCCCAAGCTCCAATTGAACTTCATGTTCTAGGGGAAATCTTACCTAATTTTGGCAGGGAATAGGGCACTTTAAAATAATCTTCATAAAATTCAATTAGTCTTCTTGTAATATTTAGAGCATAGTCCCCTGATCCTCTTCGGATTGCATCAGGCCTTGCATACAATCGTACCTGTTAAAGAAAAAAAGCAAAAGACTGATCATTCCAGTGTCTACGTATTAAAGTTCTGCTACCTGCGGAGGTGAACTACTCTAAGGTGGTTGTGAGGTGGCAGGGTTATTCCCCTACAGCAAGATGTAGCTGTCATCATCTTGTCAAAACATGCTGTGGCTAAAAAAATGGAACTTACACAATTCAGGTTAAAAAGTTGAGAAGTCACAATCTCCTGCTTGTTTGTGTTGCCAAATAAAAGAATTAACACTGTTTGCATCAAAATAAATATTCAAAGAAAATGCTTACATGTGTTTGCTAGAGATATGATGGTAGGGTGGATTAGTATAATGGTTCTCTGCCTACACTGAATGTAGGCAAGATGCAGTGGCTCAGTAGGAGGAAGTTCATGGTTTGTTAAAGGCACATTACATCGAACCCTGAAAGTATTAGTAGACTGTGAAGAAAAAAATGATCATTCTCCTTTCTTTTCTCTGGCAGTGACACAGTTACCCTCGACAAGCTACAAAACATTGCAAAACAACCATTTATAAGCTCATTCTTATACACAAACAATTAACATTCCCCAAACCTCCATGACTGCTTCAGGCCTCTGTTTTCAGCAAGCAGTAAGTTAAAGCTGTTTATACAAGTCACAGACTGCTATGTTCAGTATAGAATTGCTCACATATCTGCCTGCATGGAGCACCAAATGTGCTGGTCAGCTCCTATCCAGATGAACAAGGTAGTGCAAAGCACCACAAGGTTATTCATTATGCCCTGTCCTCGTATTCCTTTGCAATAAGGAAGCATTAAATATATATAATATACATGTATATGTATATATACAAAGATGACATACAGTTTGTGACAACTGTTAAGGCATAGAAAGGGGGGCTACTTTCCATATTCCCTCTTCATATGCAGCCTAATGGCTAGTGATGGAAGAAGAGTGTGCTTTGTCACTGGTGGCAGTGGCAGAAGGTCTCTCCCTGCCCTTCATAATGACCTACTGCTTCCTGTGGTAGGATTTAATCCCACCTGGGGTCCCACAGAATGCACCAGGGCAGAAAACAGAAAACATGAAGTGGAAATTTCAGTTTGGAAAGGTTTCTACATGCCCTGTTCTGAACCAGAAAAAAAAAAAAAAAAAAAAAGGGATTTTCAGCTTCAGTGAGAGCACTACCAAATATTGCTTTACTGCTCATTTCCTGAACCAGTTCAGTTACCTAAGTGGAAACCAGATATCGAACCTCAATGCACTGCACCTGTCAATTCAGTTTTAAACCACTACCTGTTTTTATGGGCATTCAGACACATTGCTGGGCTTTGCTACTAACTGTGTCCATCTTTATATTTATACCTTTGTGTCATATTACAGATCCAGTACACAATCAGCCATACACAGTTATGATTGTAAGGCAAAATGGATAACACTGTGTAACCTAATGAGACATGTAATAAAGCAGACTTCTCATAATCACCACCTGAAAGCATATAAAACATTATCTGAACACCTCAAAGTCACTATATCCATTTATTGCTTCCTTCCAAAGTTAACAGTGTCATGTATATTAAACATTCCTATCTGCTAAACTACTTATAATTTTTTAATAAAATAGAGATTAACCACAAAGTTCCTAATTTAAACTTCTTGAAACCTTTAGTTTATGAAATGATGGTAAGAATCACAATTAAATTTGTGATGAACACTGTCGTGTATCATTAAACCTTTATACACAATTTTGCATAATTGCTTTACTGGCACAGTTGACTGTATCAGCGTATTAGAAAAAGAAGAGTCAGCCAACCAGGTATGCAAAAAATCATTCAACTTGACAGTGGCCAAATGTGTCCATTATAAGGATTAGGACAACAGAAGGGAAGAAAATAAAAAACTACGTACAAGAAAAATCAAGGCTCACTGTGGTGCATTACAACGTGTGCCTTTTGACAAATGCAGAAAAGGCATTTAAAGGTGTTTAAGACGGCGCCCAGGTATCAAAGCTCAAAAACTGCAATGCTACAAATTTTCATTTGCTACCTGCCTAATGTTGAATATAATTCTATTTTTTCCTGTAAAGGGCATCTCTGCCTGCCTAGACCAACAGGGCTGTATTGCTTAACACTCCTAAGCTGGAACACAGCTCAGAAATTATCTGTTCTGTTGCCCAGGCCTTTTAAGCTTTGAGGCAACAGGCATTCCCAAAGCATGCCAGCCACTTCCAGATGACAGGATGGCTCCACACAAAATGCAGTTGATGCTGACACTCTTCTACAACAGATCTTTGGCTACTTCACATGATAGTTATTCGTTTGCCCCAAGCTATGAGAAACCCAAGTTTAGCTTCTCCCGCTTCCTTAATTCAAAATTACATGTCTCCAAAAAATACTATAAATGCCTCTTTATAGGCTTTTCTGAACAAAAGAGGTTGTATGCAGGTTTAATCTTCACCTGTCATATCTAATGATTCCCACTATTAAGAAAATAATTCAAAATTCTGTCCAGAAAGAGTTTGAAGAGAAATAAAGGAGTGAAAGGTAACCAGGCAGTGATGGCACTCACACCGGAAGACAGCCTCCTGGGAGCTGGGTCTGCTTCTGCCTTCCACCCAATATCCACTGAACATAAAATGTATGAAGAAACCTTAGACTCACTCTTGCTTCAGCAAATTCCCTCTGGGTGAGCAGAGGGCTGCTGCATGGAACTACCTGTGGCACTAATCATTTGGCTGGCTGTTTCAGGTGATACCTTCTGAGGAGTCTCCCTCAATCACAATATGAGGAGCTTGGTCCAGAGCTCTATCTGAGGGCAGGTACATATAAGCTTGACATCAAAGCCCCTCATTTCTATATGCCAATGTCCTTTAATGCGTATAGGCTCATCTTGGCCATCCCTGTTTTACCTCCAAGTCCATAAAATAGGGAACGTGTTATTTCCTTAGCTTATATGCTCAGCATTAAGCAATAAAGACTGTAAAGTGTTCAGATACTGCTCTGACAAGGAGCTTCAGCAGATAAACCAGAATGAAGATTAAGACACAAGATTTGTGTTTAGCATACTTTTTTTTTTTTCACTTGTTTACTGCTTTCATTTCAGAAAGCAGATAAGCTGCATTACTTTGTAACTAAATATGTTGGACTGAACAACAGTGCATAATTATTACATACTTTCCCACAGGCTGTTTGATCATTACACTAGAGAATTTGATTTTACATTAATTTAAATAAGAAAACAAACAGATAATTTTCTGCAGGGTCAGACCTAAATATAAATAAAAGTAGTACGTGTTCTGCTATGCAAGATAAAGATGATTCTAGCTTATCTGCATAATTCATCACCTACTGCAATGGCACAAGTATCTGGACCACTCACCAAAAAAAGGCTGAGTATGGATACTCACTTCGAAATAACATTATTTTCTGATTTCTTCAGCTCTCTTTTGTATTTTTGCTCCCTTAACCAGATCTTAAACACATTCCTATACATGTAAATCAGAATGACATATCAGACTTGATATAAAGGGAAAGTCTGGTGTTTTTTACATCTTGAGCTTCATTCTGTGAGTAGAAAGGTGCCCTGGAAGGCTTGCAGACAATGATGCTTTTACAGTAAGGGTGGTCACCAAGACTAAACCAGCAAAACCTCTTCTTGAAAGCATCAAAGGCATCTGTTTATCTCCCTAACCCATAGTAGAAACTTAGACCCTCCCTTTAGAAGACTACTTCCAGCTATGACTTAGATAAAAGTTAGATGCTTACAGTAAATGTACTCAATTTTGGTTCCTGATCTTGTCTTCCACCCAAATCAGTAGAATTAGCTATTTATATCTAGCCATGTACCCACGAGTGTCTACACAGCATCTCAAGATCAGTGCTCATGGATCTCTGGGGCTTGGAGCTATACGGGCAATGCTAGAAATAATTCTTCATGCCATTAATAACTACAAAACACATATTTAGAAAGCTGCAGCTGCAAAGTTAAGTTAAAAAATGTTTGTCATAAGTCAACCCACACAAACCATTTCCTCTTGCATACCTGCATTTTTTGCAGTCCTTGATTATATAATCAAATGCTGTCTTTTATTGCATGACTTTTGCTTCTTTTAAAAATGGACAGTTATTTGATTTCCCTTTATTACCCTTTTTACACAGTAACCTGCGAGTATGCTACTACCTTGCAAGTATAAGTGAAGCTCTTTTCCACAGGCTTTGCAAGATTAGGTGATATTAATATTTTCATCTAAGAAAATGGAGAACAAAGAAAGACAAATTCTGGGTGCTTATTTTGACACTTCTCAGTGTCAAGTATACTTAATATCTTTATTGCACATGTTTAAAGCACTGTTCCCATTATATCTTACTGCAGCAGTGAACACTTTACACAGCTTTGAGTCTGGTCACAGGTGTCTTAGTTTGGGTATTAAGAAAATTAGTTACACAAGATTAGTAACTAAATGAGACTGTGTCAGTTTATGTAATTCACTCAGCATCTCATAGCAGCTCCAGTGGCAGAGGAAGGGAGGGAACTAAAAGATGGCACAGTCTCACAGCCACCTGACAGCCTACACCAACCTCCTCCCAAGTATCGCGATAGATGAGGCAGGGGCTGTTGAGGCAACAGGCATATTCATTACAGTGGTGCTGTCCTGATGTCACATTGTTCCTCATGTGTCTAAATGAGGCAAACATAGGAAAGATTTTGTACATGATCATTGTAGGAATTATATTTTCATAATACCTATAAATACGTGGACAAACCAAAGTTCACGTGGTGAAACAACTGTATAAATTCTGAGGTGTGATTTTTTTCCTTCTTTCCATCTCTATTTGCAATTAACAATCTTTCAACAGAATTTCTGACTATTAAGAAAAAAAATTCACCCTCTCATAAATCTCTTGAATGGAACCATACTTCCTACCATCAGTCTGAAGTGCTAGATCTGCATCTTCAACCCTACAGCCCAGACCTTCCTTTCATTTATAATGTGCTATTCTTCTTATACAGTGCAGCCATGGATGCAGGAGACACGGCACACTTTGCCAGAAATCATTTTCACTTTTGTAAACAGCAGAGCAAGAAGTTAGAGTTCCTAAATGAAATTGCTGCACTGCGTATTTTCTCATTCCTTTCTAACATGAGCAAAACAGTATTATTTCCCCTTTTTCCTTTCAAGAAACCCTGAGCTAAGTGGAACTTTAAATGATGGCAATACAACAATCATAATCAGATACCATCATGGAAAAAGATACCATCATCTTTAAAGACTAATTAAGAAATATTAGTAACCTAATCCAGGTTCTTAGAATGACTTTGGCAGCATTATCAACTAAATCATAAAATGTTCCTGAAACTGGTATGGTAAATTCCACATACCTGTCATAAGTGATCAATGGTCTCCTCTGTTTTTAGTCAAAAGTATTTGCTGTAAAAAACTGCACTTTCAAAACTATTTTGTATATATAGCAACAGCTTCTGTAGTATCTTTTAATATTTCAGTATTTGATACAAAAAATATGTCGAAGTAATTTAAAAATATCTGTAATGCCAGGTCACCAAAACAGATAAATGTGATTGCAAAATGAGAGCTGTTTCCCATAGCAAGGGACAGTTTTGATATATGCTAATAAATATGTAAGAGATTTAGAACAAATCACACAGAGCCAAAGCTAGGTTATTAACTACTGTGTATGAGAAAAATTCTTCTCTCTGATGCAGGTAAAAAATATTCATCAAAAAGAAAGTTAACATTAAAAAAAAAAAAAAAAGATGTCATTATTTCATAAAGGTTCAAAAAAAAATGTGAATTAGTAACCATATACAAGGTACAATGGGTGAATTCTGACAAGTACAAACTGTAAATCGCGATGAATATCCTTACTTCTGGTGAATATGATCTCAGAAAATGTTTCCAATGTACCAAGGACTACTGATATTAGTTCATAATAAACTAAGGAAGGAGTTTAGAAGTAGAACTGTTCTATTTTGACATTTTAAAAATGCAACTGTTTTTTTTGGTTTGTTTTGCATTAAAATTCAAGTATGTGAAGAAAGAAAAGGATGAAAGGGATGAAGAATGGTAAGAAAAAACTACAATCATTGTTTTTCATTCTGTTAAATATTTTGGGTCAAACTGAAGGCTTTCTTCTGTTCTGCTTTGCTTTGCAGGTAGAAGGAATATGGAATACATCCAACATTCTCGCCACAGGAAAAAAAAAAAAAAAGTCAAAATCTATTATTCTTTTAATTTAATTAATTAACATTTAATTGCAAAGGGACTGTTCTCCAACCTCCTCCCTCTGTAGGAATTCACCAAAGATGAAGTAAGACTGGAAAGAACCTAGGTGCTTTCCCTCTGGCACTAGGGAAAGGCACAAACAACCTTGCTAGAAGTGCCCCAAGCCTGCCCATTTGCTTCCCCGAGGAATTAAGAAAGCTCATGACTTGGCCAGAACCAAGATGTCACAAGGAAAAGGCTTGCAGGCCTGAAGTGTGTCACACACTACAACCCACCTGTTATTTTAGAATTAAATATCCACTTGTACATTTAAAGCCTACTCTTGAAGGCATTCATCTATATGTCACCTTCTTTTTCAGCTTGTGTATTCCCTTTGAAAAACCTTCACTCTTGCAGTGGAATTACCTTCTTAGGAGAGTGACACCTTGTTTGATATCTAGACATATTTTTATTCTTTTATTTATTGCAAGAGTGAGGAAATTGTGCCATGAGGAAAATAGCTCTCTGCTGCTTGTAAGCAACCTGACAAAGAATTTAGACAGTGATGACCACTGCTTTATCTCTGCCACAACATCAGGTATAAATTTGCTGATCACGATAATGCTGTATATTAGTTTACTCCAACAGATAACAGATTCAGTTTTCAAGATCTACACACCCTGAATTAATTCTGCAAGCCATATTTTCTTTAAAATTTTATCCATCTTTTCCATGACTTAAAACCACTCCAACTGCCACCACTGCCTTCACTGATGCCCTGGGGGAGTTACAGCTCACTGGAAGAGAAATACTGCTCCGAGGGAATAAAAAGTACCTCTGTTAGCAAGGGAAGGCTTGTGAGAACAGATGGCTCACTGGGCTGTAATGACCTAACACGACACCTGTTGAACTCAAGGGAATGACTTTTAACTACAGGGGCTTTAAATCAGGTTTCCAGAGGAGACAAGGCATGACCAGCTCCAGCCCTGGGCTAGGGATACTTTCTCCAAGGCAACCTTTCACCACCAGCAGCTGCCCTGTCTACAGTGTGCGTTTTCAGATCACTTAAGAAGTCCCTGTTAGGCAATGCACTGGAAAGGGGCATACTTAAATGCCAGTTCTCTGGTCACAACTACTTCAGATCATGAGAAGCGGGAGCACTGGCTGGATCTTATATCACATGTGCCATAAGGAAAATATCTCTTTGCTGCCTGTAAGCATCCTGACATAGAATTTACTCAGAAGTGGCCATTGCTTTTATCTCTGGCACAGCACGAGGTACAACAAGGCTAGCTTGGATGTTGACAAGTGCAGAAGAAGCATCTAGAATCCCACCCCTCCATTTAAACCAGCCCCTACCATGGACAGTTCCACACACTTGACTACACAAAAACACTTTCTAAGGTAAACCCATGCAAAGCCTTAACCTACATCACACCACATAGGGCTATGGGACTACAAAAGACCTGAATCTACCTCTCTTTCTTTTAATTTGGCAGCATAACAGCATTTTTCTAAGTGAATGTGGCTGATGTTCCAAAGATAGCGTCTACTTTGCTACTGTGTATACCTTCTCCGATTTTTCTATCTTTCATCCATTTTCCTAGTTGTATTGAAGTTTGAATAGTCTGAGAGCAAAATGAGAATATGGAAATTGAGCCAAGGTCAGATGACAACCTTAAATCATTGTTTTCTCAGACAAATATGGATTAGGTAAAATGGTATCAACACAGGAACCCACTTCACAATTAAGGACAGTTTCCCTTCCCACCAACTTCAAGAAGAATTAAAAGTAACTCTGTCAGGTGTTTCAAGCAGCTCAAAGTGCTTTCCTGTTGCAAACAGATGTTTCTGCATATCAGCTGGTGTCAGCAATACCACCCTGGGAATAACGTTCGTTCTTTAATCCCTTCCTCAAAGCCAGCAGACTACACATGAAGCACAGCTTCTTGGGAGGCCCCTACAAACTCACTCCAGTCCTTTGTGTGGCTATACCCAGAGGCTCAGCCCAGCACTGCTACATCTGGGGTCTGACTACAGTGATTTAAAAATCTCAGTTCAGGAAGGTACTTATGCATACGTTAAATTTTAAGGATGTCTTTAACCTTAAACATGCACTTAGATGTTTCAGCAGGCCCTAACATTTCAATAGAACAGCAGCTTACAAATTATATAAAGGGTAGGTAATAAGTCTTATGGTCTTTATTTGAAGATCTGCAATACTTCTGCAGCAAGTGAAAGCTGCAAAGCACATGCAGTTCCACTGTACCTAACAGACATGATTACTTTATAAATTGAGATTGCTTTTGTGTTTAATTTGCTCACTGACTGTACTTTAGGTACAGGTATTGTTTTTATTATGTTACAGAGATAAATGTTCATATTTACACATTTAATAGAGAAGACAAATGTCTGGATGCAGCAGTTTTGCCTGCTAACTCACTGGGTCACTTCTGCAAATCTGACATTGCATCTCAAGTGAGTTTTCAAATCTGATAAATTCAAAAGACTTAACATTTTGACATCATCTTCTCTACAGAAGCAAACAAGCTCCAAGCCAAGTTCTACTAAGAAACAGTATGAATTGTTTCACCTGAGTGCATAGCTCCATATATTTTGTGTGTTCAAATACAATAAACATTACAACTGAGCAAGGATATACTGATGAGTGAAGGAAAGAATGAGAGACAGCTGGAGTGAAATATCAAATCTGATGTAGTGAACAGTTAAACTCTATAATGGGGAAAAATGACAAAAATAAATGCTTTGTTTCAATTTCCTATTCATTATTCATCATGGACAATACCCAGAAGAGACTATACAGCAATGAAATGTGCTTACTGAATACCGAAGGGACAGCTCATCTTTGTAAGGAGAAGACTTTCCTCCAAACTCAGAGCAGTCACACACAGCACTGCTCTGAGCCTTTTTGGATATAGTTATAACCACAAATATTTTATTAGCTTTATGGCTTTTTGTTTTGTTTTCTTTTTTGCCATAAGAGTTCAGTGACCTGATACTTACTAAGGAAACATTCGTTTGCTGGAGGTTGGGAAAAACTTTTTTTTTTTTTTACTGTAAACAAACATCACCGCATCCTCATTAAAGACAGCTTTAACTGGTTTAATAAGCCAGGTAAAATAATAGAAGTCATCATTAAAAGTAAAATATATATGAAAGAAATAGTTACGGATGGACTTCTACTGGGAAAGAGTTTTCTCTGGAATCTAAAAGCAAGCACAGAGGTACCTGAATATTTTTGCAGGACAGGGGGAAAGAGGCTTTGGGCACAAATGAACCTGAAGGAGAAAGAAATAAAAGAAGCTTCTGGAGTCCAGCTGACAGAGAGAAAATGAGGAAGATTAAGCAAAGATATTGTCAAGTATTTTCAGAGTAAAAAGAGTTTCATGCATCTTCTTTCCAAATAAGCATGACTGTATGGGAGAAGTATCTAGTTGCCTCATCAATTTCTCATCTGAACAGAACAAATCCAAGTGTTTGCTGACTGCTTAAGCCAAAGGTGCAACAATATATTCCCTCAGGAGTCAAAACTGTCATGCAGACATGCTACAATTTCTAACTTGAGAAGAGATCATAAAATACTTTGGAAAGTTAATGAGCTGCACTAGCATATAAATCCAACCAGTGCTCAGCTGGCATAAAATAAAATACTATGTCACTGACCACAGTGCTATTAGACTAATTTAGAGCACTCGAAGATCTGTGTTGTATTGTTGAAATGGCTCAGGGACAGACAGTGAATGTGTTAACAACTAACGTGTAGTGAATGTAATTACAGGTGCCACTGCATAGCCAGCTAAGCCAACTAAGACTGCCACGATCCTACTACTACACAGCCATTCATTCTCAACTCTTCCAATAAGTCAGCACTAGGGTTCATTTCCTCTCACAGTCACATTTCAACCAGGTGAGTAGACTAACTACACCAACAAAACATGCACTATCCAGGCAGCCAGCTTCCCCACCTGGCCACCCTTGTTAAGTCAGTGCCAGAGCCAGCAAGAGAAAGCAGAGGGAAGAGGGGTCCATGCCAGACTGGATGGAGATAAATTCGAGTTGCTACAGAACTTCAAGCCAGGAGGAAAAAAGTCACAATAGTGGGGAATTCGGTGCCTAAATTGCTGAGATTAGCAGTAAAGTTCTTCCCAGTTCTTTGTAGAAGGTGAAAAATCAGCATAGCTTTAAGAAACAAAGCACAAAGACTTACATTATTTACCCATCACACATAAAAATAAAAATTCTGTATCACAACACTTGTGGTAAGATGATGGGAGAACAGCTTTGTCTTCAAAAAAAAAACCTTCTGCAGTAGACATATCTCAAAGTTTTATGCCAGTTTCCATGTCCTTTTAGTTTGACTGAGAAGGTATTGGCATTTAAAAAAAAATCATTCATTAATTCATTCATCACTCAATTCACTCAAAGCATTTGCTTCACACATCATTCATAAATAATATTATAAATAGTATTTTATCCATCCTTGGATATAAATATATGTGTATATATATATGTAAAGAGTTACATGTATAGAGTTATAGAAGACCACAAGTTTAAAGAAAGTGCTAACAAGTGACCTAAAACATTCGACAAGCTACGCGGCAAGACCAGATTCACCTGGCTACTGACTGCTCTGTTACAAGCACACAGATGTTACCTTAGAGCAATTCCATTTGAAATGACAATCTGCAACTGTTATAACTACTGATTTATATTTTAGCACTGTCTAGAGGCCATCAGCTGATAACAAGGCTCCACAGTGCTAAGCCAGTTACATAAATAGGAGCAAGGGTTGACTGTTACCCTCAGAGCTTTCTGTCTAAAGAGAGACAGGCAAAACACATGGAAAATATACTGCTATTGTCTCCATTTTAAAAGTGAAGGATGCAGAATGATAGATTTTATATCAGTAAGAAAATCTGGACAAAAGAAATGAACACAAAATTTGAATATCCTCACTGCCCTCAACTGATGAATCATCTTTTCATCATAAAACATAAAATTACTTCTCTTAAAACACTTTTTCCTAGAAAACAACACTTTTTCCATTAAAATAAGTAAATAAATAATAATGTTCTCAGGCCCTTTGGGCACAACTTTTTTTTTTTTTTTTAATAAATGGATCTAAAATATATCCCAAGCTGCAGACTGGGATCCCTGAAACTCCTCAACTTTAGAAGAGATCTTGAAAACTGAAATTCCCTAGGTTTAGTCATGTCCAGGAGTAACCATCCCATGCCCTTAATAACATCTTTTAAGACTATTTAGCTTTAAAGGGAAATGATAGTTTCTTACTGACTTAAAACAAACTACTTCAAGAGTTTACAACTAAATGGTCCCCTACAAAATACATGTAGCCACTAAGTACCACTTGTCCAAAGAAGGAAGGGAGGAAGGGAGGAAGGGAATAGAGGCAGACTGTACATGGCAATACAAAGAAGACTATGGCAAAGGCACATCAGTACTTTCATGTTTTCTATGAATGCAGCAAAAACACAATGTGAAGTCTGGTGGAGATAAGTTCTGCCACACTCATGATATGTTTGCACTAAATTCTGATCTGTATTAAGGAAAATACAGATAACTTGTGATAAAGGGAACATGGCAAAGTATAGCACTAAGAAAACACATTTACTCAATGCGTGTCTTATCACAGAATCACAGAATCACAGAATCACAGAATTTCTAGGTTGGAAGAGACCTCAAGATGATCGAGTCCAACCTCTGACATAACACTAACAGTCCCCACTAAACCATATCCCTAAGCTCTACATCTAAACGTCTTTTAAAGACTTCCAGGGATGGTGACTCCACCACTTCCCTGGGCAGCCTGTTCCAATGTCTAACAACCCTTTCGGTAAAGAAGTTCTTCCTAACATCCAACCTAAAACTCCCCTGGCGCAACTTAAGCCCATTCCCCCTAATGGCAAAGAAGCAAAAGAAACACAGGGAAGTATCTTCTGAGCTTAAAACTTAATGGAAAAACTGTTTGCAAGGTAAACAGATTGCATGCTAAACAGTATTGTAAGGTGCTGCACCCTTTAACCCTTTAAAACTTGGCGCTGAGGCAAGTCAGTGCATCATCAACAAATCTTTGCACTATGCTGACATAAGCACATAATACTTTTTCAAAAGCTGTACCTAACCCTTAAGAGTGAGAAAAAAAGATGCACATGGGAGATTTTGTGCTCTGACTAGTATAAAATAGGTAACAAAACAAAAAACAGGTTACATCAATAACAGCAGCAACCATTTTAACAGTGAGAGTTCCTTCAGGCTAGAAACTTGTCAGAGCAGAGACACACCATTTGGCCAGTAAAAGCAAAATCCATAAACCATAAAATAAGGAAACAAGAAATCAGAATTTTTCATATGGATATACAGTAAAATCCATTAAAAAAAAATAAATATTAAAGGCTCTGTTGAATGTAAGAAACAAATATTTCAAATGTGTTTAAAAACCCTCTAAATCTACTAAAAAAAATAAATAAAATAAAAAATATGAATGTGCTAGAAGTATCCAAGCACTTTTACACAACTAGCCTCTGACAAAACCATGGGCAGAACTAGAACTACTTCTGCCAGAGAATATAAATTGTTGGAGTTGGTTACCCATCAATAATGTCTCCAACCCAAAGCTAGAGGGAGTCCAGCCCCCTTCTGGGCATACCAATCTCAGTGTAAAACATGGGAATTAGAAAAAAAAAAAAAAATTACAAAGGCAAATTACAATTATAAATAGAATAAAGCAAAATAGAAGGGCTGAGTCAATTAGAACATTATTCCTATCTGATGACTCCCATCTGAGAAAGATCAAGGCCACAACCAAGGATCAAAGTGATTAACCACCTAGCCAGCAGCCAGTAGAGATGCAGATGAGAAGTGGCAGATCATACACACACAAAGAATCTGAACTGGCAAACAGAGGATTTTTGCTGCTTAAGAGAGGAGCTGCAAAATCCAAGTACTCTGACATATGCAAACTTAGACAAAGATGATAAAGAAGACTCAGGGTCATGTTGATTATTATTTACAGAACACATAACAAAATATGAATTGTTTATATTAAAATGAAAATATTATAAAACACTTAACTGCATAATTATTAATTAATCCCTTCCAATTCCAATTAGGCACTTCCAATATATGAAAAGATCAGGTGTTTATGATTTCAAACCATAAGATAACCAGATAAGATATGGTTAGATCTGGATCACCATCACACAGGTTACCCAAAATAAAGCAATTTATTGAGCGCTGACCTATTTATTCATACTGACTTGCTGGTTAGCATTAGATTAATAAAGTTCCTTTATAACAGGATAATGTCTAAGAAAAAACGGGATTAGAAACCTTCCTTATGAAAAAAACACCAAACATTGGAATGATTATTTCCCTGTGAAGCTAACTAGCACAAAATGCAATGGGGTTCAACAGTTTATGGTAAGATTGAAAGAAGAAAAATATTTCTGAACTAGACTTTCCAAACTTATTTGCTGCAAGCAAGGCAGTCACACCACTGGCAAAACTGAACTTGTACTAAAGCTTTAAGTCTTGAAAAGCCAATCAATCAGGCAAACATGAAGCCAGAATTCTGCAGCATTTTTGCCACAATCATTCCTTCAGCTCCTAGCACAATAAACAGACTGCAGAGATTTATTCCTTCGCTGACAGTGGAGCAGATCGCCGCTGTTTGAACAGGTCTTCCTTCTCTTTTCTCAGCTGATGCAGAAAGCTATTCCCCTGCTTAGCTTCCAGCTGACATTCATGTCAGTGTAACAGCTTCATTAGTCTTTCTTTTTAACACTTTCTTTGAGCCTAAGATAACATTCCCTCTCATGAGAAATACCCTAACTGCACAGCACCAGGCAAACCCTGAAAATGGCAGGCTTTATTTGCTCTCATCTTATCCATACCCACAGAATAAACTGTTTACAGCCGGAGGATTTGCACCTGCAGGTATCCATATTAACAAACATTAAAACAAGTTATTACAAGCAATATCAACAGTGTATGGGCAGAATGCAAGTGCATTTCCACACTTCAGCGGGTATTGACATGGACAAATGTAAAATCATTTGGAAGCTTTCATGGGATATAAGCACTGTAAAGGATAAAGTGGGGACTTTATCTGGAAGCTTTCTCTAGGTTCAGTGTATTTCACAACAGCCCTCCAGCAGCTTTTTTCTAAGTTTTTGGTGCTTGACTGCTGTTGGCAGGGCAGTGGGTGAGAAGGACAAATGATCTGCTCCCACACCACAGCCTCTGTACTTAGATTATCTGCAAAAAGTATCAGCGAGGAGTAGGAGTCTGCTCTTGAAAATTTGACTTCTGTAAGACACAAACTGCAACTAATGACATGGGGATGGGAGAAGGTTATTAAAAGGGAACAAGGACTGAAGGTGCTAGGCAGAGAAGTATAAGCTAATACTCAGTTGAGACCCTTCAGATCTGCTTATGAAGTGAAGGAAACTGCTACCAGAAGCTTCTAAGCAAAACATCTGTATAAATATCACTGGCTAATAACTGCTGCCAGTTTTGCCTAAAGCTCTCAAGTATTTTAGAGGCACTAGCAAAAAGCTATCTACTATGCTTTTCCCATGAGGGTCTTTCAAAGCCACTGTCTCCTATTAGACAGAACATAGGGGGAGGAAAAAAAAAAAAAAAAAGACGATGAGGGAACATGAAAGAAATCCCAGAGAGCAGCATCGCTGCTGGTTTCTGTGCTCACAGCACTGATTGATTCCTTCTGAAAAGAAAGGCCAAAGTTGAAAGCCTTGCCTGGTTCAAGGACCAGTCAATCCCATCGTTAGCACCTAATAGTTAGGATTAAACTTCGGGGAGCGATGCCACAGCCAGCTCCCAGCTGATGCACTTCAGGGCCTCCTGAACACCACGCAGCCAGCAGCTGCTCCCAAGTGCCTCTGTGCATTACACTTACAAAAGCAAACAGGCCTTCGGACTTCTACAGCTGCATTTGATCTTTGCTCAGCTTGCTCATGAAAAAATAAGAAGGTTAGTAGGTCACAGATTATGTTAAACAACTACTTGGGTACTTCGCTTCTGGTTTTCTTCCTAACAGAAAGAAAGCACCTCATTACTGGCAAGTAATAATAATAATAACAACCCACAAATCACTATGGTGAGCTTGGTCACAGAAAGCTGTAAGCTTTCAGAGGAGAGGGCACGTGGAGACAGGAGTGACCACCGCAGCAGCCCAGGCTGTCCTACAGAGCAGAGCAGGGCATGGAGGAGCTGACAAGTGGGCTGGCATCTCTGCACTATGCAGTCCTGCATCACATGGAGACACGCATGCTGCAGAGGCTGAGCTGTGCCTGAGCTAATAGGCCTCGACTCACAGCACAGTAAACAACCTGGGACATGATGCTCTGCTGACATTGCTGTCCCACTCTTGTTCCAGAGGCAGCTATATCAGCACCAATTAAGGGATCACCATGCTGTACTTGAGCTGTACTCTGCTCAGGATTACTCATCTCCCCCTACAAGAACAGATGTGCTTCATTTTACACCAACGCAGGAATGGGGTCACGTATGAGCTGTACAATAGCTTTAGTCAGCTCAAAAGCCATCGTTCTCCACATTTTTTTCCATCATTTTCTGCATCTGGACACCATACCACAGACCCTGAAGCATCAGGAAAGGCTGCTCCATTGGTCTTCTCCAACCCAAGTTTCACTGATGCACTCGTATGCTCTGCCAAGCACACTCACGCAAGACCCTAAGAATTGGCTCTGAATGATGATTTTACTTCAACATTACTGCTGAGATTGCTAAGGGGTTTTAAGATTCTCGAGCAATAGGCATTCTGAAATTTCTAGTATAGCATCAAATGAAAAAAAATAACCATTTAATAGCTGGCCTCTGAGTTCATAAAAAGTGAAGTATCATTACATGCTAGAAAGAGCAGGTATTTTGGAACCAACTCCAACACCTAAGTCACTGAGGGCTCCGTAATTATGGAAACAGACAAAGTTACTCTAAGCCACTCACATTAGAAAGCACAGAAATGATCTGATATCCTTCATTCCCTTTTGGCCCTGCAGCTTAGAAAGATGAGCCAAGAAGGCAAGTACAAGATGAAGGGACTGTCTACACTGAACACTGCAATGTTTAAATGCCTGATCTGTGATGTGTTTACTTCCATGATTGCAGCATGATCACAACCGTACAGTCTCTAAATTTATGAGTGGTGTTTCTGCACCTCACCTTAGTGGTCGCTTTACCTGCCTCTGCTGGTTTCTATACCAGTAGATCTCCTAGTTGTACATTGCACTGCATTCATATAGATGTATTCAAGGACTTAAAATCTAGAACAATATCAATATCAACTCAAGCCCTTAAGTACAGGAAGGGATAGAAGAATATGACCCTGTGAACAACCCTGGCTCATTTATAACTCTCCCATTATACAGTTAGTGGTATCCCGAGTTCAATCTGTGGTCACAGAAACAATGCCTCTGACAGGTTTGTACATTTTAATATAAACCATAAAAAAAGAGCTCTGGTTCAGACGTTTCTTGTACACTTGGGATTCCGGAATTTGTTTACTCAAATGAAGAAGGTAGAAGGGAGAAACTCAGAAAATAAGCATATTTTCAGCTGTACGTGGGGATTGAAGGCCATTTGCAGTCATCTGTGGGCCATGATAAACAATATAGCACATTATACTGCCATAAAACGCCATCCAGAACACTGAATTTTAACTGGGAGGGAAGGGATTTTATTATTGCTATTATTATGATTATTATATTACTATATTGCAAATAGGTACTGTGGAGACACAGCATCAGTGATTATAGAGTCTGTGATTCCACAGTCAGCTATTCGAAAAGAAAATTCCAGCTTGCAAACAGTTTGCAGATGTTCAAGACTACATTCATTAAAAATATATTGTCAGATCCAATCTGGAACAAAATGCAAGTTTGCAAAACTCTTTCAAAGTTGTTGTGGATTCCTTTTTGTTTTCATTCCAGTATAAGCACGTTCTAAAATGAATTATGTTTCCATTGTATATTTCCCACAGACAGTGTAGCACTGTACCAATGCATAATAATTTGAACTATGAAAATTATTTGCAAATAACACAGGAAAGGTATTATTATTATTTATTTTGATAAAATCAGATTGAGAATAAGTCTGTTAATATTATTTTTATACTATTTTCAATTATAAATGTAACTTGGTCATCTGAATACTATCACTGTAACCAATAACCCTCTCTGGTAACTGGTTTCACCACCCTGGGGTTTACCTGTCTGCATTCCAAGTTCCATCTCTGATATTTACCTAGCTGTGTAACTAATGAAGAGGTATGAGAAAGTCTGCAGGCAGATAAAAATATGAAACTTACAGACAGAAGTCAGCTTATCCAGGGATTCAAGAAGAAAATACCGACACACGATGGCATAAAACCATAGTAGGAGGAAAAATAAAAAGATAGTTTAGCTGGCCCCACTGGGAATCACCACCTCCTGTCATCAGTGTGATCAGAGCTGGTGGAAGATGGCAGCTCAGCACCACTGAGGGTCTGTCAAAAGGAGCAATGCAGGATAATTCTTTCCCTCCTGGCTGCTGCCTGTCTGGTCAGCAGAGACTCTTTAGGTGTCCTGTCAGCAGCTATGAGCACACTAACATTGAGCCTACTAGCTCATTAACTCCTACGCATCTTTTGTGTGTATTATCAAACAATTCTTTTACACTTTTCAGGTGAGTATATCCCACTTGCAAAATACCCAGGTAACGATACCTGAACAAACCAAAGAGGGGCTGTAACAGGCCTTACCTTTACAACAAAATTCCATTACTCACAAAGCCAGTAACTGAACAGACATTAAACACTGTCATACATTTTCTTACGACTTCACAGAATCAGGACCTCTATTTTCACTGCTATCAATGAATAACAAAGTCATTTATCTTTATATGAACTTAAGAATAAAATACAAAATACATATATTTTACTTAAAACCCTGTCTGAGGTTAGCCATACTGGGCAACTGTGCATTGCCAAGCACTGATTTGATTTTCATTATACTGTACTGACGGCAAAGTCATTTATCTTTTTTCAGCTCCCAGTCTCCTTTTATCTCTCTTTCTTATGTTTCTGTATTTTTCCTCTATCCTGCAGTGTTACTGAATGCTGATGAGCAGAAAATGGTACAAAACCACAGACAGGCTCTTTCAGTTGAAAAGCTCAGGTATGGAAGGTCCAACTTTTATTCCATTTTGGGGTTCCCACAGAAGCTAATATTTAGCATTGTCCAAATATATAGAAATTGATTATTTATTTCACTAGCTGTCCTCCTCTAGACAAGAAAGACTTCCAGACAATGTCATGATGTGTCTTTCATGGTTCTAATATTCTCTTTGCTAGGAAGAGGAGAAGGGAAAGACAAAAAAAAAATCCTTCATGTCTCTGCAGTCTTGGATGTTGTAACAAAAAAATTAAAGTGACCAATACAAAAAGTTTTCCACCTATCAAAACCACAAATTTCCTTTTTTTTTTTTTTTTTTTTCCAACTTGTTACATTTGCAGATCACCAGCATCCCCTAAAATTCCTAAAATCATGAAAATACAAAATAAAAAGAAAAAAATCTTCCTGGTCTTCTAGTACTTAGGCTTTAAGCATCACACTAGGAGTGCGCAAACAACTGACTTTTGCAATTCACAAGCCAAACTTGCCATTCTTAACTTGTCAGTACTGACTTTAATTTGTCATAATGCTGTGTCCTACCAAAACAAGAGTAAAGTATTCCATGTCATGTCAGACAACACCTTCCTTTTGAAATAAAGCGGAATGTTCCATATCCTAGGATTTGTTCAAAAAATAAATGTAACAGAATTATAACCACAACACTACAGCTTGTGGTTACAGTGATGGTTCAAAAAGCAGAAACCTCAGGTGTCTTTCAGGTCCCAAAGGTCTCTGTGATGTATGTCTGCATACAAGATGGTGTCTGTGCCTCCACTGTATGTCAACAGAGATCTGTTCAACAGAGGCCTAAAAGTGATTCAGAATATTCCAAAACAGATACACCTATGCTCAGCCAGCTGCATCTGACTAAAATACACTCAAAAAGTACTATAGATGGCAGTCATGACAACTGTCTTGCAATTTTTAATGTTACTATACTTGTCACAAAGCAGTGACCTGAACCCTAATTACCTATGACTTCTAGTAACAAACTTTATATTCTCTTTTCACTTGTCCAGGCCTATGTAGCATTACACTGTCAAAATCTTTTTCAGCAAGACTTTACAGTAAAGTTTTTTGAAAGTTTTCTGCCACAAAACAGAATATGCAGCTGGCATTTTCTTGCTAGTCATAAACTCTTCTGCCGCACCATCACAGATAAGCAATAAGGAATGCATCCAGAATTGACACGGACACATAATCAGAAAAGGGTGCAGTCTGTACAGAATTATTCGGAATAGTCATAGGTACAAAATGCTGCAGGTGGATCTCATGATACTGAGTGGCTGGCTGATAAAATGGCAGATGAAATTCAACACTGGTAAGTGCAGAGAAATGCAAATGGGCAAAAATAACCATAACTATACATATACAGTAATGGAGTCTAAATTAGCTATAAGTCAGGGAAGAACTCTTGGAGTCACTCCCTGAAAATGTCAGCTCAGTGCTCAGCAGATATTCAGTAGGCAAACAGACTGTTACAATTGATTAAGAAAAGAATAAAAAACAAAACATCATTATGCGACAGTACAAACTCACATATGTAAACCTTGAGCACTGCAGGCAGTTGTGGCACCACCCCTCTCTCTTGTTCAGAATATCAAAACAGACACTGTAGAACTTAAAAGGCAGAGAGAAGGGTGATAAGAATAAGAAGAGATGGGAAATGAATCCCATACAAGGACAGATTAAGTACTTGTGAGTTCTGAAAAAGGACAGATAAACCATCTGTAAAACCAGGGCTGGTGCACAAGAAGCAAATGAAGAACAACCAGTTACCGATACTTGCAACAAAAGAGGCAGCCAATGAATATGTGGAATAAATGCACTTAAGACAATAGACATGTATGTAAAATACAGATCTTGTTGCAACCAACTGCTGTGAGAGCAAAGCGCAAGTTTCCCAAATGGATGATGTACATTCATAGAAGGCCCTTTGGTGGCTAGTAAACTAGTGACCCTTGTATAATTCCAGGTCAAGATCCCCAGTAGCTGGAGTCGAGGTGTAATAGTCCATTGGTTGTCATCTCAAAACTAGTCTCCACACAGGACAGGACAAAATATCATCCTCTGTAGATGTTCTTACAATAGGAATGTTTTTGAAAAGACTGAAAACAATATTTCAGTGTAATCCAACACATGACTTATAGGCCAGCTCTGGCCCTGGGACCCTTGCACAATACTTCTTCCTAGTGAAAAATACAGGTTTTATTTTTCCAACTAATGTGACCAAGCCAATTAGGCTCCAGAAAATAATTGTAGTGGGTTCTTAATAAACAGGAAGGTGAAGTACAGATAAATAAAATGGTAGAAACACCTCACTCATGTGGAGGGCCCCACTTGTAATCAACACATACCTGCACCTGGAATTAACTTCAAGTAATAATCAGAGCAGTTTGAATTTGAAAGTGTGACAGTCAGAGATTCCCCAAATAATTGTATAGAGAGTTTTATGTTGCAATTACCCCCATGATTATGATAGCATATCACTAAAAAGGGTAGTCGTGCATTTCCACCTCTTCCCAAATTGGGTCCATGGACTACCAACATATTGGGTAAGATGGTTCAGTTAAAAGATTATTAAATTTTCTTGGCAGTTTCACTTTAGATTAGTGCACTGAACAGGCTCACTGTTTAGCCACTGACCATTAGATCCAATACAAATGATATAGCAAAAGTGTGCAAGGGAGGGGAGGAGAAAACTCCATTCTGCAGCAGCTTTCAGCTGCAATGCATTATATACAACATGACGGTGTAATCTAAAGTTCATCAACATTACTTGAACTTTTCCTGCTTTATTGAAAACACAGGAGTCCTTGGACTTGAAAGGACAATGAATCTGAACTGACTAGATGCTACAAGGCAGCCATGGAAGAAGAAAGACAAAGACACAAAAATCTATGGTTAAGAGTTAGGTGATAGAGGGGAGCATGTACAAGTTTAGCTGAAGTAGTTCAATAACTACAGAAAAGCACTTCAACTTATAAATGTTTACCATAACCATTATAGTAATTCAACTTTATGAAAACACCCCAGCAGCAATAAATCTCTGCATTAGAAAGGAAGCATTTTTCAGAGCAGATAGGTTCTGTACAGAAATTACTTTTGTTCTTTTCTGGACTTTCTCAGGTAGGTATTGCAAGGTATTATTGTACTGATGACTTCAATTAGGGAGTAGACTGAATAATCAAATACATGTAAATACTTCAAATGCTGCTAAAGCACATATCAGATATACACATATACATATATACACATGTATATATACACATATACACATATATACATATACACATATACACACACATATATATATATATAAGACTACTCAGGATATTTCTTCTTACCCATCAATCCCTGAATAACAGAACTATGAAAACAGGCAACTCTACCAGCTGCACTATGATTCACCAATCCTTTTTATCCTCACAGTACTTCATGGTAGCATAATCATTCCCAGTCATGTGTGACTCATCAAAGTATTTTGTTTTAAAGACAAGTGTTAATAATGTGCCCTATTGTAACCACACAAATTACAAATCTTAATTTCCATACCTAAATTATGCTTTCTCTGAACTTTTTCTGCTGCTCAAGCAGCTCTCCCATATGAGCTAGTTAGGTGTTTTGAAGTTGTTTCATAGTGATGTGTCCCAGGCTTTCTCAGAGTCAGCCTTCTTCATCCCCTTTCACTTTTTCAAGTCTCATTATGCTTTCCACATCACAGTTTTGAAAAGGTTCATACTAGGTTCTTAACTCCAAGCTACCAACATATCTTCTCTGTATGCCTTAAAAGGTTTATCATGGCCAGAAGCTGATACAACTTTCTTGGCAGACAAATTATATAAAAATTCCTATGACAACCCAGAATGACCAATCCTCTGTGGATCACCACAAGCTACGTGATAGAGAGACACAAGTTTCAAACTCTCTTTACTAAACCAGGTTATCACACACTCCCAAGGAAGTCATCTTTCTTCTATGTTGAGGCCCACTAACTTTAGTATATTCATCGCTATCCGTGACAGCAACAGGCATAACACTTTTGCATAGAAAACTTAGAGGCTACTGTATTTCAGAACCTTCTGCATATTAAAGAAAAATAAATGGGGGAGTGGCTTTTCATTGTAGTTGGTTGGTGGTTTTTTGTTTTTGTTTTGTTTGTTCAGTATTTTTAAACTACATACTAAAAGCAAATACCACTCCATATTTCAAAGGTGGGTAAAACAGCAGGTCACAATAAAGCATACCAAAGACCACAGCCCCATGGAGAAGCCTAACTAAACCTCAGAGAACCTGAGAAAAGTCTCAGGTTCCAGAAGAAGCCCCAGCTACATACTTCTAAAGAAACAAAGGGAATGGAGAAGAAATAATACATATTCCTTTCGTAGTAAGAACTAGGATAGCAGATGAGGGAAATTATTCCTTTAGTCTTTGTAAAATCCTTATTTACATCTTCTCTGTCAACAGTGTTAGCCAAATATTTAAGTATTTGTTTTATGAATGTATACACACTTATACATACAATTTCATATGAAGCAGTACATTATCACTCATTGACATTCCCACATACAAACCAGGCTTCTATCTAAATTACACAGGTCAGACTAAAAACTAGATATATATCAAATTTTCTCATCAGGTATAAATCAGTCTCCTTTTTCTTCTCCTGGTACTTAAAAGGAAACAATGAACTTACTCCAAAGCAACACTATCAAATTTTTAACATACAGGAACTTTTCAGTAAAGTAAAACCCACAGCGTGATCTACTGTTGTTCAACCATGGACTGTGATCTAATTAGCCAGAGGACTGAGAACTACAAGAAGCACATATGCAGTTCGTGAATGATTCAGAAAGTACACTTCTTTCTTTGAAATTATTCCATAGGAATTTGCTTTCTTTCTTCCTCCTCCACCCTTTATTCCCTTCTTTTATCTTTGCAAACCAAGGTACTGCTTGCTGTCCTGAGGATACAAACTCTAATTGAGGTTCCAAGCTGCCATGACTACCAAACTGCTTGCTGCTCTTGAGAAATGGGGGGTAGGAGGGGAGAAAGTGTGGGTATTCCCAGAGGTGCCCCCAATGAATGCTAATAACTACCTCCTGCTTCTTAGGCCCTCCCTAGCTGTAGTCACTTCAAATAACATTATTAGCCTTCATGTTCTGTCCCAAACCACCACACAGCTCCACTGCATGCTGTTAAACAAAACGTGTCGCTAAATATTTTTCGGGATAATCCACTGCGGGATAACTTTTTTAATACACATTAGGTCATTTACCCTTCAAAGAGAAACATAATCTGCTTTCAAATTATGCTGTTCCAAATAAGAAGATAACGGGCTCAGTTCTCATCTCTGGCTGCTCTTGCTATGTCTCAACAGCACAGAACAGACAGAAAGCTGCCAGGAAGGAGCAGTTGAGGATTTCCTAAGGGTATCATTCCGTGGAGCCAAGCCAAAGCAGCTGGTTCTCTGCCACCTGTCCCCGTCCTGCTGTACAAGATGGGTGCCAGGGGAAGGGGCTGTGTGCTGTGCTCAAGCACTTCAGCAGCCACCATGAGAGATATAATAGATTCAAGAATGAAACCACCACCTGCAAGGCACGTAAGAGTCCCCACAGCGATGCCCACAGTGGCAGAGTTCAGCCTGTGCAAAGGACCTCCTTTGAGAGCAGCAGGGAGGAACACATAAACCAATGCAGCCAGACTTCTCCAGCCCTGGAAAAGCATGTTCACACTATGAAGCTGTGCTATGCCAGCATCTGATAAAAACCTTCTGAGCATGTACCTGAAGTGTGAAAGCACCCAACTGGAAAAATCGAAAGTGTCATTAACACTACGGACACCTTCATGTAAAACCAAATAAAATGGCTGGATCCTCTACGAGTACAAACAGGCGTAACACCACAAACCAGAGAGCCTTTCCCACACTCCAGGCAGCAAAAAAAATAAATACAGAGATAAAGCAAAAATAGGATGAACATTGTGGAGGTTTTCCAACACTAAAAAATCAGGTAAAAGGCTAGCCTACAAGGTGAATGTTACAGATATGTGACTGTCAAAAACTGAGGGGTTATACTGGCAAGAGTTATGAATCTCTAAAATGAGATGGCTATAAAAACTGGAAACAAATAGGCTAAATTTCTAGTTTCTGTATGAAAAATATGATTAAAACTTACCTAAACCCTAGAAGAGAGTCTTGTCTATAAATAAATAAAAGTACACATCACTCTCCTCCTTCAAAAATACTGTATCTGTCACTCAGCTAGATGTCAACTAAGACACCTGCCTCAGTAATCCATTTTCACTCCACAGAGCAGTGACTATGGTGGGTATGCAGGATAAGGCTGGTTTGACTGACAGGTGTTCAGGCTGGTGCAGGAATGCATGTACCTTTATGTTGTCCTGCAGTGAGATGCCTCCTACAGATTGTTCAATGCTTCATTTTTGCTTTTCTAGGAAGAGCATGACTCTTACAGTAACATGTTAATAGAGTCTTAGTACTTCAGTGGGTGTCAGAAAGCAGAATTCATGTTGATGCCAAGGACAGGGACCTCAATGAATAAGTTAATGAAGTCAAATATGACAGCAGAACATAAGAGGCATACGAAAACATAAAATAATGTAGCACAGAAAGCAGAGCACAGATAGAGTGTTCAGGTTTAACTATGAGTTACGTTGTCACAGTACATACTACTAAGCATATGCTCATTAGGCCATGAAAAGAAAATGAAACAGTCTTTCCTCGCTTCTCCCGCTCACGATTTTGGAAATGTAAGGAATTCCAGGGACTTTTTCTACTCCTGTAAGCAAATAGCAAAGAAGTACTAAGAGTCCTGGACCTATCTTTCTTGTCATTAGCCAGAATCAACCTCAGATGCATCAATGCTCTCTAAGGCACTGATTTATAGTCAAGCTTCTGGGCTGACGCTTGTCACAAAAATCACATGCACATCTCTCTCCACTGTTATTGCAAGCCTGTGAATTAACCATGAATTAAGAGACCAAGTTGTGCTTTTTTTTTCCCCCGATAGTCTTCTTGCTCACTACCTCCAGATACTTAAGGTTGATCTTCCCAGCCAAAAACAAAACAGAACAGGATATTCCCAAACTCAAGCCTTTCAACTCAATAATATTCTTTTCAGAGTGCAGCTGAGAATTTGTTAATAAAATAAATATCACATTTAAATACTGCATGTACTACAAGTGCTGACCAAGAACATTTTTTAAAAGGAGTAAGCACAATACATGTGCAGTGTTTTCCTAGGGCATTCAACTTGCAAATTCAACCAGAAATCAATAACAATGGATTGCAAGTTTGCAATTTATGTTTCTAACGGATTCCCTGGCATATTCAGTTTAGCATGAATGCTGATCACATAGGTTTTTGTTTGTTTTGGCATATTTTGTAGCTACAGTATTTAAAAATTAATAAACAAAAAGTCATTTTCAATATACAAGAAACAGAATGGGTAAACAAATATTGATGTGGTGAATCTAGAAAGGCTACAATTTCTTTGGATTACTAATGTACTAGGGCTTCCCACTTAACTAAACAATTCACAATAGTAAGAGCTGAAGTGGGTAAAAAAGTATTTGTAAAGCCAGCCTTTACTGCTGTTACTACAGAGGAAATTTCATACAAGAAAAAAAAAAAAAAAAAAAAGGCACAAACAACTGATTTGTTCATATGTGTGTATGCTTTTCTAGCTCCATATAACTGCATAACTCCCATCACATTCTTTGTGACATGCTTTTTCATTTTTCTTTTTCAATTGTTTGAAAAATTCTTTTCCCACAGGGGAATACATAAGCAGGACAATTGTGGTGATGACCAGAAATTAATGAGTATCATCATATCATTATCATAGCAGCCTTTGAGGACAATGTTAAAAGTCAGCATCGTATCAGGCTTCAGAAATAAGCCTGGTGCTTCCTGCATTAGCTGCTGCTATCCGTTTATCAGATACATGTGTGGCCTCCCAGTGGTGAGTGATGGGCTAACAAAAGTTACTTTTTACATATTAGGTAAGTTTAGAAAGCAGAGCTCAACTTTGAAGCCCAGTAAAATTTAGGTTGCAGAGGAAGAAAAATTAATTTTAATTGAGGACTAATTCCACTTTTGATAGCTAAATCATTCTGCCGTAGCCAATTTGCTCACCCACAAAAAACTATCTGGTATGTAATTGCTTCAATGCTGATTAATAAATAACAACTGATGGAGAGACTATTTGCTGGCAGCTAATAACCAGCACCTGAAGAGAGGGCCTAAGGCAGAGCCTCAGGCCTTTAACCCAGGCAGTCATTAACTGACAGAAAATGATTGGTCTTGAGGTCATTATTGCTATTACCTACAAATATTAATATATTTTTCAAATATAGAATAATTTTCTAAAAGCTACAGGCTGGACCACACAATAGACATGGATTATTTTAGAGAGAACTAATGTTTGCTGGTTGTTTTTTGTTTTTTTTTTAGCAACTAACAAATGATGGAACCCACTAGATAAAGTTATTCTGAGCAGTCGTTCAACCTTTGTTTTTGTTTGTTTGTTTGTTTAACTATTAATGAAAATCATGTCTTCAGTCTCCTCATGCTGATCGCCCAGACTTCAAGCAAACTGCCCTGCACATGAAGCCCAGACAAGCTCTTCGGCATCTCATGAATGGTTAGAATCATGACACTTCTTCCTGTCTTAAGGACAAGTACAAAGCCATGCTCATATGGCACTGAACCTAAAGTAACAAGAGCTGTGTGATGTTCACTGATCCTGACCTACCTCTGCTTATGCGATTTCATTCACAGGCCCTTTCCAGGCAAGAAGATTTTTTCACATGTGCAGAAGCAAGTGACTACTCCTGCATTGGTGCCCTTTTTGAGATCTATCTATTTCAGTGATGCCAAGGCAAACTGAGGGAGTCTCCCAAACACAAGCTTAACAAAATTCACTGCAGAGACACTGATGTGGACTCTCTGCAAATCAGCATTATGGAAGCAGTAATTTTCTTATTTTCCTTTAGCCAGATTATTACAGCTCCACCTCACTGGTCAGGATAAGACTTAGCTGTATCAAAGTACTGAATTAAGATCTTTACTAACCAGGAGCTTGTGATCTCTAATTATGTCTGAGATAAAACAATAACACAATAACAGCAGTGCAATAAAGCTTGGCCTTATTCCAGTTGCCTCTTCTCATAGATCTTTCTTAGCCTCAAGGTCTTTCTCTGTATCATGACAAATTACTCAGCACTGATGACTGTACAGTAATGTTTAATAAAACTAAAATCAAGACCCACCCAGCCGTAGAGCTCTCCTTAAAATGTCATGTGCATGGATTCAGACACCAAGTGAAGGACTTACCCTGCACAACAGAACAAGCTCTGGTCAGGCCCATACACTGCCAGTCCTGCAACATATGCTATGACCAGTTTGGATACGAGCGGGAGCAGCCAAAGTGAAACCATGCAAAATTCTTCTTCCAGCACTCCCCTCCATCAGCATTCCTCCTCCCAGTCATCATCACCCAGTCTGCCAGCCGCTTCTCAACTGCTAATCACTATCACCAGCTCCAGCACTACCTGCACATGCTCTTCTAACCCTTTGACCCAGAACTTTTCCTGAATCCACTCCTTGCCACACACTTTTTCTTTCTAGCAGATATTTGCCCTGACAAGAACCATACGCTTTAAAGCTGCAAGTTGTCACTTCATTTCCATAGTTATCTCCACACCCCATTCACAGCAGAAGAATGATAGAAGATGAATCTCCCTGAAACATCTCTTTCCAGCAATGCATTCATCTCCACTGATACACTCTGTCCCTGAGCACTCACTCCTTCCACTAACTGAAAGAGAAAGAATTAGCAGGGAAAAAAAAAAGCAAAGAAGAAAAATAAACTATGAGACAGGTGCAGGAGATAGTGAGTTTTTATGTTCACCTGACTACAGAACAATAAGAAACAGAGGGCTTGGAGAATAGAAGCACAGCTTAACATGAAGTAGAGTAAAAATCAATCCAGATAGGGAAAAAATGAAGCTACAACAGTAGCAAAATGCCTGGTGGATGGAAAAGACAAATAAAGACAATAGTGAAGACAAGAGATGCAGAAATGATATGCCAGACATTAAAATGCAGCCAGCAATATCTTGCTTTTAAGAATTACTGACAAAGAACATACATATGAGGTGTGATTAGGAAACACAACACACAAGTAAAAACAAACAAGCATGTGAAGGTAAGCAGAGTCTTCTCGATTATTTCACTGTGCAAAGATGACAATACACAGATCCCATGATTTTCACCGACTACAGCTGGCACATCTGCAGTGCAGTAGAAAGCTATACAAAGATCAGCTAAGCCTGTTCGTAAGGATGTCCCTGTTCTATCAATGTAACATTACCCCAGGAAGCACCCTGGTAGAGCTACACTGCTCCCTAGCCCACAACCGAAAAGGTATCTGCACCTCAGTCCCTTCCGCAGGAATCAAGCTGCACTCAGAAAAGGCAGTACCAATTATTTGAATAATTCCTTATAGTCCCAGATCTGAGCAACAAAGTATATAACTGTAATGCACATAGAAGGCAATTCTGCTTTTAAATTATCTGCTTTTAAATTACCTGCTCTATAAGGGATTCTGATTCTGATAAGGCCCATATGGACTAAGGAGTTATGCTAGTGATTTACATACACAGAGCTGTGCTTGTACAAAGCACAACTTGTCTTTATAACATGGTATGTATTTGAATCTCATGCTTAGGTTAAGGTTAATTTTGAGGTCAACATCACTCTTTGAGAAAAAAATGAACAGTTAACATGTAATCATTTTTGAAGAACAAACCTGCTTTTAATACCACTGTTTCTTTTATTCCTTGGAGAGTTTATCTACCCTTGACCACAGCAGTTTAGTAAGATTGGTCAGCTGAAAGAGAGATGAGATTTTAAAAATTAGCATGCTTTCAAAATCTGAGAAGACATTTTCCCCCATACTCTTCAAACATTTTGTGAACCAAAACCAAGCTCATGAAAGCACAAAAATGAAAGCAAAAGTACATGCAAGCTGAAATCTTTTAGGGGTCTACAGAGCAAGTATAATGTATGTTGCGTTAATTGAAGAAAGGTTCCTCCACGCAAGAAACTGCCCATCAAAATGCTTCATCATGGGGGTTAGGTTCTTTTTCTTGAACATTCCTTTATTATTAGGAGATAACTTATTTTTTTCTTACACTTATGTTGACTTGCCATGGATACTGGAGCAAGAAAGCAACTTCAGGGAAAACTCAGGAGTTTAGATTGCACGTCCCAGGAGTTCAGATAATTTCAAAAATTCACCTAGGTAATGTACACAAACTCCTGGGATTGCAATATAAAAGTCATGAAAAGATGTCTTACCTCAGCAGTTCATCCGAACAAACCCAGCTCTAAACTGTTTACCGTAAGTTCATACAGTAAAAGATACTCTTTCGACAAATCTGAACAAGATGAACAGACCACTGAGAAACTGAAAAATGGCAAAATATATGTAACCAGTAATTCATTGTAAACTATTTTGGCATTCCTGTGACATTAATATATCTCTGAGGTAGGGACACTATGAAAAAAAAAAAAAAAAAAAACAAGAGGAACAACTCTAGACTTAGAGAATTTTATGGGATAAGAGACCATTTCAAAATATATAGGCTTTTGGCCTACAGGTCTTTGACAAGATGATCTACTAATTTGCGCAACTGCTGGCACAAAGTTCTGTACAGCTTAGTCTGGCTGGAGGAGTGAGCTTACATATGTATGTCTGCACGTGCTGAAGAAAGACTCAAACACAACCAAGGCCTCAGTAGCCACAAATTCCTACCAAATTAATCCTTTATGTTCTCTTTGGACTCCTCTTAAATCTAAAGACTTGAGAACAGTTTTGCCAAGTATCAGAAATGCAGAAAGTAACAGTAATTGTCTACATGACATGAGCATGCTTCTGTCTTCAGGATATCAAATATCCAAAAGCAGCAGAAGTCTACAGCATATGAGCTGCAAATAATGCTACTAGAACATGAGATTCTCCGTAAGGCGAAAAGGAAGTAGACTGTGTCTTTCAAATTCATGGTTCATCCCTCATCTTGCATGTATTTGCTTACACTGATGTTGGAAGTTGAACTCCTTCCAACTGTTTTTTAGATTACTATAGGACATGTCAAGAGTGACATAGCACAGGAGTATCATGCATGATGAGCTTGCAAGTGTTACATTGTATTAAAGAGCAAGGAACATAAGACCAAGCTACTACAGCATACACCAAAAACTTCCATTTTACAGGAGTTCAAGGAGAAACTCAAGCAACCACTGCTTGCTAAAGCAGAGGAATAACAGATCATTCTTAGCTTAAGACCAAATCCTTCAGTAGGAAGAGTACATTACCACGAAGATCAACTCCTACCTGGATAGAAGTCTGCTTAGGTACTGATTGATAAGGAGTAAGAAATGGCCTTAAATCCTAGCCTGTTCTACTTAGCTCAGTCTTCCAACTACTACAACAGCCAGAGGTAACCAGTTTCTCATCCCAAGAGCAATGCTTCTTGTCCAGATAATCAATCTGCAGCTAGCAGCACTAAGAACGAGGCATCAGCTCCACCATTCTCTGTTCTTACTTCTTTGCACTGGCATTTGTGCAATCTTTTTCTAAATTAATTCACTGAACTGACAGAGAAACTTATTGGCTTAAAATAATAATAATAATAATAATAATAATAATAATAATAATAATAATAATAATAATAATGCTTTCATTTTTCAAGATAATGATTGAAATCAGTAAATCAGCTCAACTAATGGTTCAGCTAGCCCCAGAGCTGCTGCATGGGAAGGAACAGCAGGTCCCAACCAGAAAAAGCTAGGAGCCTTTCCCCTTTGGTACCTTTGGTGAGGTACAAGACCAGCTCAGCCACCACAGGTGACCACTGGGAGTGGTCTTCAGCAGTTCCAACATTCTTACACTCCTAGGGTAAATCATCCCAGAGAATCACTTCCTAGCCATGCTTCTCCCTCCCCTTCAGTGGGATAAAATGACAGTGTCGTAGTCTGTTGGCCATTATAGGAAAGGGCTCCCCGGTGTCCTACCCTGCCGTTTCAGTGATAAAAAAATTTCCTCATAACTTCAGTATGACCTAAATGAGGGTTACCAATAAAAAGGTCTGAATCTACCCTCCCTCATCTTCAGCACAGCCCTGAATCCATACTAGTCTCAGGAAGTCACACAAAAAGCAGGGCAAAGAACTGATTTGGCTGAAAACATATTCACACACTTCCATATTTTTTTTTTCAGGTCAGTTATGAGCCATATTGTACAGCTATGCAGAGGTGAGTGCTGGCACAAGAAGGCTAAGAAAATGTTTGGCTCAGAGAGGGTGGGATCCTTCTACAGCAGCTGAATGCTTAGGCTAGCTAAAAGTGATTATGGAGACATTTCATGTCTTGATCAACCACAGAAAGGAGGCCTGCAGCCCTTCCTTATGCCCCCAGGCTACAGCACAAATTTATAGAGCATTTGCAGAAGCACAAATTTAAAAATCCACTTTGCTCAGGCACACAGCTAAAACTCCAACCTAGCCCCGTGCTTCCAAAAGTAGCTCAAATTTGTTATTCACAGAAACTACGAAGGAAGGGTTTCTCTGTATGTACACCTGTAAAATCAAGACGACAGCACTGTGAAATATTCTATTAAGCTGACAGCATTTCTCATGTATATTTTGGCTTGTTATACAGTTCTGTGCTTGATATTTGTAAACAAAAACAAAACTGACATAAATAAAGGATTTTTCCCCTTTTTTTTCATGGCATACTTCTTGGAACCATGCCATATTTAGAAACAACAGCTCCAGAAAGTCAGTGCTTCCACCAACCTGGAGCTCCACAGAAAGCAGATAGAATGTAAAGTCCTGCTCTAAAGCATGCCCTGTGATATGAAGTACTTTATTGGCCTCTCAAGTTAGCACACAGCATACCAAGGGTCATGTCGGTACTAAAGGAAGAAGACTAGAAACCTTTCCAGTATTACTGTTTTCTTTGAATAAAGTCCAACAAATACTAGTATTGAAAAGGCTGTAGGAAAAACAAGAGAAAACTTCCTCAGAAAATCAAAGTGAAAAGGCATACCTGAAAGCTTAAAATTTCACGAGGCAGACACACCTACTAAGCTAATCAATTACAAAAAGTATTGAACAAATCAAAAATTTTAGATTTCAGGTTTTAGTCTGGAGAAGAGGAGGCTCAGGGGAGACCTTATTGCTCTCTACAACTACCTGGAAGGACATTGCGGGGAGCTGGCCTCTTCTCACAGATAACTAGTGATAGGACTAGAGGCAATGGCCTCAAGTGGCACCTGGGGAAGTTCAGGTTGGAAATTAGGAGAAATTTCTTCTCAGAAAGAGCAGTCAGGCCGTGGAACAGGTTGCCCAGGAAGATGGTGGCATCACCATCCCTGGGGGTGTTTAAGGAAAGGTTGGACCTGGTGCTTAGGGACATGGTTTAGTGGGTGACATCGGTGGTAGGGGGACGGTTAGACCAGATGATCCTGGAGGTCTTTTCCAACCCTAACGGCCCTTTCCAACCATGATAAACCTTTAGAAAAGGCCACAAGCAGTATACACCATCATTAAATAAACTGCCAAATTTTAGGAATGCTAATCAAAAAGGTTAAGTATTTGATGTCATGATCCCTTACAAAAAGCAAGGGTTTTCACAGTTAGAAAATGTGTGTACAACATCATAAATACTTACAACTACTCCACTCTTGGTGACAGTTTCCCGGTACGTAAAATTGCACACTGCCCAGGCTAGGTAATACGTGGACATGAGAGGGGTCTGCGAAAAGTGATCTGTAACCCATCCATCTTCTTCAAAAACAGAAGTTTCAACTGGCATGTTGGACAAAGATATATAAGTTGCTTGATGCCTGATGCTGATTTTGAAAGTGGCTTTGTAGATGGGCTCATCGAAGCAAGGAAAGGCTTTTCTGGCATGAGTAGGAGAAAACTGCGTAACACCAAGAAACCTGGAAAAGAGGCAAAAAAAAACAACAAAGCTGTTACCGACTGTGACCAGCACTCTATTCACAGACACACTAAATACAACATTGCTTGACTATTGTGGTTTAACAACAAATGCAACAGTACAGAGTGTTTGAACACTGCTTTGTCGTTGTAGCATTTCTTAGCATGAATTCTTACTACCTGTACTGTAACACAATCAATATAAAGTAACAGCCTACAAATTTGTAGGAAATTTGCAGGCAGCACCCTGATGAATAATGAATAATCCTTCACCTCATATGAAACTTTGGGTTCTCACAGCAATTCTGTTCTATGTGTGAAAAAAAACTTGGCCAATATTGGTCACACAATGCAGAACAAGTAAGCACAGTCCTCAGTTAAAGCCAGAATTTAGGAGCCTTCAGGGGGCTCACTCTGCCCCGAGACACTGACAGCACACTTTGCCTTTCTTTGGACATTACAACTTATGACCACATCACATACTCAAGAGGGTCGTTGTTTTCCACTGCTGATTGCTTCTTTACTGGTTGCATGCAGGTCTGAGACACACTATGATACAGCACTAATGTTACTGTGCATGTCCAGGAAAAATATTCTGGGACCTTTGCAAAATTACACATATAAACAAATGATTAAAAAAAGCACAAAGTAGTTTAGCATTTTTTCCAGATGTGCTTTTCTTTTGTAGTGTATTTTATGAAGAACAAATACATGTTGTTAGTTAACGGGTTAAATCATGAAAAGATCTCCAAAGAAGTCAAAGGCATTTATTATACCATTGTATAGAATGGGAAAGCTTTAGTTTGACCAAAAGAAAGAATAAAAAAAAAAAATCTGCAACTGCTTGCTTTGGAACTAAGTATATATTAATCCAGATATGGAAGAGGAACATTTGTGGGTAGAGATTTTCTCCAAATTTACACCATTCAGAGAAAATCCATGTGGGATGATCTCTCTGCAGAAACAAGGAGCTACACTTAAAAGGTAGAACAATGGGGTTCAATGGGAATATTTTCTGGAGGCACGCAGGACAAGAAAATGACTATGACCTAACTGCGTAAGCGCAAGTATGTAGGCTTTTTGAGAGGTATTGAATCATGTCTCCATTTTCAAGGTTCCATCAGCAAAAATAACCATGCAATTTTAGATACCTGGTAAACATTTGTCAGAATTTTAGAGGTTGATTAATCATCTGTTATTCCTCTGGAGGAAGAGGACAGGTGGATATGTTTGATAAAATGAAAATGGTGGGACCTATTATTAATTAGTCCATAGGCATTAATCTCCATTACAATACTCTTAAACACTGAGGGAGAAAAAATAATAGGCAACTTTTAAGGAAAACAAAATATCTATTTTTTTCCTAAAACTTCTTGGGTTTAATAAATATTTAGTAGCATTCTTTTATAAAAAAAAAAAATGAAGAAATAAATGTCTTGAAATGTTGCTCTTATCTCGCTATAGCACATCTATGCCTGATAGAACCAGATCATTTCTTGGTGAAATGATCACCTCTTTCAGAGGGCTAATTTTCTTTTTCAAGCATGATTTTTTTTTCCACCATTGAAGGTTTTACCATTGGTCCTTTGTCTAAAACAAAAAGCCTTACTTGGTTAGTAACTACTGAAGGAATTCAGTATGTCGTATTCTTTTAACTAACCCACATTTTTTAATGAGACAAATCATAATTCTGCATAAGGTTGCTAAATATATGGTAAAAAGTTGATGCCAGGTATGCCAGTGTTAATCCAAAAAAAAAAAAATCCATTATTATCAGTGGATTTACACTAGTGCAACAAAGCCAAATCAGCCAATTAAATGAAGCAAAGCAACTTAATTTATATGCAAAGTATTTCAAGTGGACCTGATTCTGCATTCTAGGCACACTCTGAGCAGCTAGGAGTCAACAGTAGCTTCAAGTGAGCATGGAAAACTGTACCTGCCTGTTATTAATAAAGCAAGAATGATGAACTTTCCTCTGCAATTAACAATTTTAATGAGCTCAGACAAACATGTAAATGCATACTTTGGGACTACTGTATAAATACAGATACTCCCCCAAAAAAGGAGTATTTTTCTTCCGCTTTTTGGAGACTGTATCAGTAGTCTTGTTATGAGTTAGACCATTGATATAATCTCTACACCACAGTAATAAAACCTGGTAAACTCTGCAACTTCTGTCTTCACACAGATAGATGCATATATCCAGATAGACGTAACTGGGCAAACATCGGGCAGTCAATATTTCATACTAAAAATACACCAGCTACCAATAACTGTGATATTTATAACATGTGCATTACTATCAAATATTGATTTGCTTGTTGTGCCATAAAGTAAAACAAGCAGAAAGTTAAAAACTGCTTCACAAAGACTAAGCTGTCATGCATGTCTAAAATAAAATAGTCTGTGCTTATCTATTTCTCTCTGCATTAGGAGGAAAACCAAGCAAAACTACACCACACTGCAAGTGAAGAGCAGGTTGAGTAATTCATCCATGTCTCCACATACTTCTCTGGGCACTGACATTTTTATCTCCAATTCCCAAAAATATCACCATAAAAAGTTGTACCTCTGGGAATGACAGCCTTGCAGTCTCTCTTCTCAGCATACCCACGGCAGTAATTTGCAGGTATTTTAATTCTACCTCATCTATTAAAGGAAGACGTGTGTTTCCTCAACAACCTATCTATTTTGACATCTTAGTTGTTATAAGATGGAAGAATATGTCTGTTTGTTTTGTCTGAATGATGTAAGTTTTTCTTTCTTTTTCATTTATGTCAAAGTCTGATATTCATTTAAATCATGTGTGCATATTATTATGGTACTCTACAGTATCTGTATTAAATGTTTGTTGATTCGGTAATAGTAAATTCTGGCACATGATGCAAAATAAGTTTGTAGCTCATCACTTGTGTTTCACTTTTCAATTAGAATACTAAAGTTTTCAGTAAGAAAATAGATACTACTATGAACATCTAAGGCTAAATTAAGAGTTTCACCTATGAATAGCACAGTAAATGAACTAATTTCACCAAAAAAAATTATAAAGTGAAGGCATTACTATGATTGTGAAGGCTCACAGTTAACCAGTTATTTACTCCTCATGTACAAGAAAAGTTGAAAACAAAGTTTAAGACCCTTTCACAGCAACCACTACTCAAACAATATTGTTGTATTTTAATCGAATATGAAGATGTCAAAAAGCTAAAGTTCTGCTGGAATATCAGGGTCCCTGAGGGCATGAGAGGAGCCTTTCTGTCTATCACAGCAGAAACTCTCCACGTTTAAGGGCTACAAATGGTTATATGCATTACATTAAAAATGGGTTATTAATCAAAATGCAAATTGCTGCACTGCAAGAGCACACTCCGAACAAAGAAGTTTCGTGGTTTAGAATGTGTATTATTTATTTTATATCAGTGAGTCATTGTTATTAAGCCTGTGACAGTTCAAAAAGAAAAACGGTATTTCTATTAAACACATGAAACTGTAACCATGAACTGATTACAGTTTTATAAACAGCATTTTACTGAAAGAAGTGTGAGCTGCTGTAAGGAAAAACTGCCAGAGATTTCAGGATAACAATGCCGCCTTACATAAGGTAAGGATCTTGCCCAATATGACTTTATTCGAGTGTATTAAGGACAAAATTATTTGTACCTGAAAAGTTACACAAGAAGCACTGGGAAGCATGTTCGACTGTTGCCTTCCACCCTTGTGCCTTAAACTCTCTTGATGACTCTAAAAAAAAACTTTTTTTTTTTTTTTTTAAATCGTAACTGGAGCATTGGCATGGAAGTACAGTGCGGTAACTTTGGGGAAATGTCACTGCAGCGGCAGCTTGGCAGTTCAACTACTTCCACATAAAGCTAAGATGCTCAGGAATGCTAACAGTTAGATAACTTCTTGGTTTTGGAAAGTGAATTATACCCCCTGCTGTTACCAGTCTTGTTTTCCGATTTGCCTGTTTCCATATGGGTCTGTTAAAACTTCTGATTACCCACTCACTAACTCCTCAGTGACAAAAGGTATTTTGCCTGCACTTTCTCCCACAGCCGTACTTTTCCAATTTTTCATTTCATTTCACTGCAGTGACACATCACACAAATAACTCCAATCTCGTTCTCAAATCCCACATCAGAGTGTTTAAAACTGTCAATAATCACAGTGACAAAGGCATGTTTTAATCCAAGGGTTGTAGATTTGAGCTGGGGAGCTTGCTTTTTCTGCCTGACTTACTTTTTTTTTTTTTTTTTTTTTTTTTTTTACCTATTCTTCCAAATATAAACTTAACTTTGCAGGAAGTACAGAACTGGGAGAGAACCTGTCACTGCACGGATGTTTCAGGAAAGGACAGATTATAAAAAGAAACTAAATCTAAAAGAACAAACGCTGACACGATGATCAAGAACCCATCCCATCCTTTGTTTCACAAAGTTTGACAGCAGTTAGAAAACTTTTTTTTTCCTTTTAAATAAAGGCTGTCTGCCTGCCTGCCTTAACAGGGGCTTCCCCAGTGACCCGACCGCCGTGACAAGGGCCCAGGAGGTGACCCCGCTGCCTCAGCACCCTCGGACACGGCTCAGGACCGTGCCCGGTGCCACCCGCACCAGGTGGCCCTGCCCAGCTTTGCTCCGCCACTGCCTGCAAACCTACAGCGGCTCAGCTGCACCAAGCAGATCAAATCGGTCCGTGGCATGCGAGATCCCACCCCACCGCCTTTTTTCTGTAAGTATTGAAGTAAAGAGCACTGAGAAGGGCGCTCACCCACCCACCACCCCCAGCAGCCGCCGGGTCCTAGCGCCGGCCCAAGTTCCTCACGCCCCCCTCCGGTCCCCCCTCACCTCCTCTCGCCGTGCAGGACGTAGGAGCTGCGGAAGAAACCGAGCAGCTCGTTCTCGATGAGGGCGTTGTAGATGATCTTGAGGTTGTAACTCCGCTGCACCTCCAGGCTGCGGTTGAGGACGACGACGAGGACCTGGGTCTGGGGGTAGAGGAAGGAGCGGGCCACCCGCACGGCGCCGGCCAGCTTGTCCTCGGCCACGCGGACCGCCTCGATGTGCATGCGGTGGGCGTGCAGCACGATGTAGCGGCTGGCGTTGCGCACCTCCAGCTGCACGTTCACCTCCCCGCAGAAGGTGAAGTTCTCCATGAAGGCGCTCAGCATCAGGTTGTAGTGCAGCGGCCGCAGGTGCCGCGGCAGCCGCGGCCGGGCCCAGGGAGGCAGCAGCCGCCGCCGCTGCCACTCCTCCTCCTCCTCTTCCTCCTCCTCCTCCTCCTCCGCCGCCGCCGCCGCCGTCGCCTCCCCGCCCCGCGCCTGCTCCTCGGGCTCGGGCCGGCCGGGGGGCTGCCCGGCTCGGGGCGGCGGGCGGGCCCCCCCGGGCAGGCTCCCGTTGCCGCCGACCCGCGGCGGGCCGTCGGCGGCGGCGCCGCACTCCTCGAAGCGGACGCTGAGCAGCACGGCCACCATGGTCACGGCCAGCAGCGCCAGGATGGAGACGGCGAAGCCCAGCACCAGGCGCTTGTGCACGGCGATGTGCCGCTCCGTCGTGCGGGGTCTCGGCCCCGCCGCCTCGGCCCAGGGGCCCGGCGGCAGCCCCCGGCTGCCGTTCCGCAGGGCGGCCTCCTCCTCGATCATCATGGGGGTGACGGGCGGCCGCTTCTCCCGCTTCTCCTCCAGGGCCATCACGGCAGCGCCGCCCCCGCCTCCCGCGGGGCCGCCGCCCCCCGAGGGGGCCCCGAAGGCATGGGAGGCTCCGAGGTGGGGGGGCCCCTCGGCCCGGGGCGGGAGGGGGGGGGTTCTCGCCCGGAGTGGGGGGGCGCACCGCCTCTCGCTCACTCCCTCACCCTCTCCCCGAGGAGCCGCATCACCCTCGCCGCCGGCAGCCCCGCCGGGAAATGACCCCCGGACGGGGATGGGGGGGGGACGGGACGGGGTCGGCAGCGGGGTAGGGGGCGGCCGCGGGCTCTCGCCGCCGTCCGGCCGCCGGAGCCGCTCCTGCAACTTGTGCGGCTTCTGCGGGGCACTTCAGCACATGCCGGGGAGCGCACCCCGGCGCCCAGGGGGAGGGCTCAGCCGCCCCGGCCCCCCCGCTAGCGCCGCCGCCGCCGCCCGCAGGGAGCTCTCCTCCCTCCGCGCCCCCCCGAGCCGCCGGGGCCGGGGTCGGGCTCCGCGCCGGGCCCCGGCAGCGCCCGAGCCATGCGAGCCCCGCGCCGCCGCGCAGGGCCCCCGGGAGGCGGGCAGGGGGCGAGGGGGCGAGGGTCGCCCCCGCGGGGCTCGCCCGGCACCGGACAGCGGCGCCGGGCCCGTCCCTGTCCCCGTCCTCCTCCTCCTGCTCTTCCTCCTCCTCCTGGCGGGGCTGGCTCCGGAGAGTCACTCCTCGGCGCTCCGCTCTTATTTTGGCTTTTCTGTCTCCTGCAGGTACAGAGCGCTCTCCCGGCTGGCTCGGGCAGAGGCAGCTATATATAGGCACCGGGGAGAGGCGAAGGAAGGGAAGGGATGGGAAGGGGGGAGAGGCGGGCAAGCCCCGCCGCCCCTCGCCTTCAGCGGCTGCCGGCGGTGACGGCGGCGCCCCGGGGGAGCGGGCGGGGGCGGGAGGCGGGGGCGACACCGGGACGGGGGCGACACCGGGACGGGGGCGACACGGGGACCGGGGAGACACGGGGACAGAGGAGGCTTTTCTCCGCTTTGGCACCCGGAGAGGTCGCCGAGGCTGCGGGGGGGGGGGGGGGGGGCCGGAGGTGGGCTAGGGACGGGGGCTGGGGGACGGGACGGCCGGCTGCAGCCCCTCCGAGCCGTGGGGTTTCCCGGGGCTGTGCTCCCCGCGTGGATATCGGAGGCTGGCACTGTGTCAGATTCATAAGGACTTAATAAAGAGCCGCCGACTACACGTTTGGACGACAATAGTGCTGTCATGCTAACGCGGGGATGGAGCCGAAAATAAAAGGTTAAATACTCCGCTCAAATCGATAGGATTAATATGCCGAGAAAAATCAGTCCCTAAGTGCTCGCTGGGACTTGCAGCCATCCCCACGTCGTTACTCCGCGGCCCCAGGACGGGCTTCTCACCTCCAGCCCGTTCTGAACCCCACTTCTCGGCTGGGAGGATTTAAGGATGCCTGGGGGAATGCACCGACACGTGGCTTAAGAAGTCCTAGGAGTGAACCCCAGTCTGGGAAAGTGAATTGCTGAGAAGTGATTTACTGAATCTGAGCCCACTTCTTCCACCTGCTCCCCCACCCCCTGACTTGTGCATCTGGGGATTGCAAAAACGCAGAATTAATCTACACAGCGGGGATCTAGATCAATGTCTGAAAACATCCCCGTTCTCCTTATTTTGCTTGCATACTTCAAAAACTCTTTTTTTTTTTTTTTTTTTTGGAAGCTCTTTAGCGCCAATCTTGTAAACAGTTACATATGTGTTTATCCGCGGCACTCAGTCCTATGGAATATATGCCGTACATCAAGTTAAACGTGTACATAACGATTTGCAGAAGAGGGGCCTTAATTTCCATAGCGAAGAAAATAATAAAGTCCTACTTTTCTTTCATAAGCAAAGCAAATCTGCACAGTTTCCTGAAATGGGCTGTATTAGCCATTTTACTTCCCGAAGGAATGCCTGATCTCTGTTTTCCCCAAATCTACTACATCTTTTGGAAACGTTATCTGACTTTGCATGCTGTTGCGGAATATGAATGATCATTTACTGACACATAAACCAGTTTAAGTCAGGAATATATATAGGGCTGCTCTCCCTGGAAGGATCTGAGCCTTTGTTTTTATCGTGCAGCACGCTCTAACAAAGGCTTATAATTTCAAGTAGTCTTGATCGTAAATGTTGTGATACACTTGCTAAGTAGTTTTGTACATCCTAGGAGGGCCAACACTGCTCCGTAACTAGCATTCCCACGTATTTACCGTGGTGTTATTTAGCTGCCCACCTGTTATAACAGGACAAAGAATAGAAATGTTTTATTATCTGAAAATAGCCTTCATTATTTGTTGACTGAAGTTTGAAGCAGAAAGGTAGGAAACTATTGCTATGTGATTTGGAAAAAAAAAAAAATAAAGAAATAAATAAAAAGAAAAAAGAAACAAACTGACACTGCAAAATAAGATTCAAAGCTACAGGTTTTAAAATGTCAGTTTCTATATGTTTCATTAAACCCTCTAAAAGCAGGCACAAAAGGAGTGCCCGAGTGCTTTTAAGATTTTGTATGCAGTCTGTCAGTATCAGGCGTGAGTAGAAAAGGCAGTGTTTCCCTCTATCGCTTTCTGCAATGGGTTTTAAGTTGTGTTTGTTCCCATCAGGGAGACATTCAGGCAAAGATGTGCTTCAAGAATAGAAGCAGACCAGAATGAAATGGAATAGTTTGAGTGTCATTTATAACTATTTTGTAATCATATTTTTAATTAAATATAATTGAATAGTTACAAATCTCACAGATTAAGGTTTTGTGAAGCCTTCTCAGCAAAGCAGTGAGCTCTGGTGCCAGCCAATTGGGCTGTGCTTGTTAGCTAGCCAGCTCCAACACTTCTAAAGAGGAAAGCGCAGCTGCCTGTGACAGCACAGGTACATCATTCTGGCCTTCTTGATATACAAATAACAAATACATAACTCTCTGGGCTGAGATCTTCCACAATCAGCTAAGGGAGTCAGTCACACAACTCAGCTTTGACAATATTAGTCTCTAAATCAAAGGGCCAGTGTCAGAAAGGGTATGTAAAAGATTTAAGGTACATGCTAGTAAGAAGCCATGCAGCTAATTCCTTTTAAGTCAGGTTAAAATAGCACAGGCAACATACTGGAGCAAGGCACAAGTGAGAGGAGTTAAGGCTCTTTATATCCACTTCCAGGTTTGGTCCCATAACTCAAAGTATCGAGAGGTTTTCAGCCACCCCATGGGATCCTTGTTGGTCTGGAGACTTATGATAAGAAGGTGCTGTACCTTTGTACCTCAGCTCATCTATCACTCTAAAACTGCACATTACTAGATTAACCTCTTCTTCATATTAGTAATGATGGGTTTCTAAAATTTAGCTAGACGAGATACAGGTCAAGTGAGGTATTAATTTATTAATTTGTTCTGAAATGCTACTCTCTGCAAGCAGTTCTATGTACAGATTACTGTAGATAGCCAGTTTGATGAGAAATCACAATCACAAAGGTATGGGGTGCCCAAGAAACAATTTGTGTACATTTGGGAAAGATTCTTGTTTTTTTGTTTGTCCACAGTTTTAAGCACACACATGGATTTCATGGGTACTGCCTCTGAAGCTTGCAGTCCCTTTGGCCTTTCTGTAGAGTGCTGGAAAACACATCAGATCATGGATCATTTTTGCAGCAAAATCCTGATAATGACTCCCAGTTGTTCAAAACTTCCCCTAGGCCATCAACATCTTGTATGCAATCACATTTTATGAGCTTATAGGATTGGGTTTCAGTTACTCATACAAAATAAAAGAGCATGTCTCACCTTAGCCGAATTGCTGTGGAGATGGCCCTCCCCAGACAAGTATCAGAAGAAACACAGATAAACTTCAGACAACACAGCTTCCAATTCTATACCAGTTTATACTATGGCCAGCAAAGAGGTGATGAGGGACCCCAATAAAGCTGTGGTTTATGTTATGTTAAGATTGCACATAGACACCGCTCGGTATTCACAATGGTACTTTACAGTCTTGGCAGAAAAGCTCTATAAATGAGCAACTGTATTGTGTAGCATGCAACAGGGTACAGTTCATCCAGACAGAGGATCAGCACATTACAGCTTTCAGAGGCTGCCTAACTTCTGCTTTTTGACTTGGTTGATCTATCCTTCATTCTTCCAGGTATATGAAGGTTTTACAGACAGTTTTATCTTACTGACCCACACATAAACACACACAAAAATAATATTAAAATACATATATATAAAAAAATAACAGTAAAGGGCCCAGAAAAAGTCTTTCTGTGCAAAGTCCAGAAAAAAAAATGCACCGAAATATATACAGAGAAGAATTACAGGGGAAAAGAGACAGTCAGCCCCCATCAGTCAGTGCTCCGCTGACCCTTTCAGCCTCAGTCAGGCATTTCTGTGGTCATAGCTGGATTTTTCTCACATACTTCAATGTCAAGGCTACCCACAGCTCTTCATCCCTTCTGTTTAAGTACTAAAATAGTCCACACTCCACAGTCTACAAACATGTTGGTCAAAAACACATAAATAAGGTGACCTCCCAAAGTATTACGAACTACTCACTTCTCGCAGACCCAGATTCCAGGTGGCTGTCCTCAAGACCAAGTGGAAGGTAGGGAATGACAATTTTCAAGGCACAACATGTTACCTATAATCTGTTGGCTTTGCAATATACTCATAATTACTTGAAGAAGCACTGCTGCAAACAGGGGACTGTTGTGTCCTCTTGAGGCTTGCAAGTTGGCCAAAAGGGACAAACTGGGACAATGGCCCTACGTTCATGTGTTCTCTTTGCTATTTTCCAGAGGACATTTTCAGTAACATGCCCAGTTTAATGTATTGATTGCCTTGGTGAATACACCTTCTGTTACTTTAAATATTACTGCTAAGAAAAATTCTAAGAGAAAGACTTTCTAATTAAAAGTCAAAACAGCCATAGCACCAGATAGTAAAACAAGCTGAAACATGATGATTTGTGATGGCTTGAGCATACCAAGAAATTGAGCTTTCCTTCCGTTGTTCTCCTCTGCTTCAGCTGTAACCTAACTGTCCTCATGCTGCTTGCATAAATAACTGCTCTTACTTCAGACTAGCGGCATTAAGCTGTATTTATGTTTAGTTTATAATTAGAGATGACCAGGTGACTAGATGCATCTTCAGCTTGGACAAATTCTATTTTCCCCTTTGTAAAGGAACAGTCAGAACAGGAAAAGGCACAGTGCTGTGTTATGCTGTGGATAAAATCCTACAAAACGAGAAGCTGGAAGTTTATCAAAAGGTAGGCAGGCTCCTCAGTACCCTGGATCCTCCTCTTCCCTCAATTTTCTATCATCACCTCTTGCTCTTCTACTGCCTTTCAGGTTGGAAGGAACATCTGAGGAGGCATTGATGAAATGTTGCCCATGTACCAGCAGGCCTCAGAGACCAGGTCCTGCTTCCCATTCTCTCTGTTCTTTGAAATCAGAGACCATCACCATTCTCTTCTGTGGTATTTTACTCTGTATTTTTTAAACCTGAAGTCTTAGGATAAAAATATCTACTTTCATATGAGAATTGAATAGTATTTTAAATTTCCAAATTAAGTGACTGAGATGCATTATTTTTCCCAGATGTTCCGTTTTCATATTTGCCCATGTCTATTCAGCAACTGATTCTTCTTTTTCTTCCATTCATTTCTTTTTCCTCATTTAAGCAGCAATTTAAGGCAGAAAACAAATGTCCTCATTCTCCACTAGCAAGTTTTAGTTAAAGTATATTTCAATTCCTTTACAATTTTTTTTCTTAGTCTTTTAAACACGGCTTCTTGATTTTTTTTTTCCAACTACGAGCTATTTCAGTTCTACCAATTCAATAAAGAGACGTTGCTAGTAGCGGGGTGCAGAGCGTAGAAATAAGTTTGTTTCTTTCACTGATTGCACTTAAAACTGGCTAATTGGAATCAATTAGTGGTAAGAAGTTAGTCTCAGGGGAAAACAAGAATTTGTAGAAATTCCAGATTATGTTACAAACCAACATTTCCCCACCTAGATCATGTCATACCTTCTAGTTCAGCACCTTTTCACTGAAAAAAAAAATACAAGGACCACATTAGATGGCAACCTAAGGGTTTATTTCAATTAAAAAATGTTTTAAGACACATTTAAAAAATATGTAAAAACTGTGGGTAAGTTTTTTGTCCCTTCAACTCTGTAACACATGTTCATAATTCTGGTGTTAGGTGTCAATGCATTCAGAGTTTATCATGTTTTATAAATCATTATAAACAAGATGAACTGTTTTGTTTCTTTCAGTATCCTATTTTCCAGATGAGCAAAGAATATGGAAGTCACCTCGTGGTTCTCCTGGCTGGAGAGTCCCTTCTTATGCAAGAGTACTGGTTGTACTTCACCTTGCCCTGCCTCAGGCTCCTTTTTGTGTTTTGCTGACCCTAGGTGTGTATGTGAACATATTCATTCAGCCCCACCATGCCCATACAGACCTCCGGAGTTATTGTAAGGAACACTCATCTTCACCTTCTCAGTCAAAACACCTTAGGGGTCTGTGACTTGCCAGCTGTCCTGGATAAGTGTAAAACAGACAATTTTGGAAGAAATGAAGAAATCTAACACCTGAGGGTAATACATCTTGCAACAGTCCTTCAGAAGTAATGACCTGTAAAACAAACAAACTTCTGCCGACAAGATCATTCAGTCAAAATTCTGATTGACCCTAAACATTCTCTGGACGAGGAGTGTCATACAAAGAGAGGACTGAAATACAGCAAGGTGGAAGGTTTGGGCCAATTGGACAGGAGTGCTGGCTTCTGCTTCTCTTGTCCAGAATTTGCCTGGGTTTGATTTTACTGGGATCCTGAGTAATAGATGCTTTTATTTCCTCATACAGTGAATAATGGGAGCAAATCGAACAAGGACTTTGAATGTAGAATACAAATTATTGACTTTAAAAAAAAAAAAAAAGAAGACTCTTAACTGTTTCCAGTGACAGGACTATTCCTAATGCATCAGCAGCACTTACACTTTAACCAATGTTTACAATCACTTCTAATTCTATATTTCACTCTTTCAAGCTAAACGTGAGTCGCTTTGATTTTCAGGGTGATTTCAAAGTCTGTTAAATTTCATGAAGCATCAAAATACATTGACAACACATCCAATTATTTGGTGGCTCCCAGAGCACACTGCCAGGTATTCAGTAATACTGCTCACTTCACAGAAAAATACACTTTAAGGATTTTTTTTCTTAACATATTGGTACCACTTTAAGTATTTCTCTGAAAGTAAACTCCTGCCCTCTATTGCCCTTAATAGCACTAATCCTACTGACACACACCTCAAAAGGAATAAAAATATTATAGCGAGTCCAGTTTGGAAAGGTTCAGAATTAGCCTGATATCATCTATTTAATTATGTTGCAAGTTTCATGTCACCTACCTACAGAGCAGTCCTGGCCAGAGATGACTGTAGATTTCTTGTTAGAAAAGTGTTAATCTGACCACTCGTAACTCAGCTCAAAAGAATTTTCATGATTAAGAAGTTTTTAGTGAAAATTCTTACTTGTTATCAAACTAGCAAGGTTTAACCCCTGTTGGTAGAAAATTCTCGATCACAGAAACATGTTATTTCCGAGAATTTGTTTATAGAGTAAGCCCAGAGCACTTAACAACAGAGGCATAAAAAATCAACAATCAAAATATTCCAGTAGAAAACTTGTTCATACAGCAGACGATAAATAACTCCTGGTGTCATATCCCTTCCCAACGTGACTAATAACTGAAAAGATTTCAGCTTTTAGCTCATTTGAATTTTTTCTTCCTTAGAGAAGAAAATTAATTAACTACATTTGGATCACAATTATCCTCCTTCAGATTCTGGAACTGTGATAAATAGATGACCTATGTCTCGTTCATTCTCTTTAAAACTTAACTTTTGATGTGGGGTGGGGGCAATGAACCATTTTTGCCGCTTTATAGCTTTAAGGCTTTTCACAAAATAAAATTTAACTGACAATAAAGGAAGTGTGCTCCTAATTAAAATAATATTGATTCAGCATATGGTATTTTGCCTTTGGTTTTCACTTTTTATTAGCCAAGTTGTCACTTTTCTCTTTAGTGCCACCTTGTGGGTCAGTCAGCTATAAAAGCACACAGATCCCTCCGGCTGCACTAAAACCAGTCGGGATCTGGCTTTCAGAGCATCACGGGGAAGGGGGGAGGCTGTGGGTTTGGGGTCTTTTAAAGAAAAAAAAAAAATGTACAGAGAAAATATTTGCAATACATTTATAACAGGTATGCAAGAAGACAGAGCAATCTCTCGGGTTGAAAGTAATGGGATCTGCAGAAAAAAATCAATGCTCATTTACAGGATAATCATCAAACTTATCTTGGAAAATGTAAGTGGCAAGCTCTGGCTTGTGTGATTTTTGCCACAAGAAAAATGCTCCTGTATTTTACTGCCATTAGTTTTGCTACAGCTTTCCATGAGAAGCAAAGCTAGATAATTGTAAACTCCCACTAATCCCACTCTCAGAAAAGACAAATGATCAGATTCGACATCACAGGACACTCACCTATAAATTCAGGGAGGATTTCCACACAGAAGCTTTGGATTCTGCTAATGATAAAGCACAGACACTCAAAAATATATACAAAATTCAAAGTGTCAGGGGGCATATATACTACATAGGACATGCCAATTGAGATGCGGTTGGATTGTGGTCACGAGACTTGCTCAGTTATCCAGCACTAACAGCGCAGCTGTCCCCTAGCCTTACAGAACTGAGCAAATGAGTCCTCATACATTACTGAGAGGAGCTGTGGACAGTGGAATTATGTTCAGGCTGGCTTCTTGAAAGCAGCACAGAGAGTTTCTGATGTTTCTGATTCTTAAAGAGACCTTTCCTTTTTTTCCTTTTATTAACCCCTTTTGTTATTTTTCTCAATGCCATTAACTTAAGAAGCTGCTAGAAAGTAACTTTTGTAGGTTATTATCCCCAAACAAAACGTTCTTTGTTTTGTTCTACATAGGCATTAAAAGCAGCAAACCACTTTAAGGTTGCAAATGCTGTGTTTTCAGTTACCCAGCTCCTCTGTGTTCTCTCTTACTAAATACAGACTCATACAGGAAAACAAGTCCTCCCTGAATATCTCTTGAACTAAATCAACTGGTCTTACATCAGGTAGTCTTGCCAGTAAGGAGAGGGGTCATTTTTAACGGTAGCTCTTGGGTTTCACGGAAATTAGATTTAATCCTTAAGATGTATGATCTAGACGAGTAAAAGAATATGACAGTAGAAATGCAGTTTCCAATAGATATAGCTGTTATTTAGACAGAAAGAGAGTGGGGAGCTGCACTCATGTTGTGTGCATGCCACAACAGACACTGAGGTTCAGTGAAATTTCCCAAGGATCAACAGCCCAGTGCTCAGCCCCAGCATCTGCACCCCAACAAGTCCATGCCTGCATTTTCTCTGAGTTTTAGTTAAGTTCAAAGACAATGAATTTAGTTCAAGCAAACAAGATACAATATAAAGGAGGGTCCAACAGGCAGCTCACTGGCCTGAACTGCAAACAACTCAGCAGCTAGGCTCCCAGTACAGCTGCAGCCCTCTTCCATAGTATACCTGTTCCCCATTTGCTACCTTTATCCCTAACAGGATACCTCTGACACCTTTGAGGAACAGAGCTGTTCATAACTGCAAGGTGTTTGGATGATACACTGTATGGAAATACTGAGATATCAGCGTCTGGCATAGCTGGTCACAGTCCAAGATTTGTTGTAAACTGACCAGTCACCCTCTGCAAAACACTGATGGCCAAATGGAGAAACTGGCTCCTCATGGCTTGGGCAGGCATATGCTTCAGTGGGTAAAAAACTGGCTGGGTGACTAGGACCAAAGAATCACTGTAGATTTAAGTCCAGTTGGAGGCTGGTCACAAGTGGTGTCCCTCGGGGCTCAGCACTGGGGCCAGTTCTCTTCAGTATGTTCACCAATGATCTGGACAAGGGTATGAAGTGCACCTTCAGTAAGTTTACAGATGATACGAGGTTAGGTGGGACTGTTGGTCTGCTTGAAGGTAGGCTGAATCAATGAGCTGAGGCCAATTATATGAGGTTCAATAAGGCCAAGTGCTGGGTCCTGCACTTGGGGCACAACAACTCCATGCAACGCTACAGGCTGGGGGAAGAGTGGCTGGAAAGCTGCCTGGCAGAAAGGAACTTGGGGGTATTGATTGATAGTCAGATGAATATGAGCCAGAATTGTGCCCAGGTGGCCAAGAAGGCCAACAGCATCTTGGCTTGTATCAGAAATATTGTGGCCAGCAGGACTAGGGAAGTGATTGTCCCTCTGTACTTGGCCCTGGTGAGGCCACTTCAGAAACTGTGTTCAATTTTGGGCCCCTCAAGATGCAAGAAGGACATCGAGGTGCTAAAGCACGTCCAAGGGAAGGCAGCAAAGCTAGTGAAGAGTCTAGAGAACAAGTCTTATGAGGAACGAGAGAACTGGAGTTATTTTGCCTAGAGAAAAGGAGGCTCGAGAGAGACCTTATCACTGTCTACAGCTATCTCAAAGGAGGTTGTAGGTGCATGGGGATCAGTCTCCTGTCCCAAAAAAAAAAAAAAAAACAGGTGATAGGACAAGAGGAAATGGCCTTAAGATGTACCAGGGGAGGATTACATTGGATATTAGGAAAAAAATCTTCACTGAAGGGGTTGTGAGGCACTGGAACAAGCTGCACAGCAAAATGGTTGAGTCACCATCCCTGGACATATTCAAAAGATGTGTAGATGTGGATAGGACCATGGTTTAGTGATAGACTTGGCAGTGCTAGGTTTATAGTTAGATTTGATGATGTTAGAGGTCTTTTCCAAACTAAATGGTTCCATGATTCTATGATTCTATTAAATGCTTCTTTACTGAGCAGAGAGGAGGGGGGAAAAGCAGTTACAAAAAGTTCCAGTGAAGAACAACACACAAGTGGGAGAGCTTGGACCCTGCGCTCACATCACAGCAGTTGCTCAGGACACAGTGAAGGAGACTGCTGTCTCAGCATGGCTCCACCATCCATCAGCTACTCTTATCACACCTTCCCACCCACACCTTCACATATGCCAGAGTAGCATCAGTTACCAGGTAATTCTACATATTTACTGGCACCAGAAGGTATGCACTAGCTGTCTGAATCTCTGAAAGTTGCACTGAGGAATGGCCACGTGCTTAAACATGGACTTTGAGGTTTTGTGAGTTTGGTGTTTTTTCACACTCTTGAAATCCTGAAATGCTGCAAAAACATCAGATGAAGTTTAAGTGGAGAGAGTGAGTATAATGGCATAATACAAATACTCAAAAGAAAAAAGTAATGGGATATCCAGGGCTGCAATCATGGTTTGTACAGAAAGTCCTTGTGCTGTTTTTTTGTGAAATACTTATCAGAACAGTGCCTGTTTTCTATGAGGGGTTTTTAGGTTCTGCTGCATTAGAAAGCACTTACGTGCTGCATCTAACCTGCAGCTACAGTCACAACTAGCCAGATCCCACCATCAGCCAGCTGATGAGAGCCCCACTGGCTCTCTTGGTTTCCCAGTTTTGTAGGATTCTGACCATCTTGCATGGGTCTGCTCAGACAGACATTTACTCAAGTACCTCCCTCACTGAAGAAACTGTACAATTTAGTTTTTAGAAAAGTTACACACATAAATAATCTTACTGATCCAGGATTTTGTTCCTATTCAAAATGCAGGTTCTCCAAAGCCAAGGAAATTCCAATTTTAATACTGTATGCATATGCAAGTGACAAACTTAGATTTGCTAGACTGCAGGATAGGGAAGACTTTGCAATGTCCCATACTTCGGTAAAACAACAGAGCCTTTCCTTTGCAATGGTTTTAGATACACTGAGCAGTAAATATCTACATGTCCATATAGTGTATCATCACGTGGAAGAGCTGTGATTCAGGTGGCTGGAGGGAGTTTAGCTGCTTTAAACACCATGCTTTTCAGGCTGCTCCAACATGTTTTTCAGGAAGATTATCTGTGTGAGACAAAGTGCCACACAGAGCCTTCAGAGGTAAACTCAAGGTCTCTGCACAGCACTGAGTTGAATTCCATCAAGGCAGCAGAAGCCTGTGCTAAGCAGCAGAAGCTTGTTACACATTCTTGCAATGAAGTCAAGCACTGCCATCCCATGCAGCCATCTCCAACCACATGTCTTTGTAGGCAATCCCTACAAACAACAGCTCAAAGTCACATGCTGCAGATGCAAGGGCTTGCAAACTCAGCCACACACCCCTACCCTAACCTCAGACACTCCAGTCTAGTCCAGTCTAGTCCAGTCAGCTGAGGGCAGGGATGACCAGAGATGCTCTTTCCTTGCAGCTGTAGAAAAAGCAGTAGCTTAGCATCCCTCCCTATCCTTCTCCTCTTCCTTTGTAGCTTCCTAGCTCCCTACTTGGCAGTTTTCCTCTGCACATTGCTTTTTTTCACCACTCCTGTCAGCTTGTATCTCTGAAGCATCTCCAGGGTAGCCTGCAGCCACACCACCTGCTGCCCCACGATGCCCAGGCAGCCCCTCTCTTACAGCAGCTGGTTCAGAGCTGCAGCTTGATCTCAGCTAGGGGAGGTAATTAAGCCATTCATTAACCATCCTTGAGCTGTGGGCAGGCACAGTGTATTCACTCCATCTCCAGAACTGAGGGATGCAGTAGCACTTGTAGGTTATCACAGAATCATAGAATATCCCCAGTTGGAAGGGACCCACAAGGATCACCAAGTCATGGGTCCTGGATCCTGGCTCTACACAGGACCACCAGGGCTTAGAAGCCTCAGTGCCAATGGGCTTTACATGCACATCTTTATCAAGAGCAGGAGGGTTAAATCTGGGTGAGGTTTTGGAAGGAATGTGCTTTTTTTATGAACATAATTTTGTCCTCCACTTCTCCCTAGAGCTGACAGCTTTTGCTCCAAACACTTCATCCTGCTTTAACTCCCTTGTCAATCCGCAGACATCTCACCTCAGTTGTAGTCTCCACTCCTCAGATTCCTCATTGCAGCATCAATCTCCTGAAACGCCTTGGTGCTGAAAATCATGACATGACGTTTACAAATAAGATTTTTATATGAGATTTCCAATAAGGTCTCAGATCTCACTATGAGAGCCTAAGAGTCTTTGTACAGCTAAAATATACCGAAGCATTTTTTTTTCTGTAGTTTTGATTCTGAAATGCACCACGGCAGAGGACAGTTTAAATACAGGAAGAAAACACTGCTCAGTTGTAAAGCCTCTCAGAATTAACTTTCTCAAGAAACATTTTTAAGGCTGACAAATCATGTGCAAGGTCTTTTCCCAAAGGAGAATTTTTCTTGGATTCATTTAGTAGTTGAAGGTTGTGTCATATGTCACTGGAAAGGTAATTTTTCCTAGTTTATGAAAAATGCCTTGAATTTGACTTTGCTGTCACAAGGGAATAATGATATCTATACAGGTAATAAACTGGCACACAAAGATTGTTGTTCATAGCTTTGCAAGAAGTTTACAGGTTTATAGAGGATGATAAGAAGTAACAGGGTGAATTAATATCAAATATGTAATTTATTTATTCACTGTCTACCTGACTCAGGTTTCCAGCATTTTTAATATTCTTTTAAATATTAATAGTTAAAGCATAACAAACACAAGATCATTTTAGAGGAGCTAATGTACAGTTCTGTAAACTCAGTAAGCGATGGCTATTAATGTTCTCTTTTGTCTTCCAGACAGAAAATCAAAGCTATTTAAATTAAAGGATGCGTATAAAATCAATGTATGTTGATAAGGTGTGCACATTAACAATAATGTTTGCAAACATTCTATGTAACTTGTGTATATAATCTTCTCTTTCTGGATAGATGGCCACATTAGCTGAGAACATCGGAGAAGCACCTTAAATTAATTTTTTTCCTTTGTTTTATTTAAATTATTAATTTTTATGCCCATGTAGTAGAAGTCTCGGGCAGGCTGTAGCAGCACAGGTGTTACAGTGGTGTGACTGTGTGTGCGTTCAGACCAGCAGGCTATACCCACAGAGTGTAGGGTCCATGCTGAGGCCAGCAGTCAAGGAAGCCTCCTGGTCTGTGGTGCTGGGCCCTAACTCAAACACAGGCAGGCACCACACCTGGGACTGCAGTGAGCATCCTAGGGCCATGAGGTAGACCTCAACATGGTTGCAACATGGGGTGGCAGCAGCGTAAAGTGGGCTCCCACTGCTCGAGGCAGCTGGTTGCCTTCCACATGGCACATACATCACACGGCAAAAGCATTGGGGAGCCTGTTTCTGGAGCTGGTTTGGGTCCAGGGTAAGGGAAGCCAAAAGCAGGTTGCTGGCAGGGTGGAAAATAGGCAAGTGAGAACACAAACATAGGCTGATTCCAACCAAGCGTGCAGTGAAGGCTCAGCTTAGTTTAGGAAGTGATTATCAAAATCCTGTATGATGTACGTGTGAATCTGGTTCATGATAAATGCATTAGAGATTTAACAGTCTGGAAAGAAAGAAGAATAAACTGGTGAAATATTTTTTAAAAATATTTATCCATTCAGCAAGTCCACACTTACACCTACCTTGTCTATTTAAAACAAGATGGAGCATTAACCATGTAACCCCTATTCATTTCACAAGTGGATGTCTAGCTAAACGTTGTAGCTGGCTCTGCAAGCCTCAGTCTTACTTATCAGATGTAGCTATGGTCTGTCCAGGTGAAAAAATCCGCACAACCCAGCTTGCAACTATATCATTCAGTAGAGTACAGAGATTACTTTCAATGCAGAGCATTTGTCCCTAGCTCTCTTCCTATAAAAATACCCTGAAAGGGATGAAGAGAGAGTGAGATGGCCTCCTGCTGACTGGTAAGCCATTGAAGCAGAAGGAATCTTAAATACCTTGAGAAACCACTTTGAGGGAATCTGAACAGATGATGGGCAAGGCTTGGTCCCTCAAGAACATGAGCTTTGCTGGCAGTGGGGTACGAAAGTATATTGTGGTAGTATGTAGTCAGTGTGGTAGTATGTATGTAGTCAACTCTTACTGGAAAAACCTGAAATACAGTATGTATTTTCGTATTTTTGGTGAGGTGTACAGGAAGAAAGAACTGTGTTTTAATGTCATCATAAAAACTTAAGAATTTTATATCTGGGATAACCAGGATTGCTCTGTCGTCTCCCAAACTTGAGCCCAGATGCACCAGCAAAATACCAGATCTCACTTTAAAAAGTGCCAATTTAAAAGATACAGTTTGACAGGAGAGGTGAATCAGCCTTTTTGTCCTTGGCAAGGTGCCTAATGAGGTGCAGAAAAAAGGGATACACCTGTTTGGAGGCCAGCTGAGCCAAAAGGCTTTTTGCAGAAATAGAAGGGATGCTCAGTAAGAACAAAAACCTGAATCGGTGTTGTCAGGAACTTGACTGGGTGCCAGAAAAAGGGGCACAATGGGAAAGTCATAGCCACATCTGATGTGCACCATGGATGGTAGTTTATTTTATTGTTGTCTTCTTGTACTGCCTCCCAGAACTGGAGATAAACATAATAACCATAATCTAAAAGAGTACTTTATGAAGTGCCAAGTATTGAAAATAATTTCTTGTAAATGGTTTCTTGCTCAATAAAATTTAATTAAGAAAATGATGTAAAAAACATCTTCTCACGCAGTATATGACCAATGCCATGTAAACCAAGCATCCTCCTGGAGAGATATTCTATTGACAAAAACCCTGAACACTTCAGCTTGCAGCTGATGTAAGACTTGTCACTTACAGAGTAGCTGCTTTATTACATTGCAGAAGTTCCCCTGCGGCCTGTGGAGAGGTCCCTGGTGGAGCAGGCTGTCTCCCTGCAGCCCATGGGTCCTACACGGAGCAGATCTCCACGCTGCAGCCCGTGGAGGAGCCCCTGGTGGAGCAGGTGGATGTGACCTGGAGGAGGCTGCGGCCCATGGAGAGCCCCCACAGGAGCAGGGGGGCTGGGGGGATTTGCTGCCCACCCATGGGGGACCCGTGCTGGAACAGTTTGCTCTTGGGGGATGGACCCCGTAGTACGGAGCCATGTGGGAGCAGTTCTTGAAGAGCTATAGTGTGGGAAGGATGGCATCCGGTGGGAGGCACCCCACGTGGAGCAGGGGCAGAGAGTGACCATGAAGGAGAGGCGGATGATGTAGTGTTGTGGACAGACCACAACCCCTACTCTACATTTTCCTGCACTGTTCAGAGGGAAGAGGTAAAAGGTGAATGGGGGAAGGTGTTTGTTGTTTTCTTTTAGTTTCTCACTTCTCTAGTCTGTTAGTAATATGCAATAAATTATAATAATCTCCCTTATGCTGAGTGTTTTGTCCATGGTGGCAATTGGTGAGTGTTCTCCCTGTTCTTATCTTAACCCTGAAGGCCTTTTTCATCATATTTCCTCCCCCTTTTCCTTTGAGGAAGAGAATGAGAGAGTAATGTGGTGGACTTTACTTGGCCAATAGGGTGAAAACACCACACCCTCATGTGTCAGTATGTATTCCTATGACAGACTAAAAGTTCAAAAACAAATTGAGCCTTACCAGTGGCTTCAAAATGAACAGGCATGTACAGAACTTCATATAATGGCATTTGAAACGTGCACAGATGCACCCATCTCACATACACTTCATATCTTTTATTTAAAAGGAATTAAGCAAAACTAGGAACTATTTCACATATTTTCCCAAGACTGCTTCAGGAAATAGAGAACAATTTATACTGAAAACAAAATTATTATATGCCTTTCTTCACAAACTAGGAAACAATTCGCTGTACATGACACTATGAAGCTCTGCTTGAGCAAAGCAAAACTGGTGCAATTGTTGCAATGATAATTGTATTTAGTATTCAGTTACAATCTGTGTGCTTCTTACTCTGAGTAGAAACTATAAATGTATTTTGTGGGGAAGGAGAGGGAAGAAGAGAGAACCAGTGTGTGTCAGTTTTAGTATATATAAAGGATGTATTATGAAATTATTCCAGTCTTGATTAGGACTTCTTGGAGCTACTGTATGCACATATAGAAGTTAATAATACAAAGGAAAAAGAAAGCAAGCCAGTAGTAACATTCACTTTTCTCTTCATGAATTGAAGTATTTCCTCTCCTGTGCCTTTGTATTTGCTCCTTCATACATTTTTTTTCTGAATATCCGAGTGAATTATCCATTTCCATTAATTTTCTAATTTTATCTGTCAAATATACTCTCCAATTTCCCTAACTTTTTAATAACACTGTGCAAGAAAATACATCTCTCTGGAAATTGCTTCTGCAGGATGCTATAATAGATGTTTGTCAGGTATATTATATGAAAAAGGTTTTACTTCTTGGTGTAAACCGACACAGTTAGGATACTACAAATTAGAATATAATTCATGTTCTGCACTTCCTTAGGTCCTCTGAAGGAGCAGAACTCTGTATAACTCATTACTTTCTCTTAAATATGGCATCTGCCATTTTTTTCTGCGGCAAGCTATTATATGTTGACTACTGAAAAATATCTAATAGGACAACTATTTTTGCCTCGACAGTATTAAACCTTATTAGTCTTTGGTAAAGGTATTTTCTAAAGGATAATTAATATGTGATCAGTAACTGCTCCAAGGAAACGGGACTTCATTTTTAATGTCTAACCAAATTACATAAATTTCCTTTTATCTTTGTGAGCAGACTTCTCATCAGTGTGTGTTTCATTAGCTGTCAGCAATCTGGACATGTCAGTTGGCCATTGATCACACTCTGGAAAGGGCCATTTGAAGCATTTAAGATGGGCAACTTTTCAACTGAGCTAATTTTGGAATCCAAGACAGTGATTACACAATTCCTACATATTTCAGTAGTGATGAGCCATGAAGTGCCAGAAACCAGGCTGAACTACCCTTGAGTAGTAGAAGGGATGGCCAACACTAATTGAGAAGTCTTTCTACATTAGGCACCTGGTCCAAAACTTTGTGGGTTGGAGACTTATTGTGAACTGATCATTGTAACATTCCCCTGGGAAATGTAGACTTGGTCTAATTATAGAAAGGCAAGCATGAATCATACAGTTGAATCCACCTAACTGCACAGGGAGTTCACCTGGCTCTCTACTCAGACTGGTCAATAAGGAGTGAGGAACAAAATTCAGCATGACTGACTCCCAGGCAGGGTGTTTTGAAAAGCAATGACATCCTATGGAAAGCAACCCTGTTCGTTTATCTGGGCCACCAAAGCTCCACATGCAACACACGGGCAAGTCCACTGGATGTGGACTTATTCTTTGCTTTGTTTTTGTACTCCAATCCACTGAGTTAGAAAAAAAGAAAAAAAAAAAAAAGTAGTAATTTTTTACTCTCTTGGAGAATTTTCAGAAGAAAAATCCACGTAATTATGTTGGCATCCTTTAAAAATAACACTTCAGTGTTATAAACCATTTCAGAAATCTGAGGATCTGAGCCAATTCCAATATTGGACTTTTATAACACCCACATCCACCTACTCCTTCCTCTGCTTGATACAGTGGCTGCAAGGCAGTGTAGGAAGATAGAAACAAACGCTATTTGCTTTGGTTACTTTTAATTGATTTTTTCTTCTTTCTTTCTCTCTTTCAAATGAGTCTTTTATGATTGTGGTATATGATAAGCCACTTTTACAACATTAAACCATCTCATTAGTTCATTCCCTCTTTTTTCTCCTTGGTAATATGTATTATACAAGAAATGTGCACAACAGAGTATTAGGCAGCTCTTTATTTCTTTGCTAGGTTCAAGAATGATACACATTTTCAATATTTTTTCAATGAATGTTAGAAAATGACAGCTATATTTGTTTTTCACTATGTAAAGTGAATGATAATCATTCACAAGCTGATTTACTTCTTTCGGTCCTCTCCATCCAATGCTATTTAGTTGTAAAATATTGGTCTGTTTTAGCTTGGGTGAACTATACTTGACTATAGTCAAGTATATAGGCAAGTCTTTTGCCTTTGAAAATTTAAAATAAATAAATAATGGTAATGCATAGGAAGAAGAAACTTTTACAGGAGGCTTAAATTTACACAGGGTTATCCTAACTATTCAGATCTCTAAGAGTAAGGATGTAGAAAATGGGATGCTCTACAGGGCTTCCAGGACTGCAGAGATGCTCATCTTCAGATAAGTAGACATGGTTAAAAGTAATTAAATACGTTTTTGTTTTTATTTTTAATTTAATAGATGTTCTAGAATGTTCTCTGTTACTGCTTTAATTTCAATCAAAATATATAAAAAGCTTTATTCGTAAAAGAAATATATATATATATATAATATATAAAACAATTCTAATAATAACATATGAGGTGAGAGAAGAGCATGTGATGAGACTGACGAGGGGCATTACAACTGCTTGTTAAAAACTCTTCCTCCATAAGCAGTTTTATTTCTGCTTTTTGTATAACAAGACCAAAAGCTACTTCTCTCCAGCAGCTTTTTCAGAAGACCTGTTGATATCAAAGGAGGTAATACTAAGGTCAAAACTGTATTGATACAGATACTGTCATAATGTCATTTCTGTGCCAGTGGAACTCTGGTCTGGATACCCAAAAGGGAATTTAGGTGTAACCTACATGCTTAAACTCAAAACTGTAATGATAAAAGCCTCAGTGTCAGTTATCTTCCTGAAGAAAATTCAGATCCGTATCTCTCAAAATAAATTATAACATAGCACTCTCCTGGCTTATGGAGATGTGACTCTGAATCCCTCAGGAAGAAAGGAGGGCTGACCCTGTGTTTCGCATTTCTTGGCTGAAGCTTTACCCACTGGACTGTAAAATGCAGAGCTGTCCTTCTGAAAAGAAAAATAATGATTGGAAGAACAGTGTGATGACACAGACACTTCTGTTTGGGCTCCCAGCCTCTACATTTCCTTAATTTCCTAAATTTCCTAAATTTTCCCCTTTCTTGGGGTTGTTCAGCCTGAACAAGAGAGGGCTCTGGGGAGACCTCATTGCAGCCTTCCAGTACCTAAAGGGAGCCTGCAGGAAAGCTGGGGAGGGACTCTTTGTCAGGGAGTAGAGTGATAGGACAAGGACTTAAAGCTTTAAACTAAAAGAGATTAGGTTTAGATTAAATGTTTAGGTTTAGATTAAAAGGTTTAGATTAAATGTTAGGAAGAATTCTTTACTGTGAGGGTAGTGAGGCACTGGCACAGGCTGTCCAGAGCAGCTGTGGATGCCCCATCCCTGGAGGTGCTCAAGGCCAGGCTGGATGGGGCTTTGGGCAACCTGGTCTGGCGGGAGGTGTCCCTAACCATGGCAGGGGGTTGGAAATGGGTGGGCTTTAAGGTCCCTTCCTACCCAAACCATCCTGTAATTCTATGATTAATAGCTAACACCACATTCTGACCTGTTTCTTGGGAGGTTTTACAGTTTTTACAGTAGAGTAGCCTAAGTATCTATTCAGAGCATTTTTGTAGATAGATTTTTGCAATTAGGAAGTTATTAACTGTTATGTATTAGAGTCATGACAATTGCCAGTCATATGATAGTACTTTTTTTCCTTACCTCTTTACGACTTATCACCAAGTGGTTACACTTAAATTTATGTTAGTTCCTTAGCACTTCCATGAATTAAACCTGGTGAGCAGTGCTGATCCCTGCTTACCAGCAAAGTTTTCATTATTCTTCCCCTCAGCCAGCTGACAGTGGTCCAGCATAAAAATGTGAAAAGGGCTCTGTGTTCAGCCCTGAATGTAAAGAATAGTCTGAACAACAAACTCATGGTTGGATTTTCAAATATTTATTTTCAGGCTTAAACGGAAATCTTAGCTAAATACTCACAATCGTTCCCAAATGTGTAAATAAAACACAGGGATTACTCTCTAAGTATGAGGTCATGTCAATATGCCCTGAGTAACGATGTAAACATCATTTGTGTAATATGATAACATACAAAAAGTAGATCAGTAGAATCTAAAAAACATACCTGCCACTGAAGCAGCATGTTTACTGGGTCAAGTACAGTTTCTAGCCTAAAAAGTAACTTTTTAAAACTTCTGTCTTAAAGGTTCCACGTGCACATCCCACATGTTGACAACTGTCAGATCAGATCTGCTTAAGCCACAAAAATACTTATCTTGCTAATGGGCAATCCTGCAAAGTTGATCTGGGAGCAGAAAGCTGGTTCCTTGCATCCAGCTTCATGCATCACCAGGGATAAGAGCTCTGCAGCCTGAACTTGGGCAGTTTCTCTGCTGACAAAGCACAAATTGGAGATCGTTCATTGTGCTCACACTTCCACAGTAATGGTGGTTCTCCAGAGGTAACAGAGTGAAAACTTAGCAAATGTGTTTTAGTCAGGAGTCATCATTTATGACTGAATACACAAGAGGAGAAGCTCACTTCATTACATTGCCCCCTTTGTTCAAAGTGTCCTTTCACATCTGAGGCAAAATATTTCAAGACTGGTTGGAGCCTTCATGTGCCCCTAAGCCTGATAATTCAGGGAAGGGTTTCTGCTAGAAACCCAGAGCTACTCCACAGGAAGAAGGACTGCCAATAACAAGGCAGGAGGAAAGGAGCAGGCTACACAACTGTGGCTGGCAACTATGGCTGGATGCATCCAGGTTCTTCCTCCCTAGCCCTCTCACAGAGGTTTTTCTCACAGAGGTTTTCCTCACAGCAGGTGAATATCCTCTCCTGGAGCCTCAGCAAGTCACTGAGAGCAGCTGGGGCTTTGGATCCAGACCTGCCACAGGATCTGTGATGTGCTGGGACTGGCAGGACTGAATGGCACAGCTGCTACCCAGACGGACACATACTGGCAGTTGCTGAAATTTTTTTTAGGATGCCATCGTCTCTTTTGTTGCAGCGTGAAAAGCAAGACCTGGCTGTGGGAGGAGAGCAGGCTCCACAGGTTTCAGTTTCTTCACCAAAGAACTGATTTAAACCAAGAGTGGATCTGAGCTAAACAAGAGCTGCAACAGCCTGATTCTCATAAATGTTTAAGGACACTTTGTACCACTCTGTCAGCATAAAAAGGCCTTGTAGACTTGGTAAACTATTTTTGCATTCACTGTAAATGCTTTTGGTATGACTTATATGGAGTAAAACAGCATTCATATAAATAAGAGTCAAGACCTAAAACACAGTCTTTCAAAATTTCTACAGAGTGAAAACAGAATTATTAACAATGAACCCATCCTACAAGATAATTTCACAGTTTTGCATTTACCTTATCACCCACTGTAAAAAATGATACCGCAGTTGTAACTGTAATTAGTAAGTCAAAGAATAAGTAAAGTATTTTAGAGTGAAGAGTCATTAGTATGTGTGTCTGGTGCAAAGGCTGGCTTGAGTTTTACTTTGTCTTTAGTCAATTTGAATGTTATGGGATTTTTGCCTACATTAATTTTTAAGTAAGAAACAGTAAACAATGTTGAAAGCTGTGAAGTTACCTGATCTTGTTGCATAAAAGTACTTTATACACTGGGAGAAGCACATCCTTAGTTACAACCCTGTTTTGTGCTTCCAGCTTTAGAGGACATGTCCTCTGCACTGGGGACACAGAGATTTTTTTTGCTGGGCAGCAGCAATAAAAACTCAATCAGCCACCATCAACAGAAAGTCAATGGTGTGGTTTGACTGGTGGGATTCTCACAAAAATATTACATGTCAGTCAAGAAATATGTGCTAGAAACTGTGCTATCAAAAACCCCTTTTCACCACCATAGGTTTGATTCATGTTTCTTTGGGAACAGATGTAAAATAGGTATGAGATGGGATGCACAAGGAAGGGGATAAAAAAGGAAGGCAAATTTGATACGTATCATTTCCAGGGCTCTTTTACATTCCCAAAACTGAATAGCAAGGGCTTCAGGGCATATTTACAACAGCTGCCGATGCTGTTCTCCCTCTCTGGCCTCTGCAGACCTTGCAGAGAGGGTAGCCCCCCTGCTCCCGAAGGACTGGCACCTGCTCTGACCTGCCCTCCGGAGCAGCCCATTTTGCCAGCAGACCTTAAGCAGGAGCTGGGGGTGATTAGCCTTGTCAGGCTGACATTGACTTGCACAAGTCCCCCATCACATGAACAAACCTCAGAGCAGACAACCAGACTGGAGATCTGATTCCAGTCATGCTCCCAGTCCAAATTTAGCACTGCGGCCACCACACAGTTGTAGTAATTGAAGAATGGGCTGCAAAAATATAAAGGTGTGTGATTTTTATATATGCCATTTTAAAAGCCAGTGATAGTCACACACCGAGGAAAATGCTGCATTTTATGAGTCATCAGCCCTCTTTATGAGATACATTTTGGACTGTGTATCACTGTATTGCAAGGGGAAGTATTTCAATAAGATTAATTAGTGGGTGTTTGTAAAACATTTTGAATCTGGGAAGCACCATATAAATGTGAGCTATTATTATTGTTATTTATTATAAGGGAGATGCAAATCCTCTCTAAATGTTGACTAAAGCCTTGCAATTTTTATGGTCACAACTTTGTCAAAAAGATTTTTATCTTCCTAGCAGCAATGTGCTACCAAAGATGTTGAGCCTTAAATCAACAGCTGTTATACCTCAAGCAAGTTATGAATTTTCCTTGATTTACAGCAGTTGTGGTTTTTTATTTTTCTTCTTAGGGGATGGGGGGGGAAGAAGCGTGTGTTCTTGCAAGCATGTAACATAAGGCCAAGAATTCCTCAGAGAAAAACCACATCAGCCCTCTGTCAGGCTCTGAAGTCCACATTTAGATGCTCAGCAAGTGACCTGGTTTTCATCACACAAAGGAGCAATTCCCACTGAACACACCAGGGTCTGCTCGGGGAGCACTCACCCCTCACGACATCACTTATTTGCTTGTCTAGTTCTGGCTGGAGGATCCTACCTTCAGATGCCAACAAGGTTGTTTTTGTTTGGTTTTGTCTGTTTTAGCTACCTGCTTGTTTGCTTTAAATCCTGGTCCATCATCCAGGGAGGCTCTGTGAATTCTGAGGGAGCTTGAGTTATTCAGCTGAGTCCCTGTAGAGGAAAGGAAGCTGCCTCCTGCTCTCCCCAGAGCCCTGCCAATTATTCCCCATCATAAAAGGAATTCCTAAGGGGAGCTGCCAGCAGCATTTTTATACCCTCTTAACCTGATGCAAACAGTGATACATGTGAAAGCCAAGGATGGGTAGATTGCCTTGGGCTTCAGTACAAACATGATCAAGACCCTACTTCTTTCAGTCTCCTGAGTTTCAGTGTGAGAAACACATTGACTGGAAACTGAGGCTGCCCGTGTGCAGGAAAGCTATTCTTCACAGCAGTGTTACTGAAAAATGCCTGGAAGAAATGTGTGGTATTATCCATTAAGATCAGTTCAATAGTAGTTCTGGGAAATCCTGAATCTCCTGGAGCTGCTGGGAATGTTGCATATTTTCCATATGTATGCATGTAGCCTAGCCTTGAAATTATGCACTGTAACAGGGAAAGCATGGGCTTTTCATGCACCTGTTGTGTGACATTATTTTCAAGGGAAAAGTGTATGTATCACAAGTGTTATTCTTGTTTTTTTCTTATAGTAACCATTTCTGGCCAGCAGTTCACTTTAAGGACATCACCAGAGAACTCATCCAAATTATTAATTTAAAAGATTTACCCACTGAGAGGGCCAGATCTGTTCCTAAAGCCAGCTGATTCCACCATCTTAACAGTGAAATATGCATTTTCCCCATTTAGGACATCCAGTGTTGGGAGCATATGTACAGCTCTCTGACTGCATTCATAACACAGGAGTCCACCAGGACCTACAGGAAACTTTGTCCAGCTCCCACAAAGGGAATCTCCTTTGGGCCCATGCTCACCTCAATGCTGACCCAAAGCTCCGTGAACCCTCAAAAGACCTCTGTCAACAGCCAAGTGCAAGTTACAGTTACCTAACTGACAGCTCAGTGCAACAAATGTTTTGGGCCATACCCCAAAAAATAAGACTCTAAATAAGTTTGTAAACAAGACGCTACAACTATATGGAACAACCAGACAAACCATTCCTCATAGGAGAAAAGAAGGTGACAAGAAGACATACATGGATCTTGTGGGGATCCTGCTTGGTTCTCCTACCCCGCTGTATAAACTCCTCACCCACAGAGATCGCCTCTACAGCTTCTTGAATTTGGTCCATAAATAGGACTTCAGAGCCATACATACAGAAAACGTGCACTTCAAAAATGTGCTCCCATATTTCTTTTGCCTGTGTACTATAGCAGTGGTATTTCAGGACAGACACATTATTTTTGTCTAAAAGTCAACTTTTAATTAAATCCTGCAATAAATAATGATATTTGTGCTTCAGGACTGTCAAATATTTCATTAAAAATCAACCAAAAATAAACACTTACATTAAAAATGTTGTATTTTTTCTTAGCTCCTGTTTGAATCTACAGCCACCTAGAAAGATGTGAATATTTCTCTCTGACATGCATTTGGCTGAGAGGGTAATATTTTGCTCTAAGTGTTTCCCACTAAACATTGTGACAAAGTTATGTTGATGTTGCACAGCAATTTGATGTTTAAACTGAAATTTTAAAACTGCTTGTACATGCATATCTTTATGATTCACTAGATTGTGCACCTGTATCTCAGTTAGTATTCTGTGGAGTCCACAACTACCTTGAATTTGTAGACATTGCTATGCTTGCACGAGAATAACCCATTAAATTGGGATGATTGAAGAACTATTTCTGGCCTTTACAGAGATTAACAAGACTTTACTCCGTGCTATTGAAAATGCTTCTGCATCATGCCGTGTGCATTGGGGACTGAATAACAGATTGACAGGCACAAGGACTTGCCATGTCCCCTCAGATGTTCATGGGATTTTTACAAGCAAGCAGTGCCTTAGAAAGCTCCTGGGTGATGCTGTATTGGAGCAGTTACTGTGGGTACTGCAAAAGGGTGTTAACCAAGCAATCTGCACGTTCTAAGAGTAAGGTTCTGGGAGCTCCATGGGAGTGCAGCCACTCAGCAATTCTTAAGGGACAGTAATGAAATCCTGGCTGCATGGCACAGTGGAAGAGGCAGTTAAGAACAGAGGTACTTCTGTTCTTCTCCATTCCCTTTACCCCATTCAGGCTTATAGTTGTTTAAAGAATGGAAGTGAGTTTGGCAGAATCAAAACCTCACCTCTGAAGCTAAACTCTTGTTTTATACCATCAGTTGTTCTATATTTAACAGCACAGTTATTCAGTCACTGGAAGAAAGGTTTGCTGCACTGGACAGGCATGCATGGCGAATTGATCTGTGAAGACAGCCTGCCTCACGTAACCCAGTCTTGTCAGAGGTGCACTCAATGAGCCCTTGTACTATCAGCACACTTCTCTCTTTGCTTGGTACATGCTTTATACATCACAGTATGGACTTGCAGGTGGAAGACTACAAGCAAGGGTTACAAGAAAGTTTTTTAAAACCTTCCTTAAATTATTCTAAAAATATCCATGGTAAACATAAACAGCATCTGCACATGATGAGTTCTTTGTGGCAAAGAAGCTTTACACGGGAGGCACTTTCTTAAAGCTCTTTCTCAAAGAGCTTATGTGACTCTGAATTGAGGCTCTGGCCCAAACCAGGATGACCTTTGCATGTATCCTCTCTAACTAGTCACTTCGCATTAAGCCTGGGTTTGCGAGTTAGCTTATTGAATTCATAGACATGGGCCCCAGCAGCCTGCCAACATTTACAGCTGCCTTAGTAGTCTTTCTCTTCCCCATTACTCTTGACCTCCAGTATCAGCACCAAAACCTTATTTGACCACTGGGAAAAGAGGGAAGGAAGAGCAGGAAAGAGTCATTGTGCCTCATCTCACTCTTCCCAGACCTCAGTGACCTCAGGAGCACATGGTCTACAAGGTGTGACTGTGAGCTGGGTTTACACAATCTTAAGAAGACACTGCTAAGGAAGAGTCTTCTTGCTGTCTTCAGCTACCTAACAAAATTGTACAGAGAAGGCAGAGACAGACTCTCCCTGCAGATAGGATGAGAGGCAAGACGCACAAGTGGCAAAACCAGAAATTCCAATTAGAGATTAGGAGAAACAAATATTCACTGGGAGGGCACTCAAACATTGGGCCAGAATGACCATATAGTATATAGCATCTTCATCATCTGAGATAGTCAAAATTTGTCTGGATAAGATATTGAACAATCTGATTTCAATGGATCTGCTACAAAACAGGACTTGGACCAGACTACCTCCAGAAGTCCCTTCCTTACTCTGCCATTCTACAGTTCCAGAATTAGCTGTGATCCAGGTGCCACAACCAATAATTTCCTAATGGTTTTCTCTCATTTCAAGTCCAAAGTGAACCTAACAACCCTATTGCACTCTGACATTCCAGGGTCAGAGTTAAAGATTACATATACAGAAGATCTTTAATGATCCACACAGTTTTCAAGCCTCAGAGCCCAGTGCTCACCTGGGTTTAATATCTGATGAGGATGCACCTCAGCAAGCACCCTGAGTGCATGTTCTTTAAGGTGTGCATGAATTTATTCTATAGCTGTCTATCCATCAAAAGAGTTATGTGGCAATTTGATGTTTTATGGTAAGTGGCTGATGAAGCAATCAAAACTCAGTGAATATTCTGCTAAGCAGTAGCAGGGAAGAGTTACCAGAGTCTTGTGTGTCATTATCCCCTTCACTGATTCTTTGGGGGTTCTTTCAACCATTTCTGTCTTCGTAGCATGAACATTGTCCTCTTCCTTGCACTTGACTGTAACAAAATTAGAAAAGCAACCTTGTTCCCATGCAAGACAGGGTGCTAGCACAGCCTCCTTCTGTGGAGAAAACTGACCTTACTTCCTATTTTGTGATCATAAAGTCAGCAAAGCATGCAGAGACAAGTCACTGATTCTTTTCAGTGACATACAACTGGAACAAGAGACCAAGAATTTGTTATTTTTTGTAGGAAAAGTACCTGTCCATGATGAAACAAGCAGTAATTTACACAGTAGATTACACAGATTAATGGGAAACCTCAAAACAAATGTAACTGGTCCCGACTGGGAAACAAAGTCTGGAAATCACATTACCTTTGGCTACTGAAAATCAGTCAGTGCCAATTGTAAAATATATGCAAATACCACTAAAGTAAATCCATCCGTCTCCTCTAAAATCTGTCAATCAAAACAACAATGAATATCACTGGACAACTAAATTTTGAATGCTCAGTACATTTTGTACTAATTATAGTATTTTATTATGTCATCAAGTAAAGGAAAACTGTCAGTGTTCTCAATAACTGTGTACACAATAAACGCTTGAGAGATTGTTGCCATGAGCATTATCTGTCAAGCAAATATCAGTGCTTCAATTATTGTTTTCTTTCAGCAAATATAGAATCAACCCACAAAGAGTGACAGTGGAACAGCGCTGGCACCCTTATAACTATGTTACTCTGCCAGGGAGTGATTTAGCCAAATACCCAGATGGTGGGAATCAACACAATTCCATTGACTTCTGCAGAATTAACCCGCATCAGACCATCTGAAGACAGGCCCATGGAAATGACCAGCAGGTCTCCCACTCACACACTAGTGCAGGGATGTGAGCTGCAGTTTTGGCATTACAGCCTCCTTGAGGCTCAGCCCAGGTCCCCCTCCACCTGTTTCCCATGCTGTGCCAGCACTGACAGGGAATCTCATCTGGAAAAGAATACTCAGTTTCTAGCCCAAATGTTTGAAGAGAAAAGCATAGTACTAGAAATCTCAAAAATAAATATATATATATATATATATATATCCTGAAAGGCCCTGAAAGCTGAACGTGAATATTTGCCTTTTTTTATTTTAATTAAAAATATGATCTCCTAATTTCTAAACCATATCTCCTGATTTTCTGGTGTTTTCTACCACAACACAGTCTTGCTACTCTGTCTTGATCAGTTAAGACAAAAAATGAGCTCAGCTTTCCCATTTTCTGCAAGAAGCCAACATGTATTTTAAACCACTTTAGTCCCTAGGATGTTTTTCCTGATACTTTGTCCCACTTTTCTTCTTCACATTTTCTCTTGTCTAAGCAGCTGGGAGTGGAATTTCAGATTTCAGGGACTTGATATTATCTGTTGTTTGGGATACTTGTTCAGAAGTTGATTGCTGTGCATTTATGGGGGAAAAAATGGACCACAAAAGGAACTGCATTCAGGAAAACAACATCATGTTCTTAGTTCTTCAGATCTAAAATACATCATCCATACAGACATGTAAATTAATGCTCATTTTATGAGGACTGTAGTAGCTGGTTGCACTGATATAGCTTTAAATTGTATCCATTTTCAGAAAAGGAGGGAGTTGGAACTAGATGATCTTTAAGGTCCCTTCCAACCTCAACCATTCTAAGATTCTATGAATATTTTTGGCTTTGTTACAATAAAAGCACAATACTTTCTTTCACAGTCTTCAATTTTGATCAAGTTGTATTTGTGAAAAGAGAGATGGCTCCTGAAATCGTTTTTTGCAGTAAACTCCTCTGCCTTTTATGTATGTAGGCTATTGTAGAATAGACTTAGTAGGGTGACTCCTGTTGAAATATATTTGTAAAAGGAAAGTTCAGGCCCCTTCCTGCTCTAAGCACTGAGGGGACATCATGAACCCCTGGTGAATCTGTTGCCCACACATTGGACAAATTTGCAAGATGGCTTTGAAACGGTCTGACTGAGTAATTATGTGTGTTAAAGAAACACTGTTGTCTGTTTCAGTGGCTTTCTGCCATGTTATAATTAATGAATTTTTGTGCTGATTAATTTTTTCTGTATTCATTAAAATGATACAATCAAGTCATTTGGGCCAAATACTTAATAAAGGTTTTTGATAGGGAATATAGTCTTTAATTTTCTTGCTTCTGAATAATTACAGAGAAAATGAAATAAGAGCTTGTTTACATGGAAAAAATAGAATAGCTATTTTACTTTAAATTCATGTCCTTCCTTAATCCTAAATAACACTCAAAAAGGCCTAATTTAGTGAGTGGGTGGAACAATGGCATTTTGCCTAGGTAAATTTGTTTATACTTAGGACCTTCTAAGTGCCTCCATTTGTTTTGCTTTATTTTAATGGCTTGATATTGAAGTAGGGGATTTTCTAGGCATATGCTTCCAGCCATCTGTAGGCCCATCCCACTGGCATTTTCCAGCACCATTAACAATCGTTGTCGGTCCTTTTTTGACATGCTGTGTGTATATATGTATAGATCTGTGAGGGTATGCACAACACCTCCTATAGCATCAGATACCTACAGGTCACTTTATGTAGCTGACCACTGCTAGATATGGGGCTCCTTGCTATGACAACCAATGAAGATTTTCTTCTGGGCTATGTAGTTTGGGGCTGCATTTCCACAATGTAAGGTCTTTTACTATACTCAACACCACACACAGTTTGATAAAAGATTCTGTTATAACTTTTAAAGGTATTTCAAGGATTCATTGGAATACCTTTGCACAGACTGCCTCCCTTTAATGTATTTAAATTCCTGTCCTGAATGATTCAAGAATAACCCCTTAATTCAATTTCATCCTTTCAATTGTTTCCCAGTTGATTTCCAGCCCTGTCTGAGGTCACGTTTCAGTAATGGGCCAACAGGAGCCTCATGAAACTCAATAAGGACAAATGCAAAGCTGTGCCTGTGGGGAGGAAGAAGCCCTTGCAGCTGGGGAGGCCACTCCATGGAGCAGGCCTGGGAGTGCTGGTGGGCCCTGAGCTGAGCATGGGCTGGCAGTAAGCCCTGGCAGTGACAAAAGGGAGCAGAGCCGTGAGCTGTGTCAGCAGGACAAAGTGGTTATTCCCTGTACTCAGCAGCTTTTATACCACATCTAGAGCACAGCATCCAGTTTGGGGCTGCCCTGTACAGGAAAGACACCGAAAACTGGAGCAAGTCCAGAGGTCAACACAGATCACATGCCCTGTGAGGACAGGCCAAGGGACCGGGGCTGGTTCACCTGCAGAGGGGATGGCTGTAGGAGCATCCAGCAGCAGCCCCTCAGCACCTCCAGGATGCTCACCAAGGAGATGGAGCCAGGCTGTTCACAGCAGCGCGTGTCCAGAGGCTGAGAGGCAGTGGGCATAAGCTGAAGCAAGATAGGTTCAGACCAGACAGAAGAAATGTTTTCCCCATAAGAACAAAGCACAATGGAGCAGGCTGTGCAGTCTCCACCCCTGGAAGTTTTCAAGCCCATATTGCAGATACAGCCCTGAGCCACCTGGTCTGGCCTTATAGCTGACCCTGCTGTGAGCATGGGTTTGGGCTAGGGGACTCCTGAGGCCCAGCCCGGCCCAAACTACTTCATAGTCTTGCATGTGTCAGACAGGAATTAAGTTATACAATAGAATTCTGTTGTGATCAGGGCAGTACAAAATGTCACCGATGCCCTTCCACCCTTTAAGACTTGTTTTTCACAAATCTTGCAGGCATGTCACAAAGCCTACCTAAGCAAATGTTGAAAACAAGAGGAAAAAATTCTTCATTTTTCTGATTCTTAAAGTTATGAAACATGAGTCCAAGAGGAAATAATGCTTTGCTAAAACCAGAATAATTTATAGCAGTATTTAATCAGATAGTTTAGGATGAAATAAAGCCCCGGTATTAAGTTTTGCTAAATATAGGGAGCCAAACCAAATCTGGGTGTACTTCTTCATGGTTTTGATTATATCATTTGAGAAATGAATGGAATACAATAATACTTCTGAGCTATCCTACCTCATACCTGATGCACTGCTGGCCTGGAAAAAGGATTAGAAATCGAAGGACTTATGAAGAATTTTGCCAGAGCAAGTTTGGCTGTGGAGCAACCAAATAGAATTTAATGGATGCTTTCACTTAGTGATACGTTTACAGCTAAACATCTCTTCCAAACACACAGAACACAGCCGACATTGAGTTAAGCATAAATGTCTTATCTGGTTGCCTTGGGTATTTTGACTGCAAATTTCTGGTACAGAACTTAGCACAGTGGGATCACTGCTTGTGATTAGAATTTCTGAAGAATTATTACCAGATAAAGTTAATTATTATTTTTATTGTTATTAGCATTCTTCCATATTACTACAAATTATCATCATCTGATCTTTAGCTTTATCGTACTAGAATCTAGCAAAAACCCTGAATCTCAGCATCACCTGCTATTGAGAAGGGGTGAAATCAGAGCTGTGTAATTATAGTGCAAGTTCATCTCGTTATTCTCCTAACAAAATAATCATTCAGTATAAGCTATTGGAAGCAGAGATCCTTTTGCGTTAGCTAATATCAACATTCTCATTACTTAGCAACAAATATTAAAACAAATATAAAAGTAGCCTAGCCTGAAGTGAGAAAACACAATATGCAACAAAACCCAATTTTCTGGACATGTCAAAAATAGTTAAGTGCTCAGCAATCCCAGCCCTTATTGCTAATGGGATAAATCTAAAACCTCGTTGTCAATTAATTAACTTATCCCTTCGTCTCAAAATTAAGAAATCAAATAAAGATAAACATGCAATTTTCTTTCCTTCCACACTTCAATTCCCAAAAGTGCTGCATATAGGTTTTCTATGAACAGCCTCAAATGATGCAAAAGGTATAAGAGATACAGCCAAAAAGTAACCTTTTAAATACTGTTTTCTATTTGTTTAAGAGAATAAAAGTGTTGTAATGCAGAGGCAAAGAAGGGAAGGTGAATAAGACTCTGTCCCTGTCACCTGCGACCACAGACTCCCCACTGAAATTATCTGTGCACAGAGGAGTGAAGTACAGAGGGTACCCTCCAGTGCCTGCTTAATAAAAAGCCAAACAGTGCTTCCCCTGCCATTCACTTCCAGCATAAACATAAAAAGCTGCTTGTCATCCAAATCCTGTGGGCACTTGATCCCACATCTGCTGCCAGAGTCCAAACCAAGGATTTTGTAGGAAGGTTGGCAAAGGAATGGGCCACCCCCACCTGAAAAGGAGAAGAGTAACTGCTGCCACCAGCAGATGTTCTGCTGCTCTTCCCACACACGTGTCTCAGGGATGCTGGGAAGAGCATCAGTGGCAGTTGCAGAGGTCTTCAAGCCCGTGCAGTTCCACCAGGTCTGTAGCCCTGTGCTCAAGACCTTCAGCACAGAGACAAAGCCTTTAGTTTGACACCTCCTCCCAGGAAGGTGATTTATATATAAATCTCCCACCAATTCCACCTTTAATGGAAAGAGAAAACAGTCAGTCACATTCTCTGATCAAATGGGTATCAGGGACTATCAAAGAGAGATAAATTCAGTATGAGAATGGTGGTGCCTTTCTACTACCTTGAGTTCAGCCCCTGAGCTCCAGGCTGGTGTTGAAAATGCATCCTTGAATGTTCCTGATTGTAACTGCTTGAACTGCTTCCTGTGAGTAACTCTGCTTGGTTTTCCCCTTCAGTGTGGGTACATTTTTATCAGCACTTTGGGGCATATTACATAGAAGAGTTAAGCATTTCACTTCAGAATTGGGGAACGAGATATTCAAACAGCAACATGGCACCTCACCCTTAACTATTCGTGTCCATTACTCACAAGTAATTTGCACTAAGTTCTGTAGCAAAAACACAGGGATACTAATTTGGCCCAGGGGAGTACAAATGCTGTAAGTTACTTTTAATAGATTTATTTATATGTTTTATTTATTTATTTTATTCATTTATTTTCCCCTGAGGAGCCAGAAAGGAAGATTATGTAAAAAGCAAAAAGGACTTATGGTGAAAACATATCTGCTTATGCATGAATAGGTAATCAAACAGAATGGGTTTAAATTCGAAAATCTAGCTGAGGGAAAGGAACTCTTAATCTACCTAATTTTGACAAGGTGTTGACAAGTATTGTAGCATTTTTCTTCAGGGACCCCATTTGCCGTTTCTTTTACTCACTAGAAACCTCCATCAAACAGTGGTTGTCCTTAAGATATCTCCCTACCTTAGGGAGATCCCCTGTTGCTATTTAAGTTATCTTCCTGTCTACCATGCAGACGACAAATCTAAGACATGATCTGGTTTGCCTGAAGCTGAGTATTCTTTATTTTTCAGTTTAAGATGAAGATATAACTAATTTGCATCAGCAGTCACTATATGGAACAGAAATTATTTCAGATTTCTTTAGGAATTCCTTAAATCTAAGCCTATCAGTCCAGCAAGATATTTGGACAACATAGCATAAAACATATGAGCTACCCTATGATTTCATGTGATTTAGGTAACTTGAGCTCACTCATTAAATCTGGCTGGCACAGAACACTAAGCCTTCTCTTGATTCCCTCTGACTCGTATTACTGTGGACGATAGGTATGTTCTTTCAGAACTGGGCACATAATTGCAACAGTAGTTGTGATTTTCAAATAAATAGCATTAAAAATGATGCTCAGAAACAGTTTTACCTGTTGCCATGCTTTCAAAAATGTCACATAAAATTATATTATTAATATCTGGTATGAAATTGTATGTACATTTCATGTCTGTAGGAGATCAGAGCTTTAGCTCTTTTATTATGAGACCTATCAAAAGACCTGTTTCTAAGCGTGATTGACTCCCTTAAGTTATCCATGTAGACAGCTTCAATTTATAGCTGAAGTGACTCTTAATGCCCCACTGCCTTGGTAGATTCCTTAGTACACTGCTTTGACACCATTTTTTCTTTTATTTATCTATTTATTGTGGTGATTATACAGCAAGACCTCACTATGCTGTTACGCACAGAAATAAAGCAGAAATAATGGGCACAGGCACGACATGCCAACAGCTTGGCTGTGGTTTCTGCAGGTACAGCACGCTTGGGGCTGACACCTAAAAGGCAAGCAATGCTGTTGTCTCCCCACCTGCCCTGGGTGTCAAACAGGCTTTGCTTAATGCTCAATCTGGGATAAAATGTGCAGAGCAAAGCTGCAATTAAGCAGAGATTTTTTGTCTCTTCCAACCTAGATGATTCAGTGATAAGCCCTTGCTTATCATTAGATTTTGGTGCCTGTTTCTACACAAATATATATATGTATATATTTGGCTGTAGGCTGTACCTGCCTAAGAGTGTGTGATCTGTAGCATATTCTTGATGTCATTAATGATTAGATTTTCTTGTGTCCACTTATCAACCACTGCTATCTTGTTGTACTACTACCTTGTTGCAAATCCGGAAGACATGCAAACTAATATTCTCTACATATGATGTTTTCATACTATGTTTATCACAATATCAGCAGAGTAGCTGTAACAATATTAAGGAAAATAAGGAAGAATCTTAGTACACCCTCTCAATCTATCTTTGTGCACTGAAGTATAAGAACGATATCCCTGAAAAGGCAAACTGTCACCAGCAGGTACATCTTTGTGCAAAGACACCTCCAGTTCATATGAACAGTCTGTTCTACCATAACAACTAAGTCTGGCCCAAGACCTGATCCTGTCCCCTCTCCTGGGGCATGGAATTGTTTGACCAGGCCTCTTTCCCCGTAGCCTCACAACATCTGATAATTCTTCAGAAATCTAGTCAACTTTAAAATCCTTCACCTGTTATATGGGGCTCTCAGCCTTTTGGCTAAGATCAAGTGCAGTATCTGTTCTTATGAGTTCAATATCTGATATGTCCTTAATGAGAGGACTTTTTATTAAACAGATCTTTGGTCTTGGGAGTTGGATCTGGAGCTTGCCCCCTCCACTCCATGCATTGTCCTGGTATTGTAGTATTTCCAGGAATGGTGCACCTCCTATAGGAGGCTCTTTTTCTCTATATATCTACCTGAAAGGAAGTTGTGAGAGTGAGGGGGTCAACCTCTTCTCACAGATAACTAACAATAGGACTAGAGGGAACGGCCTCAAGTTGAACCAGGGGAGGTTCAGATTTGAGATTAGGAGACATTTCTTCTCAGAAAGAGCAGCCAGGCATTAGGACAGGTTGCGCAGGGAGGTGGTGGAGTCACTGTTCCTGGGGGTGTTCAAGGAAAGGCTGGACGTGGAGCTTAAGGACATGGTTTAGAGGGTGACATTGGTGGTAGGGGGATGGTTGGACCTGGAGGTCTTTTCCAACCTTGATGAGTCTGTGATTCTATGACTCACATGTTCAGGTCCTTGGCTGAATGAGATCAAGTTATTCAGACAATGGCATGACCAAGCCAAGAAAGAGATGTCCACATCAGCCTTACCAGTCTTCCTTGTCCATCTGCTTCTCCACAGAAAGACAGTTGCATATTTGCACCATAAGTGAAGGTGATCTCTTCTCTTTTCATCAATGAACATAGTAAATGACTAGACTTCCAAATAGATCACGTCCTTCATGCCATTTCCTTAATAAGTTCAGACCACTTAAAGAAAGACTTTAAAGGATCAAGTAACTAAAGTGAATTTATTAAAGCAAAGGCACAGAAATTCCAATTAAAGATGCTAGGCATCCTACAAATTGTTCCTTTTCTGAAATACATGTTAAGAAGTGTCTTCAAAGGAATTATTTGACAGTTTCATTTGTACATTTCTATAATTATAGCCCCCAGACTTTTCTCTCAACCTTCTTTATTCCCATTCACAAATAAAGGTTTCAGAGCTTTTATTTTCTGCACCAGAATAAAGTTTATATCTCAGAGTTTATTTTTGCAAAATAAAAATGAAAAAGAGTCTAGTAGGTAGTACAAAAGAGCCTGGGTTCTTTTGTACAGAAAAGGAGGAGGTTCTACTTGCTAAAAAAGTGGCATTATACACCACATGAATACTTTGACTCTGGACACATTATGTCATGTACATCCTCCTTGTCAGACACAAGGAAATGCCTGCTTCTTCATGCATGTGAAAGTCTTAAAATGTTACTTCTTGCAGAAGACAATAATCTTGTTTTCAAAGCTGGTGGATCGCGGTAGCCTAAAGTAATCTGCAAAGCAGAAAATGCCTCACTATTGTCTTCTGTTATTCCATGCATGCACATAGTTTACAATATGTACAAAGTACAAAAATGTTTATTATAGATTTAAAATTGTGATTTTACCATGTGGTTCTCTGACACGGTGCTTGGAAGCTTTCTCTGTCTCCCAGTTTTACATTTAATAAAATGAACACCAAAGTACAATCCTCAGATCGAATAATGCTGAATGAACTGAGATGTACAGACACTTATGTCTGGCTCTCCATGCACTACATAAAATTACCAAAGTGTGTTTACAAGATAGAAAGAGAGAATCTCAAAGGAGCTACTCTGTCACATTTCCTAACCACACTGCAGATTTGTTTCAAGTTGAAACCTTCCACTCTTGATACTTGCTGAAGAACTATAAATATAAGCAAACAGGTTCAGTAATGACAAATGCTGCCTTCCAACTTCTAATTATTTGATCTTAATTACAGCAATCTCTACCAATAAATAAATAAATAAATACTTCTTGATGCTATTTAGACACTTATCATTTTTAAGACTTAGAAATATAGATCTGGAGTAAAGCCAGTCACTTGAATTGTGGAGATGTCCGTTCCAAGTATATCTTTTATAGTGAGCATTACTGACTTGTTGTCAAGATCTATGGGCCTTTTCCAGTTTCTTTACTGCTGAAAAATAATTTTATTTTTCAGTATTTATCCTGAGCCTTTTATAAGCTTTCTGCTTTTGTTCGTAATATTATTTAACTTGTTCTCCTAAATAAATCTGGAGGAATTTTAGCCTCAAAATCACAATGACGATTTTATCTCCTTTATCATCCTTTCGGATGGAATATATGCTTTCAGACCCAGTGAACCAAATTCCCATTTTTTTTTTGCGACACACTGAACCATGAGTTCTTAATGAATCTCTTTGCCAGCAAGTGAAGAAGAGACTTTTATGTAATCCACACTGATACGTATTCAGAGGATATCAGCCGCGTGTGGCACCTCAGAACTGGTCTCGAAACAGAACCTGAAACACATTCAGCAGTTTCCAATCTTTGTATCTGAGTCCAACAGTTCATGATTAATGACCAGTTGCAGAAAGGCCTCTACTTTGCACTTGCGAAATGACAGCGAGCAGGGATGTGTCCAAGCACATGACTGCTGCTGCAGTATCAGGATAGACTGCCTTCATATGCGAATTCTAAATGGCTAAACAGTTAAGTCCCAAAAAAAAACTTGATCAGCAAGAAAATGCATGAGGAAATCAAGTGGATGCTGTGGCAGAGGATTAATGTAGACTGTGGACTCCTGGAATGTGGATTTCTTGTGGATGTTTAAAAATGAGAGGCTCACATTTGCTGTAAGGCAAACCTGTGCTTGGAAATTGCTGTTTGCCAAATATAGAGAATATCCATATATCTTCAGCCTCCGCCTTGTTTTTCTATTAAATTAATGGAATATATTAAGTAAAAAAGAAAAAGAAGTAAAGTCTTAGGGGCAAAATACATATACTGCAAGCAGAATGCTCTTAAAATTTAAAGATATATGAAAAGCAAAAACATAGCAAAGCACAGCAGCAAAAACTCTCAATTCATTTTAGAAAAAAAAAAAAATCAGCCATGGTACCTCCTTCCGTGCATATACATCCACTCCTTCTGAGAGCCTGGTTATGGGTCATAGAACTGGACCAGCTTGCTGAGCAGTACCAGAGAAGGAGCCATCCTCTTTGACAAACCAGCTATATTCTTGATAATAGTGTATCAATGAACATAATTTCTTCAACCTACTTTAAACATTGTATACCCAATTTTATATTTAGGCATTGTATAGACAGTGCAAATGAGAGCTTTCTCTGCAGGGAGGTGCAGTGTGACTCAAGTACACCATCTTGCAGGACTGGAGAAGCATGTTGCAGGCAGCATTCATACATCTTGGTTGTATGGGGCCAGGCTGGATGGGGCCTTGGCCAAGCTGATCTAGTGGGTGGCTTTCCTGCCTTGTGGCAGGAGGTTTGGAGTTCAATAATCTTTAAGGTCACTTCCAACCCAAGCCATTCTATGATTCTATGATCTTCTGCCAGACCATCTCTGTCAAGTCCTGTTACATGTGGCTGGAGGTCTCCTTAACCTAGTGTCGTGGAAGCTCACACCAGGTCAAGCATCCTTAGCGGGAAGAATACACTGGCTGACACCACGTGCCTTTCATCCTTGCTCTCACCCTATGAGATGTCCAACCAGCTCCAAGACCAAACACCAGGTCTCCAACAACAGTGATAACACTGCTCCGAGTGCAGTGAATGGCCCACATATGCCCAGCCAGGGAGGATCAAGTCATCCACAGTGTGTCTGTGGGGACCACAATGCATTCACTTATGCCCACCACAGAATGTAAAAGCACAACAAATTAGGCTCATCTTCACATCCATACTGACATCTTCCTTTGGCTAGCCACTGACTCCTGATCAGCCTGTGCTTTCAGGATTATGGATCCTTCTCCTCGTCAGATCTTGTGCTGAAGATTTCAAAAACTGGAAGGAAGCAGGGGCTGATACCAGTGAAGGGCTTGAAGTGTGAGCAATTATAATACTAGAAGCAGTATTGCATTTTGCTCCACAGCCCCAAATACACTGATTTCACTGGAGGGACCTGGACATGAAATACCTGACAATGCAAAGCATGTAACTGTTATGTATTCATCAAGCAAAATCTATATGGGATGTTATCTAAAACCCAGAAAAATCTCCAGTGCAGAGACACTCTGGGTGCTGTAAGGTCTGCTGAGCCAGAAAGATGGTGCAAGATGGAGTGTGACAGTGAAGCTGAGCAATTATAGGAGCTGAAGCCATTATAGGAGGAAACTCTTGGGTTCTGTGGGCTCCCACACTTCTTAATTTACCCATTCCCTGGGCAATCTTTATCCTTAGCTCTGCTTGAAGAGCAATACACAGCAGCTGGTGTCCTTTTCTCTGGCAACAGCTGACAATATTTGTAAGAGTTTGCTATACTAATTTTCTGCCATTCTACCTGGGTTTTCTCAGCCTTTACAGTTTCCTTCAAAGCATTTACATCCTTTCCCTCTTTCCTTAGTGTTCTTTAACAGTCATGCTCAAGACTAGCACCCGCTTTACTTCAGTGCTACTTACAACATTGGGAAGCAAATGAGAGTTCCACTCAGCAGTAGAAAATTGATGTGAAACACCATCTGACATGTTTATAGCAGCATTTAATTATTTAATCAATTTAATAACAGAATATTTAAACCAGCATCAAAAAAAATCACAGGGCATAACCAATTCAGTCTATAAATCAGACATTTTGCTCTTCTATTTTCATTCTTCAATTACATTTTGTGAACTAATCGGCAACACTTGATGGGAACATAGGATGTAGACAGACTATAACAGGCGGAGCAATCAGATCTTCACAAGAAAATTAATTCATACAGCCACTATTACTCTCTTAAATACACACATTCAGATTTGCACACACAGCCAAGCAAACAGCCCTGAGTACTGCTAATTGTGATTACAGCCAAATGTCATAAAACAAATTTCATAATATTCAAGGCAATGATATCAGTGCTCATACTTCCTTTTTTTTTTTTTTTTTGACCTTAACTTTGTAATCTTCAGACAGGCTTTTCCTTGTTCCTCTTCTTGACTGGAGAACAAGATAATTGTTTTGTATCCCTGTATTCATACTGGGTTTATCTTAAATTTATTAAAACCTCTGTGTTAATTTCTGAATTGAACAGACAGTATGTCAAAATGTCTAACGATGGTTCTCATGAGATAGAGTAAGACACTTCAATGCAAAAAGCAATAATAAAATGTTTAAAGAATATTCCATCAAGACTAATTTTTTCCCATCACATATCCTCAATTCAACCAGCTAAAATTCTAACTTTTAGAAAAGCAAGCAGTTCTGGCATTGTGAAATTCTGTTGGATGTTACAATTACCTCTCTGTGAGGGTGTTATCTTCCGAGGACCCCAGGTGCTTCCCCGCGTTCATCACATGTGCTCTGGCAGGAGCTGGAGTTGGTGGCTCTTGCATGGGGACTGAACCTCCTTGAGCAGAAACTAAACCCTGGCCTGTAAGCAGGGGTTGAGAGGGCTCAGAAAGCTGGAGAGAAAGCCTCTCCCAAGCAGGCAAACAGTAATTGAAGCTCTTTTTCAGAGAGCTGTTAAAATCAGCATATGAAAGTACTACATACAAGGTATCCCGCGTTGTGTGTGGTGCTCTTAGGGAGCCATACTTCTTAATGAGCTGTGCTGGGAGTTGAGAAATTGTCTGGATTACTTAAATTTTAGTGATGACTCCAGGAGCAGAGGGTTTAGTTAATGCACCCCGAGCTCCTGCTGTGGACTGCCTCCTCCAAAGTTCAGCACGAGGAGCTGCCAAGCAGCTCTTCGGTGTGCAGTTAGGCAGGAGCATGTAAATCGTGAACACAGCCTGAATAAAAACTAGATTTCTCCTTTGCACAGCATTGCTACACTGGAGCAGGCAGAGGTGTCCTCAGCAGGACAATCCCCACACAGGTCAGCAGCTGCAGGGCTGAGCCATGCACTGCCCACCCGCGTCCAAAGGGCCTGGCTGGCTGAGGTTCATGCATGGACTGCATATACACTGCTCCAGGTAGGAAGAGAAATGAGTTATACTGGGAAATGCCTTGTGATAACCATTCAGCAGCTTGGTAAAGGGCAGGGTCCAGGCTCAGCTCTGCCCAAAACTGCCCACCATTATAGCAGGAGGGTGACGCGAAGCCCCCAGCTGGGTTTGAATGTTCACTGCCTGTACAAAGAGTGGTTCTCAGAGATCCTCATGGGAAAGAGCAGATACACATTGTGGGAAAAGACTGAAAGCTGTTCATGGTATCTAACACACACTGTCTGTTATGCCTCTGGTGTTCTTTCTCAGCTCAATCATACCACACATCTCCCACCAGCATGGGGATGCTCTGGTAGGAGGGCTCAGTGGGACCTTCCAATGCTCAGAGGGACAAGATCTTCTTCCACATCCTGGGCTTGAGTACTGCCTAGTCTTCTGGATCTCCCAAACAAGTCTTGTCTTCAATTTGCCATCACTGTACAAGAATAAAGGAAGGATTTACCTTGTAAGTGGCTGACTGAAAAACAAAAAGCCACATCATATATCAATTTTGTCTTTTGTATTTTGTACCCCAGCATGGTTTGAATTGCAAGAAATCCATTTACCCTGACACCTTTGTAGCTATCTTTATTGGAGTAAATTCTTCATTCTTCTTATATGACATTAAGAAAAATAATATGGATGAATAATTTAATAGTATGTGAGCAGAAGAAAAGATTTAAAAATAAAATTAAAAAAAAAAAAAAAAAAAAAAAAAAAGAAGAAACAGAAAAGGACAAGCACTCTAACACAACAGGAGAAGCAGGAAAGCATTCCCAACAATGCTGAGAAAAAACATTTCTTTGCCATAAATAAATGCTTATCCAGGTTTCCAGTTTCCCACAGAATGGAAATGAAGATGAACAAATAGACATGTCATCATGAAAGTTGTGTAAAAAGATGTGTTTTCCACTCAGCTCTGAAAGCTGTGCAGGTAGGCAGTGGTAACTCACATTCGGCAGCAAATTCGTTATTGCCATAGCTCAGCAAGATGCTCTGTCTTCCTTGCTCATGAGCCTCCCATTCTGGTTGACATTATTGACATTTCCAAAGCAGTCAGAGCTATAGACAGAGCCTGGCTGGCAGACAGCTCCAGTTCCAAGAAATAACCTGCTTTGCTGAGCACTGCCTCCCAGGGGGCACGTCCAGCCAGCCCTCAGCATCTGGTGTCACTCACCCATCCTTTGGTCGTCAATAGTTTGCTGTCCTCCAAAGCACAACTCTAGGCTCATATGGGCACTGTCAGATGAAACAATGACAGAACTCACTTGTAATCCCATCCAGACCATATATATCCTCATGGATGTGTTACAATATGTGTAGATTATTTGTTAAGAGATAATCAGTTTTTATAACCATATTTATACCAAGTGTTGGAGCACCTACAGCATAGAATCAAGTCTGCTTCCTTTTTCTTCCTCCTTTCCCTCCTCCCCCCCAACCCCACACCCTCATTTTATGAGTGTGCAAATGCAAAGGGATGCATTTGGAACTTCAATTTACAGTGGCTGCAACAAAGGCCTTTTGTTGTCACTTTCAACCAAGCTCAGAAGGGGACGTAGCACTGCCAACCTAACTTACTAAAATAACTTTTCTACTTAATTAATGGCAAACAGAATGGCTGCAAGTGATAAATCATCCAAAGCCAGGAATGCAGAGTGAAGTCTGACATGGCGTCTCTGCTTCACACCATTAAGTTTTTGTCACAGCTTTGGGGGTTAGAGACAGCATCAGTCTTATCTTTAAAGTAGGAAATATGTCTCATCCTTCACATTGTTTCAGTTTAGCCTTTATATTTAATTGTAGATTGCCCTTCTTATGCAGAGAGCTTATTACAGTTTTCATTTTCTCTTGTTTACATTTTCATATCAATTTTTTCCCACCAATCTGCAATTTAGAGGCTGCTCGATGACACTAATGTTAATGGCATATATTATGCTTCTGTTCCACAACAGTGCGTGTTTTTTAAAAACATAAAGTGCCCATTTTGCAGATGCTCTGTCAGTCTCACACTTTTATCCCTGCCTCCACTCTGTAGTTATACAGAAACTTGACTTATCCAACAGGGATGTCAGCAGACCAAAAATATCTCAATAAATTCCATACAAGGTCTTCTCTCACCGTCTCATCGCTCAGAGGGAGGGTGGTTAGCCACACTCCTGTTGACGCAAGCAAACAGCATCCAAAGAGCTAAACAAATGTGAAGGAGCAGATGTCAACAAGAGGAATTATTCCCCAATTTATCATTAGGGAACCATCCAGTGTCATGATGTCTTTGGAGATCACAGAGGGGCTGTGAAGGGGATAAGCTGCAGGCAGCAGGTCTGTCTTCGTAGTTTAATATTCAAGAGATGTCAGGCAGGGAGAGCTGCAGCGTTTTCAAGAATAAGGAGATTCGGATCTTTCCTGCTCAACCTGAGCTGAGTGCTTTTCCTAAACCAGACTGTGAACACACACAGCTGGCAATCCCACTGTGCTTTATGCAGTCGAAGGAGGGCTTTGTCAGACACTCACAAAGCTTTTCTGAGAATTTGTGGAAGTCATTTCAGAAAACACCCTCATTTCCTGTGTTGTTTTTTTAATCTCTGTATGAGGCCAATACAACGGGTCTACCTGTTGCTTGCTACAGACAATGATGAGGACAAATGCTGATCTGTCGTGCTAGCAAGAATGGGAGAGCTTTTGCTGTTCTTACTGCAAAGCTGCAGGACTGGGTCTGGTGACAATAGGAAAGCATTCAGAAACTGTTCCAAGGAAAGTGGATGTTCACCTTTATTGTTCTTTTCCTGGAAAAGTAACTTCTTGCTTTCTCCAGCAGGAATGGTCATAACTTTCGGTCATGCTTTTTTGTTCCTTCACAGAAGCTTGAGTTTCCAAATAATTTTGTGTAAAAAGGTGTAGGAGGGAGATGTTAGGGCTGTTGTGGTGTGACATATGCCAATGTTTCTGTGAAACTGTTTTTTCATTACAAAATTAAACCCTTAAACACTGTAATATTTTCTATCTTAACCACTAAAAAAAGTCCATTCTTCTGTCTGCCTTTCCACATCTTTCTTTTTTTTTGTCTCATTTTTTCAATATAGACTACATAGATCACTCCCCTTCTTCCCTCTTTATGTTCTTCAAAATAAGTAGGTCCACAAGAGAGATTTACCCCATAGCAAAGGGGTGGGACCCAGTTTTCCACCTGTTGAATCTGGAAAACAGTAATTTTTGCTTGTCACTACTAACATGGGGTAATTTGGATAACAGTAGATACTTTCCTAGAAATATGATTTTTTTTTCCATCTGTGAAGAAATCAGCAGTATGCATCAGTGGTTCAGACTGTGATGTAAAATAACATTGTGGAGAAAGGAAAGCAGGGTGCCTGGACAGACCAAATGTTCTCCAAAGGCTTGGTCTCACCTCTCATGAATGAAAATGCAAAATCCCAGCTGTGCTAGCACTGACCAGGTCAAGCAGGAGAAATGCTATTTACTGCCTTACTGGTTCAGTTGCATTTTTTTCAAAATGTTGCTCAAAGAACGAACAGCTGCCTATGTACATTCACAGAGGGCTTGACTCTGTTTCTTAGTTTTCACAGCCACCTGCAGCTGAGGAGCACAAAATTACTGATTTAACAGTAACTTGGCACTAAACTGCCCTCTGCGCTAAACAGGCCAATTCTTCCTCTTATTTTTTTAATTAGTTTTGAGCTTTGATGACATCCATTAGAGGTGATAATTAAGAGAGTCTTAGTTTAAGGTTCCTCCAGGTAACTGGCAGGTTTTTATTTGTTTCAAAATGCAATTCAATTCCTCTTCCTGCTATAGTTGGAAAAAAAAAATTTACTGCCCCATGTTTTTTTCAATCCTCGTTTTTTGGTTGTTTCTTTTTTTTTTTTTCTTCTTCTTACAAAACTACCAAAGACAGGAAAGTGATATAAACTGGTCCACCCACTACAGCAAGATATAAACACTTGATGGTGTCCTACAGACAGGGCTATTTTAGGCTTTAATTATAAGAGTTGTCCTTGCTCATTAACGATACACTACTGAAGTGCAACAAAAGTAAGTGATTCATTGCTGACACATGGTGTTTCATGAGCAGTCATTAATTAGCGATGTAACACTTGGATATAAATTGGTGAAGAGCATCAGTAAATGGAACTTTAATCAGGGTCTCCCTTAACCCTCCTTTTCTTGTGCACCTCAAAGGCTTTCAGTGGCTGAGCTCCCATGGAAACCCAGCGCATCCATGCAGCAGCAGAGCTGTCCCCACCAGTACTGTCATAGCTGCTGCAGCTGGGGCTATGTGGTTTACACCAGCCAGGGTAAAAATCCTATTGGGGAGGTAAAAAACACCCAAGCAGGAATCAGAGTGTTTTCATCCTGAAAATCGGGAAGAGAAGAGGAAACTTGTTCCTAATCTGACACCTTGCCAAAGGCTTGTATGTCAGCAAAGTTTGCAGGCTGGGGTGGTGGAGATGTGGTGTGTTCACTTGCTGCATGTGGTCCTTTGTCCCTCCCAAAACTGTCTGAGGGCTGGCAAATATTTTCATTCCATGACATTTGCTATATTTGCAGTTTGACATAAAGTGCATTAAGTTCACTGGGAGGGAGAAGGTAGAAGACTACATAGTCTACAACTCTAGGTTATTTTTAAGCACTGTTGTGTACCTTGTAAAAGAAAATATGTATGCATATGTATACTGTTGCATATGAACTTCTTTGCTAATACAAATGGATTTCAGTTTGATGCATTTATCTGCCATGAGAATCAATGGAATTAATGATTTGTCAATTCTGCCAAAATGCTAGGACCAATCTGTATTTTATTTTCCAATCCCAAGAACTGGAAAATCAAACTTTTGCAACAACAAAACTTTGTGGACCCCTCCCAGTTAATAAATCACGCCTTTATCCACGTAACAGATCACAATACTGGAGAATGTCATTTACCTGAAAGCACGACCCACTAAAGGTATGCGTTCAGAGCACTTTGTAAGTTGATGTAAGTTGATGCAATGATTTCTGTGTTGCTGTAGTGCAAGTACCCTTTTTAGGAGTTGTGTTTATAAGAGATATGTGAAACCTGCACTAGTTTCAGCACAGGCTGATTATACATTCAGGACATATTTGCAGATACCTAAGGCTGCTGGCTATTAAACCAAAAGAATATAAAAATCAAATTCGCTTTCAAAAGTTACTGTTATTTTTCTCAGCTGGAACATCAATTTAACATTTTAGGGGAACTGCTTTCTTTTTAAAGTGATGCTGTGAAGAGAAATTTCCACAGGTAGGTGACTGAGAACAATTTATTCATCCTGTGGTACCTGTGCTAAGTTCTAGCATAGATAAGGAATTATTAGGCAGCAGATCCAGGGGACATGCTTCCTGCAATGGTCCTGCCATCTCTGCAGGAATATACCTGAAATTCCATAGTAATGTTACACATGAAGATATTATAGAGACAACTTATTATATAGAAAATCTCAGGGAGATTTTTGATAGGAGTTGCAAAGAGCAGGCAGTAGGGACTTCTGGTGATTCCTGCCCTGAGTCTCCCTGTGTGCACCATGGTATTATCTGGAATCACAAGGAAGAGACGAAAATATTTACAGATGCCACAGGGTACTAAATGCAAAGACGACTTGTGTTTGTTATTTAAAATTCACTCTTGTACTGTCAGGGGACTGTAAGTGATGATGAGGCTGTGTTGTAGGAATGCTTGAAGAGGGTTGTGCAATAAGCGTTGGCTCATGGTTTGCAGCAGTGGGAACCCTGGGTGCAGGTTGGAGGGAAACACCAAGTCCAGCTTGACAAGGAGGACCAGGGTCAGAGGTGGTCATTTAGCTCCCTTAGATAGATCAATTCAAGTCCAAAGCAAAGTTTAGTATTTACTATGAGACATGGGCATTTTTTTTAATCAAGTGGCCCAGCCTGAATTTCCCCACAGGGCCAATAAGCAGATACAAACCCCTTTACCCTCAGGCCACCAGTGAAGTTCTTGTTCCAAAGACCGCCATCAGTTGACCCAAGGCCTTTGTTTGCCTTCTGAGCCAAGGAGAGGGTGGCTTGAAGTCAACTTCACATGCAGCTGCAATGTCAGGTCAGCAGACCCAGAGACCGAGGATTTAACAAACACAAAGACACTTCACTTTTAAGAGTGGATAATGGAGAATGAAATTGAAGTTTAAATAGCCAGGAATGGATTCAAACTGGGCTGCCTTGCACTTACCCTTCTTTTCCGTACTGCTGCAGTACAATTCCTCCTCGTGGGTCGAGAGCAAGCAGACCACCATTGCTGGCTCTCCAGTAACCCTACAATGGTCGCTACTTAGTCCTACGCAAGAAAAGAAATCTTCAATTTCTTGTGCATTATCGACCTTAAAAAGCTGAATAACATGCATGAAAAAGAAATTTTTCTCTGACACAATAATCAGACCTGTGAAAACCCAGAGTGGGTTATCATGGAAGTGTCACATTAAATGAAAGGTGCACTGCCCTGTGATACAGTCTGAGAGACATTTAAAACATCAATAATGGAAGACATCATTAGTCACACTGCTAAAAAGGACCGGGAGTACTATCAGGTCACTAATTATTTAGACAAAGCAATAAACAATCTAGAATTTAGCAGACATCAGAATAGATCAATTCCAAAGTTTGTGCTGAAATTTTAACAGGTAAGTTTAAACCACTATGATTTCAGCCTTGTAAGAAAGGCAACATATACTGAGTAAATTTTTGTGCATGTACGTAGCAAAGTCTGTTAGTATATGAATCCATCATTTAAAATCACCCTTGGAATAGCTCTAAGAATATTTATACTATTAAGATAAACAAATCAATTCCAGAGCTTTTAGAGGTGACAGCTGACTTCCTTCTAGTGTGTGTGGACTTCTAATCTATGCTGGTAAATTATATTTGTGTTTTGTTCTGCTTTATCTATTTCTGTGTGCCAAGAACCAGAATACATTTTATAAAATAAAGGACAGCGAATTCAGTACTGTTCAGTGCTGATTTTTTTTCCACAGAAAGTGTAATCAGCCTGTTATTGAGGCTGAGCATATATCACAACTCAAAAGATGTTTTTCTATGAGTATATAAGGATGTTTTGCAGAACATACTTACAGAAGAGATGCCAAATATCCTGCTTTAAGGTTATGCTGATCTCTGGGACTCAGATGAGACACCATGTGGAGCCAAGTCCCACACCTGTTTGCTGCAGAACCGCTACACGGTCTTTTGAAGCATAGGAAGCAGGACACAGGACTGTAAGTCTGCTCTGAAGCTCATACAAACCTATGAAAATCATTAATAGTTTCCAAAAGCACATTGGATTATCATGTCATGAACTAGCCTTCAAGCACATGCACACACTAAGCCACAAACATCCCTGTGTTTGGCCCTGGTTGCTTGCTAGGCTGTTCAGGCAAAGACATGGGTAGGATAGTCTTGCATTTAATGATATATCAGGGAAGATCACTGCAGCTCCTGTTCCTATTGCAAGCATCACATGCGACCTCAGGGAACTCATTTACTCTTGTCTGTGCTTCAGTTCTGTATTTCTGAGAGTGAACACAGCATCCTGCACTGACACCTGGAGACAACACTCACTTAACTGCCATGTATACTATGAATATGAACAAGAAAAAAGGAACATGTAGATTTCAATAAGGGTTTGTATGGGGGTTCAGTTAACAGTGAATTGTCCATTGCTTTAAAAAACATGATATGTTTAAACATACTAGTACTTAAAGAACATATTTTAGGCATAGGAGGACATGAGAAAACAATCAGTTTGCTTCCTTTTCCTTGTATGGTACACTTTGTGATTTTAAGACTGAAAGCATCTGTGTTTAATCAAGAACTAAAAGCTTTAAACCTGTGTGTTATAACATGCTTTTTCCTTTTCAACCATGCATGGTGCTGGTATTGCTGTGCTGGAGGTGAATGTGCTCAGTGGTCACTAGTGGGATGGTGCACATGAGCTCCAGCAGCAGCCGGCTAACGCCTGGACGTGCCTCCAGCAAGAGGTTCACTGGCTGCTGCCTCTTTTTCTTTTCTTTTTTCACTCTACAGGATTTGTAATTCTGCCAAGAAATGTACTTGGGCAGCCTTAGTTCTCAGGTAAATCCATGTGCTCTCAGTGTGTCTGCCTGTAGCACAACTGAGGAGCTCACGGGTGGCCCAGCTCTCCATCCACAGTCCTCCAGAAGGCATTAGTGTGCAGGGGATCTGCTTCTCAGAAGACAAATGAAACAAAAAGTAAGGCTGCCCATATCTAAGCATGGCACTTATCTAAATGCATAAGCCATTACAGCCACATTCCTGAAGAAAGCTGAGAATAAATACAAACAGGCAGATAGATAAATGTGCCTGTGATAGCCACACCAATTTCCAGACAAACAGCTTGAAAAGGCAATTTCTTCATACAGCACAATTCTTTGAAAGACATCAGACATGTCTCACCAAAGAAGAAGACTGGAAATGTAAAACTGGATGAAATTACAGCATTGGCAAAAACTGTGCCAAGGGTTCTGTCTGAAACTTGCCTCTTAGGTAGAGCCGAGCTAAGGACGGGGAATTTCAAAGGGAAAAGCACAGCGCCTATGAAATCAAATCAGAGAAGAAAGAAGAGGTATGAGGAAATATGATTTCCAGAAGAAAGGAAATGTGAGACTGGCCCTGATATATAGTAGATATATCTATTTTATTTCTCCAATGGAAAGCTGTATTCCCTCAATGCATAAAGTATTTTTAACTCTCCTACAGACAACTGATTTGGATTATACAGAGATCTCATGGGTATATGCATTGTTTTTCTTCTTCATTTTTGATGTTTATATCCTTATTTTCATTTGTGATATAGGAACTAATGTTCTGAGAAGCCAGATTTGCCACTAAGGGTCTATATATTTACTGCCCATATCCTAAGAAACTAGCATCTCTTCCTCCAGTCTCATATTTAAGAGTGATTGAGTATGTGTTGTAATTTATTTGTCCATTTTGTTGTTTTTTTCTTGTTTGCCTGTTTTTATTACATTGTTTTGTTAAAAGAAAAAAGGAAACCACACTCTTCCAGCACTAAATTATCTGTTTTCCATTTACATATACATAGGATAGCTGCAAATATGTCTTCCTCTTCCTTCTGGGTTTTAGGTTTTACCTCCATATAACATCTGTATGTTAGGAATTCAAGATATAACATGACCTTTATTTTCTAAGTCCAACATGACCTCTGGGGTAGAACCAATAACCTTCTTTTCATTAAAGCAAATTTGGATGTTAATTGAGCTGGATACAGCAATTGGCCAACTCTTGTAAGATAAGTGAAAAGACATAGCTCTCAATCAGACTCATGAGTTTACAAAAAAAAAAAAAAAAAAAAAACTGCAAAAAAAGCTACACATCATCTATTACTAAAACTAGAACTGTGCCCAAGCTACAAAGCACAATTAACAGAGCAGATCCCAGGTTTTGGAAATGCCCAGACCCAGAGCCACCAGACACGATGGTCTTTCTGGAAGCTCTCACTGCTGTCCCATGAAAAAAAAAAAAAAGAAAAAACTGACAGCTGCTCATCAAAATCATCACAAAATTTTCTGGCTAATCTCTGCAATTTCAAAACAGATGCTAAAGTCCCTACTTTAATTCACTCTGAATTCAACAATTGAGGACATAATAAAACTGAATCAAGGTGGGTATTTTAAAACATAAATCATAAGATGTTATGTCAAAGTGCTTTTTTTTTTCCTGATGATAAGAGAATAGGAAAATAGCAGATAAATGGGTTGTGTGGAAAGAAGATACAGCACATCACAGCCAGATGCACATAGATGTTAAAAAAGACGGACATCAAATTTAAAGGAGAGGCAGCAGAAAATAAGAAAATACATCCTAAAGTATTTGAAACGCATAGGTTATAGACCATTTCATTAGTGGTTTTGAATTTTCTACAGTTTCTTCTGCCAAAGACTAGAAGAAAAAAAAATCCAAGTCAGTTACAAACCATTATTAAAATATTTCAGATTCTGAAAACTGCTTTTTCCTGAGTTGGTTTTTTTTTTTTTTCTTGGACCATAAATACATCAAAACAATTTCAGTAGAGGCATAAAGAAGACATTACCAGCAGTGGTGGGAAATGGGTTCATCTGACAAGCTGAAAAGTGAGAACTGTCCTCCAGCCTTTCCTGGATGACAGCCTTTCCTGGTGCCATGTCCAGCTTTGGACTGATTTCTCAAGGGAAGGAGCAGATAGAATGGATAAATGGCTTCCCCCCAAAGGCAGTAGCTGTGGGACAGTGGCCCCACAAGGCAGAGGTCTTCCTGGGCAGGAGAGAAGCTTCCCACCACCAAAGCAGAGCTGCCAGTGCTAGGCAATGGCGAGGATCCCTCAGGGCTTGCCCAGTTTCTTGTGCTCTCTCCAGGGATCCACACAGGGTGCTTGGCACTCTTTGCTTCTTGCAACACCGTGGCTTGGTAAGGCTGATATTTTTTCTGCCTCTGACTCCAGAAGCCAAAGGGTGCAGCAAAAGCAGCACAGAACTGCAACTCTAGCCAACAGATTTGAAATCACTGTCAAATTTCTCTCAAGGATCTTGTTTTGATCAAAATGTTCTTTAATTCTTGACAGACCATCTCCTTTTCTAAATATACTCCTTCTCCGTACTTCTGCTAGGTCCCAAAGGTGAACCATTCTAGGATGTTAAACCATACAGACTAAAGCTACAGTATGGATACACTTTTTACCATCAACAGAAGGAGACAGAGGAACACATATCAATTCATAGTTCCCCTAGGAGAAATAACTCCAGCCCTGGCCTCTCCCATATACATTATTACCTCGAGGATTGTCTTCATTAAAGAACATTCCCAGTGTAAACAAAGAAGCCTTTATCTCTTCAACACTGAAAAATCCATTTTGGCTTTACTCTATGGAAGTATTTAGTTGAATTCTTTGTCAGAAGCCCACTTCTAACCTAAGGAAAATCAAGCAAGAAAACAGCAAACAAATAAAACATCCATCTGCAGTGTACCTTTTCATATTCCAATCATCAGCATTTTTTAACCTGCCACTTCACTAAACACCGCAAAAAATCATGCAGAACAAAAATACTGTATTGTTAGAGATGTATAGCTCAAGAAAAGAAGCTCATGAAGGAAGATATTTTTACAGCATTTCCTGAAAAAAATCCTCATAATTGGATAGCCTGTACAGCGTGGCTGCCTCTTTCCCTGCTGGGACAGCACAAACCTCTTCCAGCAAGGAATTACTTAGTGCCTGGCACTGGGACGAGCAATAGCTGAGATTGGCCACAGCGCTCATGTTGACACATCTCAGGTTTGAACCCCTGTAGACTGCAGGCAGGCTGTTGCTGTGTTTGAATTCATTCATGGAAAGAGCAGTTTGGGATGGTTTAGGGTTTTCTTTATGAAGGTATTTTATTACCACTTACTATGAAATATATAGGAATTGCCTCAGTGCTCAGTGGTCAGATTGTTAAAGAATTGCCCATTCTTTCTCCATGACCTTAAAAGTGGGCCTATTTTCAAAAGCTTTTCTGGTCACATGCAGGCTGGATATTAAATGCAATCAGAGAGCCTTTCTGATGTGCAAGAAAAGAGGAAACGTGAGCACTTAGCTCCTGGGAATTCTTGAGAGAGGCTGCACAATTGCTCAAAAGTGCTGTCAAAATAAATATTAGTCAACAAATACCAAACTGTGCAGCCTGCAAAGGGCCACTGAAAGCATCTCCAGCTTTTGTGTAATCCAAGACGGTCCTCTGAGATCGGCGGTCCCGATTGCTGGCACGCCTGCCCCGGGCTGGAGATGCTGGAAGCTGTGGGCCCGTCTGCTGGTGGGTACCCTCCAGAGACACATTTGGTGGCTGGCGCCAGCAGCTGCTCGGGGAAGTTGGCATTGCTGTCCATTTGTGCTGGAGGTGGCAGTAAAACTGACAAGAGCATCAGTCTCACTGAGATGAAGTGCCCCGTCCTGGGAGCTTGTCATTTGGCAGAAATTTCAAACCCAGAAAAATGCTTCCACCCCAAATAACAGTGAGATCTAACCTGGAGAGGGAGGGAAGAAGTGGGGAATATTTCATATTATGGAAGCTTTTCTTTTAGGCCAGCTCTTCCTGAGGGTGACAAATGACTCCAGAGTACCTGTGGTCCCACAGCATGCCCTCTGCCTGGCCCCAGAACTGCTTCATCATCTTCTGGTTCCACCTCACCTCCCTCCTCCAAGGACTCAAGAGTTGTACAGCCTGTCACAAAAACAGTATTGGCTCTTCTGAATTAATTTGGATACAATGCATTTCAATTAAACAAGGCTGCAAATAATTATTTCAAACACTTCTCATTGAAGACTGCAAGGAGCAAGAAAGTCTGTGAGGAGTGACAACGATCTACTCGGGGAATTTCTCCTGCAAAGGAAATAAATAGGAGGCTGTTAGATACTTTTGCACTGCATAATCAGCTCACGCTGTTAGTGTCCCCAGACAGTGCCATGTGTTGAGCAGGTGCTGCAGTTGGGATCTTTCCTCTTCACCTGCAGCAGCTGCAGCAGCATCCTGCTGACACCAGGCTCCTATAAGAGACCCAAAGGACAGAACAGCAGATTACAAAAACACCGTGAGTACAAATTTCATCTCCTCTCCCCAGAACCTGACCTCCATGAGTAAAAGCTCCCTCCCCAGGACCTGACAGTGCAGTTGGTAATCTCGAAGTCTCTGTCCTGCTGCTAGGAGTGCTCTCCTGGAAATGGGGGCCCGGATCCTATCCCAGCTCTAGCAACTGTCCACATGCAACAACCATTAGGCAGTCCTTTCTTCTTCACACATCTTCCTACTCCACCATAGATGAACAGGGCATCACCCTGCTGCCTCCTCCTTGTTTCAATACCAGCTTCATACCTCCTCCTCTGCAGGGCTCTATCCTATCCCTTTGTGCTGGACTCCTCAGGGAGCAGAAGGAGGTCCTCACAGTGAACATGTGCATGCCAAATCCGTAGGAAAAGTATCCATATGCTGCAGCACAGACCGAGATGTCAGAGCCGAAGCTTGTTCTGCACCAGAGCTGAAGCAAGGCTCAGCAGGCTTTTTGTGGTGCAAGGTCCCCCACTAACTGCAAAGTGCAGAACGGGTAGGAGCCAAGCCCAAGTCTTTCACCAACATGAGGGAAAATGAAACCTCCGCAAAAATATTCCAGATCTATGATGTCACTTACCCATATTTGAAAGCTACTCCCACTTCATGGCATTTGAATCGTCTGTCTTGATAACAGAGACTTTCTCTCTTCCACATCAATAAATTCAATTCTTCGGTGTTCCAGTGCCAGTAAGGACATTGTTTAAAACTGTTATGAAACACATCAGTAAAACATATGTCCCTTACATAAGCATATGTGAATACAATGGAACTAAAAGCTGTCCCATTATATCGATGCTGTTGAAAACACATATGTATCTGTGCATGTGTAGGAGACAGTGTGTATGTGTAGCTGTATCAATACAGTGAGCATGCATGTGAAAACCAGCCCACTGCTGTCAGTAGCAAAAATGCTTGGGGATCCAAAATTACATAGAACTTCATCTTGCATATTATATACAGATTTATAGATTTTCTAGCTAAGAATTTGAAGATCACCAGGAGGATTTGACATCTAAATTCCATATGCAACTTCAAAAATATTTGTTTTGCTTCAAAAATGCCTGTGTGTGTAGTCACCTGCATTAATCAGTCATTTACAATTGCAGCTTCCTGTCAAATTATCATTTATTAGCTGAAAATAATTGCATGTGCACATTTGTATGAGCCTTATTTACAAACATATTTTCCCAAGAAGCACACCTCTGGGTACAGATGTATGCATTACATCCTGAGAACTCAGTTCTTATCTTGTACCTTTATTTACTCTAAATAAATAAATAAATAAAATAAAAATAAAACCAAAAAGCTTTTTCCCAGACTTCCCTGGAGCAATATCCAAAATATACTGTTGGTTTCATCCCTGATGAAATCTTGAAATAAAACAAGCAAACCCCTCAGATGAACTCTCCAAGCCTGAGCGGATTTAGTTTAATTTGTCACAGTCCTCTGTGGAGCTGCTGTTCCAGGGAAAGCAGCAGGTCTTGATCTTGGGCTCTAACAGATGGCCCCAACAATATGACAGTAATAGCATCTGACATGTGTTGTTTCAATGATCTCTCTAACTCTGGGAGAAGTATGCAAGCGTTACATACCATGTGCTGCTTCAGATTGTTATTTTTGGCATGCTTCTGTTGGCATATGTTATGATGAACCAATCTCAACATCTTACATTTCCACCATAAAATAAAGGGGGAAAAAAAGGAGAGTAAGTAAGTCCATAAACCTATCATTTAACCTTGTTCCCAAGGTAACATTTCCTTTGCATATGGGTCAGCTCCACAGAAATCAAAACCCAAACTGTATTTTGAAGGATTAGCTGCATTGCATGAAGTGGAGTCCTGGGGACAGTAGAGAGACAAGTTGATGGAAATATTTATGGCCTGGCTCTCAGAGTGTTTCACAGTGACATGTAATCAGTGTTTTCTACCAAACGCATTAAACGGTAGCAGTCTCCAACCTGACTGGCACCTGGCGATTAGGGAGCTGTGAGGGGGGGACCCAGAAGGGACTAGGCGCCCCTTCGAGGTGGAGCTTTCCAGCTAATTGCAGAGGTAATGAACACGTCCTCTCGCAACCCCAGAGGGTTTTCTCCAAGAACTTGTGATTTTACTCATTGCCAGGTTTAGTAAAATAGGATTTCAGGCTGTGAAATGCTTTCAACTGCAAGTAGCAAAATGTAGCTAAAGAAGGAACATCGATGATTTTCACCAAGTGCAAGTCATTGAAATGTCTTAGCATCATAAACTACTCTTGATTGCTTTTTTCGCAAACGAGCTGCTGCCAAATAGAGGACAGACGGCAACAGGGAAACCCATCTCAGCTGCCTTCCTCTTCAATTTGCAGTTACACCCCCTAACATTTTTCCCCTTAAAAGCTTACCTAGCTCCTCACAAAATTATTTATTGTTATTGCTACGTGGGTTGTTTATTCAGTCAATGAAGGACAGGCTCCGGCAGCCTCTCCTCCCCTGTCCCTCCAGGCCCTACCTCTCCTTGACTCCAGCCGATGCTGCCTTTTCCTCTGGCTTGGCTCAGCCTTGCTCAGAGAAGCAGGAGCTTCCCCCCAGCCCATTTCCTCTTCACAGTCCTGTGTCTTTTTAACCACCTCTTCTCCAAAGAAGTGGGACCCCTCTTAGTGAATCTAAAGGGGCCCTGAAGTGGAGAGGTGTGAAAAACCTGCAGCACAGAGATAGATGTGAAAAAATCATGGGGTTTGATGTTTAAAAGAAAGCCATTCTGCAGCACAGCCTTGAATTTTCCTCTCCATGAAGAGGAACACTGTAGGTATTCATTACAAAGGTACTACAGCCCAAACACAAGAATGTACAGGGGCCTTAGAGAAAAGTTTCAGTGGTCAAAGCCCCCTGGAATGGCCACATCTCTTTCACTCTGACAACAGACCATGAGTAGGCTTAGGAAAAAATGGAAACTAAGAATGGAAGGTCCCTTCCCTGCAGTGTGGAGAAGACAGGCTGACTGAAGTGTCTGGAAAACCCACCAAGGAAAGGCAAGGAGAAGAGCATGGAAGAGAAGGTCAGGGAGGTCTTCTGCAGGAGCACCCAAGCAGCAAATTGCCACTGTGATGGAGACAAAGCCAAAGGCAGAATGGTTCATTTTGTGTGCAGGGCAAACAGAAGAAGACAGTGTCAGTGCTGACATCTCCAGTTGGCAGCTCTCAGGACACTTGCACAGACCTGCTCACACTGATCTCCTCGATGGCTCATTTCTGCAGCAGTCCAGTGCCCACCAGGGACATTTCTGCAGCAGTCCATTGCATCAGGGACAGCAGCGGTCAAACCTAAGGCACAGGCACTGCAGGGGGGCAGAGGCCAAATTATGGAGAGGGAAGCCATAAGAACATCTTAAGAAAGGCATATGCAGTCAGCGTACCTCCTCTGGCCAGATCCAACATGAAGCTAGGCTACCTCCCTCTGTCCCAGGCCTGACTGTCAGAGGTCCAGCCTAAGGCAATATATCTAATGTGTGTTCACATCCAAGCACTTAAGATTCCTCATAGATTGCAGCACCATTAGACTCCTTCTACAGACTTCTTTGCACTTACGATTTGGTAGCTATCACTTGTATGTTTCCAGGAATTAGCTCTTCTCCTCAGAACACACACAATGTCTCTACCATAATTTTCAAATAATTTGAAGGTGTTTTACAAAACCTACACCCTATCAGAAGCCACACATGGCACAGTATTGTCCAGTGCAGGAATCCAAAGGAGAGAATATAAATCAAAAGGAAAGGCTAAAATCTACATGTAATTCCAATCCACTGAGCAGCAAGAGAATTGAGGACCTGGTCTCCTAATCTGCACAGCCACCATTTTAGCAATTGAGAATGTGCACTCATCGGGGCTCAGGGTTTTCCTTTATGTAGCAATTCAGCTTTTAGGTTTTATTTGTTGAGCATTTTATCAACACAAGCATTCCCAAAAGAAAACTTTTCCCATCTTCCCAGTTGTAGTTTATTTTCCTCTCTCTCTCTCTCTCTCTCTCTCTCTCTTTCTTTTCTCTTTCTTTTCCATTGTTCTTCTTTTCTCTGCATTTCCTTCCCACCATGTCCCAGCACACCTGCCCCTTCCAAACCTTCTGATAAAAGATTCAGCAATAAAACAAGTAGCACTGACATTGAGTGAAGTCAAGGAGTGTGAAGCTGGCACTTCACTGAGATGAATGGGGTGGAAAGGTTCACACTTTTCTGTTAAGGCTGTCTGCAGACTCAGACAGACAACATTACATTAATTAGGCTGTGGGAAGATTTTCTTGGCAAACAAAAAGGTTAGAAATTCACTTGTTTTAACAGAAGCTTAGATTTGGTGCTCTATGACACCGTCACACCAGTCCTGTTAACTCATCAAACAGCCTGAGTGTTGGGCACAAAGAAGCTATTTTACAATTACAGAGACGAACTACAATTTCTCTCTAAGCAAAGAAGCTTTTCCAGATAGCTCTGATCCATGCTCTTGTCTTTATAGTTTAGTACTACAGTACTCATTTAAGAACATTTCTAATCTGAATATTATCTTATGAGGGTAAGATAGCAGTAGCTAAGCTAAGGGAGAAGACAGCAGTAGCTAAGCTAAGGGAGAAGAAATAACCATGCCCTAAAAGTCCAGCTTCATTTTGCCTGCTCCAGTTCTTGGTGCACAGAGCCACATCCCTTGGGAGAGATGGAGAGTGCCCTTTCCTAACCATGCAGTGGTGCCTGGGATGTCCCACCCAGGTGAGAGATGCTGTGCTCTCTTCTTTCAAGTAGAAAACCAAAATCCTCTTATGGCTTTGGTTAGTTCTGCTCCCAGCTGGTATTTTGGGGGAAGAGGAAGGTGACTTTTCCTGCCTCAGGTTTAAAATGGAAAGACCACACACTCCTAATTTTGTGAATTTAGTCCTCCTGGTTCCAATGGAGCCCACCAACTTGATCATGACTTTCAGGAGACTTGCTCAGGGAAAAAGCTGAATGTAAACCAGAGACAGACTCAGGGAGAAACCTAGTCCTGACAATGACACTCCTAGGTCTTTCCAGAGATGTAGGCACCAGGAAATACCAGAGTCAAACCTGGTTGTCCTTAAGGAATTAAAATACCTCTAGAGCATAAGCAGGAAAGGAGGCAGCAATTTCCATATTTTTGAATGTAGATATGTACACTTAGCCTAAACTACACATTCAGACTCTGTATCGTGGTACTGACACCTAAATTCAAGGAATGACCTGTTGAAGACATGGATATTCTACTATCAGTTGGCTACCACTTTAATTAACTCTTACAAAGACAGAAAATTGGCAGCCTGACATCGTGTCTAATGTTGATGCAAGTGACGATACAAGTGATGATAATTTTGACGGTACCTCTCCATCCCACAGTGAGACCAATAGTTTATTCAGTGCCTAGTGAAAGCTAGAGAAAAAAGCAAGATTAGAAGGGTAGAAAATGAAAATGTTATTGGGAGAAGCAATCAAGAAACATTATAAAGAGCCTTTGGATAGAAGAAGCATCCCTTTAGTTTGCAACCAGAAGGTCTGGTTATATGCCCAGCCCGCACCTGACAATCATGTAGCTGCATTAGCTGGCATGGGGTCTCTCAACTCCAGCTGGTCAGGAGCTTGCAAAACTGCTGTCCATTACATTTATTACTTCCTGATTATTCTGTTTATAATACGCTCTCCCCGGGGAGTCCCCAGGAGTCCCCCCCCAGAGAGGTAGTGCAGAATCACTAAATGCAGCAGTTGTACCACGGAGGCTCCTACTGAAAGCATGTGCCCTGGGCACTCAAGGATCTGCACCGGCAAGCTGTTATTTTTCACCTATAATTACCAAAATGGCTTGGGATCTGCCTGTCTGAGAGATGCTTCTCTCCCCAGGAGATCAGACTGTCACGGTGGCACTCAGTGGATACTCTCAAGCTGTCACCTTGCCAATTTAAGAAAGAGAAGGAACTGCTTGCAATGATTTTGCTAAAGAGGGCTCTGAGCTTCAGAATATTTTCCGTTATCCTTAATAGGAAGGTAACATTCCCTTGAACTTTTTGATTTTTGCAAGTAGCCCATAAAATCTAAAAAACCTTTTGTAGTGATGATGGCAGTGGTACAGAGGGGATGTGCAATCAGTATTTGTGCGTCAGATCATTGATTGTCTGTGTTTTACCTCCCAGCACTTACGCCGTAAATAAAAAGTACACCATAGGATTATGCATCCGAAACAGGGAAAATAAGGGAACGTATCTTTCTGGAGAACTTTAAGGAGAGTGGAAGATGAAGGGAATATCAGTCCTTGATAGAAATTAATCAAATGAATGGCAAGTAAGACTTGAACTGACAAGGAAATTTTACATTTCAGAGTGAGACATCTGAGTACTCCATGTCTCACTAATAAAAGAACTCCTGAAGTATTATTTCCGAACAATTTTCTACAGTGTTCATATCAAACACCCAAACTATAAACACTGTGACAACAAGTTAGCTTTAACTTAGTTTGGTCAGTTTTTCTTTGGAAAGGATGACACACCATCTTAACTTGAGATTCCTTTTGTCTACAACTCTCCACCTAATTTACATTCACATGCCAATATACTTGCTACCAAATTTGCTCACACCATCTCCTTGTAGACCCCAAGAGCTGAGCATAGCAAGTTAATGTTGGTAGCTTAATGTCTTGAGAGGGAGAATTAGAGCTGTTCTCTTGGCATCAAATTAACCCCTAGCTTGTTTGGATATAAATTATATAGCAAGGGATGCTTCCCTTGATCCTTATCAGCTGGGTGAAGTATGCTCATGTGTAAAGAGATTAGGAGAAGCATGAATTTACATAAAAATTTGTGAAAATATAGACCTGTGTGGAAGAACAGGCTGTATAAGGGAATAAAAGCATACACACCATCCATGAGCAATTACTTGCTCAGTAGAAATTGTTGTGTTTGTTCTGTGTGATGGATGAGCAACAGATTACTGACTATCTTTCAACAATAATTTTGGAACAGATCCTTGAAATTAAGTAAAGTCTGTGGTAATAGGGTCAAAGAAAGTGAAGATATCATAGAATCATAGGATGTTTGGGGTTGGAAGGGTTATTAAAGCCCACCCAGTTCCAACCCCCTGCCATGGGCAGGGACACCTCCCACCAGACCAGGTTGCGCAAAGCCCCATCCAGCCTGGCCTTGAGCACCTCCAGGGATGGGGCATCCACAGCTTCTCTAGGCAGCCTGTGCCAGGGCCTCACCACCCTCAAAGAATTTCCTCCTTATATCTAATCTAAACCTACCCTCTTTTAGTTTAAAGCCATTCCCCCTTGTCCTATCACTACACTCTGACAGAGTTCCTCCCCAACTTTCCTGCAGGCCCCCTTCAGGTACTGAAAGGCCACAACAAGGACTTCCTGGAGCCTTTTCTTCTTCAGGCTGAAAAACACCAGCTCTCTCAGCCTGTCTTCTTAGGAGAGATGCTCCAGCCCTCTGATCATCCTCATGGCTCTCCTCTGGACTCATTCTAGCAGGTCCATGTTCTTGTGCTGGAGGCCCCAGAGCTGAACGCAGGGCTCCAGGAGGGGTCTCGTGCGAGCAGAGCAGAGGGGGAGAAACTCCCTTGCCCTGCCAGCCACGCTTCTTTTGACACATGAGTTTACTGAGTCCAGATAATAATTTTCTCAGTTTTTACCACATCAGTAAAGCCTTATCTTTGGCACATGCCCTACTTTACCTCCTCCAGAAGTTCAAAAGAAAGAGATCCCATCTGTAACTCTCTGCAAACCCCTCCAAGAGATTTCCAGCAACTTCAGACCAGGGAAAGTGACCTGGTCTTTGGACTTTGGGCTCTGACAACCCTAGCACTAAGAAAATTCTTCTGATCTTTGACCACCTGAGGAGGATCTTCACAGGATTTCTTTCTTGAGCTGTAGGGGCTGTTTGACCTCCAGGCTGCACAGATGGAGCATGCAGTTCGCTCTGAACTGTTACAGGAATAAGTCAGCAGCAGGCTGACAAACTAAACTAGACACAAGTTGCTGCCTTCTTTTGCAAAACTGCACTCGTCTATGCATAAGGTTGTTTCATTTTATGTGATTAAGCTTGCTTTAGCCCCTTCATGGGAGATAGAAGAGATCTTACTCTGTCAGGAACAGAGCTTACTGATTAATGATCGGTAATTAATGTCTCAGGCAAAAGCATGGAAAATGGTTCACAGAAGAAAACAGTAGGCAGACATTAGTGCCGTAGATCCTACTACAACAATTAGATGCAATCTACAACACTGCCCACGTTTGGCTTACAAAGAGACGGCAAAGCTTTGGGTAGCAGCTTTATTAGAATGTGTCAGCAGCATTTGTGAAGTGTCCTGGTCTCAGTGTTACGGAACAACTGAGGCCGGAGGGGATGCCTGGTGGTTGTCCAGTGTAACCTCCCACCCAGAGCAGGATCAGCATCAGTTGGGCTTTGAGTGCCTGTAAGAATGCAGCCTCTCAGGATGGCCTGTATGAGCATCGTCAGAGTAAAAAAAAAAAAAATCTTCTGTTCAATTTCCATTATTTGAGCTTGTGCCCATTGCTGTCACTGGGCACCCCTGAGAAGAGCCTGTCTCCTTTTTGTTCCCTCCACCCCCTACACACACACACCTCCCATGAGAGACACATACACACTGATAAATCCCTCCCCTCCTCCTCCCTCTGGGACTGCATGGCAGCCGGCCACCAAATCAGAGCTGTCACATCAACAGGGTCAGTGAGCACAGGGCTTTGCTGGAGCACGAGGGTGTCCACACGAGGGAGGAGAGGAGAAGGAAGTCCTGGTGCCACCCTGTGCTACTACATCTACCATGGGTGTAAGGCCCTGCCTCTTCTTCCCCTCCTGCCTCATCAGGCCAGGTGGGGTTGCCACCAGTGGTTTCCCTGGGTTAACAACCCCTCTTTTACATAATAACTATGTTGTGTTTTTTTTTTTCAGGATTATATAAACAATATATATGTCTGTCTCCTTATCTGCTGAAGTCTCAGTCTAGCCCCTCATCGCCATACTTTCTGTTCTGTAATTATAAACATTATTAATGGTTATCCATCCTCTGTGAAGTAAAGTGATCTTGACTACACCAGTTAATCAATACTTGGATAAATGAACTGAGCTTTTCCCTGGGCTAGGACAAGTAATTGTAATTATGAGATGCGATCAGCTGGTGAAGTACGGTTACTAACACATCCATCTGGCAGAGAAGTGAAGTTTCAAATATCCGTCAAAAGATTGTTGTTTCACTGAGACAGTATTTCTTTAAATCTAGTTAAGCACTTGTCTGAAGCCATTAGCTTTAGCTAATCAGTTGTCACCCATCTGAGGAATGACAAGCGAGAGTCTAACGGGCTGAACACTGCGGTCCCTTGCTGGCACCGCTGTCCATCTGTCCACTCGCGCACCGAGCAGAAGGCATCGCATTCACAACAAGGTCACACTGCGTCAGAGGGAAAACATCAGAAGGCAGAGTGGATGCAGACCTAAGAAAACAGTAATTTACTACAAGTCTTAGACACTTTGAGGCATCTGGTAGTCAATATGGTCTACTTATGTAATGCTTGCTGGGCTTGCTGCATGAGAACCACATGTGCTGCTTTGCAGAGCCCTAGGCAGCCGTTCTGATGCAGGAGACCATGGAGAAATCTGCCCAGAAAATAACATGGCCTCTTTATAATTTACATGTACGTACACACACACTGAAAAATAAAATTTCAGCTGTATTGCCTAGCTGGTGATCCAGCCAGACACAAGATTAATTAAGGGAAAACGATAATTTAAACACAGAAGGAAAGAGAGCAATAAAATATCAGTTTGCTTTTTTGCTTTCATTTCTTAAAAAAAAAAAAAAAAAAAAAAGATGTTGGGACTCGTTTTGGGCATTACAGATCCCTGTGCTGGGAAATGTCCAACAGTGAAGGATGTGTGCAAGCTGCTTGCACTTACGCAAATGTGTGAAAGTAGGTGTATGGTCTGTCATCTCATCACAAAACATTCCTCAGAAATCAGCAAGAAATAAAGGTCCTTTCTGCAGTAGCAAAGATGAAGTCATCTTCTAAAAGGGAAACACAAGTCACCTTTCACCACATGGTAGTGCCCCAGGCAACTGAAAACAAGGGTACAAGAAGGAATCACAAGGAATAAATGCTGTTTGAGACAACTTCTGGCAGTAAGAGTGCCAGGGAGGCTGGATGAGGAGCAGTCATTCTCTTGAATTCAGTGGTGCCTGAAAGGGGGTTCTGTTTGCCCCACGTTAACAGAGGCAAAACACTTCATTTTTGAGTTTTTGGATTCTTTCCCTTATGCCATGTCCAGCAGAAAAGAGAAACTCAGGAATTTAAGGGAAATCAGAGAAATCTGTTGAAGCTACCTCATCATAAGAATGGCTATGTGCAAATTCTGCCCAGACATAGGCATACTTTCAGACAGCCCTGGGACCAATGTGATCTCTACTTCTTAGCTCAAAGAGCTAGCTAATTAACTGCAAAGGGCCATCACAGCATGGTATCTGTTTGGGCAGATTCCTCCTTCTCCTCCAGATATACGATTTATTCCAGAGCTAAACAAAAGGGCAGGATTCACTTAGTTTCAGACCACTGGCAAGGTTTGCATGGGATTTGCTGCAGTCAGAAAGATATGGGGTGAGATTCACCTAATAATTCAGGCAGCTACATTCGTGCTAATTACCCAAAGCTACCTTTACTGAGAAAAGTTCTCACAGGTTTTACTTTCTGGGGTCACCAGGAACAACATGCAAGACAGCTGCTATGAAATTCATAGTCGTGTATGGTTGTGAAGCCACCAATGGGCACCACCTCACCAAGGCAGGCCACCTCTGCTGCCCGCACCTCCTCAGCAGGATCCTGTATTTCAGCACCCACACTGACTGCTGCTGTTGCTGTCAATTTAAATGGCTCTCAGACTAAAAGCATTTTTAGCATGAGCCTTATACTCATCATTTACAGTGAGCATTAGGGATGGACTTAGATGCTCCCATGAACTGTCAGTCTCATCACTACCTATAAGAAGGGTCTGCTACAGGTAATTGCTGCTCCCGACTTCTAGCTTTTTTGTATTTTATCTATGCAGTTTGAAATAAAGCTCCTAAATCCCCAACTATGCAGGCTGTTGCCCTTATTAATAGGCTTTACAGCTATCTTTATAGCTATCTGCTTCTTCCATCCAACCCGCTGACTCTCACTGGATTTTAAAAAGTCTACTGAGTTTATACAGTATACGCTTTGGGACAGCCCTTTCACAATATATTTTTCTAGAATCGCTTGTGAAATAGTCCTGATAAGCTCAAATGCATCATAAATAGTCAATATTAACAAGCAACTAATTACACTATCCTGGAAGGATGTTTTTGGATTTTGCCTCATTCCAGCACTCTGATTGTACCAGCAAGAAATGTATGCAGCCAGGGCAGGCTCACAAACATTTACAGATTAAAAGCTGAAATTCCATATAGTGCAAGTGATTCCTGTCTGAAATAAAACTGGGGTTAAAGGCAGAAAAATGTCATCCTATCTTGTAAGGCAGTTTAGCACATTTACCAAATGCCTCTGGGAGAAACATCCCGTTTTCACCAGAGCTTTATGTGGCCAATTCAGCTGTAACAGTTCTGGCTATTTTACTATTGACAATTTGACAGGGGAACTCAAACGGGAAATGTTTTGTGATTTCCTTTCACAAACCTGAATGGGGAAAACATTAAATAGAAATTGAAAACTGAGGTCTGTTGGCATTTTTTTCTGTGCACCTATTTTCTCAGGAAATTTAACTTCATTTTTAGACAAGTGGTCCAATAAGCTACTGGCAAGATAACACTTGCTCTATTTCCCCTCCCTCAAGCCTTAAACAGCCAGGATTTATACAGTTATTTTTATTCTTTTCAGATACTGCTGCCTTGCCTGTTTATAAAATGTAAGAGGTAGACAGATAATTGTACTATTTCACTAGTAAACAGGGAGCTGAATATGAAACTGAGCTCAGAATTGGAAACCCTGTCAGAGTGTTGGTGAATCATTGTATGAAACAAATTGTTCACTTTCTGTTCAGTCCATTAGCTACAAGGATGGAAAGAATTGCTCTCACAACGCATAATGCTGCAATTTCCTACGTTCACTTAGCACTTCCCCTTTCCCTTCTGCAAATCAGAGGCATTACATTTGAGATTTAATTCACTCCCTCTAACCAGGTTTTCATTCCCAACTCAGGCAAACCAAGCTATTGCTCTGTGAAAAAGCAACAGCTCTTATATAGCATTCATGAATACAGTGCTCTTCCTCTCCTTGGAAATAAGGTAATAGCAGGAAAACACAGAGAATTACAGAGAACCCTGTGCCTATTCAGCTGCAAACAGCTCCCGTTTTGATTCTCCTGAGCTTTTTGAGAGACTGCATATCAAAACTGAATTCACAGGAACCCCATGTCCTTAGTATGCCTGATTGTGTGCTCAGATTGTGATGAGAAAATCAATACTCGCCAGCAGTTACCACACGATTGCTCTTTCCTCATGTTTTTAAGTCTGTGGGATCTGTTGGCGCTTTTAATAGTCCCCAAGTATTAGGCTTGCTGAGCAAGCTGTTTAAAGTGATTCTGGTTCTGAACCAGGGCAGGGAAGACAGCATTGCTACAGCTGAGAGCCCTGTCTATCCTGCAGGGCTTTGCTCCAGCAGTGGGGCAGGTCTCAGAATCCAAGGGAGAACTGTGTCCTACCACATTGTACTCATCCTGAGACCTTCTCCAGGCTACCCAACTCTGCATGTCAGCATCCTATGGCAAAATAGCCCCAGGCATGTAGACAAGTGAGTGTTCACGCATCAGTTCAGCTGCTCTGTGGGCTGCCACTGGTCTCAGAGAAGAGGGGGCTATGCTGGATGGCTGAGAATGGCCAAGGGCACTGTTTCTGCAGGATGACTGCAGTAGGAGGGAGGTCTGGAAAGGATGACTTTGTCACCTCTGCCTGGTGCTTACAGGGATGGTGCTGGTGGGCCTCTTGCATGCTATTTTTTTCAAGCTGAAGCTGTGTATCAAAAGGAAAAATATGGAAGGAGAGAGATGAAATTCAATTTTTGGTGCTTTTCAACCTGTTTTTACTACCTTTCCTGCACATACGTCAGCATATGTTAACTCATCCCTCTACAAAAACACCTCCAGAAAAATCCTGAGGAGGTGCTCTCTAAAAACAAGTTGCAGAAGACAGAAAAACAACGGGTGTTTTGAGGCCACAGAGCAGCTAGGAGTGGGAGCCCCTCTCTGGGGCTCAGGTGGCTTCTTAACTCCTGCCCTCATCAATTAGCATGGACCCATATAGTCTGCCCTCGGCTGCATTCACTGTGCTGCCCAACAAGGTGAGCAAGCAATGAGATCTCAGAAAAGACCAGACCTTGTTTCCTCCACATCTTCTACACACTGCATTTCTATTCTGGAAATAACACTGAAAAAGAGGCTTTTTAAAATGCTGCAAATGAAATAAGAAACAGGCCTGACATGCCTGACTTGCAGCTCAAGCTCCTGCTCTTGCAGATGCAGATCTCTCTCTGAAAACAGAGCCTGGGCCGAGACCTGGAAGTAAAACATAGCCTTTCAGTCCACTAACTACAAAACCTATTTTGAGCTAAGCCTAATTAAACTGGTGGGTGCTGGCAGTGTGACGCCTCTTGTGTTGCTTTTGGAGCAGTGATTTTTGACTGCCTGGTCCCCATCTGATGTGACACGCCTGCTTTTTCATACCTTTACCTGTGATGATCTACCAAGAGTAATCAGCAAAAGGGAATTCAACCAAACTGAGCTTCCCAACAAATTCTGCTAGAGTAGCAAATCCACTGTGTGCATGACTTCAAACTCATTTACTGTTAACTGGTCTTATTAACCTCTCTGAAGTTAGCAATTCACTATAAGGAGGGATGATGAGGGAGGGTAGTATTTTAGGTGAAACCATAAGTTGTCAGCCCCTGGGAAATGACAGCATCACACCTTCAGCATTACTCTACTTCCTTGTATACTAACAAGAGTCAGTAGAGAGTTTGGGGGCAACAAGAAAAGCTGGATGCTGGGAACATCAGCCATTACATAATTAATATATCCCTTTATAATTCTTACAGAAAACGCAGTAACACAAATCCAAAGCTGTTTTGCAAAATAAATAGAAAACAGAATTGATTTAATAGGAAATAAAAGTGCTTTGATTTGTGCCATGCCGGTCTCAAATCACCCACTTTGTCTCCTGTGGGGAAGCAGGGCTGTTTGGCTCTGAAGTGCTTCATTGTTGCTCTGTTATCAGAATTGTATTCACTCTGGATCTCATGCAGAAGCCAGGGATGTAGGCGTTATTTGGTTTGTATTTCAGGCCATGTGCCAGTTTATCAAGGACTGAAATCTACCCCCTGCTGCTTTGAGAACTCTTTTCCTCTGAAGGTGGAGTGTGACAACAGCAACTTCTTCTCCAGTATTTTTTCTGGACATTTGAAATTTATGACTACGTTAAAAAAATGTCCATCTGAATATCCATCACCCACTTGCATTTTAAAGCATGTGACTATGTAACCCATTTGACATTTATTTCACCTGAACAGTCCACTCTGGGCCAAATCCCAAGAAGATGTCAGCACTTATTTTTTGTTTCATCTTAACATCTCAGCTGTTGCCATAAAAATATGAATTCCTATTCTTAGGTGTTAGAGTGCCTTTTTAAACTAAACTTAGTTGTTGCAAAATGTTCCAAATAGACATCACTGAATTCCAAGTATGTTGTATTTACTTACCCTTCTTCTACAACCAGATAAGAAATGAAACAATGGACATTTTGTGAAATATTTCAACCTAGCAGAATATTATTTAATCTCCAAGCTCAATTCACTTACAGGAAAATGCCAACAGGGATGCCAAGGACATCTCTGCAGCCTTCACTATGCCAACTAGAGGGACTTGTTACTAAAAAATATTTGCTTGTACAACCACCTCCTAGCTCCATGTTTTAAGTGTACTTCAAAGTCCAGCAGAGGAATCTGTCACTATTGACCTATTTTTCACAGAGAATGTGGGAACTTGTCTGTGAAACATCTCCAGAGATTAAGCGACTGATACCACAAGGCATAGCCATTACTTAGCAATACCAGAATTACTTCCTTTGCAAATGATTTGGAAATACAATAATAGCTTCTAGTGAGATAAAAGGGAACCTGCCATATTTCTAAAAAGGCACAGACTGTCCTGCTGAAACAATAAAAGGAAAGGTCAGAAAGCCGATTTCCTAGATTAAAGAGCTGCATCAATCCTTACCCAGCCCTTAACATGACACTGGGCTGAGCAGCAAATGTGGGCCCCAAGTTCCCCGGCCAGCTACATCAGGGGCCTGAACCAAAGCTCCCTTCTGGAGCACCCCAGTGGGTTTCTTTCTCTCAGAAAGCAGGGGGTTAGGGAGAACAGATGGTTCCAGGCCCAAATTTAACCACCATACAAGGTTGGTGCGTGGCTGGAGCACTCAGGTTCAGGAGCTTGAAAGAGCTCCAGGCTTTCCAGATTGTTCAAGGGAGCACAGTCTAACTGACAGCCCAAACACAGGCATGGATAGGATGAAATATGCATTTCTGCTTTGTTTACAAAGTTGAGCAGCTTTAAACCTTGTTCAGAAAAAAAGGACAAATGCTGGTTGCTCACTATCAGCCTTCTGCCTCTGGGTAGCTGCAAGAAGCAGGCAACTCACCCACAGAGCTCTCTCAGACGGCCTATGAACTTAAAATAGAGCCGCAGAGCCGCCACTGGAGACTGCACTCATCTTGTTGATCCTATTCATCCCCTAAAAGGAGATGGAAAGATGAAGAACCACTCTTCAGGGCTGGTCTGAAACCACAGGAACACGCAGGGGTGCCTGTGATGTGCAGCTGCTCCACAGCAGTGGCCGAGGACCATTACTGCTTTTGTGGGCCGTCCAGAGCCTTTTTCTGAGCAGCCTGAACCCTTCTCCAAGCAGCTGTTGTAAGGGACTTCAGGATACCATACAGCTTATCCCCTGGGCTCAAGATTGTGAGAATATCATTTGTGAGAGAGATTTGGCTAAACTGGTCTCTTACTGACAGAGGCCTTACTGTCTCCCTAGGCAATCAGTCCCCCAAGTTTCCCTGCCCTCACTGTTACAGAACTTGGTGCTCCCGTCTCGCAATTTAAGTCCATTAGTTCTCAAGGCCAGAGAACAGTTTGTCCCTTCCATTTTGCAGCTATTTCTCTGTGTTTGAAAAAGGTTATCATGTCTCCCCCTCAGTCTCCTCTACTAGAAAATAAGCAATCCCAGCTTCCCAGTTGATCACACGGAGGCCAGGCTGCTGCTGGCTGGTGAGAGCTTTCAGCAGCTGCTGACTGGGCTGGACTTGTACCAGCAGCCTTCAGGTGAACGCTTTCACTGGCTTCAGCTCCTGCAGCCAGGCTGCCCTTGCAAAGACACAAAACTTTCTTCTGTTACAGAACATCAGTAAATATACATTACAGTACAGTAAGTTTCTGGAGTTTTCTCCATCACACTGGGATATCATAACAAGAAGAAAAAGACACCCTATGTCATGAAAGACATATTGAAGGCCTCAGCTCAAAACAGCCTTCTAAACAGGTCCCAAGGAGTAGAGAGAGAAAACACAATATAATACATTGTGTTAACACCTTCCCCACTCCATCCCCTCCACCGAATAAATGAAATGAAACGCATGAACCATGTCTTGGCTTGCAAATGAAACTTGGTATTTGTATTTGCTGCAATGTCTCAGAGTGCTGTTTTTCATTTTAGACTTTGCATGGTAGTAAACACTGCAATGCTTTACATTCATTAAGCTCGGGCCCATTTACTCTGTGCAGGCAAAGCAAGAACATATATCTCAGACCCATAAAGCATCAGTTCAGAATTACACAGGAAATAAATGAGCCTAAGCAAGAAGTCCAATTTCCAGAGTCCAGCTCACTAAAGCTAAACAAGCACCTTAGATAAATATGGCCTATTTTAAATGAAACGTTAGTGTAATTTGATAACTGTCAATAATTCCCTCATTATGCCTAAATGAGCTTGTCATCCAAGGAGATTGCTGCATGGCTGATCTTAATTTGCTAATAAAAACTGCAGAGAAGAATTTCAGCTAAGCTGGAACTATTTGATTCATAAAAGTGCAATAGTGCACTTTTTAAAGCCTTTCCGTGTCCCTGTTCCTGAGTGGCTGAAGCCCAAAGCAAGTTCGCCCTGTATCCTGTAAGAACACAGCTTTACTATGTAAGAACAATGAGCAATTGTCTCTCTAAATCACTATTATTCCTCAGCTCATTATATTTAATTTATTTTTAATCATCTTGTATAATAGAAATAAAATCATTGGATTAAGCATATATCTAGCAGCAGGAGCCCATTATCCTTTGACAATGTTCTGTTTCATTGACATTATATCTTCATTGTAGACAGTTTCCTTGCCATCGTTAGTCCTAAAATGACTATTGGATTTCAAGGGTTTCTCCCTAATCCATAATAAGATTTACTCGTTAACAGTACAAAACAAAACAAAGATATGCTTCTATTGTTTTATGTCTGTGGAATCCTTATTCTAAGCTATTCACGCAAGTAAAGAAAAAAATCCAGATATTATAAGTATTTTAAGCTTTCCTGTGTAATTCTGATTCAAAGGAAAATCTCAATAACTTTGCAAGCTTTGTATCTTTGTTACTCCTTGTGGTTTTGTTTTACTTAAGCAAGCAACAATACTTTGCCAGGTCTTCAATTAATTGAGTTGTACTATTCCTTGTGCAATGATTTTTCAGACCAGCTAAAGCAAATATCAGTTCAGTCCGTTTTCTCCAGAAAGGGCTACAAAGGGTTCATCAGATTTTGTGCAAAGAAAGAGGAAGAAACTTCTAGGCCAAGGTTGCCGATGACTCCTCTGTGATAAGTACTTGTTAATGGAGTCAGCACTAATGTCAGGAAGTTAAAAAACTCCACCAGCATGCTGATCCCCATGGGATAATTCAACAGCTCTTCATTTGTAACAGTGGCAGTCACAGTTAAATCTAAAACTAGATTTTTCCACACCCTATTAACAGCAGAATTAGAATGCTGCAGGGACCATCCAGAGAAAAAAAAGCATTTTCTGTTATCTCATAGTTATCTTTGAGGAGGTAGCAGATTTCCCTATGAAAATTATCCTTATAGATTGCCTCTTATTTAAGGATGTGCTGATACTATCAAGTGGTGCTCTCTTTATGCTGAAATTGCTAGCAACTCTTAAGAGTATCTGCATGACTCTTTCAGCTGGGAGAGCAGCTTCAATGGATATCTATTTTCCATATATGTAGACAAGCCATGACATTTTCACCCACACTGACATGATCTGCATAAGCCATGTCATTTCCATTAGGAAGGGTCCATACAGCTTAGTCAACTCTCCATTATCTTGGCTAATAGGAGAATAGAATAACTCAGATAAAGGAAAGACATGCATAATTATTGCTTCCAGATAAGAGCTGGCTCAAATATTTCTATGCTGTGCTCCCCAGACAGAGCTTGTACTTCTGTCAGAGCTTGCTAACTTAGGGTTTATTAACTCAGGCATTACCTGCATCCATCTGGTACAAGCTAGGCAGCTTGGGTGTCTCTATGATTTAATCACCCCACAAGTGATCTACTACCTGATAATCATCTTGACTATAATTAAATAACAACTTCCATATTCACCTTTTTATATGTACTGATACGATGTAGACTCAGTCATGCATGCCCATGTCAAGGTTGAATGTGGGATAATGAGGAAAGGCAAATTATGCATGAAATGCAATAGAGGACTATGCTCAAAGGGAATGCAGAAGGCACACAATGATGTAGAAGGGCTTTATATTCACATCTAACAACCTGGAATTAACACAGGCACTTCCACTCTTGTTTCCAGATAACCCCTGCAGTGGAAGTATGCTCAGGATTGCTACAGGTAATACATGTATGAACTACCACTACCTTTCTGCATGAATTGTCAGAGGTTGGTTTCTTTGTTTGCTTTTATTGTTTTGCAATTACTCAGCCACATTGAACATTTGTCAGTTGTAAATTCTCATAATCTGTAACCTCTACAGACCTTTTAGTACTATTACATAGCCTTCCTGATCTCTGCATCGGTATATAAATTGTATTGTTCAGTCACAAGAGACACACAGTGCTGTTACAAATATATGGGCAAAACACTGTCTTCACCACTATATAAAGAAATACAGATTGTCTTACAAAGAAAATGGAAAATGTTGCGAATACTTTTTTTCTAGATTCTTAGGGGAGGAAAGGGATTGTGAAGAAATAAACTCAGGCTTAATGAAATCAGCAACACCATTTCTTATACATCAAAGGGAATCATCTTAAGGAAACAAAACTATTGCCAGGCAAGCTTTTACTGGTGTACTTGTACATGACATTGTGTTGAGGAATTGCTGGTTATATTCTGCCACACTCCATGTTGAATTTACAAATTAGCATTGCCTTGGTTTGTCTGCACATTACAATTAGACAGAGCTACACAATGTTGCAAGCCACAGGCCAAGCTGAAAAGGGAAAATTGATGGGTTTGAAAAGTTAGCCATATCATGTGATGTTACTAGACCGGCTACAGAAAAAGCAGCTGACAGCAAATCACAGTGCCACACATATCAAATCCCTAAGTATCTGTTCATTTTGCTTAATGCATCACATACAGTGTTTAGATCGCTGCGTAGGTCCTGGACAACATTTTCTATACTCCTGGTATCCTTCAGAATCTCAATGCTTTGCGTGTATGGATTGAAATACACAGAGAAGGGACGGTTGATTGATTTAGCAAAGTCCCTGAAAGAAAAAAAGAAAATTAACACCTTTTTTTTTCTACCACTAAAGAAAAGAAAATTAGATTTTAGAGTCAAGGGAAATAATTTACCTCATCTTTTCTTTGGCTTCTTCAAAACTTTCTGAAACAAAGTAAGCTTCCTGAAATGTGGTGATAAGGCATTCTTGCAAACAGGTTGTCTTTGGATCGAATGTTTTCACCTTGGCCTTGTCAGAGAGAGCATGCTGCACAATAAAACACAGGATCTGTTAAACCATATCTTGATACTGCTTTGTATCTGTACAACAGTTCATATATACAGCTTCACTGTGCTATATGTTTTCTGTTAGTTTGTAGCCTCTCTTGTCTTATGTACAGTGGTCTTTCAGTGTGAATAGAACAAATCATCTGTTACTCATAAAAAACTATTTTTAAGAGTCATTTTTCCTCACAAATACTTAATAAAATAGCAAAGAGCAGATTAGAAATCCATCTGCCATATAAGCATACACACCTTTAGATGGAAATGAGATAGTCATAAAATAACCATTCCTGACAAATTATCTACAATTACAAATATGTATGTCCCCAAATGTCACTTAACTGCAGAATTGATCATCATCCCGGTAGGTGAATTAAGCCTGACCAAATCATTCACATATCCTGCATTACATTTTCAGGCCAAATTCATGTACTATTTTCCTGACAGTGAGTTTGAGTGAAACTATATAAATGAAAACCCATTATTTAGTGCCCATGTATTGTGTGCTGATGAAATGCATTGCCCTCCCACTACATACACCTGAGTAATGAACATTGGTTTTAATACTGCAAGAAAAAAGGAACTAAAAAAAGAAAAAAAAAAAAAAGGCATGCAGAGGTACAAAGCAGACGCTAAGTAAGATGAGGCATGAAATATTGCTGCCCAGAGAAGAGATTTCAGATTAGCCTTCATTTTTACATGTCTGGCAAAAGCCACTAGAAATGACACAGAGGTTTCAAAAACTGAAGACCTGGTACTGAGACATTTTAACAATAAAATTTATTTCTACCTCCCCCTTGGATGCTCATGTTAGCTTTTGGATCTAGTTTAACTCTTCGAGCACACACATTTTCATTCTCAGTGCTCTCTGTACTAAAGTACAAGGTGAGGAAGGAAAGCATATATAGGTCAACTTCTGTTAGGCCACTAATATCTATCCACAGGGAAGATGTGCATGAAAAGCACTGAGAAATGACATAGAGAAAATCCCTGAGATATGAAGGTGTCTCTTATTTCTTTATTTTTATTTCTGCATGGACATGCTTTACAGCAGAGTAAAGTATTAGCCTTGAGGTATTCACCACTGTTTACCTGCATTCTTCTTGCTTATGCTCATTTCTAAATCCATGTGAAAGGCTCTGAAAATATCACACTAGTTAGTTCTCAACCTGCTGTTGCCAAATAACAGGACATAAAACTGGAACAAGAACCTCTTCCTCCCACCCTCTCTCTCTCCAAAAATAAATACATGAAAAATTAATGCATGGTAGCTTAAAATGTCAGGAAACTAACTTTCTTTAGTACATGTATCATCTCCTTCTCACAAAGTTTGCTGTTTCTAGACAGCCATCAGTGAAACAGGTTTGAAAACAGAAATCAAAAATGGTCTACATCAACCAGCACCCTCTTCTAAATCGATTGCAGAAACAGCCTCACCCTGACACTATCTCCTTGCACAGCCACATTGTGATCTAGTACCTGTAAATGCAGGCATTTACCTCCTTCCACTGAATTGGTTTGTCTTGACTGGCATTATAAAAAGCTCCCTGGGTTAACCACGGATAACAGCATCTCCTCTTAATGTGTCTCTGTACTTTCAGATGGGACCTGATGCTTCAAATGTCTAAAGGACAAAGTTTGAAAACTCTGAGGGGAATTAGTGAAACCCTGTGCAGGAAATCAAGAGGGTGCTACTGGCCATGCTTTCTTAGGAACTGAATCACTTCTGGTGACCACTTCTGGCACATGGATTCTTTCCTGTACTGTGACAGCTTGAACAGAAAGAGTGACAGAGTTCTTTCTCCTCTTCCCCTCGCAAATGGCCTCTGCTGGTACAGGTCTGCTCCTTGGACAGAAATACAGTGAGAAGGGATTCTGCAAAATCACAAACAACTACTCGAATCACTGAGCCCTCGTTACATGAAAGGAGATAGTTTAAAGAGAAGCAAAAGTTAATTCTTTATCACAGTAGATGTCCTCTGAGAGGGCATTTCTGGTTCTTCTTCCCAGATTATCCACATGAAATGTCTCCTACTTTGTGGATCCCAATGTAGCTTGCGCATGAACAGAGCTGCTGCTTCCAAAGTAATTTGATGTGCAGACATCAGGAAACATGCAGCCTGGAAAGAGATGGTACAAAATTCTGACATGCCTTCCAAGTTAGCTGACACCTTATCAATTATTATTGTTAGGATTGCAGTTTTGGAATGATGTACCTAAATTCTGCTGAATTCCCACCTGAGATACGTATTTCCCTTCCAGGATATGGCCTTTTGGCTCCTGGATCAATTAGGCATTGTCATTATGACCAGAGCAATGGGAAGGATCCTGCCGTTCTGGGTAGTGTTTTGAAACTCTGCAGCCTGGTGTTTGTAAAGTCTACAACTGACTTGGTGTGCTGACACCAGCAACGCCATTCAGCGACGGAACACAGGCTGCAGAAAGACCTTCATACAGACCATAAACTGCTTAGCACAAACTAGGATGGTCGGGACACTGACTCAAAGCTGAGATAGAGGCTTTTTTTCAGGAACATTATGGTGCTCTAAAATGTTGCTCCTTGGCACTCTCAACATTGTGAAGTACAGAATCTCAACAACAAAAAAATTTCACCTGGTGAGTCCAAAAGCTTTTAAGACCTCAGACCTGTATTTTTCTAATGAATGCCATTCCCTTATGCTTTGGTTGGACATACAGTTCTTCAGTGAAATCAAATGCCTAAGGATGTAATATGGATTTCTCCATCAGAAATCTCTTAATTCATCCACCTTCATGAGAAGTCAAGGATATTGATAATATGGAAAACAGCTTTCAGTCAAAAAGAACATCTCACCGCCTTGTGAGTTTATAACAACTGTCTCTAACAGCCCACTCACACAAGTTATATGCTAATGAAGTTGTTGGTGATTCTCTTTCAGTTTAAGCAACAGAAGTTTGGAGTGAAACTTCCAAGTGGATCATCACTGATTCCCAGGAAAAGCAGCAATGTTAGACTATGGGACATCTCAAGAATTCAGCAACTACTTCTTCCTATTGGGAATACGCATAACACTACAGAAATACCTCCAGTCCAACTAGATCAAAGACTAAGAAAGCAATTCAGACACCGAACCACAGGTCTCAGGTATCTGTACAGGGATGGAAGCAATAGCACAGGACCTAAAGACCTATAAGTTTCTGAAATGCCAGCTGCAGAGCTGGTCAGATATATTAGGGCATCTCAGACAGCACCAGGCATTTACGTGGAGCAACCATCAATCATTTCCTAAATGACAAACATCACTGACACATGAAAGATCAGTTTTGTCTGCAATTTCTCCTTTGCATATAAAAAAAATAATGTAATAATATAACTTTAAAATTTTTGGTTTCACCAGAAAAGAAGAAAAAAAATAACTCCAGCTAGCAAGGGGTAAAGTTGAGACGAGTTATAAATACTGCACTGTCTGAGGATGACAGCAGGGCAGAATAAGAACACTGGTGAGAAGTTGCCTGCGTGCCAGAACTGGTTTTATCACCTTGCTGTTCTGTGAGAGAATACAGTCTCAGAAAACCTGGTCTTAAACGTTATTCTGCTTATGCTTTTCAACATAGGACACTCCCAGATTTGTGACCTGACTTTAACAGGATTTTATTTTTTATGTTATCAGTGTAAGTTTTATATACTGTTTAGAAAACAGGAAGAGTCTCGATTTAAAAAGAGCACTATAATGAGCATCTGGGATCCAGGAATTATTTTCTCCATCATCTTCATATTCTTCAAAAAACAAAACCAAAGTATTTGAGACTTTTTTTGTTATAACGGCTGATACTGCCTCCTCTTAACACAAAACTGTCATTAAAATAAAACATGACTGGATATTGTTACTTGACTTTAAAAAAATCTATACAGAAAGACTTGGAGTCCACCTCTCTGTTAAATATAGAAGCGTATAACAGGGATATATGAAGATCTACAGCCAACTGAAGTTAATAGGAAGACTTCCTTAATCAAAGGGTTCAAGAGAGCATCATACAAACTAAATGGATTAACATTTCCAAAGACATTTGGACTGCCTTTTAGAAATAGTTTTAATAATTGAAATGTACATTATTTCTGCCTTATCTCTAAGCCCTAAATATATACTGTATAATGGCGTTAGCTAGAGTTAACCTGATTATATTAGGCAGAACATTTATAACCACTTACTGTATTATTCTTCCCCCCCAGTCTTCATTTTTAATCTTCTCTTTCTCCTTATTTTGTTGTGCTTTTCAAATTTTCTGCTTGATGTTTCCACAGCATGCACATGAGGAGTTGCATTTTTCAATATCCGAAATTTGAAGTCTAAATACTGAGTGGGGGAAAAAAAATGCAGGAAATCCTATATTGATAGGATGGTGCCCACATTTCTCTAGCTTTTAGTTCTCCTTTGCTAAAGCTGTTGACCAGATTTGCAGGGTGGAACAGTGTAATATAGAAGCAGGGATGACTGAACAAGCCCTTCACTCATCTGAAACGCCCAAATCCTGCTGGCATCTTCCACCCTGCAAATACTGTGACTCAGTTATTTCTAGAAATTTCTAGATATTATTTCTAAAATATAAATATTAGTATCAAATTAGTATTTATATCAAATATCCGTAAAGTCTAGATAGCAAAATTCAACAGTGAAACAAGACCTACCTTCCCAATGACAAGAAAAAAATAAATATTTTACCTTCATGGAGAGGACTGTGGGGACAACAGCTGCTGTTGTCTTAAGAATGGCAGCAGTTATTTCTAAAATGACTTCTTCCCTCTGACTTCTGTGGGAAGCATGGGGGCTGCACACATAGTCAGGCTTCATGGCCATGCAATCTGGTGTGGATTCATCCCCATGCACCACAGGAATAGCTAGCATTGTTCACATAGTTTTCAGAGCAATTGCTGCCATCCATTAGCATTTCAGTTACAATCAGGATATTGGTATCATCAGGATCTCAACTACAGTCATTAGCATTACATGTATTACATACCTTTGTAATAGTACATACAGTACATACATCAGCATTACCTTTCAGGTACCTTCAGATCAAGAAGGAAACTTTCCCTCTTAGTGGGTGCTTGGAGATAAAGTCAGAGGTAAGGGAGGTTGCTTTCCCATGAAAGGTCAGAGAACAGCAATGGCTTGATGCAACGCTGTGCAACAGTGCCTTGAGGTACCCAGGGTTTCTCTTTCCTGAGCACCTGGCTGACATATCTTGTTGAAAAGAAGCACTGTCAATGCCAGGTTTCTGGTCTAGAAAGAGCTTCTCCCCTGGTCAGATTAGCAGAAAATATAGTGCTTTTTTTTTTTTTTTCATTTTGTTTTCCCCCTTAGGTTCTTTTCTACCCTAGAGCACAGTCCCACAAAGATTGTCTGGACATTTTTCACCTTATCTGTTTCTTTTTGGATACTATGGGTATTCTTGGTATAGTGCTGTTCTGTACCTGCAGTGCACAAGCGCTTAGTCTCTCAATAACTGAAATGTTTTAGTCTAAATTAAGTCTCTGTGATCAATACATTCAAGATATGGGTGAAATTTAATAGCTTATGATACACAAGAGGTCAAATCAGATGATTTGATATAGTCGCTTCTGGCTTAAGATCTATGAAATAAATACACAGTGTAATATAAAAGTGTATAGTATCATTGATTTATGGCAAAATTATTATGATATATGGCCTTACGTTTGAAGCCAATCAGTACAGTCTATTAATGTACACATTATTTAATTTTTACTGTTGCTTTTCAAAAGAATTATTCTTTGCATTTATACTCTGAGATTATTGCTGAGTGATGAACACAGAATCGGGATCACAGTTCAGTTAAGATTGCTGTATGGTAACAGAATGTGCACACTTGCCAAGAATAATGTGTTTGTTTATAACATTGATGGTGTAAGATTTATGATGTTCTTGACTATCTATTTCCTTGTTTTTATGCTATAGATTTTGTAAATGATGTGAAAGGTATTTTCAGGGTCATCACTTAATGGCTGCAACTGTTAGTTTAAATAAAGGGCCTGATTCTCTGCAGAATCCTGCACCGAGTTTGAGTCTCAGCTCTGGATGTTGTTGGGCCAGGGGAAAACAAGTGGTACGTATTCATCTGCTTAACCATCTTTGCACTGTGGGGATACAACATTTCCATGCTGATGCTGAATGCTTCTGTGGCTAAAATATGCACTGAACTGAGAAAAAATGTAATGAAATCAAATTAAAAAAAAGTTATTTTCTTTGACCTTTTTTTCTATGCATTTCTTTTAATCCCTTTCTGCAAGCTTGCTAATAAAAGAATAGCAATTTGACTACTGAGCTTCATTATTAATATTCTCAGTTACAGGTAAAACAGCAAAAAGAGACTGAAACAATTCTATTGAACTGCCAGGTACTTCACTGAAAGCTGGCCAACAGAGGTGGGAAGATGCTTAAATGCACATAAACAACAGATATATTGCAAAACAGTTTGTAAGCACTATTCTGTATATGGTTTCTGAAACCAACTTTTTAAAGGAAAAGCAATGAGCTCATCTGGGTCCCAGAGGAAACATGGTATTCTTCCCTCTCCTTCCCGTCTCCATCCCCTTCCCTTCCATCTGGCCAAGAGAGATGTATTACATCTCAAAACACTATACTTGTGACAAAATACCTTTTGCTTGTTCATTGTGTTTACTATGCATGAAAAGAGGCAATAAATGATCCACTACAACTACTCACACCATGCAAAGGTAAACACTTTTGACTTTGTAAGAATAGTTCCCTATATATTGTGACATACACACGTACCTCAAGTCTAGCATGAGTTTTTATGCATACCTTAATCCTAAATACAACTAATCTACTGAATCAGTACCTTAATAAATGCTGTTGTTTTAATATCAATAACAAATCCATCAAAGTATTTTGGATTACTTGCAACAGAATTGTGTCTGATTTCAAAACATGTTTCTTTCACCTACTAAAAACATATTCACCTCTTCTAAGCAAAGCTTTCAAAGCCCAGAACACCCTGAACTCTGAGCCTCCATTTACAGGAAATGCAAGTGTCTTATGGGCTAGTTATTTTTTAAATTTCAAACAGAAATAAATGTTGTAGTTTGTGGTAATTCAGTCCTTACAAATCCATTTCATGCTTCACATGCCAGCTGATACTTGTAAAAAGGATTCAGGTCAATAACACATTTTAAAAGAAAGCTTTTTATCTTGAGAACTTTAACTGTTATTTGCAAGTCAAAATATTTACATCCAACTATTATTTTATTATTATTAAAAGAAACTTGATTTTCCTTAAAGGACACGTCAACCAACATACCTTTAGTTCTCCAATAGAAGACAGAAGTCCCGCCCCATAAGCACGTAGCTGTCCTTCTTGTTTGCAAAGGCCAAATTCAATCGTAAAAAAATAGCACTGTAAAATATATAGAAATACAGATATATGCAATGTAGATGCAAAAAAAGCATTTCAGCCAAAACAATTGGCACTATAGTCACCTCATTGCCCCACTTCTTCAGAATTTCATGACTTAACATAGATTCTGGTAGAGTATGTTATTACTACCAAGTATTTTAAACATCTTGTTCTGCAGTAAGGGAGCTTTGCCCAAAAACGTGGTATTTTGTTTTCTTCTGAGCAACGAGGCACTTGACAGGGAGAGCCAGTTAGGAACAGACAAGCAAGACCATTTAGGTATCAAAGACACAAACAGAAATCTACAGAGATTTGTGAAATAAATAAGGTGCTTTAGAAGAAAATCCTACAAGGCACATGGTCTCCCTGCCTACGAACCTCTGAAGATTTTTGAGATCTAGTTCAGAACACTCAAATTTGGCACATATTTAAGTGCTGTCTTGAGTTAGAATAAACATACAAAAGTGCTTAAGAGCTTTCTTGAGCCAATGTCTTAGTCCTCACTAGATTTTACTCTGTCATAAAATGAAGGACCAATATGCCATTTGGCATCTTGAATGACAAAGAAAATTACTAGTGAGTTCACTTGGCTCATCCATTACAATTATTTTCTAGGTCTATATTCAACCAACATAACTAGAAGGCAGGTAACATAGCAGAGCTGATGAGAAATTGTGAAGGAGGTTGGCTAAATCAGCATAACAGTAATGTATCTAGCTTTGCTGTGTTCACCTAACAATGTGAAATGTTAGAGAGACAGTAAAGAGTACAGATAGTCCGGTATCTGCTAAATACAAAGGACAATCACATCTGCTCCTTTGGTAATGAGTTTTAGTTGCTTTTATTATGACACGTCAAGATGGCTTTTTGATGTTAGATCAAGCAGATGAGATTAAGTTAGTAACTATTTCTACATATGAAGGTTTGGGGAAGTTAGAAATCAGCTTCTACAAAAACACTGCATACATGCACACACATTTGTTTGTGTGTGCGTGTGCATTTATTCGACAATTTTAGTATTTGTGCACAGAAATACAACTCTGCTGAAACTAAGAGCCTTACATGTTTTGTATGAAATTTCAATTTAGACTACAGTTTCATTTAACTATGTAGCAGGTACTGTGGGTGAAGCTTACTTGTGTTGTTGTTTTTTTTAGGATAAACTTCAACACGCTATTTGGTACTAAATCTTAAACTTTTCTGAATATCTTCAAAATAGACCCTAAACAGATGATTTTATTTATTTATTTGCCATTTCCCACTTTTCTTACAAACCCCACTTTTTTAGACTGAATCTCCATCGCTAACATAAAAGAGCAGTAATTAACAGCTCTTTTAAGTTCAGCAACAAATGGTTAGAAATTGAGAAATGATTCATTTCTCTGCCTCTCATAAAAGTTCCTGTAGTGCCACTGATTCACCCAGCACTACATAGAAATGCATGATTAAAAAAGAATAAAAAAAAATGAGCCCTGCATCTGATCTAAACCCGGTAGACTGGGAAGAAGGAAAGGCTGCAGAGACTTAAGATGCCTTTAGTCAGGTTCCACCACAGCAGTCAAATCACAGATATCCACAAGAGGTGAAAGCACAACATTGTCAAACAAGAAATCAAAGTTCCACCTCTGACTTTGCTATTGACTTGGTAAGCCAAGCTGGCACATAATTGTTCATTAGCAATTAGCTGATGTCATCACTTAGAGGAAGGCCAAGGCAACTGCTTTCCAAAAGAGACATCTCGGGAACAAACAACCAGATGCACAGAATGACACAGGCATCACTGTAGGACTTGAGTGAGGCTGAGACACCTGCCACCAAGGAGAGAGCAAATTTAGCTTCTTTGCCTAAATATTTCACTAGAAAAACCTTTAGAGGGTTACAGTTCTGGTTCTGTACATGACAACAATGTCAGCAATGAAATGCTCAGCTTTATGCTTAAACCCCACTAGCATCTTTGAATTACCCCTTCAACAATCTTAAAAGAACCAACGTGGTAATGATTTTTATACTATGAACAAGAACATCCTGATAGACATGCAGCTGTACTGGGCCCCTCATAAAACACCGTGATCACAGTCATTTTCATTCTCAAAACAGACAACAGCTAGGAAGAGGGAGTCTGCTGTTTTTCTCTTATAGATCCACCATGGTGGCCCTAACTTTGTCCCCGTAAGTGGTCCTGAAGAGGACCAAATGAATGTCCTGCTGAGAACGCCCTCTCAGCAATCTGCAAGGCCAGTGAAGGGAGGGTGGAGAAATGCTCTCCACTTTTCTGAAGATGGGCACTAATGGGGAAGGAAGAGGCAGAAAGCGAGGGGATATAAAACTAGCACAGGAGAGAGCAATCTCTGCTGTCCAGGGGTAGGGTGTTCACATGACAGAGGGAGACATCAATTTCATTTTTCCCTTAATAGCTAAACAGAGCATAATGAGATATCTTTTTATCTTTTTTTTTTTTAACTGATGTTGCAAAACTATTAATATTACTATAAAAGGGAGCCATATTTATGAGTCAATACTTACTTCAATGTTGATAAGACATGCACTCTCAACATATCTAACCTAAATAGCGAGCGTACAAAATGACCTGATGATAAAACACGACTGCCCACTACTAACCTGTGGTATTAAGCTACAGTATTAAGAAGAGCCCTTCAAATGAAAAGATGATTTTTTTTTGATAAATTTGCCATATGCAAAAACTATAATTTCTACAATTTAAGAGAGCTCTACTTAGCTAAGAAAATGAGAATAGCACACCCAATGCTGCCATCTTCAGCTCATTACTCAGTAATACATGACTCCCCCCACCCTCCCACTCACATGGACACCCAGAGAAGGCTCGGTGCCTTGTGAGACTCAGCAGGCTTTGGAAAGCCATGCTGTCAAGTCTACAAACACTGGAGTGTGTTGATAAGGAGGTTAAATATTAACTATGTAAAGACCTTTTTTCTTTTTCTTCTTTTAATACACTGGACGCATACCCACTATATACAAATACCCACTCTAGACCTCTCTTTGTATGGAGCAGCGACAGTAACTTTAGTTACTGCTATACACGTATATTACAGAGAAGATAACTTGCTACTGCAGTTGGAGTGACTGAATAAAGTAACGGCTGCTTAGATGAACAGAACTGTAAAAGCCTTCCCTGAAGGCAAATAGCTGATAATTATATCATCATTATGTGTAGACTGGTGAACATAAGCACAAATGGGGATGTTCAGGCCTTCATGTTCTGATTTATATCTTTGACCTCTCTCTGGCATACTCAAAACACTGAAATTACAGCTTGCTCCCCAACCTGCAGCCCCAAACACATGGCTCCTGTACAAGCTACATCAGCATCCTGTCTTCTCCCATGACTTCCACTTCTACCTCATTTTTGGAGTGAAGTACAGCTTGCTACATCCTACAGGTGGGCTCCTGGAGTTCTGTTGGGTTCAGTACCAGATGCTCTCCCTTCTCAGCTGGCCTCCTGATCCCTTCATTCACTCCCTTGTCTACACATCTCTTCTCCACCCCCACCCCCAAACTACAATACCCCCAAAAGTTCCATGCCTACAGTTCACTGCCCAGAGTTTTCCTTCTCCTCCTACACCAACACCACCTTAAGACCTCTGCTCCAGTTTACTACCCCATAATAGACAACATAAAGAAACAAACATATTTGGTGGCCACAAAGAAGCTCCAGAATTATGCTAAATATGACAGATTATGTTGGCATTTCCACGCTAATCTCTTTCAAGTACTCTTCTCTCTTCCTCCTATTCATCTCCCTTCTCATTCTTATAAAAAGATTATGTTATAGGAGAACAGATGAACTTTTGGTGCTTCCACTCCCAAGTCCTTCCATACACATTTACAGCAGCAATGAGAATGGCATTGCTTAACACTCCATGGAAGCTCTCGGCTGGCACAGGAATCAGTCTTCTTATGCAGTGATATGAATTCATGCTGAGATCAACAAGAACAATAGCATTCACATCCATGGACAGCAAATCAAAATGTAAAAACACAAGTCAAGGAAGAAGGAAGTTTAATATTTAAAGCAGGAAGACAGCAGCTTCCTGCCAAAATAACTATTGCAAACTACAACAAGAACAGCAGGATGACACAAAGCAACAGAAGAGATGTCTTCCTATCTTGTATAAATTCTGTAATTCTTGAAAAGCCCTCCACTAAAATGCCTTTCTGTCACCCAAATAACCAAAGATGAAAAATCACAGCACCAAATGAAGGATTAAAAATATCTTTTTAAGCCAAGAGACACCAATGTTATGATGAAGACTGTACCAGGAGGTTGATGCAGTGTGGGATATTATTTTAATTTATTTCTCTAATTTAACTGAAGTATATGACTGATAATTTACAGTCATGCTCATTAAACGCTGTCTACATGTGGGTTCAAAAATGCATAAATAGATTCATGGAAGAAAAACCTTTAAGTGCTATTACATACTAATACAGCAGGTCTCTTCCTTCAGAATCCATGAGCCAATGGTCGCTGCCAACTACAAGGAGGTACAAGGAAAATATCACCACTGTAGTCTTTAGACATACACAGTTCTCCAGACATCTACAATTGACAGGAAAGTGATAAAACAGATCATGCCCCGGCAAACTCCAAGCTTGCTCTCCATGGAAAACACGATGTCTATTCTTCACATTCATGCACAGTCCTGCATTATAATCCAGACTACCAAAACAAGAAAAGGTTCAGTTACAGATATGACAGCTAACATATATATATATATATATATATATATATATATTCAAGTTTATATAGAAATTTGCAAAGGTAGAAAAGAGGTCTGGTAATTGCAACTCTCCACATCTGACTGGTTTTGAAGATTTTTTTCAAATCACTCTTCAACATCATTTTGCATTTGTGAATCTCCCTCCTGGGACCTGTGCAAAGAACTTGTGCAGGCTGTTGGGTGCTTATGTCACAGACTCAGTACTTCAAAATCTGCCTTGTCTATAAAAAGACCCTTCAAGCCATTCCTTTTCACATCGGTTTCTTATGGCATAGCTGAGAGACTGATATTTATGTTCACTTTGTAATTTTCAGTATGATGAATAATGAGATTTTATCTGTTCTCTAAAAAGATGTTCTCAGGATGAGCACTGGGAACACCAGCCGTGGTCAAGAGCTGATTCACTTGCACTCCTTGTCACAAGGGGCAAGAAGGAGGGACTGAGTAATTGCATGACTGCAAGCACATCATATGGACAAGAATATTCACCACTTCAAGTACTGCTAATGGGATGGGGATACAGCCCCAAGCTGACATGCAGCACCAGAAATAATCACTTATATGTAAGTACAGATTTAATTAGTTGCTGTGAAGATAATACAAATACTAGTATATGTAAATACTTACAAGACCAGTGCCAAATAAATATCCTTAAGGAAAAATCTTTACATTCTTTCTACTAGATTTATGATTTCAAAGGATATTTGAATGGGCTACTCTTAATTCCAACATGTGTAATATATTCAATAATTTGCAAAGATTCATTCCTTTTTCTTTAGAAGAGAAGACCTTTAGCTTTAGCTTTAAAATTACTCACCTGGAGATTAAATCTCTCACATAGCTGTAATTATCTTGTAAGAGGATAGTTATATACAACTGAAAGACTTTCAAAAATCCCTGTTAGAAATTAATCCTAAGAATTAATGAAATACAGGTGTTTTCTTCCCCCTGTAAAAGTTGCTCAGATTGAATGCAAATGTTGATTCAAAGCCATCTGTGACTCGTTTCTGCTTGCTTTCTTCTTTCAGAGCTAGCATAAACAGATTTGTGAATGCTTGCTTATTCTTCCAGTCTCCAAGGTATCAATAGCCACCAATAATAGTAATAATAAAAAAGCTAGCATTCTACATTTGACCGAATTATTCAAGATTTTCAGCCTGTTGAGTAGTGTCAGGAATGCTCCACTACAAGAAACAGACAGATACAACACAGGTAACCCAGGCAACTAGCCAGTACAGCCCAACGTTGGCATCCAAACATCAAGCAATACAAGCTATTTGACAGCTATTCATGTGGGAACAGTATTGCATAAAAATGCAGGGAGAATTTTGAACAACAAATAAATCTCATGATGAGCTTGTGAATAGATCAAAAGAAGAAAAGAAGAAAAATTCAATGGATAAGTCTTTCATTATAGATGATTCGCCTACCTCCAGGAAAGGGAGTGACCCTATTCACAACCAACAGCATTTCTAAATAAGAAAACAAAGTTTAATTTTTCAGAGTTACCTTCCTGAAGAATTTTGTTTAGTCTGCCACTTTGAAATGTACTTAGGCTCACTGAAATGAGGTCTCCTTCAGGGATTTCAAAGTGTGTATATTTAACAATATTCTCCTTTTTCCCCTCATCTGACTGCTTTGCATTCAGACCTTTCACTAAGGGTGAATGTTTGGAACAATCTTTTTATAAACAGAAGTTTGAGTAGATGTGGTGATGCTCATTAGAGCACTCTGGATTAGAAGCACCCCAGCCTTCACGTTTCTGTTGACAGCCATAGCGCACAGCATCACTACATGCAAATTCCTCTAATGCAGTGGCTTGACACCGTCAGAGAAAGCATGCACTAAAGTTAGTATTGTGGGTCTCAACCCCTTGCGAATACTTTGAAATATATTTCTTTTTTCAGGAGTTTCTGGAGAAAATCTCATAACAGTGACCAAAATAAAATCATAATCCTGAGCTTGTAAAGCAGAATTTGCAGAGCAACACTCCAGTGGCATCAGTAAGGAGGTAACTTTATACCACCCAATGCAAGAGAGCTCACCAAAGGTAAGAAAATGGGTCCACAGAACTGGAGCCATTGGATATCCCACTCCATGTGCGAATTACTCCTAAATAATCTAAACCAAGGCCTGCTCTGTGCTGAGACATTTGTCCACCTCTCTCATTTTATCTCAGTCAAAAACCTTGGAGACTCAGAGCTGCAGAACCAAACACCTCAATGCTTCAACAAAAAGAGTTTCTACATTCACGGTCTGACGTTTCCCATCAAGGCAGCCAAAAGCACACTCACTTCAACTTGCTTAACACTGTCAGAAGAATAATTCCTAATTTCTCAAATGTAATTAACTAATAGTGCTGAAGCTTAGTATGTAGCTAAGGAGATGAAACCATTGAAACTATGAACTGCTGCTTAGATCATTTGTTAAACATAAGGCATTGAAGCCCAAATGCTTTACCCTTCCTATTTCTCCTTCCTTTTCATTTGACTCTTATCATGAAGAACTTCTAAAACCTGGAGTTTCAAAGCTTTATTAATTTCATATGGAGTTATTAAGAACAAATGATGTGCAATAATGAACCATTCCCTTTCCAATTTATTTTACAATATGTAATGTGAATTCATGTTCAGTGCTCCCTACAGTAGCTGACATGAATATTTTCCCCTTTCTTTTTCAAGCTGTTGCTTCAAATTTCAGCTGTCGAGACCTTTCACACAGTTAGCTCAAGAGGCACAATCAGGTCTTTCGACATGTTTGCTGGTCTCCAAGAAATACGGTTCTCTGAATTTCCGAAAAAAATTAAAAAAAAAAAAAAAAAGGCTGGGTCAACATATGTCACTGCTGCCCACCCATAGTCTTCAGCCTGCGCTGCTTCATGAGACCCATCTGATCCACCAGGATCTTCAGGGATTCACAGGCTGCAAGCAGAGACTGTCTTTAGGGCTCTGACATCCCTGTTTTCCAGATCTTGTGCTGCTATTCTTCCAAATGAGGACTTTGCATTAACAAAACCAAAGCAAGAACACTGCTAATTTTATACCTTGTCACAGGCAAGGACTGGCACCCTGGAAGTGCCCCCTCAGCATTCTGGATCATACTACAGCCTGGATCTTTGCTAGAAAGATGCCAAGGACTGAGTGACAGGTTGGCATGACCCAAACACGAGCAGAATTTGGAACAAATGCACATATGAGAGGTCATTGAGGCGTCCTTCACCTGCCAACACCTACATTTTATGGGAAGTCATCAACCTAAGGACTGGTGCCCCAGTTTTGAAGTGTATTGCTTAGAACCTCCAGAGATGAGGCAAGAACAATCTCAGATACACTTCTTCATCTGACATTCAGAGCAAACATCTCCACAAAAGCCTAGCCCAGGCCTCAAGACCAGTCTCCTGCATTTACCTGTGGACCTCAGCACTGGTCCAGAATTGTTTCCCCCTCTCTAAAAGAACATCTTCCACCCCCAGCAAGCATTCTCACAAGGAGACTCAGAACAGAAGGTGCAAAGCTGTAGTGCTCCCTGAAACATCAAGAAAGCCTCTTTGGACTGGGGAGGCATGCATAATCTGTCCTTTTTTGCATACTAGAGTGCTATAAGCGAACTATAGAAGGAGAAGACTGGCACCAGAGCTTCTTCCACTCTTTCTAAGAGAAGCTTTTGATAGACTGGCAAGATAAATCCATGGATTCATGAGAAGCAAAGCTGGAGCAACAAATCATAGTCTGGGCAGTCCTCATTTTATAAACAGAGAGCTTACTGAATCACTGCCCTATGTCAGTCCCCTGTCAGAATGAGTTACTGCAGGCTGCAAGGCCTCTTTAACAGCAATCCTTGGCCAGCCCAGAGACAGGCCCTCGGCGTTCCCCTGGGGAAGGCACCAGGCACATGTGTTTCTCAGGATGCCATTCCCTGGAGCAGGCTGAGTCCCACCTTATTGCCAGACCGATTACCGTGTCTGGCAATTGCACTGCAGGGAGTGATGCAGACTCACCAAGCCTGCTGAGTGCCTCCCATGACATTTTAGCGGAGGAGGGATATGAGGTTCTTAAGTACATGATCAACAGCAGAAGTCCTAATGTGTCTGCTAACGAGGAGAAATAATATCTCCAGAAAGCAGAGCAGTCTCCCAGGGCTGGAAAGATCTCAGAACCTGGGCAAGCTCTAGAATTGGGGGTGCAGAAACACACTAAAGAGATGTTGACAACTGGCCAATGCATTTGTCAAATGTTTATTTCAAGGAAAAAATGCACTATTTCTTGGCAGTCATATCCACCTAAACATTTCTTTGTAACGAGAAGGGAAAAAAAAAAAAAAAAAAGAGGACTTCATTCCAAAAATAACAGTACACACGCTAATTTTCTAAACTTAAAAATAAATAAATGCTTGTGTCTATTTACTGAAAACTGATTTAATAACCAGATAGCTAAAATCTGTTTTCAAACATCACAGTTTCCAACAGCAACACTGCATTTAAACCCAATGTTCTTTTAAACACATAAATGCAAGGGGACTCCCAAAAGCTTTTCTGGCTCTTAATGTATTTGCTTAACCTGCCTTGCACAAAAAAATAAAAATAAAAAAAATAGTAGGCATCAGCACAAGTGCAAGTTCTATTCATGTCAAGCTGACAGATGGATCAAAGAAGAAAAGTAGCTCAGGGAATTTTAAATATCTATTAATTTTGCCACTAAAAATATGTCTAAACTGGAGACGGCTTTCACAGCCTCAAACAAAATCTTTTTCAAGTACAGTTGAGTATCTCCTTGTCTCTCACTGATTTTAGGCTGTGAGGGCATGTAAAAAGAATCTGTCATAACTACAGATTAGTCAAGTGAGTCACCGCTGGGTTACCTGCCAGAAATCTGTAAATACACAGCAAATTATATGAATATGCATTCAGCAAGGTGGAAAAAAGGTATACTAAGCAAGTTATTTGTGAGCACAAATTGCAGCTCTTCCCTGCATAGACAAAAGCCCAGGCAGTTTACAGCAGCTCTGCTCTAGAAGTGACTTACCAAACATAAAGGTCACTGAAACAATCAGTTATAACCAGGCTCTCACTCATGTGTAAGGTTTCTGCTCTCATATAGGTACTGAATTCATTGCAGACGTGTGACATAAGCTAATAGGTTTCTTGAGAGTTGAAAAATTAATCCTACAAAGGTGTTTGCATGCTAGAAATGTAGAATGTGGTGTAAGCTATAATGTTAACTATTCATACAGTCAAATTATACATTTGTAACAATTGTGGCCTACGGGTTAAAGAGAGGGAAGAAAAACCTTTAGAAAAAGATTAATATGTTTTTTGGGAAAAAAAAAAAATAACATCCCGGGAGCACCCACTCTTTCCAGCGTTTCTTTTAAAAGAAATCCAAGCTGTTTTATCTAGTGTTATTAGTAGGAACCTTTATCTAGCTAGTGGGTACCATATTTTATCAATGCCACGATGACGATCTGCAGAAAGTTCTCTACAAAATACAGAAAATATAAAGCTTACAGATACAAACTGAAGTAAAATTATCTTGTCAAAACTAATGCTTTGTCTGAGGAAAAAAAAAAAAAAAAAAAGTCTGACACCAAGCTTGAATCTGAGAAACAGCCCGATTGGGACAGGGGTGTTGGAACTGCCTAAAGCAGCACCTGTTCTGCTGTTCTGGTCACTTTGCCTACAACATCATCAGGCACAGCTGGATTCAAACCAAAACAACCAAAATTATCAGATACAAGGCTCTTCTCCACAGACTTCTCTTTGGCTTCAACAATGCCCTGAGGTTTAGGGTATTTGCTTTTACTTTCCCAATTCATCCACAAAAAACCCTATATACAATAACGCCTGAAGCCCTACCAACCCTAAGGAACACCCAAGCGAGTTTGAGACATGCCCTACCACTTGCACTTGCCTTTGACAGAGACTTCCATGACAGTAAAACCACGTGCTCTCTGGAGTTGGCTTTTTTCCTGCAGAAGCCCATATTCTGATACGTTAATCTTTTGCTTGACAAAAACTGTTAATTTTACAGTGGCAAATCCTACCTCCATTTGCACGTGCACAACCATATTGACTTTCAGGGAGACTTGCATGGAAATGTAGGTCTGTGGGCTAAACCCTGACTTAATTCTTTGAAAGCAATGGCAAACCTATCCTTGGCTTTCTGAGGTGTCAGGACTGGCCCTGTAATTAAGATATACTTACAAAAACATTGCAGATCACCCAAAAATATATGAATTAAAAATGTATGAGATCACATTGATGCAGCACTCTGATGCCATTTGATAGAAAGATTACAACAGGCACAAGAACCACTTCAAAAGCTGTAGCACCAAATAATTGAGCCCTAGGCATAGTTAGCTCTTTATGGATACCAGACAGATTTTGTCTTACTTCCCTACTTTTCTCTGAGCACACAAAGAAACTACTCAGGAAAATGCTTGTTGAGAGAACTAGACTGAATACATGTGATATGCTTAGTCCTCGAGCCTGTATTTAAAACAATTCAGATTAGCACAGTTGTGAATATTAAATTAGGATCTTTTCAGCTCTCACAAACATGAATTCTTAGACAGTTTCCATAAAATGATGTTATTTGGGTTATAGATAGTAGCTACAAGTATCAGTGTCCTTCCGGAAGCAAAATCATTTACTGAAGTACTCCAGACAAGCTAAAAGACGAGCGTATGGTTTGAGGACTTTGCTCATTAGACATAATTAGTTTGATTTCTGCCTGAAAGCAGAATCTCTTGGCTTCCTTCTCCAGCTGGTCCCACCAATCCTCAAGAAGAGGGCTGTGTGTGCAGGGCTGCAGCTACGGTTGCACTCTGCAGTGCAGCAGGGTGCTGAGACGCTTGAGCAAGGGGAAGCTGGAGCTGGCCCACCCCAACAGCATTCAGATCCTAGCCGGATAACCAGGCAGCTGAATTCATGGGGTGGGGCTGATCCTAATAGGACTCAGTAGGGCCAGCCCCACATGCAGTCACCCACACTTTTTTCCACAGCACTCCTCAACTGCTCTGGCTCCACAGAAAGCATGGGTAACACTAAGTCAAGCACTCACAGCACAGACAATCCCTTGGTCCTAAGTGACGCCTAAACAACACGTCTGAAATTAGTTACCATGTGCTGGACTCCTTCACTTCCCCACAGTCCTCCTTCCTCTAAATGCTTTTTTTCCCCCCATTTCTTTTAAATATTCATTCCATAAGTTATGTGCTTTGCTAGTAGTTATTACCCAAAACACTTGTACAATTGCTGCTCATTGGAAGCAACAATTTGTCCTGGTTTCATATTGTGTATAAAACACTCTTTATGCCCTTTTGTTAATATATGTCCTACTCTAGGTCAAAAGAGAGAAAAAAACCACCATCAATATTCATAGATCGCTTCCATCTATTCCACCATCTCTCTCTCCTGGATGCAGCACTAAAGTGGCAGATCTTTGCTATTTGAGTGCATTCCTAAACTCTACAAATTCTTCCCAGGCTGTTTTTTTGAGGATCACTTTTATCACTGTAGCAGCAGAGTACACATTCAGTGTGAGCTACTGAAGTACCAGCAGAGATTACTATTGCAGAATCTGCAATTTCTTAATGAAAATGAAGTTGCTTCTGAAAATAAACAAATGTAATTAGCAAGCCAGTGCTGTGTGAAATGCGCACCATTCTCTTGTTAACCTATGTGTCAAAATGTATTACTTGTGTGCATGTAAATTTGCATTTGCAGTTCAGTAACCTCGCAGATCATGGTCTAACCACTTTTGGAAATATAATCCTACAAGAAATAAAAACAAATCCAGTGTCTGGCTATAGTTATTTTATTAGAGGCTTTCTCTTCAGCATGTCTAACTGCTTAGTGCTTGATCTTCATAAACCGCATCCTGTCTACAAGGAGTTATATTATTTCCACAACAATTTCTAATTCTTTCCCTGCTCCCAGTTAAGTCAAATTAGTCCTCTCTTGCATTTAGCTTCCTCATTGCAGGATTGGACCCAAGTACGCAAACACAAAAACATGTTATTAAACAACATTAGGTCAAGTTACTTGCAGGTACAAAATTTTGCTTGGTAGGGCAACTTGAGATCCTCTCAAAAGGCAGGTCAATCACCCAAGCAACTGCTAGAATGCAGCAAGGGTTCACCCTGTGTACCCTCATAACAACAGATGAACTATCCTTGTTCTTAATTTTAAGTAACACCAAAGCATGAAATGTTCCATTTCCAGATGTAGCCCATCCTGTGACCTAGCCTAGAGACTACATAAAACAGGAGGTTTGTTTATAAAATATTTTGCAAACTGATATTTTATGCCACTCTCTACAAATCAAAAGCAAAAAATAAAAATAAATTCCAACAGCAGCGGTCCAGCTCCCCACCTTCGTTGCCGTGGCTGACAACATGATTTCTTCATCATCTAAATTATTTCTCCCATCCCCTCACAGAACTTGCAGTAGCAGAAACGCCCCTTTGTACCTTCTGCTGATCAGAAACTGTAGGAACTCATGTGCTTGAATAGTGATGCTGGTTGATAAAGATGGATCCACTGATTCCTACTCCCCTCCTGCACCTGGATGCAGCCCATTTCTCTCATCCCCAAGCAGCAAACCATGTCAGCTACTAGGTCCGCTCTTCCTGCCATACAAAAAGTCTTTAAAATATATGGGCTCTCATTTCTATAGCAATAACATTCAAACCTGGCTTAATTCTGTAGTGCTGCTCTTAACCAAAACAGGCATTAGGGCTGGAACTGTTCATTTACCCCATTGCCCAGCATGATGATTTAGATATCCTCTCTCTTCCTTTTCTTTTCCAGTTCTAGCCAGAAGAGTGGAAGAGGTTCAGGGAAGAAATAGCATGCACATAGTTACAGAGCATCTTCCACATGCCAAATAACTAAAACTATTGCTTTTAAATGCACATAAGGAGACAACTAAGGAAAAGTATGATGCAATTCTGTGAAGTCATGATGGCACTGAGAAAGCATATAGGGATGATTTGATAATTCTCTCTTCAAATAGCAAACTACGTGGCATCAAAAGAGCTCGTAAGAATCAGGCTAGATACAGCTGAGGGAGATAGTTCACCAGACAGCAAAGAGTTGAGTCACAGAGCTCTCTGCAGAAGGTATTGTGGGGACTAAGAGTCTACATGTCTTCAAATATAGACAGCTGTCACTGAACAGATATCCATTCAGGAAAATTAAATACACAGAAACCACATTTGGCTTAAGAGTCCCTCAGTGTCAGAAAGCTGGAAAACATTTAAAAAGAATCAGGCATGCTCGTCCCCTTCTTACCCTTTCTAAGCAGCTGCTTGGGACTGCCCCTGGGAACAAGGCACTGGCCACGTGGGCTGACCAGTACAGCAGTCCTTACAGACCCAAACTTGGCAATAGGCTGTCCAAATCCAGAACAAAGACTACAACAGACTGTCACAGTTCCTGCAGAAAACGCACAGGGGTTGCTCCTGTTTCATCAACTCTTCAAATTCTCCCTGTAGCAACTTCTCTGGAGTGCCAGCTTATTTTTATGTAGTACAGAGCCATTTGTTTCTGAGATACAAAGCTAGTTAGATATTGTTGCTGAGTTTTTGTTCTTGTGCCATGAATCTCTGATGTGATGACAATGAAAATGCACCGCAAGAGAACATTGCAGTATTCTAAAATATTAAATATTGATCCCTGGAATCTACAATTTTCCCCTTTTAATCTGGTTCTGTGATAAATGTTCTATACTATCTTTTCTGATCACCTATTTGATTATACATGCAGACTTGACATCAGTGCTCCAATTAGTTTATCAACTAGCCCTTAAAACAAGCCCTTAAAATCTGGGGTCAAACTATTATCTGTTATTAATTCCTTCAAAACATTATGGAAAGCAAAACCAGAGATTAGGGCGTGCTTTTAGAGCTGCAGTCTGTGGGCTCAGCACCACCTCACCAATCAAAGAGAGTAATCCATCAGTACATCAGCCTTCTCTCCTGGTTCAGACAGACTTGTATGACTTTGCAATGATCAAGGCCACAAGGTCTCATCAGCATTGTCCTCTGTTTTAGTATCAGCTTCAGATTTTACATTTGAACAATTTCCAAACATATCCACGTGTAGGTGTTTTTGCCTGGTCAAAGTCAGGAACAGACATAGCCCACACCATGGTCTCATACTTCTCAACTGATGAACAGTATGGATGACAGCATTTTCAGTCTCATGCTGTGTGGCAGGACAATGTCTAGCTGTAGTTTTCTTTCACATATATTTCAGCTTTACAATCCCAGGTTTTACACTGGGGATTGGTTCATCTTCTCTAAGTGACATGCATCCCCAATCAGAGTTGTTTCATGTCTCCCATAAGTCTGTCAAAATTTACTCAAGCAGTTTTTAAATCATATTCATCACACCCAGCTCTTCATGCTGCAGATCTTTAATTAACTACAGGTGCAGCTGGAAGCAACTCCTTTGCAAGAAACTCCATTATGCCTCCATTGGACTTAGGGTACGCACTCTGCTCACTCCTGGCATTTGTCACACAATTATGGCATACATTTGGGATACAGAAAAAAGACTGAGTAGAGATTTGAATGTTAAACTTCAATATGCTCAGTGAATGCCATAGCTCTTGGGCTATAATAGCAGGTTTCAGTTGGCCAATACACAATTATTTTTATATGGCAGAACAGCTTCAGCAGGGGATCTGATCACAGACTAGCACAGTGGTTAGTTTGCTGCCTATCATTTTGCAAGTGTAAATGAGAAACATTCAAGAAACCTTGATTTTCCAGATGCACAGTGGGAATGTTCAAAATCTCAAGTATTTACATAGTTTTCTTCTCTGCTCCATTTGTTCATTCATGGAGGAAGGCAGTTACCCAGTTCACAAGCTGTACTTACAGCCTAATGCTATCGATAGCCCCTCTGGGAAACCTAATCTGTTTTGAAGATGAGAGATCACAACAGTTTGTGCCATCTAGTATGACCACAAATGCTGCATCGACCCAAAGCTGGTAAATGCAACTCAGCCTTTATCTGCAATGCTCCCGTTTCTTCCATTCTGGTCATCTGCCCCTCAGGTGAAGGGTCAAGGAAAGAAGTCTTATGAGGAGTAGCTGAGGGAACAGGGGCTGTTCAGCCTAGAGAAAAGAAGGCTTAGGGCAGATCTTATCTATAGCAAGGTGGGGATTGGACTTCTGTTCCAAGCACCAAGTGATAAGATGAGGGGAAATGCCCTCAATTCGTGCCAGTGGAGGTTTAGGTTGGATATTAGGAGAAATTTCTTTACTGAAAGGGTTGTGTGGCATTGGAACAGGCTGCCCAGGGAAGTGGTGGAGTCACCATCCCTGAAGATCTTCAAGGTATGTGTAAATGTACAACTTCGTAGCACGGTGTAGTGGTAGACTTTAGTACTAGGTTAAAGGTTGGACTAGATGATCTTAGAGGTCTTTTCCAACCTAAATGATTCGAAACATAATGTGTAATTGTCCTGAATTGTGTGCCAGTTGTTCGGTGTAGAAGAACTTGAATGAAGCCAACAAAACCAGACAGCAGAGATCCTCAGGGAAGACAGGCAAGTAAGCTCACATGAATTGCTTATCCCAGCATATATATCTAAAATACTTTGTGTGTGACTCACACAGAGATAAACTAAGGTCATCAGTAGAAATACACCATTGGCCTCAGCATTTATCCAAGGCAAGGTAAAACGTTCAGATTCATAACAACCTTGAAACGTATTCACAAGACCTCACCACACACAATTCCTTCAAATTAGGAAGCAATTCACTATTGTGATTTCTGCATAAAGACTAGCAAAACCAAGAGAAATTGCTTGATTTCTACTGCCCTATGCTACTAAAATACCGGGAGGAAAATATTGTTAAGAAAAATGAAAAGGCAATTTTTCAGTTTTGGAGAGATGAGGGTTTAAATGTACCTTACAGTAAGTAACTATTGTGGGAAAAAAAGTTACTAAGGCTAATTAGCCCATAATGGACAAATTCTTGGATGGAAAGATTTCACAATAAACCGCATACAAACCACAGATACTGCCCTAACCTCCTCTTTTCTGAATCACCACCAATTTGCCCCAATTTCTGAATCCCCACTCAATTTTACATACATGTCTACTACTTAACTGCCCTGCAAAGGGCAATCTGAGCTATGCTGAAAGAGCTCAGCAGGAGTTGGGAGTCATTCCTGCCATCAGCAAGAGAGAGAATCCTGCTTATCGGCTTGCAGCTTTACAAAGGCAGCTGCTCTCAGGCTCACAAGTCCACAAATTACAAGATAATATTGAAATATAAACTGAGGTGTATTTTTTGTACAATTTTTCTGACAAAACCTTACATTATGTGCTGTTAAATGTGTTGTAAATGATATATTACATAAATTAGCTGAAACACCTCATGCCAAGTCCTCCCTCCAGCACAGAGTTTGATAGGTAAGCAGAAAAGACAGTCTTTGTTTATTAGTACTATATGAAAATGGAAAGACCAAGCATGCTTGAAAAATCAACTCAAAACCATTTTTTACAAAGTCACACACAGTAGCTCAAGACATTAGTTATGATGATCATAATTAGTACCCAGGCAAACATGGCCAATATTGTATTTTCTGAACTACTAAGTGCTTTGTACCACAGGACAAGCAAAAAAAAAAAAAGGATTGTGGAAATATTTTGCCTTGTTGCAGTAATCTGTCACTCATTCACTTGTATTTTTTTTTTCTTACTGCCCTAAAATATTGTAAAGGGAACAGTAACTCTCTAAAAACACTGCTAAAACGGTCTTTTGGCTCTTTCAATATGCCATTTCTCAGGGTTAGAGTGTTTAACTTTGAAAAGGAGCAGCAGCCATCTCTTCCCCCTTGCCCCAGCCTGACTACCAGACCCAAACCGGAGGCAGAGGTAGACTCACATCCCTCCCTTTTCAGCCCTCTTCCACTGCAGCCGTCCTTCCCCTGCAGCTGGCCAGCACCTCTGCAAGGTCTCCCATCTAATCTGTGCCCTCAGCAGGGTTGCACAGGGGTGACTAATTGCCATTTGGCAAACCATTCTGGTCTGCCTGGGGACCAGACCCCTGCTTGCTCCCCATGCACCGTGTCAGCTCTGCAGGGACAAAACTACTGGCACCCTTCCTTCGCAGCTCAGGCCTGATGGCACACAAAGAGCAGATCTATCAAGGCAGATACAGGGTGGCTTTTGAGAGCAGACTGGAGCGGAAGATTAGCAAATCACCTGTAATAATTCTTCCCTTTCTGGTCTGAATTCCTAAGAGGCGTTTTCCTCTCTTCCTAAAGCCATTGTCCTCCCGGTAAGGGCTCAGCTGTTAATGTCACTATCTTTTGAAACAGGTCATGATAATGGCAAGCTTGCCTTGAGCATATTGCTTCGAGCTCATTAATATGCATGTTCTCCCTCCATTCATTTGTTTCTCTATTTACTTTGAAGTTGCCTAGCTGGAACCTGCGCTGTTTTTCTGTGTTAAGACTCTTGGCTGGCATTTTTCAGCTTGCTGGTTTTTGTTGGCTTTTTTTTTTTTTATATAAATCTAGGATGGAAATGGGACGGAATATTGCAAAAGTCAGTTAATAGCACATCAGGTGACATTTGGTGCACAACTAAATGCATTTCTTGGCCTCTTCACCCTCTCTGCTGAGCTATATTCTTTCTACTTGCTCTCAAACTGACTCTGTTTACATTGCAAATTTTAGGACAAGTAATGTCTCTGTATTTGTCAAGCACCTGCCCCAGGGGAGTATAGCCCTTCATTGTGCTTCTACAAAAAATAACAACACCTGGGTTACCATAAGGCTCTTTTTAAATGCCTTTTTCCACCTGAAAGAGCTATTTCCAGCATGGGAGGAGAAATCAACTTTGACTCAGATTTCAAATTCTCAGTGTGATAAGGGAAAGTGACTCAGCTGTCTTCTTTTATTTTTGGCTTTGTGATTCAGGAGCAGTTCATTGTTCAGATGACACAGTCAGTCATAACTGGGAATTTCTGGGAGGGGGAGAGTAAAAGCATTTATATAATATTCAGAGGTCATTTTGAATTAATATCTCTCCCAAACAGATTAGTCTCAACCTTGTCCTCTGCAACAGGCCCATGCCATCTAAAGTTATTATGGGGTGAAAGACTTGAATACACCACTTTTTTCAAAATACCTGCAGAAACAGCCAGATAGCTAGTTTCTCTTGAGGCTGCAACTCATGACAAGGTAGGTCTGCTTCCTATCAAGTCCCCTCCTAGCAAATTTGCATATAGACACACAACTTTCATGAGTCCTCCATATGAACAACAATTTCTTCTCAGTAGACAGCCATTGGAAAAGCAAAAAACGTATCCTGAAGCATGTGAGAGGAAGCAGCCAGGAGCAGGATATCAAGCCTGTCTAATTACAGAGTGAGGATTTTCCATTAAATAAAATTGGTGGCCTCATCTGGAGGGCTGCAGGAGAAAGTAAAAAAAAGGGTACAAACAAACTCCTTTTTCAATAGATGGGACTCAGTAGATGGGACTCTAAGACTGTACTAAGCCAGTGCATCACAACTACGACAGTTTAACAGAGCCTTTTTTGAATCTGCTTTCAATAATGAATCCAAGTTATTTCTAACCATTAAAATCCTCACTGTGCTTCTCATGTAGGAAAGCAGTAGTACACAAAGTAAGTTTTAAGGTAACCTGGTAATTAAGGTAATTTTTCTGCTGGATCTCCCAGAATTTTTCATCAGATAAAATATTTAAATATTGAGTTTTTTTCTAATGCAATAATGTTTATGAAATTATTTGCAGCGTAGGTTTTAACGGAATACACACAAGCAAGCTGCACACAGCAAGTTAAAACAGGACAGCTGAACTGAGCAAGCAGTATAGCCCAGGGGTCACCAATCTATGTAATGATGCAAAGGACAGCACGTGAGCTATTTGGAAATGGCACTGCAGTAGGGCTGACAGGCTGGCAGGAGCAGAGAGTCCTGGCAACTTGACATAGCCTTTCAGTGCAAACACTCACACAAGAGGCAGGAAGGTTCCAGTTGGGTGGTCATCTAACATCTTTAACATGCAGCCTCTTCTGTTCTCACTTTCTGTGGGAACATGCCTCATTTGATGAAACATAAAATCCTGCTCACAGCTACTGGCTGAGGCACTTGACCTCAGTCTAAATCTACTGCAGCACAGCCTTGGCTTCGGAACTACATGTTCTCCAACAGGAGCAGTAACAAGGATGCAAAATCATCTCAAAATCTATCACACTACAATACAGTGAACATCTGCAAGACTGATCAGTGAGTACAGAAATAGCAGTGCTAAGAGCCAAAGTGGCCACCTGTGGAGGAACTAACTGCGTAGAGCTGAGAGTACACACCAAAATGTTTTTTCTCCCTCCCCTCTTCCAAATTACCTTGCTTACTTGTTTTCAGCACCTTAAAGCAGACAAAATCCATCTCAGCTAGCCCTTGAAATTGGATGGTTATTGCACATAAATAATAAAACTGACTACTTAAAGATGAGTGTTCAGCTTTGCTCTTATTAAAAACAATGGAAAAACACCTAAAGCTCTGAGATTGTCACATCATAGTCATCTGAAAACACAGTCAGCTCTCATAAGACAATACGTGTCATTTCATCAACCAAAACGAAGGACAGATAGGAGGGAGCATGCCACAAAATGAACTGACTCACGGTGGCTAATTTCTGAACATCTTCATCAGATGCTCCCAGTGAAGCAAGTCCTATCTCTTGAGAAAACTGGGCAAATTTGGGATCAGCAAGTAGAGGTACATGTCCCAGGAGTTCATGGCACGTATCCCTAGGGGAACAGAAATGAGAAGAGAGGCATTACAGAAATAAATTCCATAATCAATTTAACATAGACCATTTTACATGGGTCTGACCTCTGCTTGAAAGGTCTTACCACAAAGCATGTTTTTACAGGCTCTCTCTCCCCTCTATACGGTTCTGTAGAAACACACAGGTTTATTTCTATTAAACGGGTTAACAACTCCTGTTCCATGATTTCCCCATCATTTCCAGATTGACTGGTGGGGCGTGATCATTGTTGTCTTCCAGGCTCAATTCCATGAAGAGCGAATTGCCCAGAGGAAAGCCACTTGTCTCGCACGTACAGTTTTTGGCAATTCTCTCCACATGAATCAAGCTCAAAATCCTACACTCTTCTTCTTCTTCATTACCTCTTCCACACCTGGGCACAGCTCCATAACCAGACATTTTGCTACTTGCCACTGGAAATTTAGGGCAGTATTTACAGAAGTATTTGTGTTTAATTTTTCATTTTGCCATGACTTCCTGCTGAAATTAAGAAGTTATTTTTCTTACAAAGTCCAATTCTCACCAAGCAGATTCCAGAAAAAGCAGAGAATTTGTCTTGTTTCAGAAAATCTGTCCACATCTGTAAGTGCATTATTAGTCACAACAAAGTGCAAATATAAGTCTAAAAAAAACTCACCAAACAAACAAAAGTGCACATGCATCATCTACAAAAGCTCTCAAACAATTCTGAAAGTTTTGGTGCATTTGTTCACAGAAAATAATGGAGTTGGTAATAAAGTTCACTTTAAAAATCAGATCTGACATTTCCTTTGCTTTTGTCTCTTCAAAGACACTTCTCTCTTTTTTTTTTTTTTAAGCTGTAAACAAATGTTTTAAAGGCAGGGAGAAAACATCAAGCTTTCTGCCTTCTATCCAAAATCATCCAATTTGTCTTTTATAAACTATTTTTGTTCTAAAAGACACAGAACCTGACACTTCAGATAAATCATAAACAGAAAAACAACCCTCTATATAATTTAAAGCCTCCTATTTTTACTCACTGCTCTTTACCATGAAGCCTGTGCCAACTGTGCCTAGGTAGGTAATGGTTTCTGAATGCATGCAAATGAACATTAGCATTTTGGCATTCCTACTTTGCTTCACCAAAAGCTGATCAAATACAGTTCCAGTATCACAAGGTTACTTGAAAGTCTCTCTTCTCAGCCCAGCTGGCCTCACTGACAGATGCTTGACAACATTTGCTTATGTTACCTTCACACTTTTTGGTGAGACAGGCAGAGCTCAGAAGTTGTGCATGACAAGTTGGAGCTTAGCTCACATTCAGCTAATTCGCTCAGCCACCTAGAAGAATTACCAAATCTCACTTATCTTCTTTCCCAGACATACGTATTTCCCAAAGAAAGATAAGAGGATGTTCATGACACACGATGAAACAAACACATTCCACCTGTTACCTAGAGACTCAGCTGCAGCAATATAGACTGAGTGTTCAAATTAATTGTGTGCCAATATACTTACTCAACAGCTCTGAAACAGGTTTGATAATGTACAGCTGGCCAGGAACAGCATCAGACTTGCATAAGGAAAACTGCTTCCCCCACCCCATCCACTGCCTGGGAAAGCTTGCCCTTCCTTTAAGGTCTTCCTTCCCTTGTTCCTACATCACTGCACCTTCAAGAGCCTGGGAAATTCACAACTTCTCCTTATTTGTATTTATTCAAAATCAGCTGGCAAGAAGGCTTTTTTGTTGTTGTTGTTTTAATCATCTCCTCACACCTTGGCTCCAGGCAGGCTTCCACAGCTGCATCTCTACTACTGGCTACTGAGTGAATGTCTACATCCCTGTTTTACTGCGCTGAAGTCACAGCTCCCAGAAACAAATAAGACGTATTATTCCTTGATCTGCGCTGGGGCACAGGCTCTTTGTGTCACTTCCATCCTTGCACACAAAATGAGAACAAAGGCCAGCCGTACTAGCTTGGCTCTCCTGGAAAGGAAAAGAAGGTGAGAAGGCAGAAAATATTTCTCTTATGCCTTTACCTTGCAGATTTTTCCTTTAAAACTGTGCAAAGTATTTTGAATGGGTAGTTAGAAAGAAGTCATCTTGAAACACAAAGCATATGAACAGCAACCACAAAAATAAAATAAAATAAGGCGTACCACGGCTTCCAGGCAGAACCGTGAACCAGCATTTGGGATTGTCATTGGAGCCCCTTAGATTTCTGTGCCTGTCTGGTCCTTTATAGATAGTCTAAACAATATAACTCTCTGCTTAACTACCAAGTCTTGATTCTTTTGTTTTGTTTTATTCAGAAAATAATTAAGTTCCTTTAATTTATTCACACACATTGCTCAGAGAAAATAAGATTTTTGTAATGCACTTTTCACAGCAAAAGATTTTTCTTGGACTAAATTAGTTAGCTGAGCAGAGGAAATCTATATAGCTCTGTGAATGTAGTAGGAACATAATGAAACTCAGAAAGAAATGTTTTAAAATGCATATAGTAGTGATACAGATCAAACCAAATGAACTCTCTAATTTGTATCTAGCTCTATAGCCTGGGTGTTAAACCTGATGGAAAGCCCACTGAAGTCAAAAGTAGTTTTTTTACCAGGTTTATATTACCGAAATGCAACATTCACCAAGCCATGGACCTGCAGCAAACCTCATTATGGCCCCATATATCAACTAGCAGATCTCAGGCCATTGCAGCTGCTGTGGAAGATGAAGAGCTGTCCCTGCTCAAGTCAGTTTAGTTTTGCCATTGATTTCAACAAAGCCAGGATTTCACTCCTACATTTCTGGTAACACCTACTCTGTGTTCTATTTTATGAAAAAATCACATACAATTTAAAAGGGATTTTCAAAATTTTACAGTGGAGTTCCTCATAGTGCACATTATTTCATTTATGTAGTTTCTGAACAAGCAGATCTGCAGGAAAAAGGTAGCATAATTAGGGCATGACAACTTCATTCCTCTGTTAGTCATAGTTAGAGTTGTTAAGACCAAAATCTGAATTTTTAAGCTTAGACCGAATAGAAAACAAAAATATTAATTCTAATTGAACTAGTATTACCAGACAGTGACATTCCAGACACCATGACCAGAAAGGTTACAGAAGGTAGTTGCAGTTACTACTAAGGATCAGCCGTGACATGCTGCATAATTCTGAACACAAGCAGCATCCTGGAGACTACAGAGGATACAAATATACAAATCAGTGAACCAGAGAACATCAGTAAAAATACAGGCACACTTAATTGTTTCCTGAAAGATGTTCCTTCCTTGGTTCCTGTTCGAGTCATGCACCTAAATCCTCTATTAATAGGCAAAAATATACTCCTAGTTTTAAGTTAATAATGTCATCACTCACCTGCTATGTATCAGCAGGTGTTACAAACTGAGATACTGGCTTCCCACAGGAGAGAAAATAATTGGTGCAAAGTCTGGTATTTCCTAAGTATATATTTTTATTTTTTTAAATATCTACAGGTATTCTCAGACCAGAGGAAATCCAGCAGCATACATCCGAGCCTTTCTCTCTAAATTGTAACGTCCCTAAAACTTGCAAGTGCATTCCTTCGGTGACTACCACCTCTTTCTCAATGGAAAAATGGACACAAAACTAGCCTCACGGCATTTTAGCAAATGCTTTGCCCTGTCCTCACGCTGAGGAAAAGAGTAGGTAGATGAGTGTCTAACAGCACCACCTGCTGACTCCGGTCAGAATAATGTTAGTGCATTTATAAATCCAGTTTAATGCGCAGTTCCATTAATCCTTTTACATCCAAAAATATTATTCCATGGTTTCAGCAGTCTATTCATGAAATCAAAGTTAGGCATGGGTCCAAATGTTTACAGAACTGGAGCTGAATACATATACATGAACCCTTTGTGTAAATTTTGGCGAAAATAAAACACACTGAAATAGTACAAGCTGAGTAAACAATGATGCAGTTTCGTTGTAGCTGTCTGATAACTGATTCACTGCATAAATGCCATTCCTGTGGTTTACAAGATCAGCAGCTGCCTTTGTTGAAACTACCTCCATATTACCTGACATGAATTGTTCTGTTATTACTGCACAGAGCACAACATATATAATACAAGACAAGAACTATAATCCCTTTGATCTTTTTTCCCCCCTCCATTTTTCACCAAGAGATCAAATGCCAAAAATATTTCCTCCAAACTCACAGCACTGTTTTGGAAAAGCCACAATGCTGTCCCATGAAAGTCATAATTAAAGTCACTCTTATTTCTATCGTGTTCTCTGTAAAGGGCTTCATATCTAATATCCTTACTGGGTGAGAAAACTGTGCCTCCTGACTTGCTTGTGTTGTATCATAGGCAAGAGATGAAGTTTTGCTGTGGTGTCTGGCCCAAAAGAGATCAATGGGGATGCAAGGAGATCAAATTATAATTCTGAAAGTAATTGTTTTCAAGGGATTCAGTGCTTTTCTTTCAATCTTCTTTCCTTAATTGTCCACCAGAAAATTGTATGTTGGTTTTTTTTTTTCAAAATATTTAGTTGAAAACTTACATCTTCCACTGCAAAATAATTTAGGTAGATATTTTTGACCCAGCAGCTAAATAACACAGCTATTTAAGACCGCTGCAAAAAGTCCAAGAAAAAAATCCTAATTAAATTCTGATTCCCCTAAGTGAAGTGTTTTGTCACTGACAGCATAATTATATTTCTACATTTGCAGCAAGCTTCCTCTTTTCAACCTTGGCAACTTCAATTGGGTCTTTTAAAAATTCTGAGAGCATTTCTTTTCCAATCACTGAAGCAAATGTAGCGACTTACGGTTCTGGTGTGTAGAGAGGATCTGAGCCATGTCGTATATACTGAGTACAGTGAAAGACTCTGTACGCTAAGCCAGCTAAAAAATCTCGGGGAGAGAGGTATCCAGCAACTGGTCTCACTGTGAAGCCAGACCTTTCTGAAGTGAAGGAGATAATAAAAGACCATATTATATATCATTACATCAATTTCTGAAGACAGGTAATGGCCTGCAGTTAATTACCAGAAGCATGACATGGAGAATATTGGCTAAAGATCACTGTATATAATTTTCACCTATTAAGTACAAGAACTATTTTTGCATTACTAGCATATGTTTTTTGAAAACAGCATGAGGTACTTCAAAGTTTGTTTAAATAACTTTGTATAGACAAGAAGGTAAGGTACCATACAGGACGTTCTCAAATCACAATGCATCTGATTTTTATATATGGTAGCAAAACAGGAGAGAAGCATCCAAAACAGAGGATGACTTCCGTAAATGTATTAAAAACTAACAAAGCAAAATAGGATTAAACCAAACCTGTCCTTATTTTTACAGATAAAATACTGCCTTTCAAAGTTGAGGTCTTTGTTTTAATTTTTAAGAAACTGTTGCTTCATCAGGTAAGTCCCAGTAGGGAATTATTTCAGACTCTGTAACTTTGCAAAGGAGATTTCTCTTCCACATTCATTCTTTATTCTTTCCAAGAATTTACAGGAGAAAAACTGTTTCAAGTTTTTCTTCAACAGATATTACTGTTGTTCTATTTAGTCTGAAAATATTTCTGAAAGAAGTGCAAGTTTTTGAATTTCCAGTTACAGGAAAAGAACATCTAGACTTTAGCATCATTTCTTAGAAATCTGAGCGCAGTACATGACAGATCCAGAAGGACACAATAAAATTCAAAGACCAGTGAGTCCATTATGCGTCAATGCAGGTGTTCACAAACAAGAGTTAAGGATGAAGCAGGGACAAGGGAAAGTAAGCCTTCTATTATAAATGTTATATTTCTCTTAGTTAAAAGTTTGCTATGCACATTTGGGATGAAAGAGGTGGTGAGGTTTTTTTCTTCCTTCCCCCTCCATAGTATTTAACAGCACATAACATTTCTTCTTAACATATATCTTTGCAATATTTTAATTCCTGAGCTCCTGAGGAAGAGAATTAAGGATATGTGAATATGTGTCTGGAGGAACACCTGGGGAGAAGAGAAAATCTTAACTGGATTCTTTGGCGGCTTATTCTCTAGAGTTAAAAACAGGTTCTTCTTGTCTACCACTTCTCCTTCCACATAGGATACGTTTCCATTATATATAAGAAAGCAGAGTATTTTCAAACTCTACTGTGTAACACTCTGATCCCTTAAAAATAACATGAAAGAAGTGGCAGATCACCCATGGAGTCTCACTGAGTTTATTCAAGGTACAAACGTAGTGACCAGCTTCATGAGGTCTTGGGCTTTCAGAAAAGCCTCATATTCCTCAGGCTGTATGTCAACATGCCAAACCTCTTTGAATTCAGTTATATTGACATTTTTTTTTTTCAATTTTATTTTTTAAACTGCCTGGATGTTTGGGGGATGCATGCTGTGGTCATCAGGACACCTACCCTGTGGTAATCAGAACAGCAGAACTAACTCAGCTTTGTTTTCATCATACTGAAAGGCTTTTCTCCCTGTGCAAGACAGCATCAACGTGATACATGATTAGTTGTTTAATTCATCTCAGCTTCATACCTGCAAATACATACAACTGTCTTCACTCAGCAAATTCTCTCCCGTGGAGAACATCAAACACAGAACGATACTCCAGCCTAAACCAAAGTTGGCTGACAGTACCGGGAGTCTTTTCATTCAATGTGCTTTGTATTACATACTAAGAGAAAAGAGTATTTTCATGAAACACTATCTATTGATAAATCAAATATGAATCTTACCTTTAAGGAAAATAGAAACGTCTTCCAGCTGAGGCACGTTATCCTCTCTATATCCACAGTACTTAGTCAGCAGAGGAAAGTTTTTTAAATATTCACGACAAGCATGGGTGGGATAGAGTTTACTGAGTTCCCTAAATACCACCCCCCATGTCTTAATTTCTTCAGCTGTGTACTCCACTCTGGGAATGGGTTGACCACTGGAAAATAAAATTTAAAAAAACTGAATTCAAACAGCTTCTAGATAGATTCTGGATAACAAAATTTCTGTAAAAAGTATTAATTAAATAAAACTACACAGAGCTTATTTTAAAAAATATTTTAAAATAACAACTAGATGCTTCTTTCTTGAAGTTTCTTCCCTACGTTACATTGCACATATCACATATATTTCATAAGAATTGCGTTTCTTACTAAGCAATGAGATTATTTCTTAATCTTTGTATATATCATATTAGAAAGATGGATTTCTTACATAATGTGTTTGTATACCAAACTAATAGCTCTGTTTTCTGTTGATGATGCCTTTGCAATCATTAGCTGAAGATCCTAATTCAGTCTAATGTGTATACTCAGTAAGACCATCAGTAGACTTCATGCTCTATCCATTCTGTAACATGCATTATATTCACAGAGCATCATTGCCTAAAATTTTACAAAGTGAAGATTAGGCAATTATGTAGATGTTTAGAAATACTAGGATCCAATCAAAATACATATATTTACTATTTGGATTAATGTTTAAATGTGCAGGTGTGTTTGGAATCCCAAACTCATTCAGGACTGCATGACAAGTAAGCTCACCTTGGAGCCAACAGCCTAGCCAGAGGGAAACTAAGCTTCTAAATACATCACAATATTTTTCTTCTGCACAATTCCTCTGCCTCTTCCCACTTACTCAGATGCATAGAAATTGCAAAGCAGGAGCCTCCCAGGGTGCCTGCTAATCTGTCTCTGACATCCAAGATTTGCCTTAGTGGTTACAGCTAATTCAAAGCTGACTGACAGCACGGAGTGTGAAGGGCTCCCTCCAACTTGCACTGCCTTGTATTTAGCTTTAAGGAACTTCCCACAGCGTGGTCTTCACCTCACATTATGAATTCCCCCTGGAAACTTTACAATCTTTCTCTGGATTTAATGTTCACAATCCATTGTATGTAATCACAAAATCTGCTATGTCCCCAGGTGTCCTTCTCTTTTCCCAGGCCGTTATCAAGCACAGATGAGCACAGGGATTCACAGAATCCCCTTCCAGCCCCCTCAGTCCCTATCTCCCACTCCCCTGCCGCAGTGGGCACCCCCAGCTCAGTGCTGCAGTATCATTCAGTGTCCCAGACACCAGACCTGGGTGGCCAGCCCACCAAAGTGGTGCACCAGGCATGGGGAAGTCTCACTGCAGCACTGCAGAGCTGCAGCACTGTGCATTTGCCAGCAGGCTGAGTGTCCTTCCTGGACCTCACCCGGCTCACAATCCCATCTCCACCATGCCAGGTAACAAAGAACAAGCCCTCGTGTCACATGCAATTGCTGCTATGCAGTCCCTATACGCACTAAAGAAGAGCATCTGCCCTACATTTGTTTGTGGCTGTCCTCTATTGAAAACTTACTATTTAATCCCTGTGCCTTTCACTACATCAAGGTATTTTGACCACAGCAGTACCTGTCAGTTAAAGGCTACTTTGTGTGAGGCACTCACACTTGTCAAAGACTCTCTGAACATACAATGTGTTAAATCTGCTAGTTCCATTTCAGCCACGCTTTTGCAGACCTGACAAGAATTGCAATGCTTTTAGCAGAGCATTTCTCACCAGCAGAAGCTGCGTTACCTCCGTGTCCATAATACAGCAGGAATCAGCCCTCCACATCTAGCATCTGTCCTCAGCAGTACGCTCCACCAACCTTATGCTGCCTGCCAGCTGATGGAAAGCATAACAGAGCTATTCCAAATTGTACCAAGCACACCAGGAATTCTCTTTTCCTTAGACCCAACAGCTACATCAACCTCATCAACATTCTGCCCATTCAGAGCAGCAAAGCTGAAGAAATCTGGGCACCAATGAAAAAAAAAATAAATCAAGTTTCTATTTAGCGTGTCACTAGAGAGGCATAAAGAAGATCAAGGACCTGAACCTTGTTCATTGTTCACTACGAGGCTTATAACTTTGTTACTGTTTCAATTAATTCATTAGTACTGAAATAAGGTTCACTGAACATTAATTCCTTATTAAAATTTATGCCTAGGAGGGCTGGTCTTATTTCCAGATGATGGTGATGCTGCTTTACAGAGATCACAGTAGCCAGATTTGAGGGAGGACTGTGCCATTTTCACACAGCCCTGCCAAGCTCAGTTTTCTCACCCTCTTGCTTCAACAAGCAAGCCCCACCTTGCAACTCATCACCCAATAAATCGTATGAGTGTCAAGCCTGCTAAAACAGTTCTCTTGGGGCTGAGGAAGACAACTCTACAGGCTAACCTGACCTGATTTTTTTATCTCCTCTTATTAAAACAGGGTCTTTCCATTTTGCCATGGTCATGAGCTATCAACTCACATTATGAATTCTCTCTATAAACCTCATACTTTTCCTCCAGATTTAATTTTCTCAACACTTTTTCAATCCCTAATTGCAAGTCCTGTCTCAAAGGGCTAATTAGCAAGATTAACACATTTTCACTATCTTTAGGATAGAAGCTAACTGAAGGAGGGAGGAATATTTATTTTTTGGTCCATTTATTTCATACAGCTGATCTCCATTGATGTTCTCTATCAACATGTCTTTGGCTTTAACACCTAGCACCAGCAAGTAGCTGCTCCTCCAGCTTTGATTCTTAGGGTTTTTTTTTTTCCTCCCCATCCCCTACTGAGGGCTCTTTATGTTCCACCAAAGTAGAATATCTCCTGCTACAGTACAATAGCAATTCACAAAGAAAATGCCAATCAGGGATTTTCAATTCAACAGTTTTTGACAGAGCAGTTCCTTACAGCTAATTCTTTGTAGCCAAATCTTTTATTTTTTAAATATAAGAGGTTCAAGACAATGCTCTAAATTTGTCTCAGAGGGAAGCACTCCATATACCAGAACTGTCATCTATGTTACCGTGAAGCTCTCCCAACATTTCCTGCCAAAGCTGTTCTTTTTGTATAAATAAGTAAATAGTCATCAGACTGCAGGAGAGGGTGTAACGAGATTGCAATGCAGCGTCAAGACACCTAAATTAGTTTTGAATGCACCAGCATTGGTAGCAGAAATAGCTCGGCTGGAGCAGCACAGGGTCCTCATGGAGCTGATTTACCCCTCCCCAGGCTGCCTCTGCAGGGCAGACATCTGGGAGGAGAGACTGACTGCACAGCCCAGTGGATGTGGCACTTGTGAAGACAGCTGCTTTAGCAGACCTGAGGAGTATGCATGGGTTTTTACCACGTCTTAGGTAATTGCTCTAATTACTGGCCTCTCAGACATTTTTATTCTGGTGTTATTCCTGGCTAAAAAACTTTAAAGCTGCTGATAATAGCAGGAAGAGTTTGAAAACTTTTTACATGTTTGAAAATATTATTGGGATGAGGGAGTATTTCTGAGCAGCTTCGCTGAAGTACAACATCAGGTCTTCAAATAACTTCTCTTTTGGGTTGTTTGTTTTTTGTAATTTGCCTGCAGAAATGCTCATTGAGCCTTCAAAATCTAAGGAAGGAAAAGAATTCTCATTTCCTTTAGCTGTTTTTCTGGGAACGTGAAAGATTTTTCTAAAAAGACATTTCTCACTAGTTTCAGGGGGAAAAAAATCCTTGTAGCAGAAGACCAACCACTGCTCAGTGAACCAGCAGAACCTCATCAGCACTTAGGCAGCTTAGAGGGGAAGAAGGGAGGAAGATATTTCCAGCAGCTTAGCAACTGTGAAATGCAGGGCACTACCACTGCTAGCATCATGGATAAATGGAGAACTGTCCAAGTTTACTGAGACAGCTCTACAAGTGCACACCATCTGCCCTCATCCACAGGTACCTGCTTGACACTTCACACTACAGTCAATGCTAGGCAGGAATAACCAACTCTACAGCAAGAATTAGACTGGGGGAAAAATTGATCAGCTGCAAACAAACAAAAACCCTGTCTCAACTAGTATTTGAAAACTGGCTAGCTTAGGACTTACCCAGCAGAAGCCCAGTGTGCCGGATGAGTGCCACGAGCACCCAGCTAAATAAACACCACCATGGGCTGACGAAAGGGGAACCAAACACTTGGACATTTATTAGATTGGTTATGGCATAACAACAGGAATGGGACAAAAGCAAAGAAGAAACATAATTGGGAATATATAGTGACAAAGCCAAGTTAACCTTCCTGTCTCCACCCCTAGCCTTCTGCAGCCTGTGGATTAGCCCTATATTAAAATAAAAAGTAGAACCAAAATAACTTCAAAAATACTTTTCTGAATTGCTTCATGGCAGGACGTGCCTTCTGTGAAGGCAGCAAAAACTGTTGCACTTTATATCCTTTAAACAACATACATAGAAATCCCAGCGGAGAAAAATTAAAAATCTGAAAAAGTAAAATGGAAAAGAACATGAAATTAGTATGTTCTCTCCCTTGATAATGAGGGCAAACAAAACAGTATGATTAGAATTAGTACAATGCTTATGTGACAAGAAAATTGCAACGCAGTAGGTATTTGTAGGTAGCACAGAAAGTTTCCTAACTTCCAGGGATGGCAGCAAATTGAAAATACTGACTTGACAGGGAAAAAAGATCAAAAGGAGGAACCACATGGAGTGTACTTGTGTGCAGGCACCAGGTCCATTAACTACAGGGCAACCCACTGAATGAATTCTGAGAAGTTTACAGCTGTGGTGGCAAAATTCATAAAAGGCATTTTGCAGCATCCAGCATATTAAGTTCATGAAAAGAATCATAACTCCTTTTTCAGTGAAAAATCAAAATTTCAGGCTTCAACAAGTTGAGACCCTGATATCCTCCTGGCTCTATGGAAACTACTGATGTATGGGGGGAGAGGGGAAGAAATCAAGGGGGACATCTAATTCTGCTGGGCTCTTTAAAATAAAACTCTTTAAACCACAACTGTACTGTGATATGATGTCAAGGATTTTTCAGAAAACAACACAGATAAACAGCATCCAGGGTTCATAGACTCTTTCAGAGTGCACAGCACATCCAAATACTAAAGAAATTGCTTTAGCCCCTCTCCACATCAAGGTCAGGACTGTATTGGGCTCCAACTCTCTTTAGTAATCAAAAATCATTCTTGCAGTAAAAGCAAAAAGCAGTAATTCTTTGTCATGGATTCAAACATTGCTTCCTATATTGGATAGCCTGTATAAACCCAAGTTTTCCTTCCATCTCCTTTCTCTTTTTCTTCCCCCCCCCCCCCCCCCCCCATGTTATGTTTGTCACATATGGAGTATCCCGTGCAAAAACATATTCCTGCTCCTACTTCAAAAAGCTCACCCTTAAGTCAATACATAGTTTTGGGGGCTCTGAACATCCTCAGGACCTGACTCTTACGTCTTGGCAGCACTTCTGCAGGCAGTGATATGAGTTATTTAATAATTATTACTGACTAGTTTTGAGAGTTCATCCTATACCAATGGTAGGAATCAAACTGTTGTGACAAACACGACACTTATATGAAGCAGGGGAAGTGTACAGCACTCCTACTGTGTACATTTTCCTCTGGGTGCCTTTCCTGGTATGTGTAGCAGTTCTCTTCACAACAAGCACCATTTTCTTTGGTCAAAATACTGAGTAATGATTTGGCATCCAGTGACCATGGATTCAGCAGTACCTCAGTTTTTCATTAATAAAAGAGTTCCTTAAGTTTAACCAGCTATGAATAAAATGCGGAAAAGATAGCGCTCACATTTCAAATATTTTACTTGCCTATGTCTGTACTGAAAGTGCAAGAGGATTCCAAGCATCAGGTTTTTGTTTTATAGGCTACACTAGCAAAAGTTTAAAGGATGACGTTGTCATCTGCAAAACTTCATCCTACAGAATTAAGTAGAGCATGAATTCTAACTAGTCAGCAGCACAGGGAAGAATTATACCAGTACTTACTATTTATAGCTCATGGCAACATCCACGAAGTACTTTCTTCTCTGTCGATAGACATTGTCTTTAAATCCCTTAAGCGAGGAAGAAGAGAGTAATTTATAATAAAGACAGAAAATCAGCTGTAAGAATTATAAAATAAATCATTAAAGTGTTTATTTAGTACCAAATTACACTGTATTTTGATTAACACCATCTACTGGACTGTAAGAGAAGACAAGGATTTTCTTGCTTTTTCCCCCACCAAAGTCCCACGGGAGTATTTTCAAGACAGGTTTGTGCATAGTTGTCATTCATCCAAGACAGCAAAAAAGGGAAACTTTTTCCTTGTCATTTCATCTCATGCAGGTTTTCCTTAATCTGAATGGAGATCTACAGGCAGGCATCAAGCAGAATAGCTGACCTTTTCTTAATACATCTGTCATCACTAGAAGACTGAAGTGCTCAGGGTTCGTAAGTAACTCATTTTGAAGACGCTGCTTCAGCAGTTGCCATCTTAACCAACACACCAGGGACTGAACCATCAGCCTCCAACAGCAACTACATACATTGCCCCAGTTTGAGCTACAGAGGAAACACTCTACGTTGTGGACTACAGCAGGCTCTTACCTTTTGCATATTTAGCACAAAAGAGCTGTATAAAACATACACACCAGTCAGTTACAGCCCTTCAAGCTATTCAAAACTAAACCATCATTTCTTCTGTACCTATAAAAGATTTGGACGCTTCAGGTTTTTGACTACAAAAGTTATCTACTTTCAAAGCAGGACTTGTAACCTCTTGAAAATGAAAGAGAGTAAACAGCTATCTAAGCTCCATAGTTAGTAGCCCAGAAAGTGCATTTACATTTCCTCAAGTGGCATGACCTAAACAGACTGCTCCCACCACCTAGGCACAGCTGAAAAAGAAAACACCATTTTTTTCCTTACCGCTCAAATATACAAACACAAATCAACAAAAGGAATGAAAAGACAACGTCTTCTGTTTTAAAACGTCTGTATGAGAAAACTGGGAAGGTATTTTACTGCCCTATAACCAAAGCTGTGCTGCTAGGGCAGAGTGAGGGAGAATGTCAGAGGACTGCAGAAAACCTCCAAGCCTCCGCTCTCACACAGGTTAACAAAGGCCTTGTGCAACACCATTCAGGTACCGGACAATCCATTTTCTTCCTTGGCATTCATTTGGTTATTGACTTGCTGTACATACCTTATAGTGAGATTAGTTACTTCATAAACTCAAGCACATATCTGCCCTCTCTGAACCTGCATCTGTGTGGCCTGCTTTCTACAGAGCCTAGCGGTCCCCCTGCAAAATGCAACTGAAGAGTCCAGAATGACACATTATAATGACACTGCCTACTGACAAGCTTTTTGATAGACAAAAATTTGCTGAAATTTTGGGGAATATCCTTGTCTGCTTAATACCTTCTGACATTAGCATTATGTTACTCAGCTATAGACCATTCAACAGACAAAATGGGATGGATGACAGCACAGGTGACTTAAAGGTCCATCACGTGCAGTGAAATCGAGACTGAAACCATTAGCCAGTTTGGAGTTGATAAGTATCTAAAGTGGTGCTATGCTGGTTCCATAACGAGGTAATTCTCTTTGGTCCTCTGGCACGTACATACCAGCATGAAGGCACAGAGCAGGCACCAGAACTAGCATCCGAAAGGCCAGTCACAGATTTTAGGATTTTTTCCCCCACCTCTAATACCTTGTGTGCTGCATAAGCTAACAAATGGTGTGTAAATTATGTTTATAAGAGTTCCCCCAAGTGTAAAATATATATTCATATAATGCAAATGTCTTTTTTCATTGTCTGTAAAAGGGAATGCAGATTTTCAGCAAAGCACTCAAGAATTTAATGAAGGCACCTGCTCAGAACATAAAACACTATCAAATGGCCCGTCACAATCATCAACTCAAGCCTAGAATGAGTTGCCATTATTAAGGCCTCTGTTTGAACCAAATTACTGTTAATGGCTGAAGGCAATCAACAGATTTTTCTGTTCTGAGAACACAGTAGGTAAATCCTAGCTTGTCATCAAGAAGTAAGTGGCAGAAATCAGGACCCAGGAACATTCTCCCTAACTGTAGACCCACAGAGCAGGAATGGTTCATGCTCTGCAGGGGTGGCTGGAAACCAAGCAAGGTGCTGATGCTTATCGTGGCTGATAGGCAAGTGACATGAGGGACAGGGAAGTGAGACTGCCAGGGGACATGGTGATGATGCCAGTTTAATCGTGCATGTCTGCACCCAAGACCCTGCCACAGCACAGTGGCTGTAAGAGCTGTGGAGCAGCCAGAGCAGGAGGCAGTGGTCTGACTGCCACTTGTGTGCTGCACAGAGTCCTAAACACCGGGTCACCAGGACTGCCTGCCCCTCCTCAGCCAAGGCAGAGGCCAGGGAAGAGCCCGGACAGGCACTGTAACACCACGGTATGGCACAGATGGATCTTTGGAGTTCCCTACACTGAATTTATGTGAACGCATTTAAAAAACAGCCTGCACACTACCGATGAAAAATATACATGACAAAAAGCAAAGGAGACTATTGCCTACAGCTAGTTTTTAATCTGGATATATAACAAGACAGTCTTAATGTGGTCAGGTATTTTAGTTCATTACTTCCCTTCAGCTGGAAGTTGAAGTTTCCTACAATATCAGTTGAACCCATCCTTTTTTTTTTTATAAATGGTTGAAAAAAGCATTTTGAGTAGGAACAAATAGAAGTAGTTGCCACCAGTAATGCTGAGCCAAGGTGTGCAAAAGGTAGAAACTGATTTGAAACAAGTGAAAAAACTTCCAACACTAATGCCTGATATCATCTGGCATTTAAAGACTCTGAGGTTACGAATTTATGGATATATTCCAAAAATATATATATATTTTTTTTGCCTCTTGAATTGAGGATTTGGTACTACTGCAGATAATGCTTATGTGAAATGCAAGCTTTTGTCTCCTGTCACTGAAGTCAGGAAACAATGCGAAGCACCTTCCCACCTGCCACATCCATGCAGAGACAGGAACATGTGGCTCTGTTCTATTTTGTAATTATCTTCTGAGTGGCCAGGATGTCTTTCTCCATACTTCTTTCTTCTCTGACACCTAGGTTAATATCAGTTCTTATCTAAGAGCCACTTGTGGCAGAACCTAAGGTCACATTGATCTAAACTCCCCAGTTTGTCTGAAAGCTTCTATCAACCAGCTAATTAAAAAATAAGTGAAGGCAGGACAAAAGGGAACAAAGTTGTTCAAGAGTAAGTTTTCAGGGGGACTTCCTTTTTGCATGTCCAGCTACAGAAAAGTAGAATTGATTCATTGAAGAGAACTAAATCATCACCTTCTGAGAATTCGGAAAAGTACTCAAAATCAGCAGTCAACATGCTTTTTATTTGACTGGCAAACAACCTGAACATGTTATCTACAATACAATTTTTGTTACACTTACAGGGTGATCTGCATCGAGCTCAGATCCATACATCAAAACTCTCTGTGAGCATTTGTCTAATTCAGATATCTTCCTGGGGAACCAAGGGACACAGTCAAGATCTGCAGAAGACAGAATGCAAGTTGAATGTATTGAGTATGAGATTGAGATACATGTCCAAAAAGTTTGTCAGCGTCTAAAGCGAGTGAAATGAAGGAGCCTTGCCTTCCTCATCAGTCCAGATGTTTTCTGGTGGATTGAGAGACACGATATTAGTTTGAAACTTGAGCAGCTGGATTAGTTCATTAAATTCTTTTTTACTGCAGTCACAGTCCACAAAAATTTCCACCTCTGAGTTCCTCCTCTTTGATTTTCGTGATTCAATATGAACCATACTGACATGTTTCTCCTGTGGAAAGACGAAAAAATGGATTAAGAATAAACATATCAGTTAGAATGGTAATATTGACAGCATGTTCTTCAGGGAAGATTTTTTGAATTTTAGATGAAGGTCCCCTCTGGTACAGCCAGCTAGCTATTTCTGCTTTTCTACCTCTGGACTTACATAGTAGGTAATTCTTTCACTGGCACACTCTATAAGGAATGCATATAGTGCATCTCCTTAGCCAACTCATTCATCTAACGCATTCACAGAAGGAAAAGCTTCCATCTGCTGAGGGGTTTGAATCTGCTATTTGTAGACTGGTTACAAAGCCAAGTGGGATCATTTTGATGATCTATTCCTGAGTAACACAGGCCACAGGACTCCCCTGCATGTTTCCAGCTGGCACAGCGCTAACAGTTTTAGACACTCTCTTCAGAAGTAAGAAGAGTGGTTTTGATATACCCTGGGTTGAGAAGACTTACAGCCTAAGACTTGCATCACACTGCTCTGCTTTAATTATCCTCAGACACACCTCCAAGTCCTCTCAGTTTATTAATGAGGTAAGCAGACTACATCAAGTACCAGCAGCCTGACTGAAAACCACCAATTGCATGGGGATCTATACAGGAACCAACACTTTACAATTTATGTTCAAGTTAGACACAAAGCCTTGACCCTGCAAGCACTTAAAGGTGCACGTAAATTTATGACCAAACATTGTCCTGCAGCAAGGCTGCCATCACCATCTGACTTCAGGCATATAACTTAGGTGCTGAACTGCTCTCTGAAAGTGCTTTCTTTCATCACAGTCTGTACAGAGAACTTCAAACCTAATTTACGGTATTGAGAATCACACTTTAGAAATCTAAAGTGAATGGTGTGAACATCAACATCACTGTTAAACTTTGTTCCAGAAAACTCTTTGTGAGTCCAAAATGCTTTGCTGAATGATCCATAAAATTTGAAGTTACACTCTGCAGAATTCAATAAAAGTAACTGCACTCCCCGGTGCATTAATTTACACCAACAAACACCTGACCTTCCTCAGTCTGGTCCACAGAATGACTTTACCTGGAAGAGCCGGAGAGCTTTCACCAACCCGCCAACTTCATTCTTCAAGGAAAACACCACAGCTGTCTTTCCACCTTCAGAAGCCGATTCACCTTTCCCATTTCCCTTATTCCCTTTCTTTTCCTCGTTCTTCCCAGAACTTGATCTGTTCAGCTACAGATAGATAAAGAACATCACTTCAGATGTAAAAGGGCATTTCCCAAAATTAAGTCTGTTTACATGAAGAGAAATATTTGTTAGAAAAACAACTGAATGGAACCCATCCAGACTTAAAGGTTAATTCATTCACTTGAAACTAGAATCACAAGTCAAAAGCATCTGTTAGAGATGATTATGTAAGAGTTCAATTCTTAAAAAGAGGAAAGGCAAAGCATATGAAAGTATAGGATACAGGTATAATTATACTATTAGGGCAATGCTATCAGTAATAAACAAATTGAGTAGAGATGGTCAGAATTACTGCAAAACCACTACTTGTGGTGATGCTACTGTAATTTGTAGGAGTCAATTTATGCTGATTTACACTGGCCTGTATTTTTGTACTATCCATTGTCAGAGTCCAATACTCTGACCAGCTGCTTTCAGATATTCCATAGGTGGCAAGTGTAACATTTAATACCAAATTTAAATATCTGAAGATATCTGATGTCACCCCAGAGCTCTGATTTATCAGAGTGATGTGCAATGTACTGAAGACACAACACAAAGGTAGGCTACACTTAGCAAAACACAGCAGAGGCAACCCACAGTTCAGCCACAGGACCAATGCGATTTGCATGACTGGTCTCTGTGCTATGCTCACTGCCACACCACTGCACAACCAGAAATCCCAGGAAGGGATATGAGCGTCACAGCCAGTTCAAGCCCACCAATCTCTGAAATCCTCCTGTTCATTGCTCAGTTTCTGTACCCCACACTGGGCTGAGCCGTGCATTCACTCACCTCCTACAGCTCTGGGACTCCAGGAGACATTCACACTCCTCTAATGAACTCAGGGAGAAACATTTACACCACCAGCTGATCCACTTCACTGCTGACAGCTGTTCACCTAAACTCCCCTCTGTGTTGAGACGAAATCAGCTTCTTTGCAGCTGCTGTGGCCAGAGGCACCCCACAGGATACCCTGAGCTTCACCAGGGTATCCTCCTGCCCACCACCACTGAGCCTCCCTCCCTCATAGGTAGGGGTTTAGTGGTCAGTCATGGGCATAACATAATTGTTATACTGTGAATGTAATCTGTTGATGTGGCTATGTAAGGTCATTTTTCCCAAGGAAATAAAACCCCTGTTGGTTATACATATGAGGACAGACACACAAGCTGAGACTGCACCTCCCACAAGTGAACCAGCTGAGGAACTCCTAAAAATAGAGGAAATTACATCATCCTTGGCCACTCTTACAACCTTCTCTTAATTTCAGGGGTAAAAACTTTGCTTTAAGCCATATTTCGTCCCATAGCTTCAAAAAAAGTTTATGGAATTATATTTTGTCAAGACGCAAACTGTACAGTGAGTCAGACTTTGTAGACAATTTTAATAACACTGACTACAATTTTCAAAAAACAGTCTGCATTTTCCAATATCCATTGTCATGATTCCTGAAAAATGACATCCCCAGTGAGGAGGTAAGTGGTTTTTGAATAACAGCATCACCTGTAATATGAAGACTGAATTTCTATGATCACTTTTTTCTTTAGATTCATATACAGGTATTCCCTAATTATTAATGGATTAAATTGTTCTTTGGTAAATTGTAGAGCAGCAATAAACATAAAACAGACACAAAAATAGGTGGAGTTTTTTAAACAGGTCTCAACAGATTCTTAAAGCCAAGATAAATCTCTATTCTTGTTTTTTTTGCCTTTCATGTGGGACTGTAAAGGCAGGTTATCCCACCTGCATAATGTCTGTAGACCCATGACAATGGGCTTCAGCAAAGTCTCCTCATGCTTCTAAGAGATTTCAGAAGTTTTCATCGAATGCTCCATGACCCAGGAAAAAAGTCAGTAAGCTTTAGTCTAATTCCTCTTCAAATTGGATTATTTAAGATAGCTTTCTTAGAAATAGATATCACTGACAGATGAGGTATTTGCATCACATCCATCTCAATGCATCCACACGGTTCATGTCAAACTGGAATATCTCCCTCTGCTGAATGAGACCACAGCTCTCAAGTCAGCTCTCACTGGACATTCTGAAGAACACACTGAATTAAGAAGAGGGGTAGTTGAAACATCTTCTTACCAAAAGCTACTCTTTAAAACAGTACAAGTTAAAGAGCCCACACTCTTTTCAGAGCATGCTGAAGAGTTTGGTCTCTTCTCATCCTTTATTAGATCACACACAAACTGGAAAAGTAATTCTGCATATGAAACGGCATACGTAGGATTTTAAACATTTACCTTTCAGTAACTGAGCTTATATGAATCTGCTTGGTAGTAGGGTTGCTTAGGAAAAGGTCACTTTGGCTTTAACTTCAATATATTTGGGATTAACTTAATGGGTTTTTGGGATTTGGCTGAGGAATTTTCACACCTATCAAGAACACAACCTCCACACAAAGTGTCAAAGAGACAAAGATACTATTTAGATGGCATCCATGCTTTTCCACTGTATGCTGCTTTCTGGAAGCTCCGTACAGAGGATCATGCAGTACCATCGTTTCCTCCAGGAAACAACAGCACTTGGCACCTTCCAAGACTGTCCCAGGTTCACCAACACTTGCAAGCAAGCTTTACCTGAAGCGATGACTGAAAGCCTCTCTCAGGCATAGAAAAACTAGATTAGCTTAATTGTTATCAATCTAGTAGGGGGCTGTGTTACTGCCAGAACTCAAATCTTATCAGCCATGCTTATTAATACACTTTATAATTAAATAATGATTAGCAGATCAACTTCCCTAATGAAGACAAATTCTCTGGAGCAAGCGCAAGTGCTCAAGAATGAAAGAGCGACCTACAGCAGAACGCAGTGAAGTAACTCAGATATAAAAACTGTGAAATGAGTTTATCACAGTTCATTCGATATTGCCAACAGAAATAAAGCATGTACGAGAAAGAGCATTTCATGTTTTACTATAAGGACTGGTCCACAACTGGCACAAACTGGTGCACTCTGTCGGCTCTACTCAAATTATCAGAGCCTCCATGCACTGTGGATTTGGCATAAGGTATTATATGGGTAACCTTAAATATCTAATGCATTCATAGCGGATTACATTGTTAGCACCATTAACACTCTCTGTTATTATTAATAAAGCAAACCTGCTCAAATCTCTTTACCTGTAAGCACACAGAAGCGTGTCCCGTGCTCGGGATCACCCAGGCACCTGTCGCACCCGCTCGGGATGGAGGTGCCAGCAGCAGGCATGCACTCACACGAGATGCTACTATGGAAGTGTTTAAACACCACGCTAGGAGGCTTACAGGTGCTTTAACACGGTGGGTGCTGCGGGTACAGCACAGAGCCAGCGGGAGCACCGCCGGGCTGTCAAACCCCAGCACTCACCCACACCTGAGCCGGACCCCGGCGCCTTGCAGCGGAGCGGGGAGGTTTGAGGCTCCAGCAAAACTTTTGCCGTGGCTTGAAGCTGCTTCCAAAGCAGCGCTGGTTTAACCCCAAAGCGGCTGCCTGCCCGCGCAGCGCCGACCCCCGGGAGCACCGGGGTGCCCGTGCAGCACGGCTCCCATCCCTCTCTCCCTCTATCTTTCCCGAGCCGGGACCGAGCCGAGCCGGGCTCCCCCTCGGCACCCCCGCTCCCAGCCCCGGCACTTACGGCGAGGCCGGCGGGGCGCTCCTCCGGCAGGGCCGAGTCGAGCGAGAAGCCCCTGCGCGCCCAGTACTTGCTGGAGAACATCATCATGGCGGGCTGCATGGGGCCGGCCGGGCGGGGGCAGCGCCGCGCTCTCAGCCTCGCCCGCGGCGCCTCCTTTTATCCGCCCCCGCCGACACCGGCGGAAACCCGGCATGGGGCGACCCGGCGCCGGCTGACGGGAACCGGGGGCAGGAGGGCGCCCACGGCCTCCGCTGACCGCAGCCCCCAGGGCAGAGCCCAGCCCGAGCCCCCTCGGGACCCCCTCAGGAGCCGCCACCCAGCAGGGTCCCGCTGTGGGGAGGCTCCCCAGGGCTGCGGGTTCGGCTCCTCACCCCTCAAGGCGAGGGGCTGGGGCACCGAAAGAGGCAGCAGGAGGTCACCTGGCCCAGCAGGGCCAGCTGTAGCATTAATTGTTTAATTAGAACACCTTCGTGTGGATTCTGACTCCGTGTGCTTATTGGCGGGGTGCACTGTGCACGAGCCTATGGATAACAGTTTGGGCAAGGAGACATCACTCTGAACCCAACTGGAGAACCTAAAAACCTGTCTCTGGAGCCCAAACTGCAGCTGTGGGTGCCAACAGGCATTGGCTACAAGCCAGAGCCACCAGGGTCCCTGTGGGTGGCTCTGGGGAGCAATGGGCAAGTGGTGGCCCTGGGGGGACATGGGGACAGCAGGCCTCACTCAGCACATGCCAAGAAAAAGTAGCGGCTGAGTTTCTGCAAGGAAAAGTTGTATGGAAGTATTTTCACATTGACTTTGATGTGAGGAATTCTTTGATGTAGGAACTCATCTCTCCCCGTTTTATAAAAATGTAGGTTGGTTCTGAAAGGAAGCATTAAGGGATAAGAGATATATCTTATAATGAAAGACTTAACAAACCTTCTACATTAAAGGATGATTGATGACTTGCAAAGAGTATTTCCACTGAAAGAGAATGCTTAATTGGAGAAAGCTTTTTAATCAAGGCAGCAATGGCCGTGGTTTCTACCTGAGCTACATAAGGGCCAGACTCTGATCGTACGACTCTCTTATAACCACAACATCAATAAGGCAATTAATCATCTATGAAGGTAGAAACAATCCTGTATGGCTCCTGGAGGTCTGTTTGTATATTAGACAACTTCACTTGTCTCTGAATTGCTCATGTCTCAAGGGTGAAGAATTTTTTTCTAAAGAATTTGTTTCCTACTTAATTTCAGACTAGTATAAGCTCAGAAATTGTAAATGAGCAGAAAGTAATTGCTCAAACAATAATTTGACTGCATTGTTAAGGTAATGTCTCCGTCTCTCAAGCCTACTTGGGAAATTGTGTTAGGATTCTGTATTTCTCTTACACTAACATACTCAAGTCGAATACTCATTTTGTCACTTACTCTCGTCACTTTCTCTTCCTATTATTTTCTTCCTCACTTCTCCCGTTTTCTAGAACTTTTCTATTAGCTACCTTGAACAGGTTATCTTACACAGTGTAGAACTGAACACCACAACTGGATCAGGAGCATTATTTCATTAAGGTTTGTTCAAATACATACAGTTTTCTCTGTTCTAAAGCATCGGTCAGGGGAAATGACTGCTGTGTCCTTCTGCAAGTCTGCAGTGCTTTTCCCTGCAGTATCCCCAAACAGGAGCAGCCTAGCTGAATGTGACAGCTAGTACCATATAGCCTTAACTGTTATATGTAAAGATAACATACATCGAGAAGAAAAAGTTAAAATTGGAGCCACTGATCTGAAATACTGAACAAGGAGATACACAAGTAAAGTGGCAGAAAGTCTTAGCACCCGTGGTGCTAAGTTTCATGTCACATCTAATGCTCAGCTGTTGCTTGCCTCACTTTACAAAGTCAATGTCTCTGGCTCTAGCCTCAGCATCTTATACCTAGTGTTTGAGACTGTGAGTACAATGGAATCTTATCATTTACTACAATTAACAGAAACCAGCAAAAGCTTCAAGTCCAAACTGGCCCCTGTCAGACAGATGACCCCTTTCTTAAAAGGAAAGGTCATGACTGATGTTCAGGACTGGGATGCTTTTGCAGCTGCCTCAGTTTTCACACAAGGTCTGAAGCAAGCACTTTTAGCCTCACTTTTCCAGAGTTTCCCATGTGTAAAATGTAATAATGATCCTTTCTTCTGCTTGACGACAAGCTTGTAATTATATTTGGTTCCCCTACTTGCTTCTGTAATGCAAACCAATCATTTTCATTATGCTAACTCACAAAGTTTTACTTTGCTTTCCCAGCTGGGGAAAGCATGTCTACATGTGTTAGTTCAGCCTTATATCCAAAGTTACCAAGAGATATTCTCTGTCATGTTTATTCAGTATTTTTAATAACGGGAAAGTGAATCAGAGTGTTTAGACTTTGATATTCCTGTCCACTATGCGTGAGATACCTGGACACAGTTCCTGCAGTTGAACAATTTACGGGAGCAAGATTGCTTAGCACTCTCCAAATGCTCCAGTGACAAAAACAAGCTCTACTCGAGGCTTTTCTCCTATCAGTGTGACAGAGCATGATTTTATCTGCTGCTAGATGCTAGTTGTGCAGCTGGGACACCATACAAATCAGGGGTGACCCCACTACCCAGTAGCCTTGCTATCTATCACAGCTCTGTTTGGTGACTAGAGGCTGGCAAAGATTTTCTGTCTCTTGTAACCTCTTCAGGATGACTCATGAATGCAAACCAAACAAAGCTACTTTATGTCGCCATGGACTGTATAACAGGCAGGGACTACTGAATGATTCAACTCTTTTAACAATGCTGCCTGCCCATGAGTCCCACAAACAGATTGCCTATCCCCAGAGAGGAAATTATTCTTTTGTAACTTCTGTTTTGTAGGTGGATTTTTCCATATCAATGCCAGAATGAAGGACACATATTTATGGACAGAAAACATTTCTTTTTTTTCCTAGCTGCAGTACAACAAACAGTACATGGCTCTGGGAATACTGCTAAACTACAGATTTTGTTTAGAGCTTCTAATAGCACTAAGGAGATTTTAATCAAAAACAGCTTTTGGGAAAAGATATCTACCAAGTGATAGACTGACTAGGAAGGTCTGGAAGTACAGATGGTAAATTTTGATGCAGGTTTTAGAAGAAAACAATGAAATGGAAGGCTCTCATAGACTTGAACTAACAGAGAGGAACCAGTTGAAAATGCTATGCAAAATATAAACTGTGTGACAGTGAACATAAAATGAATTCATGATCTTCAGCAGAAGGAGGGTTAGAGAAGAAAGCAGAGATTGACAATTTCAGATCTAAAAAATAAATAAATAAAAATCAATAAAAACTTCAATAATTCAGAGTTATTACAGCTTCTGAAGGGATGAAACCCAGTGCAGAAAGACAACCTTTTCCTTCCGGTACTGGCTTTGGCTAGGATAGAATTAATTTTCTTCCTAGTCACTCATATGGTGCCATGTTATGGATTTGTAACCAAAACAGTGCTGATAACACACCAATGTTTTAGCTATTGCTGAAGGATGCTTACGCAGTATCAAGGTCCTTTCTGCTCATGCTGCCCCATCAGTGAGTAGGCTGGAGTGCACAAGAAGCTGGGAGGAGACACAGCCAGAACAGCTGACCCCAACTGACCAAAGGAATGTCCTATACAATACAAAGTCATGCTCAGAAATAAAAGCAAGGGAAAAGAGGAGAAAGGTGAGACATACAGAGTTACAGCATTTGTCCTCCCAAGTACTTATGCACAACAAAGCCCTACTTTCCTGGAAATAGCCTGCCAATGCAAAGTAGTGAATGAATTCCTCATTTGCTTTGTGCACACAGCTGTTGCTTTACCTTATAAACTGCCTTTACCGTGACCTAAGAGTTTTCCTTTACCCTTCAGATTCTCCCCTTGTCCCACTGGAGTGGTATGAGCAAGCAGCTGAGTGGGGCTTAGCTCCCTATTGAGGTTAACCTGCAACACTCACTTAAGGAAAAAGTTAAAGTTTCACTGGGACACTACTTCACTGCAGAGGAAGTGGGGTCTTCTACTATACTTTTACTACTAGTATCATAAGTCATTAGTTTCATTACCCTCAACTCAAAAAAAAGTAACTTACACAAGATGAAAACTAGGGCTGAGCTTCTACATACAAACACCGTAACACGTAGACAAAAGGTGTAGTACAATATTCACAGCAATTAGTATAGGACATCAAAAGATTGCTTTTCACTTTTCTATAAATACAGCAGCAGTCAGAAAATAATGAAACTATTAGTCCACTACAAGGAAAACACAAGACAGAAAAGAAACTTTTAAAAAACCTAAGTATTTAATGTTTTTTTTTTGTTTTAAAATATGCTTTGAATCTACTGTGACTGGAGGGCTATCATAATTAATGGCAGGGACAGATAGATAAGCTCTCAGCTTTTCACAGGATAAAATTTATTGGAGAATAGTTGGGTTAAATCTGATCTTAGGAAATAACATGGTGCAGAAACTATGCTAACAGAGTAGGCTCGTTAAATCTCAGCCATCAATAATTATTTTGATAGCTCAGAGGATGGACACATGAAAAAATACTTAAACGATGCCTATCTTTGAAAAGATATAGGGGGAGGAAGGGCTGAAGAGTTCTGGACCAGCCTGATTTAATTCTGGGGGGAAAACAGTAGTAGCAAAATTATTTGTAAGAACCTAAAAGATAACAGATGATTAAACAGTCAAGATGGATTTGCTGAGAACAAATCGAGTCGAGTAAATCTCATTTCCTCCTATGCCAGTCCTGTGGACCAAGGCAAAACAACTCACATCATCAATCTTGATGGTTGTGAAGCTTTTGCCATAGTCTCTCATAACACTCTCACAAGACAGATAAGGAAAAGTGCAGATGAAACTAAGAGATTGGACAAAAGAGTGGGTTCAGTGTTAAATGGAAGGGTTGTAGAAAACAGGAGAGCCACAAGTACCCACCCTCACTCCTATACTAATTAAGAACAGGCCAAAGGACCACACAGTGACCACCTTTGAGTTTTCAGATTGTATTTAACTCAGAGATGCTCAACAGTTACAAAATCTAAATAGATCTTGGGTGGGTGATGGTGGCAAGCTGCTTACAGACAAGCCACACAGTTACAAGAGAAAGCAGAGCTCATATCCAGGGAGTCAGAGGCTACAGAAAATCACCAGCTGAAAGTGATCATTCAGTCTACCCTGAAAATACAAACACCTGAAACGTGTTTGGGTAATAGCCTGCAAGATTTACAGTTATCCTCCAGTCCTCTTCAATACAGGTGATCTCACCCAGGCGACTTTAGCCAGTTTACATCCCGACATTGAAAAAATAAAAATTATATAGATCATCTCTTGTCCAGAGAACATCTATAGGAGTGCAAAGAAAGGTGATCTGTACATAAAAAAGCTGTGGCAATTACGGCAGAGTTTGTTTGGTTTGGGTTTTTGTTTGTTTGTGGGTTTTTGGCCTAAGCAAGAGAAAAGGACAAAACTAGCTACACAGAAGATTGCTGGAAGAAGCAATGTTTTCCATGTCAGTAAGCACTCCCAGTTCAGTGTAAGCAAAGGCTTCTGACAGCAAGAACCACCAGGCCATGGAAGAGTTGCCTGCAGCAGTTGTGGACCCAATGTTATTGGAAGCCTTTAAGAAGAGCTAAGACAAGCAAGCATCTGGCAGAAGCAAGATCTGCCTTCCAACAGGAGATGCTCTTGCTAGTCTATATTCACAAGCTTTTAAAAGTGCCTTCCAATGTTGTGAATCCGTGATTTTAACAAACTTGCTGTGTGTGTATACTCAGGTATATACACTCGTGGTGAAAAAAAAAATTGCAGGATGATTGATCTGGCTAAGAGAACTGGTTAGCTCTGAAACATTTCAGATCCTTCATGTGATTTACCACACACCTGCACAAATTGATCATACCAGCACTAATAGGGTAGTAGCACAAGGAAGAGAACAAACAATCTGGACAGCCACTTTTCCTAGCAGAAGCTGTATTGCTTTGCTGCTTGAGGACTTATTGAGTCCGTGAAATCACATACCTGTACTTTAAAGATCTTGGTCTCCTGCATCAGTTGCTTTAACATTAAAACCTGAAGGGCACTGAAGCTCTCCTACACCAATGCCCAAACTCTGGCGTGCACCCATGTAACTTAAGGGACAAGTGGACTAATTAAAATACCAAGGGTATTGTGGCAAAGTTTCTGGTGTTTCACCTTGTAGAGTTAATGACAGGCAACAGAATGACAATAAAAGTTGCTTCTGTGTGCTACAACCATTTCTGTGTTAAGTATAAGTGGGCATTTTAAAAGAGTCATCTTCACTAGGAAGGATTAATTTAGGATAGCATGAGGTCACACACCATCAAGTCTGGCTGTTGTCATATTGTACTGGGTGTGGCTGGGATGGAGTTAACTTTCCTCACGGTAGTGCTTTACATTCATGGCTACAGCACTGCTGGTAACACCAGCATTTTTGCTACTGCTGGGCAGTGCATGCACAGCATTGAGGTTTTGTCTCTTCTTAGCCCAGGGGTGCACACAAGGTTGGGAGCAGAAGCAGCCAGGACAGCTGACCCCAAGTGATCAAAGTAATTAATGAAATCCTCTTTGTACTTTGCTTGCAGGAGCAGCTTTTGCTTTCACTGTCATCCGTGGCTCTTCTCACTTTCTCCAACTATCTCCACATTTCATGAGAGGGGAGCGAGAGGCTGAGCAAGTGCCTGCCTCCTTGCTGGGGCCAACCACACCATACACAGAGGAAACAAGTGGCAGCAGTCTCCTGAAGTGCTCACCTTGGTTAATAACAAGATATGTACAGAAAAGGCCTAAGGGCTAGTGTTACCGTGTGGTGCATGTATCCTGTATAATCAAAATGTGCATTATAATCCAATTCCTTCAAAACGTAACTGTTTTAGAAGATTTAATTTATTTGAATTACAAGGACAGTTTGAAATATACATTTATGACTAATTTCTAAAATTTATTTGGGATGAGGCAAAAAGTGACATTCTACACTCAATATTGTTTTTGTTCAGAATGCATCAGAAAATTCAATTTGTGCCTAAGATAGTGATTTAACATGAAAACAGAGCAAACGTTCCCAAGAAAATGTTTATGGTTAAAATCCCCACTTAAATGAACAATGAATTTCAAGCTTAATTTATATGAGACCTGCACTGCAATAACATCACTTAATTGAACAGCAGAGTTATCAGGTCCCACTAAACATGAAGCACAATTCATTTTGGTTTTTAATACCATGAAAAAGCGTTTGAAAGTATCTTTAAATCAAACCTAATTGCAGACATATATGAAATCTGAATGCCCCGTTATGTAGCTGTGTCTTATCGATGCTCACGTAGTCACAACTATTGAGCCAGGTCCAGGTACATGAGCACATGTGCAGAACCCAGGGTTGGGACTTCCCACCACAGAACAGCTCAGAGAATTTCTCCCATACGAACAAGCACCAGCCTCTATCACGGTTCTTTCACACAGAGAGAGGTGGCACCAACCACTGTCTGGAAGTGTTCAGAAAACAGTCAACAGGTTGGAAAAAATATATATTTTAAGATATGTAGTCAGCTACAGACAAAATCTTGTTACCAGCCAGTTTTCTACAGCCTGTGGAACAAACAACTTCAATCTTAAATTGCATCTGTACAGGAATATCAGTTAAATGAGAGACTGAAAAATGCTCAACACTTTTCCTAAGCGAGCGATTATTCCTCCTCACAGCCCACTTAAATCACCCATTTTTAATGTCAATCAATTCTCAGAGGCACTTTTAAGATTCCAGTAACTTCAGCAGCACTTTCCTTTGTTGTCCAACGTGGAACAAGTTGAGAACGTACACGTTGCCTATGGAAATGGAAATGCAGTCCCTATAACCTGGCAAGGCTCCATTTGTAGCACACCAGGACATGCATGAGTTGTGTCAGTGGCACCAAAACGTCTGTCTATGGTCTAAATTCTGAATGCCAAACCATTTACAGTAAAATCTATTTTTCAAGTTTAGAAAAGAGTCCTGTAGCAGGAAATTAGTTTTTAAAAGTGAAGAAAGTGTCCCAAACTTATTTTGAACTGTTCTATTTAGAAATAAGAGCTGCAAGAATACTTTTGACTGCTTTCTACTAAGTTCCCACTATGGAATTTTGATTCAGAGCTCAATAACACATCTGTAAGTATCCTCACTGCTTACATTGACTGGGAGCCAACAAATTTTTCAGAGAGCAATACGTGAGAAAACCTAGAAAGAGTACCTGAGGCGGCAACATAAGCATTGTAAGTTTGTCTATTAGAAAAAAAAGCAAATGTGTTATAAAAAAAATATGTTAGCAACAAAGCTGGGCTTGTTGAACACCTTCATTTTAATTAAACTACAGATCAATGGGAACAAATTGCTAATACAGTCAACATCACAGTATTTCCATAGCTGGTTCTCAAAGCGATCAGGACCCGTTAGTATATGTAGCCTTAATATTGAGAGAAATTATCCAAAACTATTGCTAACACTGAACCTCCACTCTTTACATAGGTTTGAAGGCCACTTGCTATGATGCTTGCTGGGTGCAGATACAGTGATTATAGATGAACAGGACAGGCACACTTGTGCTAAATCCATTCAGTATAAATGGAGTATTAATGATGAGCAATTAAGTACAGCATCACCCTTCTATAAGATTTTTAGACCTGCCACTACCAAATCCATTCTATAAACATTGACATTAGTCCAAACTCCCAAGAACCTTTAGAAAATTCTTTTGTAGAGTAACCTTTTGCTCTCAAAGCCTCAAGAAATTACTTACTAGGCAAATAAAATTGCCCAAATAGGCTCAAAAGGCAAAAACATCTCTTAAGGAGAAGAGTACGTAAGTGTAAATTTTACCTTGGAACAGGTACTATTAGAATACTGAGACTGAAAAGCATGAAGTTTTAAATACACACCCCCAAAATATAACTACCTTCAAGTTCAAGCATTAAAAAACAGGTTTGCAGGAACCTGCTTACAATTATTGCCTTATATCCTAGCAACTGTAGCCAAAACTATAGTCGGAATTAATTCATATTTGTTAATTCTGAGCAATCTAAGTAATTCAAGTATTAAATACATAATCACACATCCAGAACTTCCAACCCATGGCATTTTTGTTAGCAATCACAATCCCAATTAAGGCCTTTCACAGTGCTGGCAGTCTCAGCTTAGACTATATCCATCCCCAACAATCAAGAACAGGTTGCTGGAGGATGAGGTTGCTCATAAATGCAACTCCTGCAGGCTGCCTTTCAGCAGGAAAAAAACTACAGATGACAAACACTGCAATGGGCATCTGACTGCTGGGAAGCAAAGTAAGCCTACCTACTCCAAGCCTTCTACAGCAGCTGCTCTCTGTAGTTCAGGAGCAGCCTTCTCATTCTTGACATCCAAGTGCTTCAGACAAAGGGAAAAGGTCGATAATTATACCCAAAAAGGAAAGGCAAACTTTTTTTCCCCTCACAGGGCTGGTAGTATTTGTTAGTCACAACTGAAATTTTTAAAATAATTACAGAATCCCCCTTAAATACACTTTTCCTAAGCACTTAAATATTCACCCAATTATTACTTCAAGATCTTAATGTTGCGTATAATTTTGTGATTGCGTATCCCGAATAACTAAGACCCATGCACAGTCAATTGACAGACTCATGCATTACATTTCCCAGTTTTAGATGTTTCCCTTCCCTAGTTTCATCTTAATTTTGGACAAAAATATTTAACAAGTACACTTCAAAGTGAACTAGGTGCTCCAAAAACACTGAAACTAACTTGCTTAGTATATTTGCACCACAGTGTTGATTATATAAATTTTAATGCCTTTTTGTATTCTACACCATGTTAAATGAGCTGCCAGGAAGCACAATGCTCCACGGTGAACAAAGGCATGATGCTTCACAGTAATTTCCTGAGCAGGAAATGAAAGGCTATAGATATGCTGAGCTGTGGTGAATCCTTGACTCTCAACGCGTAAGATTTTCTTATTAGCTGATGAGAGATACTGTGCTGACGATATTAAAAACAAAGCCTATACTGATTCAGCTCTTCAGTGCCTGTTCACAACTGGTGTGAGAAGTTTGATCAGGTCTCAAATTGTTGTAACAACTTGATTTATCTATTAAAGCCTTTTTGGATTGCTTGTATTTGGCTTTACATGGTACAAATACCATTTGTAATAGCAAACTGCTCCAGAAGAAAAGCTAACTCCTCCATATCCAGCATCAACAGCCCAGAGATGACAGGCATGCTCCACTCTGTAAGAAACAGATATCCCCCCTGCTCTTCATTGCACATAAAATATATATCAATGGACTAACGGTTGCTAGCTGTCCCCTCTATCTCATGATTAGATCAACAACGAGACAACTAGATTTTTTCTCTAAATATGATTTAATTAAAAACACTAAATCAGCTTTGATTTTTATTTTATATATGTACAGTAGTTACCAAATAACGAATACACTGAATCAGTTATGTTAAATTTCACATACCGTCAAAGGACATCATCGTGGCATGGAATAAACTCACACTGCCTTTTGCATATACAAAAAATGCATTAATGTTAATTGTGATTACTTTTTTAATAACCTGCTTATTGATTCTCCAAATAATCTTGGCATAAAAAGTGTAAGTAGTTAATTGATCCGTTAATATATTAGCAAAGATAAACATTAGTAAATTTGCAAGAAATTATTTGCAAAATGACCTCAGGTGTAAGACTGAATGTATTCACATGAAAGTTTCCTTCAGTTAGAAAATAGTTTTGAAAAAGAGCCCAAGTTTGAGCTGCTCATTAATTTGGTCAAATTGATTCATATGAATGAACAGTCAAGTTTATTCAGATATTGAAAATATGACTATCCTTCTAGTATTCACAAACATCTGTGTATATAGTGTATGTGTGTAAATATATATATATATATGCATATATAAAGTGAAGTTATGTTAATGTAAAAATATACTGTTCATCCACTCCCAGTTACACAAAAATCAGTATTTGGACATTAAACTGTATGTAAAAATGTCCATTTCAAATCTACATTCAACCAGCAACAAATACTTACAAGTATTTTTGTAAACATTTGAGATAAGGAAAACCCATTCATTTACAAAATGATCTTTAACACATCAGCATCTCTTCAGCTTGAATTTTTTTTTACAGCAGCTTCAGCTGGCTTATTGTGAATCTGCTCAAATCAAAGAACTCACACCATCTTAGATCAATGTGTGAAAGCTCAGCAAACATGTACTTTCCATATATGTACTTTTCTTTCTTAATCTCCATTCATTTCCAGTTCACCAGCAAAAAGAAAATGCACTTGGCTACAAAAATATTAAGGAATGTTATTGAAAACAAAAGGCTATTTTGGTAGAAGAAACTACAAAAATAGTTAAGTTGAGTCATGTCGTAAAGCTTTAATGCAAGAGCATTACAGTACAGATTTTCTTTCCAACCTTAAAGCTTAATCAACACCAAATTTAAATATCCATCTCTCAAGTGCTTGGAAAAAACGTGCTCAGTAAAGTCTTTCTTCAATTTAATCAACTGTAATTATGCAGGTGTCAAGGTCTGCGTCTCAGACATCTGTTGAGTGTTTTCTCTTGTTCCATTGGCAGCAGTTACAGGTGTTGAGATGCTCTGATACAACGACGTAGGACAGCTCAGCACTGTTGCACTTTCATCCTCTCCAGTATCTGAATCTGGTGTTACGGAACTGCTTTCTATGCCCAGGATCTCACTAACTGCTTGAGGCAATTCCTGTAAAAGAGAAGGAAAAAACAGCCCAACACTGTAATTAAATTTAAAAATGAGATTTAAAAATCCCCCCCCTCCCCAAATAAGTAATCATTCATCTGAATTTGGCTGTACTGCAAACATCTCTCCCAGCACTATTTCCATTAAAGAGATTGTTTTCTGCATCTGCTTTTTAAAGAGACAGTAAAAGGCTCTAATCATTTACTGATTATCATCTTCATCACTAAAATAAAACTCCACATAACTATTATAATTACACTTCATATTACTGAAATTATTTTTTTTTAAATCGAGTGAACCATTAGTTGCTGTCAAATACATTTGGTATGCATTCAGTGCAATGGATCTTTCCCCTCATCTTTTCTGAGCACACCAAACATCAAATTACTTGTACTCAGGTTAGTCAGAGTTAAGAAATTACTGGTCAAAAGGCACAATTCGTCTCCCCCCCCCACACCGTGAACAGTATTTCCCTGTAACATTAATCTTGCTTATAGACTTTTGGAATGTAGGTGCCATGTAGATACAGCACACCCTTTATCATATCCAAACCCTTAGTTGTTTCACAAGTCATACATATACAATTAGAGCCAACTACTAGTTTCACTGTCTAGAAATGCTCACAGATAGATTCAAAATACCGTTACCTTGCAATTCATCATCTGCATAGAAATTGCTTCTGCTTTGCAGAGTATGTATTCCACATCGATTTTCATGGACAGCTCATTGATATGCTGAAAATACATTCACAAATAACAGTAAGTGTAACAAGCTGTGTAAAATATGCTGTATTGTAAAATATAGTAATACTGTACTGCACTGCTAATAAGTATCATAGGTTTGCCCCTTAAGCTGTGAAGTGCTGAACATGCTCTATTTGCATTAACAAAATAGGTACTGAAAGATGCATTTAACTGCTGGCTTTCATCACTATCTGAGACCTTTAAGGAGAATCTATGGTACTTCCAAATGTGACAAACCACCCAGTCTTTCCAGTTAACCCCAGCTCATGTTTTCATGTTTTCAAACATATCAAATGAGACTACAGAAGACAAAGCAAATATTAAGAATAAACATACTAAGCAGCAGTCTAAGCAAGAGAACCATTTGTCGATGATCTTACTACAAACCACAGGCATCCAATAAACCTTTTTGGAAGTATGAAAAACAGATATTAAACATATATTCACATTTCTGAAGATAGTATGGACCTTTCCTACACCTATTCCCCCTAACCATGAAATACAGACATACTATACTCACTCCAGAAAAATAATTAATATTTAAAATAATGTATAAGAACTTAGTACCTTTAATATTTCATTAAAGCCATAGTGCTTGTCCATTATTTGCTGTTTTTCAGATTCTAAGATAGCACAACAGAGAAGAAGATGAAAATTCTGGCAAGGCAATTCTGTCCACATGACCTGTTAAAATATGAGAAAAACTTTTGAAATGTTTATGTCCTTCCTCTGAGAAGAAAGGTAAATGTTAGAAAATGTTTTAATGAAGCTTCAGTAAGCCCTAAAGCCTAGTTGTTTAAGAACAAACTATTTTTGATGGCATCTAAGTATTTCTAGAAATTTTAAAAACTTTTATTTTAGCCAATTAGTGACAACTGCAAGTTTGAATCACTAAATGCTTAGTTCTTCCTTTTCTACCCAGTCTTCCTGTGCCATCTTGAGAATAAGGCAGTTCACTTGCGGAAGGGAAAAAGATCAAAAGGCTGGCTGGAAATTACCAGGTAATACTGTATGTCGAGGGTATCCACTGTGAAGGAAGGACTGAGCTGCTCTCAATTTTAGAACATCTCAGCAGCTGGTCAGTATGCTATCTGGGTTGAATTTGGGAGAGACTACTAAAACACTGTACATAATCCCACCCAGACAGAGCAGCAAAACAGCTCAACTTGCAATTGTATTTCTGTGAAAGATGCTAAGTATGTAATGTTGTACATAGCACTGCAAATGACTCTGCAGTCGTGCTGTGCAGCCCAACTTATCCACACAAGGTAGAATGTCACCCCTCTAGTGCATGCACTGCCTAGCACACCCTGCTGCCCCATGCAGTGATGATATAACCACCTACATTTTCTACCCCAATCTGATGATTACAACTCTTGCTTAGAGAGAGTAAGGTTCTAGCTGCTGGTCAGCCTGATGGAGACTGATATGCCCCATCTCTAGGGTGAACACCTCATCGCCAGCCTTGTGAAGAACCTTCTCCATTCCTTGTTTTGATATAAGGCACTGAACTGGAAAATGATTTACTTTCAACAGTTTTATATAATGGTTCTCCTCCTTAAGTGGAAAAAATGAATGAAGCATCAACATTATATTTCATTATACCACAAACAACATTAGTTTTCTTTATAGAAGAAACCTTATGCATCTTGGTCCCGTTCTTTTCATAACCCTTCTGTTCCCCAGCACAATTCTATGTGATGTTATGTCCTGCAAAACACTCCTTTCCAGGCTGCTCCCATTCATCTGAATGTTTACATGGATAACTCCCAAGTAAGAGTAATAGTGTGCTCTTGTTAAATGCATCTTGGACAATAGAGCTGTACTCTTGTTAGACTTTCTTCTTAGAACAAAGAATTAAACAGTGCTCAAAGAAGTTTGTTTATCTTAATTATGCTATCTGAACACAAAATCGCTTCAGTAAAAAAAAAAAAATCTCATTAACCTGGAATTATCAGAATCTCTACATTTTGATATCCTTTATAGTATGTTACTTGGCATCAAGGTTAAAGAGGATAATGTCAGAAGACTTGGTTATGGATTTGGCAAGAACAAAAACTACCTGCTGCAGCTTCATTCCTCATAATCTATAAAGCAATATCAATATCAAGCCGAATATCAGAAAGATGAGTAACTAATAATCAGAGACACAAGTGCTCTTTCTTCTGTTTTTCACAAAAAAAAAGTAAGCTGACATTCTCCAGTAACTACTCTCACTTATGAGCCTCATCTGAGGGATCCTATCCAAATCTTATGAAAAAGCTGACTTGTCCCCATCAGATCTTAGAAAGATTTTTTTCATTAAACTCCCAAGTTGTTCTTTTGGCTAAAAAGACGTAACATATGCTAATGTCCTCTCCTTATTACATTGATGCAGGGTTTTTTTCCCTTCTATGAGCCTATTGCTTTGTAGAATGATCCATGCTTTTGTACTGAAGAAGGGTACGTTACAGAAATCCAAAAACTGATGGAGTTTGTGTGATGAAATACCTGCTTACCTCCCAGAGTCGAAGAATATCTTGAAAGCTAAATTCCCTTTTAAATCTGATGAGAAGCCATCGGAAGCAAAAATAAAGGTAGCCTGAGTCTTGAGATTCTAGGAATAAGAGAAAAATACCAGATTTGGTTAAGAGAAAGGCGGGGGGGGGAATATATATATATATATATATATATATATACACACACACATTTACAGGTACACACTCATACAGCCGATCTTTAGTATGGTGGTCCCTCTTCAAAATCAATGATACTTGGTGGACGATGGCATATTTTTTAATTCAGTAACAAGATAACTTTTTTCCAACACTCATGGAACAATTATCAAAATCTTATAGGTGTTTCCTAAATTAGAAGTCCAGTAAATGAGTCCTGTGTACATTTAATATTATTATTGGAAATATGTTTAAAGACTGGTTGGGATATCAGTGCACACAGAATGCAGTAAGTTGCTTTAGTTACCATGCATGAATAACACACCTACCTAAATAACTGCAAAATCCACTGTCTAGTAAACGAAGCAAAGTGCTCAGCTGAATTAGTTGTGTCTTCATACCCTGCATCTGTTCTTCAAAATTCTGATGCTGGATAAAATAAAATATTAGCAATGTCATTTATATCAGTCAAATAATGATGATTGAGATTTGCAGATATGGTTAATTATAACAAAGAAGTTTTATCATAGCAAGTGGATCTCACCCCTTTAAGTATTTCATGTGTGGAGCCCTTAAAAGATTGCACTTGTATTTAAAGAAATGTCTGCCTTTTACTGAAAGGTTTGAGTAAAGCAGCAAACTGTGTTTCTCCAACAATAGTATTTACTTTGGTATATAATAAAAGATATTTTAAATTAACCCACACTCTGTACTACTGCAGCATCACTGCACTCAAACAAAAAAAAACTTTTCTTTTATTGCTGCACTAGTTTTTATGTGCTGTACCACATACTGTTTCACCACAGGCACAATTCAGAAAAGCTTCTGTTTGTGGGAAGTCTCAATTCCATTTAACAAGTACCAAAAGGCAGTTCTGATAGAGAACCATTACCCTGTACAAAATCCTTCTGGAGGACTCCTGATTGATATGAATTTGTGCACTCTGGCTCTACGTTACCTTGGAATTTTTTTTGAGTACTAGCTAAATTTCTGTCAACAATCAAAACAGTTGGCTTCAAACTGAAGATAATATTTGTTTTATAAGTATTTTGTTTTATAAACTTTTTTTTTTTTTAATTAAGCCCAAAAGCTATCTGCAGCTTTACGTTTCCTTTTTTGTTTTATGTATGCCAAAAACAACAACTTATTTTTACCATTTGATCCATGTATGACACAAAGCACCAAAAGGCATCTACTTCATTCTCCATAACATACAAGACAGGTGAAAGCAAGTCACTCATTCCCTGGACATAACCTCAATGGAGACAAAAAAGACAGGAATTTAGTTAAATTCAACAGTTAAACAGCATTTTTTAAAGAATAACCAAGCAAAACAAGTTTTGCATTCCAAGTTTGTATGGACACTGTAATTGTACTTAACAGCATGCTTAAGAACAGTAGAAGAAAAGGATTTTTTGAGCTAGTTGTTTCCCCTTCTTTCTCACTCTCTCAGCTACCTTACAACTGCTGCTATAGTCAACTATGCCCCACTGCTGCTGGGGACTTCTTTAAGCAAGGGAGAAAATAATTGATGTGCATGTCTATCATCAGTGGTTGGTTTAGCACATTACATTTCTCACTTAGACTCAAGCTTGGCTGTTTGCACTTCTTAACAATGCAATTATAACTGAGTAACCAAAGAGAACTGGAGTCGAATGTGAAAATAGGAGTAGGTTTGAGAAGGAAAAACAGAGAAAGGAACAGAAAACAGGTAAATAATTCAAAAAGGTCAAAAGAAAAGTTCTGCTCCCTGAATTTAATACTACAGCCAATTAAAATAAATCCAGAGAAAATGCTGTTCCGGACAGCTTAAGTCTCTTAAAGATCAAAAACAGTTTCATTAATATTTGACTTGAGGAATTCATTCAGAAAAATGTTGTATCAACAGGTATCAACACCATTTTATCAACAATTGAGTACCTTAGAAACCCAGGATAGCGAGTGGTGTCAAAGGTACTGCATTTCCATTATTCTTGTTTGTTTATAAAACATAAGACTTCTCCCCTGCATAAATTTAAGCCATCTAAATAATTTTTTCCATCACTGTGTAGGTGGTGAACAAGCCTTTATTTCACTAAGATATATGTCACTGCATGCTAATGCAGACAGAAATGTGGAAAGACGGGTAAGAGCTGCACTTTTAGACGGAGTCTTTTCTAATTTTCCCTTTTTCAAGCCAAAAGATCAAGCGTCTTCACAGACTTGACAGAAGGGACAAAATCCGGCAAGTACTACTACTCTGCAGCAAGTTTATTAGTAATTAAAGATTTGTTCCTACTTTGTGCATTCAAAATCTGTCAAAGCAGACTTTTGCAGACTCCCAACACTTTTCTGAAACAGAATACCTGCAAGTATAGAACAGCCCAATGTCATGCCAGGGGTGAAGGCGGGGGAACCAGCTAGAAATCTCTTTTCCCTCCCAAGACAAGTAAAAGAAGTCAAGACAGACATCTCAGCTATACTGTAATTAAAGGAAGACGTTATGAACTTTTCCTTCCGCAACAGATGCATACTCTGTATCATAGTTTCTGACAGACTGCTAAGTGTACTCCTCGAGAATCAGCTTTTGAAGTATTCATAACAACACTCGTGTTTACAAATAGCTGGTTAAGCATGCTGAGCTTTAAATACAGCAGTGGCAGCTGGTTTATAATTGTAATTGGTGTATCAGTCTTAAAAATGTGTATAACGCTCATGCTCCAAATACCCAAACCCAGATAAAACTCTGAAGAGCAAAGTTGCTTCAAGTCTATGAAAACAACAGTAAAGCTACTGTGAAGGCAAACTGCCACATAAGTCCTAACCCCATCTCAACTGAATTCAGATGCCTGTGATACTAAATAGAAGAGAGGAAGAAGCAGCAGACAGGAACCAAAGTTATTTACATTATTAAAATATAAACATTGACATTTGAAGAAAGTATTGTAATTAAAACAAGTTGAATTCTATTAACTGTCCTTAACACAAGTAAAACTAAATCAGAATCTAAAAAGATTAAGTTCAGAGGAATGTAACTTACCTAAGTCAAAGTCATACATGCAATAGGTCATCAAAATATCATGAAGTAAAATCAGTCCTGGATTATCTTCACCTTCATAGAATTTGTTTGTTCTATCTGTCCTGTTTACATCTTTCTCTAAAAACAGTTCAGAGTTAAAAACATTTTAAAAACATGTTCTACAAAGCCAGGATCTAATGAATTCAGGATAGTTTAAGTGATTTTTTTTGTCAAACACTGTTTCAAAGGTTTGAATACTGTAAGACAACAACTACATCACGGAATGTCATTTTGAAATAAAGTAAAAAAATCCTTCCTGTCTTGAATGAAAAGGTTCACTTGTAAATGGATTTGAAACCCTTTTAAAAAAAACGTTTAATTTTTAATGGCATAATTACTGATTATAATTCAGAGGACATGTTCTTTAACTACCAGGATTAAGAACAACTTTATTTAAGTTATCGATACAATGTTAATTGTATCTGTAATAGTAAGATGTAAAGCTCTGAATTACACCAGTTAAAGACGTTTCAATGTTGAGCATATAACAATTTATGACACCTTTGAGAATAGCAGCATGTTAGTTTTTAGTGGTTTTTCATACATGTTACTCAAGATTATAGTTATTTCAAGTTGAACTATAAATGTTTGAGAATTCAGTTACATGTTTCTGAAACTAAATTTACCTATAAGACTCCGGTAGTCTCTTAATCTTGAATTTCGTTTTTCCTGTTCCTCACTGACAGATTTCCACTGCAGTTTCATCCTGAAATATTCATCCCTGAAGAAGAAAGATTATTTTGAAACCAAAACATGCTCAGTCATTACTTTTTTTTTTTTTTTTAATTTAAGCATTCATTCTACTTGTTATTTGGACTAAACAGGCTAAGAGCAATTTGTTTATGTAACATTTTTCTTTGCACAGAACAATCTTTTTAAGGTCTCAAACACTTCACTGTATTGAACAAACTTTAATAGCTGTCTCTAAAGATGTGTCTTAAGAAAAGAAACTTTTCATGTATTTTCTAACCTAATAAAACCGTACTCACGTTTTCCTCTTTTGTAAATTTGCTCTCTCTTCTTTAGTGCTATTCCAAGGAAAATACCCCAGAAGAAATTTCCATGCCTCTTTTCTTAAAGTATGGCAGAGTCCCTAGGGAAAAATAGATAAGGAACATTAACAAAAAGACCATTTCAATTTGGGGAGGAAATGTTTCTACATAAATACAATGCTTCTTGAAGCAACAACATTAAAAAAAACTGTTTTCTCTTTCTACATTATAGCCAAATCTTATCTGCTAAGTACATAACACATTTGCAGGAAAAAGAGGGAGAAAATATGATTAAGCAGCAATACAAATTAGACTATGAAAAAAAATGGAATGAAAACCAGTTTAACATGTCCTACAAACCACAGAAGCGTTGGATTCATCTTTAGAACATAAAACAAACTTTACAAAAGGTATTTCTTTATATATTTTTGCTTCACTGCTTGGTATAAAAACCTTAAGGGCATCACAGATACTAAGAAATTAAAAAAAAAAAGTACCTTTAAAATTTATATATTTAAACATGATGCTGTGTAACTGTCAAACATTTGGTCTCTCCACAAATTGATCTTGAGTACTAGCCTCCTACTTCATTTTACTTTTTTAAAACAAATAGTTATGTCTATCAAGACATGGCCAACATACAGATGAACCTTCCATGCAATTCAAAATACCACTGTCTACTCAAGGACACTACTTGCCAGAGATCTAAATAAAACTCATTTTTATATGATAAAAATGCAGTAGCTGAATCCTATCCCACTTAACAAAAGAGATTCTTCCAACTCCTGCAGTATAGTCATAAGAATAAAGCACTTCTGCTACAACACTCTGGAATTTACCAATCCAAGGCTAGTCCGCATGCTGGGGACACAATGCTTCATGCCTCACTGTATTTTTTCACTTACCATTAAGTTGAGGCAAGGAAGGTAAGTGCTGCAAATAGCATCAGCCACTGAAATTTGGTGCTCTAGCCAAGCAGTAACTGGAACTTTTTCAGTAATATGCAAACAATTTAAGAGAATCATGCTCTTATAAGAGAATCTGCATTTAACATATTGGAAGTTACATTGGTTTCAGAGTCATGAATAACACTGGGCACTCACTCGTCTGGCAATGGACAACAGAGAGGACAGAGAAACTTCAGCTGTTGGGAAAAAAGTTTTGTAGAAATCATCATGCAGGGTCCTTAACTAGATGCCTCAGGGCAAAAATATATAAAAGAACAGTCAAACAAGCTGTAAAGGGTCTTAGTTTTGGTTTGCCCTCTTCACAGTTCATTCCTTAATATGTATTTTTAAGAAAAAAGACTGTAATTTTAATTTTATTATTCTCTATCCCTGCTTAAACTCCCAGAACAGGAGACTGCACGCTTATAAACATGCACCAACAGGTGCACAAAGAATGCATGATTAAGGCAGCTGGATTCCCATTAAAAAACCACTTGCTTAAAAAAAAAAAAAAAGTATGTTGGGTAGAATAGCTACAGTATAGTTACAAGTTTTAAAAATTGTGCTGCCAAGACTGAATTCACATTCACGTTGCAGTTCAATAATAAATTTCGGCAAACGATGAGTACTGAGGGCAAAATCCAGGTAAACTGCTCAGCAAAGAAAGAAGCTTTTGTTGGAAAAAGAAGAGAAAACGCCCTTAAGAATAAAATAGATACCCTAACATTGCAGTGTTTTTCTGAAAGACACTTTGATTTCTCCCCTCAATCACTCAGGCCTCTGTCTTTCCAGCTCACTCCCTTTAGCCATCCACCGTAAGATCTCTCTACCTGTACAGCACACTGTCTGGCTGCAAGACTCAGGAGGTATTCAATTAGCATTAAATCATTTTTATAAAGTCTCTCCAGCAATACTGACTGGCTTGTGCCTGAAGTCCTGCATATAAAGCATTACATGTATAAAGAAAACAGTATAACCACAGTTTGGGATGGAGAGAAAAGGGACCAGAAGCCAGCCACAGGTCTTGCTAACTTTAGAAAAACAAGTTACCCCTTTGAATATTGATTGCTTTATGTAGTCAACATTTAAAATTCTTCCTTCGGAATCCATATTCTTTGCCCATTCTTCAGTTGACACAGGCTCTCTTCTACTAACTTCAGGTTGTTTTCCTAGATCAATCTGAAACAAACACAAAGGTGTTCTATGAATCCCAATGAAATGCTTCAGTATTTTTGAACAGTCACACAAAGCTTGCCAGTTCCTTATGTTCAGTTCGACTGTATTTTCCCATGTGCATATTCAAATTCACCTTAGATCCTTACAGTTAGTAACTCTACATTAGCAAATAGCGTGGACCAATGCAGGCAGAAAGAACAAGACACTTTGTGCTAAGAACCTGGCTATCTATGCTACTACTGCATATTTCAGAGGAGGTTGTGTGTTTTAAATAGCCTTCCACCAACACCAGACATCTCTGAACTGACTTCAGCCTAGTCCCACAGACTGAATGCCTCTAAGCAACCTGAAATGCATTAAGTATGTGCAGCACAGCAAACAGGGACAATAGGGAGCTTCACTTCAAAAGCACGTTCTTTTAAGAGAGAACAAACTCAGGTTCATGAATGTTATGCCCACACAGTCCAAACAGTGTGGCTCTAAGATCAAATACATTACACTATCCCTTAAAAACAAGGGAAATTATTTTCAGAACTCCTAATGCCTGAAGTTCCATAGTTCAGCTGTTAGTCTTACTCCAACTTGCATGTTTAAACACTAAAGAATTTAGCAGACAGCTGATCCTTATTTTCTAGAATCATTTAGTAACCACCAAACCAATTTATTTTTCACATTTTCAAAGTTTTTGACTGAGAAGTCAAGGGCGTTAGCCAGATTAACACAGGTCAGTATTGTTTTTAATATGTAGTTCATACGTAGTTCATACTGTTACTGACAAGCTATTAACACTATTTTGAACTCAAGGAGAAACTGACAAAACAGTGAAACACTAAGAAACATGAGCTGCTTGAATGGTAATCACAAGCATTTAAAATACATCTTTTCCACTGATCAGTGGAAGAAAACAACAGGAGCCCACAAAAAGTGATTCATGACACAATTACAAGTTCATTCTAGTTTTGGTTCAAGCGATACATCAATCTGTACATTTATACACCACAGACATTAGTTATCCAATTAAATATTTCATTTTAATCTTTTTAAACCATCTTAATTCTCTTAAAACAAATTGAAAAGTTAAAGTGATCAGCCATGGAAGTTAGGTATTAGCTTGCACACCCCAATTTTACTTAATACTGTTTCCTATCTGACCAAAGAGGAAACACTAAGCATGAAGTGAGACAGTTCGGTTTGCGGGGTAGTTATTCTATAAGATAAGGATAATCTTAAGGATAATAATAAGGATTATCCCTGCTTCAGTTGTGACAATTTTTTTAAGCAAAATTTGTACTTACAGGCATAAAACTGATATTCAAGAAGTGGCTCCTTATCTTAATCTCATCAACAAATGGCAGGGCAGCACATGCCACAATTGCCAAACAAACACCACAAGTCATCAAGCTTCAAGCTTACAGCTCCTTCAAATGTACACATAAAAAGAACCAAAGCATCTGTACTATATTCATTTACACACTCACTCGTGTAATGACTTCAAATCCTGGTTCTTCCTGCTGATTTATCTTTAGCCCTGGGATAGCATCATTAAGAAAGTCTGCCATTTCTGATGGTGGTCGCCGCTGAGTTGAAGGGTCACTTGATCGGAAACTGTCAAAAATATAGTTTGTGACTTTGGAAAATCTTCCCATTGTTACTGTGTATGGATCTTTCTTCCATTTCTGTGTTATAACAAGGAAAACAAGCAAAATATGAAAAACCTCAGATTATTTGGAATTCTTGTACTCAACGTAGACAACGAGTATTAATATCTACAGTAGGTCTCAAAGCTATTGAAGTTTCATGTACAAGTATTTTCATACAGTACATTCACTATACAATAAAAACAAGTATGAGATCTTAAGTGTTAAGATAATACTACTGATTGATTTGAAAGATGGGATAGCAGTATGCTGACGTATGTATAAGATCAGATTTAGTGTTTACTTTCCTGTGATTAACGTCACAAAACATCTTCCTTCTGCCTACCTTCTCTACCTGCACAGAGGAAAAGCACCTTGAAACATCACATACTCTGCTGGCAGCATCACAAAAAATGTTTTTCTGACAAGTCAGTCAAGAAACTATGAAGATTATGAAACTTATGAAGATTTAATGTAATTAAATGAACCAGTGGGTCAGAACTCTGGCCTCACTAGAAATTTTGCTGCTGACTTTCGTAAGGCCACAAACTCCACCTAATGATAACCAGTTTTAAGATTAAAAACCTCTTAAGCAACACTGTGCTCTTTGCTGTTCAATTTCCAGCATCCCTTCAAAACTGTCAGAAAACAGGAAGAGAATACTTGGTCAAAGAAAGTTTAGGAAATCCTAGCTGATACATTTTGATAACACCTACAATTTTCCCTCTTTCAATTTCTAAAACTATTTGTACCTAAATGTACACAGGCAAAATTAACTTGAATAGGTTTGAAATAGTTCACAGGGAGGTAAAGAAATCAGTAGCGTACTAAACTTACAAGTAAGTGTATTTTCTACAGCAAACAGCTGTTTTAGGATGACATCAACGGTTCCAGAATGGCAATGATTCAGGGGATATTTATGATACAGAAAGGTTTTTTTTCTTTCAATAAATGGTTCAGAATAATAATAAAAAAAAAAAAAAATCAAACAACGCATACTTGCAGTAAGCCATATGATGGTTCATCAAGGAGATTTTCAAAAGACTGAGACAGAGACTTGTTCTGAGAATTCACAAGAAGAATTCGTTTATCCTGTGGAGATCTGCAAGAAAATTAAAGCATGGTGTTTCTGTAAGTACCACCAGTTTTTTCTGAAAATGTTTTATAACTTTTAAAGGTTTTAGAAGTCACATTCCAGGTTTTGTGCAAGGAAAACAGGCTTGATGTAAGATCATTCTTGGCGAAAGTCCACATGCTAACACATTATACCACAGGACTTTCATGTTCTCTAAGATTAGTCATACTCATTCTCAATTATATTCTTTAGGTTTTCAAAATACTACAATGCTGTATGGAGAAATTACATGTGGGTTGTAAAAGTTATCTTTCAGAGCAAGTATTTTCTACATTTGATAGTGGACAAAGAGAGGTGACACAGGAAAGGAAATTTAGTGAGAGACAGTCAACCCCAATACACACACTGAAACACCTCTAATGTAACTGGGCAAATGAAAAGAACCCCTGTCACCATAAGCAGTTAAGGGATTCGCTCTACTGATCAGAAAATCTTACATTAAGACATACTGTTAAACATTTCATAAAGGAATACAAACTGCCTTTCAATGTACAAAAGCACATCAACAAATTTCTAACCAACAGTACTACAACAGCTACTGTCAACATAATTTTAAAAATTATCCCAGTAAGAGTTTATTAACACCACAGCCATTGTGTTGTGAAACAGGAATGCCTCATTACAGCCACACAAATATATTTTTGTGTAGACTCCAAATGCTAAATGAACACAACTGATTTGACTTAATTCACTGTTTTGGGGGTTGTTTTTTTTCTTTTTCTTGTACTTCAGGCTTGCACAGTCAGATGAAAACTATACCAAAGGCAGCTGGGACTATGCTGTTCCTTTTTCTTTAATCCTTTTTTTTTTTTTTTTTTGTTCTCATTCCCTCTACATCCTCTTCACTCCTCTGGTATGGACACCTGATCAATTCATTAATTGGCTTCTGAATCACCACAGTTTACAGCTTAATATAATACAGCAGAGAGAACAGTTCAGAAGTCACTTTGACATACAAGCCTTGGAGTTAGTAGCCAGGCTGGAGAAAGCTAAGCACCTTGCCATCTGATCCTAATACATTGAACAGACTTACATTTACAAAATACATTTTTCTGTTGTTCTCTCCCAAAGTTTAAATCCACCATTTCTAGTTTTAAAAAGAAAAAAAAAAAAAAAAACTTTTACTTTTATGATTACCTGCATCATCTGCCATGTTATTAAAGTCAAAGATAAGAATTTTTTAATAAACCTTATCTGTCTTCAATTCCAACATGACAGGACACTGTTAACATTGACGGATATGAAATCTGACAAGAGATCTCATTTTGGAACAGCCAGACACCATAGTCACAGCAGCAACAGTTAATGAAGCTCAACTGGCTTGTGCTAAAAAAGCAGCATAGGGACACAGGCTGAGTCACGTACCATGCCTTTTCTTAACTAAAAGAACAAAAACTTTGTACAATATTTCCATTTTAATTAAACATTTGCTCTGGACAGCTTGTTCAGTATGGGCAGCTACTTGGGTGATGTTCAAAACATATTTGTTTCAAAACATATTTGTGAGCTAGACACTTCAGTAAACATTTATTCATAATACTACTGCTTAGAAAGACTCATCAGTATGGTATTTTCCTCAATATTACCCTGGTGCAGCCAAACTAGGAAAAAAAAAAAAAAAAAGAATCTCTAAAGCAAGAGATTACAAGTACTTTGTTCAGGTTCAGTTACTTCACACATACCAATTTCAGCAATGTCATGACATTTTATAATGGTGTTAAAGAAATGCAAACAGCTTTGAGGTAACAGAAAGGTGTTTTAGGAGAATACTCTGTCATAACATCAGTACCTGCAATCTAGACAGATGTAGAGGCTGGAAAACCAAGTAATTACATTGCCATCTACTTCTCTATGCAATTCAGAAAATTGAGTATGCATCTTTCCTTAAAAGAGGCTGTTAGCTTATATACACCATATATTAAAGCATAAGTAACTATTAGGAAAGGACAGGAACATATAAAAAATAAAGTTTGCTACTTGCACAAGTTGTGGCATATTCTTTTCAACAGAAGAATCATGCATGACTAGACCACAGACTTTGGTGCCAAAATTACATCTTAACTGGAAAAGAAGAATCTAAGTAAGAAAACTAAAACTGGAAGTTCCTGTTCAACTCAATGCCTGACTTCATGCAAATTTAATTTCCATAGCTGCATCAGCTTTTTGCTTTAACTTTCCCAAACTATCTGCTGTTCCATTCTGTAACGCTCTGTACTTTTTCAGGCAGCAATACTACGGAGCTCAGCACATCCCAAATGAACATGCCCTCAAGTTTCCCCATCTTCCCTGGCTCGGGAACTCCTGAACCCTCCAGTGGGGACACCTGCTGGATCAGACTGCACAAGCTTTACACACTGCTTTCTTTTAAGAACAGACATGAGAGCCTCTCTTTCTACACTTCTCCTCAGCCTGAGGAGAAATGTTGTTTTGCACTGTCCCAGCAGGAATATCCACATTACCTGGCAAGAAGCTATGAAGGGCAAGAATCAAACAACTAATGGATCAAAGAAAAGAATGTTAAAGTGCCCAATCACTCACCACAGACCATGTGAAAAAGTCTTTTGAACACGAACAAAAATCATTATCTGCTCCATTTCCATTCAGGGACTCACCAATAAGCACCAATTTTACATAGCAATATGAATTACAATTATTTGTACCACATGACTGTGTAGAACTGGAAGTAAATAAATTTGCCATCCAGGATTTCCTAGTCTACAATTATATAGAGAATATTCTTAATTACCTCTACCTCGGCTTCTTAATGCCCTCCTGCTTTTGTGTTCATTACTTTTCTCTCTTGAAAAGCCCACCAACAAGTACCATTTCACCAGCTGGTCTCACCGACTCTGCCACCTTCTCCAAGCAGTTGACAAGTTCAGAGTGTCCCAAATTCAATCACCACCATACTGCCAAAGCCTTTTGCAAATCAATTCAGTGACTACACTACACTCATATCCCATTGGCTTGCACTCCAACCTGACAATATTAACAAGGCCTCAGCTTTACCTACTTGCAGAAGAAAATTCTGACCTTCTTAACGCTCCCAACATGAGAACAGTTCTCCATTAACATTCTCAAAGCCACTTCACTATCTGCCTTCAAATCTTTCATCAGAGTATGTTGTTGCAAGTGATGCTAAAAAAAAACATGTCTGAAAACACAACACCTGTTACACTGATGAAATACCTCATGGTTTCTTCATGCTCTACCTACCCTTTCATTTCATTTCACTGAAAATACTCTAAGTTAACTCACAGGGCAACATCAATACTCAGATATTTTACTTATAGTAGGAGATCCAAAATTTTAAATGAGTTATCCCATTTAACAGTAGTGGTTCATGAAGAAGGATTTAACTTTAAATTATCTGAGAGTTCCTGAGAAGCTTCTGTATCCACAAGAGGGAGCTACACTTCAGCAAGTTCTGAATAGTTTATAAATCGATCCAAGTTTAAAAACTTCAGCCCACATTCTAAGTGTGTATGTGAATTTTCAGCTTTAGTCACCTTGACAATTGATTCTACTAATAGAAAAGGGACATAAAAGTACCTCACGAAGCATTAATCTGAACCTCACTGCAGAATTAAAAAAATAAAAGTAAACCAACAATCCATACTTTAAATCAGAACTAAGAGTTGTCTGATACTTACTCACTCAGCACAACATGATTTTCAAGGCATTTAATTAGGAGTTTGCTATCTCCATGATGGAAGTGAAGAGCTGGAAGCTTCACATCATCCTTCAGACAGAACACCAAATAAGACCATCCCATGCCTTCTTTGTTTTGTTTGATTGATTTTAAATCTGCCAAACTGAACAGGAACGACCACTTGCTTTCTCCATTTGCATGAGCTGTAGCATCTTAAAAACAAAATTACCACAAGATTTTAGTTTGCCTTCCATTATTAGCAACTACAAAGCTTTATCTGTCACTGTTTCTAAAAACAAACTAAAAAAAACACGAAACTCAAAATCCAGAAATAGTTCTAATAATAAAATATACTGTAATTACTACAACGATTTCTCATTGTGCCTTCTGTTCTGCAGACTTAAAATAATAACCAGTTCCGTCAGACTGCTTCCCTAAAGCTCTGTCGACAATTTAAGAAAGCAATCCAGCAGATAAGCATGTAACTGCTGTATCAAATATCAGCAGCAGATGAATCCCATCAGCACCTCTGCCTGGTAGTAGTGCTCACTCGAGCTAAATGTAATATACATTACAGTACTGTATGCTGTGCACTGCACACCACGCACATGTCTTGTCAGGCTGCACTCAAGACACAGAAGAAGAAATTGAAAAGCTTCCCCCACACCTCTTACTGTGCAAGTATATATACACTCTGTGCAAGAATACTGTGCAAGACTGTATAAATTAAAAACTAAAGGATTGGTTACGCTACTGTGGGACACAAAATTGCCAGATTGCCTACAAGGACTCTGGCACATATCCCACTCTACCCTGATCAAATTACAGCAACTGGAAATAAGCAGAAAGTGGCAGAGCATCATCCCTGTCACTAGTGCCCACTAACACTCACTTTGGAGCAAGATGTACTCTGCCTCTTAAAAATGCAAAAAAGTATTCTATAAACAAAGACTGTGCTTCACCCCCAAACATTCACAATCTTAAATCCAAACCCTGAACTCATAAATGACATATGACAACATACGACTGCTAGCACCATTTAAAACCATCACAGATGGGAGGAAACAAGTGTCTCCAGTTACAGACTACAAGAATCAGAGGGAAAAGCTGACTGGATAATTTTATTTATTTATTTATTTTAAGCACATCTACTGAAACAGTGTAACCTAAATAATGTAGCCATGAAATTATTTTGCCAAAGTACATTCACTACACAAAAATTGGTTTTCTAAGCTTCCACATAAAGAGACCCATGTACCAATATAGCTGTACATTCCATCTCCCCCTGCTGCTCCAATATTGAAATGTATTTGAGTAAACTTTTTTTTTTCCTTCATTTTCCTTTCTAATAAGGCATCTCGTTTGAATTCCATTTGTTTGAAAGAATTTAAGAAGAGCACAATGCACATAAAACTGCTGCATCATTTAAAGATCCTAACAGCATGATGTTAGATTTAACATTTACTTTCTATACACTTCTCTACTAATTTAAGGAATAAATGAGATTGGAAGAAGAAAACAGGTATTCCATTGTGGGCTTTTGTTTTTTTACACACTCATATACTGTATATAGCAGACAATTCTTCAGTTACAGGTTAATAAAAAGAAAAAAGAAAATCCACTTATTTTTGAAGTACCTCCATTTGAATGAGGTTTCTTTTTAAAAGAGACTGTGGTAACCATGTCCCATTCTGCTTCATAGCTATTTGGACGGTCTGCTCCTCGGGCAAGTTTTTCTTTGGGAGCTGGAGTCCACTCTACAACAGAGCTGGAATCCTAAGCAAAAAAGGTAACCATCAAAAAAGCACAAGACATGAAAACTGGGCTAAGAAACAATACAATTCAAGACAGGAAATTTTACTTATGACAAAGACTAAAAGGTTTTACTTAAATCCAGTATAGTGCTAAAATATCCTAGCCTCTCTCACAGACTCTACCAACATAAAACTCTATTTAAATGTAAAACTAAAGCAGAAAGATTAGTAACATTCTCTTAACACTGCTTATATATTACTGGCTCTTGGAACCTCCATAGACTTCTTTATTTACTTTGCGTTAGAACAGTGTCTCTCTGTTTTGAGTTTAATTATGAAGAATGAATCACCAGAACCCAGCATAATAGATGCAGGGAGACCAGTGACTGTGATTTGCTTTACACTCATTTGGTCTTTACTATTCAAATAGACAGTTCCCTTCTATTTTATGTATGAACCAAGCACAATCACCTAAATATTATATCCCAGTAACCTGAACCGGGCTGTAGTCCACAAATGAGATTCCTACACATAGCTATTAATACCGATAGTCACAGAAATAGATTTTGCTGCCAGTTATGAGATCATCTACCCAAAAGTTACCACAAAATGGAAACAGAATGAAAAACACTCAAAACCAACAAACATACCTTTCCAGCGCAGAGGATATTAGAAGTATCCAAAGTATCATCCAGTGGCCTCCAGTCTACTATTACTTCATTTTCCTACAATACAATCAATCAATCAATGTAAAGTACACATCTCCCTCTTTACCCAGAGTATGATTCAGGCATAACTTACATTATACATATATATAAATGATGCAGATGGTATCAAACATGCAATGTTCATTCACTAATGAATTCCAGTACTTGAGAACATTTGAGATTTATCAAATACATTTTGTGCTTGGCCAACAAATGTAAGGAGTTCCCATAGTTGTGTAACACCAATACCTTTTCTATGACACGTAGTACTCCTGATATTAAGTTGTCCTGATCATCGTTTTTTCCGCAGGATGAATGAATGCAAACTCCTTCTTGCTCATATACAACCTATAACAAAGAAGAAATAGAAGATTTTAAAATTTTATTTCCTGTTATATTGGCATTTTGATTCACCTACTTAAGTAGAAGCAATCAACTAGCAGTTGTTACAGTTTTCTACCTTTCCTTTTATTTCCCTTTCTAAGACAAGAGTCTTTCACATAAGTCAAGAAAAAATAGAAACTGGAACTTATTAATTCTATTCTCTAAGCAGTAAGTTTGAGCACTACACAGCATTTGAAACATTTGAAGGCTCTCTTACATAGCCTTCTCTTAGGCATCTCTTACATAGTTTGCCTTTTCCCCACTTGTTACCTAAGCATGTTGAAATGGCAACCATTTACACTGAATTTACAGCGAACTTTACAATAAATTTACTTTACAGTAAATTTACACTGAACTGTCCTTTTTCTTAGTTTACTAAAGATGAATTCCAAAGACATTTAAAATTGCAGCCTTAAACTAAAAAACAGCCATGTACACTCAGGTTGAATAGCAAAGGTTCCATTGCAAACGTAGAATGTGAGAGTCACATAAGAGTGGCCTGCAGGACTGCGCACTGCCCACCAAACCTCAGCATTCATTTCAGTTAACTGAAATACAACCAAGGGCAACAGAACTCCAATCATGCTCTTAACAAAATATAACAAAACCAAGAATTGTTCTGTCAAAATTCAGCAGGTTCTTCAAAGCTACATTCTATATAAGAGTTCCTAAGAACTGTATAAACAATATAAAGAAGTTCTTTTTTCCACAACTCTTCCAGAGAAGATGGAAAAGTCCCTAATACACCAAGCTAAGATTTTGGGGAAGTGAAATCCGTAAGAAGTAACAGTAATTTTCTATAATAACATTAGGTTTTCAAACCAAGCAGAAAACAACACTGCTTTAATAAATACGTATTTTTAAAAGCAAAATGAAGTAATTTCTCAACTTATCAGGGGGAGAGATTACATTTCTTCAGTACTAAAATACCATTATCTCTTTTTCTCAACTTACTCATTCATCAAATTTTTTAAATCATCACAACTGCAGTCAGGCCAGCAAGCTACAAGTCTAGGTATGTAAGCTGAACAGCACTGAAAAATACCAATAAAACTCTGATTTACTTGTCCTTTCTGTTGTATATATATTTCTTAAATTTCTCTTCAACAGAAATTTCTAAAGTGTCAGGTTTAATCACAAAAATACTGCTTGGAAGAGGCCTCTAGAGGTCACTTAACTCTAATCTCCCTCTTGAAGGATTATTGCCAACACTTTATTAAATTCCCTTCCAAATACTCGAGGTCTTCTTTCCTGTTCACTATTGCAGGTTTTCTTTCTTCTACCAAAAATGATCCCCCTTTTATTTCTACCAAATACCTGCTTTGAAAATCAATCCCTGTTTAAACACTGCAACTTTGCACATTCATTTCAGTTTTACCTTCTAGTATTTGGACCTGATCTATTAAGACTGAACCAAGAAGCGATCAATCACTGGGACAGCCGTTCCAGACAAGCCACCCGTTTCAAAGTTGCTCTGGTAGACCCGCACTTCTGCCAATGATTTTACTAACTATCAAAGTACACCTCCTCAGTCTAGAAACACTTGGTCCAATGTATTACACCAGTTATTCCATGCCGTCAAATCAGCCCTACTACTAACAGTCTAACAATTTATGCTTTTATTATTTTCCAACCGTTGATCTCTCAGAAGGACAAACTTTTCCTTTCACAGGAAAAGACAAAGTGACCCCCATGCCCCAGTTCTTTGACTCCATGCCACAGAGGTCACCTAGCTGGAAAGTCCTGCATTGCTCCACACATCTATTCCTGCGATGTGATTCCACATTGCTCTGCATAACAGATCCACCTCTGTTATGATGAAATCAAAGAACGAGGAACATGCTCAGAAGAAGACATCTGTAAAACAGAGCACTTTCCACAATGCAGTTTATTTCCTTCCTAGCATTACTCAAGAAAAAGTTTCTCCAAGTATCGAAGGCCAGAAAGTCAAGCTGTCAGGTTTTATCCTTATTCAACAACAGGTATAACCTTGTATTTATTTTTTCCAATTGTTATCAAGTCTTGAACACAACTGACCTTAGACTGCCTTTAAAAAAAAAAAAAAAAGAAAAAAAAAAAAGAAAAAAATAACTTGTTTTAATTGTTGAAGAAGGCTGAGTCTCTCCAATGTTTTCATAAATGACTTGGATGTAGAACTAGATGTTTTAAGTAACTTTGCAGACAGCACTATAATTGGAAGAAGTTGGCTCAACTGAGGGTAGACACGCCTTGCAGAGAGATCTTGACAAATCAGAGGACTGGGCAATCACCGGCTATATGAAGTTTAACAAGAGCAAGTGCTGGATTCTGCACCAGAGAAGGGGCAGCCCTGGCTTTACATACGGACCAGTGGGGCAAGAGGCTGGAGGGCAGCCCCTCAGAAAGGGACCTGGGGGTTCTTGTCGACAGCAAGCTGAAGACGAGCCAGCAGCATGCCCTGGCAGCCAGGAGGCCAACAGCACCCTGGGGTGCATCAGGCCCAGCACTGCCAGCCGGGCGAGGGAAGGGATTGTCCCGCTCTGCTCTGCAGTCTCACTTCAAGTACCATGTGCGAAGTTCTAGGTGCCACAACATGAGAAGGACATAAAACTACCAGAGAGTGTCCAAAGGAGGGCTACAAAGATGATGCAGGGTCTAGAGGGCAAGATGTGTGAGGAGCAGCTGAGGCCCCTTGGTTTGTTCAGCCCTGAGCAGAGCAGGCTGAGGGGAGGCCTCATGGCAGCCTGCAGCTCCCTCACAAGGGGAGCGGAGGGGCAGGCGCTGAGCTCTGCTCTCTGGGGACAGCGACAGGACCCGAGGGAACGGCATGGAGCTGGGACGGGGGAGGGTCAGGCTGGGGGTTAGGGAAAGGGTCTGCACCCAGAGGGTGCTCGAGCACTGGGACAGGCGCCCCAGGGCAGTGGTCACTACACCGAGCCTGCTCAAGTTCAAGCAGCATTTGGACAATGCTCTCAGACACAGGGTCTGATTTTTGGGTGGTGCTGTGTGGGGTCAGGAGTTGGACTTGATGTTCCTTGTGGGTCCCTTCCAGCTCAGGATATTCTATGATTCTAAGTCACACATAGGTGGTAGTCTAGAAGATGCAATAACATAACTAGTTTGAAGAAAAATACGGCACCAATCTTACAAAAGAATACCTAGAAAGTGCTTTAACAATTTATTCCATTACAAAGCATTTTATAAGTCATCATATTTGAATTATCTTAAATATTGAGTTGCTCTCTTTAGCTGCATTTTATGAATTAATTACATAGCTGAATGTGAATAAGTTGGTTTTGAGAGTACGATTTCATAGTGGTAGCACTTGAAGGCTGGCTACACTTGGCTGTGTTTCACACAACGTTCTTAGCAAGCTGAAAACTCAAAAATTCCAAGAGTATTCTGACGGCACGTTACAGCCAGATGTAATTTGTGACTTATTTTTGTTTTCTTGTATGACGGCAATGGCAAGCTATTAGCCCATTAAAAGACGGAAACCAACATTAAATTACACATACAAGTACTAAGGAAATGCCTAAATTAAAAGCCAGTATACCAATAGTTAGATCTGAATAAAAGCCATCCCTCAGTAGGCAACTACTAAAACACTGCACAGCTTGACCTGGCGCACCGTGCAGCCCACAAGGTGTTTGCTCAGCGCCTCACAGCCCAGCAACCAGGCAAATGTCTCATCACCACATGTGGGCTTCTTGAACAGCCAAAAAAACAGATGTTTCAAAACCATGCAGTTGCAGCAAGTAGTCTCTTGCCTGAACAGCACGTTACTGCAAAATACGTATGATGGGAACCTTTAAAGAAGATGAGGGAGAACAGACAGCAAATGCTGGAGAACAATCAGAAGCATCATTAAAATAGTTAGGACTTGTGTAAAATGTGCAACCACAATCTTTGCAGTGAGCTCCTGGTACGTACAGACAGTGAAGGAAGTGCTATGAGCAGGGCAGCATAATGTGCTCCAGTTGCCCCATTATTAGCAGTTAAAGTAACCATGACCCCCAAAACATAACTTAATCCTATCTGTATTACCTGTCAACACCCTCTGTGCACTAAAGCATCCTGTTCTACTTCAAATCTTGATAACTTTTTAGCTTCAGCGACAGGTCTGATCTAGAAAAGTCTCGTTATCTGCTACGTGGAAGAACTCAGCAGTTTCAGGAGCCCCACCTGTTCAGTTCGTTGACTATGCTTCTTTTATTACAAGGCAGGAAGGTATGCTACTAGCTCACCTTGATTTTGTACTAGTCCTTATTTTACGTATTTCATCAGTCTCTTTTTCAAAGGCAAGAAGTAGGTGGACTCTAGCTTAATCTTTCATTTCCTTTTCATATGATTAAAGCCATCACTTTTACTTCCTCTATATCTATACATTAACAACCCCATCATGAAAAAAGTTGAAGTTAATAAGCACACAACAAAGGTGACTAGATAAGTTGATGTGCCCCTAGGATTTTAAACCCAAAGGTACTCCTCACCCCAATATTACACCCCCACGGCCACCAGTAAGAAACCTGTGCTCTGCAGAGTCAAAGGACCAGCCGTGGAAACAAAACCCCAGGGAAGCAAAGCAGCACACATTACTCACCTGCTGGAGGCCAGAGAAGTTGTCCAGCCATGAAACACCTAACTACTCTGATTTAAACAACTGTATTCGCTTTTTTCCACGCCTGTTTGAAAGCATATGTTGAACTGTCCAGAGTTCCTCAGGCTTAGATGTTATTACACATGTAAGAAGTCAGACCCTCTGGTCCCACAACTATAATAAAATGAAGAACGAACGAAGAACATTCAACACAAATGCAACTAAAACAAATGAAGATGTAATATGACAAGCGAAACAACTTTACAATAACTTGATTTTAAATACATTTGAATTGTTTTGCAACTGCACATATAATAATTCAAAGGTTTTCAGACATCTTATAACTTACAGACAGTTCTATGAAAAAGTTTCCTTAATATCACAGTAAAATAAGAGTAACCAAATCCAGGTTTATCTACCTATGATATCCTTAAGTTCCTCAAATGTTTAAAGTATTATCACCTAAGGAGTGCTATCACTAAAAGCATCCAGTTGGCAACTGTTCCCTAAAAAAGTGGTGGAGAAAAAAAAATCTTTACGTATTTTTTAATAATCTTAAAATGTCACGCTTGCCAGCTGTAAGCATGAAATTGTACTAGGTCTATTTTCCTAATTCTACAGAATGAAAACAAGACACACTGCCACTTTGATGCAGAATCTTACCAAAAGATAAAAAATTGATGCAACAGTTCCCAGACACTGTTAAGCCACCTGTTTTGTTGCTTTTTTTTTTTTTTTCCTGTAAGTGCAGGGAAAAAAGCCACTGCTTGACCTGCTTGTTTTTTTTCCCTGTAAGTACTACAGAAGTCAAAGGCAGATTCACAATTCATCCCAGGCAGTCACGAACAACTCCGTGCCACGTGGAGACAGCAGCAATTCTACCGAGTAAACTGACAGAGGGTCTACAGAAACAGGGAACCACAGCACAAAATTCAGGAAAGCCACGGAAGAGCTGTTTACCACCTCCTATGAAAAGCAGAAGGAAGAAGCAGGATGTTGGCTCACTTTACCCAAGACAGCCCCTAAGAAGCACCCCCCGCTGTGCTCCTCTACGACCTGCCATGGCCTGTGCCTGTTCAGGTTATGGAAAACTGTTCAAGTATTTATAATCCCTGTCCAGCAGAGTAACTTTCTGAAGTCCCACTACTATGCCAGTAACATTTTCTCAGAAACAGGAGGTACCATTCTTAATACTGTAAGGACAGCGCATGGAGTTTTTTTTTTTTTAAATCTCCAGTTTATTATGCTGCTTACAATAAGCACTCAATGGGTAACATTTACAGCATTTATCGCCCGGGACGTACATCAGAAGGCCTTCACCAAAACCACACTGACAATTACAACATATGCCAGAACACAAGTAAAGTTTTGGATTAAATGCTTGTCGTTCAAAGGCAATTTATGGCCCTGTGCAACCATCTAGTGAGAGACTGACAACACTGCACTGAAAGACAATGAGGTGTGGGCAACAGAAATGGACAGCTACCCCACAGCAGGGCACTCCTGCCCTCCTTACTTGCCATTTCCCATCCTGTCTGTGCTGGGCATAAAGTACTGAGCTCACCATGTGCACCTGCAGCCCAGAAAGCCAACCATGTCCTGGGCTGCACCAACAGCAGTGTGGCCAGCAGGGCAAGGGAGGGGATTGGACCCCTCTGCTCTGGCTTCATGAGACCCCATCTGGAGCCCTGCATTCAGCTCTGGGACATCCAGCACAAAAAGGACATGGACCTGTTAAGAGCATGTCCAGAAGAGGGCCACAAAGGCTGGAGCACCTCTACTATGAGAACAGGCTGAGGGAGCTGGGGTTGTTCAGCCTGGAGAAGAGAGGGCTCTGGGGAGACCTTGTTGTGGCCTTCCAGTGCCTGAAGGGGGCCTGCAGGAATGCTGGGGAGGGACTCTGTGTCAGGGAGTGTAGTGATAGGGCAAGGGGGAATGGCTTTAAACTAAAAGAGGGGAGGTTTAGGTTAAATGTTAGGAAGAAATTCTTCCCTCAGAGGGTGGTGAGGCACTGGCACAGGCTGCCCAGAGAAGCTGTGAATGCCCCATCCCTGGAGGTGCTCAAGGCCAGGCTAGATGGGGCTTTGAGTTTTGGATGGGGTGGGAGGTGTCCCTGCCCATGGCAGAGGGGTTGGAACTGGGTTGTCTTTAAGGTCCCTTCCAACCCAAAGCATTCTGTGTGTCTATGATACCACATGCACTCATTGTTAGTACCTCAAATTCCTCCTCTTACCTGTTGCACACCAACAACCCATCAAACATGGGACACTTCAGAGAATGGAGAAGCACTGCAACTCTACCAACTAGTCCCATCTTTCAGATACTTCATATTCCTTCCCCATGTTCTTGAGCACATTCTCCTTTTCTGCCAGAGTATGACCTGGGACCGCTGTCACTCTGCCAGATGCCATCCAGCTTATGACAGACACAGCCTGTAGCACTTGTGCAGTGAGACAGCCACCACGCTGGGGTCACTGAGCAACTGTGACACTGTGCAAGTCTGGACTCTAACAACTTTTCAACAGTGGTTCTTTCATTTTTGCCTTATATTATAGCATCAGGTAAAGGACCTCATTGTGGATTCAACAGCTGAAGTAGCAAGCAGGCATGCTCATAAGAAAATAACTCCATTAGAAAGTCTGAATGCTCCCCAGACTACAAATTAAGGAAAAAATTGGTCTGTCTGCAAACATTAACAAGATGCTAATCAGCCGCTCTATCTATTATTTCCAGATCCTGACAGGAGGTAAACAGAACAAAAGATGCAACACCGAGGAAACAAGTACAGGCCAATAAAATAAATCCAATTTAGTCAATGGCTGCTCTGAGATACCTTACATCAACAAAACATAATAAAGCCAAGCTCTAAACTAAGCTAAGTCAGAAGAAATGGATCTCAATTTAAAAATCTGTATCATGCTGCTTTCATTTCCACCTCCCTCTCTGGAATAGCCGAGGTTTCCCCAGAGCACAGTCGCACAACCACTGCTGATCTGTCAGTGTCCAAACTGCACCAACAGCCCGCTTCCAGGGCCCACAGATCGCTGTATCTGAGTGCTCTGCAAAGCATCAAGCTAACATTATTGACCAGCATCATCTTTTTGCTCCAAAGACACCCAAGAACTTCTGGTATTTGAATTCAAGTTTTAGTAAGAGTACAAACCATACCCTTGTACGTCATGTTTACTGCGCCTATGCTCAACCTGTTTCCTAGGACAGTAAAATTTCTCACCCTGCTGGTCTTAGAAGCGTAGAACTCTCACACAAAGTTTCTAAGCGGATGGAAAAAAGCACAAATATTCATATTGTGATAAATATGACAAAGCTCCCAACAGTAGGAACCACATATCAAAGAAAATACTTCCTGTTTTACAACAATAAGCTTTTTAAGTTCTGCCTCTGCAGGTTTCTGGAATCAGGTATTTCTGCTACTTATGCAACAACTGTGGGATATCAGCAAACGTAAAAGTCTGGAGTAAGTGCTTGAGACAGATCACAGCGTTTCTACCACAAACACTTCTGCAAGAGAAGTCCTTAAGGAATAACTATACAATGGAAAGAATACACAAGAATTTCAGAATGATGAGTGAACTGCTTTAGTCAAACATAACGAAACCTTTACTAAATTAAAAAGAGGCAAAGGCAGGCAGAGGTTTTGTTCACAGAAAAACCTATCAAGTACAAGATATTCAGCAAAGATTACGATTCTATCCATAGTAAATGATAAAGGGTAAAAAAGATATAAATCAAATGCTTCATAGAATAGCACAACCCACTAGTTGGTGCAGCAAAATGCTGCTTACACCAGAGCAATGTATATCTACATTGAAAAGTCTGCTGCATACGTGCCAACAAGCTACCTAGGGAACACAAAGCTCATTTTAACAGGCTGTATTGTAAATCTTTGTTGATCCTAATATAAAAAAAAAAAAAAACTCAACCACACTCCCCCCAAACACTACAGCTTTTACATCACAGTTTAGGAACATGTACGGTGTTATTTGAACACTTGTAGTTGCTACACGCTGGCCAAATAGCTGAGCTTAGACCACGATTTAGCTTCAAGAGAAAGGGCACAAGCAAATGAAAAATAACTTCTGACAGCTCGTGTGCCAACTAGTAATTTGAGGAAGATCTAACAGCCCATATGCTGAAGATAGACTCAACTCCAAGAACATGAAACAAAAATCATTACTGTCTTTAGCCCAGCTGTAATAATAGCCTATAAACTGACAGGCTAAATTTATACTTGTCCCCACGCCAACTTTTTGCCTCATTTTCTAACATAGTTTTCTGTTATAAGGGTGAGAGACGGTCCAGAGACTTCTCTGAAATCAGGGAAACAAAATACCACTTGCTAAAGCAACAAAGAAGAGGTAATATACCTGCTTTCATGTCAAAAGCACTGAAACCAAAAGACCTCACTGCCAAGTTACACACAGAAAAACCTAGAAGCTCTAAGAAAGGGCCAAAAATATGAAGTTCACACTGTTCTAGGGCAAGTGGTCATTAATAAAGTATGAGTCAGGACTTCAGAACTCTTCGGCAATAACCTCAGTCTTCTGGAACTGAGTTAACCGTACATAGAAAAGCAGGGAAAAGAACCTTCACAGTAACAAAATAGGATAAAATTCTAAGGAAAGCAGTACATACAGTTACATGAGGTGACTGAACTTACAGTTCATACCACATTCATATAAGAAGCTGAAACTAGAGCTCTGCAAAAAGAGATGAGACAATATGAAATAGCTGAGTTGTGAACCCATTGCTTTTAACGATGTCTGGGAAATAAACACAACGGAAGGAGAAAGTGAATGGGGTCCAACTAAAACCCTCAACCTTATATGGCCTGCTGAAATAAGGTTTCATGAAGTCCAAAACAATGCAGGCTATCCCAGCTATTTAATATGTCGCCCCATGCACTCTGTGGAATTACCTTGTGGAATATTTTTCAAAAAAGAATGAATACATCCAAATACGTTAGTTTCATATTACTATGCCAAATGAGACTAAAGCACCCCACAAGGTAGTACCTACCACTCTCCCAGACACCTACCACCTGCAATACCTCATCAAAACACCTCACAGACAGAAGGAAAAATGGAATCAATTTAGGACACCCACAGTTTGGAAATACACCAAAAAGCAGAACGCCCTATATGAGAATATCTGGTCTGTACCAAGTTACACTGCACAGTCCACCTGGATTGAAGGTTTGCTAGTTTGTGAGCCCATCTAACATTCTCCTGACATCCAAAGAAAGAATTTGTGGTCCAGTGCATCCCCCAAACAAAAGAAAAATGAACCCAGCCAAAAATAAATTCACAGTTTTATGTATTTATTTTTTTTTCAGCTCACTAAATCAGATCACTTAGAGATCAAACAAGTACAGTATCCGAGCAAGCAGAAGTGCACCATACAGGTGGGGAGAGCCACAGAAAAGTGAAACTGCTTCTCATGACAGCAGTAAAACTTCAAATCAGCCACTATGTGAGGTTTTAGGAAACGCAACCGTCACTTTGTTCTCTGATCAAGAGCTTTTACTTTGGTGAGATACCATAATTAAAGTACTTGAACACTAAGGACACAATTAGAAGTCGTGTTAACAAGCTGCATTAGCATTGTGGATGCAGAATTATTGGACCATAATGTTGCAGCAACTTAAGAGACTTACAGAAGTCCCAGGTAAACAGAATAATAAAAATGTGAAAAAATATGAAAATAATTAGTATCACTCAATAAGCTATTGAACTTTACATGGACAAAAAATCACAAGTTTCATTTAGGTTGGATTTTAAAGAGCGACAAGATTTCAAAGTTTATTTTCCAGGCGTTTTGGAAAGACTTCAAGGAAGCTGCATCGAGAGAGGCATGGCCAGCAGGTCAAGGGAGGTGACTGTCCCCCCTCTACTCTGCCCTCATGAGGCCCCACTTGGGAGTGCTGCGTTAGGTCTGGGGGCCCCAGCACAAGGATGTGGCACTGTTAGAACGGGTCCAGAGGAAAGCCATAGTGATGATCAGAGGGCTGGAGCACGTCTCCTGTGAAGACAGGCTGAGAGAGCTGGGGATGTTCAGGCTGGCAAAGAGAAGGCTCCACTGAGACCTCACTGCGGCCTTTCAGTACTTACAGGGGTCTTATAAAAAGGATGGAGAGGGGCTCTTTACTTGTGTAAATAATGACAGGACAAGAGAGAATGGTTTTAAACTGAAAGAGGGGAGATTTAGATTGGGTGTTAGGAAGAAATTCTTCCCTCAGAGGGCAGTGAGGCCCTGGCACAGGCTGCCCAGAGCAGCTGTGGCTGCCCCATCCCTGGAGGTGCTCAAGGCCAGGCTGGATGGGGCTTTGGGCAACCTGGGCTGGTGGGAGGTGTCCCTGCCCATGGCAGGGGGCTGGAGCTGGGTGGGCTTTGAGGTCCCTTCCAACCCAAACCATCCTGTGATTCCATGACATTTCTCAGTGAGACGAGTACCCCTGCATCAAGACGCCAAGAGCCTTGAATAAGCGGGCAGGTCACCGGGCCTACCCCCACCCCCACCCCGACCAGACCCTGGGGCAGCCCGGAGCCCCCCGGGCCACCCCTCACACACCTCCCCCGCCCGCCCCTGCGCACAGGAGGCCGCCCAGCGCACCGAGGCGGCTCCCGGCCGAGCCGGGAGGCCCAGCACCGGCGGAGCGGGCCGCAGAGGGGCCGAGCCGCGGGGCCGGGCCCTGCCGGGAGCGGCCTCCCCCCGCCGGCCCCGCGCCAGCCGTTACCTTGCCGCTCGGAGGCGCCGCCATCTTGCCTACGAGTGTTTATGGTGACGTTGCGCTCCTCACGTGCTGCCCCCCCCCGCCCCACAACAAGCCCCGTCAGCCCCTCGGCCGCCGGCGCATGCGCGCTCGGGTGGGGACCCGCCCCCTTGAAGCCCCGCCCTATAAGCCCCGCCCCCTAGCAACCACTTCTCCTCGCAGCCCCACCCCGCCGAGGCCTACACAGGCTTTCTCCTGAGTCCCCCCCCCCCAACTGTATCCACAGAAGCAGAGAGCCACTCTGCTATTGAGATTTAATAATCACCACCTTGAGATTGTGCTTAATCTGTGCCTTATTGCAAATATGACATAAAATCACTCTCCAGTTGGTTCCCTTCCATTCTTCCGCAACATCAACGCTAAGGAAACACCAGCCCCATATGCACCGTCAAGCTGCCCTAATGCCAGATTTTTGTTGTCAGTGAAAAATGCAGCATCTTGTAGATGAGATTTCCCTTGGCTTTCAACACCTAACACATTCATATTCATAATGGGATAAAGCCAAATTTTAATGACAATCTCGACAGCGTTAGCAAATGTTCAGCATTTGGATGTGTGCGGGTTTACAAACTGAAATAATTCTCCTGCTGATATCAGCGAATTTTCATTCATCATCTTTAGCTGTAAAAGCACATAATATGTGTTACTACTTAAATATAAAAAAATAAAGTCTGATTAAATAAAAAAACTTACCTTTAACCCAGTAAGTCTGAAATATTTGGTCCTGTTGACAGCCATAAATCAAGTTGTTTTTTAAGACTACTTTTTTATATATTCAAACACCTTATAAAATGTTTTGAGCAAGCAGTGTATCCCCCAATTTGTGTAACCCCAATTTTGTTTACTCAAAACAAGTAGATGGGATGCTCACAGGGAAGTGGTTTGCTACTCCAAAGGAGCAAAAGTAATTGGGCCTTTTTTGTCTCTCATAAAATAGCAGTATAATTTGCTTCTGGCTTCTCAAATTTAAAACTCTTCAGCTAGATTAATATCTATACTGTACTTTTGACTATTGAAAAACACTTTTGTAGGTTGTCAGGTACATCTCTCTACTCAAAGCAGGACAAATTCTGCAGTTGGGTCAGATTGCTCAGGATCACTTTTGCTCAGGACAATGTACAACCTCTTGGCACACACAGGAAAACAGCTACAAAAGCATTGGATTCAGCTGCAAAGCATGATTCTCAGCTGAAAGAGAGATCAAAATCAGTGTGTAGGAGTTAGACATACCCAGTGTTAACATGCTTACAGAAGATCCTGCTCTGAGCAAGACAGATTTTGCTTTTTCTCATCTGAGGGTGGGCGAAAGTCTTGCTTACTCCTGACCCAAATTAGGTCTGATAGCTGCTTTTGAAGGAGCTATTTGAAGGGTCATTTAAAGGAAAGCCAGTTCAAGATACTGCCACCTTTCAAGAGACTGGCTTATGGACCAGGGTTAGAGACCAGGCTACAAAAATCTAGCACAGCAGGATCTTGATCCTTGATGAGATTTTGAAGGTAATGTCGTAATCTAATACTACTGAAAGCTGCTTCTTGTAATGTTCCCATGGCTAGAAGCATGCTAACTGACAGTTGATTACGGTGCATCTGTAGGCTCACTAAATTCTAACCTGTGCTCTCCTATGCATCTTCCCTTAAGCTTCCAGCTTTCCCACATCAATTTGTATGGGCACTCAAGGAGAATATAAACATTGTGTAGAAATTAAAAATTGCTAAGGTGTGGTACTGTTAGAAACTCTATATATGAGTGGGTTTGTGTATCTATGCACACAGCCAAAGTTGCTTTGCCAAACATGGAACCACAACTCAAAATAATGGCCAAAGTGTTCTACATAAGGACAGAAGAGGATTACTTAGCAGAGGCCAGGCTAGTACAAAGAAACTCAGCAGAAATGTTTGAAGGAGGTGGAGCTGTGAAAATATCCAGGAAGTGGTAAATTATTTCTAGACTATTTTTCTTAAATGTTTTAATCTAGATAACGAAAATTTAATTAGGACTGGTTATTGTTGCCAGACTTGTGCTGAGGTAATCAGTATTTGTCTAGGGAACTATAGCTCACTCAAAACCTGAGCAAAAAGACACAAAGCTATTTTCCATCATTTACTAAGAAAAGCAGCAGCTAGGGCTTTGGACGCTGGACTTGGAGAAGCCGAGTTATAAGAAAGGTACCCTCTTCAAAAATCATTGACCAGCAAATTCTTGATCATCCCTGAAGCTCAATGGAGCCTGAATGCCTATACCTAACATCACAGTGTTCTGGATACAATGTCTTGAGAAGAAAATAAAATAATAATAAATAAATAAATAAATAACATGAGAAGACAGTGACCGGGCTTAGCTTTGAGACTTTATGTTCCACTGATGGAGATGTGTTCATTGCAGCTTCCTTCTCCTTCCTCCAGTCATAGGAAATGAGTTTCTGCCAGAAGATTCCTTGGTGAGGGCTTAACAGTTCCCACAGGACTCTCCCTGGGACTCCTTTCCCACTGCAGTCCTTTCACAGAGTCCCATTCACAAGAACACAGAATTTTCTTGGTCGCACAGAGCAATTTAATCCCTGAGATGCTTTACCACTTTCTAGCTAGTTTCCTAATCTCCCAGATATTCCCCTTGGGCCATTCTCCCTTGTTCTTTTGCAAGCTGTCATTGCATAACATTGAACATGTCGTTATTCAAGATGGAGAGCAAAATGACTCTTCACTTCCAGGTTGCAATATCACAGGATTACAGAAAGGTTGAGGTTGGTGGGAATCTATAGATATTACCTGGTCCAGCCCTCCTGCTTAGAGCAGTATCAACTAGAACAGATTGCTCAGGATCCTGTCCAGGTGGATTTTGACTATCTCCAAGGATAAAGACACCACAACCTCCCCCATCAAGCTGTTCCAGTGTTTGACCTCTTGGAGTGAAAAATATATTTCTTATGCTTAAATGGATTTTCATGTATTTCAATGGGTGCCTGTTTCCTCTTGTCCTGCTACTGGACACCACTGAGAAAAGTCTGGCTCCCTCTTCCTTAAGGCCACTATGAGCACAAGGTGGCATTACGCAGATCTATGCCAGCATCCAGCCCCTTGCACACTTCCTAAGAAGATCTTTGCAAGGAAGGTACCATCAGCTTGGTGGCCCACACTCCTTTGGATTTTAAGTAGCCATCTGCTCTAATGAGGAATCTTCTGCAACATAAAGGTAGTCACTGACTGTGCAGCCAGAAAGAGTTCCTGGCTTTCCTGTGGTTTCTGTTGCTGTCACAGCTGCAAGTGGAGCTATTATTGCTATGCCAAGAGCTGCAGCAGCTGCTATTGTTCACACAGCTATTTCAGCAGAGCTCCAGGCTCCAGTCCCGTATTCAGAAGTGTCATCTGCCCACATGCCCGACCACATGAAAACCTGGCCTGCACAAGACAAGTACAGATTCTGTCAAGTCCCTCCATCACAGGCTTAATTTGTACAAACAAAAACCTCACAGCAGAGAAACAAAAGATACACAGTGAAAAAAAAAAAAAAAAAAAAAAAAACACAAACGTTCCCATGACCTCTTTTTCACTTACAGCAAAAGGTTATGTTTCAAGCTTTGCTTTGACAAATGCAACCTATAATTTTTCCAGGCCATCCCAGTTTGTCACAGGTGACAAGCAGACAATAAATGTGGTACTGTCTTGGACTCCAGTTGCAGCAGAAGACCCCAGAGGAAGTTGCAGTCCAGGCTTGAGTTCCTCATATTCTAAGAGGTGCCAGTCCTCAGCATGAATTATATCACAAAGGATATCCCTATCCCAGGATTTACCTGTCACATATTATCATTTTCCACGTACAAGAGGAACAGAAAATAAAATAAACCTCCCATCCTACTTCACAATTAAAAGAATAGGAGGGAGACCAGGCTGCAGGTACATGAAATAAAACAAGCAAGCCTGGGGTACTGACCTCCCATCGTCCTTGCTGTTTCATCATTAGCGTGCTTCTGTGTATAACTGTGGTCCATAGCATTCAGGTTGTCTACAGGCCAATATCTAGATACAGTGTGGTGAACACACAGCCATCCCAAGCAGGCAGTGTATAGGAGTTTTTCAAAGGGGAACAGATGGTTTAGGCACATGGATGAGAAGCTGTACTGTGCCATTTGCTCTCAAGGCCAGAAGTCCTTATGCCCGGGCCTAATTTACACAGTAAAAATAGAATGTAGCCTTTGGGACCATTTAGCATCTCCTACACTCAGTTATCATCTCTCCCTCAATGTGAAAACCAAGAAGCTCTTTCCTACCTGTTCCTTTAAAAAAAACATGCAACACCTAACCTGCGGAAGCAGAGCACACTGGTACATTTATGTTCCATGCTTGGCTTCCTTTTGCTGCAAGGTTAGACAAGGACAGAGACAAAGGAACTACACAGACTGAAATTATAAGGAAGAAAATCCCTTTCCCCACTAGCATTTATTTGCATTTGGAGTGTGAAGGCATAGAGACGTATGCGATATGAAGGCAGTACACAAGATGAGGAGCTTTCTTCAAGCATTTGTGACATGTCACACTTCATATATATACATAACCACAACTGTGAGTTTGTTTGTGAACCAGATTATTATTTTTTTTAATCTGTGCATATCGAATACGAACAGAATTCCAGAATATGAAACAACCTAAAACATACAAGAATCAACATAAGAAAATATTATGGTTTATAAGACTGATGACAAGTTTACAATGTTCTCTTGGTGGGACAAGACGTTTTATTTTTATTATTTAAATATAAAACAAGCAGAACAGACACCAACACGAAATGCTCTGTATTTGCCATGCAAGGAAAGATTCACGATTGCATCAGCCACCAGAGAGGAGCTGGAAACTATCCGAGAGTGATGACTAAACAGAAACTGATCTGTTGTTTGCTGAGCTGATTGGCATAAACCAGCATTGCCAAAGCGAGGAATTCAGAGAGCAAAGACAAGCAGTAGTACCCCAAATGCTTCTACATATGCATTACAACACCACCAACCAGAAACGTTTCCCAGAAAGAACAGGAAACCAATAGAACAATTCTTTTAGGGTGGGGGTAGCCAAGGCTGTATTTCATCTTAACTGCTCAAGAAGCAATGCTAGATAGGCGTCTTGTCTTTAACAAATAATTCTTTCCTATTTGCCACCATAATCCACTCCAGGGATCACTGTTTCCTATACAAGCTGAAATCCTTAAGTCCTGAAAACCCATCAAAGTCTCACAGCACCAAGCACTGCAGTATTCACATAGCAAAAGGATTGTCAGGATTCCCAGAACGCTCCAATCAAAGCACAATCTAATATTTTAAAACTTCAAACCAACTTTTCTAACAAGTACAGGCACATCTTATGGTCAAGCATTGTTTTATCGTTTTGTTATTCTAACTAAAGTCACCAAACAATGGCACGAGCAGAGGTGCATTGGATGCTGCTACCTCTCGCTACCTGAAACGTTCCCCACAGGACGCTGACCTTGTGAGATGCTGACAATGTGTGGGAAGAATAAATCAGTGAAAGCACTACATTTACTCAGAAAAAAAACTTAAGATCTTACTTTTTTGATCAATAAGCTTCTCAAACAGAAAATATACCCCTTGATGCAAAGATAGTCAGATTTTTGAGAAGTGCAGACGAAGGGGTTGAGAACAACCAATGCAGCAACTGTGCAGCCCTTCTGTTCCTGTTGCTTGCTACTTTCTCTCAGTGTCCATCCAGTTCAAACCCTCAGCATCTGCCAAACAGTGACTTTCACTGGGGAAGTGTGCACAAACATTCGTTACAGAGGTGGGACATCAGTATACTATCAACACAGCACTGTTGGTAAATTCTCAGTCTTGTTGGTTCAACAGACATGGAACTAAACGTGGTTCAACAGCATCTGCTTCTCCCTTAGCAACTGCTCTGGGTTTTGAGTATTAAAGCTTCATTTTGATGAGTCCTTGCTCACCCTACAGTCCCTGGGGCATGTTAGCACAGTCACAGCAGCCTTTCTGAACCAGATTTCACCTCTTAAAGCCATCTTTCAGCAGATTATATTCAGATGTGTTCAGACATTGTAGCATGAAAAAAAAAACCTTTAGCCTCTTTTTTTTTTTTTTTTAACCAAACCTATTCATAAGCCAGCTCTTCCCCAGCCCCCAGCAATTTTCAGAGCCACTTTATTTCAGACTGTTCAGGTTTCAAATTTTATCATTTATTATATGTGAGAGAATTTTCAGATACGACAGTAACAAGTTTTTAGCTTTTCTACCCTATTAGACTGCCCAACTCTGTTTTTTTCATATATATTTTTTTTCCAATACACATTTTTCACATCTGTTGATCCATTCCTGCTTAGGCACACATTCAGTTTTTATATCAGACATTGACAGAACAGCAGTCATGCTAAAGTTGTTCTTGTGTTCTTACTTTATTTATCATTTGGAATTAATTTATCACAGAACTATCCCTATTTAAATGTGTACAAAATATTCTGAGAAGTATTTGGGAACTTCAGCTGCAGCAATACAGTGGGAAAAATTAAGGCTTGCAAAGCATCTTCTAGATATTTTCAAAATACCTTTTAAAAAAATCTTTTATCCACAAGATACAAACAGAGCATTCCTACAGCATCGACAATGTCATGTTACCTGATGTTAAAAATTGCCACGTCCTTTCCAGTGTTGCCTTCTGTCCTGCTAACATGTTCTTTGGGTTCAGGAAAAAAAAAAAATAAATTTGTTTGATTGAGCCTGGGAAGCTCAGTGAGCTTATCTGACAAGAAACAGTACAATGCCTGTATGATCAAGTAGCACTGACAGCATTCAAGTGTTTTGGTATTAAGTGCTTTCTTCTTCTATTTCCACTCATAAACTGCCTCATGCTATTTTTAGTTTCCTATTCTGAAAAGGAAACAACACTTGTTACCTTACAACATGAATTTCAAGTCTGTGGCCCTTTTGGAATGGAGTGCTGGTTAACCTGAAGAGTTTGCAGTCTAAGTTTCAACAGCTCAAAAGGACCTGTTACATGAGTTTGGATCTGTCACAGGACAGAGAGCAAAGATGAGAAGGGGTTCTTGCCATCTCCAATCCTCTCTACTTGGATTTCCTTCTAAGCTACTTTCAGTACCCTAGAATCGGGATTCAGGTCCCAGAGATAGCAAGGACTCTGTCAACTTTCCAACGTCTTCCTTCACTGGTTTGGAAGCAGGACATGACCAACTGCTGCAGCAGACCAGGGAAGATCATTGCATAATATACTCACCCTCCTTTGTTTCTGTAGTTTCAAATTGCATTGCTTCCAAGTAACCTACAAATGAAGTATTAACCCTCACTCCACCACCACCACCCTGCATCCCCCGAGACATCAGCGGGACTAAATACATTGAACACTGAAAACAAGTATCAATAAGTTAAAAAAAGCTCCCCTTAAGAAAAACTGTTCTCAAAAAAAGTTTTCAATTCAGGAAGGACTGTGTATTACTGCTGCAGAAGAGCTACTAAAGCAAGCAGAGACTACAGGTTTCCTTTCTTCTACAGGAGGTATTCTGTAGTAGCGATTCATTAACCATGAGGAACAGGGCAGCCAGCAAGCAGGAAAAGAGGGACATGAGCTCCTTAGTGACAGCCACGTCAGGTTGTGCTGTTTGCCTGAGTGCACAAATTAGTGGGAAATAGAAACTATCAAACTATTCTTTCAGGCTACATTTCAACATCCTGGTATTGGCTATAATCAAAGCTCTACACTGCCCAATGGAACCAATGCTCAGCTACTCCCTGCAGTGAGACATTTTGGGGCTGTACAACCTGCCAACCAATTGACCTTTTTGGCCCAGCTTAGTAAACTTGGCGGCCTCAAAGAGCAATCAAAATATATCACCCTGAAATAAATTTCTTTTGAAGTAATTTGAACAATTTAGATTTTTAAACATTTTTTTTCTAAGCCAAAATATTTTAATTTATCTTGGACACAATAATGCCTCAGAACGGAGACAGTTTCATAGATTCTCACTTTCCAAGCCAGCTCAAGATGAGAAACATTGCGGATTTCCCATTTCTCAAAGCTGTTTCTCTGTCTCACTCTGCTCTACACACAGCAGCTGATGACAGCTCTGAGAACACAGGAAGGGAAAGAATACACATTATTATTTCATAGAGAAAGCCCAAGTTCAGTAGATGGCTACAGCGCTGAAATGGCACAGGTTGGCCCTAAAGTAAAAATGCCAGTGTTGATCAGAATCCACCCCAGAAAATAGCATGAGCAATATGCCCAGTTAAAAGGGAGATGATTTGTCTTTGTGCTTGTGCAACAACTAGAGCCCAAGATCTTAGTCTTCACCTGCTACTCCCTGACACAACAGCAGTTATCAGAACTTCTTTCAGTGAAGACAAGTCAGGAAAAAGTCCCAGAATTTGATGTGAAAATTAACAAAATCAAGTAACCAAATGCTTCATAAAGGAACATATTTTAATCAATCTTTAGGTAGGGTAGTATCGTGCCCAAAAGCCCATTCAAAATTAGTTGTATTATCTTCTTTAAGGCAAGGAAATACCAAACCAAACCAACCCCCCCCCCCCCCCAAAACAAAACAAAACAAAAACAAACAAACAAAAAAACCCACAGTATTTCACAGAGGAAAACTAACCTAGGATATCATCTTAGAAAGGTTTGGAATTAGGCAATTACTGAAAGGAGATGCTAGCAGCTCCCTTAAAAGCTGGTTAACTTAGCCCATACAGTCCATTACCAACACCTTCAGTTCTTCCTACCTCTCTTATTCCCTCACTCTACCCATTCGTCCCACTTGTTTGCTTTCAGCTTCTGAAGATTCCTGATCTCCATTTATCCTCAAGCAGGCCTTCCATTCCTCTTACTTTCTTTAAACTTTTCTGACAGCACCCAATATCTTCTCTGAACCTCATTTGAGTTCCAAACACATTCTGAGACCTCCTAACTTTCTGTAAAAATTTTCACACGCCTTGGAAGCTACAGCAGAAATTGAAAAGCTGTAGGCAGACACAAGTTAAACACCTAGAGCAATTAAAAGTGGCAGCATAAAAGGGCTAAGGGGTACTTTTTGATGTGGTAGTAAGCACGAATGCTTGTCCATAATGTGTCAATATTGTCAGAGAAAAACATAAATCAAGGCAACACTCCATTACTTAACTGTCTCAAGAGACCAGTCAATGCAGTTCATCTGGACATTAGATTTCCAAATCTTGGAATTCTATGCAAATCCACTGCAAACCACATTAAGAAACCACCCCAGATCTTTAGCACTAGTTACACTCATCTCTGAGTACCACAGATCTGAAATGATTTAGTAGAGCGTCCTCGTCTCAGTTGGCCTACCTGGTCATGTAGAACTTGTGAACTAGTGCCTAAATACATTAAAGCTGCATCCATAAACAACTATTAATAGAGATACATAACTGCTGCATTCATGTTTTTGGACTTTGGATTGTTAGACATTATTTCAGCAAGTCATAAAACTTCGTATGTCTCTCAGGTATTTATAGCAACAGCACAACCATGAGCAGCTAAAAGTTGTTTTAGAAAGGTATTTATACTCACATACTACAATAAAAAGGTCTCATACTAATCTCTGTCAAGATTTACCCTGAGGAAGGGAGTTCCATGTTGCAAGCACTTTTAAAGTTGACTTACATGCTGTAGCAAATGCCTGGCTGGTATTACCTATGCAACCATAGAGGTACTTGGTAAAGACATAGGTGTTCTCTTGCACTAATCTTGGGAGAATGAGAAATAGAGAAATAGTTTTCTTGTTGGCAGCAAAAGAAAACGCTTTTCCCTAAACAGATACTTCAGACATACAAACCACGCAATTTAGATCTCAAAGGCAAGATTCCTGAAAACCCAAGCCATGCAGTAGTAACGCTAGGTTACTCAAGGAAGATCCTTGAGATCAAGCATAGAAAACCAAGCTATCTGTACCTCCTTGCACACTTGGTCCGTGTGATCTAGATAACCTCTGTAAATAATAAAAATGCCTCTTCCAGGAACAGAGGTACTTTGGCAAGAATGAGTAGCTTATGTTAGTCAGTTTCAAGAACTAATAGTATTCTCTGGTGTCTTGGAAACAAACTTTCATAAATTCATATTCACCTTGAGACATTTACTTTTTCAATTTCTTCCACCTCAAGCCTTTGTTTTAGATACACAAGCTAATTCAGTCTTTTCAAACTTTGAAAGAAATCACAAATATTCTAGTCTATGCCACAGATCAGTAGGTAATACTAAGGAAACAGGCTTCAGGTGACATTCACTACTCATGCAATTAAACACAGTTGTTACTTCTGGCTAAGAAAAGTCACTGACAGGGCACAATTCTTCCCACCCTTTCACACAAGGATCAGTCTTGTTACAAGCATTTATAAATAACTCTGATATTAATCCTTACTGTAGTCTACAGCATTTGCCTGAGACATTAGGCTGTCACACATATATTGTAATACCTATGTCAGAAATACTTTTATTTTTTTTAGAACTGTACTCCTTAGATAATAAACATCTGTGCTTAGCAAGGTATCAAGTTCTACAGATAAAGTCCAGGCCAACTGCAGCTTAGACAGAAAAGCTCCATTCAAGATTTGTCTTGCTGTAGTTTCATTGAATTTAAGGACAGTAACTTCTGACAATTTCTTTTAAAAGGTATTTTGTAAATAATAGTAGTAGTAGCCAAATTTTTTTTTTTTAAAAGATACAAAGGTGTCAGCTTATCCCCACCCAAGTTTTCAGTAGTTAATAGTTTTAGTCTTGCAAGTGACTTATGAGTTGGTATAACATGGCTTTGTTGGTGAGACCAAAGTCTCACACCACCCCTACTACAGAATACACTACATTAAGACAGACTACTTAAGTTTGACACTTCAGTAGTCAAACATAACATTCCCTTTGGTAAACATCTTGTATCAATTACCAGGCCAGGACCACAGCTGTCTAGTTCAACAAAGCAGGGAAAGCTCTGCTCTGGAGAAAACAAGCTCTAATGCATTATCTATGCCAGAGCATATCTGCTTCCTTATCAAGCCTAGTGGAGTTGTTTTTTGGTTTTGTTTTTTTTTTGCATCTTTGTAAAATCTGAAATGGGAATCCAAAAATCTGCAACTCTTCTTATAATGAAATTTCAATCTTGAGCAGTCTCACTGATTTCACTCCTCATATCAGTATTTTGTTATTTACAAGACTGACTTCTCTAGTGTATGGATTTGAAGGTACTATTTGTTGAATCAAGCTGACCCAATTTTAATTTGGGTGAAGCTCACTTAAGTGAGATATAATATCAGGATGTTGGCTTAACAAAGTGTTGCAATATACACATATACTCATGAATTTTAGATTCACAGCAAGGCTCTGTACAGTCAAGTAACTTTGTCTTCACTAACAAAAACAGAGCACCTTTGCCCATCACGCATACAACAACATCAGAAGAGCACACCAGTGTCAGCTTTAGAGAAAGTACACCGCAGTTTTGGCAGAAAGAAAAGAAATAAAGAGCATTGGGACCAGTCTGTAGCAAAGCCATCTATTATTTCAGAGAAAATAAGTCAGATGAAGACAGCACACTTCTTACATGTCAGACTGATTAGTTACTACTGCTCCTGTTGTGCATTGTAATACACCCACACCATTAAATGCATTTATATGCAATACTAATTCTACCCTTCAGAAAAAGGAAGGCCAAGGAATATTCTATTTTGTCATAGACATCACCTTTACTGTTTTTCCAAGCATGACAACTTAAGTAAAAAAAAAAAAAGTCAGACCACAAAACATTTTGAAGTTTCAACTACCACCATTTGTTTTCCTTCTGTGATAGTAATTTATACACTTTATTTCTGAACACCCTCCTCCCAAACCTTAAGTGGACTTCAAAAAGCTTTACAAGAGAAAGAGCAAGTCAAGATTAAGTTCAGTTTTGTCTATTATTCCCAAAGTTACAATTGCATCTGGCAGTTCCATATCTTCCACATAATCACTCAAAAATCAGAAGCAGTTCTCATTAATGCCAATTCATTTGTTCACTCAAGCCCTGCAATATAGGAAAAAAATTACGCTCATAAGTAGTTTATAATGCTGTCTTGGGACACAAATGTCTTAGTACAGCTTAAGAGCTTCCCATGCATCTGGTTTAGCGGCTACCAGACAGACAAGGGCTAAATTTGCTTCAACTTTCTGGGGGATATCTGAGAGGCTGAAGTAAATGCAGAGGCAAGATAAATGCATGCTCCAACTGTCTTAGCTGGGAGTCAAACGCCTCAGTGTTAAACAGCAGTCTAAAGAAGCATTCCCTTCCTACTAAGGGGGTACTCTAAATACTGCTGCTTGACAGAAAAAGCTTAAAAAAATGCTGTAGCTGTGAGTTTACCAAAAAAAAGCTGTTTTCAATTTTCAGGAAGGGGGAATAGAATGAGCAATTCAACAGTACACATGAAAAGCTTGCATCTTTTCACTGACTTATTCACTTCACAATCACTGACAAGACTGATGTACATATTTCTGCACCTGCACTTGTAAAAGCAGATAAAATATTTAATATGTAATTTACAATGTATTTTACCAGCTTGGCATACAAGATGAACAGAATATATCAAAGTAGTTGACGGTTATAGGCTTGTGGAGACCCTGCAAAAATATTACTTCAGATATCTGCTAATTTAAAAAAAATCAATTTGCATTTTAGAAGTGATACAATTCAATCTACCACAAAATACAAAGAGCTGCAAAAATGTATACCATTCCAACAACAACGTATATAAGTTATTAAATAATGATCTGATTTAAAAGAATATAAATGAAGCCTTTAAGTAGGTCTTTTCTACATGCATATTATTCCTCATTAAAGAAAAGTATGTAAAAAGGCCATTGGTAATTGCTTTGTTAACCACTGTAGAAAATGCCAATTCTCTGGTCACAGACGCCACTAGTTTAGCACTTAAGGTCTCTGCAGTGTTATGTGTGATTATTTTTAAATACTGTTAATTCTATTACTCCACTGGTAAAGAATGTGTGACTTTGAATATGGCAGTCTTCATATTGAGAGGGCAGTGATGCACAGTTTTGTTACTATCCAGAAGAACAGCACCCGCCGCTGCTCTGTACTTGGGGTTCATCGTCAATGATCTGTACACCTCGCCTTGCTGTTCCTGACTGACTGGAACCATTGCCTCTTGCTCTTTCATCCACTTGAGCAGTTTCTATCATTCCTGTAAATGAAGTGTAGTAGATGAAATGCATTAGTACTCCCTTGCATTTTTACACAAAGCTCTAAGATCTTAATCTATGAATTATGCACACAAAGACCAGTTCTCTTACTAATTATGCAGAAGTAAGCGCTCTGGTATCTCATGGCATAGTTTTAAGAAAATACTTAAGTGTTCTTCCTAAAGCAGCAAATACTCAGAAGCTCCCGTTGACTAAAGGAAGACCTTAGATGCTCAGATGTTCTGGAGTTGGTGACTTCAAAAGCTAGATTTACCCACCCATTGTAAGAATATTTATTAAACAAGAAACGCAACACACATACACGTGCACATCACTCCTCAAAAAAACAAACAAACAAAAAACATAGAAATGTTTTGCTTAAATTCTTATTGCTTAAGGACAACACAAATGGGGTAACTTCCTTGTGCTGTATTTATACTGCATATATGTGCATACTGCATATACTCCCACATTCTTTATCATTTGCTTCAGCTGCTGCGTAAGATTTGTGTAATAATGGCTTCGAATTCATGAACTGTAATTCAGGAATCTTGTCAAGTGATGTCAAAGATGTTGCAACAGGGTATAAAGTAGACAACAGTGAGAGCAGAATGTGGAGTAAAATTGAACTCCAACCCAGGACTCCAACAGAGTGGCAGAAAGACGTTCTTAAAGTACAGTATGAATTTGCATCTATACATCAGGCTTCCATAGTTGTTATAACACACAAGTAGCTTGAAGTAGACTCAAGTGAAGCCAGTTCTTCTCAATAGTTTAAAAGTTAAGGATTTTCTATAGGGTTTGAAGCATTCCTGAAACCTTTTCATGGAAGAGCTCTATAAACAAACTAGACAATACCTACTTTTACAAAGGTCAAGAAACAGTTCTTCAATTCCTTTGTTCTGTTTAGCTGAAGTATGATAATGTTTTGCTCCAACAGATTCAGCGTACCTGTAGGAAGGCAGATAAAGAAGAGCTTCATTGCACTGAAGAATGCAGTTTTCCTAAGCCACTTCACATGAAGTGGACAGAACTCAATTCAAAATAAAAACTCTTAATCCACACATGCTGACTTAAAGAGAATTGCGGTTACAATAGAGTGATTCATAAAAAAAGATTAATTGAAAATTTCCAGTTTAGAAATATATTTAAACTACAAATGTTGATTTTCAGTGATGTACAACTCACAAGTTACACTTTAGCCAGTGACATCCCAAGACATCCCAAGGCTCAAATACGAACAGAACACTTAGCAGCCAGCGAGCCATGGCTGGTTTACGCTGCCAGCTGTTAAGAGCATCACAAGTTTATTACTCCAGCATAATTCTGCAATGACTGTTTCTAGTAATAATTGGTGTGACTTACGTTTCTGCTTCTTGCACTGAAACATGCCTCTCTTTTTCCAAGTCTATTTTGTTACCTGTTGGAAACAATTAATGCAATCATTTTATCCCATCATCTTCTTACAAGCTGTCCTAATAAAAATTGGCTCTGAAACAGGTCTCTATCTAGACTGTGCCAAATGATTAGAAAGTTCCTTTCACTCAAACATACACAGGCAATGAACTTCTATCAAGAGACCAGGGATAGCTGAATAACTCAGTAAATTAAAAAAGAAAAGCAGTGTGTTTTTTTTTTTGTTTTTTTTTTTTTTTAATCAGACAAACTATCTGTGCCACAGAAGGTAGCTTTCGTGGAATATCCATACATCTAACCTCCTGAAGGTGTTTTAATTACTAGATCTGATTTTAAAACAATATTTACATACATTTGTAAAAAATGCATTGAAATATCCAAGTTTTAAGAATTATTCTCCCTTGCAAGCAGGTGATTCTAAAAACAAAGAAGTATCCATCTGTGCCACTAGAAACAGTGAATAAACAAAAAAAAAGGAGTCTGAGTCCTTGCAAGAAATGTATGTAGCACATCTGAGGTTTATGTTCCTTTGTTCAACTACGCAGTCTGCATCTATCTGTACTATGCACTTTCGCCATTAACATTTTTTCCAAACTCTCCTTTTCCTCAGTTGTGATCTATTGAAACTTCTAGCTCAAACTGTGTTTTTAATTTTCAGATTCACATAAGCTTTACCCCTTCACATGCACAAACTGTCAAAGCATTTGGAAGATGTTATTAACCAAAAGAAACTTTTCTGATTCAGTCACTAGAATTAGATGTTAAAAGAACTTACCTACTATACATAAACAGATTTCGTTTCCCAACATTTTTCTTAATTCCTTAACCCAGTTTTTTACCTGCATAAAGAATAGAGATAAATTTATTTTCTCTTGATATCCTACTAGTGGTTTGGGCACTGCAGAACTGACCCATTTCCATCATTAACTGTTCACCCTAATCTTGAAACAGACATGTTTAGAGCAACAGATTGACCAAATATTCTTTATATTGCTGAAGAGCCAGGTGCAGATGATTTTAGTTCACAGCTGAAATTTAGAGCAAAGCAACTTCTACAGAATGGTTCAGTTACTCCAGAAATTGAACTTGCATTCACATTAGTCCCATTCCAAAGAACAAGTTCACTACACTGACCGCTTTAGGGCAGGCATGAGATCTTCAGCCACGGGACCATACTAACACATCACAAGTGGTTCCTTAAAGGTAGAAGTACCTGAACCAAACCTGAACCAAGTTTATCAGATTAGATTATAACAGATGCTTTTCCCTAAAGGAACAGATGAATGTTGAGTCAGCTGGCACTAAGGGGTGTTATTAATTTTGCTGTCATGCTTTGAAGTTGGATGGTCACTGCATTGACTTGGAGATGCTATTTTAAGGGAGTTTAAGCTGTAAAGAGAGGCGACCACTCCAAAGACCTAAAAATAGTTAGGATACATGATATATAGGTAGTTATGCAGTAACTTCTGCAAATTAACCTTTCCTCTTACTTCTGAGAGGTAACTTAAATGTCCTAATTTAACAGCCTTTTCACTAAGCATGGCTCAGCAGAAAAAGGCCCAAGTTGAACTGGTACTCACAAGTCACAGCTCCACAGACAGGGGCCCGATGCTGTCAGCACTAAGTGCTTCACTGGCCCTACATCGGACTGTTTAAGTTGCTTATTCTGCTGTGGAACCATATCCTGATACTACTTGTATCACTGCTAGCCCAAGCCTAGCCAATACAACGATAACTTCTCACTCCCCTCCACAGAACTCCTACTACTTTTACTACAATCTAATCAGGTCCAGACTCACCTAAGAACATGTCAATAGTTTTCAGCTGGAACAACAACACAGTAGTACCAGTCTGACGTAGGACCGGACAAAAAGTCATCTACCCTGACCTGATCAATTGATTCTGCGGTAAAATAGTTGATCATCAAATTTCATATTAAACAAAGCCTTGGAAGTCTAAATACCTATTCTTACTGAGAATGTAACATTTCCACTGTCATGTATTGTGATTTCAGAGTTCAGATTTGTCAAAGGTCACATCACTTAGTATCTTTTAGCAATTTGATTTATACAGTAGAAATCAGTACTGTATATTATTGCAACAGTGCCACTTTTTTTATAGCCTGCCACAGTTAACTCATACGTTAATTCTCTAGTGTTCTTTGAATAACTGTACTAGACCTTTATTACAGGTAGACTTCAGAAAATACTAAGGTACATGTACACTTTCATTACACGGCCTGAATTTGCAGATGTAGCAGAAGATGAACACGTGGCAAAGTCAGGTATCAATCCTATAATTGAGGCAAATTAAGCATAGATGCTATTGCTGAAACAGAAGATTCCCATGTATGCACTCATATCACAAATTCCCTCTCAGTTTACATCTTACATTGAGGTAAAAGTCTCTCCAGTACCTTCTGAAAAGAATCTTCATCTGTTATATCATATACTAGAATAGCGCCATTAGAATCTCTGTAGTAGATCGGCCCCAATGCATGGAATCGTTCTTGACCAGCTGTATCCTGCATTTAAAATATTCCTGTTAGCATAGAAGACTAAATAAACAATACTTCAAGAGATTCCAAGTACTTCTAAATTTTACTTTATTACAAAGTCCCTAACGTTTCAGTTCTATCAAGCAAGTACTTTTTCAGGAAAACAATTTGTTTAATCAAGAGGGGAGAGGGGACGCGCAGTGGAGAGGACAGTGTAGGAAAGCAAACATACCCATATTGCAAGGTTTACTCTTTTCCCACCAATATTTAGCTTCTTTGTAAGAAAAGATGCCTGGAAAACAAAACAGAGTTCAATTTTTTACACACAAGTGTCTCATTTGACTTCAGATTTATTTACTAATGAAAACATCTGAATCAACAGAAGACAGATTCCTCAGTCCAAATGCTCCTGGAAGAAATACCCAGAAGGCTGGGTCAATACTAAGCCAGTTAGTCATTTCACTACAGTTTGCCAGAAGTCTATTCGAAATAAATTTGCCTTAAGCCAGTCATTTCCTGCATCTTTTTGCTGTTGTTTTCTGAATGACTTAGGAAGGATACGAGGGTTGTGTGTGAGGAGTTCAAATTCAGAACGCTCACTTTTAAGTCTAATCTGAACTTAACATTTCATGACAGTACACAAAGGAACCAGCCTACATGCCTGCATTTACAGGTTGCAAGAATTCACAAAATAGTTCACTACTAGCAAACTACCACAACAAAATAAAGGGGTTTGAGTTTATAGCCAAGGTTAACTTCTGTCTTTTTCCTAAATTATACTCAGTTTTCCTTTTACCTCAGTGTGCAGTCAGCTATCAAGCACTCGGCGGTATCTTAAGATACATTCATCACAGATTATTTTAGGCTGGCCTGCAGCATCTCAACACTAGGCCTCTGCATGAGAGCAGTGACCAGGCACCGAGCTGACTAAAAATCACGTGGATGTGGGAAGGGAAAGTGTCATCAGCCAGGTCAGCTGCTTGAACCAGCCTGCTGCTTAACTGCATAAGCAACCAGTACCCGCGCAGAAGACCACAGGAGTTCAATTTACACCAGCCTAAACTGCTGTGAAAATAACTTTCTGGAGTGCTGCCTGTGTTACACTAACCCAAGTCAGCTCCTAGAGCAGCTCCTGTCCTGCTGCTTCTCTGGGATCGGTAGGACTGAAGGGGAGATGATTCAGGAATATTTTCTGGAAAATATTTTCTTCTTTTCTGAGAGAAGTTCACTGCGAAGCTTTCCACAAAGCCTGATAAACGGAGCAGATCCAGAGAGAAGACAGCCCGCAGGGAAGAGAAACACCCAGAAACCTTCCCACCAGCAGGTAGAACAGACTGATCCCTGTGACCACTGGCTGCAGCATACCTCGCGATTCCTGCTGCCCTTCTGGTCTACAGTAAGGTGGCGTACGTCAACTTCAGGAAAAACTCCAGGCAGCGTGTTTGAAGTACGCCAGGCAACTTGTAACAAACAGCTTAACAGCAGCACAGCAAGTCTTACACATCCGGCAAGCTTCAGCGGATTTTCAGGCAAATCCAGAGTACTGCACAAGTTATTTTACAGCTTTCACCCAGCCGTCCCTAAAGATTGTATGATCAGTGCCTCGTCTTCATCTCAGTTTGTTCTACAGCATCACAGCTTAAAAGTCATAAGCTTAGAAGAGAGTTCAGAAGTTTCAATGCACCGGCACTTGGACCACATTAAGAGAAGCTACGGGTTAGGCACACTGAACCAAGCTTGCTTATTTATCTGCTGTACTCAGCACTTGACACAGTATTGTAAATCTCAGAGGAAAAGCTCTTGAGGGCACTGTTGGCTTTTGTCACTATAATGAAAAGTCAGCTCTACTCAGTTGATACAAGTTTCACAGAAACAGTTGAGAAACACGTTTCTGGGCCTCTGGACCAAAATGAAGAAAACTCTCACTGAAGCAGGAGTTATATTTAACACAGAAGACACTATTCACAAGGTTACGTCATCGGGGCCTCAGACATTGGCCCAGTAAGGGTAATTGTGCTATTAATTGTCTGACATATCTAATATTAAAGTGGGTTTCTCACCATAGATAAACCTGTTTTTTCTGTGTTTTTGGTTTTATAATAACCTCTCCTCCAGGTCACTCCAGCTTTTGATACAAATCCTGCCTTTTAACAGTGGGATACCTCCTCTCCTGTACACCCAAGTATTAGAAGGCCAGTACACTCGGATCAGCCTTTTAGCATCTTCTATAAGTGACAGGAGGCAGAGGCAAGGACATTTAGGATTGGCTGTTGCACTTGTTCTCTGTATTAAAACTTGATGAATTTGTACTTTTTAAGATTTAGTTCAATAAGATCTTATCTCTTTGGCTAGGGATCTATCCTAGATCAGATATCCTGATTACAAGCAAGTTTGTATAAAAGGCTTGCTTGATAACAACACCGGAACCTGGTATTAGAAGTGGCTGAGGTTAATAATGAGCAGAAAGCTTCGTAAGCATACTGTGAGAAGCTGTCAATACTATAATACGCATTAAATGCTTAATTCCCCCGTGTGTTCATATACTTGAAGAATACTGTTAGCAGGCCCAGTTCTTGAATTAATTGGTACGGGTAAGTCTGGCATAATTAGCACCAGTTAAGTGCATGTTAAAGCCACAGTGGTGCGCACTCTAAGACTAAACAACGAATATCCAACTCTATAAATAAAACTCCCCCCACACAAGTTCCAGTTGTCTCATGAAGAGTGAGGTTATTTCTCTTCATTAATTCTGAACTTAGAGAGCAAAAAGCTCATCAAGTGACGGGCAGGACATGGCACCGTTTAGAAATCTGGGGGGTCCCACACGTAAAGAGCCTTAACTATCAGTTTAAGGCAGCAAGCTCCGCATCCAACCTAGTTTAGAAAGAAAATATGTTGCTGCCAAGAGCATCATAGCCTTTTAAAGCAATGCAGGCCAGACAGCATTAGATAATCACACAAAGAAGAGGACTTGACATTTGTTCAACTCTCTTGAGACTCCACTAAATTGAGTATGAGAGTTAAGTGTCAGTCACGTCTTGCTTTACAATCAGTAATTCCTTTCCATATTCTTTTCATTACTATGGCAATTCGCTTTTGTTAGGACTTTCAAAAACACAAGTGTACAGGTTCTCGGTTAACTCAAAGATAAGTAATCTCAAACAGCTCTTTGAAGTATGCTCCTGATTTGGGTATTTTGACTCCAGTGTCTTATGACTGGTCTGAAGAATACTTATGCACTGAGAAGAAAAGGATAATGCAATTACAAGAGCTAAAATACCATTTTCTTCACGTGTCTGCAGAAAATCTTTTCCCTTTCCTTTCATTCTTTTTTTAAGAGCTCAGTTCCACACGTGCCTCAGGCCCTGTTGAGAGGGGATAAAAGGGCCTGAAGACAACGACCCAGCTGGAAAAGATTCTCTTGAAAAAAATAGGAGGTGTGCATCACCCAGCCCTCGACTGCATTATCACCAGGCACATAAACATCACACACAGCATAGAACCACCTTGTATTGCTTTTTTCCAAGCTGTCAACATCCAAGACAACTCTGCCAGGTCAGGCAGGCCCCCCAAAGCACTGCAGATCGCTCGATGTGATTAGCATCACCACTTGAGTGGCTCTCTCAGGTTGGGTATTTGGCAGCCCTCCAAATGTTTGAGAGATTAGTACACAAAAGTTATATTTATCCTGAGCAATTAACAGACAGCATCCACCCAATTTTTAAAAGGGCAGTTTGACAGTAGGTGTTTGTTGTTATTATTAGAATATTTCCAATGTATTTCATTTGGCCTCAGTTCACAGCTGTGGAGCTTCACTATATGAGAGCACTGACCTCAATGTTTTGATCAGTGGGAACCAACTCAGACCTGGTGGGACAGTTAGACAGCAGGTTACATGTTATCATTATTTCTTGTAAAAAAATAATAATAATAACAACAGCCTTTCCTGCTTCAGATTTTTTCATATTATTCTGGGTACATTTTCCTTCAGCAAACCAGTAGCTACTTTAATTTCAGTTTGCAGGTCATTGGTGTGTAAGTGCATGACTTCAAGCTAACAAGATTTCAGCAACATGTCCCAGCAGCCTCCTAATCTCGACATAAGGAAGTCCCAGGTCACCATTTCCCTCTTGCTAGCGTTTAGGGAAGGGAGGGGGGGGGAAACCACTCCCTTTCACTAAAAACATCCTTACCAGAAAAAAAGAAAGTCACCTTTGTGTGTGTGCACACACAAACCTCACAACAGAGTAACGCCGGTGTTAGAATGCAGATAGGAGAGGACAGATGTACATTTAGATGAAAGGTTCGCACTGCCCAACGTGGCTTCCTGTGCTCTCCCATCACTGGGGTGACGCAGCAGGAAGCACCAGGCAACCTCTCCAAAGCACTTTCCAGATGTCTCACCGTTTTTGTGGTGCAAAAAGGTTGGCACGAGGTACAACAGCACTTCCACACCCCTCACAACTCCCACAGCAGCCCCCGCTAAATCAGATTACTGTGGATTGAGGCCCTCATCCCACTGACCAGCAAGATTTATAGGCGGCTCATCACCGTGGCTCCTTTGCTGCATCAGGAGCCAAGTATTTTTTAAATTTTGGCTTCACTGGAACAAAACTCATTTGCTGCAATACTTTGAACTGATGCCATGAAACGGAGCCACTTTACCAGATTAAGCCCTTAATCGAAAAAAAAAGGAGCTCTTAGAAAAAAAATGTCACTTGGTTGTTTAATCAGCTTCTCCATATCTTGTTTTCAAAGGGATGTTTTGATTTGGTAGTGAAAGGAGTTACTACACCTTCCTTCTACAACTCTGAGATGCAGGAAAACAAAACCAAGGCAGATTATACTTGACAAGCACATGTTATATACAGTCTGATTAAACGACAGCTGACACTGCATTTTCCAATCAATAAGATGCATGTGGCTAAGGAGGTTCGGAACAGAGAAGCAGGGAACAGAAGGGTGACCTGAGATGTACCATGCAGTTAAAATATGCAGTTAGCAAAGAGAAACCTAGTCAGAGCAGAGGGACAACATTTCAGTATCACACGTGAGCATGCGTTCCTGTTCCTTTACAAACATTCTCCTGCCACATAAACAGGGAAAGACAAAAGCTCTCAGGCTGTAGCTTCTGGAGAGGACATTTTAGGGTCAACATTTTGGGCCTGCTTAGAGTTCCCTATCACGTCATCTCTGCCCCAATTCATGTTTTGCTTCTAATTTCAGGCTTTCTGCCACAGCAGAGCTACATCCCATAACAAACTACTCCCCTACTACCTTGAATTCAGCTACACACAATCACTTGCAGTGCACTTTAAACACGACTGTTTGCTCAACACCACACTTTGGGCAGTGTAACAGCACAGAGTACAACTGCACCCCTGCCACCTACGAGCCACTGACCGCTCCTGTAGCACAGCAAATGTTAGGCACCTCCATGGCAATCAGATCCACAATTAGCCTGGTATAAACACCTCGTCATGCCGAGTAACCCTAACAATAGATGCACCCAACAGCTGAGCACGAACTTGAAAATGTTTTTAGCTATTTATAACAAAAATAGAGCGACAATATCTGTTGGTGAAACGTTCACTGTGTTGTTTCCAGTGCCTCTCTCATGCTTCCTTTGTTTTAAGGGAAAGTTTCACCCTTAAATACTTCTGAGACACCCAACCCACAAGAATTTTCCCCTAGATGTGCATGAATAGCACACAACTACGCAGAGGCTCTCTCCTGGCACCACCTACTATTTATTCTGCGTTGCACAGGAGAAATTCAAAACCCACCACTGGCCCACGTGGTGGCAGGGTTTGTTTGTTTCTTTATTTGCAAGAAAAGCGCATTAAGTGTAGCGAATGATAGATACAGTGCTACACTTCTATGTATGCGTATAACTGGCAAAAAAAGATGCTGTGTTGCTGGCGTAACAGCAAATGGAGAGGATAAGGGCTCAGAGAGCCCAAAAGACTCTTTGTGGGTTATACAAACCATGACATGAAGTTTAAAAACACATTTTCCGTGTCCGTGTATAAAATAAAACGTGTGGATGTTGCAAGGTGGCACACACACCACTCAGTATGAGCGGGTGATGGAAAACACCTCTTTGGAGCAGACACCGCCACACGCCTGTACGCGGAGCATCATTTCTCGGTTGTTTATTAAGTTGGCTGACAGAGAGCCAGGCCACAACTCAGGGCGACACGGTGACAGGCAGGTAAGCCTCGGGCACCTCCTCAGCGTGCGATCGGTAAGCTTTAATCCCCGAGGGCCTCCTGTGGGGGCTGCCCCTTCCAGGCGCGGCTCCCTCGGCACCTCCACCGCCGGGCTGCCGGGATCCGAGGCTGCGGCTCGCAGGAACCCCTGAGTCATCAGCCCACCGCCACCGCCTCCAGCCCTACCCCCCCACACACCCCCCCCCCCCAGATCCCCACCAATTCGCCCCAAAAGCCCCAAAAGCCCCGCCCCGCACCTGCAGGGTGGTGATGTGCTTGTCGTTGAACTTGTTCTCGCAGTAGCGCAGCACCAGCGACGTCTTCCCCACGCAGCCCTCGCCCAGCAGCACCACCTTGAAGGAGAAGCTGCGACCCCCGCCCGCTGCCGCCGCCGCCCCCGGGCCGGCCCCGGCCCCCGCCGCCGCCATGGGCGCCCCCAACGCCAACGCCGCCGCCGCCTCACATCCACGGGCCGGGGGGCGGAACGCGGGACGGGCCGGAACGCAGCAGGCGCCGCCGAGGTTCCCGGGGGGAAACCGAGCAGGGGGGGGACACCGAGGGGCACGGACCGGCTCCGCTCCGCACCGCTCCCCCTCCCCGCGGCAGGCGGCCCCGCTGCCCGCTAATGGCGGCTCCTTCCTCCTACGTCACACGCCGCCCGGTCACGCGCCGAGCCGCCGCCAATGGGAGGGGCGAGAGGGGCGGCGGGGAGGGGCCGCGCCCAGCGAGGGAGGGGAGGGGGTAAGGAGGGGCGGGGCCGCCCGCCCGCGGGAGCGCGCGGCTGTGACAGGGCTGCCGCGGGGGGCAGGGAACGGGGCGACACAAAGTCACTGGGGTGGGAGAAGCCCCGCGGGATCGCCTGGTCCAACCACCGTCTACCGCCACTGTCACCACTGAACCCTGTCCCCAAGCACCACGTCCAGCCTCTCCTTGAGCACCCCCAGGGGCGGTGACTCCACCACCTCCCTGGGCAGCCCGTCCCAGTGCCTGACTGCTCTTCTTGAGCAGAAATGTCTCCTCATTCCCACCCTGAGCCTCCCCTGGGGCACCTTGAGGCTATTCCCTCTGCTCCTATCACGAGTTATCTGTGAGAATAGGCCGACCCCCAGCTCCCCACACCTTCCTTTCACGCAGTTGTGGAGAGCAATGAGGTCTCCCCTGAACCTCCTCTTCTCCAGACCAAACAACCCCAGTTCCCTCAGCTGCCCCTCAGTGTTACAAATATGGGTTTTGTTTTGTCCCGCCAAACATCTGTGCCCTCATCCACATAGGCTGTTAGAATCTAAGTGTTTGCTAAAGCAGTCCATGGTAAAGTGCCTCAAAACTGGGAGCACGAAGTGAAAAGTGACAAGAAAAAGCATTCTTCAGAGCCCTGCAGATGTAGGGTGGTTCTCACACACCTAACAGTCCAGAGCTGGGTGACTGCCTTATGAAATTCAATATTGCCCCTTAATTAAAAGCAATCTACACACACCAATACAAACTACTGCATCGCGGATTCTCTCCTGAGAACTTCTTTCATGATCTACACATTGGTTATTTCAGCACGTTACAACAAACATACTATCTTCAGAGAATCACAGAATCACAGAGTGGTTTGGGTGGGAAAGGACCTTAAAGCCCACCCAGCTCCAACCCCCTGCCATGGGCAGGGACACCTCCCACCAGCCCAGGTTGCCCAAAGCCCCATCCAGCCTGGCCTTGAGCACCTCCAGGGATGGGGCATCCACAGCTGCTCTGGGCAGCCTGTGCCAGGGCCTCACCACCCTCTGAGGGAAGAAAATCTTGCTGGAAGTGATAGATCTTCTGCCAGTCATGCCTTCCATGTACAGGCAGTAAAACTGACTGGCACACTAGCTGTTCTTCTTTCAGGCTGAACAGATGAAGCGAGTAATATGGGGTTTGGGTCAGGGTTGCCAGAGACACTGGAAGCTGATGCTTGAGGCACAAGCTGCTCGCAAGGACCTGCAGATTGAGGCTTTCCTGGGTAACTGATGGCAAATGCGTCTGCTGAGGTGCAGGGCTGCGTGTAAGGCTGTCCTGAAAGCTGTTAGCAAAACCTTTCCTGTTCTTGTAGCTTTTGAGTGTTTTCAACAAAGCCAGGTTCTATGTGCATTCTTTGTAAAGACACAGGGTTAAACTGGCTTTTACTTTTCAGTTCTCCTTCAAATAGAAATAATTCATATATCAGTTACATCTTCTTGGTCAAAAGGGTGGTTTTAATGGGTAATTCTTCATCAGTCTTCAGCCAAGTGTGTGAATACCCAACACTGTGATGAAAATACAGGCACTCTTTAGAGTGAGAGAATTTACCAATCTTTAAATTGCCCCTTGAATGGGAACTAAAGCTTTTAAAAGGGCTACAAGAGAGTCACCGTGCTTGAAGTCCATGTGCCCAACTGTGCCTGGCTGTAACTGTGAGCATCATTTTTCTAACACAGATCTAACAAAGCATCATACACCAGCTGAAGCTTAATTCTGGCAGACTGAATTTCTCCAGCAATCCTCTGTGGTAGTGCACAGTCAGGAGTGCATCTTCCCACTTACAAAAAGCTGTTGCGAGTGACTGCTGTGTTCTATCATTCCTGTTTTGCTCTCTCTTGTCTGGAACCTATGATCGTGGATCTTCTTGTATGGGAAGCCCTGTAATATCCAAAACTTCAGCCACCACTACTAAATGAAATTAAAAGGCTAATCTGTCTGAACACAGAAAATTCTGTCTGAGCTACAAGAAGTGTCACATTTCACTGTAATCTGATGTGTATGACATTGAAATCTTCAGGTTTAAATATCTGTGAGAGTTAAAAAATTATTTTATTTTAATAGTGCTGATTTAATTTGGGAAGCATTTATTTTATTTCACCATATTCAAGAAGAAAATGCCTCTTCCATTTAATTTGGTGTGCTTCCCCTTTTTACATAGCTTCCTCAAATTACTTTCACAGACCTTCTGCTTTATTTTTTTTTTTAATATTGATCTTTTGGTAACATTTTTCACAGCTTTTAAATGAACTGGCTTTGCAAGATAATCTATTTTGTAGATATCTTATAGCCCTGTATGTTTTAATCACCACCCCTGAGATTCATCCTGTCAGCTGCTGCAGAGGCCTGGCAGTCAATAGATCTGTTTGAGAACTGAGCTTGTTGCTAACTGGCATTGAGGTGACAACGCTGTCGTGGCAGTTTTGTGGTGACACAGAATCAGACAGAAGGCAGGGCGTTTGCAGTGTGAGCTCCAGGAACACGAGTCCCCTGCACACTGAGGATGTAGCCGCTAGCCCCTTAGCTTGGGGCTCCATTCACCCAACTTCTGGATAAATCCCTGCTCCATCTGTTTGAGGAAGAATGCCTGGGTGGCCTGGTGGCACGTGCTTTTCCCCACAGCTTCAGTGAAACAGCCGTTTCACCCAAGCAGTGACAGGTTCTGACAGAAACGAAAATGAAAGTCAACTGTGTTGCTGGCTACGCCTGCAAGAAAAATGTCATTCAAGATGTATTTTGCACAAAGAAACTACAATACTCTACATCTTATGATCCCAAAACTAATTGCACCATTGTATCCATTGCCACTACCTTTTATTTTGCTTGTTGAGGCTTTACAAAAGCCTTTGCCTCTGAAAAAATCATCTCTGAATATGAAAATCATGTATTTCTTCTGGCTTGCATTATTAGATCTCTTCATAAAATTAGTAGATGTCTTAACTCTGGTGTAAAATAAAGTGCATTTAGTCACTGTGCAAAGGACATTATACGCTTACCAGTCAAACCAATAACATCATGAACTTCCATGACATTGACCATACAAAACTGATATCTGGGTTAATTATCAGTTTTGTGTAAATACAAGGATGGCAGTTATTTTGAAGGTAACATCAATCTTGTATTGGCATTTTTTCCCTTGAGTAATACACAATTTGTCATAGTTGCAGTAAAGTGCTCTGATTTTATCAGGTTTACTTGGAAAAGAAAGACATCGTGAAATCTCAGCCAATTAATGTACAGTTTTATAAGATCAAATGGCTCTGTGAAACTGTGTAGATATCCATAAAAGCAAAGAATAAGAACAGGGAAAAAAATAAAATAAAATAAAAAATAAAAAATAAACCTCTTATCACGAAGTTGGTAATATGGTCTCAATACTAGCAGAAAAGAAAGGTGCTCAGAATGAAGTGCGTGTATTTGTGTTTCTGACATGACTGATATGAACATCCAGCATGGAAGGAGAGATAGGAAATGCTGCTCTACCAAACGGCTATCACCAGTAGCATCAAACTATCCATCAGAAATATTTGTAGGTATATTTATCTAGGGTAAAGTCCATACTTTGAGTGGCTTAAATCATGATAAGCACGTTTTAAGATATACCAATGTATTAAAAATGTGCATTCTGCTCCAAAAAGAAAGATGACTATTCAGGTACCTGAGATGAAGAGTAAAGATGAAGGAGAAGAGGAAAGCGTATGAACCTGAGCAGAAAAGAACAATTCAGAAATAATGTTGACCCAGGAGAACTTTTTGGAACATATTTTACCCACTCACTCAATGCTTATAGCCTCGGTGTACCCATAGTAAAGTACTTGACAGGTTCAGTAATATGCTTGGAGACTTGGCTCAGCACGAGACTTATTTCTAATTTGTAAAGTAAAACAGGGAATCTGACTTCTAGCTAAAAAATAAGACCTGCATGGGACAGTGCTTTGTTTTGGTTTGTTTTCTTGTAGAGAAAAAGATCATTGTTTCTTAAAAGTTCAGCTCTCCTTGTTGAAGAGGAATTATCTGTAAATGTCATTCCTCCCAGGACAAGCAGTTCTGATTCCTTTGCCACTATACATTATCTTTTCAATACATACACCAAGACACATATGACCATGCCAAATCCCACCCCCACTTGGTTCTGATATCTTTTCAGGCTCTAACTACTCTGTCCAGTGCTTATTCTTTTCCTGCTGTCTCTGGAGTGGGTGAGGGAGTGTAGGACTCAAAAGAAAGCAATCAGGTAAATGCTTTATTCATTCCTTGCAATTCTGCTGTTCCTCAGGAAAAGAAAAGCAGAGTGAGTAATGGTCTGGGCTAAGAATGAAGAGGAAGTAAAACTTTTTCTCGATTTCTCTCTCCTCTTTTTTAAGTTCTTCCTCTCATATTTATACCTAAAATTTTTCTCTATGTGCCTTGGTTTTTAAAAAATTGGCTATTATCTTAAATATGCTTGGCTGACCAGAGTGTTTTTAAAGCCACCCATTAAAGTTGCTGCAGTTCTTGCTGTATTATTAATAATTGAGGTACAATAATAATAATTTTTGTATTCTCTGACAACATTACTCAAAGCAATGTGCAGATGTGACATGTTTGTTATAGGAAATAAAACATTCAAGATGTAACATGTACATGAGAGAAATGTTGTCATCCACAGGAATGTGTTTTGTCAGAACAGCGTAGGTTCAGCCCAGATATTCCCAAAGTTGACTGAGTGTAACTCAGTGTAACTATTCTCACATGCCATTTCATTTCCCATAGGCCTTCAATATGAATTTCAATTATTCAGAACTTGCAGAAAAGGACATGGAGACAGCATCTACTGTGCTATTTTATTATTATTATTATTATTATTTTTTGGAGGGAGGCAGAAAAACAGCATATAACAGCAAGATTCTCTGGGACTTCCCTACAGATATTCCCTGTAGGATATGGAAATTTCTCTTCATGACACATTGGAACAAACTGACTGGCCTCCCATGGAAATTACACAGAATCTGAAAGAAATGAAGAAGAGACCAGTGTGGTGTTTCAGTAATTCCTTTCAGTGCTAACCCACATTCAGTGGGTTCTTCAGTGGGGTTCTTCAGCCTGAGAGCAGCCCTGCTCCAGGAGGTTTGGCTGTGGGGTCAGGGCTTGCACAGAGCCGGTGGCAGCCCCTTACATTTGGGATGATGTCCCCAGGCAGCCCTACCAGCCCCCAGCCTGTGGGCACCCTGAGATAGCGGAAAATACTTCATACAAATGGCTGGGGCCTCAGTTGCTGCCAATACAAGTTCAAAGGTTTCATTTGTGAGGGTAACTCCTCCTGGTTGGCAACCAAGATGAAATCATAAGAGGGTAGTGAGAGGATAAATACATTACAAGTCCATCTACATTGCATTATATTTATATTAGCAGCTTGGGAAGTGAGCTAGAGGAATAAAAATATCACCAATGAAAAGAAATGTGCTATGAATAGTGTTTCTGAAGCTTCTGTGGGTATCTCGAATAGCTGGAATATAAAAATAATATGCTATAACCTATTTAACAAGCGTAAAGATAGTGGAAAAGTACTCGTGGGACACTATTACTTGTTTTGAAGATGCTATAACTTGTGTCAGTATTATTAACAACTCAGATACAGAGAATCATGAATGCACCATCTCGGCCAGCAAAAGGCAAGAAAGGGAAATTGCTGGGGATCTATAAAAGATCAGCATCCAAACAGAAAATGAGGTTCAATTTCTTCATAAAACTTGTTTGCATTCTGCCTGTATGGGAGAGGAGAAGGAGAGGAGATGGTGTAGAAGTCATCTATTTAAAAAATCTTTATCAGAGGACCAGGAGACCAGCTATGAACTATCAGCTGAATTTCAGTAATGCCTAAATCTTTCATTTTGTAAAACAGTAGAGCATGTGGCATGTGGTAATCTTGTTTTGGACTTGATGCTTAAAACAGATGATGGCATTGAAGATGTTTCACTGGGCATCAGGGACAGAAAAAGGAGAGAGGAAGAGAGGAAAAAATAAAAAATAAAATAAAAAAAAACATTCACAGTACTAGGTAAAGAGGTAATTTCACAAAGCAAGAAAAGTTTTTGCTTACAAAGGAAAGTGTAAGTCATAATTGGAACTCCTAAGAGGAGCTTGAAAGGCTAGAAAAATTCTAATTCCATAATTTAAAACGGAAAGATAAAAGTCAGCTTTCACTAAATATCCCACGTGGATGAGCTGAAGCAGAAATTAAATTTAAAAGAGAGAGAGAGGGGTGGGGAGAGGGAGAGGGATTGAAGGCAGGAGAAATAGAAAGCAGGTAAGTCATTTAAGACAGTGGCAGGCAGAATATGAGCAGGACAGCTGAACAGTAGAGGGGAAACCCACTGCTTTTAAAGTCAATAGATTTTAAAATTTCATAGGAACAAAAGCAAATAGCTCCCCTCCCCAGAAGTACATTTACAAGATATGCATTATAAAAGTGTTAAGAAGGAAAAAAAAATAAGGCAAAAATAAGTAGAAGTGCTTATTCTAAATGTGTGCTGGTAGACCAGGGAAATTCCAGAGGAAGGCAGAACTGGTAAGCTCATGTCAATATAAAAAATAAATTAAAAAAAGAAAAAAGAAAATGGGACCCATGTAATTATCAGCTACCTAGAATAATATCAGTCCTTGCCTTGTTTTTAAGGACTGCCTTGTTTAAACAACCTTGCCAATGTTTTCAAATGCAGAAGGCCAGCACAGCTGCTGGCAGGCCTGCGTAAACTTCACGAGGAGTGTAACGGATGAAACTTTCCACCAGGGTAACTGGCTGCTGCAGGGTACAGCAAAAGATGAGTACAGCAGAAGACGGGGAAGTCAGGGGCACTGTAGGTTCCCTCATGCTCTGTGGTCAGCAAGGGCGATGCTGGGGCTGGGCTGAGGTGAGACCTAGCAGCGTGCTGCCTGTAGATCAGTCAAGAGTGGTAATAAGAGAAAACAGGTTTTGTACTTTCTGGGTGATCAGCCAGAAAATTCTCCTAAAGGTCCTTTCCAGGGAACGGAAACCTGGAAAGGAAGGGTGGATGCTAACAGAGTTCCTCAGGGACATCCTAAGGCTCACTTGTCTCAGTGCTACTGAGCTACAGACAAGCAGGGATAATTGCACAGGTGAGGAAGGGAATGAGCTTCTCTGACAAAACCAGTCTGTTTTGGATCATGGGAAGCTTAATTAATCAACAACACATCTTCATCCAAATCATCATCATTACTGTAACAATAACCAGCCAGTTCAGAGACCAACTCTTTGGCAATGATAATTGCCTATTGCACAGAGGCTTGTTCTGCCTTTTGTACACACGCAGACCCTGACTCATCCCTCCTCATCATGGCATTCATATCTTTGGCTGCAGGGAGGAGCAGGTGGCAACAAGGAAAAAAGTAATGAATAGCAAACAATTACATGAAGCACTGGAATATTATGTGTGCCAGTCAACAAATTCTGATGGAAAAATAGGGCTGGTCACACAAACCTGCAATGAGATTACAGACTCTGTTAGAAGATAATTACATAGCTGTATTAACTTTAAAACTGCTTGACTTGGCACCATGTGTTAATGATCAGAAAGAAAATTACTTCATAAAGCAATAAAGCACAGATTCAGTGCATCAGTAGCTGATTGGGAACTTCAAAGTAGCTGTCACTGGGACAAGTGTCTTTGAAAGCTGATGTTTCCTTTGGGGTTCTTTGGGGTTCCTAAATTTTCTGGGAAGCAAATATAAAATAGCTGCAAATCAAGCATGATGTGGTGCTGTCAGTGTGATAAGAATCAGGCTGTCAGCTGCATGACAAGCTATCTCCTGGAAAGTAGGAATATTGTAAAGGGTGTAAGAGTGACAACTCTTAGGCAACATAAAGAGTATGGGTGTCAAAACCTAACAAGCATCTCAATGTATGACTGCAGCAAAAGGATGATGGTAATTCCTGGATATGGAACAAAGGAATATTGGAGATAATATTATCTCTATATATAGCACAACTAAAACTGATGCTGGATTTTGGCAAGCAGCATAAAAATAAGGCAGAGAACAGGAAAGAGCTCACTTCGGCCTGCACATTCATACTGTATCAAGGACAGGCACAAGGGAAGAACTTGGATTCCCACTATCAAGTGGGAAACAAGCCAGACAAATACAGATTCAAAATGAATCAAAAGTTTTTAAACCAGGAAGAACTACCAAGTGAAGCAAGCAATTCCTTATTTCCTGACAGCTTTGCATAAACTTTTGGGAGCTTACTGGCATGACTTTGGCCAGATAAAGGTTGTGTTTCAGGCAGTCACCACAATTCACAGGAGACTGATGTCTCTGGCAGCTGTGAAACTTATAAAATTATTTTTTAACACCATATTCAGCATATTTATTGCTGAAATAAAAATAGTCAAACTTATTAATGGCCCAAATAAGTATCACACCTTACTAAAATGTTGTGCATTCATCTAAGACTTCTACAATTTGGAGGGAAAAAAATGCATTCTAAACATATTCTTTATGGAAATAATAGGAGCAATCCTAGGAATACATTATACGGTTTAAATTGAAGCAGTTTATCCTGAAGCAGCCTTCAAAACAAAGAATAAAACAGTTAAGGCATTTTAATAATATCATTCAATCACTACCAATCATATATAAAAATAATTGTTGGACTCTGAAATACATTTCATTTTATATATCCTTTCCTTTGCAAAGTGTTCCTTGTAGTTCTTTCAGTAGAGATACTGGCTATGAACAAGTGAACAAGCATGCAACAATAATTACATGCTCTCCTATCACTCCTGCTCAGTCCTGCATTTTAAAATATTGCATAAAAGGCAAGTGACTGGACACCAGGATTATTATCTTAACTCTTAAAGAAAGTGCTTTCATTTCTGTTAACTGATTAAATAAAGCAGAATCAGTCAGCCTTTTCCTACCACTTATTGTTGAAATTACACTCAGTAACTCAGTTTGAAGAAAGTCACATGGGCACAATGGGGAAAAAAAAAAAAAAAAAAAAAAAGTGTAGTTCATCAAGGGCAATTACATATTACTGTCAGAAGAAAACATCCCATAAGAGAAAACCTATTGTCTTGCTTTGACTGATTAAATGATTTCTTTTAAAATGCAAAACCCCTCATTGTTGGAAATGGAGAGCTGTAGTGACAGAAATAATTGGTCTCATTTTCTGTAGAGAAAAATGCCTATATCTGGTTCTTCTCCCCAGGCCTGAAGCAGCTGACACTGCAGGGCCCTAAGAGGGGTTTACATGCATCACCTCAGCTCTGTAGGAAACCAGAAACCAGGGTGACACATTTCTGACATCCACATGGTAACAAGCGCTGCTCAGAGCCAGCGGCAATGCTGTTTCTGGCACAAATCTTCCACCTGTCCGTGAGGGAAAGCACTACAGCGAGCTGCTGGTGCATTGCATGCCTGTCAGCTCTGGGTTAAACAGCCCTTGGAGAGCAAATACAGTGCTGTATGCAATTGTGTGCATGTATATATATGTCTCTATATATGTGTATATAATGTTCTGTAGTATGCATATATGTTATATACATAAAAGGTGAGATTAAAGTAAGGATTAACCCCATTACAGTCATTCAAATAACAACCTACAGTTCTTCAAGTGGGAAGCCCTTTGGAGAGAGATTGTCTGTACCAAGCACGTTCTTGTTATTTGGTAAAAAACAGAGCTGATGGCCTTGGCGCAGTGGCCAGGGCAGAGCAGGGGCAGCAGGGGGGCTGTGGTGGGCACACACGAGGCTGTACCTGCCCCCTGCTCTGCTGGAGCTGGCCTGGGACCATATCCCCACTGGGAGGGGGCTTCCATGGCCTGCTCAGGCCTGAAGTAAAGCCACAGAGAGCAGGCCTGGAGCCACAGCTCACAGCTCTTTGTGCTGGAGATGTAAAATATATCACTACCCACAACAAAGATGAAGCTGCAGATATGAGACTGTCACAGTTTCCAGTGCTGATTTTCTGTGTTCTCATTCAGGAGTCATATTTTATCTTAACCCTATAGTAACTGCCCTAATACCATTATTACAAAACAACTCTCAAGCCAAGTTGTGTTAGGCCTCACCCAGCTGGTTCACATACAGCTTTCCAAGGACAAATGGTGCAAAGCTTCGATGTTTCTTTTTCTGGACAGCTGCTCACTTGGCAGCTTTGGAGGAAGACTTGAGACTTTGTAGGCTCATGGGAATTTCATAGGAAAAGTCTGAGGTGATAAACCTCAAAACAGCCCCAGTGGTTCTCGTTGAATGATCACTTCTGGAGGAGTTGCCCTCCCTAACCTGACAATAATGCTGATGATATCATACCATTACGACATGTAGTTAGTAGGTGAATTTATACACAAGCCTGAGGTGGCAGTTGCTTCTGGACTTACATGTAAAAGAACACTTCATCATACAAAATTCATCATTCCCTTAAAAAATAGTCCACTGAATCACAACGATAAATAAAATTTTACAAAAGAAGCAAATAGGAAAGCGAGCAAGTTTTGTTAAAAATGTATCTTATATTTTCTAGGTTGCACTACTTCCAGAAAACAACAGCAAGCAAGGAACTCTCTATCCAGGATCCTCTGATTTTCATCATCTGGACCTCTGTCTGAATCTATATGAAGGAGTAAATCAGTTTATGCAAGATATTAATTATATGTACTTCTATAAGACCATAAACAGTGGTTCTTCTGTGAACTATACATATACATATATATATATACACATACATATATATGTACATATATATATATATTAATGACTGAATCTGTGGTTAGGGATTCTCTGCAGTGTTTTTGTAAGTATTTTCTCCCCTTTTGGAGGCACTGATGGCTACAAGACATATTGCTGTGTTCATGTAAAACAACAACAACAAACACACACAGATTTATTAACAGATTTCTGACAAACAATGGCATTTGCCAACTAAAACAGCCAAGATCCATCGTTAAAACTTTAACAAAGAACAGCCCTCTGTGGGAAAGCAATGGATGATCCAAGTCGTTTTTACAAGCGCTGATTCAAACTCTCATTGCATCCTTGGTTAATGCGTTTTTTCCATGAGTACAAGGGTGGAAGCTTGTTAAGGATTACTGAACAGAACATGCTACAAATAAACCCTGAAGAAGGGACAGAAGGGGTGTGTGTGTTTCTAACACCCATTAACTTTTTAGCAATGAGGGCATCATGGTCCTATTGTGAATTGGCCAAAAGGACTTTTCCTTTGCTGTCCCTGCCTGCTTTCAGTGAGGGAGCAGGCCCCGCTGTTTCACAGCCCGTCAGGTGTGGTGGGACCCCAGTCTGCTCTGCTCTGTAGGTGTTGCAGGCAGGTAACAAAAGGCTGTTTGCTGCAAGCCAGAGGAAAATCAAACAGGTGTTATTCACTTTGAATTACGTGCTGCTTCTACAGAGTGAAAAATGGGTATCAGCATCACATTAAAATCCCAAACGTTTTCACAGAATAACCTTCGCTGGCTGAACAGACCCAGGTACTTAACAGCTTCACCTGGAAGGCACAGGGATCATGGCTACTATGATTAATACAAATAAAACTGTTTTCTTGATGGTTTGTAATCAAGCTGTTTGCAGCTTGTTCATTCATTCAGAATAGTCATACCAGTTCAACCACGGGCTGAAGAAAGCCCTAAACAACTAATGGATACTTACCCATGCAAAAAACATGTTCTGTTTCAAGGCTTCACATTCTTACTTCTCCACGGGGGTTATTGCAGCCTCCTTCTCCCTTCCAGCCTCCTTCAAAGAACCTGGCAGCTACAGAGTGTTGTTTTGGGTAGTGTTGTTTCCAGGTCTCCAGCACACAGTTAGTTACTTCATATTTCACCTCTCTCTGATATCTGGGTTCCTCTTGTGGATGTTTTCACCTCAGTAATGTGTGCTACATACTGCATGCTTTGCTTTCCCAAATGGGAGAAAAACTGTAGAGTATTACAGGGAGTGTCAGCTAGCCTGAGTGTGCACACCATACGGCCTCATACGGCTACCTCTGCGTGGTAGCAGTTCTTAACAGAAGCCTATTTTTTTTCCCCAATGGAAATATTTTATGATTGAGCTTCTTGCTGAAAAATATCATTAAAAATGTATGTGAAAAATCTTTTTTCCTCTTCTCATCAAATATTTTTATCCTAGAGAGTAAAAAGATGAAAGTATTTTCTGACAAATTCAAATTCTCACATATAGTAAGTGCTATTTGCTTGTTTGATAGGTTGCAGTGATCCAGAACACCAGAACTAAGCGTTGGTGTTTTCTTGTTTGTTTGTTTTGTTTGTTTGTTTGTTTAAATCCTTGAGTGGTTCAAGAAAAGTCCTTCACCATACCTGCATTTATGGGTGATGTTTGGTGTATAATTACCAGCAGATCAGACTTGTGGAAAGGTATAAAATTGCTGGGAGTGCCCCAGAGAGAATTTCACTCTATTTTATTCACTGAGCTTATCTGGAATGTCACTACGTTCTCTACTGGGTATCTCTGTATCTGTTTCTATCCCAGCTTTTATGCTAGGAGATATATTAGCCCAACTGTGCAAATACTATCACACTACTCTGGCTTTACAGTGTTACAGCCGTGAGGACAGTGTAACCTGATTAAGAGATGTTTCCTGACTTAGATACATAAAATGATGCTCAATGAATCTGAAAAAAAGAAGGCTCTGTATTCTGAAACTGGGCATTTTATTATAAATATAGCATTATAATTATTTTTAGGCCACTACACCTAGTTTAGGTATGTGATACGTTTCTTAGAATCTCTAATGTACTCATCAGAGTGAATGGAAATGACTTCTTTACACACTGATGTTTGTCCCTTCCCTTTCTTTAATCATTGCCTGACTGCCCTTTAATGATGGATGGTATGCCCCATCCTCACCTCTTCAGGCTTAGCCCAATTGTCTTAAGCAATAATTCTGCTCCCACTACTTTTGCTTTCTTTTCTGGATTGCCATAGCAGACAGAGGTCCAAATGCAGTGGAGCAGTGATTGGAAGGAGGTATGAGGGTGAGAGATGGCAGTACTCAAGTTTCTGTCATCAGATATGATGACTCAATGCACTGGCATTTCTGAAGCAAGAAGAGCCAAGCATTGTCTACATATTTTTGTTGTTAGAATGGGCTTGTTGTAAAGGTAATTCAGTCCTTCAAATGACTGTCACTTTTTGGTGGGGCTTTAACCCACCCGATTCAGCTGTGCTTTGTACAACTGCCCAAGAGGAATGCAGTGGGTGACTATGGAAGGAAAGGCTGACAGCCCACACTGCTCAAAGTCAGCACGTGTGTAGACAGTGCAGTGTAGCTTGGTTTTGTGTCACCTGTTTTGTGCCTTCTTGTCTTATACAGTGGCAATAGAGAGTTTAAATGGTGGGACTTTCTTGTCTACTTTGTCTATGTAAGGACAGCTGCAAGGGAAATGCTGTGAGCTTCCAAGGGAGATGGGGATAAGTCCAGGTTCAGTCATCCATTGCCTTTCAGGTGGTGAAAGCATGATAGGAATTTAAAAATGCTGTATAGCAGGCACCTCGGAGCTGGCAGCTCTATGAGCTCTCACCTCTTGGCTCCTGGACTCCTCAGATGTGCACCAGTGATTAAAGTAATGACAGGAACTCAAAAATTTCAGGAAATTCAGCCTGTAACTCATGTGAGTTAAGAAATTTTCACAGTGTACAAGTCAACTCCTAATTGTCCAGGCCAGTTCTTGTGTTGATTCTTCCTACAAGGCATCTAGCACTGGCCAGTTTCCAGGAGGGATGCTGAGGCTTCTGCTCTGATCTGAAGGTACATTATGTTCCTAGAAAGGTGATGTTTCTGCTTGCACTTAACAAAGGAATGATTCAAGATCCCAGAATGCAAGGAAGGACATGCAGTACTTTCACATGGCTGTGTCATGGGAACTACAGCTACAAGTAGATGCCTACATGCCTCAGGCTCTGTTTGGTAGATCCCTACTTCATTTTCATACAGGGCAGGTGTTGCTAGTGTTAAAGGGAGAAAACAGAGGGGTTAGAGAATTGTCCTCCTTCAGCAGAGGCATTCGCAAGGAAGGTCTGAAGCTATAGGTGATGACTGGTTTTCTACTCCTCTTCCCACTGAGTGGTAATTTTGAATTCTCCAGAGAAAGATGAGCAATTTCTTGGAACCTGATTTTCCCAAGGTCTATTAGCATCATAAGGGAAGATGTGAAGGAAACAATCTATCGGTATAAACAGCTTGTTTAAAAGATGAAGGCTGAAATTACCTGCCCCTGACCGGAGGTAGACCAGACCTTCTTGTCTTGGTGGCAGCAAAGTTTGTGTCTACAAAATGAGAGCCTTGGGAGCAGCACTGTGAAGGATTGCTGTTAGTGCAGATTGTGGGTCTAAACAGAGCAGGAACCTGAGCTGTAAAAAAAAGGGATCTGGAAAACTGGAAGGTTTGTGATTTTGGTATAGCAATAAGGGGGAAAAAATGTTTCATGGACACTTTAAAGCCTTTGTTTTTATAAATAAAGGTAGCTGATGTCTAAAGGATAATTCAGAAAAGAGGATGACTGGTTCCCAGGTAACATATTTCATTAAAGGTTCTCTGGCTGGTTGTCAGCTTTGATCTAAGTTTCTGTGCAAAATATGGGAACTTTACCAGCAGATAAAACCATCAGACATCACTGAAGTGTGGCGGAATGAAGCTACAATACAACCTCCATTGCAGAACAGGTGAGGAGAAAGAAATCCTCATATCAATGCAGCCAAATTGTCCCAGGTTACATCAGTCTGCCAGGTTACACCTTCTGCCTACTGCCTCTGTAGTTTATACAATTTATATTATATTCTGTAATTTATAGGCTCAGGAACAGAGACTTTAAGACCTGAGACCTGTAGACTTTTTTTAGACCTATTTGCAACAGAGTTCAAAGAATTCACGGAGTCAGTACCTCTGTTGAGTGATAACTCTGTTCTTTGGAATGGAAAAGCATTGTGAGGAAAAAAGTCATGCACAATGGAGGACAGGATGAGCTAAGGTAGTGGGGCAGAGTACCTTCGCATGGCTGTTTGAAAACAACGAGCTTACAGGTTTATGAGATGCTAAGGATAAGCCCGAGCTTGCTGCTTATCATGAAATTTGCTTTGCTGTAGCCTGGATAGCCCATGGAGTAAGGGGAAGTGGTGGAGCTCAGCCAGCCGTTCCCACAGGCCTCTCCCACCACCAGGCAAGCCCAGGTGCCTCAGGAGGTGACGCTGCAGGGGCGGCGAGTGTCTTGCTGGAGGAGCAGAGCAGGATGGACACTTCCGAGTGTCTGGCAGTACCAGGGTTTTCGGTGGGATATAAAGCAGAAATTTTGGCTGCCTTTGTTGTTTAATTAGATGATGAGACATTTCACAGGGCTGCATAAATGCATGTTCCTGTCAGTTGTCTGCCACATGACTCCTATGTGGGTAAATGGCTCGCCTTATGCACAAACAACCTCCACCAATTTCAGTGAGAACTTTTTCTCTCACAAAGAAGACCACCATGCTGGGAATTGTTCGTATACATTTCTAGTCCCATCAAAGTGGTCAGTCCAGAAAGTTCACAGACCAGCAAGCTAAAAGATACCATTGCCATCAAGTAGTCTGACCTCCCGTCTGACCTACTTGTGGCATCTGCTCTGACCAGTTCTCACAAGAATCGGGGCTTATCTTTTAGATGGATATTCAAGTCACAGTTTCAGCCCATTTCACCTGGAGAACTTTCTGTTGCCTTCAACACAGATTGCTTTAGTACCGTGTAATTTAAAGGAATCTTACTACACCCAGTTTCTGGGTGCAGCAGTTTAAAATATTCTACCACATTTGTTTCTTTAAAACTTCATTTGAAGGCTATCAAAATGCTTTTTCTGACACAGAAAATAAGCTTCAGGGCAAGGAGGATGAGGTGGTGATGGCAGTAATAATGCCATCATTTTGAATTGTTTTATATTTGAGGGTAAAACACAATTCAGCAAAGTTTAAACCAATTGACTCAGTCCTGCAACTGGACGTGGACTTCATGAACTTGACTTACGGGAGCAGGGCACATCTCTGGGCGGTGAGGCTGAGGACCACACAGTTCAACAAGGCCCTTCAGAGCCCATTTAACAAGAGCAGACCCCTTGGTTGCTATCCCTTCAGCAGGACTGCTCTCATGCTTAAAATTAACCACGTGCTTGGGCATTTTGCTAGCTCACATCTCACTGCTCTTCTCTCTGCAGGGCCAAATCCTGATGAGCCAGAGCTGCGCTGGGGTTCCTGTCACTGCTGACCTTGGCGGAGTCAGACCAAGAGTTTGACCTTGGCAAAAAGTTGTTCAAACTCTGCAGGGAAAACAAGGCAAAGGAAAATCAGCCTGCTGAAAACTTTGACCAACCCGTGACACTTCCAGTTAAGGCTGCTTTATCGTGGTATAGATAAAAGTGCTCTCACTGTGGGAAGTCTTTACAAGAAGTACTAAGCAGACCATTCCTTATTCAGGACAGGATAATGTGAGTGCAGGTGGCTTGGCAAAGCTAATTTTATCTTCTGCTTTTCTGCTTTTCAGCTTTAACATTAAAAATATGGAAGGCAATTAATTCTAGGTGCTTTTGGGTAGAGAAGCAAAAGAATCCTGATGTGGATGTGTCTCTGTTGATACAGTCTCAGGACCAATGCCCGGGCTGTATGGGAAGATGCTGAGCTGATGCTTTGGGATTGCCTTCAGATGTAAAGGTGTCTCTCTGCATTAAACTCTTGCCCAAGGGAGGGTATCTCAACACTTTTCTGTAATCTCAGGGCAGGAGAGCAACTAACCTTATCCCCAGCAGTCAGCTTTTTGTTTCACTTTTCCCTCAACCTGGATGCCAAGGGAGACATTATAAGCTCCAGGGGACATCAGATCACGTTTTTATATAGCTATTTGCACCAGCAAGGAAAAAATAATTACACAAACCAGAGCAGTTCTGTGCCACGCACAGAAATGTAAACACTAATGTTGTACCAGCTGCTCTGAAGAGAGCCACTGTTCTTTGGTTCCTCTCATTCACATTCATGAGGATTAAAGAATAGCTGCAGACTGCAGTCCAGGAGGAGCTAGAGCAAAAAACAGAGAAAGAGATAAAGGAAACAGCAATGAAGGAAACTGAATTCTTCAGATAACAGCAGAAAATAAACAGAAAAGGATATGTTTCTTATGCTGCAGACATTTAACAGTCTAAAAACCAAATAAATTGTAATGGTGACAATGCAAAGAGCTTGTGAAAATAAGCCCCAAAAGACATACATACAGGTGCTGGTTTTGGACTTGTAAATTCCACGAAGACACAGGTGTAGGCTGATACATATTCATTGCCATCACTATCATTTTTCTCTCATTTTCTTGCTCAAATATCAAAGCAGAGCTGCCAGTGCATACAGGCATCATTAAAATGAATTTAAGAGACAGCACAGATTTAACAGTAATTTTCAATAACTTTAATTCCATTTAATCTCTAAAAATATTTTTGGCTTACATTTCTAATATTCCCTTCTTGGACAAGAATATAAGTAACCTTTAAACAAAATGTTATCCTGGTAATGGTTAGAAGAAAAATCCTCATCTGCAATGTACTTTCTCTTTCATGTGAAACGGATTATAACAAAGCTTTTACAACAGCAGGATTTTAACTTCAGCAAATGGCTAGACCTCAAGAACCTTCTCAGCGGTTTTAATTTTTGAAAATTAGAGGTGTCAAAAAGCAGTCTTGTATGTGCCTATTAACTCTAGTGGTATTTTACTGTTATGCTACGTATAAATATCAGCAACAGCCAATGGCTAACACTTTCCCCTCTTCAGGGCATTGTTTAAATGCTGAATATCCACATTAACAGGCACCTACTGGCATTCAGGCTGCTGTTAAATGATATGCTCATTTATGATTTTAATAGGATATAAGCTGTTGCATTCAGCCATTTATTCTTTTCAGTTTGGCCACTTGCAAAGTTCGTAAAGCACTTGCTGTTCTAGAATGGCAGATACTGGTTTGGGAGCATCAGTAACTTATTTTTTAGCAAAGAAAAAACTTATTTTTTATTGAGAGTAAAGCATGGTAGTTTTAATCTTTTCAATAGAAGCAGTATTTGCAAAACTCTCAACAAAATAGAAGGGTAACAACACTGCCCTCTTACTGTGAAAATAATCATGAATTAAGTGAAAAAAATCTGAGATACAGTATCTCTTTCACTCTACATGTGCCAAATATCCGGAGTGAAATATAACCTCTTGGCCATTAAAATACTGAAATTCTCTAACTAATAAGAAATTTGTGGTAAGAGTCACTAGGCTGTGTTGGGGAATACTGGAGTTAAGCCCTTGTGTATTTTCTGAATGAGGACTTTGTTCTCATCCTGAAGATGCAATTGCAGGCTCAGTCAAGCCATGCACTGTGCACGTCCGAGTTCCTGAGGTTGCATTTGGGGCTGGGGGCAGGAGAAGAGTTTGCCTTGGTAAGATTTAAGGGCACAGGTCCATGAACAGGAGCACACTGTCACCAAGCCAGAGCTTGCAGTCTAATGCAAAAACATCTGCAGGGAAGGACTGGGCAAAGCACAGCACCCTGCATCTTCAGAAATACACACAGGTTTCTCTTTGCCTCTCTCTCTCTCCTCCTGACTTTCTTGTACATGAAGAATGAAGACAGTCCCTCACATTACTTCACATCAGTAAGTGAAGATAGATGAACAGCAGTTCTCCACTGCGGGAAAGAATCAACAAATGTAGTAAAAGACTGGATTTGCAAGAGATAAGAGAATAAGAAAAGGCATCTGAGCTTAAAATCTATATGTAGACATTCTTATATCAGGTGAATTCTGAAGCCAAGTGAAAAGCTGTTAATCAACTCCAAACCTATCTGAATCTTACTGACAAATCTATAGGCAAGCCAGCATGAGAATATTTTTGTGAGTTTAACTTTAAACTTTACAGTAAAATAGATTAAAACATGCTTCCTCTTCGTCTTGTGATAATGGTCTGGGGCATTTTTTTTATCCCCTGGCAGAGCCAGATTAATGCAGAACTGCACAGACCTTGACTTCAATGCTTACATGTTTTCTTACAGTGCCTACCAAAAGCAACAGGACTTCCCAAATCCCAGCGCTGAATTACACTCCTACCAGTGTGTTTTGAATGTTCTGCTTTCACTTTTCCATTTTAAATCATGTTGGGAATAGGCATGTAATGTGACCAGAGGATGCAGGTACCTGTTGGGAGCGGCACACCTGGAGGCACCTGGCAGTTCAGGGCAGGCTTGGGGCAGACTGACACGACCACTGCTTTGGAAGTGTTGGATCGCAAGATCTTTTAACAGCGGGATGATTTCAGGATGTCGGATGTCAACAAATGGAATAACGAAGTATCAGGACAAGGAGCAGCAGTGGCAAAGAACTCAGGGTGACAGGACAGGCCTCATCGCTTCTCTGGCACTGGGCCCAACTCCGCGGGATCGTTGTAGCAAGGGCCCAGCAGCAGGGAGCGACAGAGCACAGCCACTGCTGTTGCCCCACTGACTGCTCCCAGCCCAGTGTTGGTAAGGACAATTATGTATATGATGCCAAACCATAGGGCTGATACGAGTTTTTATGAAGCCCTTCTGCCTTCAGAGCTTTGCAGCTAGGGCTGCAGTTGCAAAGTCTTTACAAAACCAGCCACTGATTATGAGAGGATATCAACTGATATTAGCCAGAAGACTTCAGTTCTTACTGTTTCTTGCTTTCTACTGACATTTTCTCTAAATGCAGAATGCGTTAATACTTTTTTTAAACTGCTGCCATCCTTGCTAGCAGTGTGGGTTTGAACCTCCAAGTCTAATTTTGATGGGGATCACATTGTGGTGTTTAGTTCTGCTTTACGTTTGTTTGAACAAAGCCACACAAAAAAACAGCCACCAGGAAAAATAATAATAAAAAAGGTGGCAAACAAGTTCCACAGGGCTTCACAGGTTGTTCTGCAAGTCCAGCCAGGTAGCTCCCAGGGACTGGCAGTTGTTTCCAGACTGGTAGTGTTTTCCTTTCTAAAACCCCTTCCCTCAACCCAGGTCAGACTGGTTCTTCCATGTTTCAGCTAAATCCAGTATTTTGTCTGCAGTCAGCCACTTGGTTGGGATCCAGCACTCACCCCTGCTCCAGGATGGTGGATCCCAGGGCAACACAGAGCAACCAACCCTGCCAGAAGGTCTAATAAAGAAGGCCATGCTTGTTCTAAAGATATTTTCAAAGTGATAAATGTGTATGACTTTACTACTTCATATTATCAGTTAGTCACATGGCAAGTTTCCTAATCATACCAGGAAAGCAGAGCACCACGGTTATCCAGCTCGCTGTGTTTCAAAGAAAACTGAGGCTTAGTCCTTAGTTGTAGTGGCAAGGTATTCATACTGACCCAATTCCTCCTGGGGGGGTGGAAGTTCAAGAAAAGCTACTGAATAAACGCTGTCCTGCTGGAATTTGCTTTGCTTTGACAGAGTTTGACAGACCTGTGAGTACCTAAGCACAAGATGCCACCTGCCTGACAGTTTTATTTCCACATTCCTGTGTTTCATCTTCATTTGGGACTTGCAGTAGTTACTGAAGGTAGCTCCAGGCTTGGGAGCTCTGTAGGGCCCCAGTCCTTGTGAATTCATGTACCTGCTCTCCACACCACAACAGGCCATTAATTCTGACAACTGCACAGCCCCTCCACCCCCCACCCATCAAAAAAAGTATTTAAATGGAGAGAGATTACCCAGTTATGGTAACTTTTGGTACCCTATGGTAACCAAACCTCAGTGAGACCTGGTTAAAGAGTTCTCATACACAAAGTGATTGCAAGATGTTATTTATTAAAAGTAAATTATGCCATAAACATACTTTTACTTGAACTTCTAACACATCTAAAAATCAAGCGAAGAATGAGGACCAATGTTTCATAATTCAGTTAAAACAAATCAAGTGTATCCTCTTGAGGTTGTGGAAAATATGATGTGGAAAAATGTGCCACTTCAATATGAAAGGAAATTTAGTGACAGAGTTACCTCATATACTAAAGGTACCAATAGCTCTGAAGCAAAAATAAATACTCAGGTGTTTTTAATTTCTTTGGTTTTATCCCAGCTCCTCCTCATTTTCCCTTTTACTTCCTGCATGTTCTTTCTCTCTCTATATCATATGGACAGGCAGTACTCCTGTGCTCCTTTCTCATCTCAGCAACTGCTCTTAGTGACACACATCACTTCGGAAGCAGATAATCAAATACTGTAACTTCCTCCTGTAATTATCTATTAAAAAAAAACAAAAAAAAAAAAGTAATGAAATTTCCATAAGGTGTACCCCAGTCAATACAGTATACTCAGAGTTAATGCTGTCCCTTTGAGAGTTCAAGAGTGCTCAGATCTTTCTAAATATAGAAAATTTAGGAGTGGAAATTTCATAAACAACTCAGTTCCCTAACTATGAAGATATGACAAATGTTAAATTTTCAATAATGGCTTTTGAAGGTCCTACCTGCAGGAGTTCATTTGGATCACAATAATTCATACGATAACAGATCAAAGCATTTCATGCTGCTATGTGTTTTAAATTACAGATGTCTTCCAACTGTGACAAGCTAGTTTTAAAATGAGACTCATATTAAATAATAGTGAAAAGCAGAATCAGTCTACTTCAGTGTTTGACTTGAAAGCATACTTTGTTTCAGGAAACAAAATAATAAAAAATAAGACATTTAATTGAAAGCAAGAGTATCTTACAAAAAAAATGTATTTCTTAATTCTAGAAATGACAAAATATTAATAAAATCTTAAAAGATTGCTAATACAGCGTTTATGTAGAAGCAGCATAAATCCACTCAGTGCATAAAAATCTCTTGTGTTTACTGTTACAGATTAAGTGCATATATTCCTTTTATAACCATGTACTTTCCCATAGGAACACTGGCATACATCAACCACACGATTTGTTCATTTCAGAAAGCTTTCATAAGGTTGAAATCTCGTCTATATCATTGGAAAATACAATTAACTAGGTCCAATGATAAACTCCAGATTTCAAATGAATAGATTTGACATAGGAGGTGTTACATTTTTTGAATATTCTTATAAAAGGTGACAGAATACACAATCCAAATCAATTTGGACAGGCAATGTACACCACATTTGTAAAAAATAATAAATAAATAAATCAGCTATTTAACACAAATATTCATCTATCTCTGAAGATAAAAAGAAAAATCTCTTATACGTTAATTGTACAGGCCCTACTTTCTGAATGTCTCCAGTTATTATGAGGATATTCATAAAGTTTAAATACAATCTATAATGGCTAAATGACTTCTACATCTTATAATTAACAATGAAAGATGGAATCATCTAATATAGCAGCCCAAGCACCAGAAGTTAAATTCCCCCTTTGAAATGCTTTGCCAGTAAGACTCCTTCTCCCCCATCCCTACAGAGGATAACCTCTGTAGCTTCTTTGATTGAAGCTATCACCTGTGAACAGCAGCTCTGAACAAAATAGAAAAAACTTACATGGCTTAAAAAGAACTAAAGAATATGGGTTACTCAGAATGCTAAATATTATGAAGTAATTTTATGCTTACAGAAACAATGTTCATATTTATCAAAAGATGAATGTGAACGCAAAACTGTAATATTTAATGTTACACAATTTAATAAGTACCACATTACGACAGTGTTAACAATCTTCTTATATAGCATTAATTAAGAAATAAGAATTTCAAACAAACATGGATAGATTTATTATTCTTATTGGAAAAACTAGTGCATTTTTATTCTGAATTTAGTCTTTTGCTTCAAACTTTATTATAGCATTATCGTAGCATCACTTTTGCGAACCCTATTTTCAGGGAGGTGGAGATTGTATCAGGATACAAAATAGGCAACAAGGCTTACTTCTCTTCCCCCAAGTATTTCCTCAAAACCCTACAAACTGCAGATTATGGCAAATACTAAACCAAAATTCATCCATTTCACCCGTGTTACCACTGCATAAAGCTGCAGAGTATTTTGTGCCTGGCTTGAACAGTTGCAGTGCTCTATCACAATGTAATATGTAGATTAGACGACTTCTATTTCCAGCTTCTTGCTCTGCCATAGAGAACACAGAAGCCAACCCTTCAGCTCCATGAGGATAAAAAAAGTGCTTCGCCTCATTTGGCAATGATCTACACCCACTTAAAGAGCAGCAAGAGCATATTGACAAAACCCCTCCTTTGCCTTGACAGATGGCTACTGCCATATGAAGCTTGTAGGCTAAATAAGTTGAGATGGAAAGTCCTTTGGCTCTCTCAAAGGTTCAGATCCCTCTCTTCAAGAGAGCTCAAAGAGCACTCTTAGGAGTCTGTAAGTAAGACGGAATATAACTGAACCACACGCAGAAAGCCTTAAACCATTTCAACCTCTTGGCCAGAAACACCATGCCACACCAGGAAGCGCCAGAGCAATGAGTACAGAAGAAAAAAGATTTACTGCGTTGTTGTCTAGTATGGGTTTTCCAGATATGTGCTTGGAGTCTTTTGTTTGGTGGTTGACAACCATGCCAGTGTTCTTGTCAAAACCTGTGAAAAGAAAAAGACTTCCTTTTAAAAAGCCCACCCAGATGAAAAGAAACTTAGCAAGCAAATGTGTGCAACCTCCTAGGTTCAGTTTACCACTGTGGTGCCAAACCTCAGCACGAAAAGACACCAACAAACTGAACTGAATTAGTTAAATCTTATCACTTAGCTAAAACTGGTAGATTCAAAGAATAGGATGTACGTGCAATGTTTTATGTTAGAAATTGTTTCATTTGAGAAGCTGCGCTTCTACCAGGTCTACTAATCTCTTTTCATAGCTCCGTAGCAAAGCAAGTTGTTTTTGGCTAATTCAAAAGAGCTACAGGAAAAAAAAAAATCTTCAAAGCTTTATATTTAAATCCTAACACTTGCTGTGTTTTAGAAAGTCTTAAGTTTTCTCAAAAGGAAAACTGGGACTACTTTTCATAAATACATACCACAAATTTACATATATTGTAGATTCAGAGTGTAAACACATAGAGCAGTAACAGCAAGCCTTTACACTAGCTTGGCTATTTACAAAATATGTATAATCTCAGCTTGGCAACATAGGAAAATCTTGGTCTAATTCTGCATAGCTGATGAAGCAAAGTTTTCATGTGTGTGTGGTATAGAAGAACTTTCTTTCAGGAACAGTAGGAAGCACAGACTATTACATAAACCGAAGCTGTGAAGATTACTAATACACAAAACTTTGACAGAAGAGATAGGCAGCACTGTCATATTTAAAAAATAATAATAATAAAATTATTTTAAACTTGTTCTTCTCCAGCTTTCAGAGTCCAGAGCTTCACTTCCATCCACACACATTTAAAGTATTTTAAACGTTTTAAATAAAAAATAAAATAAATAAAAGTATTTTTAAATGTTTTAAAAAACATTTTAAAAAACACAACAGTTCCACAGTTCTTTGTTACCACTGCTATATTTATATATTTTTTCAAGATGCTACAGGAAGACTGGAGTAGATCTTATGAAAGGACATTGAATATGGTTGGGGAAAGTGGGTTAAAATAAAGAGGGACACATAAGCTAACAGAGTGCACAACCGTGAACAGCACTTTTTCGTCTGTATCACACTATGTACAGCATGTATGTGTGTATGGTATGTATTCTCCAGCTTATGAATTTGGAAAAGTTAAGGAACTTGAACACTGTCCCTGCTGCAGCTCAAAAAATAAGTTGCTGATCATGGAAAAGTATCTGAAGAAAAAATAGATGCTGACAAATGCATTAGCTAAGTTTACCATATTCTCTTAATGCATCTGCTTCATTAGAAGAACGAGACATTGCCTGAGTGCTTAAATGTTCCCTCCTTAGTACAGAAGTATTATATCCAAAAATTCCTCAAATGGTTGAGCATTCCATTTTGTTTTGGACTTTACTGGATCTACGAAGAATAGAGCATAAAAACTGCTGGAAAGCCAAATCTACAACATCAGTTCTCAGTTTGCAGTTCTCACTGTGATGGTAGCTTCAACGGGCTTCTATCTCTCAGACAGTTCATCTCCAAACTCACACCCTGACTTCTACCAAGAAGTATACTGATAGTAAAATCTGAAAACTTAAATTCTCTCTGCAAAACAGTTGATGAAAAAAAATGTCAGATATAGTCTTTAAACAATTCTTAAATGTAGGACTTAGCCTGAAGGTTGCCTGTATTTATTGTTCATTCACAATGATCCTGAAGATCAATGAGTGAATAAATGCTGGAATTATTTATAATCAACCAGACAACAATCTTTTTAAATGGACAAGAATTTGTTTCATTTAAAAAAAATAAATAAAATCAGCTAGTTTGCAAAACACTTAATTTACAGGAAAGAGTATTAAGCAGTTGAAAAAAAAGAATGTAAAGTACTGTGCACATCTTCTCTGAGCTCCTCTTATTTAATTCTTGAAGTTGACACTACCGGTAAGTCTCCAGAGTACGAAATGGAGACTCAGCAGTTACCAATTAGTCTGAGTGTATGGATAAAATTAAGCTGACGTTTTCTCTCATAAAAGGTTACCATAATTAAATACACAGAAAAGGAGGAGGCAGCGACTGTTTTTTCCAAGGTAACATGCTGGAGATCTCTGGTCTCTTTCAGCTGTCAGCAATACAGTAATGTAAGATAAACAAACCAAAACGTGCAAAAGGAAGAGGATGAGAGACACAAGGACCAACTGTCCTTGCTCTTGTTTTCATTAGGATGCCCATTACTTTGGCTCTCTTTGTCCTTTGTGATGCTAACTCTGTATTTTTTCCCCACTTAAAAATTACCTCCTCAGCCGTTCCTGATATTTAAGTCCATTTTTAGATTACATTAGGAAAAAAAAAAAAAAAAAAAGAGTAAGATTCTTACCACTGTATTGCATTGTAGCTCCCAAATACGAGTCAACAACTGATCCCAGCAAGCCAGCTGCTGCACCGAACACAACAATTGGCCATTGTGGCGCGGACACATCCAGGTCACTCACGAAAATGAGCTGTGTTATGAAGTAGGCTGTTCCTACTGCCATGCCACCAAGCAAACTTGAGAGGAGGCCCACTAACGTAATTCCTCCATTAGTACCTAAAATCAAACAAAACCAAGCTGATTTACTGACTTTTTCCTACAGACTTAAATTTATTCAGATGTTTCATATGAAACCACAACTATGCTCATAGTCATATTTTTTTCTTTTATCCATAAGACTCTGCTACCAAGGCTTTTATTTACAATTCCCATGTGATGCTGAGAAGCTTACCCTGTACCACTATGGCTTATGTATTACTTTCCAAGTCTCTAAGGTTAGTTATCAAGAAATATTCACTAGCAATAAATTAAACAAAAGGAGATTGCAAACTTCTCAGTGTCACCTGGTATTCGACTGCTGTTAATTAGGAAGGAAAAAATTTGCTCTAACGCAGAGCTTGAGATGTGCATGCTATTAAAACAACACCTCTTTCAGAAGTATACAAAGATGTATTTCTCCAACACATTTAAAAGAAAGAGCGAAATCCCTAGAAAAGAAGATGAAAGCTTACTGAAAAAAAAAAAAAAAGAACACTTATTATGAGAAAAAAAATGTCCATGCATTTACATCATGGCCCACAAGATCTAAAACTGAGAACAACATGCCAGCAAGACTCAAAAAACACAGTGCTTTAAGGCTGTAATGTCATCTGCAGGCAAGGTTTCACAGACAGAAGGTTCATTTTACGTACCCTTTGTAGTACATTAAGGGAAATGAGCAATTTGGTTAAGAAGTGAATTTTCTGTAGCATCTGCATTATATCTGTACGTATATATTTATATTTTCTTCTATTGATTGAAATTTTAATGACTGAAAAATTCAGATAACTTGTAGTCTTTGCATTATCAGCAGTATAAAGGCTTCTAATAGTACCAGAGACAAGAAGTGACAGCAGTCACTGAGGATGATTTTAGCTCACAGGATGCTGTGTTGACGCATCTCACAGACAATATGCAGCAGAAACACAACCGAGTAAATCACATTTCACAGAATGCATTCCTGCTAACATTTTCTAATCTCAGATTCCTAATGTTTGCTTTTCTGAGGCTTTTTTTGAACTTCTCAAGTTGGACGCGTAATTCAAAACAATCAAGAAAATATTAAGACAAGAACATGTAGAACAGATAACTCCTCACCTACTGGAACTTTTTCCCAGGTTGTTATCAACCTTGGCTGGCTTTTACTCATAACGCTACCAATCTCTGACGCCCACGTGTCACCAGCAGAGCATGCCAAAGCTCCCAAAAGCGATAAGCACATCCATGATGCTGTGTATTGTTTTGAAAAGTCTATTGGAATTTCACCAGGTCCACTTTCTATCATATATAAGATAGCCAGCTCAGTAGGAACACCGCCATTACAAAATACTTGTAGCCAATTCCTCTGTCCACCTAAAGTGACAAAAACTAAATGTTAGCATTTTCAGACAAAACACATTGAAATGGAACAGCAGAAAGACATATAAAATTAAATTTAAAAAGACAATTTCAAAACAGAAAATATTTAACAATTTACGTAATAGGGCAGAAGAAAAAGGTAAGTTGCTCGCTACATTCAGGGGGATAAGGGGATGGAATGACAGGAGCGTTCTCTTCTTTGGGTGTTACATCTCATCGGACCCTTTGAAATACAGTGCAATACGCAGTATTTACTCTTCACAAGGGATCTGACAGAATCAAAGTGTTAGAGCTTACCTTCTTTGTATTCGGAATCTATTCTCTTCTTTATATCTTTTTTCCATTTAGTAAGCTTTGAAGAAGTAACAAAAAATACAAGCAAAGAAGTGAAGAAACTGTAATTTGCAACTGTAAGGATAAATCCAACCACTAATCCTACAAAGAAAAAAAAAAACAAAACACATCAATATAACGTTCTTTCATGTAACAACTTAATCTCTTTAGTATGATCTTCATGATAAGTGATTGTCATGATAAATCTGAGATAAATATGCAGTAAGGGAATTACTGAAGCATTTAACACCTGTAGTGAGAACTCCAGAGACATCTTCACTGACATATAAACAGTTACTTTTACCATTTTCTCTTAACTTTCAAAGCTAAATTGCTAATTTTATTGCTACTGCTAAAGCATATGACTCCTTTTGAACACCTTCTGTTGCCACAAATCAGCAATACTGTGCAAAAGACAGAGCAATAGAGAAAAGCCGAAGGATATCTAATTGAAATTTACATACCCTGCCCAAAGAATTTGATTGTTCGTATGAGTAGCATATAGACAGCTGTGGCAGCCTCTCTAACCCCAAGTTTATCTTCAGTTTGGGGATCAAACCTCTCCCCCATGCAAGGTCTCTGAGATAAACCAAATAACCCTCCTCCATATCTTAACAGCTGCTACTTCTCCCTTCTGTTTTCTCTTTTTTTTTTTTTCTTTTTTTTTTTTAATCTTCTTTCTGTTATTTTCTCAAGTATTTGAGCTCCTGGATGTTTCTTTTCCTACCTCCTCCACAAGAGAGGTCAAACTCACTGCCCACTGCATGATTTCAGTTCTCCCTGACTGAAAGAAAATTAGCTGTGTGCAAAATGAATGCCAGTATAAGCTGGCTAGCAGAGCTGTTATATTAAGAGATAAAAGCATAGCAGAAAACTTTGTTAAATCTAGAAAATGCTTCCTTCTAACTCACACCCCAAACAAGATTTGCAAGATGGGTGACACAGGTGGAAAGGATGCGAGGACTTGCTTCTTTCCACTGACCATCAATTCAGACAGCACAAGACAAAGGTCAGTCACCCTGCCCACAAGTCTTGCATCATATTTCAATGAACATTGACTGTTTTTTTTTCTCTCATGTGATCAAGAAAAAACATTGCTGAAATTGTCATTGGCTTGAACTGAAGAACACGTTTAATTTTCTTCATATTTGCGAGAGGCCAAAAATGCCTAGAACTGTTGATACTACAGAAAGGAGAACCATGTTATCTTTGCTGGTTTCCTACCAGGCAGGTAAGGCTGCTGACATGGCTCAGTTTTAGGCTATTTCTTTACCACTGCCTCTTGCATTTCATTATCTCTAGATATGTGAAGCGAACAAAACCATGCAGATTTTATTGCGCACTGTACTTAAGCTCAAAACAATCTTGCAGATTTATATAAATCTGATGACAATATTTATCAAATGCATTACAAACAGCAGCAGAAGTTAACTTGACTAAAACATAATTAAAATCACTATAAATTCAAATGTATGCTTACATTTTTTTTTTTATTATAATACAACTAGGTAGGAAAGTCTTAAAAGAATATTATGTACAGTAAAAAGGGACTTAATTCAGTTTATTAAGCATTTAACTTAATAACCTCAGAAGAAACATACCTCCCAATGCACCACTGTGGTCAAGACTCTTCTTCTTAACACCCTGTGTAGCAATCACTAGTGGAACCGTGACCGAAAAAAGCCAGCGCCACGGAGAAATTGGTCGTAAATTACCTGGCAATTTAAATAAAATGGTTACAGACCATCCTTATAAACCTTTTTAATGCCTTTATATCTGAAAAGTATTTCTCACCTTGTATACACTTAAAATCTGATCTTAATAGAAATTGAACCTCCTTACCTCTCAAAATAAAAGTATGTTTATGAATGGAAGACCAAAATACCTGCAATTTTCTACTCCTTTTTTCATTCAGCCTTCACAGAAAAAAATACATTAACTAAAATTAACAAATGGCAAATATGTTAGAAATAAACATAGTGAGTTTTTTCATTCTAAAAAGGACTAATAAGCTCAAGAAAAAAATAACATTCAAAATGTTAAGACCAGCTGAAATCTGTCTGAATAAAACAGATATGTTCAGATATTAGAAAAAATATGCCATGTAGAACAGAGTTTCAAATATGAATAAAATGCAAACTAAAATCAAAGTTAACAAAACATTAGTATTCCTTTCATGTAAAGAAACTATAAAGCAACTTTAAGTAAACAAAACAGGTCAAGAGCTTCCCTCAAAGATCATGTTTATAGAATCACAGAGTAGTTTGGGTGGGAAAGGACCTTAAAGCCCACCCAGCTCCAACCCCCTGCCATGGGCAGGGACACCTCCCACCAGCCCAGGTTGCCCAAAGCCCCATCCAGCCTTGCCTTGAGCACCTCCAGGGATGGAGCATCCACAGCTGCTCTGGGCAGCCTGTGCCAGGGCCTCACCCTCTAAGTAAATAATTTCTTCTTTATATCTAATCTAAATCTACCCATTTTATTTTAAAGCTGTTAATCCTTGTCCCATTGCTGCACTCCCTGACAAGGAGTCTGTCCTCAGCTTTGCTGGTAGGAAAAGGCTCCCTTTAGGCACAGGACTTGTTCTCACATGTCCATCAGTTGTGTTATAACCGAACAAATCGTATCTGTTAATGATGACAATGTTTTGTTTTGGTTTTTCTTTTGATCAAAGTTCAGCATACACGACAACATTATAGAGAATGAACAGCACTGTCTGCAGTCACTAATGCTTTTTAGCACTTTTCTGCTATGAAAGGAAACTCCACCTTGCCTTTCAAGCAAAGGCAAATAGTAGGGATTTAAGGAAGTTGTTTATCAAAAGCTTTAGTCTGGTAGCTCTCATCAATGAAAAGCAAGCAGACTTCTACGTCCCTTGTTTCATCCACGTATGTATCCTGAAATATTCCTAGGACATATGTCCTGCTATCATTTTGTTGTTTGCACCATCAATAAGAATTTTACACTATGTTAATGGAAGGATTTCTACATGGCTGACAGAAGACTCCAGGTGTAGATTCACATCTTTGTGTAGAGGAGACATCAGCATGTACATAAGCTAGCTAGCAGCTTGTGTTTTGGTAGCTTTGTATTTCTATCCTTTCTATTTGTATGGAAATTTTACATATTCTGTAACATATTTAAGTGCTTAGTTGAGCCACAGTGATGCTTTAGCTCTTCTCATAAAACTAGCAGGAAATCCACATTTCCTTTATACACTAATTCTGTCCTTCTGCCAGTCCATGAAAAAAAACCACCAGTTTCTCACATCACCACCAATGATTTGTACTGACATTAGAATGGAAGTTTAGATGTTTGGACTTCTGTTACAATAATAAAAAAGAAAATTCCTCTTTTGTTGCTACCCAAACCATTTTGTTTCCGCACTAAACCTGGCTGAAAACATAAGAACTAACACACGATCCAGCCAAACGTCTGACTCAGCATCCCATTCCGTGATTTCCTATTCACATGCTTTCTGCCATTCATGATGTATAGAGATGCCCCCTTTCTGTTCTGAATTATAATTAGGAAGTCTTCTTCAAATGGTTGCTGTTACCTACGGTGATCATCCCTGTTCCTTGCTGATCCCGCTGTGGATGTTGTGAGATGGGATGAACACAGTTGTAGGCAGTACTCTTGTATGTGGAGACCCCATGAATTGACTATAAAATACTTTTTCTTCCTTACTAGCAATCTATTGATTTTTTTTGGCAATGAAGTGTGTGTCATTCCCCAAAAAAGATGATAACATATTAAGTAACCTGGACAGTGTAATTGCCCTCCTCCTCATGACCTGCTTGTACTGACTGAACCAGACTACTGACCTCCTTCAGTCATGCAGCGTATTAATTACAGACAGCTGTGGTGTAAAATACATGTATTTGTCCTGCTGTTCTCTTCTTCCATTACTACCTGATCACTTTTATTCACAGTAACCAAGCTCTTGGGTTCCCCTCTACCCCACAGAAGCACATCTCAACAGGGAGAATTTACGTCTCTCAGAACCTGCAAACTACGTCCGTTACCTTTACAATGGGTGTTCTTACAACATTATTAACCATCAATTTTTCACCAGAAGGGCTAGCTCCAGAAACTTTCATAGAAAACTAGGAATACTAAGAACAGCAAAAGAACTGAAAAATTAAGCTTATTTCAGCAAGACCCAGGTTCCCCTGTTAAATCATGACTTTTATGGAAGAACAACAGATGCTATAAACTTTCTGTATCATCTGGCTACCTTTTCCTTAAATACACAAGTCTGGTGTTGCACATTCTGATTTCTATCTAAACATTTATCCTCAAGTGAGCTTGAAGTTATCTAGTGCAGTTCTCCCAATTCTGTCTGTTTCTCTAATCCGTGGAATTTGGCTTAGCTGATAATCATGAATGATTCAGACTTGTTATTCTGTGCTTTGAGTAGTCCCTCTTTACTGCACATGCACGCACACACAGCCTCTTCCCAACCTGGCAGTAGTATAAGCAATTAACTGCACACCTTGGTCTCTGGAGCCTTGCAGAGACTTGTTTAAAAACATGCTGCATCCAACAGTCATGTCTTCTACTACATATTTACCCTCAAAAGCCTCTGGTATATTTTCTCTGAAGAGTCCCTAGACTAATTGTTTTCCACTTCTATGTTCCACTGTTTACTTTTCTCAATTTTATCTAGAAAAAAATCTCAGCACCGCTGCAATCAAACGGTTATCACCAGTTTCAATCATTGATTCATTAATGATATCACTTTCAATATCCTTATTATTAGTCATTCCTTAATGTACAGGAGTTGTTCTTTCATCTTTTAGCCCTTTATTTATTTTAGCAAGTGATTCTTATTATTTAATTTATTAATTCCTAATAATTAATTCATATTTAGTGACAAGACAATTTCCCTTGGCCTGCACAACATGTTCACATGAGGAATTGTCTTCTTTGTGGTGTGGTATATACAGCATAGACTGAAAACATGTATTTATGTTAAGAGTCCTTTTTCCAAGAGTTACAGTACCTCACTTAGTGGGGGAATCCTTTCTACTGGTTTGTGTTCTCCAACAGTAGCTGCAACAGAACTGTCACATTACAGAAGTCCTGAGTTTTCACATGAGTGTGGATTTTAGATTTACACGTTTTACTAAATGAACGGTACACATGAGTTGAGGGGTGGCAAAATTGACAACGCATCTCTCTGCTTCTGTTTACTTTGTTTACTAGCCACGATAATTTAAACGAAATGAACTTCCTGTGCTATGGCTATATTCAAGTATTTGACTGTAGCTTATTATTTTTCCTCACAGAACAATTCATAATGCATTGCATTAAAATCTATCAATTCACTGCTTTCATAGAATCATATGAAAACAGTTCTACATAATCACAGTTTCTGTATTTGAAAATAATACTGCATTTTTGGAACTGAAGAAAAAAATGACTTCAGGCCTAGTATTAACATCTAAGCAAAAATGGCTCATCTGTTATCTTTGTTACACAGAAAAAAAAAAAAAAAAAGCCAGTTTAGAATGTTTTGAAGTATTTAATTGGAAAGTAATCAAAACATTTTACAAGAAAGGATTGCTTTTAATGATATTCTCCACTGACAATTTTTAAATTTGAACACTTAAACCACCAAGGGAGACTATTTGAACAACTCCCAAACAAAATAAAAATGGTTTTCAAAACTATAAATGGTTTAATTTTACAAACAAAATTAATTGAATAAAAACTACTTTGACATATTTTATTTTAAAGATACTTACTCATCAAATTATCTACAGTGCCTTCTAAAATATTTTTTCTTGAGTTTCCAGTTTGTCCCTTTCTTAGTCATTCAAGTCATTATGATGTGAATTTAAAAGAGCTTGTAGAACAGGCAGACAATGTCCCACTCAGCTGTCATATTTAACACGATTCCATAAAGCACCAGTGTCCATAGCAACTTATCTTCTAAGGAGATGATTTATCATCAACATCCTAAACATATTTGTTTCCTTCTAAAATTCCAGAACACTCACTAAAATAAAAGCTATTAATAAAGCTAATAAAGGAGTTATTACTGTCCATTTAGAGGGTATATTATTTAAGTCATAGGGTGACTTAATAAATCTACCGCCTTAGCAGTAAGAATATAAGTATATTAATACCAACTTATTTTTACTTTAAATTTGAAGACATACATTTCATTGGAAACAATCTTAGAAGTACATATTTTAGAACATAAAAATTTCAAAGTACAAGAAGAAATTCTTGTTATGAGTTAAAAAAAAAAAAAAAAAAGTCTTCTATTTCTGCAGCCAGAGAGCCAAGAAAGCTATTGATTATGTCCTGAACAACACAACTTGCTCTGATAGAATTTCACTTCCAGAAAAATGACAAAGTCAGTAGGTGAAAGTGACATAACTGTTGTCTAAAACATTGTCCCTCTCCATTCTTTTAATCTTGATACAAAGCTCTCAAAAATGTATCTTAAGCCGATGACTATCCCAGCCAGATTTCAAGTGAGTTTCGTTTAAAAAGCCCAGAAACTTACAAAAAGTTAATTGTTGATGCAGCTTTTGAGCTAAAACAATAAAAAACATGAGGGATGATTTTTTGTATCTGCTGTACGAATATATGACATCACAAATCTAGCATTCAACTGGGTCTCCATCTGATAGAATAAACATTTCACACAGGCACAGCAGCTTGTCTTGTTGGAAAGCTGAACACGATGGTTTTCAACACAATGCTTCCATCAGCGGTACCTACAGTTTTGCAGCTATGCAGGCTCATTGGTTTAAAGTAGGGCAAATGCATCTGACAGTGAAACACTAGTCATTGCAAGCACAAAGGTTCTCAAGATGAACAAACTTCTCTTCTGTGTACTGGAAAATCCCAATGCCGCAGCAGGCATGCAGGTGAGCCTTGCAGCCAAAGGTTGACTCATAAACTCAAAGCAAAAACACCACCAGGTGTACAGGAAGCGATCTCCAATGCTGCGTAGCCTGGTATTGCTTATTACAAACCAAGTAAGTTCTTGGTATCTTGACTGTGAGCAGTATCAGAACATAAACAGATTCTCTTGGGCTAGTTAATGAACACAATTTTAAACTTTTAAAACTGACTTTGTTGTATATCCTTAGGGAAAAACATTGTTAGTACTAAGTTACTACTATTATATTTAGTAATTAAGACTGAGATAGAACATATTCAGTACTTTATTATGGATTCTTTCATACTTCCATTTTACACATATGTTGGTGACTTTTTGGTGCTTAACCATTACTATGAACTATAAACAGTAAATTAATAAATGACTGCTTGTAGCATATTTTTATTTGTGGTAAATTTCAGTGCTTTTACAGGTTGAACATCAGTTCTCTCTCCTACTTCATTAAGCCCACTCCTACTGTATGTTTCATTCCCCTTCTCAAGCCAAGGCATTGCCATGGTCTCAGAGAAACAGACAACAGAAGTCCTATGTCCTTCTTGTTCCGTAGTCCCTCTCCACAAAGAGGGGGAGTTGACTCTAGTCCCCTCCTTCCTATCAGTCCTTAGTCCTGATACATGTGGTATCAGGGTTCTCCACTCTATCAATTCTCAGTCATGTTAGACAGCAAGGACTGGTATACCCTGACTAGTGGAAAAACTGGGAGAGCTATACCTGTAGACAGCAGATGCATAAATTACATCATTAAAAGCGTGCTTCAGACCAACTTGGTTACCTCAAAATGAAATTAACAAAACCTGTTTGTCAAGCCTGCTTCTTGCATACCTTCTGTGTGTCTAGCATCCCTCTGCAAGCCAAAGAAGAACTGTCCACATAATACAGATTTAATGCTGTAAGAGACCTAATAGCTACTCTAAAACCTGAAACAGTGAAAAATACTTGATATCCAACTGCTGCTGCAAGAGGCAGGTTATACAGGTGGTGTATTTATTCTAGCTCCTTTTGAATCCAAGGTGACACCTAGCACCTGGGCGCGCTCATGCTGCATCCCTGGGCAATCAGCAAAAATGCCATGACACTGAAGCTATTCCTGCATGAAATTAGCTGAGATCTTAAGGACGTGTGTTTACGTGTCCTGGGAAAGCAGTTAAACTCTTCTGGGCTTGAACTGATGTTGCAGGCAGTAGTGCTGTGTTTACACACTGCTGTAAAAATGGCCCTAGCAGGACAACAGCTCACAGAAAGTACCAGTGTCCCTGTAACCCTACACAACAAACACACACACAGCCCACTCGACTTGCTTAAATGGAGCAGAGCTGACACTGTGTACCCGTGCATCCCTCTCTTCTTGCACTATTTCCTCTGTTTCTCTTTTCCTTGACCCCAGAACTCTTCCTGCATGCCCTGTTCAAAGCCTGCAGGTGCATTTCAAAAACTTTTCAGTAGGCCAGTGCTCGCTATCGCTGCTCTCCCTGACAGAGCAGGGTACCAGCTCCCGGCAGGACTCGAGCTGTCAGCTGTACCCAGGAGGAGAGGGCTCTGCAGGAGCCTCTTCCATGTTCCTGGGGCAGGAGTGGGGAGAGGAGGAGGCAAGCTCCGGGCCCCAGCCCGGGACGCAGCCTTTGTACTCACCGTAGTAGGTACTCGCCGTCATGGAGACGATCCAGAAGGCCAGGGAGATACAAATGAGCAAGCTCAGGATGATGATGTTCGCCAGCATCTTGAGGTACTCCTTGAAGAAATCCTCCTGGTAGCACGACATGGAGAGCCAGGAGGAGACCGCCTGCAGGGGAAGCACAAGGCGCAGCGCATCAGCCACACCGCCGCCCCACCCGCCCCGCGGCCGCCGCTCGCCCCCGGCACCTACGGGCATGGCGGGGGGCTGCTCGCCACCACCGGCACGGCGGCGATGGCCGCCCCCCGCCCGCCACACCGAGCGCGGCCGGCGCCGGAGCGACCCCGCACGGCGCAGGCTCGGCAGCGGCGGCGGCGAGGGCAGGGACGAGCTGCGGGCGGCCCCCGCCCCGCCTTCCTCCTCACGCCGCCGGCCTGCAGCCCGGGGCCGCCTGGGGGTTGGTGTGGGACGGGCTCGGTGCGGCCTCGCTGCCGAAAAACCCTCCGTGAGGAGCCGAGGGTCACTACTGCGCCGTGCCGGCGGCCATCGCGGCCGCTGGGGCCGCCATTTCCTCCCTCCCCGCCGGTGCCGGCGCAGGGCCGCGTGTTGAGTGTGCACGCGGTGTGCCCCAGCACCGCCGCTCGTCTACGTGTTAAATGAAAGAAACCTTTATAAAATAAAAATCCACTTTGCCTCTCTGTGGAATAAAACCAGAGGGATGGCGCTTGATAAGGATATGAGTGTTTTGATGAGGTTTGAAAGGTGGTGGAGTTCACTGCAAAGTTCATCAATGCACGAAAGACAGACTTGAAACACTACCCAAATCCAGCGTGGAACAAAAACAAGCCAAACCTGCCCATTAGCTTTTGTGAGGGCATGCCAAAATCACTTGCAGAACACTTGACTATAAATAAAGCTAACACGAGTTATTAGAAGGACTCTACAGCTCCCTCTTCCACGCCTAAGAGGCTTTGTCAACAAAGCCCAGGAAGATGTGAAGCTCCACAACTTTTCCAAACCCCTCCCTTTCTTTCCTTTGATGCTGCTACCTATGAAATAAGATTTTAAGCATCTCAGAAGAGAATTCCGAGGTAACATATTCAACAGTTGTTCTGTGGAAAGGAGGCTACAAAACCTTAAAGCTTACAAACACCCGCACAGATGAGTCATTTCGTGAACACCAATAACTTCAGGTGCTTATTTTCACAGAATTGAAACAGCAGCAGAACAGAGTATTTAAGTATTCAGTGAGCGGCTGAGTAATGGGAAAAAGTTAATTAAAATCTATTTTACATAGAACAGATAGCACATTTAGTTACGGGCTTTGGTTGTCTTTGAGGAACAGCAGAAGTTTTTAAGGTTGAAAATTCTAATGAATAATCTTCATGTAAAAATTGATAGTTTTTTCTATTGGATTTAAGAATATTTCTGGCACACTAGCACCTGACTCATCTTCGAAGCATGTTCTGCTTTTCATTCAGCATCTGCAGTAAATTTCTAACAGGTTGAGTACACAGTCCAGCTTGTGGAATCTTTTGCAACAAGAGCTTTGATATATTTTTGTGTTGTTATGAATGAAACATTCAGTTATCACTTCGGGCTGCTTCTTCAGATGTTGTCTAAACTAGTGACCATATTCTGTAAAGGCCTACTGATAGCTGATTCTAGCTGAAGAGAAGTAGGCCTGTTCCAGGGGCTAAACACTTGGGCATTTACAGTGTATTGGCTGTAGGCAAATAAAGACAAAACTTGGGCCAGGTGCCTTGGACAAAGCTGAACAGACTTCATCTTATTTTCTACTATATTTATTGATAACGCTGACTGGGAACACCCATTTTTTGTCTTAAGTAGAGATCCTGAAAACATTAATACTAACGTAGTAGAACTGACTTTGGTATATCTAGCCTTCCTTTTTACCTCTAAATTTTTAACTAAAACCCCATCTGAGATCTGGATTTGAAATCCTGGGATCAACAGGTGGGCTGCTTTGTAAGAACAGGACACCTTTTGAAGGATAACACCAATACAACATTGCTTAGATGCTCCTGCCATAATCTATGATAATGACTTTTGATCAGAGCAAGATCAACTCTTTGTAGACTGGTGGATGAACGAGTAGCTGCTTGTTTGGCTGTAACCAGCTCACATAAGGGTGTTCATTCAAACACACCGTTAACTGCAATAATGCTTTATTCAATTTATTGCTTACATTTTGTTTTCCAACCTGTTGTATTGGGCTTATGTGGCAAGGTTTTGGTAGTGAGGGGGCTGCAGGGGTGGCATCAGTGAGAAGAGTCCAGCAGCAGCCCCATATTAAATAAGGACCAGTTTCAGCTGGCTCCAAAAGGGACCTGACACTGGCCAGAGCTGAGACATTAAGCAAAATTGATTATGCCTCTGGGAAAGCTTATTTAAGAAAGGGAAAAAGTGCTGTGCAACAGCAGCTGGGAGGGAGGGAGGAGTGAGAACCAGCCCAACAAACCTCAAGGTCAGTGCAGCAGGAGGTGCTCCAGGCACGCAGCAGCAGTTCCCCTGCAGCCTGTGGAGAGGCCCCTGGTGGAGCAGGCTGTCCCCTTGCAGCCCATGGGTCCCACATGGAGCAGATCTCCACGCTGCAGCCCCCCCATGGGTGGAGGAGCCCCCGGTGGAGCAGGTGGATGTGGCCTGGAGGAGGCTGTGGCCCATGGAGAGCCCCTGCAGGAGCAGGGAGGGGGTCTGGGGGGAGCTGCTGCCCACCCGTGGGGGACCTCTGCTGGAGCAGTTTGCTCCTGGGGGATGGACCCCGTGGTACGGAGCCATGTGAGGGACTCCATGGAGAGCAGGGGCAGAGAATGACCGTGAAGGAGTGGTGGAGATGAAGCATCATGGACTGACCACAGCCCCCATTCCCCTGTGCTGTTCAGGGGAGGAGGAGAGTGGATGGGGGGGAAGGTGTTTTTAGTTTGCTTTTAGTTCTCTAAAAATGCACTGTTCTCGTTTGCTAACTATAGGCAATAAATTATACTAATCTCCCTATGCTGAGTCTGTTTTGCCCATGACAATAATTGTTGAGTGATATCCCTGTCCTTATCTCAACCCTTGAGCCCTTTCCATCATATTTTCTCCCGCTCTCCCTTTTAGGAGAGGGAGTGAGAGTGGTTACGTTGGAGCTCAGCTGCCCAGCTGAGTAAAACCACCACATGTGTAAGAGACTGATGCTGGGATTTCTGATGGAGGAAAAAAAGGTTCTTGCAGGAATCATACAGCCTCGCTGATACCAGTGGGACTGTACAACTATGTGACCATGATGAATCACAACCTACCAGCTGATGCAAAGAGAAGGCATGTTTGTGGAGCTCTAAAGGACCCTTCATCTTCCTTTGTAGCTCCCATACCTGAGCTAAGTAGAACTCTTTAGAGACACGTCAGACAATTGCCCTTGCTTATTCACAGACCTTGAATCTTGGTGTAAAGCCACAGCTGCTGCTCTTAGAGTTTACAATAGCAAGAAAAGCAAAACAGAATACAGCTCTTGATGCCTGGCATGCAGAGGTGATTTCAGTTACAAATTCTGTAACAACCATGGCATGAATAATGTTGACTTTTACCCCTATTTCAGCACAGAGATGTCTGTGTCATGTGGCCTTGTGCATCCCTCTTCCAGGGTTTTTGATCATATGAAACCTAGATAAGTTCCTGCAGTTGCTTAATATACATTAAGTGTTAGGGCTAAAATAGAAAATGAAAGAAACCTGAAATTAGACTTCTATATTTGGAAACTGAAAGAAGTAGACACGTTTTTGAAAATAACTAGTCTACACCATTAACTGCTGTTAACCCAAATGCTATGTTTAAAGTCCTGTTTTCTAAATATTGCACTTTGTTTTTACTAGGTCCTGCAATAAAAATAAATAAATAAATAATAATAAAGCAGTTTTAATGGGCAAAAGTTATTTTTAATGTACATCTGGATGATGACAATAATGTGAATTTAGAATTCACATACTTAAAATACCATCTTGAATCAGTTTCAAGTATTAAATCACATGCAATATGTACATTTCATAAACAATATTTACTTATATTTAAAGAAACATTCCCCATTTGTGCTTACATAGCTAAAAAGCTTGATAATTTAAAAAAAAAAGGCAAATAACTGTTGCTTGAAAGCTTTTCACTACACTTTTATATACAAATACATACTTGAAGTAAGAAAAATCTGACAAGTTTTTTTTTAAAAAAAATCATTAGACTTATAAGCAACCCGGGTATTCGGATGAAGAGTTCCTTCTGACATTGTACCTAGGGCTATAGGATGCAAAATACAACCAGTGCAGAGTCTAGAATTAAAAATAAGTATGGTAATTTAAAAGGACACAGGAATGTGAGTTGAGCAAAGGCAGCATGACAAACTGAAGATAATAGCATGCTACTGTACATAGCATGCTAATTAAAATTAACTCTTTCGCATTCAGTCTTTTCCTAGGAATAAATGGGAATTTAGGTGATTTGCTGTAATATAGAATAAAATTTTCAAAGTTTCATGAAGATACTTTGAAGCAGCTTTATGTTCTGCTTTTCTTTTCTGCTACTTTTTTTTTTTTTTTTTTTTTGCTCTGGTATGGTACTCTCCATTTCTCTTCCTTGCTTAAACGTTATTCATGTTTGTGAGGACTCTGTTTTTGTAATGTTATTCTTAGTGGTATAAAATTAGTAGAAAATGCTGATCCTACCATGGAATAATCCATTGTACCTCCCTCAGTAGCCTGTTTTACAAGATAAATATTTTTTTTATAGTAGAGGAAGGATGAAAGAGAGATGGCCACTGTTTTTTAAAAACTGAACAGATGACATTGTTAAAAATTTGGAGATAAATATTGTTTGTCTTATAGTTAATATGACAATGAATGCAAAGGAACCCCTTGGAAGATCTTGATTTTTACAACTTTATTTTTCAACACCACAAAACCCCACCATATTTAGACATTAACTTTTATGCTTTAATTTCCATGTTAACACTCCACAAGATTTTCGATTTATTTTTATTTTTTTACTATATTTTAATGGAATCATTTTTTTTCTCTTTCCGTTTTAGGAGGGGGAGTGAGAGAGTGGTTGTGCTGGAGCTTAGCTGCCCAGCAGAGGAAATCCACTACAACTATACAAAAGAGATGTGGATGAATGACGAAGGTTTCAAGAGTTTCAAGACGGTGTTGAGAGCTGGCAGCTGAGGCTCATGCTCCCATGGTATTTGGCACTGAATGAATCCAAGGTGTTTGAGAGCTCTGCCCCATTCGAGAGGCTCCTATCAGCATGCGTTAGGTAGATGCTACAGGACTTTATGGTGGTGCAGAGCACATCTGGGGTTAGATGTGTCAAGCCTTTGAACACATTTGGAGCAAAACTGGGAGGCTAGGCTCCTCCAGGAGGAACCTATCTCATGGCAATGAAAACTGCTTTGAGAAATGAATGCCAGCATATGTTGGATGAGAACAGCCATGGGAATGGCTTCATAGCTCCCCTGTTGTTCTCTATCACCTCGCCAGGCAGAGCACAGTCTCTGTTGACGGAACATTAACTATGCAAGGAAACAGGAGTGGCTGGCTTTTAGATTTAGATAACTTTTAAATGGTACAGAATCATTAAGATAAATACATTTTTAGCCTGTAAAAACACATGTCCTTCCACTTCTGCCACAACGCAAGTGGGTGTAACCTGTCATCCATAATGATTTTAATTAGCAGTTTCATCTGTTTAGGCAGACTGGGCAGAAGTGATGGAACTATGCACATATATTTTTCTGCATAGATCACACTGTTAGATTTAAGATTTTCAGAAGAACTATATCATGTTTACCTCTACAATATCGAGCAGAATTGGAGAATTCTGGAAAATACTGCTAGTAACAAGGCCTGAATTCTTACAGGCTTGCCAAGCTCCCATTGATTTCAGTTGGAAGTGAGTGCCTGAATATCGAAGGACATAAGCTGTAGTCTTTTTTTAAAGGGAAAATACTTGGAAATGCAGTCCAGAGGAAGGGCAGATGAGGGCTACTAAATTGTTGAGCTGGGTCTTCATATAAAGAAGGCTTCAGGTAAAAAATAAAAATAAAAAAGTAAATCTGTAGCATAGAAAAGAGGATTGCAAATAAATACTGTATTTTTCACAGTGGCAGGCAGAATGCTTGAGGAACTGGTGGAGAAAGGGTGGAGCATGGGAAGAGCCCTCAGGCAGAACGAGAGGTAGGAAAACCTTTGCTGAATGATGACAGCACAAAGAAAAACATTGGTAGGAATGCAGAAGTGATAATATAATGAATGGATGAACAAGGGCAAAGTAGATGCTCCAGCACACTTCAACCCCAAGAGATTTTTGACTGCAGGCATGACAATTCCATCAAAAATTTCAAATCAAGTGCATTAACCTCCAAACAGCTTGGAAATGACAGGAAGACCAATGTTTATTGACCTTTACTAGTCATAACAGAACGAGGCAGAACAAGGATTGAAATCGGGCTTACTATTCTTAAATGACTACTCCAACACCAGACTACTGTCCCTTCTAAGGCCAGTATATTATATGAGTTTTGTCCACACTATGTCCTGACTTCAGGAGCCAGCAAAACCAGCTGGAAATAATGTTCTGATTTTAGCACATCTACATTCCCCCAAATGAAAAAAAAAAAAAAAAAGTTCATAAAATTCCTAAATATTTATTCCCTGTAGAGAAACCATGCCAACAGGCTGTCAAGTCCAACTGTTTGTTGAATTTATGTTTCACTCTAGAGACTAAAAAAGTACACCAGTCTACAAGCCATTGGAAGATGATGAGCAACAGGGAAATATCCAACACACATTTCAAATATAACCTCCTTAATGGGATGGCAAACTATACTTTCCTTAAGCAGTTGCTCAAGAACTAAAGCATACACAGTGTCCATGTGAAGGGTTTTAAACTAAGACATTTCAAGCAGTTGCTCATCATGCCTTTATCTGTGTCTGAAATAAAACAGCACTGAACGATGCAATGAGCTTTAGCAGGAGTAACCCTCCCAGCATAATCAACGGGTGGTAGTGCTTCAGTTACCAGGTCTCTAGTCAGGGCATGACTTGTACCGCCTCCTACTCGTCTCTTTTCCAACATCATTTCAATTGCTCTAAGCGAGAGGCTCCACTTCTCTGCCTTTTCCGTGTGAAGGGGGGCAGGATGCTTTCATAACAAACCAGAGCCTTACATAAACTCTGGGATGAAGGCTTTGTGGCTGTGCAATGAATGGTGCAATGCCCTTCGAGGCAGTGAAGATGCGTTACACAGTGTGCAGATCTGACGCAAAACCTCAAGGCAGATGCTGCTAACACCATCAGGCTGATGTGGTTTCTCACTAATTACTATTTTAAAAGCAAGCTTGCAGTGAGAATTGCTGCTTTATTAAAGGAGAAATTGGCTCTCAAGCCCTAGTTAAATGGATTTATTTTCTTTCTTTTTTTTTTTTTTTTTTTTTGCTGCTTGTTCCATATTAAATTTCCATTTTTTTTAATTGCTCCTGAGAAATAAATATAGAAAATGTTATTTTTTATTAGTGATATTTTTTTCAGAGTGGTAAATCACAAAATGCCTCGGGTTTGGGTTACCCTTACCTTGTAGACACATCTTCTTTAAACCAGGGTATGAATTACACTAGTACTAGTATATCATAATCACTGGACAGACCTGCTGTAGGCTACAAAGCCAGCTTTCACTGAGCTGGTAAAGACACATAACAGAGAAGCACAGATGACTAAGGCACTGTCCCTGATAGTACATCTTGCTTCACCTGCCTAAGCCATGACAGTTTGCACTGATTTTAGATGCATGGATGAAAGTGATACAATTGATATTTCCGGTGGTAAGGAAGTTCATTTCAGTTGAATTATCTAATGAATACTGATGTGCTACTGGTAGTTGTGATAAAAATAAAAGGTAGTCACCGCTTCTCACATTATTGAAGGTAGTCTTCATTTTTATTTGTTTCAGTTTATTAACATTAGAGGCACAACAGAGATTATTGTTTATGTACAAAATTCAGGTCTGACTAGGGAAATACAAAAAATAGCTTTCAAAACTCTTTTTTTGCAGTTATATATCCTTCATTTAAATTTATAATCCATTATATAAGATCTAGTGAAGCATGCAAAATGCCTCTTAAATCAATTTCAAAGCAACTTTATTTCACTGTTTCAGGTTTCTAAAAGCATGAGTTAGCAGAAAATTTAGTATCAAAAGCAAACTGAATTTTAAATGGAATGACTTATGGTATGAAGGCAATGGTAGTATATAAGATTATGGCTGAATGTTATACCACGACCGAGAAGCTGGAACATCAATTATGAAGATACAGCTCAAGTACTGAGGGTGTTCTGTTTCTGAATTAGTAACACACACTTTGCATTTTTATAGCAGTTAAGTCAGAAGAGGTTAAAAAAGCTTCACAAACATTACATTCTGCCAAAGTTTAAGGGAGGGGAATAACATGGGAAACTGAATCAAGAAAAACATGAAACCAGATGATCTGCCAGTTCTTTCATATGCAATGAAACATTATATTTATTGAGTGTTTTATTAAACATTTGTAAAAGATGCTTTGAACCCTAACCACGGTCTTTGGATTCTTCAATAAAATCCACGATAATTGTGCTTCAACTTTTACCTCTCTAACTACCAAAGGAACTAGACAGTTCTTGAGGGGATTATCTACCTTTGGGGTGTACCTGGATTAAAACACATAGCATTATGAAGCCTTCCATGCATCTCAGTTATTGTAAAAGCCTGGAATTAATGTGGTCTTGGAACACAGAAGACCTACATACTGTAATAAGTACATAGTAAATATGTACTTATTACAGTACATATGAAGAATTATTTGTTGCATTGTACCTGGACAGTTCAGAGTTTTCTGTTAAACCAGATACATATTATTTATTTAGACAGACATACAGGAGGATAACACATTTGTTAGGTGCAATACAGATTCAGCTACGTTTTGCAGATCGACAAAAGCAGCAGGTTCTCTGAGGCAACAAGCTGCATTTCAGAAGATACGCTCTTTAATAATGAACAAGTTTTCTGTCACTAAATACTCATGCAAGTACAATCCTTTTGATTTTGTCAGTGCAGAATTTTAGTGCTGGTTCACCCAGGACAAACACTTGCACATCCAACTTTAACCACTGCTGGATCTGAAGACTTTTTCACTTTAGGAATTGTACAATTATGTAAGAAATGCAAAGAATTCCTGAAAATAAAACAAAAACTGTAGAGTAAGGAGCAAAAGTTTTGCCTAAAAGGGTTGTAATAATGAGTTAAAAAGTTAAGCAGAAATATCCCTTACCTTTCAATACTTCTGCTCAGTTCAGATTCTGCAGAAGTTGCATAGCACAAATGTTTCAAAAGCAAGATGAATTCAAGTCCTATGACAAAAAAAAAAAAAAAAAAAAAAAAAAGATTTTCAATATTTTCAACAAGTCTTATCAGAAGCAATATTCAACTGCCCATTCAGCTTCTTTGCTGTGATAATTCGTCCACGTTCTTTCAGTCACAAACAGCAAAGTGATACCACAGCAACTCACCCAGCCATGAAGCAGATCGGAAGTGGAGAAATCAAGCTAACAGAAAGGGTGGAGCCCAACCCACTGCTCTCACACCAAGACAGCAATAATTAAGGGATTTCTTTTCTTGTTCTGACTTCAGAGATCCACCCAGTGTCATAAATTGGTATTGAAGTTGCAGGGTGCCCTATCAGTGCACGAAACACTCCAAGGTATCATTTCCATTGTTTTTATCTCAGAAAAGGTTGTATTTTTGACTAACATCCCCCATACCTCCACAGTGCATTCTTAATTTGCTAAAGGAGTCTGCATATACTCCCTAGCATTGTCATAACAAAGATAAACAAAAGATGGTGCTCTGCTTTTCCACATACCTCTGAGATATTTCAGGTTTTGGAAGTCTAGGACATCACCATAACAACTAGAGGTTATCTCATGGCTTCCTGTATTTCAAGTCTTCCTACATTTGGTATTTTTTCTTGATGCCATAGACGCTGGATAACATGAATGCAGAACGGAAAACTACTTCAATGGAAACAAAATCTCAGAAGAAACCTGAAGACAACACAAAGTGAATATTTTTAACATCCTTGATTATTTTAGTAGAATGTGTCATGATTTTTTAAATATATTTTGCATTCTTCTGTCTTGAGACATCCATCCTGCTTTTATGAACCTCCCAAGTGTGAGTCTGTTTAGCTACCTACAATTTATTTTATATGTTTGATTTCTTTTACATCAGCTACTGATTAGTTGTAAGCTGGAGCTGTCCCAGTCTTTTCGAACTAAGTATTTGTGTAAAAAACTTTTTTTTTTTTTTTCCAAAAATTTCAAACTCAAAAGATATTTTGTCAAAAGCTTTTGACAAAAAGTGCTTCCTCTTGCAATTGAGGAATTGAAAGTCAGCACTACCACACAGAAGAGCTTTTGATTTTTTCTTTTTTTTCCTGAAAACTGACTTTACGGTTTCACTGGACAATGCTCAGATCCTAGCTCCTAGATGTAACTAGTAATGAAAAGTGCTCTGTACAGTCAACAGGCCAATAGTACCTGCTGACTGAGTTAAGGTACTATAACTTTTGCAGAAATGGTTAATGTTATGATGTTCACTGACTCAGTGTCTTAGGATCTTAGGACACTCATGTTGTATATATAAAAGTTACGTTGACCCTAGAGAAGCCACTCTCTTCCTATTAATTAATGCAAGGAAGTGCTGTGTGTGCCCCCTGTGTAGTCAGTTAACATTAGGTGAACTGAACCAATTGGTAGAAAAATTTTTCTTTGTCCATTAATTAAGACAATTAATTAAGACAGAAGGTCTTGATGATAAATGTATACTGCTAAATAAATAAACAGGACTTGGGAGCAGCTCAAGCACTTGACCTCTCTGTAACCCACACTGCTTAATTGCAAATTTATTCTCCAGGAGTAGTTGGACTGCTCTGACCAGCTGTTTCTAGGAGGTCCCCTAGAGACCGGGCTAGTCTTGAGCACCAGTTGCCTTTGAGGCCAGGAACTGGACCCAAGCCCACTTATTTAGCAGTATGGAGCCTTCTGTACTTTGGAAATATCATTACTGTCTTCTGTTTTCTTGCATTGTTAAAGATGTATCCTGCCAAGTGAAAGTTCTGAGCTTTCCTGAAGATAAAAAAAAGGTTTTCAGAGCTAGACAAAGCAATTCAAATCATTTATTTTTCCTACATATTTCAGATTAGGCTGAAGAGTAACAGTAAAGTGCTGCAAATAAAGCTGAAAACATTGTCCTGGCACTGAGGTTCATGTTGTACCTATTTGCATATAAATTCAATTTTCCAGGAGTGTAGTTCCTACACTTTTCACAGCTAGCAACTGGAAAGTAACATGCACACTTCTTTTTGTATTATAATTTATTGTGAATATATTTTTGAAAATTTAGCTCCTTTTTGTTGGCACATTTAACAGTATAAATTCTCAGGCAGCCTGGTGCAGCAGGTCCAATGGGATGCCTTTTTCAGCTGGTATGAAAAGAAAAAAAAAAAGAAAGAGAGAGAAAAAAAAAGAAGAAAATGTATGAATGGTATGAAAAGAAAAAAAAAAAAAAGAAAAAGAAAATAGTTGCTTCTGCTGCTTTTTTTTAATTGAAAAAATCTGCTGCTTTTTTTGATTGATTTTTTTGATTGAGAAAAAAAAACAACTGATATTCTGGTCCTGCATCATCTCTTAATTCTTACTGTACCTCACCCTGTTACATCCCTCCTTTTAGAAGGGAAAGCCCAGCATATTTCCAACTCACAATTAATTGAGAACAAAACCTACTCCCGTTAGCAGCCAGCATTTCTCTTCTTTGCTGTCCTGCCCCTTCAGTTGGAGACCCACATGACTGTTTTGCTATGACAGAACAACTCCGGACACCCTGATCTCAGAGGTGTTCCCCTACAGAACCCACACGTTATCCTTTTTCTAGACGGGTCCTGTCCTCCTGGCTCCTCTGGGCATCTAGCTGCAGGGTGTGCTGTCTGCACTTCTACCAATGGTCTAGAAGCTTATTTATTATTGCCAACCATCTCTTTGGCACAAGTTGCTGATCTTGCTGCTCTGACTCGCACCTCATGCACAAGGGCAATCAGCCACCCCTTACACTGGTTCCTGATACACCTCTGGGGTTGTGCATGATTGTGGGTAGCTTTGAGAACAGTGCAGCTGCTTAATGTCATCTGGTGCTCCTGTTCCAAACAGCTGCTATGCTGAAGGTCTGCCACAAGCCCTCTCTTTCAGTAATAGTACAATGCTAAACTTGTGTTTCTCCTTATGATGATATCACACAAGAGAATGCCTTAACTGATCAACCAGCCAGGAGAGCAGGCCCTTCTGGCCTGCAGGCTCCTGAACCTGTTCTCACCAGCCTCATCACCACCTGCTTTTCTTTCAAAACCATCTATTTTACAGGACCTGCCCTCAGGAGATGAAAATGCATGCTGGCGGGGCCAGGGTGCCTGTTACACCTCAGTTCCTTTTGGCCTTCCCAGGACAGCTGCTGGCTGCACCTCAGGTTCCCTTCCCTTCCCTTGCTGGTGTGACCCATGCGCTGGCTCACCCTGGCAAAAGGGGGTTAATTACAGTAGTACAACAAGATTGGTTTGCTCCACATTTCTCCAGTAGCACATAACCGTACTGCAGCACTAGTCCTGTTCGTTTGGTCTACAGCATTAGGCAAGTTGTTCAAACCAAAAGGGCAGCACACCCAAAACCACAGAGACCCGTTGTGAATTTGTAAGTGGATTTTATACAGATGTCCAAATGCTGTAACTACAAATACTGTCTTGTAATCATAAATGTTCTCATGATGGGTAGAGGCCTACCTCTGCAGACATGCAGATGCTACCGTCACCAAAAAACTCTTGAGAACTCCTCAGTTCAAAGTGCCCCTCAGACTACACAGTAACTGAGGGACTAATTTCACAGGAGAAGTTGCCCGGATGGTCTGTAAAGCCTTATGGTTCCAACAGCATTTACACTGTGGACCTGTTGAAAAGAGGAATTTTTTCATTTAACTAGACTATCCAAAATTTGTGAAGAAACTGGCCTTAAATAGGCAGATGCTTTACTATGGCCTCAGGAGCCCTGTGAATTAAAAATGTGCACTATCACCTTATAATGTTTCAATGGGTAAAGCCATAAGGTTCTTGCACACCCCACCTAAACCACTGCATCAATCCAAGCTACAGATGACTAATAATGTTATGTGGAATTATTGGAAGGCTCTAATTAAATGTGTGAGGATTATTCACTTGCAGGTAACAGAAGCCTTTATAGAACATTCCTCTGAACTGTGTCACTCTCGGGAGCCCAGAGACTTGGGTCTACACGGAGGTGACACACAGATGACTGAAGATCAACAGAATGGAACCCATAAAGGCGCCATGTCCTCTAAGAGTCAAGTCTCTACAACACCACATGAATTATAAAAACACCGTTCTGTTAGTTTACCACAATGGTAAAGACTTAGATGTTGTGCAATGTTGGGTGTGTTAGTGTCCCTCACCACTCTTAAGAAGGCGTCTCCATGCATCCTACAGCATGTAGTTCAGTATAAAGACAAGTTTGGAATTCCCACAGGGCAGAAATTACTTGTCCAAAATTATCCCTGATGACAATAAATAGGAACTGACTCAATATACATAAGCATGAAGCTCCAGCTCTGCCATCCACCTGGGACTGGATGCACCTGAGAACAATTACTACGTGAAAGCAAATGCAACATACTACATGGGGCACAGTAATTGTACCCAAACTACTAATTCTTAGAATGATACTAGACAGTTATTTGATAACTCACTAAACTGTAAATTGAGCTCGTCTTCTATACCTCTCACAGGACCATGTTATATTGGGTATGTAAACCCAGCTATTTAACATTTGACATCTCTTCCCTCTGAATATTATCAAAAAAGGCAAGCTATTTCACAGCAGGAAAATTTGGGGGCTATTATGCTTCCCATGCATGAGGTGGCAAAAGCCACCTAAGCTAGCTATTACTTAAAGCAAATTGGTAATAACACTGCAGATCATTTTTACCAAGTAACAACTGAGATGACTGGCATCTGTACAATCAAAACAGATTAAAATTTGGCTTTATGCTGGCTCATAAGGATGAAATACATATTGTAGTTGGAAAAGACTGTTTTAGCTACATGACAGACAACTCCAAAAACATTTGTGATTTGAGTGAACACATTAAAAAAAGAGGCAGCCAAAGCAAAACAACCCAATAATTGGAAAGAGTGGAACTGGTTTGAAAACATTAAAAAATGTAGGATTTATAGGTTAATATATATATATATATATATATATATTACTACTACTGGTTGTATTGTATGTGTTTATTCAAATAATTATCCGTATGGCAACACAGTGTATTAAGAAGTACAGAGGTACTGCTGTAACCACAGTAATCCCAGACTTGCAAATAGGATTTGTGTACCTTGACATGAAATGAACAGAGAATGAGAAATCCAGAAGCTGATGCTGGCATATGCCTAAGTCCAGAGGCAAGGACAGACAAGACAGCAAGGTGGTCTTCAGTAGAAGAGCCACGAGTAAGACACCTGCATCTTGTCTGCAGCACCCTGGGGATCTCTAAAGATTGTGAGAGGATAAAGTCTCAGAGCGGGGAAGGTGGCAGCAGGCCTCCCTAGGCTTAAAAGTTTGTCAAGGACACAGCAGTCTGACAAGAGAGAGAAGCTGAACAGACATAGGTTGATGCCCCAGGGTTGCAGACAGAATCATGAGGAACACATTGCTCCAGCTGCTGTGACAGTCTCCTCCTGTGCAGATGCCGCTCTGTCACATCAGGCCCCTAGCTAAGCAGAATGTATTTGCTGTAACTTTTTGTATTTTTGTTTTAAGTCAGTTTGTGTCAGTAGAGGGCTGAACCTCTGTGTGCTCTGTGCTCTCTACCTGAGCTATAAAAATAACCTACTTCTGCCTGACCTGAACCTGCGAAATAGACTGCATATTTATTCCATAACACCACAGAAAGAGTGATTTGCTTGAAAAGCGTTTTGTCAAAATGCACAAGAAGTGGGGTGATACATTCTGCGGTATTTGCACTTGAGAAATTACCACTTATGTAACATGCAGAATTCATATAAATTGAGATGACAAATCATTTCTTTCCCAGCTAAAGAAATGCAGTCTCAGTCAGACAGACTCACAGTTATGAAGGACAGGTTAAGAAAACTCCTGGTCAAAAGGAGTCACTTATTTTTATCCCCTGTGGTGTCTCCAACAGCTTATATCTTCACTCAAGACCAGTACAAATAAATAATTATTCTCTTATGACCCTTCATTCCCTCCATCCAAAAAGTTCTTTAGTAAAGGCTCCTTTTACTGTTGCAATAGCTAACTTCTTGTGTCCAAAACCAATTTCATCATCCTTTGCTCAGAGTATATGCTGTAGGAAATACTACTTTAAAAACGTTCATATTGAGGACTATTAAGAACTGAGAAAGACTGCAGAACGTGATAACATATTGTCTCTAATTGTTTCCACAGTGCTTTTAACAGATACTGCATGTTCATATAGATGAAAATGCTATAGCACACTTTCACTTCCCTCATCAGAAAAAAAGTCTCCTGTGAAGTTGATGCAAGGTTTATATTTTTCACTTCTCATTCCAACACGTGACATGCAACCCATGGCAGTATTTACATTTGATAGAAATGGTACACTTGATTATATTATTTTAAAGCATACTAATTTGAACTCAGTTTCAGATTTTCTCTTAAATATGTAGGGAAGTAGTTAGGAAAAATGTGAAAATATCAGAATATTGGACATGGTTGTGTTTAATCATCTCTACATTTGTATACCTGTATACATTGTAGAAAAAGACCACAGACTTTTGTTCTGTGAAATAGCACAAACATGACATTGGCTGTAGCAACCATGATCCATAAAACAATTCTCTTATCTGGAGAGGAATCCAACTACAAGATATTTTTGTTTAACAAAATCACATGCATATGTTAAAACAGGAAATGAAATAAAAACACTACAGAATATTTCTAGTTCTGTATTTAGATCAACCATGATTACATGTGTACACAATTTAAAGAATTAAAGAAAAATAATTATCCCAGCACAGGACAAAATACACATTATACACTCACTGTGGTCTTTGGTGTTGACCTAGATATATTACTTTTAAGTACAATACAAACTCAGCAGAAAAAGCCTACAGTCATCTTTGCCTTAAAGAGGGCATGAGCTATGCGGTTAAGTTTCTGACCTTGCTTGCTTACTCCTCAACATGACGTTAATTTCTATGAGCCCTTACAGAGAGGCTTGTGTAGAGTTTCAAGTGCCAATGAAGGAGTTCCTCAGTTGTAAATCTCAGGGGATAAAGGAATGGGCATTGATGTTCCATAGAAGAAATTGCAATTCTTTCTAGGAACATACAACCAGAAGTGAACTTCCACTTGAATATGTGTATTCCATCTGAAGTTATCTGCAGCAATTATTTTATGTTCCCAGAAATAAAGCCTCCTCCTCCAAAGGGAAAAAAAAAAAAAAAGCTTCTTGTATGTACTTAATGAAAGACTGAACTCACAGAACCACCTCTTCCACCAGACACTATTATAATCTCATGTAAAAACCTGAAATCACATTTTAACATCTCCCAGATTTTAAAGAAGTCTTTATTAGTAACTGATAGGTATTGAACAATTGAACGCTTGCAAAATGTCGTTTGTTTTCTCATCACTGAGTGATGGTTGTGAGTGAATGGTATCAACATGGCTGATGTATTTTTTAGTATTAACTCAGCATAGGTATCAAAAATAAAGATTAGAGTCTACTTTCTGGTTTGAAAAGCTCTTAGTTTTCTGTAAAATGTCTGATTTTTATCTCATACCACATACAAGCATCTCCCATTTTTATCTTGTATTTCTAACTCATCCAACGAAAGATTTCTTAAGGTATTTGAGATAATTTGCTCAGGATATCTCATGGTGAAAGATTTGATTTAAAGCTTCTCATGAGACAAGTAATTTCTATCTATCAGTGGGCAGCTATCCCTTCTATTCGAATATAATTCATTCTTTTTCTCAATCTTACTGTCTCCTCTTATTTGTCCTTCTTTTTACATTCATGTGTGTTTTGAAGGTATAAACTGAGTTCAGTAAGAACTTATGTACACTTAATGATTATTTTGAAATTGGATATTCCTTCTTAGATATAAGTCTCTAAGCTTCTTTCTTAGGAAGATTTATTCACACAGGCTTCTTAGATGAACTCTGAGCAAACATATGACAACAGTCAATGAAGTGGAAACACCACATGAAGTTAATTTCCCATAGAGCTGCTACTTCTGTGCCACTACCTTAGTTTTGTAAGCATTTTCCTTCCCCTCTTAAAAGAGGCTGATACTAATATCCTTCTGGTGTGTGAGAACACTTAGGAAGAAAGTTAACTGTAAACTAGAACCAGATATATGCAAAATCCTGGGATGCCCAACCAATGTCTGCTGGGAGGGAAATTTCTGCAGCTTATCATTACTAGATGTGGTGAAATCAAAACATTTATAACTACAGCAGATCAGATTGCAGACACAGAAATCTGACGCTGCTCCAGATACCTTGCCTGACCTACAGCAGAATGCTTTCAGTATGTCTTATTCTGTTCTAGTCTAAACAAAGCTCATCCTCCTGCCCAGGAATGTAATCATTGCTTGCCTGAGAGTGCCTTGCTATGAGATGAAGCCCTTGAAATGCACACTTTGGACCAGAATACTCAAATCTTGAAGTCAGATAAAAACACGTGGTACCATTTTATTAATTTTTATGTAACTGCTTTCCACTCTGGGATGCTCGCTTTTTACTTCTGCCGTGGAGGCTGGTAGAAGAGGCGAGCCTCCCTGAAACCTCTGAAGGCAGCAGCAGCTCAGCCCTGGGAGGGCCGGCGGGCAAATGGCGCCCGGGCGGGTGCGGGACACCGCCGGGACACCGCCTGCCGCTGCTGGAGAAACCTGCACAGCCCGGGGCAAGCCGGGCACCAGCCCCACCAACGCAGCAAGGACACCCGCGGGGGTATGGAAAGAAACCCCCACTGCCCACACCGCTCAGCACCCGCCCAGCCAGCGCCCTGCCCTTCCCTTCCACAAGATGGCGGCCACCCCCCCCCCCCGAACCCCTTCCCCAACATGGCGGACCGAACCCCATTGGCTCCTAGCGGAGGCGGGATCGGCTTTCCCTACCCCCGGTCGGGGCTGAGGACTACATCACCCAGAGACCCCCGCGCGGGTGCTCCCCCCGATCTCCCAGCCGTTGCGCAATCCGGGCGCTGTCTCGCGAGAGCGCGGCGCCGGGCGGGCGGCGGCAGTCGGCGGCGGGGCGGGGCGGGGGCGAGGCGCGGGGCCGCGCTGCTCTGCGCTGCGCAGGAGCCGCCGCCGCTGCTCGCGCTCCGCCTGCCCGGCACCGTTGGCCTGGGGGCCCCATGGCGGCCGCGGAGGCGGCGGCCGCGCCCGCAGAGGCGGCGGCGCTGGATCCTAGCGGGCTGTCCCCGAAGGAGGAGGGCGAGCTGGAAGACGGCGAAATCAGCGACGACGACAACAACAGCAGCAGCGGCGGAGGCGGCGGCGCCGGGCCCTACGGCGGCTCCGAGCCCGGCGGCCCGGCCGGCAGCGCCAGGCCCTACTCCAGGCGCCGGCCGCCCCCCGGCCTCCGCGGCGGCCTCTCGCTGTCGTCGTCCGCCCGGCGCTTCCCCCGCTCCCGGCACCAGCCGCCGCCGGAGCTGGGCCACCTGCACGGGCACGGCGGCTACCGGCCCAAGGACTCGTTCCGCTCCCACCCGCCGCCGCTGCCGGCGCCGCGGATGCCGCCGGGCCCGCACCCGGAGGGCGGCCCGCGGCTCTCCTTCTGGGAGCGCAGCCACAACGCCCTGGACCGGTTCCGCTTCCGAGGCCGGCCCTACAGGGGCGGCTGGCGCTGGGGCAGGAGCCGGGGCGGCGAGCGGGGAGGCAACCCGCCGGGGAGGCCGCCCGGAGGAGGAGGAGGAGGAGGGGGAGGCGGCGCCGGCTTCGGCGGCCAGGCCTGGAGGGAGCCCTCGCCTCGCAAATGTATCCTTCGGAGCGGGGGGCGGCGCTGCCCGGCGTGGCCCGAGGCTCTGGGGAAGGAGGGAGGGAGGGAGGGAAGGAGGGACCCCGCCTGCTGGCAGGGGCTGCTGGCAGGCAGGGTTACTGCTGGGAGCTGCCTTAGCGAGAGGGGGGAAAAGCGTGGCCCGGAACAAAGCCCTATAGCCCTTCAGGACCCGGGGGCTGCGTTTCTAGCCCCAAATTGCCAGCCCTTCTGTTAGGAAGCGGGCTCGGGCTTTGGCGAGGCGCTCTGAGCGGATATAATTACAGCGGAGTTGCTGTAAAACGCTAAGCTTGTTAATTTCCCTTATTGGGCAACGAAGGATCCGCTGCCTGTTTTTTTTTTTTTTTTTTTTTTTTTTCATTTTCGCTTACAGGCCCGCAGAGGTTGTTACGTATAGCTAAAGCCAGCTTTACAGCTAAACCTCGCTTGACACAGGACTCTGTGTGCTGAGTGCGTTTCCTATGGGAGGTTGGGGAAGGTGGGAAAGCCACGTTTCTCTGCAAAGCCATGCTCTGTGTTTCTTGGAGGGTGTTCTCCTCTGATCGCTCCTAGAGAGCTGATGAGGTGGCTTTGAACACTTTTAACACTTTCTCCTTGTAAGAGTGGGAACTGCAAAAGCACTGGAAAAACCTCTCATTTTCCAAGACAGTTATAGAAAAAACAACTCGTGAAACATAACTTAGGGGCAGCGTGGCACGGAAACGCAACCACTTGCCTAACGGAAAACAGGCAAATGTAAAAAATGGAAACCAAAAAAAGTGAAGCAAGAGAAACAGCAGTTAAAACTCCTAACTCTGTTCTGTTGTCTGCTGTACTAGTAGTCAAAGGATGTGCCTTGTTTGCTTGGCTGTGCTGGCAGTCCCAAGGAACAGGGATTTTTTCCAGCTTGTGCCAGGGCTTAAGGCTTTGAAAGCTGATCATTGGAGCCTTGTGTTACTTTAGATTACTTTAGATCCTAGATTATTTATCAGTGTCAACTGTTCTTCTTTTGGAGTGGGAAGGGAATATGTAAACTAGCAATAAAGAGCTATTTAATCTCATCTCGTTAGAGCATTACCACTGAAGTCTTCATAACTCTTCATTTGAGGATAGTTTCTTGAGAGGCAATGCGTGAAGATGTGATTTGCCCATGGTAACATAGTAAGATGGTTCTAGTGCTGAAAATGGATGTTAGATATCTCTTGATTTGCAGTGTTGCTCTAAGCACCAGAAAATGATTACTTCTTGTAGAATGAGTAATTTGCAGGGCCAATCTATTGATCATCCTAAGCAGACTTGCAATGCTTGTTAATACTGATACAGTCTCCGTGTCTGCTTTTAATTAAAAGACCAGTCAGAAAATAATTCCATTTTCAAACCAAAAGCAGCAAAGGGGAGAATCTTTTATCTGCAATACTTGAGATACGCTCTTCTGCTTAAATGTTATAGGCAATTTAATAATGCTATTGCTCCTGTATGAGCCACATATAGTTATCTGTGGGTCATATAATTAAGGAAGACCCATGATTTACTCTCTAAAATGCATTTTTTTCTGTATTTTTCATATTCTTGCCATCTAAAAGATTTGGTATTAGGGTATCCAATAGTTCATTGGCATGTGAAGTGGTGCAGGGAAGCTTGTGATCTGGAGTGGTATTTGGAATTCCCCAGGGAAATTGAGAAGTTCAAAGGTGTGCTAACAGAGAAATTTTTTTATTTTATTTTTTTTTTCCTTTATCCATGGAACTAGTACTTTGTGTGCTATGTAGAAGTATAAATAGGGGTAAATCAGTGACATGGTGGGGCACTTACAGAAGTCTTTTTACTCTTCTTTGGATATTATCTTTTAATAGGTTTATCTTTTTTAATTTCCTAGCAACTTTAATATATTATTGGATGGGCATTCAGCAGAAACTCATATGTAGAGATTTGTGGACTTCTGAGTATGAAACATGGGACCAAAATATGATTTTTTTTCCTGGTGAATTCTGAACCCTTCAGAGGTTTCTTTTTTTTACATTTTTCTTCAGTTCTAACCCCAGTATCATCAATTGGTCTCGTTTTTGGTTGTAGAATGAAGGCTCTCAAGTGTTGACTGAAGAATAAGTGTTGTTTTAGTGCATTCCTGCCTGCCTCTCATAGCATTCCACCTACTCTTGCATTCTATGTGTAGAGTTATGTATTTAAAAAACAACAACCAACCAACCAAAACTCTATCTATGAAACACTGTCGTGGTTTAACCTGGTAGGCAGCTAAGTACCACACAGCAGCTCACTTGTTCCTGCTCAGTGGGGTGGAGGAGAGAATTGAAGAGGGTAAAAAATGTGAAAATTTATGAGTTGAGATAAAGACAGTTGAATAAACTAAGAAAGAAATGGGAGGCGAGGAGGGGAATTGATGCAAACAACAACTCCTCACCACCAGCCAACTGATGCTTACACAGTCCCTGCACAGTGGCAACTCCCCCGTGCCAGGAAATTCCCCCAGGTTTGATCATTCAGCACAATGCCACAGGTATGGGACATCCTTTGGCCAGTGTGGGCCAGCTGCCCTGGCTGTGTCCCCTCCCAGCTCCTGGTGCACCCCCTGCCTCCCCGCGGGCAGGGCAGTGTAAGAAGCTGGCAAGTCCTTGGCTCTGTGCAAGCACTGCCCTGCAACAGCTAGAACATCAATCAGTGTGTTATCACCAGATTTTCACCCTGACTCCTAAACACAGCACCATACCAGCTGCTATGAAGTAAATTAACTCTGTGGCAGCCAAAACAACGAGAAATGCCAGATCTCTGATTAATACCTTTTTCGGAAGTTCTGGCACAAGCTCAAAAAAATACCTCAAAATTTGGTCTTTACCCAATTCGAGATGACTCCGGAAACTATTTATAGATAACTTTTAGATGTTAAATAGCTTAATAAGTCTATTGTAAAAATTAGCAAGTTTTCTTGGGACTCAGAATCACTAATCTTTTTTTAGAAGCAGATTTGCAAATATGCTTACTATGTGATTTGTGGTTATACTGCTCCCAGTTCTTTATGTTATGGATGTATTTTCAATATATTTATGGAACTTCAAATTAAAATAGTGTTTGCTTTCTGGATTGTATGTAGTTTAGATGGATTACTTTCTGCTTTTTTGTGCTGAAGCTGAAGAGATCATTGTAATAACAGGAAATGTTTTGCAATACGGGAGTTGTTTTTGTAGGATAGATACCAAGATTCCTTAGGCTTGTAGTGAAACATCCAAGTTGGTGATGAATGTTGTGAGTGAGAAACAAAGTTATCGTCCTCAGTGCTCAATATTTTTGCATTCGGGGGATGCCTATTTTAGCTTCTAGTTTTACTCCATATATTGGTTTGAGACATGATGTTGATGAAAAAGCATTTTCCATAACTTTGTGAGTCAGTTGTTATCACGGAGGGTTGATACTGGAAGTTGAATGAGTCAAACCTGACTCAGTGTCCTAAGTATTTTTTCCTGGGGGTAATTATTTTATTGGGTTGTTTTTTTAATTGTAAGAGAGCTTTTCAAGGTAAAAGAAAGTGAACCTCTGATGGTGGGAATTTCACCATAGTTGTCTAAGAAATGTTTCCATTGTCTGCTTCAGACAACGTGTCAAGAAAGTTTGTATCCCTTGGGCACACATAGAGAACTTCTTTCTGAGTAATTAGTAATTCCAAACCTTCTACCATTTTGGATGTTTTGATTGCAAGTCTTGGCCGCTGTTTTTTCTTCCTCACAGCTGTTGATTGTTCGGTGCCTTAATGTGTTTGTTGAGCTACAATTACTGCAGCCTTTAATTGCTCTGTGGCTAGGTCAGAGCATTTTAGGAAAGGATAAAATGAGTGAGAATGAATTGAACCTATCTTTGTCAGTGTCGGCTGTGGGGTCAGCGAGAGAGTTAGGACCTCTGGAAGCTTGACTTGTTCCATGGAATGCCAGAAATGTTCCGTATCGCAGCAATTGTTCCCGGGAGGGTACCGTGACCTAGAGAGAGAGATTTCTCAGCACTTTGATGAAATTCCTGGAATAAATAGAAAATCTTAAATTTTTGGTTTGAGAAAACATTTAATAATGGATGCATCTCTTATGTGCTGCTCTTATTTTATGGGTGATATTTTTCAAGCTGGCATTACAGTAAAATTAAAATTTATCAGAATTGATTGTGACAAAAAGAATTTGTAGTCTAGTCCTTAGTGGTCGTATCTGTGCTATTTAAGGTCATGTATGTTCTTGTCTTAATTTTCTTAACCAGTAATTCAGCCAAAGCTTTTGGGAGGTCCCCATCTAGAAAGCAGAACTACTCTTCTAAAAGTGAGAGCTCTGTGGAAGAAAGCTTTGAGGATTTGCTCTTGAAGTATAAGCAGATCCAGTTAGAGCTTGAATACATTAATAAAGATGAAAGACTGGCTCTGAGCAACAGGGAAGAAAATGAACATGATGATGATAAAGCGGTGGACACTGAGGACCAAATAACTGTAGAAACTGACAGTATTACAACAGATGCTATAAAAGAAGTTTCTCCTGAGGAGAAAAATCCGGTTATAGCCTTTCAGGCATTTGAACTGAAACCTCTCAGACAAAAACTGCCTACTCCAGCTGAGAGGAGCAGATTAAAAAAAGTCAAAGAAGGAACAAAGCAGGTATCACAAAAATCTGAAGGCACAGAATCTGCCCAAGGTAAGTAATTGTAAAGTTGTTTTAGCTTGTAAAGTTCTTTTTGGTTGCCATTGTTTCTCATATATATTAAGTGTTTGGGAATATTGTATTAAAATATTAGTTTTATTTAAAATGTTATTTGTAAGTTAAAGACTATTTCCTTCCAGTTTTATGTAATTAGTTGAAGTTGCTTGGAAGCATTTTTTTTAAACAGGTTCTGCTGAGTTCTGTCCTTCAGCTTATTTTTAAGTCTAGCAAAATAAGGCAATTATTTAACTTAAACTTACTATTCTGAGGCTTCATCTAGTTCTAATAAATGATTGCTGTGTAGAGGATGCACTAATGCGTATCACTTGTCATCTGATGTTAGCTAATTTGTCAGTGTATGTAAACTATCAATTTGAGTGGGAAGAGATTAATTAAACAGATGGAGTAAGAAGAGACAAATTAGTAAATGGATGGAGTAAGGATCCATGTGAGTAGTAAGAATACGAAGAAAGGTAGGACTAAAACACAGTCATTCATACGTATCTTCAGTATGAAAATTTAGAAGAGAGCCTGTTTAAAAAGACAAAATAAAACACACAACTGATAATTCCTAGATAAACCACCTCATTCTAGATACCTTTCCCCTTGTGTCTTTCCTATTAATAAAATAAAAAATCTTGCTGTTCTTTGAGAGAATGTAGTTTTCAATGGGAGACATCAGGAAAAAGTGAGACTCTGGCCACAGAAGAAAAAAAAAGTAGCTTGCAGGAGGATAACAGCAAGGCAGGAATAAAAAGGAAAGCAGTCTCAGAAAAATCCAACTTCAAAGTTTAGAAGCACCGAGGATGAAAATACAGACCATATGGTAGGGAAAATAGATTCTGTAATGTGTATTAAGAGCGTCTGGATTTTTGTGCACCAGTTAAGTGTATGACAAAGGTGGTCTGAAAGCAGACAGATCTGTAAGACAGAGGCCTTTCTGGCAATGTAATGCAGGTTTCCTAAGTAGGAAAAACCTGGTGCAGATTCATAGCTATCAAGTGATTGTATGCTACTTAATTACACATTTCTTAAGATATTAGCAGCATTCATTTTTCCTATGACATTTATTTTAATTGTGTCCTGGATGTTTTTCCAGGCCTGTTCAAGTTGAAGAACTTTTATATTAAAACTGAGGGAAGTTTGTGTCTTTTTCTGGAATTAATTTTTTGTGATTTAACTCCACTGGTAGTGGCTTTACATTGTTCCCTGCTTTCCTTCCCTTGCTGCCCATTAGTCTCTTCAGCCTGTTGTCCTCTTCTAATCTGAAAGGGCGTTTTAGTTTGCATACCATGTCCTTATCTGCATCTTGTCCCTTCCGTCCTGTGGACTGAATGGTTAAGATCTTTGCCTAACTTTTTTGAATTGTTTTGGAATGGAGATGGGCATTAGCTATTATTTTTCCTCTTCCTGTGTGTTGGAAACATCCATACATGTACAAGCAGGAAGACATTCATTTGTTAAATACCATTTTTGTTTAGGTTTGAGGATTTGGTATATTTTAAACAATGTTTCTCTGAATGTTATGGAAATAAAACATGGGGAAGAGTAAAAGCTTCACTGAGTGCAATTTACTTTCTCCTGATGTGACTTGGAAGGAATCTCTTCGAAGAAAGGCTAGTATAGGAAAAGATTGTCAAGCTTCTCTCTAAAAGTTTTTCTTCCTGTGATGCAGATAAATATATATGTTTATATCTTATTTACATTATATTATACATTACAATATTAAAATGAACTAATTATGCTCAGTTCTACTAATCATAAACAAGTTATGAGATAACATGTGTATAATATATATGCATATAAAATATATTAATAAAGAAATGCATGTTTTTTGAACAGTCTAATTTGTCAGCATACTAATGTTCACCAGGAAAGCATTACTATTTGCTGTTTGTTTCCATGGCACAGCTTTTTCTTTCTTTGGTGTGAAATGGAGCAAATGTCTTCTTATTGCAGCTTTGAGCCTTTATTCTGCAAAAGACTGACCTGTTACTCAAAATAGCTGCCAGGGGAATCCGAGATGCTCGGGACACCAACTGATATGAGATGGTAGCATAAAATGGATGGCAAGAAGCTTTCTTTTCTCCTGGTTTCCTAATCTGTTTTGCTCTGCTTCTTGGCAAAATTTATGTCAGCTGTAAGAGAGAAGGATTGTTAAAAAAAAAAAATGGCAAGTCTTGCCTTAGGCTTATGCAATCTGATGTAGATTTCAACAGACCTGTCAAGTTTATATTAGTGTGTTTTAATGTGCTCATATACATACAACTGCTGTTCTGTTTTACGCAGTGTACCAATGATATTGATGAAATATCTTTGCATGGATTCAAATCTGTACGTCATTTTAATATAGCTTTGTTTCATGAGAAACAGCTTGCTTAAAACCACAGTATTTTTCTTTTGGAAGGTTCAGAAGACAAAGAACAAACATCAGCGCGAAAAGTTAGTGGTTCAGATGTGGCATCTGAAAAGGTAAGGAAGTATTCCTTTGTGAATGAGGCATAATTGCGTTATGATGGTCTCATACCTTTTTCCAAACTACTCAAACATTTCAACTGTAGAAGTAGTTCATTCTTCAAGAACAGCACTTTACCAACAGAGCAGTATTTTTAAGCTTTTTCGTGGTAAAAATTTTGGACAGACTTTAACGGACTTTTAAAACAATGTCACTTATTAAATGACTCTTCTTCACTTTGTCTCATCATTTCCTTTTTTTTTTTTTTTCTCCTGAAGAAGCTGCTTGATGAAGAGGAAGAGATGTCTGAATTGCAGCTTAGGCTTCTTGCACTTCAGTCTGCTAGTAAAAAATGGCAGCAAAAAGAACAACAAGTGATGAAGGAAAGCAAGGAAAAACTAACAAAAACGAAAACCGTAACACAAAAAGTCAAAGCCAGTACAAAAACACATTCAACAAAAAAAACGAGTGCTACAGGTAATAAGTTTAATGTTACTGAAATGGCTACCAATGGCAGGTACTCTGAAGTAGAAATACATAGTTACATTGTGTGAAAAAATATTTGTTGGTAGTTGAGAAGCTGGACATGAGCCAGCAATGTGCACCTGGAGCCCAGAAAGCCAACCATAGCCTGGGCTTCATCAAAAGTAGTGTGGCCAGCAGGGTGAGGGAAGGGATTCTCCCCCTATGCTCTGTTCTCCTGAGACCCTACCTGGAGCCCTGCGTTCAGCTCTGGGGCCCCCAGCACAGGAATGATATGGAAGTATTATAGCAAGTCCAGAGGAAGGTCATGAGGATGACTGTAGGACCTCTTCTATGAGTTGGGGTTGTTTATCTTGGAGAAGGGAGACCTTACAGCGGCCTTCCAGTGCCTAAAGGGGGTCCTCCAGGAAAGCTGTGGAAGGACTTTTTGTCAGGGAGCGTAGTTATAGGACAAAGGGAAATGGCTTTAAACTAAAAGAGGTTAGAGGGTAGTCCTTTCCAACCCAAAGCATTCTATGATCCTATGAAATAGTGGGTGATGAGCTGTTAATCATTCTAGAACCCTCTTCACCTACTCAAAGCTCCTCAAGAATCTAGGGTTTGGGGGACTATTTAGTTAAGGTGGAGTTAATTGCATATCTTTCTGTTTAAAGCCAAGCAAACTTTAAGGAAACAACAGACAAAGACATCAAAGAAGATACAGCAGCAAAAGGAACTAGACAGGCGTCAGAAAGAAGAAGACCAGAGGAAACAAGAAGAGGAAGAGGAGAGACGAAAGAGAGAAGAAGAAATCAGAAAAATTAGGGACCTCTCAAATCAAGAAGAGCAGTACAATCGCTTTATGAAGCTAGTTGGAGGAAAGAGGAGATCAAGAAGCAGGGTAATGAATTTGTAGTATGGTATTCAGGTGTTATGTTTGGGATTTGTAAGTTTTCTTGTCTTTGTTCCCCCTCCTGATTTCACCCTCACCTTCCTTTCCTTAACACCTTAAAAAAAACCAAACAAACAAACAAAAAACCAACAAACCTCAGGGTGTTTTACTTATTTTAATCCCTTTCTAGACAGATGTTCCCTTTCACTTGTGTAAGATTGGTTTTTATTTCCTCCTGCTCCCCTCACCAAAGAATTGAAGAGCTCCAGTTTCTAAACTGGCTGTTTAAAGTCACTGCCTGCAATGGATTTGATTAGAAGTTGATTTTCAGTTGGTTTTTTTTTTTTTTTTTTTTTGAATAAGCTGAGTAAATTGTATTTATGAAATAATTAGAAGACATAAGTGCCTGTCTCTAAAATTTGTTTTGCTCTAGAAGAATGACATAAGATCAGTTAAATAAAATACCCTTTTTGGTGTGTTTAGTCTTCAGATACAGACTTGAGATGGTCTTTGGATAAACCGTCTGTGGATAGTGCAGGAGGCATATATCAGTATGATAATTATGATGAAGTTGCTATGGATACAGATAGCGAAACTAACTCTCCAGGTAAGACTAATTTTCAGCTTTCTTGTATATTAAATAGTTTAAAACAAAAAAAAGTTAAAAAGTAGGAAATGAGCTGCTATTTTAGAAGGAAAATCGTTCTCTTGAGGTGCAATGTGCACTAACTTTTTAATGTAGGCTGGTTTTGTCTTGTTTTAACACTGGCTTTTTTTTCCTTTTCACCTCTGCTGTAGGGATATCTTGAAAGTCTTCAAGGTTGTACTGTACTTGCTGCAGCACTAAAATCTATGGTTTGCATTCAAAAGCAGTTGTGTAGAAAGTGAGGGCCCTTGGGTGTTGACTGGATAGGCAGCAGCTTTGTAGAAAAGGGCATGGGGGTCCCTATAGATGTTAAATGGAGCTTGAGTCAGCTGTGTGCCTTTGTGTGGTAAAGGTGAGCTGCAGCCTGGGTTGTAGCACTGTAGCACTGCTGCGGTAGTCAGGGGTTATGCTACTGTGATACATGGCTTAAGAAGATATTCTTGCAAATTAGATGAGATATGTGGGCTAAATCATCCTGAATCATTACCTTAGTAGTACTCTTTGGGAGTACTTCTATTTCATCTGTAAAATAGAAACTGTACAGTTAACTATTTTTTGTGTGTGAAATAAATGCACTGTGCTGTGTTTTCAACTGACTTGAAAAGTGATAATTTAAGAAAGCCCTCCTTCTGCTGTGCTAAGTCAGCTGAAGTATAAATTTGAGTTATTGTTCAGTATTTCTTACAATTGTTTTTATTAGCTTCCTCTCCAGCACAGCCTCCTTTCTTTGAGTGTCCAATGGCGTATTTTCCACCTCCAGTACCACCAATTTCCCTGCCACTTCCGCCTCCAATTCCAGTAAGTAATCTTGGAAGGAATGTATTTGAAAATGTTAGTAGTTCTCATTTTGTGTCTTATTTCTAATGCTGCAGTGTGGGTTAAATTTAGTTTGTATTTGAAAAAAATCTGAGCCAAGTGGTGACTTCCTTTGGTTATCTGGAAGTCTTGCAGGTTTTTTTTTTTTTTTTTTTTTTTTTTTTTTTTAAAACTTTTTCAGCTACATTTTGCCTAATCGGGTTTCTGTTCAATGGAAGTTCTCCTTATTGAACTCATTTTTTCTCTTATTTGTTTAGTAGCATTAAAATCTTCCTTTACATCAAGCAAAAAAGAGCTTGTTACCTAGCAGGGCTGGGGGGAAGCTCTAGCTCATCCCAGTCCTTTCGAACTTTGTGCCTTTTGACTACATGCTGTCTTTGAGTCACAGAGTTCCCATGAAAATAGTTTTTCCTCATCAGTTTTCTTCAATGAGCTGTTCTTACTCTACTTAGGAAGGCAACAGAAACTTGCTCTTCTGTGTCATGATGAAGTTTTGAATGAAGGAAGCCTGTAACTTTGTTGGTTAAGACAAATTTGTAAAAACCTTTTAAGGACTGTTTCTGAAGTGTTTCTGAAGCAGTGTGATATAATCCATTAGCCCTCACCTATCAAGTCAGCCATATATCTTTGGCTAGACTATACTTTTGAATTTTCATTTATAGTTTGTATGTCTGCACTACTTTCACCATCCAAATGTAACCTTGTTATTTTCATCTTTTTTTTGGGTTGTTACAAGCGTTCAGCACCAGCCTTTGACAGTAGTTTAAATCTGCTGCAGATCGAGTTAGTTTTAAACAATTAAATAATTTAGATATAGCATAATCTTTACTAAATAATTCTAAGGAAATAGTAAACTTCAAAAGTTTTAACCCCTTGTTTTTCTTTTTATCTCAGCCTGTGCCATCTTTGAACCAACTTTATATGGAGGGTATTTCCTGTGTTTCTCTTGATCCACCTCCACCTCTACCACCTCTTCCACCTGAGGAGCCTGAGCAGCCACCAAAACCTCCATTTGCAGATGAGGAAGAAGAAGAGGAGATGCTCTTACGAGAAGAGCTACTCAAGTCTCTAGCTAACAAACGAGCTTTCAGATCCGAGGTACTTCACTGGTTTTTGAATGTACATGTAAACCTCTAGGTGGCATTCTTGACCAAAACTTAAATGTGACCTCCTAAATAAGTTTGCCTTTCTGATAACTTAAAAACCAACCACCAACAACAAAAAACCCCACAATGAAATACCCATCTTCTTCTGTCCCCAAAAAGAAACCAGAACAAATCCCACCCCAGGATATCCTTTGAATTGTAACTTGCAGCTTGTCTTCTGTGAAAGAATTATGAAACATCAAGGTACCAAAACCTTGAAAATACAGAGTGAAGTGGGGTTTTTATTTTCAGTAAAACTTTTATTGCTTAACTGTCTCAGAGTGGTTGGTAGACAGCTGCAGGTTCTAATGCTTAAGGGTGTTTGGTGTGTTTTTTTTTTGTGTGTGTGTGGAAGAAAGTTTCTGGTTTTGAAGGTTTGGATTGTTTTTGATGTCATTAAAAGGTCACCAGTCTTTCACAGTTGACTTGTGAACCATGGATAACTTAAATACTCTGGCATGCCTTTCTGGCAGTATTGCAAGATTTGCCTAATATTTTTGGATAGTCTGTTCCATACATGTCTCAGAACTTGAAATTATGATTTAGGCAATACCACATTTATGCTTACGTTTCCATGTCTTTTAAAGTAGCTGTGTATAACAAGTGTTTTTATGACTATTTTTGTTTTATTTTGTTAGGAAACTTCCAGTAACAGTGGTCCACCTTCCCCTCCTGTTCCAGATAATTTGCAGTCTGTGCCAAGAAGCAATCTGTCTGCTGTCAGTATTAATACTGTCTCTCAGCCACGGGTACAAAATACAAAGTTAGTTAGAGTACCAAGGCCTCCGCGAGCAGTGATCACAGTAAGGAAATACTTGTTTTTTCTCTTACTAAGACCACAAGTTGAAGTTGTACTCAGTTTGCGTGAACAACAAATAGATGTGATCTTTTTCTACTGATACAACACAGAATGGTGGAGTGATAATTTGTATGCTTTTCTAGAAAGAATTTGACACTGAATTAAGAATGTAACAGTTTAAGAAGACATCAAAACACACCCACACTCATCTGATCAAAAATTTTACGATTTTCTTTTTCCTATACAAATGGCATTCCTTTCTATTAAACTAAACTAAAGCTTTGAACTTACTAATGAAGTCCACCTGCAATGCATGCTTAGTCCACAGAACTGGGCTATTGTTAGTTCACGTTAAAATGCTTGAAATACAGTGATCATCAGGACCTTGTTGGTATAATTCTTTTTCCTGCTGCTGGCCAAACAGTACCTCCTTTTTATACTGGCATCTGGAGCATCAGTCCTGTTCCTTACTTAACTTTCTAAACTAGTTGGAGAAAAGCTGATTTTGACCCTCCGCACTGTCTTTTGCCTAGAAGGAAAAATGAGGGAATTTAGGGACAGTTTATGCTTCCTCACTGTGCCAAAACCAGTTTCATGGCTTTCATCTGTGAATACTGAGAGCCACTAATAGGGAACAGTTATATCAGGCATTAGAAGATGTGGAGAAGGGTTGGATGCCCAGTTAGATCAAACAAGATTTCACTGGCTGTAGTACCACGGAATACTGGGTTTGGGAGGACCAGAGTTTTGTTCTGTTTTCCTGCACCAATGAAAACTAGAAGTCTGCCTGTATACTGTGTGATGGTAGTGCAAAAACTGCAACTGTAGTACATTCAGAAGAAGTAGATGTGATCCTTGTTTTCTTTCTGGACAATACTCAGAATATCAGAAAGAAAGAAACGTAGTAATTGAGTGTGTTCCACTTCAAAAAGTGTAGTTGTTTTTTTGCCATGTCTAGAAAATTTGGTGGTGTCTTGTCCTGAGGTAAAGGTTAGGTCTGGACAATTAAATACAGATGAAAGTTTAAAAAAGTTTAAACTGGGAGATGGGAAGAGAAGTTCTGGAAATGTGAACTGAAACTGCGTCTTTCCTGTGATGCAGTTGCAGAGCATCTGAGGCTTATCTAAACTGCTTTATTCCTGCATCATTCTCTGCTGGAATTGGCAATCCTCTGATTTTCGGTGAACTGTTTCAGTTAGTAATGTTGGTAAAGCGTGATTAATCTTGTAGCCTGTGTTCTTTCTGTGCAGTTGGCGTTCTGTCAGTTTAACTGCCTGAGCCGCTAGCTCACTGGAAGTTCAGTTAGACCTAACTGTGGGCAAAGAGGCATCGAAAGTGTGTGGAGGTCTTGTACGCCTACCACATTTCTAATGCAGACTTGATTGTTATTTTCCAGTTTACTTGCCAAAATTGCCTGCAAATGGTAGGTGATAATTTTCCTTAAAAGCAAAATAATTTACTGATTATAGGAGTGAAAGGTTTGAGATAAATGTGTTGACCGTGGAGCCAGAAATATGCTACAGATACATGGGAGTGGTTTGAGAATGTTGTTCCATTCATGTTACAGTATCAGGGATGGGTGCTAGTGGAGATGCACGAATTCTTAGTTTTTACATACAGTGTGGAAATGGTGTATCATGTTGTGCCATGCTAACAAAGGATTTTAGCATCTATTTTCTCTTCTAGTAAATAAATAATCGGTCATATCTTAACTTTTTCTTGATATAAAAACTTTTTTTTTACAGCTTCCAAAACACAAGTCTGTTGTGGTTACATTAAATGATTCAGATGATAGTGAGTCCGATGGAGAGCCATCTAATTCAACTAACAGTGTGTTTGGAGGACTAGAATCCATGATAAAAGAAGCAAGAAGAAATGTTGAGGTAAGCTATCAGTATTTAATAGCAAATATCAGTATTTAATAGCAAAATAATTACAGAATATACCTATGTATACAGAATTTAAGCTTCTGAGTTGGGTCAAGAAATATTTGGATTACAGTAGAAAAGGTCAAGAGTGTACTCCAGATTGCTCTCATTTACATTGTAACTTCTGTTGCACAAGCTGATTGAAATCTTTTTGTTAAGACTTCATCTTGCAGATACAATGTATAATACACAGATACAGTATAATATATTTTGATGTCACTTGTTTCAGTTCAAATTCAATACGTAATGGCAGAAAAAAACACTGGCATGAAAGAACTTATAACCATGAACAGTTTTAAGTTTGTGCTGAAAAACTGCTTAAAGATAGCAGTTAATAGCTGTATTTTAAACTTGTGTGAATAGTACTGACTTGGACTTCTTTGTAAAAGGCTTCAAAAATCAAAGCCCCTCCAAAATCGGAAAAAGAAAATGATCCAATGAGAACTCCAGAGGCTCTACCAGAAGACAAGAAGATAGAGTACAGACTCTTAAAAGAAGAGATTGCCAGGTACAACTGAGTTTAATTATTGCTGAAGTAAAATGTATTCCTTGTATTTCTTTATTAATGTATATTTGTAGTTGGAATTAAAATACGAACACCTTCGGTTTGAAGACCTTCTTTGTTTGAAGATCTTGCCATTACGTACAGTTTTCCCACCATCAGTTTTTAGACAACTTTAGGAGTCTGAGGAAAGTCCTTAGATTTGAACTGACTTGCAGTAAATGATTGCAGTTGTGGAAACTTCTTTTTCTTTTAACTTGAAGTCTTGCATTGCTACTGTTTTTCTTGAAGATTTTAAAGCAATTGGGAATAAATGCTGAAGCTAATGAACATCTTTACTTTTAACATCTGTTTTAGCCGTGAGAAGCAGCGTTTAATTAAATCTGATCCACTAAGGAACAATTCATCCCCTGCAAACTCTGATGGTGAAGTTGATGGAATTGGGAGAATAGCAGTAGTGACAAAACAAGTTACAGAAGCAGAAGCGAAGCTGAAGAAAAATAAGTAAGTCCTGGCTTGTCCAAGTGTCCTAGCTTGTTTGGTTAGAAGGGTGAAAGTTTTTACATACATGTATATGTATCTTCAGTGTGTAGCTGAAGTACAGCAAACCTCTATGGCTTTTTTTGCTGTCGTTAGCAATTCAGCCTTGAATTCTGTTGCTGTACAAAAGGGCCTGCATTGTAGGGCCAGCATGCTGCTTGGTAACTTGTAAGTAGGATTCTTAACACTGACTGTTTTCAGTTGCATTTACACTCAGTGACTTCATCCATGCTACCTAATAACTCAAATGTGAAAACAGTGGTTTTCACTCCCCAGTACATTTTGAGGGTAGCATATTTTTGAAAAGATCTCTCTGATACAGATGAATTAGTGTTTTCTGCAGAATAGGCATGTTGTTTGAAGCTTGTCACTTACATCTTTTAGCATGCCTCTTCCATGTTTCTCACCCTTACAAGTAACTGGCAAAGATCATAAGTGCTTTGCATACTTCTTTTCAACTTCTCACTGTGTTGATTTGTGTGGGCTTGTGAAGAAACTGGTGTGTTCTCTGTATAGCATGTTGCCCTCTCCTCCCCATCATTTATTCACTTCTATCCATCCAAGTCTTTATCTTCCTTTAATGCATAACTTCATCTTTAATTACTGTGCCTTTGTGTTTTCATACCCACCTCAGGAGATTACAAGATTTTCAGGGCATAAGCATGTACCCTATGAAAGAATGAGCTTGTTACTTAACAGAAAGCAATAACATGTGTTTTTTGCATGGCTTAATGTGAAAAACTATTAAAATAGCCCACTTGCTTACCTTCTTCTGTCCTTATAACTAAGATATTTTCATATGCTTTGAACTGCTGAACTTGAATACTGAAATCTTTTGTATATAATACTGATGCCTATTGTGTTATAGATGTTGAGACTGTTTGGAGAAACTTAGCTCTTTGTCACTCATCAACAAACATAATTCTAAGTTCTTAAATTACCAAGGTTTCAGGGGAGAAATGGTATCTCCAAGAGACCTATCTCTGGAAAAAAAAATGTAACATGACTTTTCTACTTTTAGACTTCTGTTGATGAAGGATGAATCTGTCTTGAAACATTTGTTGCAACAAGAGGCCAAGAAGAGAGAGAATGTTCGAATTGCTGAAAACAAAATTAACAAATTGGCTGAACAGCTACAAGCAACGGAGAAGATCTTGAATGCTAATAAGATGTTTCTCAAGAAGCTTCAGGAACAAGTAAATTCTGAAATGTTTCTATTTACTGTAGCTAGAAATCTTGGAATGTGAAGTTTGATTTTCGGAGGCAGTAGGCTTGCTTTGGAGAATTAATGCATTCCCATGAGTTTTCTTATTATGTGATCCTATTTGAAAACTTGCATCTTAGTATTATATTTTTCTCTTTTTCAGATTCATAAAGTTCAACAACGAGTAACAGTAAAAAAAGCTCTGGCATTGAAATATGGGGAAGAACTTGCTCGAGCAAAAGCAGTAGCAAGTAAGGAAATCGGGAAACGAAAACTGGAGCAAGATCACCTTGGAGTAAGTCTGCTGCATGCTGTTAAACAATGTTGCACTTGAAAAGTAGTAGCAATTTTGATTAGGAAACTTTGTTCAGATGGGATATCAGAAAAAAACAGGAAAACATTTCAAAGAACATTGGGAGTCTTCATAATTTGTCTCCTCCATTTTTGAGTCTTCGACAGGAAAAGCATTAAGCATTTTTAAAAAAATAAATTGTTCATAGTCTACATGTATTTGCTGAAGGAATGTTGTTAATATATAGATAATGTTGTTTATCTGTGAAGAAAGACAAGTCCTGTTTCTAGATATCACTGATCTTATTAAAACTATCTAGGAAAAGCACCAAAGTGGGGATCTGATTTTGTTACTTTGAAAAACAAACAAAACAAAGAGGCTTATTTTTGTATTTTTTTTGTTTTTGCTTTTCAATCTACACATGTTTTGTAGCTCACCTTTTAACTAGGACTAGAACTTCTACTGAAGGCTAGCGCGTGATGTAGGGTAATTCTTATTGAAAAACCTGCAAACGTGCCAGTTGAATTGTGGGAAACTTTTGTGGTTTTCCTGCTGTTTGTTGAAATCTTGGCAAGAGTTTAAAAATATTTTTATAAACTCTTGAGTTAAATATCTTGCCCATGTTTAATTTACCTCCTGTCAATAGATCAGTAAATGTGAAAATGAAATAAAGGGATTTTTTTCCTTTTCAGCCAAGCAAAATATTGAAATTGGAGAACTCCCCTGCATCAAGTCCAAAAAAGCATTCAGCAGAATTGATTGCATTAGAGAAAAAACGACTGCAGCAATTAGAGTATGAGTATGCTCTGAAGATTCAGAAATTGAAAGAGGCTCGCGCGCTTCAGACCAAGGAACAATCCGATATTGCACCTCAGGCAGAAGAGGAATCTGAATTTGCATTACCTCAGCCATCACTTCATGATCTCACACAGGATAAATTGTCTTTGGACAGTGAAGAAAACTACTTCGATGATGAAGTTCTGTCTAACTCAAACCGAGAACGAAGGAGATCTTTCAGAGACTCTAATTCTTATACTAAACCAAATCTTAAACACATGGACACTCCAAAACAAGAAACTATAAACAAACTTTCTAAAAAGGCAGCGGAGGAGCCTGAGCTTTTCCTTGGGTTGAATATTGATGAACTGAAAAAACTTTATGCTAAAGCTGACAGCTTGAAAGAGCTGTTACTGAAAAGTACTGCCTTTATATCACCCAAGGAAGATCTTTTGTGTGGTCAGGTAAATGCTCTAGCAGTAAATATGAGGGTGGTTTTTATTAGCTTGTGCTGTAATTCCTATATATGTTTGTTTTGTAGGAAATTTCAGTGGATATGGATTTTGTTACATCACAAAATAAACAAACTGAAGCAAAACCATTTCCATTTGGACCGTATCATAGTCCTCTTCTAGTATTTAAATCCTACAGGTATGGACACTAACAGCTATTTGACTTCTGTGTATGTGTTCTGCTTTTCTTTTATACCCAGACATGTACAGAAAGACAAGTTGTGATGAGGAACTTGAGCTAGAGAAAATTGTTACAGGATAGAGAATTTAATGATTTTAGGTACTTTTTCTGTTAAGCAGGTGTCCCTCTTGTGCAGAATGATGGTTTTATTGCATACTGTTCTCTGTAACTGGATTATTTTGAATTGCAATTTGAAGCAATCTAAAATTGACAGTAGAATATTTCAATTATGCAGTCCTTAAATTTATGTAGAATTTACATTGTCCAAGTTAAGATTGAGCCACTCAGGTATTATGTTTCTGGTCAGTGGAAGGAAGAAGGACCACAGTGATTTGTCTTGATTTAAAATAGGCACCTGCAAGTGTAATTATTTTGACACATCTGTCTTTTGACCAAAAGAAAAGTCTTTTTCATAGTTAGTAACTTTTAGAAAATGAGATCTGGAATTTCAGTAGGAGTGGAGTTCTATCACGTGCTTCAGGCTTTTTTTTCCCCCTCCACTGTGAAGTAATAAAAGAGGGAAGATGCTATTTTTATAGGCATATTCATTTTATCTTGATGTAGATGTATGGCTTCCTTAGAGAGCTAGGACTCCCAAAGTTGACATGGTCAGACTTTATTTACACATTTAAAACAAACATAAGTCTACTCATATCAGACTGTTTGTTTTTGTTCACACACAAATTCTAAAAATCTGTTGCAAGTTTTTTCAAGTTAACCTTTTAATGGTTCTCTTTGTACTTCTACTTGATATTGATCTAATACTCATTAGAGTGTGGGTAAAGTTACTCTAGAACTAAACCAAAGTTTAATTTCAGTAATTTGCTTTCCCTGCTGGGTGATTACTACATTTCATGGCTTTATATGAATTCAGTTCTGCATGTAAAGGAGAGGCGAATATTAGAGCAGAAGCAGTTTAGAAATGCTCTTTCGTTCCATTCCTCTCCTAAAGTTTTCCACCTCCTTCATATATTACAGGTTAGCAGTGTTTATGATAGTAAGGGTTTTGGAAATAATAGATTTAGTACTGAGAAATTGTTTTTTAAATCTGTTGTGTTGAATAAAATTCATGTCTTCATGTTTGTATGCTTTATCACAATAATTTGCTATTTCATTTTAGGTTTAGTCCGTATTTCCGAACCAAGGAAAAACTGTACCTCAGTTCAGTAACCTATAGCAATATGATTGAGCCAAAACAGTGTTTCTGCCGTTTTGATTTAACAGGCACGTGTAATGATGATGACTGTCAGTGGTGAGTTCTCTTTATTTTGATTTCATTTGATCTAAATTTGTTGTCTGATTCAAGATGGAAATAGGGATGGTTTTCATTTCTTCAAAAGGTCTGAATTTGTGATCCTATGGACAAGTTCTAGAAAAAGTTAAGTTTAAATACCCTGTTTCAGGTACTTGGTTGTCAGTAAAAAATAAAAATAAAAATTTTGTATCTAAGCCACGAAGAAAGGAGGCTTTTTAGATAATTTTTTTTTTCCTTTAAAGAAAAAAGGCAGTATAGACTGAGATATTTTACCCTTTGTTTGCCTCGTACTTTAGACAGGGCTCCTCTTGCTTTATACCTTCATGATGGTTTGATGTTACTCTGAAGTTTTGGGTAGTAATTGGTAATGTTAAGCACAGTAGAAAAGTATTGTGATGTTAATGGGTGTAAAGCTTATAACAAGTATTAAATGAGTTTGTAAGAAGATACTATTATAGTGGAATTCTGGTTTTCCAGGAAAATACTGGCTAAGATATTCCGTTCCTTTGAAGCCTGGTGTTAAATCTTAAAAATAGTTTGTTAAATGGTGTTGCAAAGTATATTTTAAAAAGTTGGTGGAACAAATGGATATGAATTAGTCTACACTCTCCATGGAAGCTTCTAATTACTAGAAAAATACTACAGGAGTGCACTTCAGCTCCTTTTTTGCCCTTTTTGGTGGCAGAAAGCTTTCACATTGTTTTGTAGTTGTTATCAAACCATACTTTGAATGCTTCAAACAAGGTTACAACTAATTCTTGTAACTAACCTGTTTGAACCAGAAAGTTCTAAATGAGTGTGCAGAGGCTTATTCTAATGAGCAAGACTGTACTGAAATAACAGAGACTAGGGTTAAGTTATTGATGTAGGCTTATGTTTAGAGAAGGCCCAGAAACATTTAATGAAAATTTCAAAGCAGATTATATTGTTTTACATGGATATCATTTTCTTCAAGAATTACCTGAGCATGTACTAAAAACAACTTACTAATTATGGGCCTTATTAAATTGTTGCTATGATAAGTATTTAATTGCTTATTTGTTTGTTTTAGGCAGCACATGAAAGATTGCACTCTGAGCCGAAAGCAGCTGTTTCAGGATATTCTTTCTTACAATTTAGAACTGATTGGTTGTTCAGAAAAAAGCACAGATGAGGAAATCAGCACTGCCACAGGTTTACAAGAATCTTTTGCTTACTTTCTCATTTAAAGAGTTATTTCTGAAGGGAATGGCTTTCATTAAAGCTCTGGGAGCAAGTACTTTGATGTAAAGCAGCATGTAAGATACTGCTGTATGGGGAGGGGGAAATGTTCCTCTAATCGTCCAATTCAACGCTCAGGAGTGGGTTACCTTAATGTCTTTACACAGAGGAAAAACCATATTGATTTGTGGAGTGTTTCACTCAAAGGACTGGGGGCTCAGAGGATGGGGGAAGGACTAGGGATAAAATCTTGCTCTATTTCCTTAGTACTTTTTTGTAACTACTGGACTGATCTGTTTTGGTGGAGCTGGAATTCTAAGATAATGCTGTTGCGGTATAGGTAGTTGAACATGAGAACTTGTTCAGTTTTTGATTTGTGATCCAGTGTGTTAAATTACTTTATCTCTTGGAGCAGTCGTACTTCATGAATGTTGTGTTAAATTGCTCTTAAGTTGCTTATCTATTTTCATTTGTGTTTACCTAAGATACAAACATTCTTGTTACAGAAAAATATGTTGAAAAACTTTTTGGTATAAATAGAGACCGTATGTCAGTGGATCAGATGGCTGTTCTTCTGGCTAGCAAGGTCAATGAGAGTAAAAGTCACAGTAAGTAACTTCCTTGATAAATTAAATACAATATAAGCTTTTTAAATTCTATAGGTACCTTAGTGACTTCCTAAACAAAGAATATTCCTTTTCTGTCTCGGTTTGTTAATTATGCTTGTGGTAGATTAAAAATGACACTTTGTTTTAAGGACCTAGTGCAATAGCTTTGGAGTCCAGTTTGAAAATGTGACTTATATGCTTGAGAATAACAGACTTTAAATGCTGTTGAAACTTAAAAATTTTGCAAGTGCAACATGTATACATCTATAATCTTTATCTTTAAGGACATTTTAATCTTAAATACAGAAAAGTAAAATAATTGCTATTATTCTGTTTGTTTACAGCGCCTCCATTTACAACATGGAAAGATAAAAGGAAATGGAGACCAAAGTACTGGAGAAAACCTCTATTAGATAGTAGCAGCAGTGAGGAGGAACAGTCTGTTGGACCTATTAAATATGGTAATCCAGAAGTGTGGCATCCATAGAAGTGTGGCATCCATTTAAAAAAAAAAAAAAAAAAAAAAAAACAGTGGAAAAATAGCTACAAACCTCTTCCCAACATTTAATTCTTAAAGTGGTTCTTAAGAAAACCAGTATTTTCTGTAGTTCTTTTGACTTCCTCATACTTCCTGTATGCAAACATTATTTTGCACAATTGAGTCAAGTTTGACATTAATTTGTCATACTGGAGACAAAACAAATAACTAGTATAATTTGAGATTGGAAGTGTAAATGGAACCTCTGCCTGTTCTTGAAAGTGAAGAATTTATCTGTAATGTTCCAGCTTTACCAAAGGACCAAGTTAGACTTTTTCCATAGAACTGTATATAAAAAAAAGTGAATCTTTGTTTTATCTTAAATTGTAGAATTAGTCTTTGGTGGTGAGGTCATTAAGGGAAAAAAAAAGTTCCTCTTAAACATCAAACCAAGGCAACGTTTACTGTATTTATTTGTTAAATATGGCCAGTTTTCTACATGTTAGAAGTGTCACTCCTTGTATGAATTCTAATGTGACAAGTCACTTCTGTTTTGAAAAGATTTTTTTTGTTGTTTTCATTTGCAGCCCACCCTACAGAACACAAAAAGAGAGTTCCAGCTCTTGATGCTGTGGTGACTCCAGATGATATCCGATATTTTACAAGTGAGACCGATGATATTTCCAACTTGGAGGCAAGTGTCCAAGAAAACCCCTGTGATGTACAGCTTTGGATTAAACTTGCATACAAGTACTTGAATCAAAATGAAGGGTAAGTCTGCTTTTTAGATATTAGATTTGCTTTTTGCTTTACCCACACTGCTATGATCAATTTTCCTTTCTGTTGCTGAAGAACTTTCTTCAGCAAATCCACAAAATTATTACATAAAAGCAGTTGAAAACAATAGATTTCCTACTGTATGTGGTATGGTGTATGATTAATAAATTACAATGGCAGTTGATCTTTTGGTAGATTCTGATTCAGAATGGAAGTTGGTGGAAAGCAGAATGGGAGAAATAATTGTTTGAAAAGTGTACAACCTAATGTATTCCTGAGATTAAAGTGGAATGCTGTACTTCCAGTGTTAAAGTAGGGGATCAATAAGATCACATCAGTTTCTCCTCTTCAGAGTAAAAATGGTTAGAATAATGTTAGAAGTGACATCGATCAGTAAGATTCCTTGCAAGAATACTTCTGCTATATGGTTTTATCCATGTAGAAATTGTCCAGTTGAACAGTTTCTTCATATTTTTTTTTCTCTTGCATTTCTGAGTTTCTCTAGCTTCTTTCCTCAAATTACTCTGCGGAGTATGACAATTTTTATTGGCGATCTGATAACTTCATCAGGAATTCTGTCAAAATGGTTTCATTCTACAGAATGACGTAAATAGTGAGGTACTAGCTTCAGGCAGAGGAGTTGTGGGGAGACCAGCTGTTGGAAGGAGGAAAGGGAGTGGAGAGGAGTAGCCGTTCTAAAAAGTAACGTGTAAACAGATAATGGAAAATGTTAGATAATTTTAGGTGTATTAATAGCTGCTTGAACACTAGAATGGAGGAATGTATGCTGTGTGCTGTTTGAATTACTATGTAACAGTAACAAAATACTAGCAAAGCATGGAAAGGCCAGTACACAAGGAAACTGCTACCAGCACATGGCTGACTGATGAGATGTCTTTTCTCAACAACCTTTTTTTATTTTAGAAAGAAAACAAAACAAAAACAAAACAAACAAACAAAAAACAACAACAACAAAAAAAAAACAGGGCCTAATGGAAAAGGATGCATCCTTTTTCAGAGTACATCCTCCCCAAGACCATGTCAGTATTACACTTAACTGAGTGGTTTTGTGGATGGCACTGGTTCTAGGCTTGTCATGATGTGCTCTGCTAAGAGAAGGAGTACAGGGGAAGGTTTGAGTCCTGTACATAGTTGTTTTAGTTTTACTTTGGAACATGTGTTCTTCCTCTTATAAATGTCTTTGCAAATTAATTTCTAAAGATGTTCTCAGAATAAATGTGGTCTGAAAAGATCTCAAAAGCTTTCTGTGGTTTTATGGAGGTTTGTTTATATAATGAAGCTTAGCTCTGTGGTTTGCAATTCAGTCGCTTATTTAAACTAATCTTGTATTATTTAATTATCATGAGATGATACCAGTCATCTCAAAGTAAAATCAACTTTTTTTTAGCAGCTTAGAGGTAAATTTATGACATTCAAAGAAACATGGAATAAACACTGTCCTTGCTGACATACGAAGTAAAATATGTAATAAAAAAGAAAAAAAAAGTTTCAACTTTTAGCCTTGAAATTTCTTTTCAGGTTTGAGCCCTTATGATATGAATACCTTTGTATGATTGAAGCTTGGAACTTCTGCTTCTGGATAAATGATACCTATTCTTAGTTAAACTGGCTTGTTTTTTATTTATTTATTTTTTTTTTTGGGAAAACTGATTTTTCTATGCAGTCCAATAATTTCATGTAATAACCCTTGAAGAATGAAAACTTGCTGAAACATTGAAAGCTTCATAATAGGAAAGGACAATACATCTTTAAAGAAAAAAAGACAGCTGACTGTAACTTCCATTCTAATTATAAGCATCCACTTTCCTATTTTATATTGATTTAAGTCCTGATACTAAAAAAAAAAAGAAAAAAGTAAAGTAGGTCTAATGCTTATTTATTTAAATTTTCACAGCTCATCATCTGAGTGTTTGGATTCTACTTTAAATGTTTTGTCTCGAGCTCTTGAGAACAACAAAGAAAATCCAGAAATCTGGTGTCATTACCTCAGACTGTTCTCAAAAAGAGGAACAAAGGAGGAGGTACAGGAAATGTGTGAAACAGCAGTGGAATATGCCCCATCCTATCAAATCTGGTGGACAGTAAGTAAAAGATAAAACTGTATATGTCAAGTGCTTGATGTAGGTATGCATTTTCTACTGTAGAAAATGTTTGTTAGGGAAAGTATGAAAGGAGAAGTTTGACTTGAAAAAGATGTAGTGTTCGTTTATTTAAAACCTCTGCAACACTGCTCAGAAAATGAAGTGATTCAAAGTTCTGTTTGCAGTATATCTTCAAATTATCATGCTTTCCTCTATAAATCATCAGTTATTTAAAATTGTTTAATTTTTTTACTTAGGCTTGCAAAATTTAAATAGTCACAAAGATGCAGAAAGTTGTTCTTTAATATTTTAAGTGTTTTGTGTGGATTAGCGTGACGATTCAGTGTGTGTGGGGGAAGGTTTGGTTCATAAGATGGTAAAATACATTATTCAGAGTATGCGATTCATGAGATTTTAAACTTTATCTTGAAGCTTTTGCAAGTATTTTCATTTTTTAAATATGAATTATTTGTCTCTAGTTCTTGAATTTGGAGAATTCCTTTGATGGAAAAGACTATGTATGTGGGAGGATGCTACAGTTCCTAATGGAAGTGACAGAGGGAGAAGAAAATCCCAATCTCTTGTCCTTCCAGCTTCTGGAGACTCTCCTGTACAGAGTTCACTTAAGCCTGTTTACAGGAAGACATCAGAATGCTCTTGTTCTGCTGCAGGTAACTTCCAAGTTATCACCCCAGGTTTTGACTTCATACCTTCATCTTTCTTATGTATGTGGCTCCTAATATGATCTTTAAAAGAGCTGTTACTTCTGTTTGCTGATGGAATCTCCTAGGGAATTCTATTTTAAAGTATGTCGTTGTAAAATTTGGGTATGCCTTTTTTTTGTTACCTGTTTTTTGTTGCTTGGGTTGCTAATACACAAAGTTTATTAACAAAGGAGGGCTAAACCTCAATACTTACCAAGGAATTGCTTTACTTTTTGATTTCTGGTAAGCAGTAGAGCAGTCCTGTGAGGTACTCAGATGTTTCATGTTACTACAGAAATGATCAAATCAGTAACTTTTCGGAAGAACATAGCGTGATGTTATTTTACATTACTGTTCCTGCTCCAGAACTTGATACGTTAATGACATGTTAGTGATACAGTGAACTCCAAAGTCTTATCTCAGGCTTTTATTGTGACTGGGAGAGAATTCAGAGTGCTTTTTACTGTTTTGTAGTCTGTAGAAATGGTGGATGACAGTAAGTGCTGAATACCAGCTTCCACTAAAAGTTGAAGCTGCTATTTCAACTGCAAGCTTTTCATTCCTACCAGCAGGTGGCACCTGTGGCTTGCTACACCTTAAAATATTTTTCTTGGTTGTGTGGTGTAAGGCTGTAATGTTTTTTTTTCTAGCTCCAGTTTAAATAGAAAACTGTAATGCTGTGTTGACTTTCTCCAACAGCTATTCTAAACACAGCAGTACTGATAAACTATGAATGTTTGACTGAATGAACAAAAAGAACAGAGTGGAAAAAAGTATTCGTCAAACTGAAATGAAAATCTGGAGTATATGAGGGAAGAGCATGGGTTGTTTTCCCTTTCCCAAAGTATCGTAACAAAACCAAACCTTTTTTTAATATTCACCTGTAATGTGTAGTTAAAAGACTATCTCAGGGAGACGTTATTTAACCACATTCAATAAGAGATGATTTCTAAGTATAGATGTTATTTCAAATTGAGTAGTAATACTTCTCTTTAAAAATTTGAAAGAAAAATTGGTACTGTAAATATTTTGAAGGGTTGAATAAGTGAAACATTTCGCAAAGTTCAGCTTTTACCTCGGACCTTATAAGTATCTTGTAGAATTTTGCCTAAATTTGCAAGTACTATGACTCCCTTGAAAGCGCATTCTTTGGTTGGGCTGTATTTGTCCAAAAAAAAGTTGGCATATCTCTAGCCATGAGAGTCTGTTCTGTTTTAGGAGCAGTTGTGTTTAGACTGTCTAATAGCTTGTTCTAATGATTTTATTTGGGATCTGCCAATTTAAATGGGCTATTTTGTTTTTCCATGTTACTTTAAGAAAAGGTATTGGAAACATTTCTGAGATGCAGGGTACTGGTTCTGATTTTCCTGACCAATGTCTCTAGAGATGATAGTGCTTTCAGGAGTCTTGAAAAGCTGTGACTTAATAGCTGTCTAACTAAAACTTAAAAAATAAAAACAAAAACAAAAAAACCACATAACCAAAACCACACAAGACCCTTAATAGGGTATAGCAAACGGTATCCAACTCATACATGAGTTGTCTCCAGAGGTAATAAATAATTTGTATGTAACTAACTAGATGTAATTGTCACAGAATTAAGTAGACAAACGTTGGGAGATGCATGATTTCAATGTTTCTATGTTGCCCTTTCAAAATAATGATCTTAGCAGTTTTTCCTAAAACTATTACTAGAAATTATGTAGCTGTGTATTACTTGAACATAGTCACAGATTCATTCAAAGCCAAATCTAATCATGATTGATAGCATGAATTATTTCCTGTCTTTTCTGTGGAGAAGTTTTGAGAACATTAAAACTACTCTTCCTGTTTCCTCTTCTCATTCTTAGATCATAAAGATTTTATATTGAAAATATATAATGCATTTCTTCTGATCTTTACAGAATGCCTTAAAATCAGCAAATGAAAAGATAATATCAGAACGCCTTACTGTAAGCGATCGTTGCTTGGCTTGGCTGGCTTACATACATTTAATTGAATTCGGCATTCTCCCAGTCAAGTTCTATGATCCAGCTAATGTCAGTCCTTCAAGGATAATGAACAAAGAGCCATTTTTAATACCATGGCAAACAGTTCAAGATGTGAAGACTGATCCTGATACGCTGTTAGCTATGTTTGAAGGTAAGATTAAGGAAGTAAACTGCTCACTGCATTACTCACTTCTTACATATCAAGAAATGTTATACTTCTGGAATTTCATGGCAGTGTGATATTGCAGCTATGTTAAGTCATTGGGATTAATCCAGTGAATATTTCTTCTTGATTTGGACAGAAGAGCGAGGAAAGTCCATGTTTTAGGTACTTAGCACACAAAATTTTTCATGTATGGTTCAAAGCCATAGCTTTTTTCCATGAACTGTGATAGTCTATCAGGATAGAGAGCAGTGCCTTGTGCTAGTATGGCATTGCTTATTTTTGGAGGCTGAAGAAAGCATAAAACCAAACTTCTGTGGTTGTTCCCTCTCTTCTTCTACTCCATCCCCAATGGGATGTCTGTTGAGAAGGTACTTTCATGGAAGATTATTGTGCTTCCTTAAAAGAGGCAGAGCAAAGTGTGTGTTTGTCTGCATTTGGAGTTTAAGTAAACTGAGAAACTTAAAGATCTCATGAAGGTAGTAGAAGAAATTGAATTGATTTGTAGTGCTGCCGGAGGGAGACTTTACATTAGCATTGTTTGTATGTCAGTACTTAGTGTTAGCTGCACCAATATTGAATTGCCTGTGAGAACATAACTATGCTGTAGACAGTAATGCAGTGTGCAAATGAATATTCAAGTATAACCTGGAGGAGTGGATGTAGACTAGACATAATGTGGTGTTCAGTATTGGGTAACTGTGTATTTCTTCTCAACATAAAAAGAGAATTAGCACATATTAGCTGTTGTCTCAGTAGAACTGATTTCAGCAGCAATCCTGTATATACTGGAATGTAGTTTTAAATAGATGGTGATAAGCTACTATGTGTAATGTAGCTTTAACACTTCATTGATGGGATATTAGCTGTTCAGTGGGTTTGGGGTTTTTGGTTTTGTTTTTTTGCTGTTTTGTTGTTTTAGATGAATGAGGAATGACACTTTTGAAAGACTTTTATCATTGTCTCAGAAAACTTTGCATGCTTCTGTATTTTTGTGGTTGTTAAATTACAATTTTTGTTAAAAGTTTTGAATAACTTTGACATTAATTGAGGTCTAAGGTCTTGATTTTTACATTGTTGTTCTGAAGATGCAGTCAAAACATGTACTGATGAGAGCCTTGAGGCTGACAAAAGAATAGCTGTCTGCTTTCCACTCTACAAAAACATGATAGCTTTGTTGAAGCTTCTTGAAAGGTAAGTTGTTTCAAGACATTTTTAATACGGAGTACTCACCTATGTGTCCTTGAAAACTTAACTGTTACTTTTATTCAAGGTGGGAATCTGCTGCAGAACTTTGTAGATCTTTATTGGAGCTCTGCCCTAACAACTGCCCACTCTTGGAGAGTATGGCCACCTTGTACGTGCAGATGCAGCAGAGCGATAGTGCCTACCAAGTGTGGATTGGAGCATTTGAGAAGAATCCTCAGAATGCAGAGATCTTTTATCAGTTGTGTAAATTCCTTATTTCACAGGTAATGCCACATCCCAAAACTCTTTTTGTTGGTCTGCTGGGTTTATAAAGTTTGGGTTTTATGTGTAGTTTCAAACATGTAGGAAATTGATTGTTCTTAACAATATTTTTGTAATGTGTAGTTCTGCTTTAATATAGAATTGGCAAGATTAGTGATGTTACTTAATGTAACCAAAGTAATTTTATACAGTGCTAAATCTGTAGCTCAATTGTTCACTCTAATGCACTGTTAATCTCCTTATTCAAGAACATTAGATAGCAACAGTAAACTCACTCTGTAATATGTTTTCTTCTACCTGCTGACTTTCCCCATTAGGTTTCATTTTTTGAGAGAATGAAGGCAAAGGAGCATTACAGAGAGAGACATTGCTGGTTATTGTGCTTAAATTGTTCTTGTCATCTTCAGGTTGATGTCTAATTTATTTCTTTATTTAAAAAAACAAACAGGAAAGGTCAGGCAATGTTCTTCCACTGTTACAAGATTTTGTGGGAGCTTTCTTTGAGAATACCTACCAACAGCATGATCCCATGGATCTCTTAAGGTATGTATGCAATATTATTTTCTGTTGAAATTTTGGTAATACTGGCATTTTCTCAAAAAACAAAGCAGTCTAGGATTCTTCTGCTTTTAGCTCTGGCAGGTTTTGCTAAGACTTCATTCAATTATGGTTTTGCGTTTTCGAAGCATTATAGTTGTTTGTGTTTTTATACTAAATTGTAAAAGCATAAGAACTTACAGGTGAAACAGCTAACAAGTTTCATCTGTGGATATGGGGAAAAGGAATGTGATACATGCATGCTGAAATTTTTTTTTTTTTTTCAAAGTTTGGAGCTTAAAACTGCATACTGCAAACTTCCTATTTAGGCAGTTGTAAAAGCCCTCAATCCAGAGGTCCAGCATGCTTTTAATCAACAGATTATTGCTGAAAAGGTACATGTTGGTAATCGGTCTGCTGAAGCTCCACCTGAATGTTAGGCACCTAATTGATTATAGTGAACCTTGCATATTTCAAAACTTCAGGAAGTCTGTCAAAGCTAACTGCCTTTGAAGGCCTTCAAAGGAAGACCTTCTTTGTTAAATCTTACACAGATGAGACTGAGACTTTTTATCTCCAGGTTATGTGTTAGGTTTTATTACTGCTTGTGTTTGTTTACATTGAATGTAGTGCTGGCAATGCAGTGTAGATGTCTATAGGTAGATAATTATATCCTAGGTTTTGATGTATTTTATGAGGGGCAAGGTGGGTGGTGGTGGTGTCTGAGATCTAGAGAAACATTTAACCTAGAGCCTAATATTGTAAACCACTTTGTATATAAACCATTTCTATTTTTTATGTAATGTTCTCTATATAAATCTTTTATCTGGGTAGAGTTAAACTAATCTCTAAGAAAAGTAGGTGCGTTCTTAATACATTCCATGAATTGTATTTTTAAACTGTTACGTTTGTGGAGGAATCTTCAATGTTAGAAGGATATTCTCCATTACTACTACTTTTTCTCTTGTAGATATCTCCTGAATTTTCCAATGCCAATTGAATTTACAGCGCCTCTCTATAAAGAACACCTTACAGATGATGTTGTAAACCAGCAAATCCCATATCTGTGGCAGATATATTGGTGAGGCGTTTTACAGTATTTCTGAGGAACAGCTAGTAGGTCTGAGTAAATTGAGTTTTCAATTGCAGAACATTCATTATTTGCCCAGACATGTGTCACTTGAGGTTCTTTCAATAAATGATCTGCCAGTGTTCAGAGAAACTAACTGGCCGCTGCAAAGCATAGACAGTTTTATGCAAGTTTTATGCCAACTGCACAAGTGGCTAATTGAGTTTTTCAAGTAAAGGGGCAAATGTGATGCTTCAGGTGATGACTAAGCATTGCTTAGAACTCCAACACTTTCAGCTTTCAGTTGACGGTGAACTTTTAAACAGGTAAAACGTGTTTCATTTCAAGATAATGCCTAAGGTTTAGATTAAGTTACCTCAATGTTAGTTTATGGTATTGTCCATGAATTCCAACTAAGTGTGTGTGTATATATATATATTTAAGAAATACTTACTTCTTTGCAAGTTCACTTATTAGATTTCAGTACTTAAACAGTGAAGTATTGTTAGAAAGATGCTTGAGGTCACTGTTTCGTCATTAGTGACTTTAACTTGAGGTCACAGGAGAATCTGAGCTTAGGCACTTGGTCCTAAGAGGAAGAATCGGTGCTTTTGAAATATGTGCCTAAATTACTTTTAACACCACTTTCAAAATTCATTTCAAAGAGTGGTTGTGTTGGTTCAGTTTTGCTACATAGTGAGTGCTTAGGGATTTGGGCCTATATGTTTCTTCTTTTCAGGTGCAGGTGGCAAAAGATATAAAAGTTGACTTTTACCAGGTGAAAATAGTGTGAGATTACTAGAGCCTCAAAAGATCAAGGGACAATGTTTTGCCCAGAAACATCATTCATCTTATATCTATATAAAAAAGTGTAGACATACGTCGTGCACACACGTATGTACAGACACACACACATATATATATTGAGCAAAACTAGTAAATAGTTCATAGTTCTTGGAGAAAACAGGCCTAGAATCAGGCACTGATTATGTTGCTCTAGTTAGTAGAGTTTTGTAGGAAGGTCATTGAAACAACCCTACCCTATTTTGCATTTCTTTAGTCTTCATGCTTTTTTCTCTTACGACTTACTGGAAGTCTTAGCTTTTATTGTTAATTTACACCTTGAAATGAGGATTGATAACTGAATCTTAGGCAAAAAAAAAATGTCTCCTGTGTTTGGTGAGGTCCCATATACTGTTCTGACTACGTTTCTTTGAGGAGCTGGTTTTAGTTTAGTTTTGACTATTTTGCTTTTTTCTTTTTTTCCCTCTGATATGATCAGCGTGTTCCAGAACACTTACTTTTGTTGTGAATTTCACGTCATTTCTCAAGTGGTCTCTTGTAATACAACTTTGAAATTTTATTATTCTGGTTCTTTCCAAATGGAATCTCAAGACTCGTCTCCATTCTGTAGCAGTCAAAGCATCCTTATGATAACGATTAATAAAAGAGAGAAGGCAATGGATGCATTACAAAAGAAGACAACAGATAATGTTTCTATTTCAGTCAAGAACTGTATTTTAAACTGCACAGTTTCTGCATTATTCCTTACTTTTACGTGCAGTTGAGATTTGCTCATTGTAATGCATTGACTGTTAAAGTTAGTCCATTTTGGTGTTAAACTGAAAACTGTTTTTGTGCTTCTTAGGGAAGTTCTTGTTTCTTACTCTTCTATATTAAGATTATATGTTGTGTGTATAACATCATATTTTTAAACTTTTGATATAAACAGTTTGTGCCAGTCTCTTCACACGAGTATTAGTGAAGCACTGGATGCCTACGAAGCAGCTCTTGGTGCAGTGATGCAGCAGGAAATTGTTCAGAACATCTGGCTGGAGTAAGTTCTTGAGACAAAAGTAATTTAATCTCAAAATTAAGTGAAGGCCACCAGAACAATTTTTTTCTCTTTTCTTCCAGTTACCTTGTTTTTATCAATAGCAAAGTTGTTGGATCCAACAACAAAGTTCAAGAATTCAAGCTTTTTACTGACCTAGTGAACAGATGTCTGGTTACAGTCCCCACGCGATACCCAATTCCTTTTAGTGCTGCTGATTATTGGACCAATTACGAGTTTCATAACAAGGTAAAAATGTTTCTGGGGACAGTTAATTAAAAAACAAAGACTGATATCCTTTTAATGAGCATCTGTAACTTACTTGTCAAAATAACAGCATCAGAGCATCAGTAGTATATGTATACTGGGAGCTAGGAATTAGTAGAACAACGTACTTGAGGAGAGTAGTGTTACGAGCAGAAAAATACCTAGCAGTGACTTTCAGAATAAAGAGTATGTAAGGCTAAGAGAAACTTCAATATAAATAAATTGCATGTCTTGATACTGTGTGAATACAGCTATTAATGACAAACTACTATTTCTTTGATAAAAGAGAAACCGGAAAGGAGAGAAGAGATGGTTGAGCAAGAAGGGTCAGCAGAGCTGTACCGCTGGGTGATGGGAGCAATATTTAAGCTGTCGGTTTTGATCACAAAAATTATAGTGTCTGAGAAACAGAAGAAATAAAGTAGAAAAGCAGGAGAGAAAGATTGAGTTGAGCACTTCCGTAAGCTTTATTCTGTCAAACTTTTATTCTCTCTGTGAAAGTCTTGGGTCCCATTTTGCTAATATCCAGTGCATTTCTTTTTATTCACTAAATACAGGCAGGAAAGACTAAAATCTGTGGTATTAGCAACAGTACGTTGATTTCTTAAATGAATTGATGTTTGTACCCCTGAGGGATAAGGTTTGTTGTTGATAAGGTTTGTAGGTGGTAACTCACTTCAGTCACAATGTTCATAATTCTGTCATCCCATTACTCTTAGCAAAATTAGACTGCTGTGAAGTAGATTAATATTTATAATTCAAATTTTGCAGGTAATTCTTTTTTATTTGAGCTGCATTCCAAAATCTCAACATTCCAAAACCTTGGAAAGGTTTTGTTCTACTATGCCTGCTAATCCTGGACTTGCACTGAGGTATGTAAAAACACCTGTAATCAAGAGGAACAGCTGGCTAATACCCCTACTGTTTTCTGTACACGATGCACATGATTTGATTTCTACCGCAAAAATACAACTCTTCCTCTTGTTGCATGTTGCTTGAGGCACATTGTGCCTTTTGATACTATCTCAGTCTTTTTCTAGTATTTGAAAGGGTTCTGTTTTATCTACGGAGAGGTTATAATTATACAGGAACTATTAATAAATATATTCATGTTGTATATGTTTACAAACATAAATTTCAAGAGTGTAGAGAAAGGTTAGATACTATACTAAAATCTTGTTACTTAATATCTGCTAAGAGTATAGTTTCAACATGGAGCAAAATCAAATGGATGCATCGGTATTTAACAGTGCTACCTGGAGGTTTGATGTTTATTTAGTGAAGACAATCCTTAATTCTGAAAAAATCTCATGGGAATCAAGGGCAGTTAGAGTAAACATCACATCAACTCTTATACAGTATTTCAAAATGCACTCGTCCAGGATTAGAGAATCCATATTTTAACATATTCAGCTGCAGTGAACTCAAGAATATTGTACGAAGTGCTTGAAAAGACCACGAGCGCTTACTATTCATCATTAACAGGGACTCCAAAGATTTCAAAGCCAGATTTGAGAGGGAAAAAAAAAATAATGTGGTTGGCCACAGGTTGGGGGTGTGGGGAGATAGACACACCTACATTGAGCATAGGAAATCGAATGGCTGAGTTTTACGTCAAGTTGAAATTCTGTCTAGGTGGAGCTTACAGCTTCCTTAGACAATGTTGATACTGCACAAAATGGGTGAGCAGAACTGTCTGCACAGTATTTTGTAGCCACGTGACTGCGAAACTAATCAGCCTTCCTTCAAATATACAGTTACCTCACACATGCTAAAACCAGATCGTGTAATGTGCCAAGATCATGTTTTCACACTGTGTAGTTACTCTCTGATGGTGTACCTTCTTTTTTGTTATAAGAGCATGTTCAGTCGATCTTGTGTGATGTCTTGCCTCTTTTTCCTACCTGCAACTCTTGGTTGAGATTAAGTGTAATATATTTTGTGTAATGTGTATGGATCTTTGCATTGCTTTTCTGTTCCCAGTGATTAGAGCAGTGTTCCTTTCTCATGAATGCCTTTTACAGACTGCTTCTGCGATACTGGGAAGAGAGCAATGTTCAAATTCTGAAACTGCAAGCCAAGATGTTTACATATAATATCCCAACATGCCTGGCCATCTGGAAAATGTAATGCAACAGTCATACATCTGTTTTCATAGATATTGCTTTTGTTTATAAGGTTTACATCACAAAGGTAAATCTGAAATGTCCTTCAAATTGGGCTTGTGCTGCAAGTCTCTTTCATTATTTTATTATTTAAGCAGTAACTTTGTTACAACAGAGGTACTGTCACATCTTTAAAATGAAAAGTGGAATTTCCCTCTTGGGGAAACTTACGTGAATTGATATTATACAGATAAAGATGAATGATATATTTACAAGTTGCCTTTTTAATTCAACTATTGACTTCTGTCTCCCCTCTCTACCCTCCCCTTTATATATCACAATAGCAGTAATCTCCATTATCCAGTGATGCTGAACTGATCTTTTTCTTCAGTGTTTGTTCATAATGGGGAACCACTGAAATGTCTTGCTCATGTAAGGTTGTTTTTAAAAAATGGTTATTTTTATCTTTTCACTGTAGATTAACATCATTGGAAGTTAGTTCTTCTCAAGGAATTTGTAATTCCATTGCACAGTCAGTATTCTGCCAATTATGGCATTTAAAATAATTCAAGAATAAATATTTTTGTGTGTTTCTTTTCCTCAGAGCCATTGCTGCCGAATGCTTTCTAATGGGACAAAGAGAAGTAAGTCAACACACCTTACTAAAATGAAAAATTGCAGAACTTTTTCATTCTTTTGCTTTGTCCAAAGCAATGGTCATTTCTTAAACCTAAGAATTCTGGATAATTGAAATATTCTGTGTAAACACAGAAGCGTTTGCTTCAAGTGTGAGAAGTATCTTTGTCAATCAAGGTAGAAGGGATTATATTTTTTAGTACTTCTGCATACTTCTTATATCTTTCCTGTACAGTGAAGTCTATATTCCCCCCTCCTCCCTTCCTTTTTTTTTTTTTTTTTTTTTTTTTTTTTTTTGCTTAACCTGGAGGAGATGGCTAACATTTAAAATGCAGTAGAGGGGAAAAAATCCTGTTGTGCTGGAAGATAACTAATGACTCCCTACCTTTGCAATCAGTTGGAAGGGTTTTTCTGCTAGGCAAATGTGTGTAGAGAATTTGAATGATTTCCCATGCCCCACTTACACCCTAAAGCTATCATTTCCTTTTCTCCAAAAATAATAAGCTTACTCATTGCCACTTAATGTGTGTGGGTGTGGGGGGGTGTATTTTTATCTCTCTGTACGCAAATAAGAAAGTTTTTTTTAGCACAGCAACAGAGTGAATCACTTCTCAGTTCAAACAGAATGGGTCTTTCTGGTATTGTTGCTGTCACTCTAAATATTCTGCTTGTGGAGAGATGCTGTGTATTAGGGGGATCATGAAGACATGGGCTTGTTACTCACCACTCATTTGTGGCATTTCTGAGCTGCTTCTCTGCTGTATCTTGTTACACGTCATTCTTGCAGTGACTGGTTCTCAGCATCCTTCTCTTGTCAGTAGACTTTCTTTTGAAACAGTACTAAAATTTTAACCGATTCATGCTAGATTCACATATGAAATCTCTTTTCCTTTTTTTACTGTTTCCTTGAGTCTTTAAAAAAGAACACCCCTAAGTAGACAGTTATTTAGTTTGTAAGATCAAATAGTTCAGTCAGGAGACATCAAAGACATGGCTGTGTATTCAACCTTAATTCTGTCTCTGTGTCGATCGTTTGGTGTAATCTCTAATTAGTCACAGATCCCTGCTTCAGTCATTGTATTAGATGGACTGCATTTTAAGGCACTCCCTATAGTGAGACTGCTGACTTACAAGATCCCTGCATTATTTGGTTTTAAATTTGGAAATTTTAATTTTAATTTTAATTTTAATTTTTAATTTTAATTTTAATTTGGAAATTTAAATTTAAATTTTAAATTTAATTATTTATAATTAATTGAGAAGAGAACCCTTAAAGAATATGAACCAATTAGAATTCAGGCATATGTGAAATATTGCAGATAGCTGGAGCTTCTAGTTAAGTAGGATATTGTTTGAATTATGATTGAGATTCTGGATTTATAATCCCTGGAGAACCTGTCACTTGCTTCCTTCAGCAGATCATTTAAAGGATTGCTAAGAGAATATACAAATGTTTCACAGTTTAAAATGCTAACAAACACCAATTACTTCTTGACTGGAGCTGGTACTCCACATAACAGTAGCTGAAGGAGGCTGGAGTAGATGCTTGAAGAAGGAGAACAAAAAAGTTCAATGCAGACATAAAATGGAAAAATAAGTCTTGCTGTAGTTGCAAAGACATACCGATGAAGTGCAGATAGATGTCAAAAAAAAAAAAAGGCTATGAAACAGTTATTTTCATTGCAGGGTTGGGATTGTATGCAATAGTAAGAAAGACCTTGGAGTTGTACACAAGTGAAAGTTACTGAATAAGCTGCTACATTCCCTGTGCATGTTCCATCCTGTGCAATGAATAAGGCAAGAATCTTTTGAAGAAAAATGAATGTTCTCATGTAATCAATCATGTGCATACAGGGGTTAGAATTAAGGTCAGACATGAACTTGTATTTTCTTTTAGTAGTGACAATAATGCTTGAATTTGAAACTATTAAAGTTGATTTAAAAATTCATTGCAACTGACTTTTGTGCTTCATATCACTCATTTTGATCTCACAACATGGTACTGACTTAATATTTGTTTTTATTTTACAGGTCCATCATTTATATCAGAGAGCTCTTCATAAGTTACCTCTATGTGCAACACTGTGGAAAGATGTAATGTTTTCTCCTTATGATTCAGTTTGAGGTTTCATATAAATTTTCTGCATATCCCATATCCTTAGATGTGGTGATGCTCAAGCTCTGGCTAAATCTTATATCTGCTTCCCCATCTCTTACAGCAACTCTTGTTTGAAGCATCAGGAGGAGGTAAAACTGATAACCTGAGAAAACTAGTTTCCAAGTGCCAAGAGGTTGGAGTCAGCCTAGATGAGCTTTTAAATTTAAACACTTGCAGAACAGAAAGCAAGAATCACTGAACACTGGGTACAGTCAGCCATAAGTCCTGTTAAATGCCAAAATCAGTTGAATGATTCTTCAGGCTGATCTGTGCCTAAGATCTGCGTAAGGCAGATGAGTATTGCTGAGCATATCAAGTCTTCAGTCTGCTTTCCTTGAACCTGGAAACAATTAACATGACCCTCCTCTCTGGAAAAATGAACTCGCTGTCTGGCCTCGCTTCTGGGCCCTGCCAGATTCTCATAACATCATGTACGTAAGTATAGTTAATCAAAATGACAGACATTATTTTTTCATGTTTTCCTTTTATTTTCTGTTTTCTTTGTTTTGCTGTTCCTGATTCACTTGACACTCTCACTGATGCCTGAGAGATCTGTGTTTGGGGTTAATTTACTGGGCTGTGTTTACAGTAAAAAGCAAGTAGTCCACTTTGGGTTTTTCCTTTTTTAAACCTTTTTTGAGACTTTTTCATTACAGGATTTAAAACAAAAGCAGCCGCTCTTAAGGAAAGTGTAACTGCCGTGGCCACAAGTATGCTTCTTGCACTTGAAGGCTCTAAGAGGGTTGCTTACTGCCCTTTTCTGCATTGGACTCACGGCAGAGACTATTAAACTTGAAGATTAAAGAAACTATTGCAAATGCCAGTGCATCAGAACCTAAGAGTGGTCAATTATGTGCAATTTTTGTAAAGAAATTTTAATTTATAATAAAGTTTAACAGTTTAAAGTTAATATTGATCTGTTTTGTATTGGTACTACCTTGCAGCATTAGTTGTTTTTACAGAGATTTTCAATAGAACCTGACCTTATTAAAAAAAAAAAAAAAAAAAAGGAAAACAAAACATATATCTTGTCTCCCTTCTTTTCATCAAAAGGTAAGCAGGTGTGGTTGAATTACTGATTGTGGATATACAAAAACTACATCTATGTTTTTTTTTCTTCCTCTTGCCTCAGATACACATATATTTGTTCCACAGTGACTGTTCCTTTCAAGAATGCCATGTCAGTAAGGGAAAGTGCATTTTATATAATTTCATTTTCAGATTTACTAAAATGAGGCCCTCTTTCTACAGTCAGCATGTACATGGCAGATACTGCCAATCTACTGAACTAGTTGTGGGACTCTTCACATTGGGGTGGCTTTCTACCTGCTTTCCCTCTATGCAAAATCGTAAGAGGGTTGTGATACTTCTTGCATAGATGAGTTATGCAGATGCCATGAAGACAGTGAACAAGTGGTCTTAATGTTTGTGAATAAGGGCAAGTGCTCTGTGACATAACATCTAGGAATTTTCAAAACTCCTGCTATATATGAGCTACACATGAACTATCTTAAAAGAGGAAAGTAGTAAATACCTTTTTTCAGCTTGGGGAATGGAGGAAGATTACATGTTTTAAGTAACTTTGTTATTTAAACATGAGCTACTAAATAAATTAAACTTCAAACACCTGGTTCACTGGTCAGACTTATTTGCAGACTAAAAAAAAAAAAAAGCTGACCCAAGCCCCTTCTTCATTGTGATGCAGTAGTACCTGATTTCTTCAAATTTGTAATACAGTTTAGAATGAAAGAAGTCTATGAAAGCAGAGTATTTAACTTTTAATAAAAAGCCTTCAAGTATGGTAAATGTTGGCTTATATACATTGCCCCCCCTTTTTTTCCAAACACTTTTTCTTCATAACACATAAATGGGTGCAGTATTTATATTGTGACTAAACAGCAGAAGAGGTCAAAGCATAAAAGTAGAGAACTCAACAGGGTCAAGTGTGCAGTCAAAACTGAGTCCTTTCCGTGTTGTGATGTGCCATTAGTTAACAAATTATAAAACAAAACAACAACAATAACAAAAAAATGTATATTAAGCCATCTAGACATTCTGCAGATGACACAAAACTCTGGGGAGTGGCTGATGATGCACCAGAGGTTGTGCTGCCATCTGCAAGCGCCTTGGTGGGCTGAAGAGGTGGGCTAAGTAGAGTTACTTGGAGTTCAACGAGAAGTGCAGAGTCCTGTACCTGGGAAGGAACAACCCCATGCACCAGTGCGCTCTTGGGGGCCACCCAGTTGGAAAGCAGCTTGGCAGAAAAGGGCCCAGGAGTCCTAGCAGGAACCAAGTTGAATATGAGCTAGCACCGTGCCCTTGGTGCTATGGGGGCTCATGGTATTTTTGACTGCATTAGGCAAAGGAGTGTGAGCGGTTCATGAGAGGTGACCCTTCTGTTCAGGTCACACCTGCAGTGCTGGGTGCAGTTCTGCCCTCACCCCCCATCCCTCAAGTGAAGGAGAGAGACATGGGCATGTCTGTGAGAGTCCACTGCAGGGCCACCAAGGTGGAGAAGGGCCTGGAGCTCCTCTGCTGGGAGGAGGGGCTGAGAGCTGGGCCTGCTCATCCTGGGGAAGAGGAGGCTCAGGGGGATCTTGTCAATGTATACAAAAGGAGGGTGCCAAGAGAAAGGAGCCAGTGCCTTATCTGTGGTGCCCAGTGGCAAGATAAGAGGTGATGGGCACAAAATCAAATACAAAATGAACGCCTACTACCTCCTGTAAATCTTGGTGCTCCCTAGCACCTAGTGTTTTACACAGTAGTCCTGGATAACTGTGGTGTGGGTTTATTGGCCCTGAACATCTGGCATTGGCATCTGTTGGGTGCAGAATGGGGGTGGGCAATGCAAATCCCTACTGAGTAGACTGCACCTCGTCAGGGCTGGTCACCTAGTGATGAAGATGGCTGTACACACAGCTGGGTGTGGTTCCCTCAGCCAACACAGCAAACACAGCGTATGGATGGCTGGTTTGGGAATGAGTGCGAGAAGAAGTGCCCGGCTCCGTAGCTGTGAGTAGGCGTCCCTGTTGCCCAGCCTGTATTACACATGCCCGTGTGCGTACACGTACATACATATATACACCACTTCTCCTTGGTTTCCTTGCAGCATGGCCCATTGAGTCCACGGTTGTGAACTAATTGCTCAGAGACTATGACAGCAATTAATAGCACAGGCCAAACTACTGCAGGTCTCATGCCAACTGATGTATCTCAGAGCACAAGAGAAGCAGACTTGGTGGTGATTTCTGCTCCATGAGCTGCCCATTGCCTTATCTCTAGGTGAGATATAACTAGCCTTATGTCCAGAACACATTAGCATCACTTCACTGCTTTGTAGCTTAAAGTGTCCTGCCAGAGGTCTTGCAATAAAACTTCCCAAACACAATGGAGCAGTAATTAAACCCTCTTCCACATCAGATGTCACTAAGAAGCATCTAACTGCGTGATCCTCTGGCTCATTAGCTCAGAAATCGAATGTTAGGAGTTAAAGCTGTTGCTCTCCGCAGCTAGCAAGTCATTTTGCAGCAGCATCTGGACTTTGAATTGCTGTCATTGTTCATGTAATTGCACCTAGCTGGTTTATATGTCTGCTTGTAGTGCTGAGTTAATGCTATTCCTACATGAATTGCATTCTGGGCTTTGTTGGTAGATTCTTGGGTCACTTTATCTTACCCTTTTCATACCTCTAGGACATACTGTGAAGACAATAACAAGCTTTTTGTATTTTCTACCCAGATTACAAGCCTTAAGCAAGGAGTGGAGGGAGGGAAAACAAAGCCTTGGCTTAACTCATGATTTTTTTTTTTCACAATTTTTTTTTTTCTGGTTGGGTTATATCCAAATGCAAAAATAACAATAATAAAGAATAGCATTTTTGACCCTATTAAAACACACGTTCTACTGTTCATCAATACTGACAATAGCACAGTACCTTTACTTTTTATTATTATTATTATTATTATTTTTATTTTTACTTACATTGAGGCTGTAAGAGTTGGTACAGCTGTGCATGAGAATCTGACCTGTATTTTTAACTAGATGCTGATAACTGATATTAAAGACTTCAGAACCAATTTCTCATATCTATCAACCCACCCATTTGTACAGAGCTGGGCTGGAGTCAATTTTCTTCAAAGCAGCTTGTGTGGTGCTGTGTTTTATATTTCTGACCAAATCAATGCTGGTAATACAGTAATACTTGAGTTACGGCTAAACAGTGTTTTATACAGCACCAAGGCCTTCCATTTCTCAGTGAATATACTGTGGGTTTTATAGGAGTTTGGGAGGGAACACAACCAGCCAGGTGACTCAAACTAACCAGAGGTACTCCATGCCATATAATGCCATGCTCAGCAATTAAAAGGGGGTTTAGGAAGGTTACCCATCGTTTGCCTGGGTACTGGCAGTGCATCAGTCTACTCATGGGAGGTAGTGGATTTTCTCTGCATCACTTGGTTTGTTTTCTTTCTCTCTTCTTCACTTATTAAACATTTCATTACCTCAACCCACAAATTTTCTTGCTTTTATTATTCCTGTCCTTTTCCCCCATCCCACTGGAAATGGGAGGGAACCTATGAAGGTTAAGTCCCCACACCAATTACTAACCACTGCACCACTTTCACTTTTCATCCCAAGCGAGGTATCTGTACAGAAGCTAGATTCACAGGGATGTGTGTGGTGGTGGGTGGGACGACCTCATAGTTCTTCTATGGGTAAGTCACAGTAGTTAGTATGCCATATACCTACAGAGGTTGATGAAGTAAGGGCTGAAGTAAGAGCATGAGATAGGTCAAAAACTGGCTCTGAAGTGAGAAGAGAAGGTGGAAGTGTCCACTTACCGTAAGAGCACAACAGAGCACAAAGCCCTTTATGGTTATTGTTCTATGATACCATCCTGTATGTATACAGCGTCCAGCTGTATGCCTGGATCCAATTCCACAATGCCCAAGGTTGATATTATGTTGACAATGAAAATCAGAGTGTATTTCTGTCTAATTGGGAAGCATTCATTACATTCCCTACCTCCCCTCCTCTCCCTCCTCCCCGCCCCCCCAGCTTTTGATAGTAAATGTCACCAAAAATCTTGCCCAGCCTTGAAAATTATCTCTAATTATCACCTGGAGCCTGGGATTCAAATCTTCAGAAGGATTAATCATTATTTTCCAGTCCTGAGGGTCTGAAGAATAACAAGGTGTTGAGAAAAAAATCCAATGAGAAATAGCAGAGGCCATCCTGGCTGTCATTTCTTCGTCATTTTCTAATTTGAGGAAGAAACTGATGTCCCTGATGTGGCCTTAAGATACTTAAACTCTTCATTTTCACTGCAGGTGCTATAACAGTTGTTGTGTTCAAAATCTGAGGAAGCCGCAGCTCTCTACATAACATTTTCCTTCTGAGATACACACTTAGATGGTGAATAAAATGTGGGAGCCCTTCACTCAGAGAGACCCTGGCCTCTAGTGAGGGGGACAGACAGAAACTAGGTGCCATAAAGGGGCAGCAATCACATAAAGCCTCCTCCTACAAGCAGGTAAACAGTCAGTGAAACAAGAAAAGCATCACAAAATAAAAATCTCTTCCTTGCAAAAGCTGTTTTCAGTGTGTTCCTGAAAACAACCACCTGGTCTGGGCCTCTGTTTTTTTTTTTTTTTTTTTTCTAGCAATTTTGCACATTTACCGTTTTTGGTTTGTAAAGACCATCTCAAAGTTTTGGAAACCATTGAGAAAGATTATATTACTCAAATTATTTAATAAGGCAGAACTGAATTAATTTTCTAATAGAAGGGCAAAAAAATTAACTATTTCTTGACTTGCCCATCACTGTATCTCTGGGACAAGTTCACGTCCACAAGGCTCCTAAATGAGTACCTGCATCTGCCCCTTGGAGGCTGGTCAGACCCTGACTGGGTGCCATTCTCCATAGCAGGTCAGTTGAGTTCATGTCCCATAATCTGTCATTTAGAATTATAAAGCAAAAACATTTCTGATTTATTGGAATAAATAAGTCTGACCACCCAAATTTATGTCATGGAACAATTCAGCTGAGGGATGAGTGCATCAGTCATCGGATCAGCTTTGTAGGATTCTGAGCAGACTCCTTCCTTGGAAGCACACCTTGATCAACCATGTCTTGGTGGCATTTGGCTACAAGGTAATAAATTGGTGGGTTATGTATCTAGTGAAAAAAACTGTTCATTGAGTATCTCTACCTACGTTAGCTAACATTTAAGATATTCTAGTTATATCTCTATACTGCAATGGAAGTGTAAAAATCTAGTGTAGGAAGCTAGACTAAAGCCAGCAGAAGTCCTTACACATCCTGCCATTTCACTGGGGACCAACCTACCCGTGGTCAGGAATGAGATGAGAGCAGAAGAGGGCTGTTTTCCAGAGTCTGTTGGCATTTCATCACAGGGGATTTCTGTTGCTCTGAAGAGTGCATGAGTGTTAGCTTATCTGTATCTGCAAGGTGGCTTAATGTTTCCAAGAAACCCAAGATCAAAACTGGGCCTAAAATAGAATATAGATGTTAACTGCTGCTTTTCTTTTTTATTGCACACTACAATTTGTTGTTGTCCTACCTGAGTAGCCGATAGTACAGCAGAGTGTGGCTTGTAATTGAAACTTAACCTTGTAAAATTGTTGGCAATGCATTATCTGCATGACTGTTTGCCAACAGGAGCATAAAATCCAATCATAAACTCTACAGTACCGCACCTGGGATCCTGGCAGAAGTGACTGTATCATCACTCAGTAAAATGTTTACAAAGAGTAAACAGGAGTAAGCCTTTCAGTGCAGACAGCAGGGTCTGATCTAGCAGAAAATAGCATAGAAGATGCAATGATGCTGTCATGTAAGTGATTTGCATCAAAGAGTCTGAGCTGGGGAAAATGCTGCATTTTTGAAAAGGAAAATTATTTTCAGTTTATTTCTCACAGCACGTGATGGCCACAGGTGGTCTGTGAGGAACATTTGCTCTTTGAGATGATATTTGAATTCTGTCACTGCTTTTTATTTCTGTGACGACTGTTGATCTGGCTCCCATTCGTGTCCCTTTTAGTTAGGTTAGTCCTTTTTTCATTACTTCAAGAAAACCCCGTGGCTGAGGAAACATGGCTGGGGAACTTCTAAGTACAGGTCTAGAAAGCAATGATGTTTTTTCTTGTATTGACAAGAGTTAATGCAGCATGAATGGAAAGGCAGAAGAACTGCTCTTACAAACTTGCTTGAAGAAGTTTTAGTTACTATGATGTGATGTGGGAATAGCCCACGTGCTCCTGCTCAGCCCCTGCTCACTGTAATCACATCTGCCTTTCCCATCAAATTCCACCTTTCCCTCTTGAGGCCTCCTTTCCCCTCCAAAATCCTCTGTGAACTTCCTTTCTCTTCTAGATGTGTTGTTAATGCACCGTTTACTACCTGAAGAGGTTGGTTAGATTTTGGTTAGATTTTGGTAGGAATTGCATTGCTGGAAAGTCACCACCCGGGCCTGCACAGTTCAGACCTCTGGGAAGTCAGGAGAAGCCAAGCTTTGTCTAATTACCTTTTGTTGGGACAGCAGGAAGAGTGGTGTGCAGTCCTTGCATGGCCCTAGGTAGTCCCACAAGACTGAAGCATGATTTCAGAAGGGCACTAGCACCAAGCTGTACAGTTACAGGTACAATACTATCATTCTTAAAATCCTTGAGGATGGATCAAAAAAAACCTGTCTACATAAAGGACAAACACGGTGGTTTTAATCTCTGTTACTATAAAAGAGAGGATAATGTCCGTGCTTCAAACTAGCCCTTGGTGTTACCACTCAGTAGGACAGTCAATGCCATCTGTGAGGATCACCCAGTATGGACTCAGAAAGCTATGGTAAACTTCAGAGTGTATAGATCAGAGCTTTGAGATCATATACCACACTGGAAACAGCCATTTGTAGCAGCATTCAGCTTCCCCAGTCCACCAGTGACTGTGTACTGGAGATGGTGTGAGTTTCATTACTGAGAGGATTTTGTTGGTCTGAGTGATGCATCCCTGTCAACCTGAAACCAGAGGTTTTCTTGGTGCATTACAGTGCTCCCTACAGCTCAAATACACAATAAAAGCTTTGTTAACCATATGGGGCACTAACTGGGAGAATATTTTGGAGATAACCCATGGCACATCTTCTGCTAATTTTTAGAAGCTGAATGTGGGAAACTTGCACCCTTGTACCAAGTTTGTTAGGACTGCAAAGAACTTTTGCTCCTTGTTTTGACAGTGCCCCAGCTGAGCAATGTCCAGGGGGACTGGCATGTGGCGCTTGTACACCAACAGGGGAATGGAAAGTCCTGCTTCCATGTGCTTTCTAGTTATAAAGCCCCAGTATAATCTGATGGATTGTCTGGAGAACAGTGTGGAGACATGAAGATATTGCACCATAAATAATGTAAGTTGATATAAAATTGCGAGAGAAGAGATAATAATATGACCAGTGTAATTCATCTGGAAGGTAAAAAGTCAATGCTTTTGCCTGAGATCAGCATGTGAGTGGGTCAATGTCTATAAAGTGCCAATGAACACAAAGCCTGTTTTTTCACCACTTAATTCAGCACAATCCTTCTACAGTGCTATGTTGAGTCGTTTTTGCAGGCCCTGTGCCAGAGCTTTATCAGATCAACCTAGATCAAAGGTTAGGCTTGATTATTATATTTGTATATCTTTCTGCTTTTTTTTTTTTTTTTTTTTTTTTTTTTTTTTTTTTTTTTTTTTTTTTTTTTTTTTTCCTGTCCAATTCTACTAAGCAATCCTGAGGCTTTAAGCTATGAAAAGCTTTTATTGAAGTGGAGCAATGAAAACATTTGTTTCGGCTTGGCCTGCTCTCACCCAGTGTGCAGATGGGTGGAGAGCACGGAGGTACGGTGCCAGGGCTGGGCTCGCTCCTGTACTGCACGCTCTGGTTTCTGAGGTGGTAGAGGTCCACGTGGCTGCTCAGAGAATGGCCCACAGAAACCTTTTGGCCCATGCATCATCTGCTCCAGGTATTTGGTGAATTAATATGGACCAGATGCTGCTCCCACTATGTTTTATGGACAAGACCACTTTGTTTTGAGGAAAAGAAGGACTGGAGGGAATGTATGTGGACCTGGATTATGAGGGCAGAGGAGAGCCCTGTTCTGTTTAATACGCAGCACAGGCATAGCCACTGCAGCTGGAGGCACAAGTCAGGTCCTGTGCTGGTGCTGTGGATCCAGAGGAGCTCAGAAAACCCAGCACTGAGGCTGTAGCCTCCTGGATTTTGGCTGGATGGAACCGGGGTCCTGGTGGTCCCAAGTGCCCAAACTTCTGAAGACAGGGTCCCAAATCCTCTTCTTGGGGACAGCAAGATGCAGCAGCTGGGCCTCTGGCACCGCCTGAGCACACTCACAGCTGCGGCTCCACAGTGCAGCTCTCATCTGCTGTCCTTCAGGTCCCCTGAGCCAGCGTGAAATATCGTCCTTCTCCGGGCTGTAGCGATTAAAGAACAAGTATGTAAACAGTCTGCAGGGTGAAAGAGGGGGTGCTTGCTTAATAAAGTGATCATTTTTCCATATGGCTCATAGGAACTGTGGTGGTGATGACACTGAAGACCTCAGCTTGAATGAGCGGTCAACTGTGTGCAGCCTGTGAGATATTCCAGGAGGATTTCACTCCTGAAGAGTGCAAGTTTCTTGTGGTGCATCCCTACTGTAATTCCCTCACTTTGCACACTTGCTGGGCTGCAGGTTTTAGCATGTGGGCTGGGAGATTGGTACAAGCACATGCCACAGTGGGCTGCAGTATTCACTGCTTTCTTGGCTTCCCCAGGACACTTTCTTAAGTCCCACCTGCTTTAGGATTTTGGAATCAGGAGCTGTAGGACTTCTGCAGGTTCAAGATATCCCTGCCCAGATTCCCAGACTTCCAGATACCCTGGATTTAAAGCTTAATTTTTCAGATAGCTGAATCAATCAGGCAGGTGATTTTATTTATTTATTAATTCATTCACTCATCTACTAGTTATTTATTTGTTTTTAACAGAACAATGAATGTATGGATCTGAATAACAGTTATTCCCAGTGAACTTCATTTTGTCTATTTCCTGGCCACTCATCTGTACAGACCTCGGAGTCCCCTTTGCATGATTTCCTGGCATCCCCACATTAATTTGTTTTCCAAGATCTGCTTGGTTGGGCTGTTTTCTGTGCCCTTGGCTTTCCTGCCATCACTTTGCTCAGAGTGGCTGGTGAGATGCTTTCCTCCTATAATGCTAGAGCCCTTTGATCAATTTTATCTGTTGATCTCTTCATTGATAACTTCCTTTCTGCAGGTCAGACTGTTTTACCATGGTTGGCGTCCACCTTGCTGATCAAGGATACTGTGTTTCGGGTGCAAAACCATTGAAGCCTATGAGAATCCTATCATCAGCCTCGTGCTCATCTCCTCTACCCCAGTGGGAGAGCCTGGGAGCATCTCCTGCACCAGAAGTCCCCAAATCTGCACAGGGAGTCTCCTCCTCAAACTGTCCTCATGGGGTTTCTGGAAGAAGGATGACTCACTGAACCAGAACCTGAGAAGGGAAATGATTCCTGATGTTTCACAACAGCAGCAAGGTGTGCGTGGGCACACGGTGGCACCAGGTACCTGGCAAAACAGGACTTTCTCTGGCTGGCCCTGACTGTCGGCGGCCTCAGATCTGCATCTCTGATGGGAAAAGCAAGCGCCTGAGCACTGTGCAGCAGGACAAAGCAAGAAATCAAGGTTTCTAATAGGATGTCTGGGAATACTCGCTTAACAAGTGTCTTCCTCTGTCTGTCATCTGTCGTACAAATTCTGCTTCTGGTCATGTTACACTCGCAGGTCCCTCAGGGCAAACCTTTCCTGTAACGCTTTCTCAAGCCTCCCTGGCAAATAAACCCAGGGCACATTCCTGCTACCTTATTAAAAGTTCTGTGACATTGTTATCTAAAATCTTGTTCACATTAAAAAAATATTAGGTTTTTAAAAGGTGATGGCTTAATTTTCAGTATGTCTCTCTCCAGAATCTTTTAATGGCTGGTTAATATCAGGCTGGCAGCCTAAACTTCTGAGTCATAAATTTGAAACTTCTAAATTTTTTCCTTATGACAGAAGTATTTGGGGTAGAAAATCTGAATGACACGAAAGAGAAATTTGCCAGGGAGCTCTATGGGGGGAAATAGAGCTGAACAATCTTTTTCTAATTATCCTAATAGAGTGCCATTATCAGGAATTCTCTGTGTTCCATTGGGAAAGAAAGTTATGTTAATAGAAAACAAAGATATTTGATCCTTCATAGATCAAAGCACTTTTATGATGCTGCTCTCATTATGAAAGGCTCTTGGTGTAAGAATGGAGCTTTCTGGACAATGGCTCTATTGTTTGTCACTTATTTACCTTTTAAGAAAATCAGACCTAGGGTATCATTTATGAGGTCCCAGATTTGATGAGAAATTCTTCACTCTACCATAAAGTAACAGTTTTTAAGGCTGCACTGTTGTTACTGCCTACAAATGTGAGGAGTTCCACTGTGCAAAAAAAAATAAATAAATTATATATATATATATATACACACACACATATTTGGTGTGGAAATAAAAACTTGCTGAAATGCACTGAAGTGCAGGAGGCCCTGGTGAAGCCTCTGCATTCCACACTAGAAAAGCCTGTGGGCTTTCTTACCCATTTTTTCCTTTCTATTTGTGCTTGTTTATGTTTAGAGTTTAGCCCCGTGAGCTTCCAAGGAGCCTTTTTTCTTCTGTATTTATACAGCACTTAGAGCAATGGGATGCTGGTCCATGACCAAAGCTCCTGAGTGCTCTCCTAACATAGATAATAATAAAAGTAGAGAGAGATCAATACTGAGAACAACTCACTTATGGCTCACAAAATGGATTTCTTACAGCTGTAAATCCCTCCAAGCAGTGGACAAGTGTTTAAAGACTTGGAAAGCCCTACACACACCAGCAGTGTTGTGTCAAGCATAAGGTCAAGAGTATGGGGAAAGGAGAGAATGTTATTCCAGAAAAAAACACAATGATTTATTGTTTTGTTTGTTGGCTACTGTCACATATATACATATATATATATATTTATTTATTTTCCAGGCGTTTCTCATTTTAGGTATCTCTGCGTGAACATCTTTTTCTTTTTTCTTGGACTGATGCTCCAAGATCTGTAGATGCATTTTTGTCTCTGTTTGAGGCCGGAGACCTTTCATCCCCCTTTGCAATTCCCACAAAGAGCACTGTCCAGTCCTCCCTTGCTTGTGCAGTCTGCCCACTACTACTTCAGTTGCCCTTTGCTGCTTTTTGAAAGGAGGCCCCTTGTGACTCTGAGATTTTGTAAGTTTTTGCTTCAGCTTCTCAAAAGCTATCTTTTCATGTGCTTCTTCCGAGAGTCAAATGCCACCTTAGAGATGGGCCAGTTTCCATTAAGTGCTTGTGGTACTTTTAAGCCCAGAGCAAGGAGGGTTTGGGACTTTCTGTAGGAAATCTGCTCATTCAGGAGGCTGTGGAGGCTGCACCCTGTGCAGGAGGTGGCATGTCCTGGGGCAGATGTTTTGGTACTGCTCACTGCATGGACAAATCCTCCAACACTAGATCTGGGGCTGGAGAGTGGGGGGCACATTCTCTGAAGAAGCCCACTCCAAAATAATATTTCTCTGACCCACAGCCTCCATTTTCCTAAAGTAACTGCATGGCCCTTCTGTCCCTTGGTGACATTATGGAGTTTCCAGTCTGTTCTGACTTTGCCTCCTTGCCAACTATTACACCGAAATGTTATTTTTCACTTGCAGAGCATATTGCCCCTTTGTCTTCATGATAACGAACACATGCCAGCTCTGCTGCAGGTGTTCCTAGATATGATTCCACCCTGTGTACTTTATTGCCTTACATCAGCTCAGCAAGAATGTCATTGTCCCTCAGATACGAGGAACTCCCTCCCAGTGTCTGAGGGCTTGGTGTCTTTAGTTCCCCATGTTCTCCAGAATAGGATACGTCCCTCTGGATGGAGAAGCCCACTTGGTGTGCCAAGGCTGAGTGGGGATGGGTCTCCAGGGGAGCAGGAGCTTCATGTCTGTTCAAAATACAAGGCTGGCAAATCTCACAGAGAAAGCTTATGTGTCCAAGTGATGGTAAGCAGCTCAATTACCACACCCTATATCAAAAAAAGAGTCATACAGAACAGGTTGCTCCTTCCTTTTGGGAGATGGTGGAATTGAAGCACTGATGCCTAGGAAGGGAGGTATTGCATCACTTGGGTCTGCCAAATTTCAAGTGGATAAACTATGTACTTCTGTATTGTACCTGAGATCTACTGCCACATTCTCACAAGAGAGCTGGATCGGTTTTGGGGGTAGGCTCCATTTCATGCAGAACTCTTTGCTTTCCTCCTCAGCAGAAAGCAACCACCACTGAGGTGTCTGCTGCGGGGGCTGGAGGTGGTGGTGGGCATGTTCTGGGGTGAGCAGGGAGCTCAGAGAAGTGCTCCACCTCCACCAGTGAAACAAAAGGGCCCTTCTGGGATGATTCAGTGCAGGACCCTACATCAGGGACTCCCTCTCTAGAAGGGCTTTTTAGTCCTTATAGACTGTGGAGGGACCCCAAAGGGGACAGTGGACACTCCCCCTGTCACCACTGCTCCCTGCTGCAGGAAGGCCGAACATAGACCTCTAGGCACATGCTGAGGCTGCAGTGTGGCCTGCAATATTTAAGCTTTTGTAATGCATGCCTTCTTGTGGAAATGGCACTGTTTGCACCTATAATGCAAACAACTTGAAAATACATGCCACACCAGACAATCCCCCCTGATAGTTTGAACATGTTCTGCACCTCTTTCCCTCGAGGTCAGTGCGCCCAGGCATAACGCTGCAGAAAAGCCAGGCTCCATTGCTCAGCCCCAGCCCCTTGCTGGCTCCCCACGTCACACAGCCAGGCACAGGGCTGTGCCCTGTCCCTTTGGGACTCTTGATGGGTCTCATGTTCAGAAGCCTGTTCCTGATCTTTACCCTGGGGCTGTGGTTTGTCCTTATGGGTGGGTTACCTGCATGCCTCCTTCCTGCCATGCATCAACTTCCCTAGCTCTTTGCATTCCTGAGATACAGACCCTCTCAGTCACCGTCTCATGGATTTAGTCGTTGTTCTCTGAACTCATCCCTTCCCTCAGTGAGCATGACTTTGCAGAGGCTATTCCTTATGGGCCATGCAGCGGCAGGCAGAGCTCCTCAGGCAACCGGCCAGCTCCAGCCTCAGACGTTTCTGCACATGTGAACCAGAATTTCTTCAGTCTTCTCCTTCACCTGCTGCTGCTTTCTGAAGGTAATACCACTGTACTTCTACTTTTTTAATGCTAATCAAGAGATTTTTTGTTCTAAGTGTATTTATTTATTTATTTATTTACAGTACCAGTTACCTTCACACAGTGTCTGTGTGCCCAGAAAGAACAAATGATCTGTGAAGATGTTTCATCCATGCCTGACTCTATTTTGTAATGAACAGAAATCCAACTCCTTAAATTTGGACCAAGGCATGTATTCCACCTATGAGAGTACCTCAGGGAGGTACTTCAGGAGCAGTTCTTACTCACTCCCATTTCCAGTCTGGTGATCATGATAAAGCCCACACTACCAGCTTCATTGCCTGCTATTACCTATTACACTTAATCAAAGATCTTTAAATTTTTAAAATATGTTCCTCATGGTTGAATTCCTTTCTTTCCTTCTTTTCTTTCCTTCTTTCTTTCTCCTCCTGAGTTCCTCAATGAGATCTGACTCCTTCAGTGGGAGGTGACACCTCAATTGAACTGGTGATTTTTTTGCCTGGGAAGCTTCCTTTCATCCACTCTCTCCCCATGCCATTCCTTTTCTCCATACGAAAGCCAACAGGCTTTCAGCTGTGTTGGCTGGTGGCTCATATGGTTTCACATAGGCCAGCATCTTTGTGTGGGGGTGACTGAGCTGCCTGCTCATGGTGTGAGTGGTGGGACTCATGGCCCTTTTGAGAAGGAGCAGGAGGCAAAGCCGGGGTGTAGACCTGTTCAACTGAGTCACCTAAGGAGAAGCCCTTGGTCCCCATGCTCCAGAGAACAGTGATGTACTATTGCATAAAACAATTGGTCATTTGAATGCATAAACAACTCTATTTTTCAAATAATAGACAACAACAAAAAAAGTTCACTAGAAAAGTTTTATTTTCTATAAGCTTATTTAATATTTTGAACTGAAATATAGGAAAGCAACTTCTGATTTTGAAAAATGCTGGAACATAGCTTCTTGAGCATGTATTCATTTATATGAATGATGTGTGGAAACTGGTCCTTTTCTGCAAATGATTTTTGTTGGGCTACACCTGTATTTTCAAAACAAAGCAGGGAATTCTTAGCCAGACTCTGATTCCTTTCCTTAACTTACAGCTTAAGCCATTCAAAAATCAAAGCAACTGTTCATGCTTGTGTTATGTGAGTGAAGCTCCTTTTCTCATTTCATACAAATTATCTAGGACCTCATGTGATGGATTTTAGATCTCCAGGTATGAACATAAATGATGACCATTCCAGCAGCTGAAGCATCTCAAATCTCTCTGTCGTCACCAGGCTGGTGATGGATGTGGACTGCTGCTAAATTTGTTTCCAAAATGGAGAAAAATCCAGGAGAAAATCCGGTGTTTTATTTTCTTCAAGTTTCCTATAATTGCAAAGCAGCTGCAGGTGAAACTTGAGGCAAGTATGTAAAACCCAGTTTTAGGAAATGGCTTTGTGTCTCATTCAGTTCTACAAGTAGACCTTGCACCTTACTCACCTATCACGCTGAATTTAACCAGTATCAAGTAAACCACATAATCATCAAATGAGCAGACACGTAGAGCTGTGGCTACCCTAGTGGTAAGCAATGGCCAGTTTCCTTGAGGAGCAGCCACCTCAGAGAAACCTGTGTATGAAGCCTGTATGCAGTTAGGGTTTGTGTAAATCCTAAGGCTGTGGCACTTCCTACAAGAGACAAAACCTGTTTCTAGTAGAACAATCTCCCAAATTACTTTTTTTCTTAAAAAGGCTGGGAGAGCTCCTTCCTCAATGATAAAGTTAGTTTATTAACTGTAAATGCTGACAATAACTGCAGTGAAACCTATAGATAGTCTTGAGAAGCTCTTGTTATACATGGAACAAAATTAATAACTGCAGACACCTGTCAAAACAATGATTACATATCAAGAATGACTCCAGATGAAAAAGGAGATGTTTGAAACTTCCTTCAAGCATTAGTTTTGGAGTCCTGAGACTTTCAAAGCCAGTTGGAGAAGACTCTTGGTATGTGCATGCTCTATACTTAGTGGAAGTCTTGAGATTCACAGATGGAGTTTTTTCCCTTGTTAATGAAGGCATATTTTTTGCTTGACAAGTGGAAAATGTTGCCACCTGTGAAAAGATTAAATAGGGATTTTGAGTGGACTCTTTGTCTGTGGCTGAGTTTTTTAGAAATCCTGGCTGTGGGCCAGCTCTCAAGAGGAATATTCCTAATGTTTGTTTTTTCCTATGGCTGAGATCGGATCCTTAGATAATTTTGTCAATGACACAACAAACTGTTTTATGGAGGGAATATACTCATATTTCCTATGTCTCCAGAGTCACTGAAGCAGAAGTCTGTGATTCTCGTTATGTGAACAAGATGTTCTTAATGTTGATACTGCCTTTTCTTTCCAGCACACTTGTGTTAGGTATAAACACATGGAATTCTTTCTACTTCATTTATTAGCATGGGTAAATTTGCATTCTTCTTTTAAATTCCTAATTTCATATAGATGGGACTCTCTTCTAGCAAAGTCAGATAAGAGTTGAATCAATTTCCTGAGCTTAGTTTAGATAACATACAGTTAACACCCAATTACTTTTAATAATAACATTGTTGGAGAGTGATAAATTTGTCCCTTACAGAATTATCATTGGCACGTTAGTGAAAGAGTCCAGGAGATTAATATTATGGTTGGCAGAGATGCTGGTCCATCCTTTGCTGGTTGAAGGAGCACAGCTCTGCTGGAGGCTGAGTTCTGTGCCCTCTTGCTGCACCTGAGCTTCTGCACAGTTATTACACCTCATGGACCTGGAAAGGATTTTCTAACAATGTTGTAGTTGCTGCTGTGATCCTAGTTCTGTTTTCTTTTGTTGTTAGCTTTCCTGTGTTCATGTTCTTACTCCTTTATCTCCACTCTCTTGACTTCAGTGCTTTCCTGGAGGAAGATCATTAATTTCGCTACACACATTTTAACAATTCAAGCTTTTCCTTAAGTGGCTGAGTAATGAGGTTTTTCAGCAAGACCTTAACTTTCATACAGTGACCTAAACTGATGGTAGAGAAATGTCTGATTATGAGATTATTGTTCCAGTCTTTATTCAACAGTCAGAGGAAATATGCTGTATAGCTGAAATTCCTATTACAGGGAGCAGAGATAAGAGATACTTAGGCTGGCTCTTATATGGAGGCCACAAAGCCAGAACGCAAACATGGAGTAGCAACAGCAAGGACTGTGCAAATGGTTAGTCTCAATTTGAGATTAAGCATGACCACCAGGTTGCCCAGGGATGTTCTCCCCCACTGAGGGAAGGAGGTCTGAAGCCACGTGCCCAGCTGAAGCAGCTTCTCCCGCAGTGCCATTCCCCGTGCTTCTCCGCTGGTGTCTGCTAAAGCTTGGCCTTTATGCATTTCTGTTTTTCTTGAAGAAGATGGGTGATCCCATCTTCTTCATGGCATTCACTTGTTTCTCTGGCTAGCTTTTTGCCTTGGCCAAACTTGTATCTTCAGCTTCCCTGAGAATTTTCTGAGTTCCCAAATAAAACGTGGTGTTGTATCTAGTGTGCCAGAGCAGTGAGCAGGTGGTGTGCTCGGTCTGCTCTACCTAAATAACCCATCAAGTGAGGATGTGCTGAACCCTCCTTTGGCTGCCATCGGTGGTAATTTCTGTGGCACGAGTGCTTTAAGGCAGAAGTCACCCACCTGTGCTTGTGTGTCCTTGTAGATCGCCAGAACACTGAAGTTGCCCACAGTACCTACCACTTGCTATTTGGCAAATAAATTGATGAAAACTTTTCTTCTGTGTATATGAGCATAAAACCTTGAGAGCTCCTTTTCCCTTCTTCTTTGAGGCTTCTGCTAACCAACCTGTTCTTCCTTTGTAGCTACTCTGTTGCTCTTCTGTCGTCAAGCCATAATATTTCCTTCCTCAAAAAATGCAACATCCTTCTTCTCCCACCCGGCCCCCAGCTCTTGTCCGGAGCAAGTAAGTGCATGTGGAAGCCTCCTCATTGCCTGCTTTCTTACCATTTCAGTCTTCTCTGCTATTGCACTTCCATCTTTTTACATCAAACCTGATCTCATCATCCATCACAAAACTCTAACGCTATTCTTAACATCCCATAAAATTCTGCTATTTGCTTCCTGTCTCGTGAAGCCCTCTCTCTTCTTTGAGTCATGCACTGCCCTGTGCCTTGCCATACATCTTTTTTTCTTCTGCAGATATTTAATGCCCTTCTCATCCCCATTCACTGCTGATCCTGTCCCACCTTAACAAGGCTGTCCCAAAACTCACCCACTGAAAGTACTTTTTTTTCACTGTTTCTTTTTCACTGGCCCTCCAGCTGCAGTGACCCCATCCACTCTGGCTTTCTCATTTGTGCTGAGAACCTGCACACCCCATGCTAAAACCTATTTGCATCTGGGATCGTTTTAATTTTTTTTTTTTTTTTGATCTTTGTAGCTTGTTACTTCCCATGTGGATTGAATTCCTGCCTAAACGATTGTTTGCTTTCTCAGCATTTGTCCTTCATTGGTGTTTCACCTCTTTCAGGTTCTTCACAGAAGGGACCTAGGCTCACTATCTCTGAAAAGCCATATAACTGCTCTGTGCTGTGCTCCCTCCCAGCAAGAAGGCATCCGCTGCCTTGCCCTTCCTTGATGCTTAGATGACCTTGACTGTTTAGCTGCTGCCTGTCTTTTATTCAGCTGAGCCACAAGCTCTGGTGCAGCCTGAGCTATCCAACTCCTGCCAGTCCCATGCTTGTTGCTGCACCTTTCACTTGGCCTCGGCACCTGCCTGCCATGCATTTTGTATGTGATGCTGCCACTGTCTCTCTGCTGTGTATCGTATGAACTTTGCCAGCTGTTTGGTAATCCCCAGACCAGCTCTACCTGCCATTGTAGAGAGAAAATGGAGAGGCAGGTGGGAGAATTTGCTGTCTGGCATATACCACCAGCCTTGTGCAGCACACCCTTATCTCTCCTGTGGCCCACTGTGACCTGAAACCTGATGGGTAACTCACAGAATCACTGAGATTGGAAAAGCCCTCCAGGATCACCAAGTCCAACCACCCCCCTACCACCAATGTCATCTACTGAACCATGTCCCCAAGCACCATGTCCAACCTTTCCTTGAACACCCCCAGGGACGGTGACTCCACCATCTCCCTTGGCAGCCCGTCCCAATGCCTGACTGCCCTTTCTGAGTGCTCGTGCACATCCATCATGTCACACGGGTCTGAGGTGAGAGTCTCTCCTGCAGCAGTTGTAAGAGATTGTCACCAAGAAACAGGACTTGCAGGAAGCAGAATCTGTTCATAAGGGTCTACGAGTGACATTTTTTTAAAAGACAGTCTGTGTTGAAACGAAACACTATTCATCTTTTTTTTGCTCCCCAGGGCACCTAATGAGAACCCACGACCTGTAATTTATACTTCAACAAGAATTTCGGACATCTGGGGAGGTTAGTGTAAGTATTAGAATAACTTGGGAAAGACTAATTGAGGATGCACACAATTTTGTGAGGTGTTAGGCCCTGATTAAATGTTCTTTACTGTGTAGTCACATTTTTATTACAACTTACATATGTTTGGAACACTGATAGAAAAGAAAGCATGTCATCTATTTACAATCACTACACATTTACATTATATTATTTACAGATAATGAATTTAGTAATATATATGAGCAGAAAATATAGCAAATATCAATATGAAACTGTACAGGGCTTAATCTCATGTCCTTTACCGTGGTTGCATTTCACTGTAATAATAAATACAGTTCTATATTTACAAATTTTACTTTAAAAATCTATTAAATGAATTTTAACAATTTCAAGTTTAAAATATTTGATCAAAATATTTCAAACATGCTTACAAAAATAAGACACAAAGCCTTTAGGACTTTCTGCAAGCTAAAAAAGTTCTGATAAAAGAAGCTTTCTTTAACTAGTCTTTAGAATTATAACATTATCTTGCTTCTCAAATCACTTTACAAACTTCTTAAATATAGCGAGCTGAAAGGAATTTCACTGACATTAAGCAGTGCAGCACAGATGGACCCAAGTTAAATTAAAGCTAAGTAAACATGGTAATAGGTATTGTGCAATGGTTGACTGATCCTCTGTTTAATCCAAAGTGGTTTCAGGCATCATTCTCCAGCTGTATGCTGCACTGCTTCAAAACCCACAAGAGATAAAGGATTAAGATAAGTACTCAGCTGACTTTATTGTACATAATTTCGGCATTGGTTCATTTTTTTTCCTGAAAGATGAACATGTCAGCCAAAGTCAACTGATGCCATCTGTAACTGCAAAACTAAAAATACACCAATGTGAGTGGACAAGAAAATCAGGGCATATCCATTGTTGGCAACAGATCTTCATTGTGAAAATCCATTCTTGGAGTCCCAGGAAGTTACATATGCAGTAACAGATGAACAACCATGATCATCTGTAACTGATTACCTTAATTACTGGGCTAGGCTAACCTTGGTAATGTTTAGAAATTAGTCTCATTCACCCAGAAGCTGAGTGGCCATTAACCGAGAAGTGATTACTGGGCTATTAAACGTTACTCCTCAGGGAGCTATTTTTAACAACAACAACAAAAATCAAAAACTCTGCACTTCCGTGTCTTAAATGATCAGCTCACTTGAGCAAAAGGTTCCAGCTCTAAAAAAGGATGACTGGGATGTCCTCTGATGGCTTGACTAAGGTCAAAGACTGATCTTGGGGGAAGTGAAGGGAGCTCTGTCATCTGAGATATTTTGGCAGTAGAGTTGGCAAAGACTTGAAGTTTCTTCTCATCTAATTGCATGATGTCTAAATGTAAATGCCTTGATTCAGCAAAGTATTAATAGATTTAAATCCAGAGAGTAACTCTGTGTTAATCTAATCTAACCTACTTGTAAACTAATGCCATCAGGCATCCCTGAATACCAATAGCTGCTCCAATACCTTTTTTGGCAATACATCCAATTTGAATTTATACATACTTGATGACTGATAGTTCACCCCAAGCCATGCTAAGTTGCTTAGCTTGCTAGTGACCATCACTGTCAACAATTGGTACCTTTATTTCTATGTTGTGTATCTCTAACACCAACTCCCAGGGGTCCGTACTGGATCCTTCTTCTCTCAACTTAGTCCTCTGCTCTCAAACTTCTTTTCCCAGAAGTTGCTACTTATGAACTGTGATCAGGTCACTTCTTTGATAAGTTGTTTTGTAAATTTATGATATTCAAATCCTTTTCAATTTCCCAGTCTTCTTTACAGCATGTGAATACAAGAACTGTCTGAAATATTCCAGTAGTGCCTGGACTAGTGCTAAGAACACAAATCATACAACCTCTTCTAGCCTTAGCCAAAAGGATGCAGTGGCCTCTGAATCTTCATCTGACTAAGGACCATGAGCTAGAGGCTTTCTAGAAGCACTGTTTCACAGGACAGAGATTGTGCCATGAGCAGGACTACTGTTTTTGTTCCTTTCCTAGACAAATTACCTTAAATCATTGTTTTTATGTGAGTGCCTTTTGTGTCATTTATTTGTATGCAGCACACCAGTCTTCCTGTATTCATGACTTGCTATGTAGTGTTTCCCATTCTCAAATTCTGTGAGTCCCTCACCTACCAATTTTGTCAGCAGTAATTCTGGAAGTAATTCTACTGGCATGCTAGCAATTCATGACCAGGCTCTGCAGAACCTCACTACAAAAATATCCATGTGACAATGGCTTGCCATTTATGATTACATTTTAAGTGCTCAGCAGGACTTTAATTAATTTCTTTCACACCATATTATTCTTGTAGTTTTGGCTGACAATTTAAAAAGTCAAGGCATCTGACTTCTAAAAATTCCAAGCCTAAGAGCAGGTAAACTGTTAAATGAATTTTATCAGTTGACCTTGGAGCTTCATCAAAGTCTACTCTGCAGAAACCTTTAGGACTTTTCCACTTAGATACCCTGCTGAATGAGGGCCACACATGGATGCTTATAAAAACAATCTTGACACTGAATATCTATTATTAAGTTTGAATTATAATAAACAGGGAAAACAAAAACAGAAACCCAACCCCTGAAACGAACTCTGCCAGGTGAAGTAAAAGCTTACCAATTTAACATGGTATTTTTGCTCTTGACCAACTGCCTTTTCTGAATAGTGCTACTTTAAAAGAGAGCAGCCGATACAACTGCACAAACTGCAACAGCTTTCATTTTCTTTCTTCATTCCAGCACTTTGGAGACAGGCCATGAAGGCTCAAGTATTGGATTTCCAGCCTGCTGCAACTTTTGTCATCATCTGTTTTGTGATGCATGTAAAAATAATTCAGAGGCATTCTCTAGGTTGTAGAAGCACACCCATACTTATTTTTGGGATTAAAAAAAATTGTAAACATAGATATTTTCTGCATTGCCACTGAAACTAACGACATGGAACAAATGCTACTGATGAAAGATTGCAGCTTTCTGTCATTTGATAAGATGATGGCATTAGTGAATTGCTGGTAGGCATGTCGTATGATATGCTAGCACTTGTGAAGGTTACCAGTGCTTGTGTTGAGTCACAAGATTGTTTTTCTATGTCTTCTGAATTCACAGAGATCAGACTAGCATGTTTTGATCTCCTCCATAACAATGTTTGCTTTCGCAAACTTCCCAAGTCCTCCTTGAAGTGTGGATTGAAAAGTATATAAAGGAGTGGGTTTAGACACGCAGGCAGTGGGACAATCACTAGCAGTATTGACTTTATCACTTCTGGGCTGATAAAAGTGAGGTTTAGTAAGGAGGAAAAAGATAAGAAGGCCACAGGGCAATAAAGAATGCAATTAGTAAAAAGTAGCAAGGCTATATGTTTGACCATAGAGCAATCCCAAATGTTGTCTAGTTCTCCCTTTTCTAAACTGCAGTAGAGCTTTGTGTAAGCAACAGTCATTACCAGAAAACAAAGTGAGTTCAGCAACACCAGTGCTACCATGTAGCCCATAGCAGTGGGTTCTCCAAATGGTAATGGCAAACAAAGCGGAGAAACCCCATACTCACTCCCAGTGAGGAGTGGTATTACTGCAATGATAAGTGCCAACATAAAACAAAAGAAAATGGCAATTTTGACACTAGCAATAGAGGATTTTGTTTCAAACTTTGTAGCATGCTTTACGGAGAATGCACGTTCAAGTGCGGCTAAGGTGAGGAGAAAAATGGAAGCTTCTGAAGCAAAAATGGAGAGAAGACCAGTCATTTGGCAACCAATTCCACTTTCCCACTGTGCTCCATACTGAGCAAAGCTCCCAAAAGTTGATGCATCCACACTAGCCAGTATGCCACTGGCAAGGCCCATGAAGGCATTTACAATAGCTATGAGACCAATGAGAAGTTTTATGGAGGACATATACAACGGAGATCTGAAAACTGTAGCAGTCACCAGCGTGTTGCAAATGAAGGTCAAACCCACTATGGTCCACACTCCAATTCTGATGAGCCAGCTCCCAAACAGGTGGTCACATGGTTTGAAGGGACCTGAAAAGACAAAAACAAACAAGAGGGCAAGGGAAACCCATGTAAACTAAAAGTTAATTTTGTACTTTGGAAGACCTCAGCTTTCATGCCTCTTGCAAAAGTTCTCAGCACAGCCAAGCAGTGAATTTTATTCTAAAAGAATTTTCTCTTTCTTTGTAGTAGAGATCTCAATAATGTGCTGCTCATATGCATGTTACACGAGTTTTTGTTCCTCAACTCAAATATTATATACATACAGATATATATATATATTTGGCACATATATATGTGCCAAGTCTTGCCTAGTTGTACAAGTGCAGTATGAATACCGTGGGTAATTTCTCAGGAAAGAAAAGGATGACTGTGCTAATGAGTCCTGGTGAAGTGTGATGTAATGGATATGGACAGATGCACTTTGGCTACCTAATAACATGTCATTACACAGTCCAAGTCCCCTTTGCAGTGTCTTTTCAGAAGACTGCTTTGCTCTTCATTTTCTCTGTTTTATCCATAATGATTCCAGGATATGACTCAAATGGCTTTGACCTTTGCAAGCCAAGCCTATTTTTGACATTCTATGTGTGAGGAAGAAAGTGCTTTAATGCATGTAGCATTGAAAAGAATAAGTGAAGGTGGCTTTTTAAACAAATTTATTCCAAATAAATTCATGATGCATTTTGTAATATTTTCTGTCAAGAATTTGGAATGGATCCTTAAAGGCAAGTTGCACAGATAGAGAAATCTCGGTGCCATCATTAAATTTGCCATCATCTCCACCATTCTCAGAGAAGTAATGGCTATCTAATATCCTATCTTCATAGACAAATGCAGGATAGACCATAGTGCTACAAGTTTGAATAGGGATCCAATATGATCTGAGATAATTCAGTTTAGAGTCCAAGGATAAATCTGAACTTTTAGAGGAGATCAGGATTCTTGAAGAATTTTAATGATAGAAGACTTGACACATTTTAGTTTGTCTACAAACAGACTTTTTGGGACTAATCTATTTCAGAAAATATCCCTATAGTGGAATATTTAAATCTTTCATTTAAGATTCCAATACATTTTTCTATTTAAGTTGACTATTAAGCTACACTGTAGGTAAGGAAATAGCATTGCAGAAAGTGAAATTTATTGTTTGATAGACTGTTTGATACAGCAGTTCCAGAATGACACATCCATGAGATATGAAGATAAATGGGGAAGGTAATTTGAAGATAGGCACCAAATAAAATTGGATTGTCAGTTTTGTATTCTCTTGAGGTCAAAGCTGTGAGATAGATTGTAAGAGGAGAAGGCTTATATGGCTCATTGGTTTCATCATCTCAGTAGCCTGCAACAAAGAGTTTGTGACCCAAAGAGTTCCTAATCATAGAAAATTGAGGCTGTATTTGCATTTGTAAGGACTGCCTTTTTGGAGGTGCTTGCAATGAGCTGTGGCTGAAGTCAGGACAGTATGACTGAAGCCTGCTGCGTTCTCTTAGATTTGAGGTGTATATGCTGTGTGATTGAAGCTGAATACTCTGCTGTCTGAAAAACATTATTTATCTTAATACTAGTCAGCTGTGCTTCCTCAAAGCAAGTCCTCCACAGTGGTCTCTGATTGTCCATGCAGACACAACCCCAGCAGCTGAGATGTATTCCATGCGACAACACTTGTTGCCGTCCAGTAGGCAGAAGCACCCATTGTGTCAGTTTGAAAGTTTTTCTAAGATACCATTTGAAAGATCAGCATGGAAACTAGATTTTCTCTTAGGTCTGGTGATGACTTACCTTGAAGATGAGGACATGTCTGTGAACTCGATAGTTCCAAAGGAGGCCATAGGAGAATATGGGATGGTCAAACGTTTCTAAATTATTTCTTTGGCCTCCTACCTCTTCTATTTCTCTTGACATAACATCTTTTCATTTATTATTTGCTGTTATAAACAAGAATCTTGGCTTGGAGTGAGTATTGAAGTACTAGCTGTCACTTGCATTTTTTTGTTCATGTGTTACAATTTAAGAATGGCTAGGGAAACCGCTTGCTGAGTCAGGATGCTAAAACTAGAAGCAACATTCTAAGTTATTTCCTTGCCTTAAAGGGAACTTTCAGTGGAATTGGTTTCCAATTTAATCACTTAAAAAAACACAACACATGTGTTACTCCACAGGGATACGCTATTCTACAAAAAAAATGAGAGTGCTGGGAGTCCCTTGTGATGGATTGTGTGTGTTTTGATATAGTACTGTATGGTATGTCCTACGCATTGAACTGAACTATGCCTACGCATTGAACTGAACTGTGTGTTGTTGGAGAAGCTCAAGTGTAAAATAACTCAATGAAGTTGAGAAGAATTACTTCAGCTTTGCAAATGAATAAGTGAGCAAAGATTCTGTTCTATTATCCGTTTCTTGGCAGAAGAGAACCTTTGCTCTCCCATTCCTTTGATAAGGAGATCAATTCCTGTGGTAAGGGGCCTGGAGTTAGGATCTGCCAGAGGACTCCAAAACTTCTGGTACATTCATAGATGAATTCAGTACCTGGATATTTTTCTGAACTTCAGTGCAGAATTTTGTATTTTTGTACAATGTATCTGGTCTCATCAAATTATTGCAAAACATAGTGTTCCTTTCTTTGTTTCAGATTCAGAGTTTGTTCTGCATTTCAAATATCTGGTAGTATTATGCTTAGATTCTTATGTATTTGGCAGTTTCATACCTGGAGAAGGTGAGCATTGCACCGAATGATGAGCTTTCAAATCTTCTTCAAAGTCAAGTAGAAAATCTTCAAAGTCACGCTCATCTGTGGGGGAGGAAATACCCAGATTTGATACTGCAATTTTCAGGAAAATTTCTTTTACTACAAACTCCAAAAACATCTTCGGTATTTAAAGCCTGTTCTCATCTCTTTGCCTGCCAAACTGTAAGCAGAAGCAGATGTATGCTTATTTGGTTTTGAATCACTTTACTCAAGATTATTTAAAAATTTGGCACTATTACTTCTCTGAAAATAATCACTTTTAGAAAGGTACATTCTCCATTACCTAATTTGTAGTGTGATGACTGCCTAGGAAGGGGTTTAAAATACAAATTCCACTGTTGTGTCAGGATACTAAGAATTAACCCAGGTTCTTTTACGTTTCTTGTGTCATCACTCTATGTATTATTGGCTCTGTTCTTGCTGAGACTAGCCCTGAACTCTGGACACACTGGTTTGCAGGAGTGGAAATAGCAAAGAAAGAAGCAGGATGGTATAAAATCTATGTATACACTTACATAACAGGTCAAATAACGGACCTTTTGCTGAAGGGGAAGAAAAATACAGTGAACTTCTCTTCTTGAGAGCAGATGCGCTCTTTAGTACCCAGGAAGTGCCAAGATAAAAACCCAGCAGCTATGCCTAAGTAGCCACACTAGCTCTGTGACTGATCCTGAAGCATGTACACAGCAGGATAGCCAAGAAGGTGTTGCTACTTCCAAGGCTGGCAAGAAACTGAATCTTTGCTGCCCTATTATTTTATGGGGTTACATACCAGCACCACTTCCCTGTCTCTCAAATAAAGGGAAGATTTCACTTCCCATGTTATTATTTGGACAGATAAAAAGAGGGAGTGAGATTTTTGAAAGACAGACCTGACAAAATGAATTTGCTAAGCTTGGGAACACTGACATATTATCAGGCAAGAGAGAGAAAGGCACTGCCTTGGTGACTGCTAAAGAGTATTGGATTCAACATCACAGACTGCTTACTAGAAAAATCACAGCCTTCAGGTAGATTTAAAAGCAAAAGGTGACAATTACCTTGAATTTGTAACAATCCAACATCCTTCCTGTGAAAATCATCAATGCTGCTATTCTCATCTTTGTTCCATTGGCTGGAGATTTTGTAGTGGCTCTCGCAAGCTCCAAAGGCACAGCACTGATAAGCATAAGGCATTTCCATGACCCTGTAGTAGAAGAACAAAGAAGCATGCCATGATACTGGTTTAGAGCACCAGAGTTACTCAATTGTACTGCTCACAGTTTCAATTGTTAGCACAAATGAACTTGATTAAGTAGCCATGATCGAAAGTCAAAACATTTGAGGGTAAAATTCAATCATGATGATATAAATGGAGGATTCACAAATAGAATTCCACATCAGACATGCAGATGATTTCTAGGGTAATTTTAGTAAAGGCACAGTGAAGCTTTCTTACGCATTTTCATGGGAGATATGAATGCAGAACATGACTTGCAGTTTACTGAATGTTACTCTTAAGAGATCTGTTTCTTTTTTATGTCTTTTAATAATTTTACAGTGTAACTCAACAGTTTCTCCACATTACTTTCTTAATGGCTTCTTTTAGAAAAGGGCAAGATCACAATTTTGCCTACCTGCCTAACAGGCAAAACCAAAACTTCACTTCCCAAAGATAATTTTTTCAGTTTGGGGACAATGAGATCTAATTTTGGATTCAAACTTCATCTATCTCTTTTCACATCAAATTTTATCGGAGTAAAATGGCAAAAAGGAGATTGTATTTTGTGCACAGACCAAGGAAGCAGTAGTCTACACTGAAAGGGGAATGAATCACAAACGCAGCATATGTGAAAACAGATGTCACTGAAAAAAGGCTTTACTTTATTAATTCTCAAAGGAGTGAGCACAGTCGTTTCAGGACACTGCATGTTCATTCCTAACTCCTTTAATATCATCGGTATTCCTAACACAAAACTGAGTATGGGTGAGCTAGTTTCAAAGATTTTGAGGTTTTCTATTGCCAGAAAATTGCTGATTTGCTGTATGTTTTGAATTCCATTCATTTGTGGATGTCCAACTTCTGAGGTAGTATGTAAGAATTACATACGTTCAACTTCTACAGACTACTTCTGTTCCTTGGATATACTCTGTGTTTTGGAAGTAGAGATATTTAATTTGCAGTTCCCCAACATGATATAGAAAAACCTAAAAAATCATCTCAATTTCAAAAGTTCAATAAACCAACAGCTTCAGAGATAAATAGGTAACTAGGTTATTCTGTCTTAAAAAGAATACAATAGAACTGTATCCTACTTTCAGGTTACTTTCAACAGGTTGGTCATGTAAATTAACATAATGAATGTTCCAAAGCAACTTTTAATGTCCTGGAAAATCCAGCAGGGAGTCTGTCTGAAGCAGGCCCAATACCAACAGGACTTGTATACTAGCTTGGCACAAAGTGGAACAAAGTGAACCCTAAGCTGTGAAGTGATTTTTAAGTTAGTTCATTTGGGGGCATTTGATTCTATATACTTATATTTCTGTTGGGAATTAGCAACAATAATCTGTACTCTTGTACCCAATACAAGAGGTTATGTAAGCTGCTTTTAAAGTACTCCGATAAAAGTTCAAGGTTACTAAGATCTAGCTATCGTGCAACTTCAGGCCAGCAGATTTAAATATGTAATTTCTAATTCATCTCTGTGCATGTCATCTTTTAAAATATGGAGATTATCCTGATTTGGTAAACATTTCCTAGAAGCCCTTAAATAAACTATTACTAAACCTTTAGCTTACTAGACTAACCTGTACCTAGTCACTTGGGTTGAAGAACAATCCACATACCCAACAGAAATGCCCCTTTTTTGACAAACACAAAGAAAATCCAACAAAAACAAACCACAAAACACCTTATAAATAGAAATGCTGAAAGTTCTGCAAGGTGATGACTGCAACTTGTGGTGTCAGACTGATTTGAAGACATTGATAAAGCTGTGGAAACGAATAGCTAGCGGATATTTTAGGCTCAAGAAACTAAAGCAAATGTGTTCTTGAATAGAACATTTAAGTTGGAAGGAACTACCAGAAATCATCCAGCCCAGCTGCCTGACCACTTCAGGGCTAGCCGTAAATTAAGGCATGTTATTGAGGGAACTGTCCAAATGCCCCAAGAACACTGGCAGGCACGGGGCATCAACCACCTCCTAGGAAGCCTGTTCCAGGTTTTGGCCACCCTCACAAAGAGATTTTTCCTCATGCCCAGCCTGAAGCCCCCCGGCGCGGCCATCCACAGGTGTCCCAGGGAGCAGAGTCCCCAGGCACTTCCCTTGCCACTTGCCCTTCTTGGGAAGCTGCCAAGAGCCAGGAGGTTGCCTCTCAGCCTCTTTGTCTCCAGCCCAGGCAGCCCAAGGACCTCAGCCTGCCCTTACGGGACACACCTGCCAGCCCCACTACCAGCTTTGTCATCCTCATCACTTCAACACCCTTTTTGTATTGTGATTCCCATTTCTTATCCTCTCTGTAGGACTTTCTAGCATCTTTTGCTAAACCTGAACAGTTCCCCTCCACACTCCTACCCCCCCCGGCTTTCCAGGTTATACATATAGATCCCAAATTGGCAAATATTTCTGAATTTGCGTGTAAAGCACACATGCACAGACTGAGTGGGATCCAGAACACACTGGACAGAATATACTTTGCAATGCAGAGAAACTAGCATCAGATCTTCCTGGTGACAGAGGAGTTCATTTCAGCTAGTTTTAACATTAAAAACCAAAGGCAACTCTCAGCCATACGGTGCCAGAAACAGTCCTTTCTATGGCTAGTTTTATTTGATGTGGGTGATTAGATTTGGACTTTGTCAAATTAAAGACTTGTAGAAACACCGTCTAAATTTATTTTTATATACTGCTTATCTTACTGATGGTATCTGTACCCTTGATTTTTTTTTTTCCCTGTAGCGAGGAATGCCTCTATTTCTGTTTTTAGATTAAGCAGCAGGGTACACAAGGTTGTTTTCCACCTCACAAAGGTGAACGGGAATGCACAGTTACAATGGACAGAGCTAGTCACTGAATTCTTTACAGCACTGAATCAAAGCATCAGATAAAGAAGGAAGGAGTGGTTGGCAGACTGACTTTATTTCCTCCTAGCAAGCTGGGCTCGGCTCTGTGAGCATTCTTGTGCCATTGTTGGAGGTGCGGCAGAGGATGCTCAGCTCTTTGATGTGTTTGTGTATTGAACAGCAGTGACCTATTTAGATGAGCAGGCAGCTTTTGTACAGGAATTTGTCTTTAATGTTGTAACCAATGTCTAGTTCCAACAATTACAAAGGGTGAAATTACTTTTTGTTTTAGATCTCTGTTCAAGTTTGGTGCTTCATGTACTGTTTGTGTAGTGTGAAGTCCTGGCTTCATTAAAATGTAGAAGTCCTACAGACTCCAGTTTAAGATTTTACCCCATTGTCTCCTGACTGGATATCATTTGCTCTTACAGATGTTAATCAGCTCTAGATATATCAATCATACTTTTAATAACTTTTTTTAAAAAAACTTAAACTATTGTCTGACATCCTTTTTAATTACTTGTGCAGAATAACTACACTGTAGTTGCATTTTAGCAATGTACATAATTTGGTGGAAAAATCATACAAAACATAATCTTGATTAAAAAAAAAAAAAATTAGAAATCTAACTTGTACCTGATTCAGTTGAATAGTGGATTATTCTAGGACCACTGCAGGATTTCTTATGCCATCACGCTATGGTATAAATATTACTATAGATTTGCTAGTCTAGAATGATTGATTTTTTTTTTTTGTCTTTACACTCTTTTTAAGAAATTCAGGCATTTTAGAAATGTCACTTGCCTCAACAGGTAGGCAGTCAGTGAGAGAAGAAAAACTGGCAGAAGCTCAGCCTCAGGCATGCACAACTTTTTATGATACTTGCTTCTTGACCTCTGAGACTCATCTGAAGACTTATGTAAGGCCTCTAGTGCTTTGAACATTTGTGTTATGAAGTAGTTTCATATGCTGTGATCAAGTCACTGCCCAATCTCCTCTGTGACAAACTACAAACATTGGGTTTATTAAGTCTTTTAAGGCACTGTTTCCTAACCCTTGAACCATTTTTGCAGCTCTTCTCTCTGTTTATATTAACATACCATCACAGAAGTACTCTAGTGTGGATCCTTCCAGTGCTGTATGCAAACATTAAATCATCTCCCTACTTCTACTTATGACTGCCTTATTTATATCTTCAAACACTCCAGTCCTTTTCATCAGTAACATGTCTCCTTGAGTTGTTTGCCTATTATGACTTATGGAACTTCTCCAGTGCAAAAGCCAAATCAAGTGAGGATATGAGGATGGAGTCTCCTTCCTTGGAGACCTTCAAAGGCTGTCTGGATGTGGTCCTGGGCAACTGTCTTCGGGTGGCCCTGCTTGCGCAGGAGGTTGGACAAGATGACCTCCAGAGATCCCGTCCAACCTCAACCATTCTGTGATTCTCTCACTATGTTCACACTGCTTAATTGTTTCAAAAATTACAATATCTTTTACATTAAAATGAGGAAAAAATATATTTTGAAGTTGGCATCCTCCAACTACAACATAAAATCAAGGGGGACTTAGGAGAAACTCTCTAATATCCTGAAGTCAGAGGCAAAATTCTCTACTGTGACTTCCTTATGGTCATCCAGTGACTGGCAGAGCTTCAAATAATCTCTAGAGATTATTTCCTTTGTCTATCATAGAGCATCCATCAACAAATTATTAGCATCAAAGTATTTAAGTAATAACTGTAAAGTATTATCTTAATCAAATATTACAGGAAAGAAATAATGTTCATTTCTACTTGAAACAAAAATGGCAAAGTATTTTGGAACTTCAGGAGTATATTCTTGATATTTACTGAATTCTCACTAAATATAAGGGAGGTTCTGTAAGCACAGTCCAGTAGAAGGAGATATCACTAAGCTGCTAGCAATATTGTTTTAACAGCTTTTGAAACATATCACCAGGAAGCAGATGTGGCTCATATTAAGCAAGTACTGGGGTTAATATTTCAAAACACTTCATAGTTCTTCAGTTAAAAGTGAGCATAATAAAATAACTCTATCATTTTTATCATATTTGCTTTAGTTTTAATACCACAGATCAAAGACTGACAATACGAAGCAACATGCCTTACACACTGACACACCTTCCACTGCACATGAACACAAATGTGGCTTATTAGTTTTAATGATATACTCACTTGAGTTCTGGAAAATTTTCAGATGATATCAAACTTTGTAGGGCATGATTTCCTGTTAATTTTAAATGAGTTAAACCATGTAGCCCCGTCACAGGAAAAGAGGACAAAAGGTTGGATGACACATCCCTGCATAACAGCAAATAAAAATCAGCTTACAGGTTCTCATTTTTTTTCTTCAGTGCTAGAAGAGTCATGTTGGAAAAACAGAGTATACTGTTCTAAATTGATAAAAAATGAATACATTATAGAGGCCCCAGTCAGCAAAGCAAAGCTGCAGCAACACCCAGGAGTATACACCTATGTTTCTAGCACAAAGCTAAGGGTATATACCTAGCACTTCACTAAGAATAATCTTTGTTGTCAAATTTTGACTCCAAGAATTAAAATACAAGTTTAGAGACCATCAAATGAGTTTAAAAATAATTAAATAGAGTGTTGAATTTGAGGGAGCCAATACCAGAACGATTTCCCCCCACCCTAAAAAAATCAGTGCGATACGAGAGAGCATGGCTGCTCTGAAATCTACACAAGGAGGAGCTCAGGTGTATGGGGAGGAAGTGTGTTTTAGAGGAGGACAGGTTTGGGCTGGAGAGAGTGAAGGTAATACTTCTATGCTAAGGTTTGTCTGAGGAGCTGAGAAAATGCAGATGAATACAAACACATGACTTGGCAAAGTAAAACAGGTGAATGACAAAGTGACTGTGATAAAGGCGATATGTAATCAAAGAGAGGGAAGTTCAGATGTATTCTGTTCTCTTTTACCCTCCCTCCCTTCCATTTACTGTATAAGCCTTTTCAGTTCTCTTCATACTAATCTAAACTGCAATATGTAAGATGGTTAATGCTCAAGAAGGAGAAAGAAGGGGAGTCTGATGCTGCTGAGATGTTTTTATGCTCATGTGTGGATAGTAAAGTTCCTGTCTCTAGGACAATCTAAATCTAAAGGTCTAGTCTTAAAGTAAGAGGTATGCACTGGTCTTCTACATTTTCTGGTATAGTGCACTTGTGTTTGTGCATGCGTGTGTCCTACTGCTCGCAACACAGTTAAATACCAAAGGTGAAATTCTGGTCCTGCCGAAAAGGCAAAAACTACCACTGACTTCAGTCAGTCCAGGGCTACAGACTAGCATTGCAGGTAACACTCAGTACACTGGTTTACTCTGTGTGTTCAAAGGCTTTTTTCTTTACTTCTGTGTGACTGTTTGGTACTGTTGAACAAATGCAGTATTTATTGCTGGCAGCATGATGTTCCCTCACCCATTCCTCTCTAAGAAAGCGCTGAGGAGGAACCCAAAAAGGGATGCCATAGACAATATTCTGCTCATGGAGATTTTGCACCATTCAGAGGGGAGGTTTCTTCCATTAACAAAAATTAATACCTTTTTCCAAATGCATGTTTCCCATGACTGAACTCCAACTACTGGATTATCTGTATGTCTTTGTGAACAACTTTGGAGCAGGATGACTCCAGAGGAATTTTCTTTCATGTCTTCCCCACACATCCACTGCCTCAGGGATTCACCTTGACGTTGCAATGACAGTGGGAAGCAGGAAGAAGTTTTTAAAGACAGAGATGCCTGTGAATAAGGCATACACAATTTGGATTCTGATGTTTTGACCACTAACTTCTCTGGCTGAAGTTACTAAGGAAGAAAAACTATTCCGTCAAAGAAGAAGCAGTGAAATAAAGATACTTACTGGAAAATGTTTCTAATTTCATTTTGAATCCAGATCCCTAGTCCTGGTACAGGACTAGTAAGGTATCTGTATCGCTGCTAATAGAGACTGAACTACTAACAAATGTAAAGAAGCAAGGCAGATAGACTGACATGTTTCTTAGAGCCCAAATCACTGTGATTACACTCTGGTACATGACGCTTCACCATAATACCTACGGGAGTTAGTGAAGTACAAGACAACAGACATATAGAAATGGATTCAACAGATCAGAAGATTAGAATACAGAAAGCCTCAAGTTCTGCTGAGTGGGGCACCAAGTTACAAAATTTTTGCACGTTCTTGCAAGAAAAATGTGAAAATTTAAATGTAAAAGACATATAAATACTTACAGTTTGATCAGAGATGGTAAAGAAGAGAAGGCATTGGGGTGAATAATTTTAATTTTGTTCCAAGCTAAATCCCTACAAGAAAAGTGAGTAGAAAATTACATACCCGCTGAGTGAATATGGAAGTTTTCATACACTTGATTAGGGTGCCTAAATATAAAAAAGGTATTAATTACATGCAAATATTTTCAATAAACTTCTACATATCTCAAACTGCAAAAACTTTTTACATTTTTTTCAAATTATGTTAGTCAGTTAATGGTGTTAGTTACTAAGGTGACAGCATTCTCTAAAACTTAATGACTTTTACAATCCAACTTTGTTGTTTTCAGCCTGCTTCACTGTTTCCCAAAGCAGCAGAAAGAGGAGTGGGGTATATGGACAACTTCTAAGAGGCCCTTATGACATGACTAGGAACAGCAAATCCATTGTCAATAGGCTTAATTTCTTAATAACAATCTTCACCACCCCTGAAAAATAATAATAAAGAAAAAAAAACCTGCAAGCAACTAATTTTTATTTTTTTTTTAATGATGGGTTTAATTCTTCAAAAACTTAAAAAAAGTAAAAACTTACAAAAGTAATTTCCCAACAAAATTATTCTACTGTCTCTATGTGAATACCAGAAACACATACAATTTTGAAATCTATTTCTTATTGTTCTTCTTTATAGAGAACAGTGTTCTCTATAGAGATTTCATGCTCCCTAGAGATGATTCTTATGTGAACCTGCCATCAGATGCTAGTTTTGGCTCAGTATCTCTCTCCACCTCTATCAGAAATGTTCACAAGTAACAACAGCTTTTATAGCTGGAAGTTACATCTTTGAATTCATTGCTGCAGATGCTAAGCTTCACAGTGTTTATTCTGCTTTCACAGTTATGACTTAACGGATGAAAGATCAAAGCCAGGAAAAATAGAAGCAAGGATGTTTTGGGGCAAACAGTGGACAGACATAGATAGTAAATATGCCCCATGCTTTTGAGAATTCAAGTGAACCACTGCTTGGGCTGTACTCACAGAGAACGAAGAGCAGCCAGCTGCCGAAACGTGTCTGCTTTGATTTCATCAATTTCGTTATGATGCAAGTCACTGAAATAGCAATAAGAATCTCCTTAGTTTACAAGGCACCTGGAGGACGCTTCACGGTATTTTAGACTATTTATGATCCACTTTGGTGCATTGTAAGGGTATGTATTTGGGATATGTCAAATGTTCATCAGTAACCAAATTAATGATGCTCAAGCAAATTTGTATACAGATGATTCTTGTTAGGCCTTTTAGAATAGTTTGAAGCTTACATTTTTTGAAGTTTTTTACATGCAGTAAAACAGGGTAAATCTTCCAGCAGATTATAAGACAGATCCCTGTAATACACAAGAGAAGAAAAGATTAATATTTAAAGTAACGTCAAAAGAAAAAGATTTCCTTTCCTTGTGTCTCTTCATGCTCAATTTAAAATAGCTTGTTTTTACAGGAGAATAGAAATGAGTGGACTCAGTTATCATCTCTCATCTGTCAGATTTTTATTTCTAACTGAGGAGGAGATATGAGGGGAAAAGGTAGGATGTATTAACTCCATATCCTACTTCTGCAAATTCCTTGCATTGTCTGACAATTTCCTGCCTGAAGCATGGACTTCTGAGTGTTTTACAATATCAGCAGTCTGCTTCAAGGGAGTACTGGCTTTGCATCACAGACTTCATGTTCATCATGTTTAACTTGACAAATATTTAAACCATTTTAAATGATCTATTAAATACACATATACATATATGTACTAGATATTCACATTTTGTCAGAGAATATCCTATATTTTTCTGGCAATAATCACAATGAACTGTAATCAGCTTTCCGTTCTACACTTTTAATTAAGCAGTATTGCCTCTGATCCTTAGAACTGTTATGTCTTATAACTGAGTGATGTGGTTAAAGATATTGGAACTAACTTTGAAATCAATCACTACATGGGAGAAAAAAACTCTTAAAATGACTTGAGCCAAAACTCAACAAATTACAGAATAACTGAAACATCTGGACTGATTTATAGTATAATCTAACTAATCAAAAACAAGCCCAGGCAATTTGCAGAAATTGGAGGGAAAAAAAAAAAAAGGAAAAGAACCAAACACCCCTCCCCTTCCCACTCTCAATAGTTTCATCATATATATACGTCTTGTTTGGGGAAAACTGAATTGGAATTTTGGTGGTGGAAAGAATATAGAGTAAAAGCTCATACCTATAATTACAAAAAAATGCCATTTTTTCCACAATTTTTAAATATTATCAACAAAAAGAGTAATCTGTTATCATTCCTGCTTCAAATCCTTTAAAACTGGATCACATCTACCCATTTACTTTCTGGAAAAAACAATTATTTTCACAATTACTATTCTGATAGGAGCATTTTGTCGATTCTATATTTGACTTGTAAAAGTGGTGCAAGTAATGACAGTGTGTTATTTTAATGAATTCCACTCTGTTTTACTGTGCACAAAGGCTACCACTAATAAATACATATTTTTGTAACAGCAGTGTTACTGCCCCTAATTCTGTGCTCTTCACTGGTGTGGTCCAGATCAGACATGCCAGAGAGTTCAAGTGAGTGGGAAGCTACCAAGCCAAGGTACAAGATATTTGAAGATTTTTTGTCTCTTCGTTAATAAATAAGACTCTTGGCAGCAGCAGAGGGCCAGGAGTTATGGCTCTGTGTTGAAGTGTGTATCTAACTGTGCTGAGGGGAGTCTACCTTTGCAGATATACCTCTCCTGCAGGTGCACCCGGGAAGTCTCTGTGTTTGTTCATCCACGTTTGGAAGCACTGGTGGCTAGGTAGGATAAACAAATTGGCTTTCCAAGCAGTGCTTGTAGGATTTGTGTCTCAGAGCGGGGTGTTTTGCATAACTGAGCCAGGAGGCTGCTTAAAAGGTCACTGTCTCCAAGGAACTGGTTGGGTTCAGCACACCCTTATACTTGGTGCAGGCAAAACTCATCTGTAAGCTTAAATGTGAACTTGGGTACACATTGTAAGATGTGGCATGTTTGTTCCAGTCTGATGGGAACGGGGAAAAAGCAACTCTGTGTACATGACATGGCTGTCAAACTGGTTCCCTGCCCTTTTAAATGTCAGCTTCAATAACATTGGGTGATACCTGAAAATAAAGAATGTGAATTTTCAGTGGAGGCTTCTGCTCTTCCATGAACAATACTGTACAATTTATTAATTGCTACTGTATTTATTTGCCTTCCCTTTAGAGATTATTTATTGTTTTTGAATAATACAGCGCATATTCAAAAGAAAGTCTGTGTGCAGATTTCCTTCTGGCAACAGACTCTGTTTCTGTCTTTTATCATTCTGGAAATGATTATATTGAGTCCATCAACTAAAACTTAATTTTTCTAAAAATGTTCATGACATCCAAGCTGGTATTCAAATAATGTGTTATAATTAGTGTTATTTTAATGTTGGCCAGAGAAGCAATATCAAATGCATTCCTAGTGATGTAATACATAGAGGAAAGTGCTGTTGGCTGAATCTCAAAGAAGCGGACACAATGATTACTTTCGTTAGTGATTAAGCAAACTCCAAGGACATTTTCAAGCTAAAACAATATTGGATATTTAGTATAAGAAGTATGCCCCAACTATGCCAAATAATAGTCTATTAAAATTTCACTCAACTACTTATGTGTGTTTGGAAAAGAAAATAAAAGAGAAGCATAAAAAGTACTCAAAGCTGAACTCCTTACTCAGTTATATTTTCCATTCACTTCACTGAGTTATCTGCCTCAGAAAGAAAAGAAAACATTATAGGAGACATAGAATGAATGAAAGTAAGGCCATGTAAAATGGCTCTACGGCTTTTAAAAGAAAATCAAGAACCATTTTAAGCTGACGTAAAAATACGAAAATTAATTCTCTTTTCCAACAATGTGTGGGAAATCCTTACTGGTAGATGGACTGTGAACTTTTGGAGGCTGGTATTTTTGAGTAACATGGGGAATTGCTCCCTGCTCTGAATTCTTAGGCAGTTAATGTGATACACAGAAATAGCAGCAACTGGGTAATTTCAAAATCATATTGATTTTGTTTGTTCATTAATCTTTTCCATTACTGTAATGTTATTAATCTTACTGAAACGTACAGAACTTGGAGATTAGGTAACTGGTCACAAGCTGATTTGGGGAGAGAGGTGATCTGTGCTCCTGTGAGGGTCCTGTTGAGAGCATTTATAAAAAACATATTATTTTTTTTAGAAATTGTAAAACAATTTTTTACAACATTCTTTAGAAAAAATATAAAACAAAGAAAAAATATTGCTTTAGCACTTACAAACTCTCCAGACTTGTAGTCCCAGTCAGATCAGGAAACTCTGTTATCTGTGAAGCACCATTTAAAGTCCTAGAATTTAAAACATCATTTCAATATAATTGTGGTGAATGATGTGTGGAACAGCTCTAACATTGCAACATATAAAGACAATTAAAACAAAATTAAACACATACAGAGTTCTGAGTTCTGGTAAGTGTTGAAAAGCAGATTTTCCAACAAGCTGGATAGGGTTATCATAAAAATGTCTGCAAAAAGAGAGCAAAAAAGACATTATAATAAATATTTTAAAGGATTCAAAACACATTACATGATTATATTATATGCAAGTGAGTATACTCTGTATTCCCAGCCACAGACTTGGTGCACCTCCAGGCGTTTCCTTACCCACTAGCCTAAGTCCATCAACCATATTTTGAATACTGAAGTAGTCTGTCTCCTTGAATTTAAAACCAGAAGCCTGCCCCCAAAAAATAATCTCCTCTTTCTCCCAGGTTTGCAAACTTTGAAATCCAAAGATGAAGAACTTCGTTATGACATGAGACAAAGTTAGCAAGTGAAGTCAGAACTTCACACACTTGGACGAGGTTGACCATCCACAGCATTTGAGTTCCACTGCATTTTTGAAGCCATTCTGATTTTGCTCATAAAATAACACCGCTCAAGATGAGTTGCTATTTTTCTTAAATTTGTTTTACAATTTCTTAATCTGAGTTTTGCCAGTTCTCATGTATTCTCATGTAAAACAACATGGGAATTGAGACTGGAATCCATCAGGATCAATTTTTGCTATCTTCTATGTTGCCAGTAAAACTAAGAGACCTGTAAGGAATAGTTCAACTGAAAGGCCAAGGCAGCAGTACTCACTTCCTTTAAATAGGGTATGCAAACTGCTACTGTTTCCATGAGGTTGAAGCTTGAGGATAGAAGCTTGTTTGCTTGCATTATTGTATGTTACACTCACAAAAAGATCTATCAGACAAATAGCCACAAATATGGTGTTTAGTTCCACATGCTCTACCAGGAAGAGTCACTGAATAAACTGTTATCACTTACATTGTAATAAGTGACGGATTACCCACAAATGCACGCTCGGGTATTGATTTGATGTTATTGCTATGAAATCCCCTACAAAAGAAAAAATGGTTTACACAGTAAACAAAAAAATTGTGAAGGCACAATCTGTATTCACAATGCATATTGTTTTTTGTTTGTAATAAGGAAAGTGTTTGTGTGTCAGGGTATATCCTTGTTTTCTGGGGTAAGATAGAACTGAAAAAGCAAAAGCAAAAGAAAAGCTAAGAAATAGCTAGACTTCTGCACTTTTCTAAATGAGAGTGCCGTTCAGATAAAGTAAACAGCAAAATGGTATTTTAAAATTAAGATGTTCACAGCAGGAAACAGTGCTTTGTAGCTGTATGTTATGTATGTATGAATGTATCTGTATGTAATGTAAATATACACACATGAAATAATACAATTAACAGTGAAATATTAAAAATAAATAAATAACAATAAAACAGTATATATGTATCCCCCTGTGCTTGTTAAACTGCAACTATTTTTTTTTCTGAGATAATAATGAATTACACAAATTTGTCAAGTAAATGATTTTACACATTATATTGTTAAGTCTCCCACAACCAACTTTCTATTGAAGTATTTTAGATGTGGACATGAACAAACTATCCAATGTAGTTGTGACTGCTGGATAGAGGACCAAATCTTTGTCTCATCATTAATCACTGGATTTTATTCATATGAGTAATTCTCCATTGTGAAAAACAAAAGAAACAACTAAGGTTTCAAAAGAACAATGATGATTTGTGTGGGAAACTCCCATTAGTTCAGTCGGGTATGAAAAAGGCTTCCCAGATTAAATTTATACATTTAGAAAGCCTCAAATTGTTCACTGATGCAAGCACACTTGGTCATTACTTGGACAGGTCCCACATTACTGGTTTCACTTGTTTAGTCATCATGCTACTGCTGATGAGACGCTGCAAGGCTCTGAATCCCTTGTTCTTCTGCATGCAATAGAAGCTGCATCCATACAGATGCAGAATACAAGCAATATGGGGATCCCATTTCATCTAGGACCAGTAAAGAGACTGGTTTTGTGGCTGTATTGACTGGGATTCCCTGCATGGCACAAAAGCTTAGCAAACGGCTTCCCAGGGCACTGTCTGGCCCCTTATCACTACTCTGACTTCAGCCAAGAGCAGATTTTGGTGAATTTCTGCAAAATAGGGTCTACAGAGCTTCTGAGCTGCTTGGAAGAGAGCCCATGCCCTGTGGCACTGCTCACCAGTGATATACCCTGCTCACCAGTGGCTACCTCTGCTACCTCCTCCAGAGCCACACTCCTGACTAGCACGGGAGATACCAAGCTGGAGTCAATGCTACCTGAGGATTCCCTGCTTTGGAAAAAAATCCCAGGTCGCTACTTAAAGTGGCTTTATCATCATCTTGCAATGCAACAGTGCTACAACTGCGTCCAATTGCTATGTTACCTAGTTTTTGTAAATCTCTATGCTGATGGTACCGGTAATGTGGTAAATACTTCACATGGAAAGAATTCTGAACATACACACCGTTGTGTACATTGTGTGTACAACGTGTGAATATTTCATTCATTCTTTTACAATTCAGCTGTTTCTTACAACAAACTTGGCTGGTTTCTTTTCATTGTTGACATTATTTTACGGAAACTATGTCTGTGCATCCAGAAGTGTTTTGTTTACAACGTTACAAAGGAGTAAGGAGTATTTACAGTGAAAATAAATTGTTTTAATTTAATGGTGCAGGAGGGATGGCAGATAGCATCTAAACCTGATTGGCCAGTAAGAGTGCCATGTTTTTTTTCTTAGACTAGCAGATTGTGTTTTTTTTGGATTGCTTGAAAAAAAACAACTGTTGTGTTTGGAACTTGAAATGAATTAATTGTGTTTATTATTCACCACATTCCAACGATGAAGTTCCTGAAAAAAATCTACTGTACAATGTAGTATAGAAGTTTTCAGAACTTGTATGCTCTAAATTGTATGCTGAGAATTATCTTTTATGCATGTTGGCATGTTTATTGGTTCTTCCTAGAATAATGAGTTTTTAAGGATTACTGATAAAATCACCAGCATTAAAAACGAATCAGTCACACACTAGACAAAACATCCTCCTTCCTAATATAAGTGCTGTACTTCTGTACTTACAATTCTTTTAGGTTTGTTAGTGTCCTGATAGCAGTGGGGAACTCGTCCAGACTGTTGTAATTTAGATCTCTGTGTGAAAACAGATTGTATTATTGGGGTTATGCACTGCATTAAGGATAACATAGACTTGTTAGCATTTGTAACTAAATATCATCTTCCATTCATTGAATAAGTACATACAGGCAAAAGCCAATTAATCCTCAGAAGTGTATGGATGTTTTCTAACAGACTCTATTTAGGGCACATTTTCATTCCTATTTTTCTATCAGCATCCTATTTTCAGTTGTATTCTATCTGTTCAGCAATGAAAAAGCCAGAAGTGGATTCAGATGCTACTAATGGATCTGCTCTTTTGTAAATCACTTATTATAACTTGGAAATTATCAACAGAAAAAATAAAAACCAAACCAAAACAAAACAAAACTTTTGCCTGGAATATTCAAGAAATTTGCACGGTGAGCTGAATTTTATGCAGTTAATTCATCTCTTTATTAAGGTTTCATTTGCCTCTGACTCACTTAGTCTTTCAAGACTTAGATTTAATTCTTGTGTCTTTCTTTCATCTGATGCACTTTTCATGGTCTGTGAGACCAAGAAATTGGAGATACTGGAGATACTGGAGTTTGGAAGGTAAAAAGAAATCTTCCTCTGACTAAAACAAGTGGGAAAACATACAGTTAGTTCAACTTTATCATTAACTATATAGTTAATTTTAAGCCTTGGCAGTGTTCATATGGAGAATGTTTCTAACCACACACATTGTAGGAACAGTAGTTTAGCTAGGGTAGTAACCTCTGCTTTAAGAACTGCTCATGCTGCAATGGCAATTAGACTTCATTCTGGTAAACTGAATGGGCTGTTAGCATACTTCTGTCCTGAGCATGACATGTGCATCCTTCAGCATTCAGGAGATACCTGAAACTAAAATCGAGATGTGCCTGTTTAGTGCGATGCTCCCTGAGTACTGCTTTGTGAGGAATGCCATCTGAAAAACTTGACTAAAAGCCTTTTTGAATGGGCAAAACACAAATCATGGTTTACAATAGATTGAAATTGAAATAGTATCAGGCTGAAGTAATGCAGGCAGGAAACTGCTGTCTGAACTCAACAAGGCTTTCCTTCCTGCTTGTAAATCTCTCTCTCCTGCTTATTGACAAAAAGAGATTACAGGCGTGTACGGTTTGGTTTTGCCCTCCAGTGATATGTGATTTCCAGACCTATGCGTTGATGCAAACAAATGATTTTAAAGCTGGCGTCCATCGTTTACACTGAGATCTCTTTAGATTAGCTTGAAATTATCTGGAAACTGGTCTATACAGTACACAATTACTGCACTTGGGGCAAGTGCTGCATTCTCCTATCACAGCAAAGTGGCTGCACCTACACATATTCCCAGGTTCATGATTGTCCTCTGTGTTTTTGCCTCTTTCATGCCAGGTGGCTGGGACTGGCTTTGCAATTACTTATTCCATTGTTCTTTTTTTCTCCATTTTTGACCAAGTGCCATGTGAATCTCATTTGTAAAAACAAAACAAACTATTACATTTTCCTTCTTCCTTTCCTGTCCCCCTTTCCGGTGCTACACTAAGGGACTTCCTTTCAACTCACAGCAGGCTAAAAATCAAAACTGTAAAACTGCAATCCAGTTTTAAGGGATTGATGCAACTGAAACCAGGGATTCAAAAAAAAAAAAAAAAAAGCAAAAACTTCTTGTTTTCTTATCTTATGAAAATACAAAAATGAGCAGTACACACTTCTGTGGATGATAAAGAAAATAGTTACCTCTAGACCAGCATTATTCAGTTTTGATACTTTGCTTCTCAAACCAGGCCTTTTTGCTCTGCCTTGGTTGGTTGAAATCTCTAAAATCTCTGGAAAGGATTCAGCTGAGTGCAGAAGGTGGCAGATAGAAAGATATGCACAGGTCTACTGTCCCTGTAGCATTTTTGGGTTCCGTTGTCTGCTCTAGCAGACAACATGTTCACTCATCTATGGCAAAAACTTGAGGCAATTTGAATCTTTACAAGCACTGCTCTTTATCAGAGCTCTTTAAAGACAAAAACGGATACAATTGAAATGTTCCTCTCTTCCCTTGCAAAACATACATAATTTGGCTGTTTGGCACTTTTTCTTTTTCCAGGGATAGAAAAATAAAATCATTTTATAACCCTCCTCTAGGATGAGACAGTTTCTTAATGGTAAACATTTCCATTGAGACAGTTTCCCAATCTAGCTATTAGCTTTATTGATTGAACAAGACAAATAAATAGTACTAAACTAGGCAAACATAATTGTTCATGAATGGGCACTTCTTTTTGAATGCCCAGTACAGTTCTCAAATGTCCTTTCAACAATTTATCAACAATGATTATTAAAAAGGCAAACTAATTTAATAGTAAAAAATAGGATTTGCTGTATAGAGTCATTGTAAACCATCATTTAGATCCTGTAGCGATTAGGCAAGCCAAAAACCACGTTTAGCTTTTAGGCTATTTTTTATTCTTTCAGAATATTAATGAAAACACTGAAAAAAAGAGGAAACAAATAAGAGGTCAACTCACAAAGTCTCTAGGCTGTGGAGCCCATCAAAGCATTTCTTTCCCAGGGAGTAGATTCTATTGTTATGGAGATGTCTGCAGGGGAACATTAAGCACACAGTCAGGAAAGCACACTACACACAGTGGACTTAAGCAAAACATTTTGATGCTTCAATCAAAAGAAACTTATTTTCAGGCATGCACCTATTCTATGCAAGTCATGCTTTTGCAAGAGCACGTAGAGAAGGCACCTTCGCCAACCCTTCCCCCTTTCTCCTGACATCTCCCCACCCATGAGGGCTTCAATTTCATTCCGTACATGGGATTTCTTTTACAACCACCTAGATGGTCTAAGAAGGGTATATCCTGAAGGTCTAGGATGAGGTTTGCATATTAAATACTGTGAAATTGGAGACATATTCTCACCAGTTGTTAACTAACATGTTGCCTTAAGAACTGTGGGGAGTGTTAGCTGTTTTAGCTGTATATATGGAAGACGTATATTCAGGGGGTGTTAGAGAGGATGGCATTAAGCAGGAGCAGGTGAGGAGAAGGATAATCAAGCAGAAATAGTCATTAGCCTTGCAGAATGAAAGAAGACACAAAGCCACAGGACAAGAAGTCATAGCTTCACTGAGATGAGTAAGCTAATCAGTCTTCAAAGTGCTTTCACTTGCCTTCCTTTGAAACTATAAAAACCAACAGCTACGTTCTCATATTTTCAGCAACTGAAAGAAACAGTTGTATGTTACATTTCAATCAAAACCATCCATGTGAGGGCTGGTAATGCTGCCTATTTCTATGGTTTTTAGACTGACATAGAAAAAAAAATTCCGTGTGAAGCTCATTAATGTGAGTAGGTAGAACTTAGTGATACTTCAGATTGATTTCTGAAGAGGATGCTTTTTTTTTTTTCCCAGCAGACCTTTATTTTATTCTGACACTCTGCTCTCATAGGGGAGGGAAACTATGAGAGTAGCACTTAAAAGAAAAGAAGGTCTGTGAATGAGGAACTGCCAAGCACATACCCTTCAATGCTTCATTCTGCTCTGAAAATAATTTTAAAGACCACAGAGCCTACAGAAGTTGAGTCTCCCTGTCCATGAAAAACAAGGTTTCTAATGGCAAAATACAGATGTTTTGTGGGTTTTTCCTTTCCTGTGAAAAACCTAATCATTTTTTTAAAATGACTACACTGAGCTGTAATGCTTTAGTTAGCATGAAGAGTGTCTACGAATTCCAATTATGCTTGGATTGCTAGTGATCGAGCTTCAAACCTACGCAAAATGAACATGCATATTTGCAAAGAGTAGAAAATTTGCCAGACTGAATAGAGTAGGAAACAAATGAAAACAGAACCACACAGGAAGATTTTGACAGGCCAAAAATATCAGATATCGTAGATCATGAAGGATAATTCAATTATTAATCGATACGAAGACCAGAAGACCAGAAATAAACAGGGCAGATGTAAAATAAGGGAACCTAAGTGAGCTGAAACAATGAGGGAATCAAAAAAGGTCTTTTTCTTCTGGATTTCTTATCTGTCCTCATATCACTGTAATTCTGCTATGGATGTAGAGAATGGCATTGAAGACATTCTCTACCTTAAGCATTACTGAGATGCTTAGCTTGGTTAAATGACTCCTTAAAAAAACTTTAACTTGAATGAGACTGTTACTTGATGTAAATAGAGGGCAAAGACTGTGTGCCCAAGGCAGCTATTATCCCCCTATTATTGGTGCATATATTAGGCACTATGCAGAGATGGTGATTATAAAGCTCAATAAAGAACCCTGAAGAATGTCAGGTTCCATGCTCCCACTGGGGTTAGAACATGCTAAAATATGCTAAGTGTCTTACAGACTATGGTTTCAGACAGCCTGTAAATCTTGAATATATTATTCTCTCTTTAATAATTTTAAGATTTTCCAAACTATCCTGAAATAACTTCTCCCCCTCAGTCTCCTCCTCAGTTTCTCCAGCCAGTCTAGAATTTTTTCCATTTGGTGCATTCCCAGAAGATAAAAAACTGAAACCATGTTCCAGAGTATTCCTTCCAGATTTTGGTGTGGGTTTTGCATCTGTTTCATTTAGTTGTATTGGTATGCAAACATATCTAAATACAAAACTACATATACTTTCTATGAAGGGAATACATAGTTTCTACTGGACAGCATTCTTTCCAAGTCACACAGAAAGCTTTCTGTTCATTTCCTTTTTCTAATCTTCTCTCATTCAGTACATGCTGCTTTGGAGTCTTAGAAGGCAAACAGTTCATCTGTTTCTGTTTGTTTTGCTGACCAGATATGGTGATTTAAAAAAAAATTCCCTTACATAGCTCTTTGCTGGAGACGGAAACTTTTAAGCTAGATCAAAACAAGTGATTTACAAATGTGAGTTTAACTGTAAGAAGATGTAAAAGATATGCTTCTCTAAGACATTTTTTTCTTTCAAATTTTGTTTTATAGTACATATGCAAGCCAGAAAACTTAATTTGTATTCCAAAAAGAACATTTTCTGTAAGAAACAGTATTGACCTCGTGGTAAAGGAGTATCGTCATTAAGACTCATGTAAAAGTAGAATGGAACTGCAGCTTTATGGCCCCAAAATACATCAGTTTAATACTAACACTGAAAGGCAAAACTGAGGTTTAGTTGACCCATGTATATAGCGATTTACCTATTGTTTGCCAACTAGGGAAAGACTAGAGGAATGTTAATTATTAAAGGTTTTCTCAAGCAATGCTTAAATTAAACATTGCATCTTCAAGCAATTTATCACAAGGAGGTCAAAGCTCTTCAAAGAAGCAGAGATTGTGGCTAAAAAGCAATCAATAAAACTTACAGAACTACCAAACTAGAGAGGTTTCCAAAAGCATAGTCTGGTATGTAATGAATTTTATTCAGTGCCAGTGTCATTGCCTGAAGTGCTGGTAAACTTCTAAAGGCTTGGACGGGTATTTCTGTCAAAGAATTATCATCTAGCCACAGGTGTCTAAGGGAGACCAAGCCATTGAAGCAGTTGGGGGGCACATAGTTGATGTGGTTGGCATCCAGGCGTCTAGGAGAAAAAGAAATAAAGAAAATTGATTCTGAGAAAAGAACAGTGGATTTACACATAAAATTATCACCAAGAACACAAGGACAGGTAGGAGTTGCCACATCCATCTTTCATTTCCTGGAGATTCTACATTTCCTTCTTGCTTGCAGCCTTATCTGAGACCTCATGTGGTGTTCCTAAGTCTCCTGGTCAGCTGGCTTGCTGCAGACAGCTCTCCTTTGGAGCCGTCAGTTCACTGAGAGCACAGACTAATCACTTCTGAACAGATCCTCTCTGTGGATCAGGCATGAATTTGTTTCCTTTCCAAATTATTTGCAAGTATGGAACAAAAAAGTATAAGAAACTCAGCAGGGCATTCTCTTTCAGAATCTATAAATCACTGAATCATGGTGCCAAAAGCTGACTTGGGTTTCCATATACTATCCAACATTTAAAAGCCAAAAATAAAAAGAATTTCTGAGTTTCTGCTCATGTTTTACACCTTCTTAAATCCTGTGTATTCCAATGATTCTAATGAGCAACGAAGTTAGCATTTTTTAATAGTGGAGCAAAGTGTTTTTACACAGAGATTAGTGCTGCTAATGAAATTTATTTACTTTAAAAAGTAAAGTACTTAATGCACTTCAGTTGCTGCAGAGCCAACAGAGGGAGCTCAATTGCACATCGTACCTTCTCAGTCTGCAGGTGATATCTTGCTTTCACACTTCTGCAAATAAGGATTAAATCTACTGAACTCTTTGCAGATATGGCACTAGAAATACTATGTCATATATTCACTGGCTTTTACTTTCTGCAACTTCATGAAACATCCAGATGGTGACCTGTACTCCAATACACTTTTTCTGCTTTTAATATTTTGTTTGTAACATAAAAGACGCTCTCTAAAACTTTTCTTGAAGACATCTGTCAGAGAAGTAATTAAGTGAATGATGAAATAAAAACAAATTTAAATATAAGTCTGAAAACACTGCAGAACAAACAGACACACCCAGGGTACAAAGAAGTAATTCTGTACAGCCTAAATTCGGTCTGTTTGAGAGAAATGTAATACTCTTTGTGGCGGACATGGTAATCTCTTTATTTAAAGCTGCTTCCTCATTTGCAGTCATGTAAAATGTCAGGTCCATTCTATCTCCTTCTCCATGCTTCTTCTACCTACTGCATGAGAACAAATAATGAACGCTAAGGCTCCGTGCCAGGCTGGCAAATAACTGAGACAAGGTCAGTTGGAACAAATTTATAAAGTTCAGTGTCAAAGCCCTTGTACAATTAAATTTTCAATATAATAACTGACAATGGCAGGCAGCAGAGACAGAGCTTCCAAAATAACTCAAGGGTTGGTCAACAAATGGGTGAGGCTGGAAATGTTTAGAAATAGTCATGCTGTACCTCCCCCATTCCCCAGGCAATAACCATGCTATGCCTGTGTTTTCAAATAAGGTATAATTTGAATGAGTAGATGAGGTTTCTTTGTGTTTTGGTCAGAAGTAAATTTCTTCCCTGTGTGATGCTGGTATGTAAACTAAGAAGTTACAGTTGCATTAGTTTGACAGTTACACTGATTAAAGAATGGAGGCTTTATTCTACCTAAATGTGTTACTGCATTACAGTCAGCATCTTGTTCAATACCACGGCTGAGTGTGCAGCTCTGGCTTCCCCGCTGACTCCAGAGGAGTTACTCACAGAGCCCTTGGTCACATGTTGAAGCCAAAAGTCAGTTGTTTCTATGTGATCCTGTGGCTGAAAAGGCAATATGTCTGTTGTCCTCAGAGAGGTCAGGATTTCTACCTTACTGATATTCAGCAACAAATCAAGGAAACTTTTTTTTTTTTTTTTTTTTTTATATAACCAAAGTTTTCAAATATAAACCCACCATTAGCTACGTAAGCAAAATCCATGAAATAGTACTGCTGTAACATAAGTGAGATCCTGGGTAGTTGGATTATTCTTTGAATAAACTTTGTAAGAAAATGAGAAGCTACAATGATTTGCGTTGCAAGTCCTATTACTGGACTACGTATCTTACCAGTGCTCATAAGAAGTACTGCCTCAAATGCATTTTGTTATCTAATCTTTTTAAAATTTCCAAGTACCATTTTCCCTCGTGCAGATAATAAAACATTTCAGTAGTGGTTATGTTTCCTGTCATACTGCAGGTAATGCACACTGATGTATAAAGCATTGATCAAAATCACTGTTTTCAGCCAATTGTTTTACATGTGCTGATCAAAGTTTTGGCACTTTCAGAACTAAACCCATTAACTCACAAACATGACCCTATTTATAATTGAAAATATATAGATAACATGTGGTGAGTTTGAAAGCTGCTATTATATTCCAGAGAGAACCAATTTAAGGAAACAGAAAAGCTTGATCTCTTCTGATAGGCGGCATGTAAATAAAGCAGCTAGTATGAAATTCACCATGAGCTCACTTAAAATGTCCAAACCTTTCAAAGAAAATGCTTGAGCTATGTGGACTGTATCCCACTGGTGTTTCCCGTGACATACTGTGAATGCTACAACCATATGCATTGTAAATGATGAAAAGATATTATTCATATAGAATTGTAAACATGACTAATTTACTGGTACTCTGAAAAGGGTGAAAGTAGGTCTTTGAATAAGTTTTGATTCAGATATTTTGATCAGTTCAGTATGAATGGACACCTAGTTTTATGCCACTGGTAGGTTTCTAAGGCAATATATATATTTTTCCCTTTCTCTGAGTCTTCTTTCAAGAGTGAGCCCAGCTACCACCTACTGATATATTTGCTAAAGACATTCCTTAATGGCTTGTCAGTGTGTCTTTCTCATTCATTCAAGGTTAAGTCAAATGCTAGGTATGGGATCAGGAAGGAAATTTCTCCCAAGTCATTCTCCCCTCTGAAATAAATATCTATTACATGGACTGCCTCTTCTTGCAGTGATGAGGGACTGAATACAATGAAGGGACTGGGCAAGAGGAAAGCTACAATGACAGACAAAGAAGTCAAGAATACCATGCTTCTTCTGACATTCATTTTAAAATAAGACATGCAAACCCAAGTGATAAGGACCTATACGTCACAGGCAGGAGAGGCAGGGGGGTGAGAGCACATGAGGACCAATTTCAGGCATGGCAGACTAACGAAGGGCATGCTCCTCCCTCTCCTACCACCTTCCTCCCCTCCTGAGAAGGATCCATTACATGGGGAGCAGCACACAGGCCTTGCTGCAAGTGTGGGGTAATGATGGAGAAGCGCTGGGGACAGGGCCTGTCTAGGACGGGTGTCACAGGCAGGATGGGGTCACCTGCAGCTCCACCATCCTTACAAGCCTGTGGTGACATGGACCCTCTCAAGGGTTTGTTGATAGGAGGTGGGCTAACGCCCTGTGTGAGGAATGGCAAGAGTGACATCAAAACTGGCTCTGAAAAGTGGTTGTAATGAAAATAGAGCTGGCTATTGTGAGCTTGGTTTTTCAAACATGGCCCTTTAAGCAGGATATCCCCTTCAGTCCACAGGGGAAAATGCTAGGACTATTGTGAAAGCTTAATTACAACACATCATCGCAGCAGTTCCCACAGCTCACTTTCAGCTCTGCCCTTGTATGGGCTCGTACAGCACCGATACAAAGAACCCTGAGCAGCAACAGCAAGACTGAAAGAGAGAAGCCACAAGACATAATTTAGGAGTATTTGTTTCTCTCCAGTGTTTGGTGTAAACTCCATGTGCATGCAAAGCAGGAGGAGGTCTCAACTGAGAGTTTTAGTCCTTAGCATTTTTCTCCGTATCCAGATACGCTGTTCAGGTGTTGTGGCAAACCTGCATTCAAGACGGTGTGCCAGGATGCTAGCAATATAATATAAAATATATTTATATTATATAAATATAGCAATATAAAGCACAAAAATCCAGTTCCAGAGCTATTTTCCTATTAAAATTGGCCCTGAAACTCCAAAAGTGGGAAAAAGTGGGGCCAGCAGGAGTTGTTTTGTCATCCTAGGAATCTGGCCGAACACCCAGATCTGAAGTCCATGACCAGACATTTCGTGTGACTGCTCCTGGCCTCCTGAACAGGTGGCTGCATGCAGAGCACTGATAGGATGGTCCCAGGGGTGTACGAATTGCCAAGTGACCCCGCAGGACAGCTCAGCCAAATGTTAGCTGGCACTGGTCGAAAGTGTGGCAAGGACCCTGTTAACAGCACAGCTTGGTAGACGGTCACGGCCAGTGCCTGGGAGCACTCCTAAGCACTGTTTACTTTGCTAGGCTGGCTCTAGCAATAGTATGTCACTGTGTGGTGCCTAGGAGGACCTCCTTGGAAATGTAGTATGAGCCTCACATTGCTAACCTTTTCAGCACCTGCTTCTCCTCCTCCTCCCACAGATGGAGGTGGGGTTCAGCTACACAGGAAGATTTTTCATCAGCAGTTCTCAGCTGGTTGTGCTAAGGACTGGACCCAAATAAAGGGGTAGCATGCACAGTTAGGGTATCCTTGCACCTCTGCCTTCCTCCCAGCTGCTTATCAAGCTAGAAGAGTGTCTATGCTCTGATACTGGGCTAGTGCTCAATGTTTTAGTCCCTCTTCTGTTATCTAGTGTGCCCTAGGGCTCTAGTAGCTCACATGGATAAAACATGCGGCAAATTGAGACTGCAGTGATGAGTTTTGAGACATCTTCATGTATGTGCACAGATGCATTCATGGGTACACACAACCTTGATTTAAACTGTGGGAAATTCCTCCTTAGGGAGTTTTTGGGTAACTGTTGAGGTACTGGGTTTCCTAAGAAGGATAAAGCCTTCTATAGGCTTCATTATCATGGAGTGTGACACGGAAAACCGCAACGTCTTTTCATGAAAACAGTTCTCTTGGGAGAATGTGATTTCATCAGTTGGTTTGTCTTTTAACTAAAAATCAGGATTATTAACACAAACATACCGGAAAAACAAAAAAAAAGTTGAATAAAGTTAACACTTCTGAAAAAAAGGCTTTTTAATTTCAAGATTGAACTGGATGCATTTCAGAACTCTGTGCCACCAAAGTCTTCAACTCCTTGCTCAGATTAAGAATTTTCTTTGCAATGTCACATATTTGGAGGAGTAGGGAGAAGGAGCTGAAAAATCAAATTTCTGACTGGTTCCAGCCAGGCAGATTATTTCGAAAATCAGAGATAATTTCTAGATAACATTTTATGTAAAACTGCATCATCACCATATGCTCCAAACATATAAACATATCTGAAAAATAAAATTGATTTATAAATACTGTCAGAAAGTTCAAACAAATTTAATTTATATTATTTTCTTATCCTGTATCTGTAAAGTCAAATTAATTTGCTACACTAAATTCCAGCTTCGTAGATTTTCAATGGAGAAAGGATAGTTTATTTTTTCCTCTACCAATGTTTCCAGCACATTGGAAGAGAGACTGTCTTGCATTCTGCCCTGTTTCCTGCTATTAAAGTATAAGTCCTCTTATATTTTACAGGAATGAAAGCAGGTGATGTGTGTTACTGTAAATAATGCTTGTTTTTAAATAGCCTTGATGACTGGTTTGGCGTGGACAATGACATGGTACTTGATTTATTCTTGATTTTGACCATTCCTGTCTGACAACACAGTAGGAAAAGCTGCTCATTAATAATGTTGCCGAAACAATAAAATAAAGAGTGAGTTAAGTTTAGAGTTAAGTTTCATCTGTAGTTCAAACTTCAAAGTGTTGTATTACAATAGTCTCAATAAAAGAATAGTAGAAGCTTCACTTCCTTATCAGTGATAGCAGTTAGACTTTTCTCCTTTATTTAGTAGCATTTACAAATGAAGATCTCCAACTTACCAGTTGCTAATAAACTAAAATTTGTGTTAACATGCTCAGGGAACAAATGTAAAAAAAAAATATATATATTCTTATGTTATTGCCTTCTTTATCAGTCCCTTCTTGTTCAAAAGATACTAATATGACAATTCTAGTACCTAACTGTCACTAGAAAAGATGATTACACCACAGAAAGAAAAAAAAATCAACACGATTTAAGCAAATACTTAAATTCAGTGAAAAGAGTTGGCTAGACAGTGAGTTGTTAATTAATAACTATATTTGAAAAATAAATCAATATACCTATGTAAAAGGCTTTTGGACTATACAGATATATTTTAAATTATTAAAAGCCTGCTTGATTTAAAAGCAGAATGGAGATATTGGAGCTCTGGGAAACATAAAATCCAGACACCATCTGCTTACAGTCAATTCCAAAGAAAAGTGAGTAACAGGAGAGAGAGCATTTAAGTGGCACTTCAAACCCTGCTGTCAAGATCTAAGTTGTGACACCAGTGATTGTGTGTTGGTCGTTTTCAGTCATGGTATTTGAGATGTTTTCCTCTTTTTGGCTTAACAGAAACGACTGCCATTTGAATTGTTAGGGCCAGTAATCCAGATAATTTGTATTCATGATACAACAAGAAAATTATAGCCTATGTAATAAGCTGAAGATATCCTTCTGCTGAACTTGGAGATAACCACATCTCAAAATTCATATGTTCTGGTTACTTCCTTAAATCCTTATGCCATAAAGGGAATCGGAGTCCAAAACTATCATCACCCAAGCACCAGTAGCTGAACTCATTTATTAATCAAAGTAGCACATCACAGTTGTTGATTATTGAACTACAAAGACTTCTAAAATTGGAGAAGATTTTAATATTGTTAAATCTAAATTTTCTGCTTCAGACAACCAATATGGTTGTTTGTTTTCAGGTAACAGTATTACAGTTTTCTCACAGATTTTTTGCTGTTGAAATTGAAACACACAATTTTTTTTTTTTTTTGGTGTGTGGTCGTTTCTCATTTCATAGTATATAGTGAATACTGCCTGCTGCCTGCAGGCGACTGATGTATGCTGAAGGTAGTTCAAGCCTTAGGAAATTTATGAGTATTTATCACTTAATCTTGTCATGCTATTCAGCATGCCAACAATATAACAACATGGACGAGAAAGTGGAAAGAGCTGGTGTTCATCCCTGCAATACAGCAGATTTTCTTCCTTTCTGTACCACAGGCCATTTAATATCAATTAATCTGGCTATCAATACCAATACCTGTAATGTCATTTTTTGAGCCTGGAACTAGACAGTAAGGAGGGAATATCATCCAAAAATATCTTTTTGTGCAAAAATTTGTGATGAATTTGTATTTGAACATGGAAAACTTGTGTGTGTATACATATATATCATGTGTGCACACACAATTATGTATATATTTATATAAAAATGATTTTAACGTTAGCCTCTTCACATTCATTAAGGTAGAAAGATGATTAGTATGGTTTGCCTCTCTACATGATTGTCCTTCTTGGGTGAAAACTTACAAGGCAGATTTTAAGTCCTGTTACCAGTTTACAGGTTTTTGCAACTTCACTAACCTAAAGAAAAGGGTTAATGAGGCTTCCAGAAACCATGCCACCTGTTTAGTTAAACATAATAAACACAAGAAGTTGTTATCTTACAGAAATTGCCTTTGTGTAGGCTTTTAACCTCTTAATTACACCCTTGAAAAGACTGCTGCTATTCTGAAGGTTTCAAGAAATAACTCCTATTGTAAATCAGAAACCAATGCAAGAACCACCTTGTGAACAGAAAATTCCTAGACTGTATGAAAGAAGAAATTGAATCTCTGCACACCTTTATCTGACAGGCACAACCCAGTTTAAGCAAACAAAAGAATAATAGTCTTCTTTTGCTCAAAGAGGTCTCTTTTGCCAGTGATCGTCTTTCAGCTGATAGTGGCTTTTCTGTACAAACCCGTATCGTTCCATCTTGGGTCTGCTACACAGCTGTCTAAAGGTTTCTCCTGACCACTCCTATTCTCCCTCTGATTCAATTCTGTCACAAAACACCACTTCTTTACATAGAATACACAGTGTAACTATGTTTGGTTTACTTCTTCAGCTTCTTCACCTATGGAAAAGAGTATTTGCAAAAAAGAAAGGGTGAGACCGTCATTTTGTTTAGAAACTGTGCTGCAAATTCAACAGTCTCTTTCAGAGCAACAAAGGAACTCTTGTTTGCTTGGCTTATCGTGTTTTGGTCCAGAGTGTGTATAGAATGATGTGATCTCAGCAAGATTTTTTTTGTTTGTTTAGCAGAAAGAAAATCTAATATAGTCACTAGACCAGCATTTTCTCATGACTTTTTAGAAGATCAAAGGAAAGAACTGTAACCTCAAAAGTATATGGCTAAGATATTTCAGACTGTGTCTGGTCAATAAAGAAAAAAGGCACTGACCAAATAACAATTATAAGATAATTAATTCTTAAGGCTGTTTCACCTTGACAAACCTTAGTGAATACTTTGTATATTAAGGAGGTAAATATTGTTCAAGAGGGACATAAGCACCTGGGAGCTAAAACAGAATAATGTGTGCCTGTGTAGTAGTAAGTTACACACAGACGACAAAATTTTGTTAGAAATCAATACATTTCATTAATTCTGTTTTTCAGATTTTGGCTAAATTGGGTGTATGCAAAAGATGTTAACTTGCTGGTAGAACTTCTTTACGCACAAAAAAAGAAGACAGCATGTTTAGCACAGTATGGTTCCCAATCAAAGTATCTCAACTGTAACCAGACTAGATAGCTTGGTATATGTGCTACCCTTGTAATTCTTAGACCAATGACGTGGTAAGCGCTGTACACTGAAGCAACATTTTTTGCAATAGTTACTTAACTTCTCTGATGACCTCTACAGGAAAATAACTTTATTTAAAAGTAATTCTGTGAAAATATATGATGATCAACTAAAGCACACAAAGTCAGCTGACGTTTTTGTATGTCCAAAGAAGAACATGCCTGGCTATCTTAAATCATCCAGATATTTCTTTCTGTACATTCAAAGTCAGTAGATACTTTAGAAAATTTACCCATCCTTTTCTCCATCCTGCGTTGAGACAGCAAGAGTGGCTTTGTAGTTGGAAAATGTGAACTGCAATCGCAGTACAAGGCACTAATTATAATCAACTGACTGAACAACAAAATAGCAGGAGGATTTCAGTAGAGGTAGATGTAAAGTCACGTCTCTGGGGAAAAGGCAATTCTCACTTGACATGACAAACTTCTGAATAGCCATAAACATGCTAGGAATTGGTCTTGAAGTTGTAATAAGTGTGAAAATCATAGCTGAGTGTTCAGTAAGGGTTAAAAATTTAAATAAGACAAATGTTGGGGGATTAGCCAGAAAGTGAATAAAAAGCATCCATAATTCCCCTCTGTAAGTCCAGTGTGTGTGGACACTTTCAATATTCTGTGGAGGTCTGGTTCCTCCCTGACTTGTCTCAAATCCATTATCAAAGAACTGGAAAGAAGTTCAGTACAGAGTGACAAAGATGACCAGATGCAGGGAATAGCTCCCACTAAGAAACAATTTAACATTAATGACTAATGGAGGTATGATAGAAGTCTATAAAATCTGGGGTACAACAACTGTTTATACCTTATTCCTACATCTATCAGCATCTGTTACCATCAAGAGTGATTGTAAGTTCCAAGTACATTAGGGGAGGAAGTTCACCACACTATGCAGAGTTAGCTGATCAGCAGATATTCTGCCATAGAAAATAATGGGTGTTATATTGGCTCAGAAAGCAATTATATAAACTCAGAAAGAAACTCACAAACTCACAAAGAAAATCCTTTAAGACCTATTGAGTTCAAAGAAGCTGTTCAGTGAGTCCCTGAGTCCCAAGCTTTGGCAGATGGGACAGTTTACCAAGGGAGTATCATTATATTCTTCTCCTGACCTTTTAGTTTTCCTTTGGCATCTGCTGTTGAAAGCTGGATACTGGGCTAGGTCAGCTTTTAGCATGATGCGGTACAACTGTCCTTATGTTATGGGGCAGAAGCACATCAAAATAATTTCATTCATACCATGAAGCAGCCAATCCTCACTCCTGGTCTAGGAAATCTGGCAGGAGTTCTGTTAAAACTGAAGCTTGTGGACTGAGTCAGCACGGCACAGTCAAGAACTATAAATATGGAGACCTGCCTGAAGCACAGAATATAATTAAGCATCCTCTAGTACACTTTGTTTCATAAGTTAATAGTATTTTCCATATTGCTTAAAAAGAAAAAAATTACAGCAAACAAAAAACAAACCAACCAAGGGTTTCGTTTGGGATTCTTTCTTTTCACCTGTAAAGAATCTTAACTAGAAACCAGGGGAAAGACCAGTGCTCAAGGGACCATATTCTTGACACAGAAAGTATTGCAGGGCAAGGGATGTCTTCTCAGATGGTGAACCAGTATATAACACTGCAAATAAGCCACCAGTGTCATGAAATTACTGGAATTAAATCAGTCACTTTTGATGTTTAATTGAGAGTACAATTCTCTTGAAAAGGAACTCAAAGAGAGTTAAAAGGAAAAGTTGGTTCAGCATGTTATTGAGTGACATTAACAAGTAATTAATAGGTAATCTCATATACTATTGTTAATGTAGGCTTAGAAGTTCATTTATCAAGTGTACTCACAGAGACTGCAGGCTGTGTAAATTCTGGAGTGCTTCAGTAGGAACCTGGCGTAGTTGGTTATTCTGCAGCATCCTACATTTTGAGTAGCACAAAAAAAAAAACAGAATCAACACAGTAAAGGTGTTTTTTTTTCTATTGCAAATTTTCTTCTGAGCTTACCTCCTTTGTACCGGTTTTACCTGAAGATTATAAGCAATTTACATAAATGCTCCATTTACCTGGCCTTTTCAAAATTCTGTTTCTCTTCAAACCAAACAAGTACCCGTAGCACAACAGCCTTGTTAACAGCTACACATCAGCTTTAAGTGGGATCTTTAGAGCAGGTGAGGAAGTTAATAGATTAAATCTTACTTGCTTTTGATACGTTTTTATAGGTGTGAGCTCCTAATTGCCTCCAGTGATTCTGGAACTGTCATCCTCATTGGGGGTTGGACCTGATGATCTCTTGAGGTCCCTTCCAACCCCTACAATTCTGTGTTTCTGTGATCCTCATGTATTGATTTTTTTTTTCTTCTGCAATACTTCAGTGTTTTATTTTGATAAAGCTCTGAAGGACTGAGTCTTGAAATTCTGACCCAGGAAGATACTACTATGGCCAACAGGATTTTTAAACGTATGAGGAATTTATGATCTGTTTTGAATAAATTTTTCTCTGTAAGAATTGCTAAACCTTTCCCAATGAAATTATTTTTCTCAAAAGAAAGGTTGCTTGCAATCTTTTAGTGTGCAAAGACAGAAAAATCATTTTTCATTCCAGTAGAAACTTTTCTTCACTTTGAGCATGGTTCCATTCACACCGCCTAATAGCCTTGTTTGGACCAACTCCTACATATGTAAAAGGACTGTATTTGGGTGACGCTGACGTAGTACATGTCTTCAAAATGAGGCATATTGGGACATTGTATATGAAATCATTTTTTGGCAAGCTTAAAGCTTCTAGGGCCAACAAGAGCTACAGCTGGCCAACTTTAGAGCAGATGGAGTGGGAAGCCCTTCATACTTCTTTCCCACTTACATATCTTTGCAGTAGAGCTCTGTATATTTTTATAGTAGCATCTGGCTTAGCTTGACACTGCCTAGGAGGCTGGCATTCTTGTTAATAAAACAATTTCTATGAACTTTACTTTAGGCAAAGATCACCTCCATTAGATATATAGTTAAATTTGGTCTGCTAATAATTTTTTATCAACCGTATATATTGTCTTAATACTCCAAGTAACATAGTGTCTAGTTATTTTAAATAATTTATCTTAGAGTAATTAGATTTCAAAGAATAAGATACAAAATAAGAACTGGATTTTCAATTACACTATGTTCTACAATAATGACTTCCCCCATCCCAGCTCTCAAGAAAAGGAAAAGGCAATTTACCCCCACTTTTTTGTGATCATGAAAAGTCCAAAGGCATTTAGACCTGAACTCAGAACTTTTGAGACAATTAAAGAAACTATTAACTGAACCAATTTTTACCTTTGATATTGTACAGAGACATCTACTTGATGAGCAAGTTGTTTTTAGAATGCCATTAATGTTTTCCAACCTTTGTGTTTAGGATATTTTCTATATGAAAAAAACAAAGATTTAATGATGTTCATATGTATCTTCACTTCAGCTGAATTGTTCAAAATGAGCTGATCAAAATATGTAATTTACTTGATCAAAACTTCACTGGTTAATTAGATCCCTGGAGCATTTAGGAAATCAGAAATATATCAAACAACACACAGTTTACTTACAGCACTTTAAGACTGAAAAGGCCAGCAAATGCTCCCTTAGGAATGTATGTCAAGCCATTTCCTGCAAGACGTCTGCAAAGTTTGAAAAAGGAAAAGAAAAAAAGAGTGAATACTTCTACTCTTCATGTGGAATTAATTTGGTTGTTAAAAAGTGCAACACAGCTATGTTTGAACGACTGATGCCAGAGGCAGTAGTTTAAGAGCCTTGTTTTGTCATTAATACACTTTTAAAAGCAAAAAATCAAGAGGAGCCCTTAACTGTACAGTTGATTTACTGACAGCTGGACTGCAGAGACAAAATGCAAGTTCATTATAAATCAAGCTTACATGTATGGTTTAAAATGCATATCTAACTCTTCATAGTATCCTTTTTAATCATTAGACACTCAGTAACAAAAATACAGGTACACTGACAGCAATAGCATCATTAGACTTAAAGGCATGCACTCTTGGAATTGTGCATGTACAGTATTTGTGCACATTTAATAAAGCTCTGCGTTTAACAGATGTGCACATAGTATTAAAATATATTCATGTAGTAGTGATTACAGTTCATTTTACAGTAACAACACATAAAACTTTTGTACTGGTGCAATCACAGTATTCCCTGTGAACAGACATGTAATAGTTTGTCTTAAAGTGTATTTGCTTAAATTTGTAGGGCTTTTTCCCCTATTTCTGTTGCATCCTCCTTCTCAGAATGCTTGCATATACTTTACAGACCTAGGTAAGTACAACAAATACCTCTGTAAAGAACATTACCCAGCCAAAAAAAAAAAAAAAAGCAATGTGTAAGATTTTTGCCTATGGAAGAGATTCTGTATTCTGTATTTGATGTGAAACAATGCCATTGGTATGTTCCCCATCAGTGGAACTCCAGAGCATCTTGCATTTACCCTCCTGACATTCCAGTCCATCAGGAATGTGCTAGGATACCCGTTCCACAGCTGGAAAATTGACTGGCTGAGGTCAGATTCCCAGTCAAGCTCCCCCAAGTGTGTGTCAGTAGAGCCATATTGTCTGCTCTTAGGTGGCCACAGTTGTGGGTTGGTGTGATCTGACCTTTTTATTTGCACACCAATTTAAGCCAAGTGGAATTGAAATTTCGCATCAGCTAAGATAATGCACATCAAAATTGCAGATGGTTACTGCAGGCCAACTGGTGTGATGGCTGAGCTGACATTTGGTTTGGCATCTGGCCCTTTAGGAAAGACCACAGGACTAGATCCACAAAATGCCTTAGGTATTGTGCTGCCAGAGAGGAACCTGCAGCATTGAAATTGGCATGAGAGTTGTTAATCCTGTTCATTGAAAAAGCCAGATGCTTACAACCTCCATCCCAAAGATGCAGCACCAACCGGTTCTTAAAATTCATCTTCCTTTGGAGCTTATTTGGCCCAAGATAACTTCAGGTTCCTGGGCACACCTCTTTAGTCATCCTTTTCATACAGAAAACAAAAATTTGGCCACAGAGAAAGAAATTGTGATTCCAGATGCTAACTCCAAAGACTTTTCAGGCATCTTTGATTTGTGAAAAAGGACCTTCCCTGTACACACACACACTTGTTGGGTGATAGGACCTGTGGCTCTTCCTTTGTGTGCTAGGCTAGGCATGCCAGATCAGTTCCCTGAAAAGAAACGTCGTTTGCAGATCACAGACTAGCAGAGGCTAGGGACCTCTCTAATGCTGATCACAGTTATGATATGGAGTTTTGGAAAGACTATAGACTATTTAACCCCCTCAAAGCTGTTATTTTGCTGATAGGACTGGATATGAGTCTGGACATGAATCAGAAAGTGAGGAGCTTGTACAACTACTGAAAAAAAAAGTAGGTACAAGTACTGAGGTTTCCACTTGCAGAAAAACGTGCCTGCTTTGTGTGTCATATGTAAAACTTAATAAAGAGCCAAGAACTAAACTCCTATCTCCAAAGATTCAAGCTGGTGCTTCGTCAGGCCACCATCTTTTCCTAAGAATGGCCATGTTGCAGTGAATTTTGTAGTTGTTGCAATGCAAACTGCCACACACACATGTTCATACTGACACCTGGAACTGGACTGTTCTTTATTAAAAGCTAAGAATATCAGACCCTTTAAGAGCTCCTGGAGAAGGACGCTGGTATGGGAAGCATGCTCCTCCCTGCTCCAAATGCAGGACTGTGGCAATGTGACTGGGACAATGCCCAACCTTAGCGTTTTATTTCAATGTGTAATACTTTTCCCAGCTTAAGAGCATCATTGTGTCTTTCTGTGGTAAGCCTTATAATATTTGGCTTTTTTTTTTAAATTGACTGTTTTAATTTTTAAATTGGTTTTATGGTACCTGTGATGCATATCTAATATAATCAGAAGGAAATACCTATGCACAGAGACATGCGTATACATGCACATGCCACATGTCTCACTGACATTCAGCATGGTTTCAATGAGACTGTACTGCACTGGGTTGCATTTAAGCTAGTCTCTGATGGCCAGAATTTTTCATTTAACTTTTCATTTAACTTTTTTTCCCGTTTCCTTCTGTGGTCAGGTTTTCTATCAAAAAAACCCTGTCCTTGGGAGAAGATTTGCCAAAGTAAACTGTTGTCATTCTGATTGTAAGGTCCGTTTGGATTATCTGGCCACCCACAATGTACCACCCGAAGAGCACGATTTCTGCACGGCCCCATTTCCAACACCTTTCAGAGGAATATCTGAAGCTGACAGACAGGTATAAGCAAAGGATGCTGAACCATGTTCCTGAGATGTTTTGAACGATTGTTTCCTGCATTGTTAAACTGAGATGTAATTTTTCCTTCCTTTGTGTGTGTGTGTGTGTGTGCGCGCGCCTTTTTTTTTCAGATTCCTAACCCCTTGTTTTGTATTCTGCTTCTTTTCCTTTTGGATCACAACTTCTCGACTACTAAATGTCTTGTACAGACACTTCAGACAGGAGAAACCACACGGTTTTGTATGCAGAGCTGCTGTATTTACTCCTGAGTTTTTCAAACCTCAGGTCATTCTTGTAGTTCTGCTTTGATTTGATTTGATTTTCAGTTTGAAAAGAGCTCTCACTGATTTTGTAGACAGCGATTACTATAATTTATATGATATTTCTCTGCTTATGCAGCAGAGGATCATCTTCATCATGTATAGCCCATCATATTTCAGTAGAGGACTAAATCAAATGTATTGCAAATGATCAAATACACATATGTTTGTGCTGTTCTCTCATCAGGCAAACTGACAGTGTCAGGAAAGGTAGACTTCTGGCAATATTTATTTTCTACATAATGATGTTGTCTGACCTGCAGTTACCAAAGTAAATTCTTTCTCACAACACCCTTTACATGACTTTCCATGGAATCAAAGTCAGGCAAACCACCTATCCACTCCCAGGATGCTCCATGAGACCACTTCTGAACACTGGCACAACAGCAGTATCTTCCTTTCCCAGTTCTTTGGAATTCCCCAGCATTGTGTGATTTGGAAAAAATAAGCAATAATGATTCATTGGGTTCATTATCTAATTCTTTCAATATTCTTGGATGAAAGTTAGCACACCAGATCTTTAAGACATACTGCAAAGCTCATTCAGTCTGGCTTATTTGTTCCCAATGTTTTTAATGCCTTCCTTGTGGCTTTTTTTTTTTCTTGCTATTACTATGTTTATTTTCTCAGTCTTGGCATAGGGGAAAATGAATCCCCTTGTTGACACTACAGGTATCTATCAAGCATCTGTCAGAGTTTACTCTTCTCCATTTCAGGGATTTTATTTTCCATTACCCTAAACTATTTGAGGGAAGCTGCCCAGTACTTTTACTGAACTTTGGATGGACTTTGGGTACTGATTTCAGTCTGGATGGATATTGCTTTCCCTGAACAGATGAGGATGGACATCCTATCTGTCTCTACGGTTCAGTATTTAGTTATGATTTCAGAGAGCAGGAACGAGCTAGCTTGTTCGATGCACTTACATAACCAAATGGCTGGCTTCCATTATTTGAAGAACTTTGAATTTCAATTTAAAAAAGAAAAATAAATCATTGTTATTTCCAGCATTTCTGAGATTTATTACTTTGGAAGTATCACATTAAATAAATTCAGGCTCAAAGGCATCACATCTCTTTAATGAAAAGGTAATCAATAGTACACAGTATTACTGACGTTGGATCACATTTTTAAAGCTGCAATACTTTAGAACTAGATTTTACTTATGCTGCTTCATTTCTCTTGCAAATTAATGGAGGCTGGAAAACTTAAGGGGATGTGCCACTATATGCTTCCCTTGCTACCTGCTTCTTGACACTCTTGAAGACAAGATACCGGGCTACTTTTGGCTTAAGCACAGGGTAAGTGTTTATGCTACTGCATATTTCTTTCTGAAAGATGTGAAATAAATGAGCTGACAGAAAAGCATGTTGCCTCTATCCTTTCAAATGGCAGCAACTTACAAAATGTGTTTCAATGCTGTTCAGCCCAGCTGGCAATCTCCGCTCAATGTTGGAACGGTTGCAGTGCTACAGGTCAGGTTCGTGTCCTGTTCTCAGATCTAAGAAAAGGCGGATCTGGTGTCTCCTCTGAGTATTCCTCATCTGTTTATCCCTTTTACTTTGTATTCTGACTTCTCCTGCAGTACCACAGTTCTTAGAAATGGTGGTCCCCACATCAGGAGAACATTCCTAAAGACAACACAACTAATGAGGCACCCACAGAAAGTTCTGAAAATGATCTGAACCTTTTTGTTTTCCATCTATTGGTGCCCACGTCTGAAAAGAACAGCTTTGTTTCTCAGAAAGAAGCAAATAAACAGTTGTGACTGAATGCAGTCAAGTATTTCCATTTCAAGTACAAGATTTTTTTTCACCAACTCAAAACTGCTTTGTGTGTGTATGTTTTCTGCATCAAAACAAGTGCTGCCTGGTGCCAAGCCTCTTCTCATTACCTGCTGGGATGTAACGTGAACTTCAAACACTAAGAAGTCTTCTCTCTACAGCTAATGAACTGTGTCACTTAACAAAAAAGCACCTTTTCCCCACCTACTAGAAACTGTTGCAAACCTAACCTAGCTACTCCTCACTGTCTGCAGCAAATAGTGACAGTAGGATATGGATAGTGGCTGCTTTTCTTCTTTTTTTTAAGATCTAGTCCAAAAAATGCTGAACAAACATCTGTAAAGTGTATTTCAAAATCTGGTAGTATCAAAATCATAGGAAAGATATGAAAGGAAGATAATCATCTCCTTTCGAAACAGCATTCATTTATATTAATTAACACCCATGCTGTGTTCTAACAAGACTAGCACAAAGGAATTTTCTTCAACAAGTGACTGATCAAATCCTGCAAGGTGTAGAAATGTAGGAGAAGAGATGTTACTCTGTGTCTTGATATGGCTCAAGATACAGCAGGCATAAGCATTACAGAAAGAATTAAGTTGCACTGTTAAGACATAAGAATCCAGTGAATTCTCTTTTAATTCTCCTTCTGAACAGACACAGTTAAGTAGGACCCCATTACAATCAAACTTAAAATAAATATATTGGACTCATTATTATGCTGGTAATCTACAGGAGCAATACCAGATTATGTTACTAAACTAGTGCAAATGCATGTCCTTTAATAAAGATTGGATTACATATCACAGACTAAAGACCCTTAATCACTACTGCTGCATTGTATTTAATCACTCTTCATGCTGTTTGCTCATATGTGTTTCAATATTCTATACATAATATAGCTATGAGTGCAACTCATAATCATCTTTCACTGTGCCAAGATATTGAAGGATATAAACAAAAATAATTCCCCGCTATCTGGCATTTATCTCCCTTTGACTCTGCATTTTACTTCTGACCATTATTTTGTTGATTTTATTTGAGGAATGAGAACAAAGACTGGATGTACTAAGACAATGACATTATGAATTTGGTTATATAAAAATACATATATGTAAATGTAAGTTTAAAGATGGGTAGGTTACCATCAATAATATTACTACTCAGTTTTACATTTACCTGTTTAATCTGAAAACATGTTCCATTCCTTATTTGCTACACTATATTCTACAGCTAACAGAAAATTGAAAGGACTTATAGAGACAAACCTAGAGAAGAAAAAAAATAGGTGAAAAAAATCTTTGTTCTTATGAATAGAAATTGGAAGTATAGAAAGCCTGAGACAGTGAAAAATTCCTACAGCTGGGTCAGTTCTGCTGCTCTGTGGTACTGATGTTGCTGAATTTGGTGCTAAAATGTTAATATCACACATACAGAATTTCCTTAACATTTATGAAATTGTGAATTGTCTCTTTTATACCTTGGGTACAGAGAAGAAATCCTTTTGTAATTTAAAACTTATTTCTTTAAAACCTGATCCCTCCTCTCCAACTGCCATAATTGTTCTGAGTAACCGATAAAGGTAAGTGTTGAAATCTTAGTCCCATTGATGTCTGTGAAAAAATTTGTGTTGACATAAGTAGAAACAGGACTCATTCCTGCATCATGCCTCAGTATCGTATCTGCCAGTGATTCACCTCTTCTACAAGTCGCAGTAGCACTAATACCAGTATTAGAACTACAGTCTACATTTCCAGTGAAGGAAGCTTCACTTTCTGGAAACACAATCTGGAAGCATAACACGAAAATGCATATTTCATTTTTATTTCCTTAAAAAACTTATTTTGGATATATAAAAAACATAGCTGTTGTTCAAGGAAGAATTACTCCTCTTGAATCTTTTGCTTTGATTTTCTTTCCTTTCAAACTTAACCAAAGACTTGCATGTGCACAATACGTACACTATACATACATATAGCTTAACTATAAAAATATATATGGAATATATCACATATATTTCTACAATTATAACTTTCGTCAGTTTACATACACATCATTAAATAGATAACGCTAAATGTTCTTGCTTATCACATTGAAATAGCTCCGATAATATGGACACATATCCAGAAGTCAACTAAAAAATTGAGATTAGAGTTCAATTTTATATTTATTAATGATTATTCTTGGGCAATAGAAATGTATGAATTGATGGGTGATTAATTACTGCGTTATTAATTAATTAATGTATGATATCAGTGTATATCTTCCAAAATGTTTTTGAAGAATTAGTTTGTTAGATGAGGAATTTAAATTTTACTCTATGTTTTAATTATCTTTTTATATTTCAATCTGTCATGTTAATTAAAACTGTAATCATTACAGTAATATAAAAAGAAATGTGGGTCAAATGATATATTAAAAAATCTGATGCTCAGAGAGATCAAAGAAAAAATGTATAAAGATACTCTCCTTTCTTTAAAAAAGGGGAGGGGAGTGTGCAAGTCATAATTGTGCTGTATATTATGCTTATTGCTACTTACAGTTTAGTAGGAAATTCAAATATAACACAGTTTGCTCTTGCTTTAGGGCATAATTGCCTTTTAAAATGCATGTGCCAAATTCTCAGAGGGTGTAAACTGGAACAACTCCAACTGACCTCAAGCAGTTGGAATGAAATCAGTGTGTATTTGATCTTGAACTGGCTTTGATAAAAGAGATCTCAGATTTTTGTCAGTTAAGGATGTGGTCTAAAACATACTATTTTTTTCTCCACTTATAAAAGGGAGAGCCTCTTTCTGCACCTGGCATGATCCAACAGTGTGTTCCAGCAACTGCTAAGGATAGCTGATCTCTCCTTTCATGAAGGTGTCCAAGGCCAGTGCTGAGAACAAACGGCTTTGCTCTCAGTGCAGCAGCAGCCAGCTCCCTTCCACAGGGCTCTAACAGTGAGTGGCCTTTTGCTACACAGGCGGCTGGGTACCTGCCCTCTGACTTGTGGCATGGTGAGTTGTTAGGAGATACTCCAACATCAGCCAGGAAATCCCATGTCAATTCCCAGGAGCAGATTCCAAAGATACCAGCAATAAAAGAGTGAACTTTACCACCACGTTTGAAGAATGCTGTCACCAAATCACTTGTCCCAGAATAATCTTCAATTTGTTATAATACTTTAAGTGTTACAACAAGATGGAGCAACAAATGGTAGGTCAGATACATTACATTTCCTAGTTTGGGTCTTTCAAGCAATTAAGTAATACCAAAAAACTACTGGAGAAATTACTGCTAGCCCTGTTTGGAAATTAAAAACAAAACAAAACAAAACAAAACCTACCAACAACTTAGAGATAAGAACTGTGCTTGTGAACTTATTAGATACAGATGTAATATTGACTGAACTCAGTATCTGTAATACTAAGTGAAAAAATGAACAGTATAGGTATCAGCACCAATCACTGCTCTGAAATCAAGCAGCCTACAAACAGGTTGAATCACTGACAAAAGATTATTTCTGCATATTTGCTACTGCAGTACATGCACAACATGGAAGACTTAAATTAAAATCCTGCCTGAGGATCTACAGATACATAGCACATTTAATAAAGCATAGTTTCACTTAAGTTAATTAAGTATAATTTCACTATCTGTATTGATCGCGAAACACGAAAAGCTCTTCCTGTGTATTTATTTGATAGTGTCAACTAGTTCCTAATGAATAGTGCTGGATAATAAATTACAAGTTCCAGAAAGAACTTAAAAGTTACAAGCTGAAAATATACTTAATGTGCATTCAGTAAGAGCAATGCAGCATTATTGACAAGGCTTCTTGGATATCGACATAGAGGATTCATTGCTCTTACTTGCATGTGTATCCTACTATTTTCACTTCTCTTTTATCTTGTTCTCCTCATCCTCACCCCTTCTGCCCCTTTACACCCCAGATACACAGCGGTGTCAAGGCTGCTCCCTGCAACTTGCGTTAACATTGCAAGAGTAATTGTTTGTCAGCACACTGTTCTACAAGCAGTGCAAGCTGCTCTCATTTAGTAATGCATTTTCCGCATTGTTTGTCTTCTTTTTGTTACTCATCTTGTCATTATGGATAACACAGAGAAAGGGCAGTCTGGAGAGGGGACACAGCCACAAAGCAAAGCTCTTTGTTATTCCTCAGCTTGGTGGCATCAAAGGGACCGCGACAGAGGCAGTGGCAGCTCCAGAACCATTGGGGCCCTTTTTGGTGAACGCAAATGCCCAAAGCTGTCATCTTGTGCAGCAGGAATCTTCCCTGCCCAGCTTTGCTCTTTTTAAGCAAATCAAAATAAATGTGTACGTAAAAAACAGGGGAGAATACTGTAGTTGCTTCCGATTGATTAATTGGATAAATACCTTCTCACAGTTTTTACTGGTGTATGGTTAATTTCAAAAAGACTGGTGCACTTCCCTCTGTCAGGGCTTTCAGTGCCTCCCTGTCTGTCTCAATGCAAAACTGTGGAGCCCCAGTCCTGAGTTATCACCAAAGTCTGTCCTACAGCAGTGGAATTTACGATGTGCCCCTGGCTGCTTGCCTGGCTGGTGACAGATACAGCTCACCGATAAACACTGCGTATTGAGCACAGCGGCGTGTTCTGAACAGATCACCTCTACATGTGATATGTGGGTACGAAGGGAAGAAATTAAATACACAACTTATGTGCCAGCTATCGCGTAGCACCTGAATTACCTAAGGGATTGTAAGTCTTTTAGCAGTGACTGTTCTGGAGACATTCACTGATGGAGATGGCACAAGCCAATTTCCACCAGGAACAGCTCCCGTAAAACCTGCTGTGCAAAACCCATTAAACTAATATTTAAGTGACATCGGAAGGATGTGTGTGGACAGTTTAAGGCACTAGCTGATACCATATTTTTACTTCTGATGTGCATGTCCATTGCAGGTATTTTTACTTTTTTGCCTTGGAGGTTTCTAAGTCTAAGCAGATTATTCTTTGGGAAAGACTTTGTTATTTAAGCATCTTGTCCAAAGTATGTTCAAGTAAATTAACATTCCCCCACTTTCTCCAAAACGTTTTGGACTATGGCTGCAGCACTTATATTTACTACCAAGTTCCATAATAGTAAGAAGAGCAGAACGATTTTTCAGTGCTAGCCATAATGAGTCTGTATCAGCATGAAAATAAATATGGTATACAACCCCAGAAGCTAATGGTCTCAGTTTTCAAAGACACAAATGACTAGAGAGCTCAATCCCACCACTCCAAGGCAGTGGGGAAAAGAACACCTAATTCCCACCAGCAGTTTTGAAAACCTTTTTGTAGGAAGAGAGAGCAAACAGACAGAGAAGCAAAAGGAAAACAATAAATAAGAACAGATGTTAATGAACTATGCCTGGTTATTTAGGACATCATTTTCATATATACAGTGGCTGCTTGACCACAACATGGAGGGATTTCCACAGAAATGATGGTGAGGGTTGCAAAATATCAAAATATGTCTGTTTTGCATTGTATCTATAATTCTGCACTTCAGTATTTTAATAAGATCCATTTTAAAGGCACTTCTGCTTGAGTAACTGATGTAATAATATTGTGGGCAATGTGAAAAACTGTGGACATATATGTAATTCTCTCCAAGTTTTTTTTTTTTTTTTTTAAAGAAATAATGTGTTTTGGTAAGCTTTACTGTATCTATATGTAGGTTACAATTAATTTAAGATGACTTTCTCACTTGATTTTGTTAAATGGTCTTACTCTGTAGGTAAAATAAATGCAATAAAACAATCCTGGTTTTGTTCCTTTCTTTGTTAAAATATTTAATTTGTTGAAAAACAGCAATGACCTAAAAATTACTTGGAGTTTGGCTCATCTATGGATTGTTCCTGTGTTTAGAATTGAAATAAAAGCTTTGTATATATGTGTGTATGCACATATATTTATATTATTATATAGGAATACATGTATTTATACTTATAGGTGAAGATAATTCTAGTTGGAGATATTTGTAGTTAAGTCTATTTCAAATAGTTTTAAATGATTATTGGCTTTCTTCCTCACTCTTCACAGAGATATTAATTTATAAAATAAAACAGTTTCAGGCACTGCTTTGAAGTGTTAGTAATCCCAAAATGATATGTCTACATTCAGAGGGAGTTGTCTGTTAAACTCTTAAGAGCCCTAGCCTAGGTAATTCTTTACACTTTCTAAAAAGTTTTGTTTTGTTTTGTTTTGTTTTGTTTTGTTTTAATGCAATACTCTAACTTATTGCTCTATTAATACAGTCATACTAAACACGATGTAGAATGACATACATCTAGAAAAACACACAGAATTGAGTCGTGGGCTCAGTCATACTGATAAATATCTGCTGTTATTCTGAATTTATAATGAAGAATTTTACTTAATGGTGTACAAGTCCATGCAAAGCAACTTGCTGATAATCAAGAAGCTGAAGCATATTTTTTTTCTTGGTGGGAGTTCTATCATATGCATTTTAAGAAAAAATGATGGTCCTGAAAGGCCTGAAAGGTCCATCATTTTCATAAACAGAAGATCTTGCTCAAAACTAAACTTTTTAGGGGCTAGAACAGTTCAGTTTTCAAAGTAACACGATGTTTTCCAAGATTTTAGGAGGAAGAGGCACCTCAAAAATACAGCATAGTTTCAATATGTATATGATCAATAAATACCAGGCATGATCACAACTGCAAGAATGCTGCTTGCAGAGGTGTCTAACCTTGGCTGGAAGAGTGGATCAGAGTCAGCCTAGACGGTCAGAATTAGCTCAACAGACCTGGCTTATACATCCCTGCTTTGGAGTCAAAAAAATTACTTTGACTCTCTTAATAAAATCTCAGCTCTTTTTGGTTAATGACCTGTAAGTATTGCCAAACCACAGATCCAGGACATAATATCTATGCTAAATCTCAGTGGATCAGTTGCTTGCCTTTATCAAATTTTTGAACTAGGCTTCTAATAAAGGGATTACTAACACATTTTTCAACATTAAAAAGCCCTAGAAAATGCATTTTTAAGCTCCTGCTATTTTTGTATTTCAAAGAGTGGGTGGCCATTTCTGAGACGCATTTTAACCTCACGGAGACATCACTTTGGTCTAAAGATCTTGTAAAATCTTATTTTACAATGTCTGTATTACAGACCAAGTTAGGTTTTACAGTTGTCCCATTTATGTAGCTGAGTAACATTAACAAGACAGAAATTCCAGGTAAGCTGGGAATAAAAATCATGTAGTAATGCCTGGATGAGCAAAATACTTTTAATACATATGGTCACTGCTCAAAAATGAGTATGAAAGGAGCATGGGAACTACAGCGGTTGTTACTCCCTACTTCAAAACGGAATATCCAATTCCCTTTCTATTGTCTATACTTTTTTTCTGAGTAATACTAGACTGAATTGTATTATGTGGCTCTGAACACCACAGACGCTCTCAGCACATTGGGTTTGAATTTGCCTTAAGAACCGGTAATCAGTTACCTCACATCTTCAAAGGCTTCACCTTTCTATGGTTATTTGGAAAGTGAATACGAACAGGAAGGCTGTCACAAAACAGCATCAGAATGATTAACTCGTGTGAAACAAATGGAGGAGCTGACAGTGGGCATCTATGGCAAAACACAGCAATGAAATATTTTCCTTGTACTATCAGTGGTGAAAAAATGAAAGTACAGAATTTGGAAGAGAGGGATAGTGGTTTAATGTTTAAGGTGGAAAATGTAGACCCAGTAGAGTTTTAGAGTTATTGACCAGAAACATGACATAGACTGCTGAACAGCCTCTCAAACAGTGATGTAAGTCTTGCTATTTGGATCATCATCAGGAAATACGCAAAGGACAAGACAGAATTAAAAGAAATAATGCTTTGTAAATGTGAATGCTGCCATTCATAGATATAAGACAGTCAAGAATATAAAAGGTGAAAAAAAGAAAAGAAAACAGAAAAGAAAAACCTGCTTGCAAATAAGGTGTTGTTCAATCTCAGTATCACCAAAATGGTTTTAATTTCTTTCTTTTTCCTCATATATGCCAGTTGGAGAGACCAGGTAGAAAAATTCAAATGACTGTTAGCAAGGACACCAAAAGTCATCAGTGCAATAGCCACCTAAAGGACATTTAAATTGCAGAGGACCATGCACATTCCATAACTTAGAACAGACTCTTTGCAAGAATGGCAGAATCATGACTTTGCATATCTTATGTGGAGTTTATGGTGTGCTAGCAGCTAAACTTGCTAGAGAAAAGAAGGCTTTCACTTTTAAAAGCTTATAAAGCATGTTTCATAATAGGCTAGATGCTTACACAGTTCCTTTAATCAACTTTTAGAGGTACTCATGCAAATGCAGGTGCTAGTTTTTTTTTTCCCACAAGAGCTGTGGTGCATCATTTAGAGTCTCAACCACTCCTCAGGAACCAAAATTTTCTTTTAAGCTTGGGTCATTGTAACTAGGGTCACTGCTAAATCCAGGTCTCATGAAAGCACAATACTTTTCACTTTTGGTTAGTCACCATCACTTCAAAACAGCATTCCTCTTTTGATGTTGTGCTTGATCAGCTAGTCTTTGCAGCACAGTTTTTCCCCTCGGTGAATGTAGTAGATAGCGTAACTAAGCTTTTTGAAGGATTCTGCGTTTTACAGTCAGCCTTCAGGGATGCTAAATTTAAGAGTAAGGAAACTGTAATTAAAAGTAATTAGGACAAGAAGCATTGATACTACGAAATGTGGACTCAATTGTCCTTGACACAGGCAGAATGAGGCAGCAGGTTTTGGTTTTGATTATTGCTTTACTTGCGATTTTAATAAACATGAGCCAGTATTCAAACTTTTAATATCCTGCTGCTTAGCTATTTCCAAAAAGCAATCCAGTTCTTTTAAGCAGTCCTTTTTTTAAAAATTTTAATTTGTTTGGCTCTGTCCTGCCTAGAGAAGTTGTAGCCTCTTGGTAACTCTTTTATAAGTTCATTTCCAGAATCACAAGCAATCGTTTTTTTCAACTAAGTGTTTCCGCATGTGCCAAAAGTGTCAGGCTGACAGCTTTCCTGCGCCGTTTTATCTGGTTCCCACAGTAAGTATGAGAGACAAACACAGGAATGTGTCTAGTGCTGACTATGCCCATCAAGGATACAATGATACTTACAGCTCTTCCAGGAAGCGGAGATTGTGCACGGGGTTTGAGGGCAGCTTAGTAATGTTGTTCATACTGAGATCACTGTAGGGGAAAACAGACAGAGACTTAGTATGGCATGCCACAACTGTGGTATCCAGCTGTTCATTCCACACATTTTTAAGTACTACATTAACAAAAATTAGTTCCTCTGCCAGGATTGATGAATCATTATCTAGTTAGCACTTTAAACATTCTACTTTCCTATGAAAATAGCTTTGTCAAACCAACACAGGCTATAGCATGTTTCTTGTTTCCAAAGACTTTGGAATGTTTTATCATGCTCTATAAATCAAGCTGGAATACTAAACAGCCCTATTAGCCTACATAATTTTAATAAACTGCTGTACTGTACTAAAATTTATTTGGAGCAGTAAAGGAAAACTACTATGGTTTTCGTTGTTATTGCATTGTAGCACACTGTTGGTATACTAAAGTAGACAAGCAAAATTGCACAAACTACCTGCACAATTCTTTACATTTAATGAATATGGAAAAAAATTTGCTTTTGCTGCACAACCTACTGGTTCTGTTGGTTTTCCTTGTGTTACATTAGGTACCTTAGATGTCCCCAAAACCCAACTCACTTGAGCCAAAGAAAGGACGTATTTTCAAATAATAAACATCCCCTTTCTAGAGTGCTCTTTTTTTTTGCAGGTTCTCAAATTGCATTAAATAAGTGAAATGAACCATAAAACAAGGGTGTAATGTGATCCTGCTCTGTAGCACACTTCCTGGTGGGGTTCCACGGTAGTTCCTGGCACAGGAAACAACCAGCCATAGCAGCTCTGTCAGAGCTCATTCAGGCTACATCTTAGACTAAATTTCATATAATACCTTTTTATTCCTAAGGTGTTTCTTCATTGTTTTCCATTGTCTTCTCCAAGCCCCATACTATCATTACAATTGACTTGCATTAAGAATAAAAACTGTAAACAGGCTGCATAACAAAATTCTACCTGGAAGATACGACTTACACAACTATGTCAAAATTATTGTAGATGCTGTTAAAAATATTAGAGAACTTCATATTTTATGCAAATGTTATGTGATCATTTAAAACAATCTACTCAAATATATGTATTTGTAGCAGCATGTATAGATTCTAGCGACTTCGGGTAGTAGCTGGATAACTTTATTTTTTCCAGCTGTTGAGAGCTCACAAGGTAAAGAAGTTATCTATACTTTGGTGGGTAGGGGTCCTATTCCTATTCCATCCAGTTCTTATTACTCACAGTCTGTTTCACATTACAGAATAAATGTTTTTAGTCAGCATTGTTAATTTTGATGTTTGATCTTTTGCTGGATTTTAAAATGTGCAATTTAAAAACATACTTCACGTAGAGATTTTGAAATAAAAGAAATGTGTTAATACTTCACGACAATTATCAAATCACTATTGGGTAAGGTCTCTGCATCCACTTCAGAATCAAGGTATAATTTCAGAACTGTGAACTTATTAAATTCATTCTTTACTGTAATACTTTATCACCTAATTCTTTCATACAGCTTAGCAGGTTATTACCCTTTCACTTTGATAAAGGCTCAAAGGATTTATTCTGGCAAAGGAACAAATACATGGATTTACTTGGCAAGATAAAAACTCACCCAGGTAGTGAATCATATACTACTGAATATGAAGATAAAAATGATATTTTAACATTGTTTTGATTGTGAAATTTTCAACATATATCTTAATGGGTTTTTGCAAACACATTAAATCACATTTTAAGCTTAAAAAGCCAGAGTTGTTTGAAAGTGGGAGTGATACTTCTTCAAATAGACATGTATTTAAAGCACTCTGTAAAAACAGCATTAATCAGTGCTCTGTCTGACCAGGAATAACTGAAGCCTGTTTTTATAGTATATTAATTCCCACTAGTAGTAGACAGGACTTTTCTGATATCCAAGTCTCCCAGCTCCTGACCCATATCCGATGATACCCATCATAAGCGATCTATAGACCACGCTCCCTCTATTATCTTAAGATGATCAGAAGAAGAGAAGGCCACTTTGATTACATGCTTTGATGCACAATGAGAAAATCAACAATAAATGTTTTTCTTAAATACGTCTTTTGATGTGGAGGTGGATTTACCAGCAGTGAATTCCAGTGTCCTAGTCTCCTTTTCAGATTCCACTTATATGATGAAGTATGTGTTCTTCATCATATGACAGAAGACAACCTTTTCTTGTTCCCAGTCTACACTGCAGTAGTTGCTAGCTCTTTTAAAACCCGTTAGTTAAATAATCCCGCTTTGCTAAATAGGTTCCTTTTTTTTTTTTTTTTTTTTTTTTTTTTCCTTTTTCCCAAATTATTCTTTTCTTGAAACATAAAATACAATGGTATTCTTGTGGAACAAGACATCTGTATGTTACCTATACATATTGTTTTTATTTTTAACAACTTTCTCATAAACAGAAATTACTTCCAGATTTGTTCAGTAACATCTTTCCAAACTAGTTTTTAACACACTGGTAACTAATATACTGACTACTGCAGTCTATGTTGGCAATGTGTTGTTGTGATTTAAGAATCTAAGGAAGACTGCTGTAGGGAGAAGTAATATCTTTTGATTAGGCTAACAGATACATCTGGAAAAAACGAGAAACTTTCAGACACAAAAATCAAAAATCTTTCCTTTTCCCAGCTGTACCAACTGGCTGATTAGATAACTCTTTCTTCTAAAAACCTTACATATCTTGCAAAGCAGTTCGTCTGCACTTATCGTTCTTAGGTTCAGAATACTATTCTGGGTCAGAATCACCATGGATGCATTTCATCCAATTTTTGTTCACTGAAGGAACTGAGGGAGAGAAGTCTCATGACCCAGAGCTACTTTTGGAGTGATGTACAGAGAAGCAAGACAAACAAAAAGAGTTGATGCAATGCAGTCAGCCACTGAATCTCATGTGAGCAATGCTGCAAAGTTTGGGCTGCTGAGCAGAAATTCTTCATAGTTCTCCAGAGACAAATGAAGGAGACTCTTAGCAAAACTTGCCAGCCTTTTTACCCTATTGCCAAGAAGACATAGCTAGGATGAGATTTATGTCCATTAGCTAGATCAAGCACAGCTAACAGCCAGAAAGAGCAAGCTGGTAAATTGTAGGCTTATATATTATTACTATGAAAAACTGTAACAACTGTGATTGATCCGTCTTATGTCCTGCACCTGCAATGCTGTATTTCCAAAAAGTGCATCAAACAGGTCTTCTGATTTCTCTTTTCAGTACTAGCCTGTCAAAATCTGTCATTTGCTTGCACTAAAAAAGAGAAGGGGATGAAAGGTGGCTTGCACATCAGGATTTGTAGTGTAATGTTGAAAAATTGTTAAAATCAAGGTCTTCAACTATCCCCAGAAGAACTACTTGGTTTTTATATCAGATCCATTCTCCAGTTTTCCTTTTGTGCGTGTGCGTGTGTACTCAGCAAAATCAAAACCGCTGAAACTGCAATTGTTTCTTGTCCAACTCAGTAGAGTCTTACAGGCTACAGTGATGAAAAACTTACAATTATTATAATACTGAAAAATCTTTAATAAGGATGTAACACAACTTTTTCTATATTCCACCGCTAAAACACCCATAAATCCCACTGATGTCAGTAAGACCTGCATCATTAAGAGTACATTCTGGGTCTTAAAATGCCCCTATTGTAAATAGCAATAACATCAGATCATCACGTATAAAAATCAACCTCCCCACAAGCTGAAGAACTGTGCTGGAAAGCTGATAGGCTATTTTGAATAGTCAAATGAACACACCATCTCTTCTCCAAGCAGCATTCCTGCAGCCTGTTTCCAACTGCTGACCATAAAATCAACATACAAGCAAATGATACTTTTATCTTGTCAGAAGATAAAAAAGATCTGCTTCAATGACTGCATTGGCAACATGGCTCGCTATAATGGTATCTTACTTATACTCTGTGCCAATCAATCACCAGGCTGTGACTTGAGAAAGGAATCCTACCTGTGATGAAATCGTGAAGTACTATGGCAGATTATCTTCTGAAGGAAGGAGAATATTGCAAACTGCAACATACATCTATTCTTTTTCTTTTTTCATGGTGACTATACAGAAAAATTCCGAGCATTTGCAAAACAGTCTAGAAAGGTAAATACAACAGGTCTTCCTCTCCCACTTCCACTTTTGTTATCTGTGCACATACACACTGAAAACAATATCCAGTTACCATCTTAAAGGTAAGTAGTTCACCATAAGTTCCCGAAAGCCAGTAAAATAAGTTAAGTGAACTAGTTCTTAACATATAATGGACGAGTCTGGAGGCCAAGTTACTAACCTGTTATTAGCTGTTATTACAAAAGATGTTTCAGTGACTATTCATCTTGGAATCTGTTTTCCACGTTGTTCTTATGTCCTTTAAAGGAGAACAAAATCTGTCTTGGCACATATACAAGGCTCCTACAGTTCATCTATTACTAGGTTATACTTCTATTATACTAAATATTACAAACTTTTCTACCATCACAGGGCTAATACAATAATCCAGTATTAATTAACAGTTGGAACCTAACTTTTAGAAAATGATCGTGCCTCACTACTAGAATCGTTAGTTATGCTTTTTCTAGGCCTGCCTTGTCCCAACAAGATGTATTAAGAATTATTTTTAAGGCAGCCTTTGAAAGATAAAGCACTAACATTAAAACACTGGCAACAGACTGAATGCACTACGTTCCTACAAGCTGGGAACAGCTCCTACACTAAGGCCATTTCCTTAATCTATTTACAGCAAAACTGGACATTATCTTACATGTAGTAATACAATATAATGAAAAGGGGTGAGAATTGCTACTGCTGTTCCCTTGCTATTTTTCTAACATAGCACTCTCACTCTCACTGTTGGCAGGACACTTTACTAGCTCCCCTGGTTCATGGAGGAATGTGCTAGCTATTAAGCTCCCGCCATCTACTACCGCAATTGCTTCACTATGGATATTAAAAATAACTTCATCTGCTGCAGTGACTTAAAGGAGATAAATCTACATGTATTTGCCAACGCTGTAGTAGTCGTTTCTATTTCTTACAAATAAATTCCTATAGCACGTCTTCATTCAAGGGTCTCCATAAATATATAGAAGAGTAACTACCATCGTCTCACAGAAAGGAAACTAAGACACCTAATGGTGAAGTGACGTGCTCACAGTCCATTAGCAGGTTATATATACACCATAGAAGAACTCTGATGATGGTTTGTCCCTTTCAAATCAGATCCCACTTTCAGATCCCACTGTCTGCCCCGCAGCATTCACGCTGCTGTGTTCCCAATGGTGGTGCGTAAGCTGTCAACAGCCTCACAAAATTGCTACACCCAACTAGGAGCATATTTTCATTCCAAGAGTCCTAGATTATATCATTTTTCAAAATCGATATGCAAATTGGTAGACATGTGCTTCCATGTTTAATATCAGCCATGCAGAGAAGCACAGGACAGAGCAATAAGCATTGGAAGCACTTCCTGACGATTAACTTGCAGCACGTCTTCTCACAGCTAGCTGCAAGCTGCACCTGTGGTTCTTTGAAGGACTCCATGGTAAAACTATGATTAAGATATGAATTTGCACTAAGTGATTCACATTTCAAGCAGTAAATCTTTTTGTTTGGAAAAATTTTCCGGAAAAAAATAAGTGGTAGGTATAAAAGAAGAAGCAGTAAAGAGGGAGAGCTGTAACAGACATCCCATGTAGCAGGCAACCACCCCATCAGCGTATTCGTAGTCGACAACAAATGACAATAATGTGCATATTTTGTATGCACATTAATTATGACCCATGCTAAAGTTAAATATTTAAGATGTCATTATCCCATGAAGTATGACTCATAATTGCAACTTATCAGCAACTGATCTCATTCTATACATTAATACGGAGATGATGCAAAGCTAAAACAAGGTTGCTTGTCACTCAGTTTTTACAAAAAAATTTTGTGACTTCACTTTGAAGTTTGCTCTTTCCATAGACCCAACACTTTTGTATTAAAACACACCCTGGAAAAAGCAAATGAGGTTGTGTGGTCACATAAGAACAGACCCTGTAGCGCAAGTATGTGTGTCAGCCCCCCTCCAAGAGCTTTATGCTAGTTTGGGGCTAGTAGCCCTATTGCCCCCCGTGCACTTCCCTTCCCTTCCTTCCACACACCAGTGGTGCAACTTCCAGCAGTGCATTTTGCTTACAGAAGATATAAGATTTGCGATTGTAAATAGCTATCTACTGGAAGGATCTGGTGCCTTGAACTGTAGTGATCCAGCCAGGTCAGGAGGTCTTCATCCACACTTCTCTGCTGTTGCCTATTGACATGGAACCCGTTGGGTGAGCACTCAATAGTGGATCCAGGCAAACCACGCTGCTGGATTCAACACGATCTAGCAAAATGCTGTGGTCAAAATTTGAACTTCCTCATATCTGTCACTGGGTCGCTCGAATGTCTTGGAGAACAAAATCTGGTTTATTATGGAAGCAGCTCTTTATCACAGCCATTTTAAACAGCACACATTATTCCTGAACATGGTAGGCAATTCTGTCATATAAACAGCCATCAAAGGCTTGCTTAGATCTAGACTGCAGAACATTTGTAAAGCAAACAGTACGTGCATGATTAATCTTTTCAGGAAACAATTTTGCCATTCAGTTTATCCAAGACTCCAGCAGAGGGAGCAGGGCAGAGCAAACAATTAGGGTCAAAAAGAAAGTAAAGATCAAAGATCAGATCAAACACACACAGTGCTGAATTAATCTGACAAGTACCTGACATTTTATTTTAGGTACAAAGATTCCTGTGCTCTGTTTTTCTTGTATATCAAATTCACAATGCTCCCTGGATGGAATTATCCATTTACTTTCAAAGCTGATTCATGGCTGTTCACTTGGCATTGAAGACTCAGCTTGGTAAGTAATAATTACCAGGATAAGTTACAAGAACATTCCAACGTGTCAATCATTTACTGTACTTAACTCACATAATTTACAGCTTAAATATCTAAAGGAATATTTTATAACACAGGAGCTAGCAGGAGCAATTAAAGGAGGCCTGAATGGAATTCCTCTTTCTCCCATGCCCACAGATTGCCTTAGCGTGTTTTTGCTTTATGAGTTATTACTTGTTTCTGCTGCGCTAATTCAAATAGGTTATATGAGAACTGCAGACACCATTTATCTTGTTCAAATACTGAAGACAATAAACAACAAGAAAACACATCAGCTTTTATTGCAATTTATGAAGAAGACTACTAGACTCTTTGTTCTGTTCTTTATCATCACCTGTTTGTTTACCAGGTACTGTTTATCTCACTTTGGATGTAGGACAGTGCAGTTAACTTCAGAAAAGTTATGTGTTAGAAGTGACAAAGTTTAGGAAAAAAACATCTTGATGTCTCCGAGTTTCAGAATACTTCCTGCAACTCCAGGTTTTGCTTATTCTTACAACTATTTGATACAAAAATGACAAATATTTAGGAAAACGCTGTGGTGTCATCCCCCCCCCCCTTTATTTCTTTGCTGAAGTGGCACAGTCATCCATTTTAGAAAACGTAGGCCCAGTCTCTTTTTACTTCTAGGTTTATAATTTCATCACTCAATACAATTAAGTTGTTCTATAAAGTACAGAATAGTTTGCTTACTAGCACACTACACCTGGACTGTGGCAGAAATGAATTCAAAAGCTACCTGAGTATAGACAAAGACCCAAAATAAAGGTCTAAAGCCATCAAGAAAATTTTTCCTAGACTATTATGGGCCACAGAGCCAACTGGACTCACTACCCAAATGGAGGAGATGCATGGCAGAGACTATATAATACACAAATAAGTTTTAATACCCATTTTTGCCAAAATATCCAATATTACTTCCATGAGGCTGCTGAGGGTGGAAATGAATCAGGATCAGCCTGATTTAATTCATAACAAGATACACTGTAAATAACTTCTGCTGGCCATAATTTGCCTCAGCTCAATTCCATAGCACAGATTTGAAGACTTCAAAAGTAAACAGCTTTGACAGCATCTACTGCAAGCCCATTCCGACTGTGATGATGTAAGTCTGTGCATCCGGCAATCTGTGCACCTGCACTTAGAGCAGGAAATACAAAATGCTATGTTGCACAGTGCGGAGAGCCCCTGGGTGTAGATGAGTGAGCTAGGTCCAGAGCTGGGAGCTACGTTACCACGCTAGGTGCTCTCAGAATGGCTAATTATCCCTGCTAGAGCAGGACACTGCTACAACTGTCCTAATTTCACAGTGCAGGGTCTCTGCACAGTGTTACTCTGTGTGATGTGAGGTAGCAGCTGTCTTAGATGTAAACTTGGTATTCCTAAGCTGGTTCATCACAATGTGTAGACATACATGAGATTGGGTGAAATTCTGGCTTGGTGAAAGAAATGGCAAAAACTTCAATTGGCAAAACTGAGTCCACCTCTTTGGTTGTAACTTATCTCAGAGAAGTTTTCAGTGAAACTCTGGTTAGCTTCTTCACTGTTCCTGTTCTGCATGGTTTCCATTTCCTACGCACTGGTGGTATATAATTGGGTTTGTTTTAACACAGCACTGTCACTTCTGTTTTTATTCTACTTTAGCTGTACCTTGTCTTGTTTAAGAGTAGTCTGAATTTCATCAGAGAAAATGATGCTGTGCTGTATAAAAACAGCTGGAGCTCTACTCTGAATTATTTCACTATATTTGTGTTGTTGCATAGCTGAAATAATACAGAATCTTATCTTTATTGCACAGACAATGCAATGGATGCCATATTACCAGCACACATGGTTTCAGCCAACTTTGCCACCAAATGAATTGCTCCTGATCCCTCCCACCCCAGCACCATCCATTCCTTTTAAGGATGCTGTTGGACCGAGGCTGGCAACAGATCTGGATTCAAACAATTCCAGCAGGAAAATAAAAACTGGATTTAATCCAAATCACTTTCCTGAGCTGGTTGATTGCGTTGCTGTTTGTGCCGCCACAAGCAAAAGTGTTGAGGAGAAATAAATAAGGAAGGTGAAGCTGAACTATTTTTTGTTCCTATTTTTGGTTTTGTTTTCATTTGGCCGTGTTGGCTTAGAGCAGTTCAGGGTGATCTTATACCTAGGATGCAAATATCCTCAGTCTTCTTCAGATATACAAAGTTGTGGATTTTTTTTTACACATGCATTTACCCTTTATGTCTAACAAACCTTGTTTGCTGAAACACAATAGGGCCTCTGCATCTGCCAGCTTCTGGCTGGCTGACAGCCTCTTACAACACCTCCTGTGGAGCTCAGTGGAATGACAGAGCTGTCAGATTTTTCTCTGACAGATTGAATACCAAAACTTCTGCAATAGTAAGTGCCAGCAACTATTTATAGCTTGATTCTTACAAAGATAATGCACTTCAAAACACTGCATTTCTCCAGCAAGTCACTTTTTTTTTGCCTGAGGTGTTCAAAATTCCCTCATTGTGGGATACTTTCACATGGGCTACTATAAAATAGTCTGAATTTACAGAGACAACAAATCCTTAATCCTATACTGATATTACGTGTACCTGCTCCACTCACATTTTGTTTGCTTGTAACCTAACAGCTGCCCTTCAGATCGGCAGAGCACTGAGTTACCTGGGCTAGCTCTAAGGAACTCAGGGCAAGGAGCAGGGCTGAGCATGCCCTAACGTACAATGCCAAGGAGAAAAATCCAGTAGAGACTTCACATGTGTCGGACAGGGCTGGCATGGGTTTTTCATGTGGTTATACCAGCACAATCTTCAGGGAAAAGGGCTGTGCTCCTTCTTGTATGGAAGAGTCTTTGGACAATTTCTTTCCCTTTCCAATAAAATGGAATCATAGCTGCAGAATTAACACATGCAGGCAAAATACTTCAGGACTATTTCCACTGAGATCAGCTGGGCTAACACTTAGTATGAGTAGAGCTAGCAGACTCCAATCTAGACTAAATGATCCCAGCTTCCTTCCTTTTATCTGCAGTGTTTACATATTCTGCTGTTTGGCCACCTCATTTGGAGGTCAGTGACCCACCACTTCTTGTCATTGTTACTACGACCAAGAGAAAATCTCTTCAGGGCAAGTCATCAATCGGTACTGTTCAGTCACATCTGCTGCTACGTCTTAGTTTCAGGTTTGAAATACCAGTTCTGGGTCTTCTTGGAGATAAATAGAGAATGATATTATAAAACACCAGTACCCAAACCAAAACTTTAACAAATGTAAACTAGCAACAGTTTACTAGCAACAGTTGGCAATAGAGCCAACTCTATTGCACCTGTGTGCACACATGCAATATGTGTTCCCTTCACTGCACCTGTCTCTTCTGCTCTTTTTTTTACACATGAAATGAACTTTCCAAGATTCTTTTCTTTAGCTATTCCAAATGCCATAAAAATGCTGGAAAGAATCAGTCGTCCTATTATTTACATGTCTTACAACTTTTAACACAGCAAGTCAATGTCAGCTCTGGAGCAGCGCCTGGGGGTGAACACCTGACTCCACTGATGTTGGCTGCAAAACTCCCAGTGACTCCCATGGGAGCAGGACGTCGTCCCAGGCCCGCAGTGTCTAACGCCAGCTTTACCCAATAGGCAGTATTTCAGAGTATTTCGTGGAAATCATGCAACAACAAATCACTTTGCCTGGAGTAGTCAATGTAATACCTACTGCTGGCTTCACCAGGAGGATTTTTACCCATTTTTTTATGGCTCTTATTTTATTGTTTCTAAAATCTGTTGAGTTAAAGACAGAATGCTGTTGGTTTGGGTCACTGAGGAGAGGAAGGTGGCATATTTGCTATAGACAGAATCATGACTATACTTTTTTTTTTTTTTTCAAGTGAGGAGGTTCAAAATTATAAGGATATGGTTTATCTCAGTTTATTTGACTTGCATATTCTTCACTGTTAAAGCCTTTATTTCTTTTCTGGTTTGGTTGTAATGGCTGCTTCAGTTGTTTGGTTACATGTGTTTTAATCCCTGGTGTTCTCTTTCCAAAGCAATTTGCTGGTTCTCTTGGTTTTCCCTTCCTCCTCCTTGCAAGCCTTTGCTCAATTTTTGCCTCACATACGGTTCAGCTTTCCAGTCGGCTCCACCAGGAAAGCAGAAGGTCTATTCACAATCATCTGTATTGCTACAGTTCTTTCTGGGTGAAGATGAACCAATACTTTGGAACAATTTGGATCACAGCACTTTCATGTACTTGCAGCAGGTTGAAGAAGATGGCACTGCATGGCTCCACATGCATTAATATTGCTGCAATTAAAAGGCTGCGGGCTCTGGCGGGTTCTGCCAGATTTTTACTTTTGAAGCTTTACCAAGATCTTCACAATTTTCACCTTGATTCCTACAGATCCAGCACAACATGTGAAAAAAACGAGGACTTCAAGCCATCCTGATCCTAAATTAAAACCACTTTAACAAAAACACGATAGTCTAAGGTCTATTTTTTTCTAACATAATCCCATAATGGACATTTTTAATAAAGGCATGTGGTTTGAAAATGAGCTTTTAAATAACCAGTGAAAAGAAAGGACAGAGAAACAGGTTTTAAAATGTCTGTGGAAAAAAAAAAAAAAAGAAAAAAAGAAAGAAAAGACAGGACATTATTTTAAATAATTAAAGTGAACGCTCAGGTGATTTGTCTTGTCACATGTATAATGTATGAGGTTACTTTTCTTTAAAAGCCAGTGCTAAAGAAGGAAATGGTTGCATCATTAGCAAATGCTATAGGGCAGAGAGTCTTTTCTGGGCAATTTTTCAATTCAATAAAATTTTCAAACTTGTATTTCGCCATTTCCAGCTCACATATTAAAAATCTATTAGCAGAAAGCCTATTGAAAAGCTGACCATGAGCACAAGAGACTTTTTCTGGAAACACTTCTATTCAGTTCTCATGGCTGAACAAAAGCAGATTGGCACATTCGGTTATATACAAACGCCCTTGAAAGGGACCTCCCCCCCCTTTCCCATAGCCACGCGTTTCAGGGCTCTATATGCTGAAGGAAGCCAGTGAAAGGTCTGAAGGGGTGGGGAGACCAAGGGCTTCCACCGAGATCCTTCAAAGTCCTCGTCTTCTATAGTGGGAGGATTTCCCTCTAAATCCCTTTCAATAGCATATTGATGGCTTTGAAAGCTTAAATGGCATTTGTCAACCATCAGTAAATCTTGAAAACTGTTTCTGCAAATAGCCCAACTCCGAGTCTCAGCTTTTCCCATTAATCTGTACGTAAGGCCACTGAAGACTTTTTCAGAGCCTAGATAATGCCTGGATTAAAAGGTCCATTCAGAAGGGAAAACTTTAGCATTCACCTTGTGTACATAGCCATTTCACCAGTGGTATTCATGGGTTGTTATTTCAACTCTGCATTTGTCCTGCAAACAAGACATTTTGCCACAAAGACTTGGTAGAGACATTCTTTAGTGAATTACTGAAACCTAGCCCTTCTATTTGTCATGGCTTGTTATTTTTATCAAGTGTAATCAGTTCAAATAGGAACCCCAGACTGACAACTTCACAATTACATTACTAATTTAAGAGTGGACGGTATGTTTCTTCCAATTCAACAATGAAACTGATTAAAGCACAACCTGATTGCTTCATCTAATGAAACAGTCTAAAATTTCCCTTAATCAGATGTCAGGAGACTTTTTGTTTGTTTTATATTAAAAGTTAAGATAAGAACTTCATAATAATCATAGTTCAACATTTTTACCTCATAGTATTTTATAAAAAAATTATACATTTATGAGGTTTAATAATTTATGTTACACAATGCCTCATGTTCATATTTTAGAGTAATACCATATTGATTTAGCTTTCTCCAAACAAACCAAACAGACTTTAAGCCCTCACATCCTCTGCTCCTCTCATACACACACTTTTATTTAAGCTGTTCTTATGTCCTATTAAGGTCTATGTTACCTCCTTTCTGACATTTTGCATTTTTGCATCCAATAAGTAATACCATTTTGAATGGTACAAAGCATTATCATCATCATTATTATTATTACTTGTTAAAATAATCAGGTCAAAATGTTTATGCATCATAGAAAAGAAGAAAAACAGAATGAGATCATGCACTGGAGAGTCCAGGCAAAATCTGAAGAGGTGCCAGTGACGCAATCCTAGTCAAAAAGGAAAACAGATCCCTGTCAATTTTTCCCTGATCCAGATAGATCTCAGTGTCTGAACAAATAGACCTTTTCACCATAGTGGACGATTTACTGTGAATGACAAGAACACCCAAACTGGGGATCAGTGAAATTCATTGGACACCCCTCACAAGGATACACACTGATTACCCGTTCCTACAGGAACTGTCGAAAGGGAAAATCTTAGTCAAGTATTTACGTATGTAAAATTACATCAACTATGCATGAAGGACACACCTTGCATCTGCTGCTTTTGTCTATCTTACAATCAACTCTTGTGGACATGTGCCTCTCCATTTTTTGCTATCAACTGAAAAGACTTTGTACTTTAATCAGAGGAACCATGCCACTGATTAAAAGTAAGCTAGGCCCGATTTTTTATCTCTGGGTCACATCTTGAGATGTGTTAAGGTATCCTTCCTGGCTTCCAAGCAACTCTCCCCGCACTAGGGGGTGTGCTTCCTGTAGAGGTCATTTCGTATTTATCCCAGGAGGGACATGTCAGATAGCCTGAAGTATTTTAAGTGGCAAGAGAAAGGTATGTGAAAACATCTAAATGAAGCTCCAGCCTACTGCTACATTAAATAAGAGAAACTCAATTTAATTGGCTAAGCATAGGCTTATAGAGTCACCTGAAATATCCTTGGTTACCTGAGACATCCACACGAGCCTGGCAGGTATAACATTATGACCTATGACAAGACCCTCTGTTTTGAAAAGACATCTGAAGCCAGGCAGGATACATGAAGTCAACTCAAGTGCAATAGCTACCTATGTTTAGGCAATTGCATTGAGCTCTGAGACTGGGATTCAGCTCCTAACACCCCTAAGTTAGCTGTCTACATGTGAAACAGGCTTCCGAGCTCTTAGCATAGACAGCTAAATCTAGACAGATTGATCTCATCAAGTAGGTGACTTTGGTCAGTGCTCTCCCAGTTGCTAGGTCTCCGCTCACCACTGGGACAGTGAGACACTTTGCTTCATCTAGACATCTGCATTTTAGATCCACGTCAATCTGGAGATGAATACCTGTTCAGTCAGCTTCAGGAACAACTGAATTACAACATAAAATGTGTACATAATATTCAGAGTAGTGGTGGTGTGAAGGAATTAGACGACTCCTTCCCTGCACTGATATAACAAGATTCATGATCTCTGAAGAATGCCATCATGCCTGGTAGTTTACTCAAGCCTTCCTTTTAATTAAAAAAAAAAAAATAGTTTCTTTTATGCAGGAAAGTGAAAAGTTATCTGTATTTTGTCAGTATATTTTAAGACTTGTGATTTGATTGTTGGTCTTTGTTTTATAAAAATATAAATGGGCAGGTGTTACTACAAATACAAAGGATTTTTAAAGGATGATTTAATAAAAATTAGTAAAACCCTACCAAAAGTGAATGGAAGGTAGTCTGTAACAACACTTAAAGACTTTTGAAATCTTTCTTCTGTGTAACTCAGGGTTATATTCCATGAGAGTAGAGCTTAGGGAGCCTAGCTTCATGCAGGTTTCTGTCTTGTAGTTGGATTCCCTTAGGTTCAACGAGATGGAGCAGCTTTATCTCCCATGAAGATTCTTAGGCGTCTCTAGATAAAATATGTCCTTTTGGTATGGCTAGTACTCAGGTAAGGTTAGACATGGTGCGTTGCTGATGCTTTCCAGATGGTTAGGAACACAGACAGAGCTCACACATTTTCCTAAAAAAAATAAATCTGTGTAGATGTTACTTCAAATGAATGTTGAATCTTCTGGGACTGGAAATGAGTGATATCATAGGAGAGTGAAGTATTCCTTGTAAAACTTTTTCTGCACCATTATGAGAGTTAGATTTTCCAGATTACCACAAGAAAGTTATTTTTTTTTATAAAAAAAAAAGTTATCCTTGTAATGAACAGAACATTATGGAAGAAGGATAGCTTTTAGAATTAGGGTCAGTGTTTTCCTCCTGTAGGAGTCACAAATCCTCTTATCTCCTCACAATTTTGGTTCTGAAAAACCCTAAGGATTTAAGAAACTAATTTCTGTGTAGCTCAGAAATGGAAAAAAGCAACCTCGTCCTTCCTCAGGTTTGTGAATAAAGTAGGGATCTGCACCCTAGCTCACCTCCTACAGAAAATGTGATGTAATTGAAAGGTCTCAGACACAATTGCTATCTTTTCTCCTGGGAGTGTCAGGGGAGCAACTTTTGCCCACAGATAACCAAGAATGATGTGTACTGGCAAGAGCTGGAGGGGGAGTGGGGTTGAGGAGGAATTTTCAGAGTATGAGCATCTTATCTGGCCAAAAGTAATTACATGCTTGCCAGCTCTTCCTTCCTGCACTTTTTTTTTGGGTACAATAAAAAATTCAATTCAATTGTGCAGTACTTTTCGAAGAATTCCCTAAAGAAAGAGTTAACTACTATTTAGAAGTTGAGGAAATTTTAGAAAGGTAGATGAACTAATTTTGCTGTGGCACTAAGCAACACCATTGTGGCCCTGGGAAGAAAATATACGTCTCCTGAATGTCAGATCAGTGCTTTACCTATGAGGTGGTGCTGCCTCCTTAAGCATAAACAATAAATGCCCCCAGGCTAACTGTAACTCTCAGCAGTACTTCAGTGAATGCTTCTACTTTTCTTTGTAGCTCTTCCACCAATTTTTATTTTTGTGACCATGTTCTCACATCCATGCTAACATAGCTTTTGCAGCTGACATCACATAGGTTGGAATACAAATACTGCAGATGTTCACAATGCCAACATATTTTAGGAGATAAAAAGTCAACTGAAAAATCTGTTATCTACTTCAGTTTAAGAGTGATATCATACAGAAACATACTTTTTGTCCCCACAAATACTATTCAATGCATCTTGCTGGCAGGGGAAATTAATTTTCCAAACTCGGTCTTTAAAGGATATTATTTTTTTAATAGGAGCGTCTTTGAGATAGAACATATGCCCCTGTTTCTCTATCCACACCATAAAATGTTTTTCCCATTCATCACAAATAGCTGCCTTTTTTTTTTTTTTTCCCCTACGAAAGCTTTTATAGAGCCTACCTCTGTGTTTTAACTGTTCCTGACACAGTGGATCCACAATCCTGATTATGGCTGTGGGCTGCAATACAACCAAGACACAAATGATAAATAGAATCCTTATGCTCATCTGACTTTTTAAATATAACTTTCACAATATGAAGAGGTAGGTGGACAGAATTATTAAGCAGACCGGCTGTAGCTGCCTGCCACTACTCAACTCATAGCAAAATGGGGAAACCTGGGGGAAGACGTAATCCTTAACCTTCATTTAGTACAGCCTAAGGTTATGCGATTCTCCTCTGCATTAATATTGCATAGCACAAAAGTATGTACAAATGTGAGGCCCTACTACTTTTAGGTTTGTCTGCCCCCCTGCAAGGAATGGGTGTTCCAGACCCCAATGCCCTCCCCAAAACACCTTCTATGCCCTTGTAGGACAAGTTTGTGAAAGTGAGATAGCTGAATGCTGAAAAAAACATTCAGTAATTTCTTCTAAGCCACGTGTGATCGACAATTTAGAGATCTCTTTATGATAACAGGCACATTACTGACAGAACCTTAGACTGTTGACTGGCAGCAAACATCAAAAATTACAGGAACACGTGTTCTTTAAAAACTTAGTTTAAGACTACTTAGACTTGTTAATATGTGTTTCCAGAGCATTCTTCATTTTTAAGACGGGGATTAAAAGTGGGGGATTCTGTGCCTCATGGACTTCAGTAAGATTATCTGAACTGTTTGCCTGGGTAAAGACAGCAGGACCATGTCCTGGCACTTCATATTGTCTGCATGTCCATGGTTTTTGAGTGAAACTTAATCTCTTTCTGGGGATCTTGATTTATACTTACACAGAATGGTTGAAGCCAAGGAGAAGAGGAGTAACAGCTCCCAAAAAACTTAGCTGAGGTACACTATACCACAGTGTGTTAGGCTGTCAGCCACAGCTCAGGCCTGCAGAGCTGCAGAGCTGCTCCATAACAGAATCAGGAGGCAGGGTATCCATTTGGCTTAGGCTATGGCTAGCGCTTTTTTGCTTTCACTGTGTCTACTTAGAAACCCTCATCTTTAAGTCCTAAAGCAGTAGCAGAACCAGATTTTAATTAACCATTGAGTTATTCCACCATGACTGTGGAGAAACATCAGAATACTTTGGGAAATCAAACAGCATCCTCAGTGACCAGCAGATGTACGGTTTATCTGGGATATCCCCTTTCCACAAAAGAGAACAAAATCTAAATATACTAAAACTCATGTTAAACTGATCTTCAGTGTTAGCTGCTAGCTGCATAACATTACAGATTGTGGTGTACAATGACACCCTGGCCCATAAAACCACCTTAATCAGGGCCTCTCTCTTATGGCACCATCCTATTTTCAACTAACAATGCTTTCAGATGAGCCGAAAAGATGTACTTTGCTCCCACCATTACAATTTCTGCTCTTCTTTTCTTTACCCCTTTCAAAAACATGAAAGCATTGGATTGCTAATTACTTTCATCCAGCCTATAGGAAAATTAGTTTATCTTCCTGATCAAAGCAAATTAGGCAGATCATGGCTGATTAGAATGCAACAGTAAAATCTCCATACTTTCTGTTCCACCCCCTTTTCTCTCAGAAATGGGGCCTGTGTCAAATATGTAGGTATTTCCCACGGCCAGTCTGGACTCTGTTTCCAACAGGCTCTAGGGCTGGGACAATGGTTCTTACACAGACACTGAAGTTCTTTAGTTCAGTCATTGTGCAAGGAAAGAACTGGTAACCCCTCCGCTAGCATTTGATGAAACATCTAGATTTACATATTTCCCTAATTGCATTTTTTGAATGTGAGCGAGATTTATCTGACCAGAGTTAAATGCCCCCTTTATTCTGCCACCCAAAACACAAACCTATGCACTGCCGGCAGAATTGCATTTGGTTCTGATCCCAGATTAAAATTTTTGTTTTCACTATAGGGGGACAAAGCGATGCCTACCTTTGCTTCTCAAAGCACAATCTAAAGAGTGGCTTGGCTAGCTGCTGCCAAGGTGGCTGCTACACCGCACAACCAAATACTGCTGCTCCTTCTAAGTAACCCCTTCAAGCAGCATTTTCTATCGCTCTAGTATCTTACTGTTCACTTTTTACCCTTTATAACTCATTTCCCTTCGATTTGGGTTCTGTGGCTTTAATAGATGAAAGCCAAGCTATACTGCTACTTTATTTATAACCAATTACTATAAATTAACAGTAAATCTCACATTTAGCTCCATTTAAACATCACTATGCAGCTGCCCATTTGAAAATAAAATGGTTGCCTTCTTTCACTTCAGTGGGCACAATACAAAACATCCATTGAGCTTTTCCTTTATTGCAGCTGCCAATGCCCAGCCGACTTTTAACAAATCAACCAAGCGGAATAACAATGCAGCTGCAACATTTTATGGTATTTCTGTTAGTCCTCTTTTGAGACTGAAGGTGTTAATTAGGAATCAAAGAATACAACCCTGCCAGCTTTCTTTCACGAACTATGCACTGGCCACTGCAGTTTTCAGAAGAAAAATAAATCTAATAAAGGGACAAAAATGTTGTTTGTCACACCAGTAACGTGTATTTAAGACCCTTTGATCATGAGCTTTTTATGTAGTCTTGTCAGACAGGCTGAAAATATTTTTTCCTCTCTTTTCTCCTTTCCTTAGGCTTTTCTGAATACTGATTCTAGGGTTGTCTGGAAAGGTGAAAAACCCGATAGTAACTGGAATGCTTTACAGGTTAAAATGGCTTTGCTGAGCAAGCCAGCTTTAAATCAAATCAAATCAAGTCAAATCATAATTGTTCACTTTTTCGATTCAAGTGTAAGTTGTTTTGAAATACAAATGATCTGTTCCTGTTATACACTTTACTAGTTCTATCATTTAGTATTCCAAGCATTCAGATATATGTAGGTGTTTAATATTAATGTATCAATTCTTTTGTGAAATCTCATTTTAAATCCTCAAAAATGACAGTTTGCTGGATGTTGCCAAATATTCATTACATACATTTTTTCGCATGAGTACTACACAATTTATATTCAATATTTTATTAACACTTACTAACCATAATCGTGTTAGAGTATCATATATTCAAAGGTAGCAGCATGAAGTCATTACCTTTAATCTTTAGTCAAAGTTAAAACCTTAAAATAGGTTTATGAACTTAGCACAACTGAGAATTAGTCAAGCTTGCTAGCTTACGCAGCAAGAGCTTTCACTGTTAGATGCACAAATCATGCCAAAACCCATTAATCTTGCCAGAGAATGGCAGAAAGAAGCTCTGCTCGTTGATTTAATGATAATGAAATGAACATGCTCTTAAAGCTACCTTAAAGCAGAGTTTTCTAAACTGTAAAACAAATAAAGACAATTTCAAGAAACAATTATTACGGAAGAATATATATAGCAGTTTTCTTTGTCTTAAACACATGTAGGAGAAGCAAGGTTTCAAAATATAGCTCTATGTATCTTATTATGCTTTTAATGTAATTCCCTATCATGTTATATATACAGAATATAATTATGAAAGATATTTTGGGGAGTTATTACTTAGTATTAAGAAACACAGAACTGGCTTGAAAATGTTAAAATACAAAAGTTAATAACAAAAAATAGTTCTGTCAAGGTTTTCATATAGTAAAATTCATGTAAAGTGCAGGCCCAGGACTACTGTACCAGACACAAAATGAGATGCTTCATTATTATAAAGATATACTTTCTTGAATGCCCCAAGTGTACCATTTTGTATATTACTAAATTAAAAAAATAAAAAATAAAAAAATGGAGAATGGCTTACCTTTTTAGAAATATAAGCATGTCTACACCTTGATGCTTTTTTTTTTTTTTTTTGGTAAGTGATAATCCCATAGTAACAGAATGGCTTGGGTTGGAAGGGCCCTTAAAGATCATGTAGTTCCACCCCCCAGCCGTGGGCAAGGATGTTACCCACTAGACCGTGTTGGCCAAGGACCCATCCAACCTGGCCATGAACAACTCCAAGGATGGGGCATCCACAGCTTCTCTGGGCAACCAGAGACATGTAAGATGATGGCCTAGTAAAAGTGACTGCCTTATTTTTAGATGTTTTACTTGGTGAACATTGGTTGGGAATGCATACAAAAGACAGAATTTGGCTTGATTTTCAAAACAAGCAATGGCAGCTGGGAGGTGCAAGAGAATATTCTTTTTCTGCATAGAGAATAAGGTAAAAACAGCAAATATATTTGAAATTGGCTGCTGTAGCCACTTACTAAAATGCTTTTTGCCTGTTATTGCATCATAACAGTGCCACAGTGTCAAAAGGAATGAAATTATGCTTGTAAAAAGATGTCAAGTATATAGACACAAGCCATACTGCTCTCCACAGAGTTATAATAATCATTAGAGTCCTGTTGCTAGTAATTTGTTGTAGTTCTATTCTGGATGATGTATTTCATAGCTATTTCAGAGTAAGGTGATATTTTCAACTGTACCTTCATATTTGATGAGTTTTCTTTCATTCATAGGCTTGTGTGGTCTCTGGGCCAATGATATATGTATCTTGGGTGAAGTTTGCCATTAAGTGAACAAAACGTTTTACCTCTGGGAACATCTTTATGGAGGGGAAGGGATGTCTTTCCAGTTATTATTTAGATATTATTTGGTGTATAAACTTCGTATTTATTTGACTCACAAATTCAAGACCTGCTCTGTGATTGTTTTAATAGAGCTATGGCTGGGTGAAAAGTTCTCTCTCTACTCATGTAAACCAACTCATAGGCTCTGTGTATGTTTAACTCTGTTCTTCAGGTTTTGCTTAATTCTAGACTCATTTGGAATAGACTGAAGAATTTATATTGTGCCTATTACAAGCACCTACAATGATTTTATTTTATTTTATTTTTTTTACAAAAAGCTGTTTATCAACTACACACATTGGAAACTGCAATGGTACAAGAGTACTTGAAGAGTTTTCCACTCCTCTTTGGCAGCTGACCATTCTCCCCTTGGTTGTCCCTGTCCCTTCAGCTCCACTGGTTTGGCCATTTCTGCAGCTACATTCTAAAACTGATCAGTGAAATGAGAGATGTATCTTCCAAAGACCAAAAATGTGTTTCTTTTTAAACCAGATTATTTCACAGATCTGCTTGGGAGCGCAGCCCAACAAAGAGCTAAGTCGGCACAGCCAAAGGAGATGAAGCCTAGAGCAGGAGGGTGGGAACAACTGGCTTGGCATGAAGGAAAGCAACATGAAAATCTTAAACTGTCTTTCTTGCTGAGAAACTCTTAATGTGGAACCACATTTTTTCTGAGTTTTCTATCCAATCTTCCAGAAAATTCTGAACTTTATCTTCTTCCAATTCTGTGCATTTAGAAGCTCAACTAGCAAAGGAAAGTGGCTCCTCCTCAATGCATTCAGCTGCAGAAAGCCAGTGCTTTTCCCAGTGCTCTGCCCTGCAAACTGAAATTAGCAGCTTGAGCTGTGAGTGTTGGGAGTCTTAACACATGCTGGCACCTTGGAAGTACACTTTTGGTGGAACACCTCTCCTATTAAATTGTTTTTCCTCAGATCTAGCAAGTCCTAAATCTGTTACTCTTCTCAGCTTGAAAATAAGTGTATTTTCATTTCTCATGCTTTTGTATGAGGAGATTCTATCCTGACAGAACCAGAAGAGAAAGTGTAGAGATAAAACATACCAGAAAATAAAGCATATAAATCAGGCTTCTCCTACACTCTCCCATCCTGTTCACTAAACCATCACTGCTATAGCATTTGATGAGTTACCCCTCAAGTACAATCTTTGGGCCAAACCCAATATGTCCACTCCATCCTTATCCTGTTACCCTTTCAGGCACAGCAGTTATTGCAAAGTCCAAAACTGGCTCTCAGTCACACCTCTGCAACTGAGGTGATTTTGGATTACCGTATTTTTTCTTCATTTTGGTGAGAAAAGAATTGGGAAACAAACAAACAAACAAACAGCTAACCACCAGGTATTCATTGAATAACCACTATAGTTGAGAATACTTACTTGAAAGAATTTAAAAAAATATTACTATAAGAGGATAAAAAAGATTGACTGTTTTGTTTAGAGAGAAGATGAAAAGGATTGTCAAACTATACCTATATATACTCTTCAAAATGAGAAACAATCCTCTTAGTAACAGGTTCCTGTGATAATAACGCTATCAATATTTAACCATGAAAAAAAAACAAAAAACAAAAAACAAACACTTTAAAAACCACTGTATTTGTAGCTGTAAAAAACTATTGTCTTGGGACAGCTGAGATTAATATTTTGACAGTATTTATGATGGATCAGTATGCTCTCATGAATACGAATATTCACAAGTATATTAAAATACCATGGGACACAGGGATTTGTTCTTACTTAAAAGGTAGCAGTAGTTAAATATCTTCCAAAACAGCTAGGTGTGGCAACTGTTAGAATGAGATACAGATTTAATCATCTTGGTCTGATCCCTTTAAAAATACAGCTTGCCTAATAATTCAGCGCTGATTTTCCCCATTTAATTGCTTTATAATTTGTAGAATTTAATAATTTGACTCTCTGTTACCAGAGCTTACACAGTTCACTAGGATAACTAGACAATTCAATTTTCACATTTATTTGAAAGTATATACTTTCACATGAGGACGGACCTAGGAACATGACAGAAAACTAATCAGTGATCTGAGGATCAAATTTAGACAGCTGTCTTATTATCCACTGCCTGTACACGTACAGTCACGCTCTTGCCTTTAAGCAATGTAGGTGTATAAGTTTGCAGATCTCCAAGAGACTGTCAGGCACCTTTAAATGATATAGAATATAAAAACTAATGTAAAAATAAATATTTGCCAGAACCTCTTTCCCAGCCCACATACAAGCACACAAATATATTTCTGTATTCTACCAACTGCAACTTGCAAAAGAACTAATCTTCTGATACGCAATTTTCATCTTATCAGCTAATGTCTTAAAAAGTAAGAAATACGCTTCAGACACAACAGCTAGAAAAATCTTACAAAAATCTCTTCCTAGACCTAGGATAGTAAGCTGAGAAGTTTGAATAAGCTATTAGCTTTCCATTGCATGTCATCTCTTTCTTACTTTAATAGCTTAAAGATGGTAAGGATAGAGGTCTTAAAAGCAGTATAGGTGCTTACAGATGCAGAGAGTGAACACAGGCTTACTAGGAATAGATCAGGCATTGAGCAGATAACAGGGAGGTAACAGTCCCCGTATTTGGATTACCTGTGTCACACCAAGTACATCATGATCTCTCTTTCCTTCCAAACACAAAATAGCTAGGTCTGCACCTCTATCTGAAAGTATGTAACTGCCTAACTCCCATGAATATAAGATACCTTGGTATCTAAGGGAAAATTTAATCTATAAAAGTATTTCTACTTCAACAGAATTAAAGATTCAGATACTAAGAAAAATTACACTGATTTCTATATCTTTGTGCGTTTTACACTATATATTGAGGATAAGAATTTATGAGCTTTTGTGCAGAGCTTCTGCATTGCAGCCACAGCAATTAACCCGAAGAAGCAAACATTTGCATCATGCTGCATTTGTTTGTCTCCAGAAAGCAGGCAACAGTATGTATAATGAATCCAATCATTCTACTGGAGACATTTATCTGGAACTAGCAAAGCTTGTAGCTATGTTGTCAGGTCATCTATGTATTGACAGTTTAAAAGTACAGATGCAAGTCTTTTAAGATCAAGGGAAAGGCAATGATTTCTACTACAGAACTAAATCAATGGATGAGGCAGATCCTGATCATTTTTAACAGAACTCAGGAACTGCTTCAGACTTCTCCCAGCTGGGGATCAGTGTGGATGCAGCTCACGTGCCTCTAAGTAACCATCCCTCTCAGGGGCAGGCTGGCAGCAGTATATGGCAAAGCCTCCTCAGAAGCCAATGGAAGTCCCTCATGTTTCTCCTTGACAGCTCCAAAGAGTGGAGTAGCTCCCGGGATAGCTGTGAGCTGACTGCTTTTCTGAAAAACAGCCGTAGGCATTTCCTACTTTCTTTGTAAAATGTGTTGCTGTCCTAAGTAACCTACAGTGAAAAATACTTTAAAATGGCAAAAGAAACCTCTAGCTGTCCTTGCCAAACCTGGTTTTTAGAAGCAGCAAAAATTCTGCTCCAGTATCCCTTATGAAACTGGTCCTAATCAGCATCTTTCAAAGTGAACTGCATCATGTGCTCTGTGAAATACCGCAAGAGCAGCAAGAGGTACAGAACTGGTATTAAAATCAATCTTGCATTCATTTCAGAACGTCATGTACTCACTACAGAATATTACTCAGCCTCATGTATATGCTTACATGCTGACATCTCAGATTTGTTTCCCTACAATGTTAAGTGTTGTTTATTTATTTATTTTACAAAAACTACAGAGCTATTCAATGTTACAATGTTACATGTTAAAGACATTATTCCATGGCCTAATTGTACTTTTCTTTGTCTAGTTTGAATTTTTATCCATCAATACTGTGTCTTACGTTAATACTCAATGTACTATGTTAATGCAATTTGTGCTCTGCCTGCTTTTGTAACAATTTTTAGTGTATGATCCCATGCCAGCAGAAAACAGCAGTAAAGCCCAACCATCACCTTGCCTATCAGAACATATAATTACAAAATTTTTCTAAATCTGATGGTTAGAGACAATCCTGTCAACAAGATTATGAATATTAAATAAATTAAAATTATTGACAGCAAATGAAACTTCTGATTTTACTTGAGCTGCATTATCTATTCAGATAGGTTATGACGTGGAAGGAAAGACTGAACTTGAATACCTGAATGTTGTTCTTTCTCCACAGTTAGATCCCCATGCACTGAGATCAGTCCCTGTGCACAGTGAAGTTATTTCTTTGTATCTGCCATGGCTTATGACAAACTATTCAAAGCTATTTTAAGTAGAAGAGAAATACATATATAAATGACATCATTAAATACTCAAGAATGATATGCTCTGAAACATCCCTGTAGAATAATCTTAGTATGCAACTTCAAAGCCTCTTCCTTACTGTAACTCCTGCAAAATTCCACCTCACATTTCAGCTCCATCAATAATGCTGCCATGGTGCATAAAGAAAAATGTTGAGATCCCTTTGTTGTGTGTCATCCTCCCCACCTGGCGCAGCCCTGGGCTGCTCCTCTCGGGTCAGCTTACACAGGCCCGCACCATGTGTTCCCCAAGTGCACCCGAGGTCGCGGCAGTAGCAACAGGCCTGCGGTAATTGCACCCAAGTGGACTGGTGCAGGAGCTTGCCTGTCACACTTTGAACACCTCGGTTTGCCTAAGAAGCCAGGAGCTGCTCCACGAGTCAAACAGCAAGCAAACGCACCCGTCGCTTTGTCAGACAGCCATCTTCTGAGGAGCCACGCTGGGGAGTGCTGGTCCAAGGCGTCTCCTTGTGATGGACTCGACAGCAGAGAGGGACACCCAGATTAATGTCTGAACTTGGTAATAAATGATAGATTACTAAATGGTTTCATTGCTGGAATCGCTTCTGATAAACCGTACTCTGTTATAGCCAGGGAACAAATAGGAGGCTTATCCCTTGTCTGATTTTGTTTCACACTGTTACGTGTCTTTCATTTCCCTTTAATGTTACTAATGATATTACCGGCCCAAAGAATAGAGACATCATGATTTGCTGCCAAGGAGTATTTTTTTAAATGTTTTTCTGTTTTTCTCCTGTGGCCACGACATCCAGACATTTACCAGGTTCATACTGTTCCATGATGGCACACAGAGTGCTTATTTTCTTACAGTCTAACCTCGATCAGTATATATTTTTGAGCAACCACCTCACTGCTGCCTTTGGAAAGCTGCAAACACTTTTAATGGAAGCCCTCTGTGCTGAGATAAACAAAACCACTAATGAATATAATTTACCATTAATTACTCTCATTGTGTTCTCAGGCAATTATTCATTTGCCAAATATGAAAAACAAATCTGTTTGTGTACTCAACATACGGTGATACTTGGATAAAGAGTGAATAATTTGCTTTAGATTAGGCTTGCCGTGACCCAACAGAATGCTCTATAATAAAACTAACTGGGCCGTGCCAGGAGCTTGATCCATATGATCCTAAGAAGTTGCAGTTTTAGCTTCAATGGGAAATGAACTGGTTCATAATTAAGTTTTACAAACCCTTATCAGCATAGATTAATCTAAGAGCATGTTGAAAGCACACAGCATATCCCTGTATACTTCCCACCCAGAGATATAACACTGTAAATAACACCATGCAGTGAATCTGGATATTGCAAATTCCTTGTGAAATCTGATGCTCATACAGCAGTGCCCCATGGTCAGGCAGGCAGAAACATAGAGCTACACGCCTGTGAGACGCTATAGCCATGATTGATGATAAATGTAGAAAACAGGCCACATCTGGCTTCAGGTTTACAGGATTCTTCACAGATTGACCGGAGACAGCCATTGAAGGGAGAACAGCTGAGGCATTAATACGAGGACAAATGTGATTTTGATAACTCTATTTGGTGGGATGGTATCTGTCTATGATAGATATAACCAATATATCACAGTGCTATGTAAGCATCTTCAAAAAAAAAAAATCTGCTGTGTTTTTCACAACAAGAAAAATACTGGAAAATAAAAGAAAACCCCACCTTCCTCCAACTGCTGGAAAGTCTGTGCAGTTGACCACAACTCTGATACAATACAACTCTCCCGGCAGAGTCCACATCCTGACACAAATGACACAGCAATGATCACTTGGCTGCATGATTAAAATATTTTTTATTTTCATAAAAACAATTTTGACTTTTATTTATTTCAGAAAGATCCTGCACAGTAATAACACATTAAAAGTTTTTTCCTTCAAGAGCTGGCAAATTAAAACTGAAATTAATACTTCATTTTAATTACATTAACCAATGCTTTTCTAAAGACTTTGAATTTTTCAGACTGAATTTATTTTAGCAGCACCGGTTCCACAGAATCAAGCTAGTTCTGTTAGTATACGCAGAGCAAAAAACTACCTGAAGTCTTTCCTGGCATAAGTATTGACTTGCACACATGGAGGGACATGCAGAGATTAATCTGGCACTGTGCCTTTTTTCTCCACTCCCTCTAATGATTTATTATAAATATTCCATCCAAATAACCCACGAAATACTGCCACGCTTCCATGATAGTATTCTTCCACAAGTATCTGCTTCTATACAATGGCTTTTTCTATTCCAGATTAAAGTTTTTCCCCTTATCAGTATTCAGTAAACATTTATTTTACTGTAAAGACATCTGCTTCAAGATTTCAGTAATCTGTTCAGCTACAGGCCATGCTGTCTCTGGCCTTCAGACAGACAGGATGTTCCAAGATGCTTGTCCTGCCCTTTCTTTTCACATCTCCTACCTTAGCCAGAAGGAAGCAATGTCGTGGCACTCAGCAGTTCACACTACTCCACGTATGTACAGGCAACAGGTCAGATGTGTAGTCTCCATATGCTGGGAAACTTAAAGCCTTTCCAGATGCTATTCCCAGGATCATGAGCTTTCACATTGTCCTTTGTCAGTGCTGGCCTAAATAACACCATGTGAGCACCTTATTTTGCTCCCAATTACACTTTCACTGTGCTCCACACTCAATTAAAAAACAAAACAAAGCAAACAAAAAAAAAAACAAAACACAATATCAGTACTGCAAACTTATGCTCTTCACCCCATCGCAAATATAATTAGGTGTTATCTCCATCAAGGCCAGTTAGTCACACACTTTTCTGGTAATACCTATGCCAAGGAAACTGTACCCTACAAAGTCTTACTGCAGAGTCCTGGCACAAATGGAAACTGTTATTTGCATTACTGCCACCTCTCCTGAGGGTTTGAAATTGGCTGAGGTGCCTGCTGAGAGCCACATTTCAGTACTCTATGGCGCTGATACAGACTCCCAGGCTACCTGCTCTCCTCACAATGCACTTTGAACTCCTCTGTTAATCCTTCTGAAATTGTGTGTGCTTGTTGCAGGTTAAGCTTCCATACATTGAAGCTTTATGCAGGGGATTCCACAGGATTGCAATTCACTTCCAGAGACCCTTGTCAGGCCACAGGGTTGAACCTGCACTTCTTTTGGCCCTCTTCCAAATCGTTGTCTTTGTACGACTTCAGCATGAGTGCAGGCAATGCTTCCACACTGCACCAAGCATATGGATCCTGTACGTTCTTGTCAGCAGGTCAAATATTGCTTTCAGGCGCCTGTGTGGATTTTACCTGTTCCAGTAAGAACCTTACATACCACTGAGTTCAGCCCATGTAGGCAGCAGCCATGATCCAAACTGCAAGGCAGACGTACATCCATATGAAGAGAAAAAAAAAGAAAAAAAAAAACTTGGAATTTTCACCTTATTTTACCATGCCATACTCATAATTAGCACCTCATTAAGTGTTTTTAATCTACAGATCTCCAGCATTTTATCAGTCACTACCAAATTGGTTAAACTCAGATGTAGGTGCTTGTCTCTACCATTCCATAAAGTAAGACTACACAACGGTTGCACCAATTCCTTCAAGTTGTAAATTGCTTCATTACTGTATCCACGAGCAAAACCCAAAGGTTCTGTTTTTATTTATTTATTTATTTATTTATTTATTATTTTATTATTATTATTCTTCAATCACTACCTGGATCCTGGCTATCCCTATCCGATCACTGTCCCTGTTCTCAGAAGCAGTTCTTGCCCTTCACTCGTGCTTCCAAACTGGCAACCTCTGTGCAGCAGGGCATTGCAGAAGCTTTGGTTTCGACACCTTTGTGAGGATGAATCTCATTTCTGGACACTGGACAACCTCACCTGCCCCCTACCACATGCATAATCTGTAACCTCATCATGTGCAAGACCACCAGGAGAAAGATTTAATTTCCGAGGCAGCCTCCACGCCAAACTGATCAGGGATAAAAGACCCAAAGGCAAGTTACTCATCAAGGTGGCTTAGAACAGGTAACGCTCGGAGATGGGTGAGGGAGAGCTCTGCCTTATCTTGTTTCCTTTGCCAGTTATGACCTACTTCTCCCCTCAGGGTACACAGAGACTCATTTACAAACTCAGCGAATGCCAAATCAGTGCAGCTACACTTCTCTTAATGCTGACATCATCTCGCATCTGTTCTCTCATTCACTTAGACTAGCATTTATATTATCACAGGATCCAGAAGGCATGGTACAACTGGCATCGTAAGATGCCTACTGCTGCAGAAACAAGAGCTAGGGAAATTTTATTTCTGTCCAACACTGGTGCTGTAACTGTTTCATCCTCAAGCAAAGTACACCGAAGGGTTTGGAAAATGAACTAACAGCAAAAAAACATGAAGAAAATGGAGCATACTAGTACTAAACAACTAGTGCTAAACATGATCTTTACTTTTCTACCCTCCACATCCCCTTCATGAACAGCATGAACACATTATTGTATGGTTTTTATGGAAAAAGTTATATATATACAAAAGCACACACACAAGAAGTAAGACTAAAGGGTTAAGTCTATACGCAATCATTATACAAATTAAGCTCCTATCCACCAAACACTTCTGTGTTACTTAACCAGCTAATACTTAGGTAACATTAATAAACGTGGTTACTATCAACACAAAAGAAAGCATTTATTCAAGTGTCTGCAAGAGATTTTCCCGAGGGGGAGCAGCACTTGTCTGTATTGCAACCCACTGATAGATTTTGGGCACGTTGTTAGAAGGTGTCTACCTACCTACCTACCCAGTACCCACACCAGTATGGTATCTCCTGCCAGAAACCCTCCTGCCTTTCTTGAAATACTACGATGCAAAATGTTTCAGCAATTTTTATCAAAAACATGTCCCTAAAATTACTTGCAATTACATAACAATGTTGAAAGATGGTGCTTTCTAGATTAAACTAAACACACATTTTACATAAGACTTCCAAAAAAAAATTGAAATAAAGGCTTTCAAACAATTTATGGTATACATAATGCATCGGGCTGTGCAAAGAGACTGCATGGCAGAACATCATACTGGAACTATTCCACACAAATGAGTTTGTATTTGGGGAAGGGGACAATTATTTTAAAATTACACAAGGCCTTGCTCCTGCAAACATTTGCACATGTGATTTCAGTGGAACCACTCCTGACACTAAGTTAAGTATCTGGATAAGTATTTGCAGGATGGGAGCCAAATCATACAATTGGGCCCAAACTAAGAGCCCATTTGTTACCAATAAAATCTTAATTTGGGAGGGGCTGATTATTATAATTATCACTATTGGAGAACACTACACTTCAAAATAACTATTTTTGCAACACTGTCTAGCCAGGAAAGTACAGCTTCTCTTTTCCGAGATGGAAGTTAGTGCTGCAGCCACTGCCTCCAAAACCTAAAGCTCACAGCTAAAAGAATGTAATAAACCACGGCCAAATCATAAAACTGGAAGGTGCCTCAGCAAGGGCCTTATCAAGCTGGGGACATCCTATACAGTTCCTGGGGATCTGCAGTGCTATCCTGTTTTTTTCCTGCTTGGAGTTCAAGGTGTTGCTTGTACCTAGTTTAATGCTCTCCTGGCCAGAGCGCTCGCTTCTCTCTGAGCAGCAGCTGATGGGTTTCTCTCCTTCAAACTGCAAAGGCACTCCAGGATGCTTTTTCTGAGTGGGTCCTGCTGCTTTAATACTTGTTTCAATGTCTCTAATTCAAAAATCAGAAATTCAACCTGTTGTCCATAGGCTTTTAGGAAAACAAACAAACAAACAAACAAAAAACAAACACAAAAAGCATGCTTCTTGGGTCTAAAGCCGGGGGTACCATCAGTTACTATCATATATAGTATAAGACATTCATCGTCTTAGTTCTGCAAAGTTTTCACTTAAACTTCCATTCCATGAGAAAGAAGAGGGTAGCACTCCTTCAGCAAACAACAGTAACATCATCTCAGGCCTCCCCCGAATACATTTCTTTCTTTTATAGCTCTCCAGGTATTAACCTTCTCACATCTGATCAGTAAAACTGCACAGACGTTGCTCAGGTCTTCCCAGCAAACGGCGCAGGGCGTGCAGCACAGGGATTTGCCACATGAATTGCTAAGTCTCTGAGGAGCAAGCATGCTTTGATCACGTCTCGTTTTTTTTTAAAGACGTTAGTGTATTTTCTTCTAGCTCCAGTCTAAAGCTGTTTTCGTATGTCAAAAACACCACATCGTGTTCTGCCCTCAGCCGGCTTACTCAGAGCCAAAGGAACCACACCTTATTTACCATGATTTTACTGGGAAAAGAATCAGATCTGCTGGACAGTTCAAGCAAGCAAGTGAGGGAAAATACTGTAAATTGTATTAATCGAGACCATTCAAGTGACCGATCGAGAATTACAAAAGCAGCCCATGAAGATGAAATATTATCTTTGGCCAACAGACACAGAATAAAAGCAAGCAATCGGGACGGCAAAACTGGTAGCAATTTTCAATGTTTAAAAGACAAATGACGTTGGAGAGAAGACTGGGTTAACAAGGGAGCACTTGAGGAAAGCCTAATCTCCGCTGGCATGCTGGCTGGGAAGGTCAGCCCAGTGCACGCGTTCCCAGCTGGAGTCGGGCTCCCTCTGCCCGGCCAATTGTCCTCTGCACTTCAGATACCAAACCAAATGGAAGGTGCCTTCACCCTGCCAGCTCCTTGTATTCTTCCAGCTCAAAGACAGCTCCCTTTCCCCTGGCAATTTATGCAGCATTTCCACACAGCAAATGTTACCCAGGAGAGAGGTAGCACGAGTCCTTTTTCCCCCTCCTGAGCAGCACAGGGCTCTTTAGAAGGCAGCGTAAAGTTATTTTTGGCACTCTAGTCTCAAGTGGGAAGAGTGACATTCTCTTCTAAAAGGCAATTTGAATCAATTTTTTCCACAAATAAACTAACTTTGAGTTGATGTATTATGTTTTGAAATTTAAAGCAAACCCCTTGAAAGCTGGCGAACATGAACTTTCAATAGTCTGTTAGTTTTTTAGTTTTTATGCACCTCTAACTTATCTATGTGTACCATTTACCTCTATACACCTATTATTGCCATGAGCAGAGAGGAAATACCCCGTGGTCTTCTCAAAGAGGGGATGTAACACTGATTTCTAACCCCAGAATCTGGATTCATCTTCATCCACAACTGGGACGAGACTCAGGTTATTAACTGAAACCACATGGCAAACATTTAATTTATTTCAACTAGAAAAGAAAAAAAAATAGTTTATAAGGTTTGTAGCTATGTAAAGAAGTGCTTTTTAAGAAAAAGCAAACATTTTACTAGCTACCTAACACCTAAACATTGTCAAGGGATCTGGAAGTTGTAAGAGACTTCGTAAAGCTTCCTTCTGCATAAGAAGATGCCTCGCTAAAAGATCTCTTCGAGACACTGCAGTCATTCTCACAGTGTTTTTGATGAAGAGGCAGACAAAACTTGAGCCTGCACTGTGAAATGAGAATGACTAAAATAGTGCAGATTTACCCCCAAAGAGTTAGTCTTCAAGTTTTTGGGTACTTCTGGCACAGAAACAACTAATGTCTCATTTCAGAAGTGCAGATAATTTACGGGAAGGTGCTTTTTTACCTTCGAGAACTAAGTTTTGTTTTTCCAAAAGTCTTTGTCATTTTTTTCTGCTAAGTACCCTTAAACACTTTCAGACACCCTCAAGCATTTACAGGAACAATTATTATCAAAAAAGTATTATGGAAATGAAAGAAGCAGAAGGCCAAAATTTATTTGAGGACTATGTTATAAAACTTCTAATATGCAGTTAATTTCCTCTTCATAGACTTCATTGTAATACTATCAATGTTACCATAGTTTTGAAAAGGATGTTTTTAACAAGCTATTCCTACGAAGAATGGCAAATTATATGAATCATATTTTTCAAAATGTTACTACGCCTATTTACAATGTACTCAAACCTTTTAAAATGTAACTAACACTTATCCCAGAATAGTTCATTAAGTAAACCATAATGGAAAAGGCAACGTACCGTAGCAATAATTATACACGTATGCACACATATCTATGTCAATCCAAGACGGTAACATTATAAAATATTCCTCTTAAGGTTTTCATGTTAGTCTCCTCATTTAAAAGTTTTGATCACAAAGAGCATTGCATCTGAGCTGTTAGATGGCATTTGCATTTGTGATACATTTTCATTTCTGTGCAATCCAGGCACATAACGAAGATCCTCAAAATCTTTAAGAGCTATCATCTGTATTGTCACCACATGACATATGAAAAGATTTTTTTATGCTTGTCATACTAGATATTCTTAAGCAGGAGTTGGCAGATTTTACACTATTTTTAATGAGCATATATTTAGAAGAAGTAGGTTGAGCCTGTGGTGAAAGAATGGAGCTGGGATAAGGCATTCTGGCTTTAATTACTGGCTTTGCCATAAACATTACCCATAACTTTGAGCAAGCCCTTCTTTGCCTCAGTTTTCCACATGACAATAACTGGTAACAATACTTCACTATCTCACAGGCTTAGTTTGAGAATTAATGAGGATCCCATGTACCAAAGACTTGTAGATCCTGCCTTCTTCCTTTCACTGTGTACTGAGAGGAAAGTGACAAGTTCTTAATTTGAAACAGAGACTCGGTGCTGCCCTTCAACAGCACACGGAATTCACATTAATGCCACCAGGAATTGCATTACATACACTGAGTACACTACTTAGCCTAAAAGTAAATGAAGAAGAAACAGAAAGAAACTACTGGATTCTCCTTGTCTGTTTTTAAAAACTCTAACAGTTCATGGCAGTAGATTCCTAATCATTAAAAAAAAAAAAAAAAAAAAAAAAGTTTTTTTTGATGAGGGAGCAAGAATTGCAACTTTAAATGACAGTGCAAAAGCATGTAACAGGTCCAGCTGTAGACTACATTTAGCTCTGCTGCAAGAGCACCTTCATACGAAACACATGGAATATAGCCACTATGATATATCATGATCTGTGCACATTTGTCCCAACATCAAACAAACTTTAATGGTCTCGGCATTTCAAAATTTCACACAATTTCCAGTGGACACCAAGTTATCATTTATCTTTTTGTTTTCTATGCAGGTGCCTCAGATAAGATAAGAATGACAGAAATTCAGAAAAAAAAAAAAAAAAAAAAAAACAACCTATATTTAAAAACAAACTAAACACAAGGTAATACTACAGACAGTTTTTGGCCAGATGTATATACTGTACAAGAAGAGAATCTACTAGAGAAGATGTTCTTTGCTGGAAAGCGAGTCCATGTGTTTAAAACGGTTTTCATCTCCCACTTTGTTCTAAAACATAAATAGTCACAGCGCAAAAAGACATTTCTGTTTTGCTGGGAAAAGAAAACAAACTCAAAACCAGAAAAAAAAAAGAAAAAGAGTTGGTTGGCCACTACCAACCTCAAGGAGGGAAACATCTCTGTAACAAGCAGCCATGTTTTAAGATTTGCCATTGCTTAGCCATCTACAGAAAATGAGACTTGACAGCTCTTTACGGAAGGCGGGCAAGAGCTACAGCTCTGCATAATTAGGCAATAATTAATCAATCCAAGAATAACAGCCTGGTAAATTTGGATGCACCAGTCTTTAACCCACTAGACTATTACACTGCATATATGCAGTCTTGGTCATTTAAAAGTCTGCCTGTCCTGCCGTGGAGTTTTTACACTTCAGGGTGCTCGTTATGGAACAGCACAGAATTCTTGACTGGAGTAAGTCATTCCCTTGCTGAAGGACAAGAGGATTTAAAAATAAAAGTGTGGACCAGATTGGAGTCCTGCTTAGAAGCAGGTTGCTGGAGGAATATAGCTTTTGAAGAGCAGAAGTCCACACCAGTGGTATTTTGACTTCACTGTGCATATTTATGTTCTCTTTTTCTTCATAAAACAGTCAAGCAGTAGACCCTCAAAAGTTTTTCCAGTTTTAGCATTCCTCCAAGCAATAATGAAATTTGGGCATCTACTTGACACGGGATGTGTACAGGTTAAGTATGCCTTTATATGTTCAGTACCTATCTGTCTGGTTACAACTTTCCAAAGCACTGGAAAGTGTTGTGTCTTGTGCGTACTCCAAATCCTCACCTGATACGTTAGAAATCAGTGGTGAATTCTGTACGTATCTTAATCTGTATTTTTATTGTGTGTAGCCAAAGCTCTGCTCTTCTATAAGTGGTCTTTAAATTACATGGAGTTTAAACATTATTAATGGCTTTGACTTTGAAACGCTCAGCAAAAACTAAGCTAAAATTGGTTTTATTAAGATAAATTTCGAAGTGGTATTTATGTGTACAATATTCAGAAAAGCCTTTCAGCTGCACGTCCTCCCTCTAAACCACCGCTATTTCCTCTGAGCTAAGCTCTCCCCTAACGTATGCTTACTACTTATATTTTATTGGCGGCGTTTTATTTCTACCTTGCCGACGTTGTCACGTTTGCCCTTCTCCTAGGAAGGCCATTTCTAGTTTCCTTCCATCTGCCCCCTCAGATGTGCCGTGGTTTACGTCCCCTGAAGAATCAGGAGGCGTGAGAGGGAATTATCCCCCCAGTCCCGCAGGCACACGGTCCTGTGCAGCCATCCTGACAGTAACCATAGGAGCGAGGATGTCAACAGCAAGCCAAACCCGACGGACAGATGGACAGATGATGGACAGACGGACGGATGGACGGACGGACAGATGGATGGACACCTCCCGACCCGCAGCCTGCGGGACGGGGAGGAGAAGCCTTCCACCAGCGAACCGCGGGACACGCACGGAGACCACCGCAATACTCGGCACCCGCACTTCCAGCGCACACAGCCGAGAGAGCCTGAGGGCTGACCCTTCTCAAAAAGAAGGATATGTGCGTGTATTTCGGTATTAACCGGAATACACTGGTGGCGATGCCCTCACGGCGGGCGCTCGGCGGCTGAGCCCGGGCTGCGGCTCCGGCTCCGGCTCGGGCTCGGGCTGCGGCTCCGGGTTATGGGGCCCGGCCACCTGCCCGAGGGCAGCCGCGTTAACGAGGACACCGGCAGCAGCCCTGGAAGCCAAGGTGCAGACAACGTCCCCGCGGACCTGATCGCCCCCCAGCAGCCCCCGTCCCCGTGCCGGTCCCGCCGCCACTTACAGGTAGGAGGTGAAGGCGCTGAGGTCCGCGGGCACGGCCGTGAGCCCCATGTCGGAGCAGTCTGCCCGGAGCAGCATGCCCTCCTGCTCGCAGCGGCACGGCGCCGGGCAGCCCCGCGGCCGCTGCCCGCTGCCCCTCGCCCCCCGCTGCGGGCACGAGGCGAGGAAGAGGAGGAGGAGGGCGAGGAGGAGGAAGATGGCGCTGGACGCCGCCATGGGGAGCGCCGGCAGCCGCGGGGCGCTCGGCTCGGGGGAGCTGCTGCGGCCGCCGCCGCCGCGCCGCTGTCTGTGGTAGCATCGCGGCTCACGCGCTGCTTTAAAGCCCTGCAGCCGGCACCGCGCTCCCGCTGACGCCGCCCCAGCCTTGCCCGCCGAGCAGACACGGGCCCTGCCCGCCTCGCCGTGCGAGCGGGGGCGGCCGCGGGCCCGGCGGGCGGGCGGGGAGGCGGGAGGCGGGGGGACCCCCCCCGCCTCCCGCCTCCCCGCCCGCCCGCCGGGCCCGCGGCCGCCGCCGCCGAGCCTCGGGGCTCGCCTCAGGGCGGTCGACATTTCTGGAAGGCGGTGGGCACCTCGCTGGGTGCCCCCCACCCGCTGCCCCGGCCGCTCGTTGCACCCCCTCCCCGGTTAAAATGTTGGGGATGGGGCTGAGGTGGCTCCGGTGCTCGCTTGGGGTGGAAGGGAGGTGTAGTCGCACCCGTTACACCAGCTTCGCACAAGACAGCTTGGTCACCCATGAGCCTTGGAGAGGTTGGGATCCACCAGATTCCCACTCCCACTCACTTAAATCACAGGCTTGCAATCATTTCTCTAAGGAGATCTGCTTCCAGTCCTTTTCCCAAGCAGATCTGTCAAGGGAAGCTGCCTTTTGAGGCTCCTACCAAAAGCTCTTGGGCTGTCCTGCACACACCTTCTTGCCAGACCTTCCCTTGGCCTTACCTTCACAACCTCCTCTATAACTTCACCACCTCTTCTGTGCAGAAAGAGGCCTTCCATAACCTCTTCTATAACTGGAGATAACAAAGCCACTGGTGACCACCAAATTTTAAACCTTTTCTTCCTCCACATCATTTTTTAAAAAACATTTTTCTCTCCAAATTGGGCTACAAGCTCCAGATTTGAGACTACCTACCAGATTAATAACCAAGTGCCAGCCCAATCCTTGTTGAAAAAGGTGACTAAATGGTTGGTCAGGCTACTTGGTATGCACTGGAGAGTGTTAGTTGAAGGTTTTCAGCTATACTGTCTCTGAATTTACAATTAAGTCTGAAATGAGAGCTTAATGACAAGGACAGCAAAATACACGTTTTTATATACTATCCAGTTTATAATCACTCTTCCCACCACTGGACCATCATTTGGTGTAATCTGAGCAGCAGAAGGACCTTGCACTGGAGCTTAAGTGCTTTAGTTAAGTTAATAAAGAAGGAATCTGCTGTCTTGCTAGTTAGGCCACAATGTTTTGTAGATTTAGGCCTATGGGGCTGCTGGGAAGCTTTTCCCCAAGCATCACCGTATCCTAAACTAATAAGAACAGCGGTTGAAAGCACAGATTTACAGGAAGAAATGGCCAAGGAGAAAAGTTCTGCAGGAATCCATTTTCATTATGTATTAAGATCTCTGTCCAGGAGACCCATTCCCCCCAGTTCTCAGACTTCCTTATCCCTGTCTAATATCACTGCAAAGCAGCAATAGTTTTGTTTCTGAATCACATGGTCTTTAAGAGATTTCATGCTGTGCAGAATAGATACATGCTAATGGCTTGATACATTGTGAATATTTTACTTTCCTCTGGTGTGAAACAGTTCTTTTAGGCATCTGTACTGCATGACATTAGAGTCATTAACGTGCTCTGCCAAGAGACATCTGAATACTTTTAGTTAACAAATAAGCAAATCTTTTTCATAACTGTAGGGAAATAGTATATATATAACCTGAGGCTATTACACGAATATTTTGCTCTAGAAAGCAAAGAGTATGCTGCTTGTTCATTTTCCGTAGAGGATTTAATCACCTTGCACAAGACAGCTGAAGATGGACAGGTGGATTAATTAACAGTGGGGTTTAACTGTAAATATCTTCCTTTGAGTAGTTATTTTTCATGCATACATTTGTCTTGCTAGTGACTTTCTTTGAAATATTAAATGTGCTACTATTTATTTATTCATTTATTTATTTTAAAAGGAACATCATGAAGATTAACAGAAGGATGTGATACGAATAGCTATGGATAGTTCTTACCTCCATACATTTAAATTAGGCTTTACAGTTTTTTTCTTTTCATGTTTCTTATAGGTCTCTGGTTCTCCATAAAGAGAAAAGGAGAATCATCGGTCCGTTTGGTTATGTTTTAGGGAATTGCTGTTACTGTTCCAAAACACCTTTGGGACCATTGGATTTCCTGCAGGTTCTGACACTCAGAATAATGTCCTGGTCACTTGGAGTGACATCTGTAGTGCAGCCATCAGTCTTTGGCTTTTACCAAGGTAGTAAAAAAATCCCTGAGGGGTTTCAGCAAAGCTGAAGAGTCTCTTCCTATCTTCCTTTCACTAAAGAGACTGCCCTCTGATTGTGGTAACGTGATGATCCTCCAGCTTCAGGTTTATCGATACGAAATATGTTTCTGGAGTGCCATGTACTCATAAACAAAACAGTGTGTTACGGATTGTTAGCATAACAAAGAGCATACAGACTCATAGGTCAAGAATACACAGCAGATATATATTTAACATGTATCTTTTGGGCAGATCAGTAATTGCAGCATGACAGGCTTTAGATTTTATGTGAAAGCTGGCTTTAAAATACAGGACTGTAAAATGAAACTTTCACTCCCGTTTCTGTTTTGTAAGCTTAGACTGGATGAACTGATTAAAAAAAAAAAAAAAAAAAAAAAAAAGTGTGGCTAAAGCGTTTAACAACAGAAATTTATGCTTAATCCCAAAATCATTGGATGTCCCAGCCAAAATGGAGCTTAAAGCAGAAGTGTTAAGAGATTCTGCACTAACAAAGGTAGCAGCTAGTGCTTTAATACATGTATCAGGGCAAGTCTAACAGAACACTAAAAAAATACAGCAGGGAAGGACAAGGTAGTTTACAGCTGAATATATCATGTTTCTCCCTTTCCTGTCTATGGATGATGAGTAAGTACCTAGAAGGCATTGCAGCCATGTGGTTAGGCTGTGGAAAAAATAAAGCTATTGTGCAGGGTGGAATTTCTTCTTCTGCCCATTGGGGGAACAAATTCTTCATTGGATGTGTTGGAAGTCCTTACACTGAAGGGGTTCATTAGGCAAGTGTGAAGCTCCATTAGCCCTTAGGCTGTGCTATTGGAGAGCGGTGCTGCTCTGCCCAGTGATCTTTGCAGAAAGATCCTTTACCTTTTACAGGGCACCTGACTTGTCCTTTTATTCTGGTCAGCCCTGAAGAATTATGTATGCCTTTTAACATCTATCACTATGAAGGGTTTTTATTTGTACGGCAGAAGGCTTTGCACTGCATCCAATTTCCTATTTACCTGTCAGCATACATTCACATTTGCATCATTTACTTAGCTTGTTTCAGTGAGGATCTTAGGCTAGCACATGTATTTACATCACTTTATTAAGCCATACAGTATTCCTCAGACCAGGGCAGATAGCACCATTTCTGTTTTACATCGTAATAAATGATGGTACCTGAAATGGACAATGGTTAGGACAGAGTCACTCCTAGAATCATAAAGAAATATTGAAGTTTAAGTACCATGGAACAATTTACCACATGGCCAGAACCTGTCAATTGCGATAGTATTATGTATTATGTGTCATTAACTTTTTTTTTTTTTTTTTTTTTTTTTCAGGTTTTCATGCTATTTTGGGCATACTCTGTTATTGATCTTGAGAAATCGTCTTTTTTGTTGTTGTTGTTGTTGTTGATTCTTTTGCTTGGCACACTGCCACCTAGCTGCACTCTTTCCTTAACAGTTCTGTAGTTACACTAGAAGCAAGACCAAGCATTTGACAGGTGAGGTTTACTTGGATTCACCTGAAATATTCTTCAGTAATGAAATTGCTGATGGGAAGAAGTGACAAAACTAGAAGAACAATATTACTATTGTTACAATTCATACAGTGACAGTTGACTCAGTGTAATTTTGAAGCAAGTTGTGATGTGCTGATGTTAACGTTATTTTTACTCTGAAAGATTTTGATAATAAAGAATGCAACAAGCATATCCAGGCACATTGCAATAGGTAGGCATTTGGGAAAAGAAATAAGGCAAAAATGTAAATACAGAGGATGCAAATTTACTGAAATTTTGTTTGGAGGGAATGAAAGCTGACCGTTACAGTAATTCTCTGTATAGGAAATAAAATCCATGTGTTAGAGCGAAGATGTGGAAATAAGCTATATAAAGAAAACCTATTACTTTGAGTTGAGGTGGATGTGACATCATTTAGGGAATTACAGCCAGTCTGCAAAAGCACTAAGTGGATATTTCACCAATATAGGAACTATGTGCTTTAAATAATACTAGAAATGATGCTCTTTAACTAATGTTAACTGCTTGGTTACCTTATCTTTATGTCTGTATCTCACATAAAGCCAAAAGAAGAAAGAGGAGAACATGTAAGGTATGTGCAAAGGTCCATGAAGAATTGTGAGGCAGTAGAGGAACTGTAATACCTTTTATTTGTACAATTAAGATATGAAAACAGACAGCATCTCTCTTTTTGTCTTATCAGTCTTTTTTTCCCAAACTGTATCTAACTGTCGATACAAATCTTGTCTTTCTCTAGCCCTAGAGAGTCATGCACAGCTATGATACAGTTTCTTAAGAACCATGAGGCATAGCAGTATGGCAGCAAGGCAGGTCAAATTGCCTTTATCCTTCTTCTAGCCAGGTATTTATATGATCTTAACTGTGCTGTCTGATAGTAAGTCATTGCAGCAGGTCTCTGAATGAGATGATCTGTCATGTTTTTACATGTGTTTGTCAGTTTTAACGTGCACAGAAAAAGTAATAGGTTTGAACCCAAATGGCAAGTGGGCTCAAATCTTGCTCCGAAAAAAAATGAAAAAAGCTTTTGACTTTTGGAAGGATGTGTTGTGGTGGAGGAATCACTTTGTTTCCCGAATTGCATGATTTCTGGACTGTACTCTCTCATCCTGCTCAAGTAATCAATAGCCAGTTGTTCAGTGTAAGAGCAGGTGTCAGAGCCAAACGTTAAAATAATTTGCATTATAGCACAGTAGTGAGTCCAGAAAGTGCTGCATTCTGTGGTGCTTGGCAGTGGGACTTTGAGGAAGCTCCACAAAATATCGCTCACTTAATGCAACAAAAGTTCAGCATTTCCATGGAAAGTCAATACCTCCACATCTGCGAGGAAGTTAACTTCAGTTCATAAAGGGTTGCACTGTTTTTTTCCTTAACACTTTTAAAACATAAAACCTTTGAATATGTGAGTGTGTGGAGATGTATGATGTATTTCTGTGTCCTGTACGTGCTGTGGTGATCTGCATTCTTTTCTGGGTAAAAGACAAGACTTGATACATACCATGTGCATACACAGAGTCATTTCTTAATTTAGCAGCTCATATAGAAATTCTGTCCAACTCTTTTCATCCTTCCTTCTCTCGCTGTGTCTGTGTGGCAAACACCCTCGGGTTCCTGTGGTTTTTGAAGTGTATTTGCATGATACGGTATAATGAGCGATTATATTGTTTTGTAGTTATTTGAAGGAGGTCACAATAATGGATTTTGTTCTTCTTTTCCTTTCTTTCTTTTTTTTTTTTTTTTTTTCTCTCTCTTTTTTTTTTTTTTTTTTTTTTTTTGTGGTATTTTTAATAGTTTTAGACATTTTGGGATCAGCTGCCATACAAAAGGAAGAGATGTATCTAAGAAACACCTAATTGTGACAAATTATCGGGAGACTTTAGATGTGGTCTAATACCTTGTTTTCCTGTAAATCCCACTCTAGAAGAAGGAGTTCTGAATTTTTATTTTTGTCTCTGTGTGTTTGGCTTCTGAGCACAGGAAAAGCATATTTCTTTGCAAAGAGGGAGATCAAGAATTTTTTTGGTAGTGTGTCAGACCAAAATATTTCATATGTGTCTTATCAATGTGATAACACTGCTTTTCCTATTCTTGACCTGCTTTTTGGAACAATCAAACAGGAAATACCCTGTAGGACTTGATTTTTTAAGAAATTTTTGAAAACTGTTTGCAAATTGTCCAGTGAAAAAGTAAACAACAAAGCTTTTTAGTACATAGTTAATCAGAGCAGATGTTGAGGTATCCATATCTCTGTGGCTCACATGCTTCATCCTCACTTTGATAAGTTTATCACCATTATGACAAACCCACAGGATGCGTTACTCACCTCTTGACTCTTCCAAGCTGATGAGTCCCATCCGCAGTAATGCAAAATGACACAAGGGAGGGAAGGAGTAAAATGCAGGCCCAATACCCTAACACATGCACGAAACCTCCACTAGAGCCTGCCATTGTTGTAGGGACTGAGGAGTGTTTACATGGACGTGCAAGAAGTGCTATTTCTTCTGCTTAGCTGGCAGTCGTGCAGTGCCCCTGCTGTAGGTGGAGGAAGGAGTCTGGCCCAGAAATGGGATGGTGCAGCCAGCAGGAAAGAAAAATGGGACTGTGTGCCTGCAGGTGCTGAGGAATTGAAGACAGAAGGAGCCTTATGTTGGAAGAGCCCTTGTGTTTGAAAGAAGAGCACTGGGATGTTCAGCACTAATAGGAAGTTTGAAGCAGGGGCATCACAGGGAGGTCTTTACAGAGAGAAGGAGAGAAGGTAGCCCACAAAGAACTTGCAAGGGAAAGAGGCAAGAAGTCTTGGAAGCTGCACTAAACTCCACCAGTTAAAGCTATGAAGTACACAACTGTAAAGTTTCTCTGCCCTTTCACCCACAAACAGTGCCCCTGATAGTGTTAATAATCTTTTAATTGCTATGTATTTGCATTAAGTGTGGAAAAAAAAAAGAACATTTGAAAGATGGAGATATGTTTCTGGACTGAATATTGGAATCAGGGCTTTATATAACATTAACACGTTTGTAACATGCATTGGGTTGCTCTTCTTCTGTTCCTTGGCAAAGCTGGTTAGCTGACTTTAGGGTAGGCACAGCTATTTTGGTCTGTGCTTCGCTTTGAGGCAATCGACTTACTTGAAAGAGTTTTCTATTTATAAAACCTGCCTTAATGGAGTGTCAGCATAGACCTGCAATATGTAAAGTCTTTAGAAAAGCAGGGAACGGGATGTTATATCATTGAGCTTCCTCCATCATTGATGAAGCCAAAGGGGTTCCTGAGAGGCACTTGCTGGCCCCAGCTCCAAGCTGAGAGAAATCTGTTGACATCCATTGATCACACAGGGAAAATTGGAGGCTCTTACACGGCTAACAAAGATCCCCTTGCTGAAAAATACTCAGAGTGCTGTCATTAGCACTGAAATGCCTGAACACATGGTTGCTGCAGCACTTTCATTTAAAAGCATCTGAAAGAAGTTCAAATTTATAGTCTATAGACCTGGTTCAGATCGCAGTTAAACCCTTGGAAATCCAGAGTAAAGTTCATTTCGCTGCAGTAGCTGAAAGGGCAAGATTGTCAGCAATACAGCATTAGTATGGTTTCAAGGAAGCCAGTGTGTTTATTTCTGTTAATAACCAAGGCCTCTAAGGGCTTGGCTACTTTTCTTTAGTAATTAATGGAGATAGTAAGAGATGAGGAGAGAGTGTTCATACCACCCAAATTTAATCTCCCAGGCATCTCTCTGAAGCTGATTAAGAGTAATAGACTCCTCCAGAAGGTGGTTCAAAGCACCTATATTAATTATTTTATGTATCTGTGGATAGTTAAATCAAGATTGCTGAGTAAAAGTAACTTTGCATTGATTATGATTAGAGTTAATGTTACAGTAGAGCAGAGCCCTGAGTAGTTATATGTAGGAAAGAGGAAACTTTGATAAACAACAGCTAATACAAAAAGCCCTGGCTTAGCATTCCCATTATGAAATTTTTTTTGGTCTGCATTTGGCTCAATATATGGGCCCCTGAGACAGGTGAAGTAGAGGGTTGAAAGTAAATCAGTACTAATGATTTTGGTCTAATGCAGCGTGGAGCCTGTCAGAAGTAGCAGTGGTATAGAAAGCAGCATTTGGTCAAGTTTAATTTTTCTTTGAAATATTTCTGTGAACTATGGTAAAAACAGATGGAATCAAAAATATACTAAGTGGAAAAAAATGACAAAAGAGAACAGACTGCATTGTACTGAAAAATAATTACTTGAAGTTTGACCACTTGGAATGGGTTTCAAAAGCAACAAGTCAAAAACATTTCATTTCTACTTTTTCATTTCAATTATAGGTTTTCCTTTTCAGGGAACACATCTTCATCTGTAGAACAAATATATGCTTAATGCACTTTATATTGAGAACAATAATGATTGATGCTGAATTTTTGAAAATGTTATTATGGAAAGAAGTCACGAGCATCATGTCTGTTGGCTGATGATTTTAGGGAGTATTTCTTTGAACATGGGAACTTAATATGGTATGAATGATTTGGGAAGAGAAGACGGCTTCATGAGAGATGCTGTGCTGCTCATGGGTGGCCATAATGAATTCAGCTGTTCTCTTTTGCTTCAGATTTTATGTCCTCTCAACAGCTTGCAGCTTGACCCATTTAGTTGTAACAGAGAGTAAAATCTACCTCTTCCATACAGTGCCAGAGTTGTCAGATTATGCATTGTGTTATGTATGTATACATTAGCATTGTATTCAATGTTTGTTAGGGCAGGAGCATGCTATTCACTGATTAACTGAAGTCAGATCAGATACTACTCTTTAGCAATGCTCATTTTTACCCAGAAATCTTCAGAAGAGGGTGTTTCTGTTTATTTATGTAACTGCTAATTTTTGAGGCACTGGTTGCTTCTTGCTGTTCTAACCTTGGACCACTTAATTACTAACTGAGAACAACTTCAAAACAAATGTAAAAATTAGACTAAGGAAGCTATTTTGAAATCCTAAATTCATATTTGCTTTGTTGGTTAAAAAAGATTATTTATGGTATATTTTACTTCAGAGCTTTAGTGTTTTGATTTTTTCCCCAGTTTTACAGGTGTCCAGCAGTATAACTGCAAAATTTTTTTCCACTGTATTTTTTCCAAGCAGTAAAAATTCTTGCTTTATGTTTCTTGGGAATATACATCTGAAAGAAACCATCAAATACAACATTAAGTTAATTTTAGCATTAAATTATTTTGAGGTGTAGAAGTTTGGAGTAATCTGATAAGAATAATTTATTTCAACTCATTATTATTTCTGTGAGTTGACAGATGCAAGAAAATGTATTATCAGGTACATAGATGTTTTTCAAATGCAGCTTATTAATTACTGTCATTCATCCAAATAATAGAGGCTTTTGTGGTAGTTCCCTTTCCTTTAGTATGCAAGGCTATTCTTTCCATTTCTATCTCAGCACCTTGACACAGTAAGAACTAGCAAGTTTAGAATTATCTTCAGGTGAATTGCAACTTTCGGGGGAAATTTCTGTTAAAAATATACTTATAATACATGAAAAACATGGTATCTTTTATTAATACTTTCACAGAAAGAATAATTAACATCAGTTATGACAAAGCTATTATGAAAAAACATTGAAGAAAACATTAAAACTACAAACTACCCTCTAGAAAAGTTACGGGTAAGTATTATAAATGAATTTCTTGTATGTTACAAAACTTCTTTGGGACTGTTTATATGGACAAAGTAAGTATATATCTGTTTGCGATGCTGAAGTTAAAAGAAGTTAGTGAAGTGAAGAAGATAAAGCAGTACAGGAAGATATTATTATGACTTTTGAAAAAGTAGTGACAGACGAAAAGGCATATGAGGCCAAGGGTTAATTAAAAGATTCCAACCGTATCTATAAGTTGATCTGTGAAGAAGTTGAATGGATTCCCATACATTTGTGTATTCGCAGCGAATAATTTCGTACTGCTTATTACTGGAAGGTGGGGATTTTATTTATTGTTTTGCCAAAAGCACGCACACACAAGGGAGAGAGATTTCTGCTTGAATAAGAAAGCAACTTGGCTACCGCCTCTTACCAACACTTGCATTTTTGTACTGAAGCTGTGTGCTTAATACTGCTCTGACACTGCTCTCCATCCTTCTTGCTGATTTCAGTAAGCTCAGACCAAGCTAAAAGCGTGGGCTCCCTCTGCTGGCTGCGGTGGTGCTCCGAGCCCTTCTCGGGATGCTCAGCAGGAGCTCTGGACAAAACGATTGGGAAAAAATGAGCTGCAGCTCATTTTAAACAATTCAGGTAGGAGGTAAAAATGTAATCTAGCCCGTTAAATGCAGCCGCTGCATAAAACTTTCATTTGAAATGCCCAGATATTCTGAAATAGTAATAGTTTTATGGTAAAACAGCAACAGAGAGACCTCAAAAGAGGTTTTTACTTTCTGTGATTTCACATACTAAAAGAGATTGGTGTATGTAAAGAAGCGAGGATGTAGTCTAACTGATACTAACTTGTGTAAAACTCAACAGTAAACTAATATCCCCTCTTAAACTTTTTTTTTTTTTTTTTTTTTTTTTTTTTTAGCTATTCCCAGACTTGTGTGTGTGTGTGCATAACTTATTTCAAGAGCCTTTGATTTCTTTTCAGATCCTCAACTGGATAAGGCCCTGAGCAACCTGGTCTGAAGCTGGTCCTGCCCTGAGCTGGATGTCAAACCGGATTTCTTCTGTAAGCCCTCCCCACTCCCAACATACATTGTTCTGTATTTCTATCCTAGATGTGAGAGGAAGGTTAGAGTTACAACAAAGGGTTTGTATAATATAGCCTTTAACCCAATGTTCATCTTGAAAAGTCTTTCAAAGTGGAAAGTAGCATTCTACCTGCACAAAGAGAGGGGCTTGGATGCACTTTCTGCACAGTAACCCTTTGCTTACCAGCAGGTCTTTGCAAGAGCAGAGGTGTAATACAGGTGCAGAGGACCAGGCTGCAGATTAGTGAGCTGCTCTGTCATTAAGGAAAGTGCCTGCATGTCTCCTGCACCAACTAGCAGCTATTAATAAAGCTGTGGAAAACCACTTACAGTTCATTTAAGAAGGAATCCTAGACCCTGTGACTGAGGAATCCTAGACCCTGTGACTGAGGGTTCAGCCGATAGTCTCTGGCATTCCTGTACAATGAGGAAAGGCTGCACAGATTGTACGACAGTAAGGGAATGTTTTTAACACCCTGCATTGTGACGAACACTTACCACAGAGATGCTTGCCACAACCATTCTCTGCATGGGAGAGACGGTGGATGAATGTAAACTCTCCATCCTTCCCAAAGTATTGAACAGCAGTAGGCAGGTTACATGAAAGTTTACAGTGCCTGAGGGAAGGAAGGAAACATACAATATTCACAAGAGAGAGAGGCTTCTTTAGAAGATGGTTCAGAACAAAAGCCATAATCTGGGTGTTCTTGATTTTTCCCTCCAGTACAGTTAGTTTATCTCCTATCAACAATAGCGGCAGCCTAACAAGTCTGTTCTTTGAAGGCTAAACTTAACTTTTGTGAATACTTCTTTCCCTTCCCTCACTTGGTGTCCAATGTGATTTTCTTGGTTCTTCAGGCCATGGGTGGAAATGGATTTTGGTTCTTATCTGATGAGCTTGGATTATATATGAAAAAGTGGTGAGATCAACTTGCCACAACAGGTTCCCCATCATTGTGCCATGAATGTGTCAGATGAAAAGTTTGTTTGGACCCGTGTTCTGATTTCAGTTAGAGGTAACTCTCAAATGAAGGACTGTGCTTTTTCTGCTAATTTTCAGGAAAGCTGCCTTCACAAATACAGTATCAGAATTATTTTGAGATATGTTTCAAGGTTAGAAAAGGCAATCCTGAAAGAATATTCTGAAATCTTTAAGACATAGGGTGACCAATTCAGTCCCATGTTAGCAGTGATGAACCCAGCTACAACATATGTAATAGGAGGAGGAAAGGGTACAAAACACCCTGGTAGCTTTATAATGATAGTTCTCATGGGGACACTGTATCCTTAGTTAGTCCTCTGTGCTAAAAGTATTCTTCATTCTCTAGACAGTTTTTCAGGAAATAGAAGAAAAAAAAATATCAGAAGGTACAGTAATAACATGGAAAAGCCTTGTGATTCTTTACAAGTTGTAAAGTTCTAGGGTATTTTTAGGACTCACTGTGTTTATGTAATTATTTCAGATATTCTCTGTTTATATAGCATTTATTAGATAGCTTTGCACAATCTACTTGCATTCAGCCCATTAATGGTGTCAGTAGACACCACTTACCAATCTAAATTGTATGCAGGCAAATTAACAGAGTAAACAACCTGCTTTGCAAACACCCTCACATTAGGAATTTATCTCTCCTTTATACCTCACTTTGAAACACATATTTGGATTTCAGGGATGAGGTTTCAAGACTTGTTTTTTCTGTGACAAAAAAACAAAACCTATTAATTGAGCTAGATGAGGTTATAAAATGGTAGATGGGTCAGCTCACATTGAGCCCAGTGTAGTTTCAGGGACAGATTCCCTTCCACAGTTATCTTAAATCCATAGTTGTAAGGGCCAGTCTTTCAGTTCATGCTCTTGTTTTGCTGATTTTAATTGAAGTTAGTGGAAATTTTGACTCACAAGAGATATATCATGCTACGGAGCGGGGCTGTTTACATGCCTGTGCGTACATATATTGATATACCAGAGCTTTCTTGGACAGATTTGACACGTTTTTCATGCAAATGCAAAGCTGAGCTAGCTCAAGTCACGTCTTCAAGAAGATGAAGAATCAAAGCCACTGCTAAATAGAAATTGCTTTCTGAAACCAAAGAAGGGACGTGGCTTTAGGTGTTAGATTTTTACATGCTTTTTATTTTCTAACACATTTTTAATATACTGGAAAACAGAGTATGCAGTTTATATAAATGCCTGGATTTTCAAGAAGTCATGTAAAAATATGAATATGATTACCCTACTATCAGTGCTATCTGAGTTTTAGTGTATTTGATCCCAACACAAAATGCAAAAAAAATAAATTCTTCCATATGCTGCCTAAAAATCCTTGGAGAAGCATGCACTGTTCATTAAAATACAGTGTATATTCTATTATTTTTTTTAACCTTATTTTATATTCAATGTATCTGCTGTTATACAAGCATAAATTCTTTTTTCTTTTTAATATTTTCTTCCACACATTAGGTTTGTCTGCTGTAATAATGACATGGGAGAATGTTTGCTGAAATGTGCTGTATCCAAGCCTGTAGCTTGGGCCTTTGCAGTCATCAGGTAGGTGTTCCAATTTATGAATAATAGGTTTTCTGGAAGCAAGCACGTGAACCACCACCACTGGCTTGCCTCAGCAACTTCAAAGGGAAACTTTTTTTATTTTCAGAAGAGACAGAAAGATCACGTTTGGAGGTTGAAAGGGTGCACTGCACCTTTTAGCCAAGACAAGGAGCATCAGCCAGGGTCTGAGAGATATTTTTGCCAAATTTTTTAAATAGGAATACAAAGAAAATGCTCTTTAAATTGTAAGTAGTATGGATAAAGTTACTTATAGGCAAAGTGGCTTTATTATTGCTTCCAGATGTGAATTTTGAAACACAGAAAGGGTATTTAGCATTTGGGTCCATTAAAAAGAATGTAATTCAGGACTCATTCAGCCTTATAGACTCTCTCTTGGATGAGAAAGAGAAGACAGGAATGAGAACCCAGCTCAGTTGAAGGCATTCGCTGTGGATGGAGCCATTACATGGAGCTTGGGCAGGATGTGTTACTTGAAAAGCAGCATCTGGACACATACACACACCAGCACAAATAATTGACAGTTTATTTCCATGGCCAAAAAGAAATTGGAAAAATATTCTCTCCATCTGACTGTTTCTTTTATTCTTGCAACATCATAAGTAACATACAGATAGCCATTTTCAAAGTAGGTGAATTGGGATACGGCTTCCCATTTCCCCTGAAACTCAGAGGCTATACCTCACCTTGTAGGCATCTCTGAGAGTAATTACTGTCAAAAAAGTGAAGGCACACACTAAAAATGGAACATTTTTGCTTCTCTTTTCTTCTCTCATTGTGTGCTGAACTTTGCCAGCTCACGGTGCTGACTCTGTAGAGATGAGGGTAGTCTGATAATGGCAGTGTCCGTGTAATTCAGAGGACCACAGGACTCATGGCCTATAGAGTCATGGGCTCCTTCAAGGCTCATGAAGGCTCTCAAGCACAGGCTAAGGAACCCTGATGCATAAAATCAAACAAAGGGAAGCCGGTGCAAGCCCAAAGCCAAAGTGATGCACCACTATGCAGGCCCTAGTCAGCAGCCTGCAGCCTGTCCTTTAATAGTCGTGTGTGGGCAGCAGGCAGACAGGAGCTAGACACATGATACTTACATCTCTTCCAAAGGTGGCAGAGCTCCTGCCAGTATGTTTTAGCTGCTTTCCTCTTTCTGGAGAGCCAAAAAATATAGTGAGAGTGATTTGGCTTATTGACAGTCTTGCACAATAGTGTTGTTAGTGGAGCTCCAGCTGCAGAGCTTCTTTTACCAGTGATGCTGATGAGTATAAACTTGAGAAAACCTATCTCAAGTTGTGCATTTCAGGCCTAGTTTGGAGGGCTGACATTTACAAAAGGGAAGCCCAAGTGTATTTTAACTTTTAAGTCACGGAAAAATAAAAATACTGAAAGGACCATGATTTTACAAAGATGTATTTTAGTACACAACTGCATAGTGAGATAGGTTTTATTCTGTGAATTCCCTGAGGACACTGACTGCTTATATCTTTCCCACCAAGGAATATATAGGACCCAATTCTTCTGTGACTGTATACTCAAAATTAATGTAGGTTTCCAGGGGGTGCTACATGTGGAACTGATGAACTCAAATTTTAGGACCCTTGTAAAATGTCTCTGCTAAAGTGTTCCAGCTTTTAAAGTTTGTCCCTAGTTTCTTGCACATAAATTTCTATGAAAGCAGATTTTGTCTGCAAATGGATGCAGCCAAACGTGTAGGCGATGCATATACATTACTTAACCAAAATAAAATTTTCATGAGTAGAATTTATTCTGGCTTTTCTTTATCTAGACAGTATGAGTGTTTTAAAAATACATAACCAAAAAACACAAACTGCACTTCACACCAGAACCTCAGGAAATGCAATAATACATCACAGGAGAAGAGAATAAAAATCACCAATTAATAATGCATAGTATGTCAGTAACTATAGCTGATATCTGCTACTAGAACAAGCAACTTTACAAAAAGCATAATAAAAAGATTCTATCAGTACTAGCTTTGCTGAAATCATTCTTCCTTGGATGACCTTCAGTGTGGGATTTTCACAAAGCAAGCCAGAGGTCATGTCGGTGACATTGGTAGTAGGGTGATGGTTAGACCAGATGGTCTTGGAGGTCTTCCCCAACCTAAATCATTCTATGGTTCTATTCTATGATTCTATGAGATATCTGACTCTATGGTTTTGCTGTTTGTTTTATGCAACTGTCTACAGAAATCTTTCATTTCTTAATAAAAATGTGGTTTAACTGTTAACATAAATACCAATGAAGTTGGTGGAAAGGTTCACATAGAATTCAGATAGTCTTCACTGGGCTCTGAGTCACCCACATATCCATATGTTTTCTCAGAATAAAGCTACATTTGAGGATGCAATTGTGGCACTTGCTGGTGCAAAAGTTAGGCTCATAAAATATATGGATATCAGGCTTCACCTTATGAAGTTTGGGCCTACAGTGCAAAGGGATAGGGAAACTCAAAGACACTTAATGTTTTCCTGATTTAAAGATGACCATGCATAACTCATTTGTGGCTTTACTTCAATCGACACCCTGTGCTTTTGTTCATAAAGTCATCCAAGAGTCACAACTAGAAAGGGCATATTCTAAGGGGGCCGCAATTCTTTTGACGCCTCTTTAAAATTAAATAATAAATATAAATCACAACTGAGAGAATCTGGTAAACCTGTTGCATAAATACCTATAATGCCACACTCTACTAAGTACCTTCAGATGGGAATAGGCATTTCTGGAATTGAATCTTTCTAAACTAAGCTATTTTGTATTACCAACACAGCTCCCTTCTTCCCCTCCAGAACATCTAAAAAAAGTTGACTGCTGAAGCTGCATTGAGATGAAGTACCTAATTCACAAAGATGTCAGAAAAGCTATTTTCCAGCATCACCCACTTCAGGTACTGCCTAAAATTCCCTTGGCATGGCCCTTGATGCCCTTGAAGTTGCCACCAGGCCCACGCAGAAGTGCCTGCAGGCTGGGTGAGAAGGCCTTCTTCTTGCTGGACTTCTGCTGGGCTATGGGAGTGAGGTGCTTCTCCTTGAAATGCCTCTCCCACCCAAAGCCAACCTCCTATTTGCACTCAGTGACCGGATCCTGACCACCTGATTGCTAAAGCAATGTTATCATTACTTTACTTTTTGCCTAACAACATCCAGCCAGAAAATGAGAAGGAGAAACTCCAGGCTCTCTGCAGACACTGCCTTTCCCTTCCCCTGGGAGCATGGCAGCTCCTACTGCAGTGCATGCTGAGAAGAGAGTCCTTGCATTAAACCCAGACGTCACTGCTGCTGGGAACACAAAGGTTTTCTGTGAAAAGGAAAGCAGAAAGTTTGACTTTGCCACTTACGACATAAGGGAGACCAAGGCTCCTGGATCAGGACAACACACCCCTCTACGTATTAATGCAAGCTACCTTTGTCTCATGGAGGCAGAAAAATATCAAATTGTATAAGAGTTGTGCATCCATTGCTCAGGAAAGTGCAGCTACCCTGTAATCAGAAATGTTTGGTAAGGGAAATAATACTTATGCACCATATACTTTAAAATGTCCAGTTAATACAAATGCTGTTTAGATTTAAGAGAATGAGTAGGTTTCAAGGATGCCTTTATATAGACAAGGCTTCCTTTTTTGACATGAGTTGCTCTTTTTGATAATTTTTAAATACATCATTTCATTAATAAATGTGTATTATTTCAGCTATACTGCCTTACATTTTAAGATTAAAGCTTTGAAAGTAAAACTGATCAAACAGAAAATTAATTATAAAATCATCTAAATAACTTTTTCCAATACTTTTGAAATGCTTTTTTTTTTTTTTTTTTTTTTTTTTTTTTTTCTAATGGGAAATTCAGTGAAGCTGGCTCATCTCCCTCTCCAAACAATTTCAGTTTAAATCATTGTGTATCTTGTGGCAAAGGTAGATTTCTTAAAATTTTCCGTTCAGCTTCATTTCTGGTCCTGGAGGAGTAGGGACTCATTATTTCTCATTATTTCCTTCGAAGTGATGATGGATAGGTAGTCTGCTTTTTCACTTTTAAGGTATTATCTGATTGTTGAAAATATAAACATAATACATTATATTATGTCTTAGTTATCCAACAGAAGAATGAAACAAAAATATCATTATGTTTTTCCCAGCACTGAGACTGTGCAATCACGTTGTTATTATTACATAGCATTTACACGGGTGATATCACACAAGTATTTTATTATATCTATTGATATTAGTTTCCAAAGAGGTTGATTTTGGGGTTTCTTTTTAAATGTCAGAGGTCTGTGAACACCGTCAGTCTTCAAACAGAAAATTTAAAGGAATTCACTAGGTTAAAAAAAAGGCTTGTAATGAGATGAAACATGTTCGGTTTTAGGTTTGCAGAGAACGCTTCAAGCATTTTATATTTTTACAAACATTGTTAAAATCCCATCTGGTGTTTGTGAAGTATTTTACTATCTCCTGCTGGGCCAGGCAGACATTGGTTTTCATGTCTGTATGTTTCCAAAACATTAGAAAAAAAAAGAAAGAATGGATCTGGATCAAGTACAGCAAAATGATAGAATGCCATATTTCCATTCTTTTGCATTCAGGAACGGAGACAAATGTCCTGGTTTCCTGCAAAGATCCATGAGTTCACATAGTGAAAAACGCAAAGGAGTAAATTTCTCTAAGTAGTTCAACATTCACCATCTTGCCCATGATATATTTCTATAAGCAATAAGTACATAATTTCTGTTTCAATTATATACTTCATTTTCAAGGGAATTCATTTGGAAAATATAAAAGCCAAATGAAAATGTGTTCCATTTTGATAGACACATTTTCCAATTATACAGTTGACTTTACTTATTAATTGAGTGCGGAAAAAATGAAAACCAAAGCAGAAATGCAAAGTCCTCCTAATTATATATTCCTATCCATCATGCATACCTATGACCCAGTTTCTCTGAAGTCAATGGGAACAGTCTAATTTCTGGTCTTACAATGCATTTACAACAAGGATAATTTTTAATTACTTTAATTCAGTTACTGCAACGATAGGAGAGGAGAAAGGATAGAGAGTTCGTGGGGGGGAGGAGGAGGAGGGGAAGGCTTAGTGGGTCTGCATTAGCTATTGTTTGTAGAAGGGAGATACATATCTAAAGCAAGAGTAGTGATAGCATACCTGCTGCATACAACTGCATTCTAATGGCTTAAAAATATATGCATTTCCAATCAAACACATGTTGCACTGAAGATCCTAAAAAGCCTTTCCTGTATTCACTGATAATTCATAGAAAAAAGTAGATGCATTGCCAAAACAAATAAAAAAAAATCTTAGCAGACCAGAAGCATAAAAATATAATGATTGCTTTTTAAGATGCAGTGGTCATACCATTTTGATTACCAGATGGAATTTTCCTTAGACACTTTTGTGCCTTTTACCTGACAAATGGCTGGCATTCTATCGGAAAAGCCTTCCCTTTGCATGATTTTGACTGTGTACTGTGTTATTTTCTTAAAGGATGGACTTCTGATGGGAGTATAATTCAGCTACATTTTCTTCTCTTTTTCCATTTGCCATTGTTCATCCCTCTCCACAAGGTTTGCACACACAAGGTCCATCTTCCTGCACCACACATTTCATATAACCTTCATGTCTGAGTAACCCAAAGAGTTGTGTGTGTGTACAGATAGTAGGTGCATCTGACTTCTATACAGCCTTGGCTGTTGTGAAGCACATTGTCCCTTTCCTTCCAAGCCCTTGGTTCTCTCTCCCTGCTAGTACCATGCGCATTCGTAGAGCTAAAGAACAAAGTTGAGAATGTGAGGTCAACAGATCATCTGATGTATATATGATGACTATGGGAATTAGATTGCTCTCTGCTTTTCACTTTCTCTGATTGATGTAGAAAAACACCTCCTTTGCTATTTAAAATGGTAGTTGCAAATATTGATCTTCATAAACATTGTTATAGCAATCTTAAATGTCATGATAATCAGCATTCCAGATAAGTGACATTTATTTCTGTTTGAGGCACTTTGCTGAGTTGGTATACACAGTTTGGTAACAGCTTTATGCCTAGCTGCAAAGGGGAACTGTTAAACGCTTGGGAAATGGGGCAGAGGAGTGGAAAAGCTCAGCTGAGCTGGTTGCTTTCTCCTCCATCAGGCAGATGTGCTGTGCAGGTATTTGTTCCTTGAAGATCTCAATGGCTGATAAACTGGTACTGGAGGAGGACACGGAGAAGGGTATACTTCAAAGAAACTGAGAGGGAATAGGAATTTCTGAAATCTGTAGCAGTGAGGAGACAACTATCTCTTCCAGCCCCTTTAACCTTTTTGGGGGGATATGGTGGTCAGTAGTGTGCTGGTGACCAGCTGTGGAGGTGTGTGTGTGGGGAGGGCAGGAGTGATGGGAGAAAAGAGGCCAACTGCAGCTCTCCGACAGGTGGGAATGATTACGGAAAGAATGACGACCTGTGCTGTACAAGTTATTGATGGTAGTTCCCAGAGGAGTTGAATTAATAAAGCTGCAGCCAAAATAAACCACATCCCTTGCATCTTGTCTTTCTTCCTGCATGTCCGGAACAACGCAATGAGAGTCTGTTGCCTCCCCTTCTCCCCATGCCTTCCCCAACATGCTGAGGTTTTCTTCTCCTCTCTCCTACACAGCTGTGTCACGGAAGGATTGAACTTTTGTTTTCTGGTAGTAGTACAAAAATATGAATGTTGAGTAGATTCGGATTCTGCTTTTAAAAACGAGGCATACACTCAAGGTGAGAATAGGATTGGAAAATAAATGAGCAGAAATAGTACCTGCTTCGTGTAACAGGACATTGCCTTTACTATCTGCTGCTAGGTCTGTGTTAAGCTGCATTTCTCTAGGCTGCAAAGAAACGAATGTGTTTGCATGAGAGGATCCCTGAGGGGAGCTTACGGGCAGCACTCTGGTGACGGTCTTCTGAAATGATTATTCTTTTAGATAGTATAGACTTGTAGAAAAGGGGTTGTTCTGAACAGAAATGGTTGTAGAGTGGAAATCATCTAAGGGTTGGAGTTGCAGAATTCAAATTCCAGACTTCTCAGTGCTTCTTGTTGATCTAGAGCTGTTTTATTTTATGATGTCTTTCTGGTAAAAGGATGTTTGTATATTGCCCATTTTATAGACAGAGTCACCTTCTAGGTATTTTCCACAACAAACAACACTTGGCAACCCTGATCCTCCATCGCATTCTTCCATTTGCTCTTACAGCTCAAGTCTTAATTTTCATGATTTTTCATCATTGATGCTAAATGGCATTCTTCGGTGTGACTTGTTTTCCCAGCCCTGTCAGTATGGAAGAACATTTGAACCAGTGGAAACTGAATGACTGGCTTCAGCACCATGTTTATTATTTAATAGCTTTGGCTTGCTATTTCCTTGAAAATTGGTTTGTCTGCCTCCAAGTCTATCACAGGAGCTGTGTGTGCCAGAATACTGTTTTGTGTTGACATTAAACCCTGATGCTGTTGCCCTGGATATGATGCTTTGCACAACTACTTGCACAGTCCATCGAGGAACTGGCCTGTTACCAAAGTATTTAAGTTCTTCCTGAGTATTTAAAGGTAGAAATATCTATAACAAAATAAGCTTTTCTTTTTTCCTTTTTCTTTGTTCAGGTTATAGGAAAAATATCTTGTTTAGATTAGAGCTTGCCTGAATGGACAATTGTGTACCTAAATGTGACTGAGTATGGGAGAGCTCTGTATTTGTATTGAAAATTCAGAGCAAAAGGTTTATTTCTGAAAGTGGTGACATTTCTGTTTGTTCTCCTGTGAGTCCTACAACCAAGGTCACTTAAAAGAATCTTCTTTTAAACCCAGGAGACAAGGAATTGAAAATTTAGATAGATATGGGCTGCATGGCTGTTTACTAGCGACAGGCATTTTGTGTGCAGTAGTTTGTTGCTATTTTTTATCTGCTGTTATTGTAAAATCATTACATCTTCCTGTAACAGTACTTCACAGTCTTTTAAAAGCTGAGCTCACTTTCAAAATGAAATCGATCAAGCCCATTGCCTTTCCATTAGCTTTTAAGGTTAAACACCTTAGCATATATATTCTACTTTATCCTTATTACATTCTGCTTTTACTACTTTCTTTCAGAAGCACTGGGGTAAGGATTCCTACTAATGTACTTTTCCTTTTTCTACATGCATCAGTAGTGAAAAAGTGAGCAGCACTGACATTAGAAGCCCTCGTAACCCATGGCTTTGGTGCATGCCTCAGAGTTATGATTGCAGGCATACATACCCTTCTAAACAAATTGCTCAATTTTTTTGCAAGCACCTTTCACAAGTGTAATACTTTCATTTTTTAATAATGGAAGCTCAGCCTCTGTAAGAGAGTTACCCACTAAACTTAGTCCATATCCACCTTTTCATATATCACAAGGAATGTTTTACATATTGAGAAATGTTATTCTACAATTAACAGCTCAACAGTAGGTGAGTGGAAAACTCTTTTCACACATATGGACTAGACCTTTTATAAAGATAAAATATTTTGTAGGCTGCAGAAATTTTGTAGTCATGGTGATGATCTTAGATTAAGTTAAAATGAAGGTATTTGCTTCTGTTGACTGAATTCCAATGTTAATTTAGACCTAATCATACTTAGATCTAATCATCTTGATCTCTGTTTCCCAATAAAAGGTGGAAAATTTCCTTAAAATCCCTTTTGTTACCCTGGATTTTATTTGGTTTACAAGCATGAGAATCTAGCCATATAATTTTTTCAGATGTTCACTCATGTGAAAGTCTTTAGTGAGTGATAAACTGTGGGCATTTCATCTTCTGCAAGTTATGATTGTAATACTTTATAAAGCTTTAGATACCAAATGTTTTGAATTCATTGAGATACCCCTTTTCCTGATGGCTGCCAATGCTCACTATGTAGAAAATTTAGCTAGTGGATTCAATACATAAGCAAGTAGGCAAGATGTGGATCCTTGCTACTCTGGCCCAACCTCCAAATTTTCTCAGGAAAGAATAAAAAAGTATTGTGGGGATGCATGTTGATGAAGGGTCTGGTGCTGTCTGCACATGGCAAGATCTACCCCAGCATTAATAACCATGGTAAACACCAACATTTATTTCATCAATTCTTTTTAAGCAACTGGGTCAATGAAATTTCTGACAATGTGAATGGTTAACATTTAAATTGCTTTCACAAAAGCGGTTAACACATTGTACCACTAATTATGTGATTACAGGGGAGCTATTTATCAATTTACTTTTACAGGAACTATTTATTTTGGACTTAACCTTTGAGTTTTGCTATAGTTTGAAACAGAACCTCTCACAGAAGGAAGCTGTTAGTGGTGGCTATTTTATAGGGTTTAGGGCCCAACAAAAATACCTCAGAATCATCCAAGGCCAGACAAGAGGTTTTATGAAAGTCTCCCAATTCCAAACATGAAATATGAGTTATGTTTCAGTTAGAAAGCCACCAGATTTTTCATTCCTAAATATTCATCTTTCTAAAAACTTGTGTTTCGACTTGTGCAAGCATCGATAACTGGTGACACATAGAAGACAGGCGACTTTTGCCATATCTACCTTACTTCATTTGGCATTTTGCCGAGCTACCTTAGTTCCCTCTTCATATGGCAACCCTAAACTTTGTTTTTTAGAAACTATAAGGAAGAAAGACAGTCAACTTTGCTCATGCTCTCTGGCATGTATTGGTTTTTAGTGAAAAGATTTTGCTAGGGAGAGGGGCAAACTTGGATACTGGCAAGTGGACTCAGAAGTGAACCCTGCAGTCTTCATATCTTGAAGATCACATCAGGGGCATGGCTATAGCACACTGAAGCTTCAAGTTCAGGCTGTGCACTTCCAGAGTAGTGATCAGGTAGACCTGGGGGTTGCTCCACATTAAGGATGTGGAGCTCTTGGAATAGGTCCAGAGGAGGGCCACTAAGATGATTGGGGGCTGGAGCACCTCTCCTATGCAGAAAGGTTGAGGGAACTGGGGTTGTTTAGCTTGGAGAAGAGAAGGTTCCAGGGAGACCTCATTGCTGCCTTCCAGTACTTGAAGGGAGTGTATAAACAGGAGAGGGAATGCCTGTTTACATGTATTGATAATGATAGGACAAAGGGGGATGGTTTTAAACTAAGACAAGGGAGATTTACTTTAGCAATTAGGAGAAAGTTTTTCATTCAGAGGGTGGTAAGGCACTGGAACAGGTTGCCCAGAGAGGTTGTGGATGCCCTGGAGGCATTCAAAGCCAGGATGGATGCAGATCTGCGCAGCCTGCTCTACTGATTGACAACCTTGTCCAGAGCAGGAGAGTTGAAACTAGATGATCTTTAAGGTCCTTTTCAACTCAGGCCATTCTATGTGACACGGGAAGGGCACTTTTTCAGATTCAGGAATCCCATATAACCAAGGCTAGCAATGTCTTTAAATTATACCCTGCCTATACTACTGAAGTTGTGACACCATCCAGAAAAAACATTCAAAATTCATTGGTCCAGAAAGGCCAAGAAGAAACATACCTCCTTTTTGAGACACCTACCTCATAGTGATTTTTGTCCCTACTCCAGCCTCAGAAAAATACACTAGAACCCATGATATGCTACCTGGTTGACAAGTGGTCTGTATTTCTATCATTCAGTAGTGTATTCTCTTTGCTGTAAATTTCTGTATCTCAATCAATCTTTCCTGCATGATAGCCTCCATACTAGACAACAGCTCTAGAAGTAGAATTTGAGTTCTATCAAAATAGGTTGTTAAATTGTTGAATTTGTATTTCTTGCTTCCTTCGTAAATGTTGTATAATCTTCTGTAAAAAGGGGCACTCCCACCTTTGGCATTAAAAAAAAAAGAAACCTGATGGCTCCCACTTGCTGTCTTTAGAACATTCAGTCCCATGAATGTGTGATAAGTGCCTCTTGGAAGGTCTGTTGCATTCAGTTACTTAGAGATTATAAACTAGTAGAACATGTTTTGTTTTGTTTTGTTTTGTTTTCTTGATCCTGACCATATCCAGGTTGTCAGTAGCAGAGAATGCACTGAATCAAAGAGATACATATGTTGGTGAATTAAGCACCTTCGAGATTAGGCAAGAGCTGATGAGTCTTATTTGGATCTCAATTCTGGTCTCAGAGCCTCTGTTCCACCTGAGCCCTGCTTTAAATGCCCACATCCTTCCTGGACGCAGCACAGAGGCCTTGGAGAACACTAGTGCAAGTGTGCTTTTGCATGGAGCCCCTGAGGGAATGGTGATTCTCTTTAGTCTTCAGACTCAGTTGTAAGGCATATGTTGTCTGTTCTCTTTTGAATAAACAAAGCATAGGTTCATGATGGCCAGTGGAAATCTCAAATGTAGTGTTTTCATTCTTTGCCACTCTTAGGGCTCAGAAACTCCCAACAAAGTGTTCTGGGATTTTGGGTTTCTTTAGTATGATTTTGCTGAGGTCTCATTACTGCTTTTTAAAGTGAAGTAGAAGTTGGTAGATTGTAACATATCTTTTTCTGTGCATGTTAGTTAGATTTTGCAAAGCTAATTAATCTAATCTCAAACACCACAAGATGATTTTTAGCACATACTAATCTGAGGTTTGGGGAAACGGGAATGCAATGGAAAGAAAGGGCAGTTGTTATAAAAATACACAGGGACTTTCTTCTGATGGATGTTGACCTAGAAGCTGTGTACACATATTTCTTTTGTTACAAGAAATGTTCTAAAAGGTTACTACAACAGTTCTATATTTTCTTGGGTGAAACTTCAACTAAAAATTATTACTATTGAAAATTATATACATATACATTAAAATGGAAACAAAAGTGTTGTGTCCAGTAATTTGCAAATACTCTTCTTGCTTTTAAAACATCTTATAAATCTCTCCCTTCTTTCAAAACAGAGAACCTACAGTTAGTATGTCAAGTGCATTAAAGCATGAAACGGCTATTGTTGACTTTTTTGTTTGCACTCAGATGCTAAACCGTTTAGAAAACATGAAAGTAGCCAATTTTGAGTTTAAGAGATTTCATTTCAGATACATTTGATAAAACTCTTGGCCAAAGAAGATTAAAAAAACAAAACAAAACAAAACACAAAACAAAACAAACAAAAACTAGATGTTGCCTGTTGGTAAGTTTTTGATGAATAATTTCAGCATGTAAAACAGAACTGAAAAGGCAATAGCTATCTGAGACATAGAAGAGACTGCGGGTAGATAGATTGCTTTTTTTTAATGACTTATGCTGAGAGAGGAGCATGTTGATGTTTACACCATTCACCATCCATTCATTTCTATCCCTAAATTAAAATTCACTTAAGTGTGGAGGTCAGTCTCTCAAAAGGATTCCTCAGATGGAAATCCATATAACCTTGTTCCAGAGAAGTCAGTTCGGATGCAGCTTTTCCACAGCTTGCAGACGGGTGACCTAGAGAGAAGGAAACCTGGTGATGGGCAATTCGTTTGCTGGAAGGCCTGCTCAATGTGCAGTATGGATGGTAGAGCAGCTGCTGTTGAGAGTTGTGCCGCGCCTCATGGTCTGGCCAGCTGTGTTGACAGCAGCTGAGGGAATTGGATTCCCAGGCCCACAGCAGCATCATCTGGAGTGCCTCTTTTCTTCATTTTGAAGGGAGAATGGGAAGAGTTAATTTTAGCCTAACATGCAAAACTTTTCTTTTTGTGCAGTGCATGAAGCATGAACTCAGTGGGAGGTCCATGAAACAGAGCCTGATTCTGCCCCATTAGCATTCTGGTCATATTTTAGGACAACATCAACAGCCTTAGAGATCTTAGAATTGTTGTTTTGCTCACGTCTAAATCTGCCCCACAGCTGAGTTCTGTGTAGAGAAGGGGTGATGTCTCATGCCAAGTCTGGGGTATTTTAATTTCCCAGCTGTGAATTTTCTATTTAATCATTCTTTCTTCCCCCTCCCCACTCTGATAGTTTTGAAAAACCACAGAGGAAAAACGGTAATAAATTCAGTTCAAGGTTTACTTCTACCAAGCCATTCCCTAGCCTGTGTTCATCTCTATTATTTTATTTTTTTATTTTTTTAAAATAAATACTATTATTACTAACTTGCAGACTTGTGCTTTTCATGTCTGCTTATGAACAAGTCACAGGAAGCTTCAATGCTTCCTCATCTTGCTTCCTCTGTGGGGAGAGCAGAAGAGCAGCGCCTCATCACCGCAAGCTGAACCTGGCTGTGGTGTCACCACGGGAGCCCAGCTGCCTGCCCATATGAGTTGAGTATCTGTCAGAGCTGGTTTCCATAAGCAGGTAAGGGCACGCTTTGAAGAAACACTTGTAATGGAAGGAAGCCACTTGGCCTCAATGCAGATGACCCCTACTGTGGGTTCTTTTAAAATGAATTATTCTTCAGTTCAGTAGTGATGATCATTTTCAATTTTTTCTTGTTGGTTTATCAATACTGAAGGAAAGGTATCACATTGACTAAATGGATTGACTGACTTAAGAAACTGAGATTGTTTTTTGCTATTGTGATTAGGACATATAAAACATTACTGTATGACAGTAACAGCTTATTTTGCTTCTTTCTTTCTTCAGCCAGCTTGAACTAAGTTTTCAAGTTCCTTAGATAGTTATTTTTTTCTTTCATGCAAAACTACTGATGCAACCTGGATCGCACTAAGCAAAAAAAAAAATAAAAAATATTCAGAACTGCTTTGGTTTTATGCCCTCTAGAACCACAATTATGTCTTTAAACTAGAAACTGATTTTGAAACAAACAACAGGTTTTAATAATTGTCAGTGTTCCTGTCAGGTTGCTGTTCTGTGCAGGGAGCATTGTTACTAATTTGCACCTCTTGGTTCAAGACAAAAGTGCCTTAAATGTGGATCAGAAATGGATCTGGCTGCAACGGCTGGCTTTGCACTTTCTCAAAGTTTGGGAGTATTTAGATCTTGGAACTTGGTTTTGGTCAGACTTGTTCCTTGATATCCTCGGATGAAAGGCAGCCTGTAAATGTGAAGGGCAAATTCTTCTGCCTCAGTTACACCATTGTTACTGAATTAATGCCAATGTGGTTGCATGCTGTAACAGGGTGGAAAATTTGGCCCAGGGTGTTTATTAACACTATTATAAAGAAAAGAAACCTATTGAAGAGGAGAAACACAGAACTGTAAATGGTCAGGCAGCAGGCCGCTTGCTAACTTTACTTGCCAAACTGATGATTTACTTCAACATTAATGTTTTATACAACAAAGCCAAATAAATTCACTGTATAAAAAGTTTTATTACTACAGCCCTGCCTCCCTTGCCCTTTGCCTTTTCCAACAGATCGCAGGGCACATATAAAGTGCTGAATGAACTGAAGTTGTTTATCTATCTGTGTTCAGTATCCCTCCAGGCTTATTTACTACATAAAGAGCAAAGAAAAACAGCTAAACATTTTAAGAGGATAGAGCAGTTTTTTTTTTTTTTTGTGAAATAGCTAGGGGCTTTAATTTATACTTACAGGTCTGCACTACACATTTCTAATAGCAAACAATGCAAGTGAAAAATAAAAGGGTTTAATGCATTAGTTATGGATTGGCAATGGACAGATATGTGGTGCTTATTCTCTTGCTGGCATGGCATGGAAACAGCACTGGGTCCCTACTAAAACAAAAAAGTGGAAAGTCAAACAACAGTCATGTCAAATTAAACCTCTTTTTGTTTAATTTTTCAAAGTGATTCATTTAGCAGGTTGGCAGAGAGTCAAACTGATAGCTAACAATAGTTCATTTATTTAATGTTGCTTTCAGTACCGTGTAGTCACTTGACTGTATCAGAACTTATCTTCCGTAACTCTCTTTGAGCTGTGAAGATAGAGCAGGAAACTGGAGTAGGTCAGGTATACACGAAGGCACAGCTCTCATGGTGGGGTAGTTTGTGCTTCACCAACCATGGAACTGAGAAGGGATTTTCAAGAACAGTTAAGGCTTATTTTTCATCTGAAAAATTAATAAATCTGGTATCATAACATTCCATGTTTACTGAGTCTCAACAATAAAAAATGAAAGAGTTCAGTTTATAGAGAAAAAAAAAAGAAAAAAAGAAAAGTTGTGTAAACTGCCAGTGCTGCAAATACCTTGTGAAAGCAAGTATGAAAATGAGATCTTTCCTAACTACATTTTCTCAACACAGTTTGTGGAGGGTAAACTATACTCTTGGTGATTTGCATGTAATTCTGTTTTCTTCAGTAGGGTTGAAAAAAAGTCTGATTAGAATTAGCAAACAACACTGCAGTTTGCACACACAGGAGTAAATCTACTCGTAACCACTTTTTAGTAATGGTTCTGTTGGGCTTATAGGAATAAAGTTAAGCAAAGGTTATTGTGTCAAGAAAGCCAGTAGATACAAGCCTAATAATCAGAGAGGAAGCAGATCAGTTGAGTAAGAAGATAATATTTACAGTAAGTGTGAGTGTTGATAGGAAGGTGTTTTTTTTTTCTGTTCTGTTTAATAGGATTTTGTGTGACTGTTGCAAGGTGTTTGATCAAGGAGCTCTGGCATAGGTTGGCCACCAAATGAAAACAAGCGTAGTGTATGACTGTTCTTTGGTTTTCTAAAGTTGTATATCATGCAGAATAACTGTAGGCAAAAACACCACAGTGAGGGGGAAAACATGAGCAGCCCACTCATGGAAGACATCTATTTAAATTCTATTTATGTTTTTTTATTTTTTGTTGTAAGGGACCAGATAATTTTAATAGAATCAGAGAATATTGTTTTGTGGAAGGGACCTTAAATACCAAAAGCAACGTGGCCAGCAGGTCAAGGGAGGTGATTTTCCTCCTCTAATCTGCTCTTGTAAGACCCCACCTGGAGCACTGCTTTCCATTCTGGGCCACCCAGGAAGGACATGTATGTGTTAGAATGAGTTCAGACGAGGGCCATGAGGACAATTAGAGGGCTGGAGTACCTCCTTTATGAAGGCAGGCTTAGGGAGTTGGGGTTGTTCAGCTTTGAGAAGAGAAGGCTCCAGGGAGACCTTACAGCAGCCTTCCAATACCTAAAGAGGCCTGCAGGAAAGCTGGGGAAGAACGTTTTTTCAGGGAGTGCAGTGATAGGACAAAGGACAGGGAGTAATGGCTTTAAGCCAAAAGAGGGTAGGTTTAGATTAGATATAAGGAGGGAATTCTTCCCTCAGAGAGTGGTGAGGCCCTGGCACAGGCTGCCTAGAGAAGCTGTGGATACCCCATCCCTGGAGGTGCTCAAGGCCAGGCTGGATGGGGCCTTGGCCAACCTGGTCTGGTGGGAGGTGCCCCTGCCTGTGGCAGGGGGTTGGAACTGGGTGGGCTTTAAAGTCCTTTCCCACCCAAACCATTCTGTGATTCTGTGATTATTTTTTTCCCCTTTAAAAATGTATGTTATATTTCCCCTTTTCTAGCCAGAGGGAACTTCACCGGACTGCTATGATTTCTCAAATATGATGGATAGAGGGTTAGCAACTTCATCCACCAGCTCCCTCATGACCTTCCGATGCATCTCTTCAGTTCCCTTGACTTTCTTATCTTCAGGTTCCTTAGATGGTCTTCAACCTGATCTTTTCCTACAGTGGGCAGTTCATTCTCCCAGTCCCTGCCTTTGCTTTCTGTGACTTGGACGGTGTGGCTAAAGCACTTGTTAGTGAAGACTGAGGCAAAAAAGTTATTGAGTACCTCAGCCTTCTCCATATCCCAGGTGACCAGGTCTCTTGTTTCTTTCAGGACAGGGCCCACGTTTTCCCTAGTCTTCCTTTTACCACTGATGTACTTATAGAAGCTTTTCTTACTGGCCTTAACATCTCTGGCCAGATTAAATTCTGTCAGAGGTTTAGCTTTCCTAATCTGATCCCTGGCTGCTTGGACAGTTTCTCTGTATTCATCTGGTTCCCTGTCCTTGCTTCCACCCTCTGTAGGCTTCCTTTCTGTGTATGAGTTCGGCCAGGAGCTCCTTGTTCATCCATGCAGGCCTCTTGGCATTTTTGCCTGACTTCCTTTTTGTTGGGAAGCATTAATCCTGAGCCTGGGGAGGTGATCCTTGAAAGGTTCACTTTTTACATTTCTCATTTGAACTTTTTCATATATTCATGCTCAAAAAATGCAATATGTGATAAATGAAAACATTTATTACACATAGGAGCCAAAGATTATCTATTAAAGAAACCTTTCTATTATTCAACTGTAGTGAGGACTATATATGCTTGCAAGGGATATGTTTTCTCAAATGCCCAGTAGCTCATTTCCCTCTGTACCTGTACCTATGTTCCATCTATGCTAAAAGATCTTGTACTTCTAGTTTTATTGAAGTCTTTTACTGAAGGAGGCTATTTTAGAATAATTTTTAAATACTAATTTTCTTAAAGAAACTGTTATCTGTGATTGAATTTGTATTTATGAAAATATAATCATTCTGATAGACTTAAAACATAGCTTTTTATAAAATGTGTATAGCTGTCACTAACTGGAAAGATTCTATAAAAAATGACCAGGGAAAGAGCACTGGCCCATCATCCCTGATTCTCTGGAGCAATCTTTACATGATGCTTATTCTAGATCCTCTCTGAATTTAATTGAAATATCATTTTGAATATTTATTGCATTACTGAATTTTAATGTGTTTGGGAAAGATTTTGTTTTCTAGCTTCCTGGTGAATCAAATCAGTGGGATTTTTTTGTAAATATGGGTCTCTATCCAGGCAAATCAACAGTGGATTCTGATAAAAAGAGCACTTCAGTCCACAGTGAAAAGAAACAAGCTATCAAGAAAAGAATCATGTTAGAGAAGCAATACAATAGCCATGAGAAATGTTCTGTTTATATGGCATGTATTTTCTGGTGCTTTTAGAGACACATGAAATACAATGGAGAAAAACAGATTCTAAATGCGTAATACTCACCAAAGTATGGTAAATACGATATGATTACCTTGGTGAGAGCACCAGAAAGGTTGCTGGTATTGAGAACATACCCATTATGAAGAGGATCAAAAACTACTTTGCTATAATAGTGGTCCACACAACTAAGTACTTTAAGATATAAAATTATTTATGAAAGGTAAAATCAATATTGAGTCAGTTAGGGTTAACATAGAGACAACGTAAAAAAAACATAAACCAGGCATAATCTTATTGTTATTTATTAACTGTGTTATTTACATTGCAACACTAGTGATGTAGATGTTATATAGATAGATATATAAATACCATTTTCTCCTAGAATTTAAATCTAAATGCCTATGTACAGAAAAAGTAAAACCACAGGAAGGGAGGTGCCACGATTTTCATGCCAATGCAAAAATGTCCTACCATGTGTGGTACTGGGGTGTTGGCATTGGGCTTAAAGGACATTTTGTGCTGTTGAAATGTATATTTTGAAAATATAACCCAGAGGGTAAAATCCAGTCATGGAACTGAGTCTTGCCTTTGACATCAAAAGGGCCATGGTTTCACTCAGGTAGGTAGTTCTACATACAAAAACATGTGCCTGGGGAGCATATTAGTCAATAACTGAGAGGCAAGCAGTAAAATTTTGGTTATTTTTTTTGAAAGCCCTTTAAGCAATGTCCCCCCTTGAGTCATTATCAAGGTTGAACTTAGATGTGGTCTCAAAAACCTGTTTTCACCTTCCACACTCGGAAGTAGAGAAGGTAAGATCAGCTCTCGGGCTGAAATCACGTACATTAAATGAAAGAAAG